>NC_136059.1:1244354548-1245825798 GCF_964261635.1 Lissotriton helveticus | reverse complement strand
CTGGCATCTTAAAAATCTGGCACAACGTGGCCCTCCAGGACCAACTTTGGAAAACCCTCCTCTAGAGGCATACATCTCTCAAAACCACTAATCCAATCCTGTCTTGAATGAGATTCTTCATACTCCAGCTTCTGACAGTGTCCATCTTGGCAGCCAGTAGGCCCCAACTTACACATGTTTTCGCACTGCTAGAAGTCGCTTTGTCCTCAATCAGGCCAAAAGAGCAATCTTATGACTGTTGGAGGTACCTGTAAAACTACGTAGTCTGTAACTCATGATCTGCATACAGGCATGAGAAGGATTTAATATACCTGCCACCCTCCATAATTCTAAATGTTAACACCCCAACTAGATCCTAGCCTGTCAAGCCTTAACAGTTGGCTACCTGCTTCAGCTGTGTACCCACCCACAGTGGTCTCTCTCTCATAATTTGGACCATTTGAATTATGCGATTTAGTGGCTGCCACGTTTTCTGCATAACTACGGATTTTCCACATTATTCATCATCTCCTCTATGATCTACAGATTTCACCAAAAAAGTGTTGTTTCTAGCTCAAACGCATCAAAGTTACTAATAACGTGGCAACATGTTGCCACGCGGTGGAAGGCCCTTTGCAAAGGATGACTGGTCACCTTTCTGTTGCTTATTGCTACAGTTAAATTGCTGCAGATTAATTTTTTAAAATAAATAAGTGCCAGTGCCCATTTTGGGAGGCTACTGCAACCTGCACCCTCCATTGTCGCTGTTCGCTCTGCCAATGACAGTACCAACACAACTACTAACCATCGCAGTTGTAGAAGCGCACTAATTCTGGCTAGTACAGTCTTAGTCTAGATATCCACATTTCTAGCCTTTAATTATTTCTTGTTTCCCTACCTTTTGATTTGTTTCCTCTCTTTAGTTCGTTTTTTTTTTATAAATTCACTGCTATACTCTACTTGCAGTGAGTATGAATATTTTGGGTGACTGGTTATTCCTTTATTTTGAGCACATTTTCACTACCCCAGTCACCTGTAGATTAGGTTCTTGGTCCTAATGAATTCCAGATCGTTAGCGACCATCATGGCAAGAAACGTTGTTCGACTGGCAACATTTCTATTGCCCCTATACCGCAAGCGGTCTCTAGCAGCTCTGCGACAGGCTTGGCATTGCAGGCTAAAGAACAGCAGCTTCCCATGCTGGAGGTTCACTCCGAAGAGTGACTGCGTAGCATTATAGGTTCAGCACTGCAGCGGTGTTGGAACAATTTTCAGAGTGGGGGTGCTGCCATTAATGCTATTTCACTGAAGTCCTAGGGATTATAAAAAATCCAAGCAGCACACAAAAATAAAGTGCAGCAAATGAGCCACGCCCATTCAGCAGGAGAGCAGAGAGGGTGTGGTATACAGCCAGTGGTGCATTGTGGAGCACTGGATAGGTAGCGGACTGTCCTTTACAGATTGGAGCACCTGTGAGGTACCACACTGTCATTATCAGAAAGCACATTTTCCATTGAAATGGCCTCTAAATTTACACCGGCATGCAGTTTTACTGGTAAAACTATATAACGCACACACAGTAATATGGGGAAATCCGGTTTCAGCAAATATTTATCTTTTGCGCATCATTAAGTGTCTTGATTTTGTTTTAATCCTATTAAAATCTTTGTTTCCCTCACACTTCAGTTCCCAAAAATGTGTGTATATTTGTGCTGATATATTTTGAAAATGGGTACATAGTTAATTTACAAGTATTTAAATGTTGTTGTTTGTTGGAATAAAACTGACATCCTGTATTCTTTCCTTTCACTGCCTGTACCCCAGTAATATTGCCAGGTACTTTGCCTTACACACAATCCTGTCACTTTGTAGTCCAAGAGATAATAGCAAACACCAGTTTCCAAATAAGCAACCGTTTGTCAGAAGACAACGCCTCACCTTTGACTTGTCTGTGATCGCAGCAAATGTGAGAAGATAAATACAAATCTGAAAGTTCCCTTTCTTGGCCCTCCCCTTCTGAAATCCAACATGGTTACATTGGGGGTGTTGCAGCCCCCACCCCATCCCCCTACTTCCAGGGCCTATGCTGCACCGTCTCTACACCCACGTGTACTCTCTACAGGGAACGAAATGTGCCAATCATGAAGTCCTAATGCTGCCTTTACACTATTTAACTCTTCAGATGTGCGAAGCCCGCATCCAGCATTTTGTGAGCTTTGCATTTTTATTTGTGATGTAGCGATTACAGGCATTGTCCTGCAAATACCGGTATGGAAAGTGCTGTTCCTTAAAAATGCTAGCACTTGCTGCGCACGAGATCTGTTAAAGTTTCAGAGAAAAATAATATTGCCAACAAGGCAATGAAAGTTCGGTTCTCGCATCACACATGCTTTCTTTTTTTATTGACTTGCGGCCCAGGCTACTCCGAAGAATTAAACACCCAGAAGAAACGACAGAAGAGGTTAAATACCCTCTTCTGGCGCAATTTCTGGCGTCATCTCTGCTGTCTCAGTCAGGGAGGAAGATAAGCCACAGGAAGATTTTTTTTCAAATCTAGACCAATATGTTTTTTGAAGTATTACAAAAATATGACTCGGATTTAAGTCAACCCCACATTTCCGGCTGATGGCTGCAAAGAAAATCAAGAAACTTTGGACCTTATTTAGTTTGGCAAATGTATACTCTGTTAAAACTTGACAGGCATCCCACTAGCCGTATTACAAGGGCCATGGACTACTATATTCTAGTCATAAGTACGGGTCACGCGCCATGTTTGTGATGGAGGACGGGTCACGCGCCATGTTTGTGATGGAGGACGGGTCACGCGCCATGTTTCTGATGGAGTGCTCCATCGGCCAAACTCTGAATACCGCCCTTATGTTAGATTTTACTTACCTATAAGTGGAAATATTTATAAATTTATTGAAACGGAATGGTGGTTTACGCTCAATAACAGAATGTTTCCCTGAAAGGTGATAGTACTCCTAAAACCATCTTACATAGGCATTGCTATACTTCTGGACTTTTGCTAAACCAAAAAGCTTCAAACTCGAAGATACATGGCTGGATATATTTACTGTCTCCCTTCTCCAGTCTCTCTGCCACACTCCTAAAACATCAACACTGCGTCGTCTGCGTACAAGAGGGCTGGAATAGAGCGACTGGCTACTAGGGGGAAGTCTTGGTTGTCTTTAAAAAGAGCCTCCCCCAGTCCATTTAGGTACAAGTTAAAAAGGAATGGGGCCAGGACGCAGCCTTGCCTAACACCGCTCCTAATCGGAAAAGCAGCAGAACGTTCGCCCTTCAGACCGCAGCGTATGTGGGCCTTGGCATCACTGTAAAAACGTTAAAGAAAATAAATATTTACATATTTAAATATCTTCCTCAAAATAACAACGACCTGTCACATCCTCACAACTGGAGAACTACTACTAGCCTTCTTTCTATGGCTAAACAAATAGAAAACTCTGTAGGATTTCAACTGAACAGTTATAACTCAGATCAGGTCTCAGCACATAAACAGCATCTCTCCATGTTGTCAGTGAGGGTGTCAAAATAATGGACATTGAGTCGTGTCTCATGGTACTTTTGAACCTCTCTAAGCCATTTGATATGTAGACAATAAGACATTCCCTAAAACCGTGCAAAAAAGGCTTGGCATTGAAGGTTCTGCACCAAAATGGTTCTGATCTTATCTCTCTGAAAGGAAGATGACAAAAACCCTACTGTCCGCAGTACCCTGACCCGCAGGGTGTCCCACAAGGATTCACCCTCGTCCCACTGCCTGGGAGTGACCTCCTAAAGACGTGGCGTTGGATACCATAAGTACGCTGATGACCCTCCGGCCTACTGTAGAGCACATTCATTTAAGCATGTCTCTTCTTGCTAAATACTTTGATCTGGTTATGGTTTGGAAGTCCTAAATTCAAAATGATGGACACTTTTAAAGTGTGGAGGATGGTGCACCAGCCCCCAGTGGCAGTGGAGACTTAAGCCCACAAACATCTTGTGTTGGAACACACACCCAGGGATTCTCACCTGCCTGATGGGGACATCTGTGTCTTCTGGGCACCTGGGTTTGCAGCTGATGCCCTGTAGGCAAAGCTGAATGCAGAACGGGCTCCATGTTTGTTTCACCCACTCAACATTTATTGCTTGGTTTACTGAAAAACTCCCAAAGCGGGAGTTTTTCAGCACAATAAAAAATATACAATGGCTCCTTGCATGGGACCATTTTTTGTTTTTCTCTCCCGAATCCGCCATCCAGCAGATTTAGCAGGGGAGATTCAGGCAGGGAAAATCGGTGATGGATTCCTTAAATTGGGTGATGCAAGCCAAGCACCGTTATGCTCTTGCATTCTGGTGATGAATGACCCACTAAGCATATTGCTACCAAGTCTTTCAAACAATCAGAGTGGGCTTGGACTCCAGAGGCGTAAATCTCTGTCACCTCATGTTATTGATTGTTTAGTGTGTCAATCCACCTTCCATAGAATGCTTGTATTGCATGAGGCCTATTTTACATCTTAAAAGCACACTGAACCATCACATTACATTATTTATCTAATGGATGCATTGCATACCCAAAACATTCTGTTTTGTTGTCTGCATAATGTTTGTATTGTTGTACCTGCATGTTTGGCAGGTATTGTTTATGATCATAAGTGGTTACCGATGCAAATATTATCCTATTGTACATACAGGTCACTGTAGGGCTTGTGCCCCTCAAAATGCAAAATAACCTAATAAAATTTGGATTATTTAAAAAAAACTATCTGTTTTGTATTGTTTTTGCACTGCGGCAGGCTTTTTATACTTTTAGTCAGGACATCTAATGCTAGTCAGACCTCCTGGACTTGTTAAAGACAGACAGTGTGGCTGACCATGGTTAGGCACCTCAGTTTCAAAGTTAATATAGAAGTCCTTGCTTTGTGCAAAGCGCTTCCGGAGCTTGCCACACGTATGCTCCACTGTTCAACAGATACCAGAAGTTTTGAAGAAATGGACTGTGCACCAAATAACGAGATTCAAAGAACTTCCAATGTCTCCAAAAATTGAGTCCTTTTATTTTTTCCAATCTTTAAAAAGCCTCAGCCAACGCGTTTCGTTCCATTGGAACTTCGTCAGGGCTATTAACCTGATGCGTGCGGGCGGAATTCCGCCCGTACGCTGGGAATCTGTAAAGTGCACTTTACATGACGAGCTGGGCTCGTCATGAGCGTGCGAGGAGGCTACCTCATGACGAGCCCAGCTCGTCATGAGCGTCGAAGGGGTTAAGCAGTCTTCCATACAAATGAAGGCAGTATTCCTTATCTTGAGATCATGGGTCAATGGCAGGTCTAGTGATGCCTCTTCAGAGGTCTTTCTATAAAAAGACGGGAAAGGTTATATCCAAACAATCAGCAGACATCCTGGGGGCCCAGAATCCTGGCACACATGCCTCTTATGTTCAAATATGAACTAAAGATGTGCTGTGGTTCGAGTTCGACTTCAAACAGTCCAAAACGCTGTTATGTCTAGTTTGACCCGTAACCCTCGGAGGACAGTAATAACCCTCAATCAAAAATCGAAATGGTGGCAGCACTGAAAGACTGCCGTCCGTCCTCAACTGGCAATGGAGCATATATAACCCCTAGTCTCAGTCAGCTGGACGACTCACCAGTCAAGTGGCCGTCGTCAAGATGCCAGCCGCCCCCTGAGGGAACTCGAAAACCATACATTCTGTTTTGTTGTCTGCATAATGTTTGTATTGTTGTACCTGCATGTTTGGCAGGTATTGTTTATTATCATAAAAGTGGTTACCGATGCAAATATTATCCTATTGTACAAACCGGTCACTGTAGGACTTGTGCCCCTCATAATGCAAAATAACCTAATAAAATTTGTTATTAAAAAAAACCGATACGTTTTGTATTGTTTTTGCACTGCCGCAGGCTTTTAAAATTTAGTCCGGACATATAATGCTAGTCAGACCTCCTGGACTTGTCAGTACTTGTTCTTCTTGGTGAATGTTTATGTACAGTGATTCGTCACCCGCATGGCCACATTATGGAAAACTAGGTAAAAAAAATACATTAAATTAACCATTAAATTAACCCACCCACAAATTATATTTGTGCCCCTCCCTTGACCGTGTTTATCAATGGAGAGATAATGTTATTGAGAAGTATTTTCTTGAAAAGCGCATTCAACAAAAGATATCGGCCGCAGGAGGCATTGGCCCACAGCTGTGAGGTAATCTCAAAATCAATACGGGCAGCATCACATTTTCCAGGAAGCACTAGTCGACCATAAGATGTACATGGACCTTCGACTGTTGTGGCTCCCGCACCCAGTGCTGATGAAATAAAACCCTGCACAGCATATTGAACACATTTTACAACCCACTGTGACGGAAAACGTAATGTCATCAAACACATTCGTGCTGCTGACTTGTACGTAAACCAGGCCGCTATTGATTCTGGCACTTCCAAGGCCCTGCCAATCAAAGTCCCTGTGGCTCATGACGTAAAGGGTGATGGCGCCATTTTGGGAGATTAACAGCTGTTTTGCCATTGATGTCCTGAAGAGGTCGGCAACCTTTTTGCAAACTGCGTCTTCCCCATATGTAGTTGCCTGATCATGTGATATTCTTGAAAATGAACTGCGATTATCCCACCGACCCTTGGCTGAGAAGGGGTTAACGGTCCCACTCTTAGCACCAACTTCTTGATTGTTTTCTCAGCCTCAGTTCTATGATGTACCAGAAGTCAATGGCACAGCTCCGCTTCTGAGCAACACGCGTTATTCCAACCAATCGGAGTCCTTCTGGGCTTGGTGTTCTCTTCTACAATCCTCAGGTGCCCTTTGCCAGCTGGAGCCTGTCCAGCCACCAGGTGGCAGCATTGGACGTTTGTCCACAGAGGGCAAGGCAGAACAACTAAGAGGCTAACCATGTACTACTCGATATATGAGATATGACCTTGAGCTCAAATAAAGTCAGGCTGTCTACCTGCCTGCTGTGAACCGCTGGGCAGCAGGAAGGATGGGTGTGCCTGAAGCCTGAGAAGACAGTAGTAAAGGGGTCAGGCATACAAATCACCATTAAGCCTGTCACTGCTGTGGGTGGTTTAAAAATCGGTCAGTCCCTCCCCTCATATCCTGAGTGAATGCTGTCCACGTGACAGTCTGCCACAGAGAGTAGTGAGCGTGTCCGGAGTGTCCGGAATGTCCGCGTGGGCTTCATCCTCCTGACACAGAGCCAGGAAGGTGACCTGGTGGGGATTACAGTTTGCACCCACAATTTGTAAACTCACCCCTGTACCCCCCCCTCTCCTGCGAATTCCTGAAGCAGCGTTTGACGGGTGTAAGTGTCTGTGGCCCTTTATCCAGTCCCTGGCCACGTGGAATACTGGAGCTTATTTACAAGGCCCTCCCGCCGCCGGTACGTCACTTTCTTCCGTATAAAAAGTGACGCACCGGCGGCGCAAGGGGCTTGTAAAATAAATCCCACTTTTGTATTGGATGGACAGAAAATGCTGCACGTGGACGCCCTTGCACGGCACATTTCTCCACTCGTGGCCAGTCACCCGCTGGTGCTAGACTGCACATGTTGCGTCACAGGGATGACCCTCTTTAGAAAAAGGCCAACGTGCTGCCCCTTCCAATTAGTGGCACCCAGAGGTACCGGGTACTCCATAAAATTCAGAACAAGTCAGTGAATCAGTAACCCTTACGGGCCTGCCTTGACTTAGCAAACAAAACTATTTCCAAAGGGCGCTTGCACCTCGTTGGAGACAATAAAATGGATTATAAAAATAATGAGACCACGGTACTTTTCCTCAGGTGCCTGGCTGTCGGTGGAACAGCTCTGCGAAGTTTAGTGCCTCTGCGGTCTTCAGACACATCTTCACTTCCTCTTTATGCATATATTTTAAGTTGACATTTTAGTGGAACGGGAAAACAATTGCTTCGGATCTAATATCTGCCCATGCTGCCTTGTTTGCCTCACTCACATAGACTTTAGCATCACAGGTCCTGGGTTTTCATTGTAATAAAAATCGTGAAGTTGGGGAGTTGTAGTCGTTTGTTTGTTTCAGTGAAACCAATTGCGATCAACAACTGGATTAGAATATAGTGTCCCTAATGGTTTTGAGTTCTTGTATGCCCTTTCGCGTTTGTTTACTGTGTTTTGTATAGTGTGCTCGCTTGTCATCTGTCATGCCAGCCAATTTGAGCGCTTCAAGGCGCTGGAAAAAGGAAGAGTAAAGAAGAGAGTAAACACTATTGATTTGGCGTGGAATTCAAAATTAGGGCAGTATAGGAGCTGATGACCGGTTAAAGTTTCAAAACAGAGATGCGAAGAGTGAGAGAATGGGGTATGTGAACAAAGTAAAGATGGATAGACTCAGTGAATACTGGTGAAGAAGGAAGTTAACCTTCTGTCACTTCAGCGTACTTAATGCACCTTTAACAACTTCCTAGGTCAGTGCCAATATTATGTGATAACGGTAGTACTGTCCCCAAAATATTTGCTTCCCATGCGTCCGCTGGAACTGCACCCAGAAACAAGATGACTCTTGCCTACTGGCTGTCGGCATTTATGTTCCAACAAGAAAAATATATCTTTATCCCTACGTCTTAATGCCCTCGTCATAGTGGCTCAGCCAGGAAGTAGGAGTGGTCATGACCTAAACCCACCCCTTAAGAATAGTAGAAGTCATGGCCAAGCCCACCTTTCGTCCTGATTTTGTTCCACTCTAATGACTTAGACCAGGAGGTTTGGAACATTATCCCTGCCGGGCATGGGGTCTACAACAGGTGACAGACATGATCTTGCCTTGCAGGGCTATGGTGAGATATGTCTGTGCAAGGAGGGAGCGCCACTCCCAAACAGAAGGCATGTGGGAGTCCTTCTGGTTGCGGGCCCATTCGTGCCCTTCCCTGTTGCTCGGAGGTTGGTGGAGCACAGCTGTGGTGTACCTTACTTGTGCAAACAGAGTTCTTCAAGGATGGGTTCTATGTCACTCTTCCATGTACTGTCACTGTGCGCGGTGTGACCGGTACTAGCTCTTTTATGGGTTTCTACATTTCCTGATTTGAGCACGCAATATGCATGCGTGAGGGGATTACTGTCACAAAGCTCCTTAAATTAGTTAGTGCACACTCCCCTACATTAATTTCCTTTCAACACCCTTTTAAGGGTATTTAAAGGAGGGCTGGGTTGGGTAAGACTTCTTTTAGACTAACAGGGTTATACCTTCTTGATTACTAACATTTAGCGATTACTTTCCTGGTTTTCCTCACATTTGATTTGCCATTATGGGTAAACGGCATAAGAAATCGCATGCATTTAGAATCCTTCTATGACAATTCAAGATCTAGGTTTCCGATTATAAAGAAATCCAGGAGAGCCTCTGACACTGAAGATACTTCTTTTACGGGAAGAGTTAAGAAAATAATCCTGCCGACTTTACTGGGTATCCAAGAAGGCCCTAAGAATCCAGACAAAAGATATATATTATCTCCTCTTCTGGAAGTGGTGGTGATGAGGAGGAGATGAAGTTATCCAAGTCTTCTGATCCAAAAGGCAAATACACTGATAAGGAGATTCTTCCTGAAATCCTCTCCAGAATACGATCTAGTATGACATGTCTTCTACTTCTACAGAACCTGTTCTACAAAAATGTATAACCTCAGTCTCCAGCCTTGCTCGTTCATCAGCCTATCTGGATGTAGTTCAAAGGAATGGAGAGATCCAGACAAGATCATTATGCATCACTTCATGTCTAAGCTTTATCCGTTGGAGGGTCTTGACAAGAAGTATCCTTAATCTGTGTGTCGATTCATTGGTTTCCAGTCTACTGGAGTGCACTTCGATGGCCATGGAAAGTATGATTATGAGGATGACTCCTCTGATTAAAAATAAAAAATAACTGATTCCGCGCTAAACAAGGATTATGCAGGGCCAATTTTAGACTTGCAGACTGGAATTTATGGTATCTATACGAATCAATAATGCATTTAGCTTTCAAGCAACTTTCCAAAGCTGTTAACGAGGGAGAAGGTTGTTCTGCTCCTAATGAGTCTGGAAAAACAAACTGAATTTTTATCCGACATTTATTTAGATGTTGTGAGAGCAGAAACTTTATCAGAAAGCGCAAAAATTACTGTGAAAAGAAATGTTTTTATAAGAGATTGGCACACTGATTATGCACAGCAAAATGCAGCCCAGTGAATACAATTGGAGGGGTTAAACTGTTTGATCCTGAATTAGAAGAGAAGCTTCATCGAATCTTCAAAGAGAAAAATACTCTAGCCCATGAGCTTTCAGACAGTTTTCCATCAGTTTAGATCCGTGTTCGGATCTAGCTACCAAACATCAATCGTTCAGGTGGAATCTGTGCTGCAGGTAGTGGGCCTGGGCAACCAAATAATATAATTCAAAGTGGGGCACTTCCAGTCCTCCCCCTTCCCATATGAGAGCGTGATAATATCCCACCTAATCTTAGGCTCACAATGCTCACCCACTCCGCCGGCCACATGCTCCCCCTTGTCTTCTCCTCAAGCCTGCATGTCTCCATCGGCCACACCACCGAACTCCTCTGGACCGACCACCGCTGCATCCACTTCGCCTTCCAGAAATCCACCACCGCACCCATCAGGTGTCCCGCCGCTGCTGGAGCAAAATCACCGAAGACCAACTACACGCAAACCTCACTCTCAGCCCACCCACCAGACCGTCCAACACAGACGCTGCCCACAGCCTCAGACGCTGGATCGAGGACTGTGCCAACACCCTCGCCCCGCTGAAGAACCCCCCCACAGAGATGACAGCAAGCCGGCCACATGCTCGCCCCTGTCTTCTCCTCAAGCCTGCACGTCATCCGCAACCACCACCACCTCATCAGGGCAGCCAAGAGGACCTCCTTCAAAGACCGCCTCAACAACAACGCACACAATAGCAAGGAGCTCTTCAACATCGTGAAGGAACTCTCCAACACCAACGACATCCCGCCGTCACAAGCCCTGTGCGACTAGCTCGGCACCTTCTTCCACTGCAAGATAGCAGACATCCACGACAGCTTCAACACCCAGACAGCCCCAACAGACCCTCCGCACACCATCGACCACGACCCTCTGCTAGCCTGGGCCAGCGTGAGCATCGATGACACCATCAAGACCATGCGCACAATCCACTCCGGCTCTCCGTCAGACCCATTCCTGCAACACGTCTCCAACAGAGCAAGCAGCTCCATCGCACCCCACCTGTGCAACGTCATCATTCTCTCCCTCAAGACAGTGACCTTCCCAGAGATCTGGAAATATGCCAAGATCGACGCCCTACTCAAAAAACCTGAGGCAGACCCAAGAGACCTCAAGAACGTCCGGCCCATCTCTCTGCTCCCCATCCCGGCCAAGGTCACCGAGAAAACCGCTAACCCGATACCTCAAAGAAAACAGAATCCTGGACCTTTCCCAGTCAGGGTTCGGCAGCAACCACAGCACCGAGACTGACCTCATCGCCGCCACCGATGTCATCAGGACCCTGCTGGACAACGGCGAGACCGCAGCACTCCTCCTCCTGGACCTCTCTGCCGCCTTCAACACAGTCTGCCACCGCACATTACGTGCACGCCTCCACGCCGCAGGGTTTCGGGACAAGTCTCTGGATTGGACTACCTCCTTCCTCTCTGGCAGAACCCAGACCGTCCGCCTCCCCACCCCCCCATTCCGTTTCAAAGCCTTGGAGATCTGCCACGTACCCCAGGGATCCTCCCTCAGCCAGACGCTGTTCAACATGTACATGGCCCCGCTCGCACACGCAGCACGACCTCAACATAATCTCCTACGCCGACGAAACTCAGCTGATCCTCTCCCTCACCAAGGAGCCCATCGCCGCCAAAGCCAACCTCCACGAAGGAATGAAGGCCGTCGCCGACTGGATGAAGACCAGCCGTCTGAAGCTGAACTCTGACAAGACGGAGGTCCTCATCCTCGGCTCCAACCCTTCAGCCTGGGATGACTCCTGGTGGCTGATGGCACCGGGGGCAGCCCCGACACCCACTGACCACACAAGCAACCTGGGAATCATCCTCGACTCAACGCTCTCAATGACCAAGCAAGTCCACGCAGTCTCCTCCTCCTGCTTCAACACCCTCCGCATGCTCAGCAAGATCTACAGATGGATCCAGACAGATACAAGAAATAGACAGTCACCCATGCCCTCGTCAGCAGCATATCGACTACGGAAACGCCCTCTATGCGGGAGCCCCGACCAAGCTCATCAAAAGACTACAAAGCATCCAAAACGCCTCGGCACGACTGATCCTCTACGTACCACGCCACAGCCACATCACCCCCCATCTGAGAAAGCGGCACTGGCTCCCCGTCAACAAGAGGATATCCTTCAAGCTCTTCACCCATGCACACAAGGCACTCCACAAGACTGGCCCAGCCTACCTCAACAGACGTCTCTCCTTCTACATCCCCAACCGCCAGCTACGCTCCGCCGACCTCTCACTCGCCACTGTCCCGCGCATCCGAAGAACATCCACCGGTGGGAGATCTTCTCCCACCTCGCTGCCAAGACATGGAACACCCTCCCACTGAGCTTACAACAGACCCAAGATCTGCTGACCTTCAGGAGGATACTCGAGACATGGCTGTTCGATCAATAGCACCCCCCCCCCTCCCAGCGCCTTGAGACCCTCACGGGTATGTAGTGCGCTTTACAAATGATTGATTGATTGAGGCGGTTTACTGCCCCACACCAGATTGAGCAATGTACTGCTAAGTGTCTGGAAAAATTGTTGCGTGAGTAGGATCAGTATGTTCACCAAGAGGTATAGAAGGCAGGGGAGCACCACCAATTTCAGGACTGCAATCCTTCCAGCAAGGAACAAGGGTAGTCTGATCCACAAATGTATCTGCGTCTGCAGCCACTCCAAGGGTGGAACACAGTTGAGATGAATAATCAATTCCCTATCTCTATAGCACTCCACCCCAGATATTTAACTGAGTCCATCATTCCCCGAGTTGGGGGTTCCAGGTCCACGGGAGTGGTGGACTCCTTAAGAGGGGAATAGCTCATATTTGGACTAGTTTATAGATCCAGAGTATCTTCCAAAAAATAACTATTTCATGGACTATGGAGGATATGTTCTCTGGCGGGTTTTTGACAAATAGTATAATGCCATCGGCATACATAGATAACAGAAGCCAGCAAGTGGGGAAGGTGAGCCTTCGGTGGAGATGTCGCTCCAACAAAACCCTTGCTGGGCTGTCCATTGCTAGGACGAATAGTAAGGGCTAAATGGTGTGTCCCTACCTGGTGCCACAATGTGTAGGGAAATGGTCTGATGTAAGACCATTGACCTGCACCCTAGCCACAGGCTGAGTATATAACAATATGACTAATTGGATACATTCCTTTGGCATCTCAACTTTGGACAGTACCTCCACGAGGAACAGTGGAATAACAGAAATCCCATGGGGTAACTTTTCTATGTGTCAAATAGGTATTTATCTCTAGATGACGACTTGTACTGTA
Organism: Lissotriton helveticus; assembly: GCF_964261635.1. Classification (NCBI taxonomy): domain Eukaryota; kingdom Metazoa; phylum Chordata; class Amphibia; order Caudata; family Salamandridae; genus Lissotriton; species Lissotriton helveticus. The sequence continues at coordinate 1,245,812,288 of NC_136059.1, read as the reverse complement.
TCACATTCACTCCTTTCTCTCACCATTCACCCCAACATAGGTTTTTGTGCCATATATAATCGGAGGGCAGATTACACCACATATAACTCGAGGACAACTATACAAAATGAAAATTATACCACATTTATTTCATTAGATAAAATTTAAATGCATCAATTTAAAAGAACTGAACATTCAGCTCGACATATCGTATTAAAAAACAAAATCAAACAATTACATTCCATAATGATACTAATAATTAATAGTGTAGCAGCAGAAGAGTTACAAGTACAGACCAATCTAATTAGTCTTGAAAATTAACACATCTATTATCAAGAAGATTTTACTAGCATTGCAAGATACATTGTAAGTTTTTCTCCTTATTCCAACAATGCTGGGTAGATAGATTGTGTATGTTAGGGCGTCGACGCGTTTCGATGGTTTTCCTAATTTATTCCATCTTTATCAATACCAGTTAATAGCTCTCTTTTTACAATTGTTTCAAGTGTTCACCTTGAAGACAAAAGGTTAATTCCCGTTGTATTCCTATGGCTCCTCTATTCCATTGCGGTATGGGCCATGCGGTGTGTAAAGACTCGTTATTCCAATCAAGTTGAAATTTCAGGCTTAGGTTGCTGTTTAGCACCTTTATAGTTTCCTTCTCTGAGACAATCCAATTGTTAAAATTTGTTTCTTTAAAACCGTTTTTCTCTCCCTCACAAAGGAGGGAGAAGATATCCCAAATGAGGAGATCATCTTCTCCCTCCTTTGTGAAGGAGAGAAAACCACAATTTCCGAAGCTGGTGACTAGAAAATACCTCTCTAATTGATTGTACTATTGGCACTATACTTCAACTCCTCTTTGATGGTTATACCAAAGGTTTATAAGTAACTACGTTGAGAGCACAGTGGACGGCTATCAAAATCTTCAAAGATCCAGGTAGGGGTTTTTCTAAAGATGGAGACCTAGCGGTTAAGCTATTAAAATGTTCCTTTATTTCTACACTCATGATTAGTCCATTCTTTCCTACTTGAGATTAACCATTGGTCCTGAAAGCCTTCCAGGTTTCCCTTTTGAACCTTTACCTATTGTAGAGCTTAAATTCCTCACACTGAAAATAGTTTTCCTGGTGGCAATATCATCAGCAAGGAGAATTGGCGAATTAGGTTCCTTGTTAGTAAACCTCCAGGATTGACGGTTGAGGAGGATGACATCATTTTGGGAACTGACCCAGGTTTCCTAACGAAGGTGCCCTCTTTGAGCCACAGGGAACAGGAAATCTTTCTTTCCCCATCCTCCTTTCCCCAGAATCTCTTCTGCATTCTCTAGAAGTCCAGAGGGCAGTTTTGACATACTTAGACTGTACTCGGAGTTTCAGGAAAACTGATAAGCTTTTTGTTACCTTTGGCCAGGTCGTAAAGCTTCGAGCATGCCTCTAAGTAGATGCTTAGACTATTGCATTGGCTTACGAGTCCTCAAATGTTCCTCCGCCAATTATTGTCAAGGGCAGGTCAACAAGAGGAGTGGCTGCATCTTGGGTTTACTTAGAACGTGTTTCCGTATCGGAAATGTCGAGCCGAAACCTGGGCCAATCCTTATACCTTCCTGACGCACTACAAAATTCAGGGAGTAGGTTTGGGAGAAAAAAAGTTTTGGTTACATAGTTTTGTTAACTGTTTTAATAAGTAAGATTCTTTGATGCTTTACTTAATTAAAAAAATGAACAGAATTATCAGTTGCCATACACATTTTCATTCACATTTGGCTTATAGTGTTTTTCATATTCCAGTGTTCTAATATGAATTATTAGAAATATTTTTCCATTAAATATATATTATCTAATTATAAGTAGGGCTCTAGGTTTCATGGTATTTTTTTAACGTTTCCGTCTGTATTCATCAATATTTATATTTGGCCACTTTATCTGTATTTATCTATATTTAATTTGTGTTTTGCGTATAAATGAAGGTATAAAACTGTACATTTCCATATTTATTTAACTGATAGACGTGCACTCATACTTTGACACCTGCCGTGTTTAGCTTTTCAAGCTGCCAAATGGATCACTGACATAATATCGACGACACAAATATCGAGATACACAAATATCGAGTCAAAAATATCGATTGACAAAATATCGACTCCCTATCTTCAAACAGGTAAGTACCAAAATATCGACTCCAAAATATCGACTTACAAAAATATAGACTGTCAAAATATCGATTTTTTAAAATGTCTTAAAAGTAAGTTAAAACTAATATAGTAATAAATATATTTAATATAAACTTAGAAATAATTATTAAAAAAATATAATTTTAATAAATAATTTATATAATTAAAAAAATTATATCACCAAAAATTACACACACACATATATATATATATATATATATATATATATATATATATATATATATATTTAAACATATTATTAAATAAACATATATAACATTTTAGAAAATGTTTAAAATTTATTGTTACAACTATAGTGAGTTCAACATTAGCAAAAGTGTTGGATAGCGTAGAGGTAAAATTTACTACTCCCACTCCAGTGGGTGCAACAGTAGGGAAAGCGCTGGATAGCGTAGAGGTTAAAATTGCTATTCCCACTCCAGGGATGTATGACGTTACAACGCATACTTTTACAACGCCTACCATTACAACAAAACTTTTACAACGCAAAAACTTTTACAACGCATACATTTACAACGCAAGATTTTACAACGCATATACCTTTACAACGCATACCATTACAACATAAGTATTGGTAAGTATATAATAATTTTTTGAATATAAATTAATAAAAAATATTATAATATAATTTAATATAATTTAATTTTATTAAATAAATGTAATTTAAATGTAATTTTACCTTATTTTTACAAAGTACCCCTGTACCCCAAAAACCCAAAACTGACCCTGAACCCTAAAAATACCCCTTTACCCATAAACTGAAAACTGACCCTGAACCCTAAATACCCCTTTACCCGAAAACTGAAAACTGACCCTGAACCCTAAAAATACCCCTTTACCCAAAAACTGAAAACTGACCCTGAACCCTAAAAATACCCCTTTACCTACAAACTGAAAACTGACCCTGAACCCCAAAAATACCCCTTTACCCCAAAAACAGAAAACTGACCCTGAACCCTAAAAATACCCCTTTACCCAAAAACTGAAAACTGACCCTGAACCCTAAAAATACCCCTTTACCTACAAACTGAAAACTGACCCTGAACCCTAAAAATACCCCTTTACCCCAAAAACTGAAAACTGACCCTGAACCCTAAAAATACCCCTTTACCCAAAAACTGAAAACTGACCCTGAACCCTAAAAATACCCCTTTACCTACAAACTGAAAACTGACCCTGAACCCTAAAAATACCCCTTTACCCCAAAAACTGAAAACTGACCCTGAACCCTAAAAATACCCCTTTACCCAAAAACTGAAAACTGACCCTGAACCCTAAAAATACCCCTTTACCCAAAAACTGAAAACTGACCCTGAACCCTAAAAATACCCCTTTACCTACAAACTGAAAACTGACCCTGAACCCTAAAAATACCCCTTTACCCCAAAAACTGAAAACTGACCCTGAACCCTAAAAATACCCCTTTACCCCAAAAACTGAAAACTGACCCTGAACCCTAAAAATACCCCTTTACCCAAAAACTGAAAACTGACCCTGAACCCTAAAAATACCCCTTTACCCAAAAACTGAAAACTGACCCTGAACCCTAAAAATACCCCTTTACCTACAAACTGAAAACTGACCCTGAACCCTAAAAATACCCCTTTACCCCAAAAACTGAAAACTGACCCTGAACCCTAAAAATACCCCTTTACCCAAAAACTGAAAACTGACCCTGAACCCTAAAAATACCCCTTTACCCAAAAATTGACAACTGACCCTGAACCCTAAAATTAAAATATTTATCAATTAATCAATTATAATTAATTACCAATAATATTTTAATTAATTACCAATTAATAATTAATTAACAATTTTTTTTTTTTAAATATCAATAAATAAATTAACATATTTAATTAATTAGAATTAAATTACTTCCCACCCTATTCCCCTATAAACCCACAACCCGCTACAGAAAATAAATTACTAAAATTAAAATATTTATCAATTAATCAATTATAATTAATTACCAATTATATTTTAATTAATTACCAATTAATTCTAAATATATATAAATAAATTAACATATTTAATTAATTAGAATTAAATTACTTCCCACCCTATTCCCCTATAAACCCGCTACAGACTTATATTACACAAAAAATAAAAATTATTATTCTTACCTTAAATTCGATATTTTTGTCTATATTATGTCTAGTCGATATTATGTCCATTCTATATTTTTGATTCGATATTATGTCCATTCTATTCGATATTAATTTTCTCTAGTCGATATTTTTGTTGTCTATATTATGTCTAGTCGATATTATGTCCATTCTATATTTTTTACTCGATATTCTGTCCAGTCGAAATAATTGACTCGATATTATGACTGTACACCCTGCCAAATACAGAACAATACATCCACAGCTAAATACTAGCATTATACCACAAATGTATATTGACAGATGCCGTTATTTAAATAAATGTCATCCTGTTTTTTAATTTCCCATGCTGTCCATCTGCTCAGCTGTTCTGCTCTAATTCATAAAAGACAGCACGGAGAGTCACTTAAGAGCAGCACATTTTTCGTATTTATCCACTTTAAAAAAATAAATGCAGACCGAAAACACATTGTTTTTTGTCTGTATTTATCTGTAAAAATCCATAAAAACAGAAAACCGGGAGCCTTAATTATAAATTACTGTTTTTAGTTTTTCAAACCTTGGGCCAGTATTGATTTTGCTGTTATTGATATATTTACCAGTTCTCAGATTTTCTTGTTTTACTCCCCCTTTCACTTCTCTTTTCCCTTGCGTTCTGGGCTATTTAACTTATTTAAATACTTATGTTCTCTTTAACCTTTAAGAGACTTAAGTCACAACTGCCTCTTATTCATTTACTTACCTATTTATTGCAATAAGCGACTGAAATTATTGTTTTCATAATTACATTTTATGCAAAAAATGTGAATAAAGAATTACAGCACAAACAAAAACCTTGAGTTATGGGACATTTACTGATGAGTGGAGTTATTCTTCGGGAAGTTCATGTTCGGTATTCCTCACAAGTAAATGACTGGGACGAGGACGTTCGGATGTAGGAATAATGCTCTGGTTACCTAGCAGTATCTTCATTATCCTGAGTGCATACTGCTCGGCACAGTCATTACGGCCCTCCCTCCCTGGAGCTGCTGGCTTCAGAATGCCTGGTAGTTCAGGAAGTAGGGTGGGCTTGGCCATGACTTATACTACCCTTAATGGGTGGGATTATGCCATGGACGCTCCTCCATCCTGGATTTGGTCCTGTGGATGAGGTGGGATCACGTCACAAGTAAATGACTGTGACGAGGACTACGGACCATGGATAATGAAGATTACCTATAAGTAACCGGAGCATTAACACTAAAAGAAATATGGAATCTGAAAAAACTTTTTGAACTGCAATATATTCTGGGGGAATGATAACCACTTATTTAGAAAAAAATGGACAGTAATTCACATCCCCCAAAGTCATGAGTATCTTTCCATGGAATGTAGAATACATTTCAATTCATTTTAATGTTATGTTTAGGTTTATCGCTTTGTAGAAGCAACAAAAATTGCAAGCTGTATCTACTAGAAAAACCACTGTCATTATTTCATCTAATGTTTGTATGTTTTTTTTTTTATTCACTTCCAGCCTGCACGCTCTAAAGGCCTTTCATCATGGCAGCGGTCACCATGCAACCACAGTTTGTGACTACTGTTCAACTCTCGCAAAGCCAATGGCAGAGCGACATGTGCGACTGTTGCGATGACTGCGGAGTCTGTAAGTAGCAACATAAACGGCACTGAGCTAATGCGGCTGAGGCGCTAGAGCTGCCGACTTTGGAACTGGAGAACTGGGGGTGAGCCTCTGCTCAACATCCCTTGACTCTGGGCAAATCACTTACCCGTGCCCTAAAAAATGGCTTAAGTTTAGGTCCCCTGTATAGCGTTCTAATGCTCTTGAGCCAAGTTTGCGCTGTAATCGCCAAAAGAAAGAGAAAAATGCTTCTCCTGCTCCGACATACAGGGGCTGATTTACAAGCCCCTGACGCCACTGGTACGTTATTTTTCCCATATTAAGTGTTGCACCGGCTGAGCAAGGGGCTTGTAAATAACCCCCATACATTCTTGTTCAGGGAGAACCATTATGGAATAAGCTATGATGTGCAACGTGTATGTCTTGAATTTGTTAGTCTACACTGTTTTCTGATGCTGAAAAAAGAAGCTGTATGTATGTTTGTATGTATTGGTATTTTTATAGCGCCACCACAGCTGAGAAGCTACAGACTGCTGTTCAGTACCTGGGTTGCTGGAGACTATCTACACCATCTGTATATCAAGTGTGGATTACACAAATACATTTACACATAATGTTTCATATTTTAAATCAATTCATTACACCACTAATTAAGGTATGATTTGTCAGTACTGCTATTCAGTGAGCTGCACACAGAGTCCTGGTGGGCATAAAATCCTGTCTTTATTTATTCTGTGACCAGTGGCTCAAGGGTTCCTATTCACAAAATGATGTTGGAGAAGGTAAAGGAGTACTCATGTAGTACTGTTTTATGTACTGGTACACTTCTTTGTGAATTGACCCCAAAACATACAATTTAGGAATAGTTAAGGATAATTTACTTGTGTTAATTTTTATTACAATAGGAATAATCACACATATTCACATTTTGCACATTACAGCACAGATATATCTTGCTGCATCTATGTGGAAGTAGACATTTATGGAAAAGGAAGTTTCAGAAACAACACATACAATATGAATGTTTTAGTGGGTCCCAAATGTACCTGGGTCGTGAAGAGGGATTCAATTCTGTAAATATTTTGAGCCATGCATTGCAGCATTCAATATCTTTTAACCATTATCTTGGTGGGTGTTCGATAGTGTCCCCAGTGCCTAATAATCTGTCATTTCACGGGCACTATACAATTCATTTGCAATAATACATAAAGAAAGGACTGTGCCTACCTTGCTCAATAGGAAGTTCTCTTTTGGGGGGATTAGCAAAGGCATGTAGAAGTAGGTAACTTCTCATTCTGATCAGTGTTTTTGTGAATCGGCCCCAGAATGTAAAAGAAAAATGTTTTTTGTATTTATAAAGTGAACAACTGTCTACAAGTCTTCTTGGCACTAAAAGACAAATAAGCATGGAAACAAATAAAACCATAGAGAGAGATGAAAGAAGCCCTAACAGAAAGCGCTAACACAGATGTCTCCAACCAGTCGATCACGAGCTACCTGTATCTAGCAGAAACCTTAAGAGTAGCTCCCAGCCTTGGTTTCGTTTTTATTACCCCCTTCCCTGCTGCCGTTGGACGTCGCGCGCGCTACCTCCCTGGTGCTGTGCACGTCCAACGGCTGATGCGGCCCCACCCACCCTTTAGAACGCCTGCACCGCGGTGGACAAACCGCCGCGGTTAAGGCGTTAACTAAGAACTGCAATAAGTGTTGTGCTTTCCTTTTTAAAGTTAAGGAAATTATATGTTTATTTTACATTATTATCAGGCTGCAGATAGCAGAGCCTGAACGAGCAGTGCTCCACTTCGATTTAAGACCCATGTGGGTCACAGAGGTTCAGTACTGAAACACTGAGTTATTTAACTCTTGAATACAAGTTGTTCTCAACTCAGTATTGGAGCATGAGAACACAATTATATTTCTCAATGCTCTATATGAGAGAAACTTAAAATGCAGAGTTCACTTAATGATAAAGTTAACTCTTCAGTTGAATTTCCTCCCATTTCAAAGTGTTGCATTTACAAACAGTAGGCATCTGGATGCAAAACCCCTATGGACACTTTTTGGCTTCCCCCTTGATGGCTCAGTGGACTATTGCAACCACTTCATGCTCACAGGTTCAAATCCTTTTTCGACTCCCACTTCATCCTTCCAAGGTCAATAAAATGGGTACTGTTGAGTAACAATAAACATCTGTTAATTCAGCATCAAGAGGCCTAAAGTGTGGGTGAATGTGCTTTTTTACAAACACACGTTATGCTTGAAGTGCTTGGAACAGCCTGACCCAGTCCAACAGGCCTCACTAAATAGACCAACATCAGTCTACAGACATACAGAAATGTAGTTAGTTCAGCTGGATTAACAAAACCACCTTCTAAATGGATCAGCCATGTTCTACTAGGATTGCCGGTCACAACTTTGAAATTGCTAGGTGAGATGACAATGCAACTGTCTGAACATCTAGGAGAAGTAATTTGGCAACGTTCATGCTGCACAACACAGTGCAGGCCTAAAGTAAGTGCTATGATGAGAGTTTGGGAAGAGGAATATACTGCTTAATTCCACAAAATGCTTCATTTGTGCAGATGGTTGATGATGGTGCACACTGGCACTCAATTTGTGGGAACCAGGAGCTTATTTGTCATTATCAGACTTTGACCAAGAGCAAAGGCACAACAACGAGTAAGAAGGAGCAAGAGAAGGATAGGAAACCAGTGACAAATGGAGAAAGCTGAGATGGAAAGGAACCTCCAGGAGTGAGATAAGGAGACCGGAAGAGTAGAGTGGTTGACGAAGGAGGCTTAAGGTGGAATCAAGACCTAGGCAGCCTTGGTATTCGGCAATGCCGGCATTTGGCAACATTGGCAAGGGGCTCCTAAGAAAAAACTTTGGGGCCTTGTACTTGGGGACCTGTTTATTAAAAGGTAACGCAGTGCGGCAAGTCACCTTGTTGCGTTATAGGGAACCGGCAGGAATGTGCCCTATTTAACACAATACGGTGCATTCCTGCCTTTTCCCCAGCGCTGGTGCCCTTATGGCAGCCTAGCACCCACACAGGGACCCTTGCACCATGGTGTCTGGTTCAAGAAGAACCTTTCTGCACAAAAACAATCGCCTAAGGAAATAAAGATACTTCTTCTTGTTACACCTCTCCTGGGAAGGTGCAGCCTTTTGGCGCATTCCCAGGTCTACCCGCAATGGTAAATCTGGGAATGCGTCAAAATGTTATGTTATGGGAGTTGCGTGGGAACACCCACGCAACGCACAAGGAACGCCTTACCAGGGCAGAGTAATGCACTGCATCAATTTGCGCTGCGTTGCATAACTCCTGATTTATTAAGTCACTCAGGGTCACGCAAAGTGGCTTTGCAAATCACATTTTAGGGTTTGTCGTACATGCACCACGTTATATAGTGCAAATGTGATACAAACTGCTGATAAATAGGGTCCTCCTTTTTTAAACATTAAGAACTGCTTCCACATACTAAAGAGCAGAAAGAGTAGGTAAGCAAGTAAAATAAACCTTATTTTGTAGGGTTCCGTCATTAAGGTCTCAGGAACAACAGCTCTGGTTGCGCTCGTATTGTCCCTGTGTACAGTCAAATGTCCCATAAATAACGTTTTACATCAACTAAAGGACTGCGTTCACGTTGACTGCCTTCAACTAACTTCATATACAAAACCATATTAATTAGTCCAATCATCACTTTCAGGCTGATATAAAAAATAATTCTATGGGAATTAATGTGCGTGGCCCAGATTCGACTTTTGGGACAATCTCTGAAAGGAATTACTTAATGGTGTCCCTAGATGTGAATGTTAAGGGGGTACTTGAAAAGGACCGCAGCTAAAATGGGTAGGGGATCATGTATAACTACCATTTCTGAAGATCGTGCCCACATGCATGCAATATAAAACCCTTCCGGAACACATAGTTGGAGCTCTACATGGCTCATGGCGTGGCATGACTTTTACAGAGGGACTCACTTGAGAGTATTTCGGCTCACATCTCTTTAAGCTATTCCACATTCATGTTCTGCCTCTCTCTGCACGTGGACTGCAGTATGTAAACCCTTGGGGGAAGAAGCATTTTAATTGTTCACACTATATACTTCATGACAAGCCCGCAAGTTGACCTGAAGGGACCATAGTTGGACCCAGCGACTATTCCCAGCTGAAATTCCTGACTCTTTAACCCTGCTTGCCTCATTGATTGTCACTGCCTCTGGGCTCTACTCTGTCTTTTTTCTATGCCCATGTTTCTAAAGGGATGAAGCTATCGATATTGTTGCGACTTAACTCGTCAGTGGGCACTGCTTAGTGCTGTGTTGCTGGATATTGTAACGGAGATATCATTATGTTCTGCTCTGCAACCTATTTTAAAATGTTGCACACAAAATTCAATCACTAAAAGGAAAAAAATAGCACCTCCTTTGCTGTCAATTAGGCTCTTGGAATATCAAAAAGAGAGCAGGGAGAAGTATCTGGAACTAAAGTTAAGTTAGCGAAACAAGGTGGGTGCAGCGGCGGCTTTTCCGCATCGCCCTACTACTTTTCTGTAGAGCAAAAAAATAAAAATGTTTAAAAGTTATCATTTTATTTGTCTGTGCTGAAGCCAATTTTGGGGTGGGTGGGGCTTGGCTGCCGCCGCAACCAGCTGGGGGACGAGTGGTGAGCACTTCCTTAAGGGCGCATGACGGTTTGGCCGGCCGGCCGTCTTGGGCCGGCCAAACTGTCATAATCACGTAGGATGTTTTTTACCCGGCTGTATAGCACAGCCTGGGTGGAGAACATGCTCACGCTCCCAGTCCTTGTCTGAGCACCGAACCATCGCACTCAGACCTTTGACACTGCTGTCATGCTGGTAACAGCAGAGTCGTGATTGGCTTAAGGGAGCCTTTGTGCTTCCTGCTTCCATGACTTGTCAGGAAGAGAAGCTGAGGAGAGACAACGGAGGAGAGATGGTGCCCATGAAGAGTTAAGTGTAATATATTTCTTTCACCTACCCCGCCACCCCAAATCCCTGCCAGCCGCCACTGGGTGAGTGAAAATCAGTAGGTGGCCCCAGAACCACTGTTGCAAGGACAAAGAGGAGACGTCTGGTGCTGCGTGGAGGCAGGAAGGTGGAACATTAAGCAGCCAGGGATCCTCTGAATGTGGGGTGTGGGGAGGGATAAAAAAAACACATTCCTGGAACAACTTACCAGACCCCTTCAGGAGGCTTCCAATACTCCAAGTCGGGGCTCTGAGTTTCGCCTCTCAAAATAGGAATGCAAAACAAGATGGCTTTGGTAGTTTTATCCGCTGTGGTTAGGCCCTAGCTGAATGATCAGCAACCCTAGTACAATGATTGTTTATTTATTTATTTCAATCATGGTAATAGAGGCTACGTGCCTTGACGCAAGCAACAGGCAGCATCTGTTAGATGGCCAATTGTCTCCTTGAAGCCTGCCATCATTAAATTGTTTCTCCAAAATGTGAGTAGATTTAAAAGGTTGAACTTGTGAGCCAGGAGGAAGCCGTGTGGAAGACAATAATTATCCTTGGACTCCAGGGCAGACCCACCCAAAGCCATAAAACCATATATTCAGCAAACATTGCACAAGTGCAAAGATTGCATATGTTTAGGTTATCTTTCTTAATCCCCGAGAACCTCATAGCCTTCCATAGATAAGTAGGTTGTTTGTGAAAAACGATGCTTGAGCTGAAAACGGTAACAGAGAAGAAAAAATAAGTTAAAATATAATCTGATCCCAAGCACTCTGGTTACTAATAGGCAGGATCTTGGAATTAAGCAGCAGCGGAGAACCAAATGATGTACCTGGTTGACTGAATGATGTGGAAGGAAAAGGCAAATTATGTGGCAATATGCAGCAACACTTTAATTTGAAAAAAACAGGACTGCTGAACAGTATAGAGCATTTAAATTACATTTCAGTATTTGAGGTTTCGGTTTATTGCAACAGACAAAATCTATTCCCTAGTTCATCATATGGGATGTTTACTCTATCCGGGCAATACACCTTTATTTGTTTTTTTATCTCAGCCGCCAACAGCTGAAGATAACCTTCATAAAAACTCTGGTGAGGCTTTGCAGCCCTCTTGTAGCACTGGGATAACTTTCGATTCAGTTGAACCAAAAGCACAGTTTTTTCCTAAAATCTCAAGAAAATAAATTATGTAGCAAGATAGCAAATTCCGGTTGCAATTAAAGCACCCCATTTTCAAACTGTTGTGTGACACATAAGGCGCTCCATACGTCTCATCCACCTCCTAGATGTCTAAGAACTTCTGATAAGGCACTTCTGGTGATCCAACGCATCTGTACGTTTAAGATATGGGATCGGAGCTTTCTCTTACACAGCCCCTTACCACTGGAACAAACTCCCTCTTGGTATTCGCTCTTGCTCAGACTTCACCTCCTTTATGGAGGGTTTGAAGACCTGGCTGTTTTAGAATGTTTTATCCCCTTTTGAGCAGCGCAACACAGAGATACTCCTCCAGGAGTGAGTTGTGCGCAATACCAAATGGCCAAATAATAAAAAGTACCTCTGAGGTAGGAAGGGAGGTCCCCCGCGAGTCTTGAACTATATGCAGAGTCTGTTCGTGTGTGCATTATTTGATCGTCTTTTGGGTTTCCAGCCTGTCTATATAGCGCGTGTGCCATTGGAGGACCTCTGTTTAAATGGAAGGAATCAAGGTTTTCTCAGGTGCAGTGCTTTGTAGATCAGGCAACAAACATTAAAGGGGAATGTGGCAGGGAGGAGGAGCAGTTCTTTCCAGGCCAGGGAGATGTGCTCATACTTTCATAGGTTGGTGATTAGTTAATAACCACAGGCTTTTCCTCATAACAACTAAGGCTGCTTGGAGTATCTCAATCCTTGGGGGTGTGTCTCCCTTCATTAGAATCATGTAGTCTTCTAGAGAAACCAATAAACTCCAGGTTTCTTCCAGCAGCCCAGCCCATGAGTAAATCCTAAATGCCTGAGAATCGTTAAAGGGAAGGACGCACCGCGGCTAGCTGGGCTGCAGGTTTCACTCTTTCCTCATATCCCTGACAAAAGAATAGATAACTAAGCCAGAACTGTTCATGAACCTGCCAGTACCATCCAAAATGCTCTGTTTCAGTCCCAGGTGCTCTTTACAAATGCAATGCGGCACAGATTTATAAAGTTTTACTTCGGGTTTGCATTACGCGTTCCTTTGCAGCACAGGAGTGTTCCATGGGTATGGCATGGGCACTCCCGTGCTACCATCCACGGGCTTCGACGCAGAACTCTATTTACAATGAATTGCAGACCGGGATTTGCTAAAAAGATCCTGAAGGCCGGCCCGTCTCCTCGTTGTTGCCACTTTGCATGTGTGTTGCATTGTTCTGCACACATACAACATGAGAAATGCCCCAAACACAGTGTTTATACTAGAAGGGGCCCCTTCCAGCACCAAACCTGTGCTTCCCACATGGCACTTACTGCTCACGTCATTGTGCATTGGTGTATAGTAGCCAAAAGTGCGCCGTGCAAGGAGAGAGCAGGACCACTCCCCATCTTCGTAGATATGGTGCTATTCTGCTGTCTCTAGTTCACACAACGCAGTCAAGTAACTTGACTTTCTACCCTGCGTTGTGTGACTGCCATGTAAATTTTGGCTTGAATTTGCCAATAATGCACCCCCTCTCGACGGCAAATCTCACTTTTGTATTGTTCAGCAATTCCTTTGAAGTGGATTATAAATCAATGGAAATAAACTCAAGGTTTCTTTTAGCACCTCAGATCAGGGTTCGATTTATGAATCCTGACTACAGATAATCTGTAATCTCCGAGAAGGGTTAAAAGGAAGGAGGCAGTGCGGTCGGCTGGGCAGCAGGTTTCACTCTTTGTTCCTACCCCAAACAAAAGGCGGCTTTGTGTGTTTCTCCCTTCATGACCACAGATGAATAAACGAGGCAAGATTAGTTTGCTTTTCAAATATAGCTTATCTGTAACGAGGCAAACACCTGCCTGGAAAGGTACACACGAGTATAAAAAAAGCTCAAAGTGCCCTGAGCACAACCTGCTTCATAAAAACAATGACGTTGACAGTTTCAGCAATGGCGCCTCAATTGATCCCATAAGTGACTACCTAGCCCATCCCCAACTCACGTCCTTTCTCATTTATCTGAGGACTGTGCAAGCCTCTTGTGGTCCTTAATTTGTCAAAGAATAAGTGCTGGGGCCAAAAGTGTTTCTCAAAAGCCCATCGCCAGAGCTCCTGCATATCGGGTTTAATGCAGTGGTGCTGGAACAATTTTCAGAGTGGGGGTTCTGCCATCAATGCTACATGGCCGAAGTTACACAGTTTGTGAAAAATGCACGTGTCGCACAAAAAACCAAGTGTAGCCAATATAGTCAGCATGCGTGTAGTACATAGAGGGTGGTGCATTTGGGAGCACCCTGTTGCATATATATCACTAAACCATGGTATTTTTATTTATGCGTGTTTATATAGCACGTACTTTACCCAGAAGTGTCAGAGCGCTTTACAATAGAATGAGGTACATTACATGAGGAATTCAGAGTATCAAAAAAGTTACATGAGTTACATATAAGATACGAAACAGATACACTAGTGTCAACACAAAGTGTAGGCTAACAGTGTAGATATCAGGCAATATAGGCGGGAAGTGAGCACAAAGAGTATTAGCAGGACGTGAGCGAAAGGAATATAAACATAGTATAGCATGATATGCGAGTGCATGGCAATAATGCAAACAAAGTATAGAAAGACATATGTCTGCATAAAATCGACAAGAGATAACATTGTAGGACCATTGTTGGATGCATTACGGGTGCAGACTACATAATTTTTGTTTGATATCGACTGGTTGGTTAGTTCGATTCGCAAATACTTCCAAAATGCATCCAAGCATCCCCGCGATCAGCCCAGAGGTCGGGCTCACGCTGCACAGGGGGAGCAAGCCAGGCTGTAGTCATCGTGCCCCAGGCGGGACAACCTTCCTGGCTGTCTCCCGGCACTGCACAAGGCATCAGGGAGTCGTAGTAGTTCAACCTCTTCACCGAGGGTCGGTAGAGCACAGCGGGCTGAGAGAGGTTGAACCGCAGAGGCAGGCCGGTCCTAGAACTCCTGGGGCCCCGGGCGAAAGAAGATGAGAGGCCCCTCTAATTGACATGTATCTTCCAGTCGCAGCTGGCATGACTCTCGGGTGGAGGGTCTCGCGGGAGATCGGAAGGGGGGGGGGAGAACAGGAAGCAGGCAGCCTCCCTCCCCTAAGCCAATCATAATGCTGCAATGGCAGCGTTGTGATTGATCAGGACGCCGACCAGCCAGGCGCCTATGGGGAGGCCATTTTCCCCATGTAGATTGCAGCCTACATAGAGAAAGGCCAGAGTGTGCAAGACTGGTTTGGCCGAACAGTCAGCGCCCTTAGCAGTTGACAAGGCAATCCTCCCCTGCCCTAAAACAGACCCGTCCGCCCCCAACGAAACACTTCTGCTTTCTCGCAGTGCTAGAAGCAGAAACATAAAATGGTCGTTTTAGCATTTTGTGTTTCTGCTTTTGCGAGAAAGTAGTGGGGCATCGCTCCTCCGCCCTAGTGAAGGAGCCGCCCTTGGTAACCTCACAAGAAGTGACATCATAGAAAGTGACATCGCAGGACTATTGATCTTATTTGGCATCCCTGAAGAGACCGAACGTGGATATCAGTAACATGGACAAAAAGATAAATATACAAATGAAATAAGTCCATATATTTTAAAACTGTTAAATGGATTACATTTGTCTCATTAGATGGAAAAGCTAGGTGCAGGTCTCACAAAGATGTATATTATTTACTCCTCGTTAACAGATTGTTTCCAGATGAGTGCATGATACAATTTCCAGTTCTGCCTCCTAAAGGGGGGATATCCTGTTGAGGTAATGAGGGGCGGGATCATTCAAAATATAAAATGACGCAAGAGAAAACCTCTCACACCATGGATATAATTGCACATTTCAAAAGGCTCCCTTATCTTTCTGTGACATTATTGTGCTACCTTAGGATGACATTACGTAATATGTTTTAACGCAAGTCCTCTCACCAGAATCCCACACTCCCATGCTAAGAGACGTAGGACAATCTTTTTTTTGTGTGTGTGCTCTTTACTCACCAGAATTATGTTAAGTGCAAAAACACAACACATATAGTACAAAATTACAAGACACCATTGCAAACAAATAAAGATTGTACATAAACAAAAAGACTTAGAACAACCAAGACCACTGCTAAATCATACATTCACTTGAAGGTTTGCTACAGATTCAAGGGGTTGTCAAATCAACGCTTGTGATTTGGTGTTAGAACTGTAGGAAGTAGATGTGGCCAGATTTAGCACTGGTGGAGCCCTGTGTGACAATGTTGGTGCCCCCAATGACTTGCTCTGCCACGGATTTCCTCACTACCACCCTGTAACAGTGCCCCTCAAGTCTCCATAACTACACGCTCTCTCAGATGCATTTAATTTGATAAACCGCACCACTGATACCAGTTTAGAGTTTCAGAGAACTTTATATCGCACATTACACAGAGATAATCAATAATACGTGTGTAAATCACAATAGGTAATTTTACATAAGACAAAGGACTAGGAGTCACTTGACAATCGTACTAGTAGGCAGTATAGTTTAATAGTGATTGATCTGGAGTAACACAAACTCTGAATTTAGAACGTAATACCATGGTTAATAACCTGAATTGATTTCTGTTCAAGTGAGCCCTTTTCGCAACATTATGTTATTTTTATTTATTTATTTATGTGACTTTTAAAGCGCTACAATTACCCGAGGGTGTCTCGGCGCTAGGAGCTATGTATAATATCAGTATCCTAGGAACAAGTAAATTCTGAGTCTAAAAGACTAAGGGGTCCTAGCAACAGGTGAATTCTGAGTCTAGAGGACTAAGGGGTCATTGAGAAAACAACCAAGTCTTAAGTTGCTTTCGGAAAGTGAGCAATGTGGGGCTGGATTTTATGATGAAAGGAAGGGAGTTCCATAATCTTGTTGCTGCAACACTGAAGCGTCTGTCTCCCCAGTTTACTTTCCTTGTTCTGGGGGTTTGAAGCAGGAGGGTCGTGTTGGAACGAAGCGTTCTGCGAGTTGGAAGGGGCTTCAAGGAATTTCTAAGAAATTTGGGTCCCATATTGTGCATTGCTTTGTACACAATACATAAGGACTTAAACTTCGTACGGCTTCTGACCGGGAGCCAGTGTAGTTGGGCCAAGTGTTTTGTAACAGAGGCAAATTTTGGAAGGCCAAGTAGAACTCTGGCGGAGGCATTCTGGATCATTTGTAATTTGGAAATGACTTTTTCCTGCTCATTGAG
This sequence comes from Lissotriton helveticus, assembly GCF_964261635.1. Classification (NCBI taxonomy): domain Eukaryota; kingdom Metazoa; phylum Chordata; class Amphibia; order Caudata; family Salamandridae; genus Lissotriton; species Lissotriton helveticus. The sequence continues at coordinate 1,245,795,036 of NC_136059.1, read as the reverse complement.
GAAGAGCGCATTACAATAATCCGTGCGAGAAAACACCAAAGTTGAGATAAGAGTTTTGCCTGTTGTAATAGGGAGGTATGGCAAAAGCTTTTTGATTTTTCGCAGGATATTAAATGACGATGAAACAACAGAGTTCACATGGTGATGAAAAAGGAGTTTATCATCGAATGTAACTCCCAAATTCCTCACTTTACCAACCGGTTCAGGTGGAGTACCCATCTCTTCCGGCCACCACCGTGGAGACCAGGCAGGCTGTACCTTGCCGAACAGCATTACCTCGGTCTTAGCAGAGTTAAGCTTTAAGCAGTTGGAAGCCATCCAACTGCTAATAGCTCGCATACCGTCCTTAAAGTTGGCCGCTATCGTCGATCCGTTTTTGTGAATAGACAATACCAGCTGAGTATCATCGGCGTATGTAGTCAGGTTGATGTTATACGCTTTTATTACGCTCGCTAAGTCCGACACATAAATGTTAAAAAGGGTCGGACTTAGCGAGGAGCCCTGAGGAACACCGCAAGGAAGTTTGAATGTTGGTGAGGTGAATGGACCCATCTTCACTGCCTGTTTGCGGTCAGCCAGGAAAGAAGCTATGAGGTCCTTGGCCTTGTGTTTGATACCGATGGCCTCGACACGGCCGATCAGAGTAGAGTGATCGACCGTGTCGAAGGCCGCTGATAAGTCTAACATTATCAAAATAGCCTGACCATCGTTGTCCATTGTAGTTCTAATTTCATCAGCAGCCTTAATCAGAGCCGTTTCTGTTGATCAAAGACTGGGGACAAAACCATAACGATGTAAATTATATCTTGCAGTTGGCATGCAGCTCTTAGAGGACAGTTAATAGCTCATTGTTCTATGTTAGGATTTTGACTTATAAACTGCAAGTACCAATAGGATCTCTCTGACAAAAGCAGTAATCCACTGGCCTATTTACATTATGTGGACTTAGTGATCTGCATGGTACATGTTCTTTGCAGCGAGCACATTAACCCTCTGCGCTACCTTTCCATGAGTCAAAACTTCCACTTGACAAACCTCCATCTCTCTCTAGGAAGAACATTGATCACCAGAGTTTCATGACATTTTTATTGTTGCCGAAAATTCCTGGAGGCCAGGAAGGAGGCAGCAAGTGCTTTTAGAAACCTAATATACTCGCAAACATGACCCAAAGTCGACGCTCAATGCGATCTCACCGTTTGCACCGCCCTAGAGCCTCCTAGCTCAAGGGCCCTGTGACCTCAATGACAGAGTCACTGTTGCTCTAGGGTGTGCTGCTTCGTAGGCCTGCCCAAAAGACTTGCGGTGGGCTTCAATAGGGATTGTGATAGACAGGCCTTCAAGATTAACCCACACTTGCCACTGCTAGGGTTCACCTGCTGTTGCTAAGACACCAGGGCTTCTAAGGTCTTGCGGGTCCTTCCAAGGTCTAGCACGGTAATATGCTCCCTCAGGGAGATTGGTCTGCTGGACTGGTCATGAAGGCTGAACCTTTTCCCCAGTTCCAAATTCGACAGCTCTGACCATAGTGCCACATCCTCTCCCCACTGAACACCATACTACCCCACTGAGAGAAACTTGCACTGCCTTCAACTACAACCCAATTGTGCCCCGCTACAAACACCTAGAGGCGACCCATTTCAAATTACGCACTAGACGAGCAATATGCTGCCTTAAAAAAAAAGTTACAACATTCTGGAAAAAGCAAACGCTCATAAGGAATGTAAGATTACTTAAAGCATGTGAAATGTAAGCAGGAACAACATGGTTACCTTAACGCTTTTGCACTTATTCAGAAATGAATGCGTGCTTTTGCATGAAAAGTTAAGGACCTGACTACAGGGCCGGAATGGACCTGCTTCAATGCCCATTGATTTATATCCTTACAAAACGAAAGCAATATGGTTTAAAAAGACCACATTTGTGAATACAGAGCAGCGGTATGCACTTTATTTTCCAGTCCGCCCATCAAGCAGGTATTGCAGTACATCCAGAAATGGTGCACTTGCCCACCTGGGGAAAACAATGCTGTTTGGAGAAAGGCAAGAAAACAAAAGTAGCGCTTCACTGGTAAACTCTGTGTAGTGGCACTAATGTATTTTGGGTGTGAATAAAATCAATCTGGCCCCTTTTCGACCCACTCTGTCTTGCTTTAGTTATTTTTTACATTTTGAATTTTTTATTTCTCTCTTTCCCAAGGCTGCACTTTGGAAGTGAAAAAGTTCCAAAAAAGATTACCTTTCCAGCAAAAAAGTTTTTCTTTTTTGGATTCATTTCACAGGGGAACAAATAAAGGAAAAGAAAGAGGGAGTAGTGGCTATTAGGCCCTGGGAAGGGGCCCCCCACACCCTGACCTTGCAGATTTCTATAGTGCTTAGAGGCCCTGGGAAAGAGGGCCCCACACCTGGACCTTGCAGCTTGCTCTAGTGCTTCGAGGCCCAGGGAAAGGGGGCCCCCTCCCCTGGGCCTTCGAAGCAGTAACAAGGCCTTTCTTAGAACACTGCCCCAGCACCAGTTGATCTGGCTGCTCCCTCCTCCCCTCACCCACTGCTTCTTACCTGTGTCCTGCTGGTCCTGGAAACAAAGGGGCCTTGTATTTGTATGGGGTATTTCTAGAGCGCTAACTGTTGCTCTGAAAGGAGCATCCTGGCGCTGAACACGTGTACAAACCAAATGATAAGATCTAAATGACCGCCATTACAAAACCATCTGACAGACTGAAAATCCAGGTTTTTAAATGCTTCCTGAAGGCGTTTTCCTGTACAGGGAGTCTGAGGTCCTTCTGTCATCTAGCAACAAAATGCAGACAGGGAATGGCCGGTACTTAAGAGAGGTGTTGCCTCGCCCCTGACACTCTGAGCTCTAATTACTGGCCCTGCCGCTTTGACTTCCACACTCTGTTTGTCCCTCCCCCCCACCCCTGCACCCCCAGGAATGCCACCACACAGTCGACACCAGACATCTCTGATGTGTATTGTAATTGTGTGGGGAGGGGGCCCTGGTGGAGCAGGGGGGCAATCTGTGAAAGTGTTTCATTTCACAGTGAAGGGGGGGGCCTCCTGCCTCTCACCTGAGCGCGAGGCCCTGGACAGCTGCCCATACTGCCCATGCCTAGCGCTGGCCCTGCGCAGAGGCATGCAGCGATGGACTCCACACCTCCAACATGGCCGCCTCAATATCATTAGTCTCCGGTGTGAAAGGTCGCTGCGTCTCGGTGACTGGAGAGTCAGCAGCCATTGGCCCCCACAGTTGGTTCCAGCTCGTGTTCACTTTTTCTTCGATGTGGGATGGGGATTTACTTTGCCCCCAGTGGGGATCGGAGAGAGCAGGGGAAGCGGTGCTGGTGGCCATCCGCAGAACCTCATCAGGCAACTGAGTAGGACGGCAGAGGGTTCTTGGCTGCTTCACCCTCGCCATCTCCCACTCTGACTGGATACAGGTGTGCAGGAGAACAGGAGTGGCAGTGAGCCCCAGCAATTAGAGCTAACTTAGATTTCTGTTCCCCTGGGAGCTGACGGGGTGTACCTGGAAGGTAGCACTGGCGGTCATTGGAGGCACCCAGCGGGATTTGCACCGACGGCGACCCCTAACCCTAAGACTTCCCGGATTCCTTCCTCTGGTTGCTGCATGGTCTTTGACGTGCTTCGTTTCAGCCCTGCAGGATTGCAGGATGGCTTCCTTTGGACCCAAAAGACGGAGGCTCGATGGGTGGGCTTTTTCCCCAGGATTTATGCCATATGGCGATCCTTAGCCCGGGGAGCGCCCGCTCGGAGCTCTTACACTTTTATGCCATTTATAGACCGCACACTTGCCCGTAAAATAGCCTCTGCATTTGAACAAATGTAAAATTTTACTGGCTAAACTGTATATAACACCAACTAAAGAGTAACACTCAGTCAAAAACCTACTCAAAAAATGAGGGTTGAAAAAGTGTGTGCGCTGTTTGCCAAATCAATAACAGGACACCCTTGCGATAATTACAGTGTTCCCATCAGGGTTCCAACCTGTACCGCCCTTCATCATTTGGGAAGGCCACCATAAGTACACAGGGAAACCCCATATACGATCAAGCATGGCATGGTGGAAACCACTGCCCAATGAAGTTGTAACAGGTCGGTGGCAGGATGTAACCAATAAGCAGTGCTAAATAATGAAAATAAAGATTTTTCAAAAAGTGGTGATATTAAAAAGGGGTAGGTGAAGGAAAATAGATTTATTAACAACCTTCAACTCCCACTCTCTAAAAACAGTGCAAAGAGGTAGTGTGAGCAAATTACTACCTCGACAGTTTATAAAGTCACGGTCGACATGTTTCTGCAGCCTTTACCTGTGCCCCGGGGTCACTCGCTGCTTCTTCAGGACCTATCCTGCTACTGCTTAATTAGTGCAAAACAAGGAAACTTAAATAAAGTAAATTTCACCTTACATTCTCCTCAGATTTTCTGTTAGAGGAACCGGTGGATTTCGCAATACAGCACACACACATAAAAAAGAAGAAAGAGAGAACAAGCCTATTAGCAAAAAAACTCTCTGGGCGAGACTCAGAAGCCAAGCAAGGTCTCACAATTAATGGTCTATAATCCACTATCTTCCACACTTATTTTGGAATAACAACAATTCCCAAAAGAGCCAGATTGTCTCTTAGGTACAGAAACACTCACCCCATATTGTGGAAAATGCTGCCCCACCTCACCCGGCATTAGCTCAGGTACTGCGGAGCCCCGCTCTGTATGGATCGCAAACACATAAAAGAACCAGAATTAATTAAAGGAAGTACTAAAAAGGTCAAGGCAGGCCACTCGGCATTACGTGGCTTACAGAGGCACCAATTCTCTCTGTTCACTCACCTCTCCGTCGGTACTCCAGACGTCCAACTGGGCTGTCTGTGGGAGGTACCGACGGGATGCGTCGTGTTGTTTAAATAGATTTTAGATCTTATGGGTATGCTAGCACAAACCGTAAGTCCGGACGCGCTGCCCCGCTCCCAGCTGCTCGCATCAGTCTGTCCTCTTCCGGGTCTGCCAGAGGAGTGTGCTGATTGGCTAGCGCGGTGCGTGACGAGAGCGCGTCACGCCAGGAAATGTGGGATTTGTAGTTTTTAACAAAAAACCTTCGTGTGTACTATACGCAATTACCTATAGTATCGGGCCTTAGAGGTCTCCCAGATTCCTCAGATCTTTACCATACACACTTGGCGATGGCGCTCAAAATGTCATGGCGACCTTGTTCTCTTTTTAAAATTTGAAAAATATAGACCTTTTTAGAGTGTTCAGTCTACATAAAGTTTGACACAGCTTGGCGGCAAATCCAACGTGCCAAGGAAGGGGGGGGCATCAAACCAAAGCCCCTTCTGTCTTGATAGTAAGATCAAATGACCATGTCGTACTTAGGCTCATGGCGCATCTGAGTAAGACATAGACAGATCTTGGGTAACAGGGTCATTACAAACGCGCTAATCTTGCGTTGTATACATTATCCTGGAAAAAGGGCAAAAAAGTCCTGGGCTTCCATGCACTCAGGCAGTGAAGATGTTCCATCACTGACAGCCCATCCGCCACACACATTCAGTCATCAGGTCCTGATGCTATCAGATCGTCACTGAAATACCTCTCTCTGGGCATCTCAATCAAGGGATCAAAAAAAGCACTAATTATCTTTGTGCCTCTAACTCTTGAGAGACATCCAAGGGATGTCTTCATTCAATCCCCGCTTGTCTGTGCCCAACTTGTGTACCCATCGCTGTTCACGCTGAAATAGAAAGCTCTTAATGTCGGTGACATGGGCTGGTATTAGAGGCTGCTCTATCACAGTCCAATGCAACTCAGACGACGTATGCTTGGCTGTTAAAAAGTGGTTCGTCAATCTGGTTGACTGTCTTGAGCACCGGATCGAGCTTTTATGCTCACAGATGCGTGTCTTGATTCTGCGGGTAGTCATACCCACGTACCTCTTATTACAAGGGCAGCTAATTAGGTACACTAAATTGGAGCTATTACAATTTGTGAACCGACGCTGTTCCCATGGTCTCCCAGTCCCTATATCTATAGTTTGGGATTTCGTTGTATGGGGGCAGGCCGCGCAATTTCCACAGGGATGGTGTCCTGTGGCCGCAGGCATGTCCCATAAAGTGCCTAAGGCTCGGGGTATGTCCCCTTTGGGACGCGTGTGAACCAATCTGTCCTTCAAGCTCTGCCCTCTCTTGAAGGCGAACAATGGGGCTGGAATAGTGTCGCCTCCAGTGTTCAAAATGCCCCAGCGTTTCTTTATTATTTTCTGTATGGCATTTGATTGTGGAGTAAAAGTACTCACGCAGGTCATTCGATTTTGGGTAGGTTTGGGTGGCAATAACTCCAATAGCCCCTCACGGTTGTTATTGGAGGCTCTCTTTTTTGATTTACGAATCAGGCCTTTGGGATAGTGTTTTTGTGCTAGGTCTTCTGTGAGGCAGTCGGCATGATGTTCAAACCGTTCTTTCTTCGAGCAATTGCGTTGTATGCGCAAAAATTGCCCATAAGGTAAGTTATCTCGAAGAGATTTGGGATGACAGCTGTTATAGTCAAGTAATGAATTACGCGACATCGGTTTGCGATACAGCTCTGAGGCCAAACCTGTAGTCGTGGGTGTAATCAATAGATCGAGAAACGCTAGATGAACTCTACTCTGCTCCATCGTGAAGCGTAGAAAGCGATTTCTCTTATTCAGCCACTCATGGAATCTGGTTAACTCTTCTTCACTCCCTCTCCAGATGACTAAAATATCATCAATATACCGCTTCCACAGACGCACCTGGTCTGTGAAAGGGTTATTGTCAGAGAAGATGTGTTCTGTCTCAAAGTTATGCACATACAGATTTGCTAGCGATGGAGCAAAAATGCTGCCCATGCTCGTTCCACTGACTTGGAGATATAGTGAATCTTCAAATTGAAAAATTTTTTCGGTCATGGCTATATTAGCCAGAGTCATTATAAGATTGACGGGAGTGATGGAATCTAGATCTCTCTAAGAGGAGCATTTCCACTACCTCTAATGTCTCTTTCTGTGGAATAGAGGTGTACAAACTCTCCACGTCGAATGATACTAAGATGTCAGTGTTACGATCAAACTCAACGTCTCTCAGTAGTCTCAAGACATCCTTCGTATCTTTGAGATACGTGGGCATTGCACTTACCATTGGCTTTAGAAACACGTCGACGAAAGTCGACAGGGGCTCTAAAATGGAGCCGATCCCCGAAATGATGGGGCGACCAGGTGGTGGTCGCTGGGGTTTGTGGATTTTGGGTAAGTGATAAAAGTAGGGAGTTCTTGGGTTAGCAGTGCAAAGAAACTGTCCTTCTTTCGCTGTTATCCAGCCTTCGCTCAGTGCTTCCTCTACTACCTCCGCTATTTGCTTTGTTAATCTAGCAGTGGGATCTGTGGTCAGTTTTTGATACGCAGAGGTATTTTCTAGTTGGCGAAGGCATTCTTGTCTGTAAGTATCAGAGTCTAATAACACCGTCGCCCCGCCTTTATCGGCCGGCTTGATGACCAAAGCGGAGTTGTTCGCTAAACTCGTGATCGCCTCTTGTTCTCCTCGTGAGATATTTTGAAAGGGTCTGTGCTCTCTCTCGAACAACTCTTTGAGATCTTGGTCTACTGCTTCCTCAAACGTGATGACTTTAGCTGGCATCCCTACTGTCGTGGGATTAAACGTTGAGGGTCGTTTGAGGCCCGTGTTTTCGTCTCTCATAGTCAATTGACTGGAAACCTGTTGTTTATTTGCAAACAGGTAGTGTAGTCTTATTTTACGATAGAACTTGCCCATCTCTATTTGCGTGAGAAAGGGATCACTTCTATTGGTTGAGACAAAGCCTAAACCTTTATTCAGAACTTTCTCCTCCATCTCTGTGAGTTGGTGCGTGCTCAAATTTATTACGATGTTGGACCGCTCGACATCCCGGCTTGGTCCTGTCCTACTACCTTCCCGCTCCTCAGTCCCATTGGCTGAGCTGGTGGTGGAGGGACGGTCCAGCGCACGTGGCCTTGTTGTGCCGTCCGTTGGCGCCCTCTCCCTCTCCGGCCAGACCCTAAAAAAGGCTGCTGACCATAGTTTTGAAAGGTTAGGTTAGGCTCATACATCCCCATCATTGGGGGGTAAGGTCCCCACGGTGACGGTTGCCACCAAGGTGGTGGTGGTGGTCCAAACTGTTGGCCATGACCTCTCCAAGTCCTCCTGTTATTACCTCTTCCTCTCTGTTTTTTAGAGGGGTCCCCCTGTTGAGGAGTATCCGAATCACTCGATCCGGTATCAGAGGCGGAGGAACCATAATTAGAGCTTCCTTTCTGGTTATTCTTGTTATATGTTGGCGGAGAGTAATCATCACTAGTGTAGGGATAGATCTTGGTAGTACTAAAATTCACCAGATCTTTTTTGAATTTTTCTAGTTTCGTAAATAGAATTGAGTCACGAAAGTCCTTGCTGGTCTTATTGCCTTCCTCCTGTTTCTTCGTGAAGATTTTAGTAGAAGACAGGGTCGCTCTAATTTGCCCTTCAAGAGTCTGGATCTCTATCAGAATGTTATCCGCTGTTCTTTTGGCCGCCTTGATAATCAAGACAAGCCAATCGCGTGTACAACGCCACGCGATGAGATACCAGTCTTTGAGGAAGTCCTTGTCATCTAAAAATAAGCGAGGAGTATTGGTGACTATGAGCCCACTCGGGGCACAGTTGCCACGCAAATACTCCGCCATAATGGTGCCATGCACACATACCCTTGCTTGGTTTTTTTAAAGTGTGAGCACTTTGGTCCAGCCTTCATCAGTATTCGTTTGTGCAGTAGGTACCATATCTACAATGCTCGGATTTTCAGATAGAATATTCTGTATCTCCTCCTCACCGAAGGCTAAGCCTAAATTCATTGCCATTTCTCTAAGAGACCACGTTGTCTCAAGGCCTGAAACCTCAACCAAATAATGTACCTCAACTTCAGTATCCTCTGGCTACGTGTATGTGTGACTAGTGTTCATGAACTATACATGTAAGCACTGTCTATTAAAGAAAGACAAAATTTAAAATTGACCCGCAGCCATGCGACTGCTCAAACTACAAACTACACTAGGGAGGGTCAGAGGGAGAGTTTAATGACCGAAAGTGCTACGTCCCTCAAAGTACTAGACACCAACTAAAGAGTAACACTCAGTCAAAAACCTACTCAAAAAATGAGGGTTGAAAAAGTGTGTGCGCTGTTTGCCAAATCAATAACAGGACACCCTTGCGATAATTACAGTGTTCCCATCAGGGTTCCAACCTGTACCGTACCAATGAAGTTGTAACAGGTTTGCTCACACTACCTCTTTGCACTGTTTTTAGAGAGTGGGAGTTGAAGGTTGTTAATAAATCTATTTTCCTTCACCTACCCCTTTTTAATATCACCACTTTTTGAAAAATCTTTATTTTCATTATTTAGCACTGCTTATTGGTTACATCCTGCCACCGACCTGTTACAACTTCATTGGGCAGTGGTTTCCACCATGCCATGCTTGATCGTATATGGGGTTTCCCTGTGTACTTATGGTGGCCTTCCCAAATGATGAAGGGCGGTACAGGTTGGAACCCTGATGGGAACACTGTAATTATCGCAAGGGTGTCCTGTTATTGATTTGGCAAACAGCGCACACACTTTTTCAACCCTCATTTTTTGAGTAGGTTTTTGACTGAGTGTTACTCTTTAGTTGGTGTCTAGTACTTTGAGGGACGTAGCACTTTCGGTCATTAAACTCTCCCTCTGACCCTCCCTAGTGTAGTTTGTAAACTGTATATAGACAATGTGGGTTTGACTCACTGAGACTCTTTTTTTGCGATTGGGCGTGGATATGGTCCCAATGCTCGAGGGACAGACCACCCCAGTTTTTCTGGATGACCAGATGAGAATATAGATCTACAAGAGATTTTTGATGGGAATCCATGACTATGACCTTTGTGAGTCTCACTGACCACCACTTGCGATCCTGTTTTGGCTGCACAAGTGTGTACCCTGGGTTTTTACAGATCATAGGGTGATCTGGTATTCACTATTGAATTGACATCGTTTGCAATAGGATTAGTATATATTGTACCTAATTCTTCTGTTGAAGACCCCTAGTTCTCTGTTTGTTCTTAAACTGTATATAGCACACACAATGATGTGTGGAAACCGAGTTTCAGCAAATATTTATCTTTTGCACATCACCAAGTAAAGTGCCTTAATATGTTTTGATCACCTCAAATCTTTGTGTCCATCATACTTCAGAAGTACAAACAAGGTATTTAATTTTTGCATTCCTAACTCCTCTTTCTGAAATATTTGTACAGTTAATATCCAGGTATTTAAATGTTGTTGTGTTCGAAACAGCATCTCACAGCCTTTCCTTGCACACTCACTGTACTCCAGCAACAGTGACGCGTAGTGCACTTGACAAAATCCTCTGATTTTGCAGTTAGAGAAAGTAAACGCCAGTCTCCATGTAATAGCATGTATATTCCTAAGTCAATGAATTTATGGATCCTTAGCAAAAGATTTTTTGGGTCCCCTGTTCAGAACAATCGTTAATTTTTTTTTTTTACCCATTTTGTGCTAATTGAAGATTTGAAAAGTCCAATAATAGTAGCAAGTGTTAATCTTTCAGAAACGGATTTGCAGAAAAACAGCTAATATATATGTTGCTTGAGTCTCAAAGATCCTTTAGATTACACTGGAGAGGGTAAGAGGCTGAGGCTGAAAAATAGACCTAGGCGATAAATAGATATCTTTATATATACAGAGAACGCCTTCCAAAGAGGCTCCTTTTAATGCTGGGGCTCCTCTACCCATCCCTTAAAACATCTCAGCTGTATTCTACATCATCCTTCTTGCATCCACCACCAGACCCTCCCTGCCTTTTTCTTTCACTCTTGCAGGTTCCTTTTCATCCCCGATTTCCCCCTTCGGCAGCGCGTGCCTGTCTTTTTCTTCCTCCTCTTTTGTTCATTCGGTCTCTTTTGCGATGAGTCAAAGTCTGATGAAAAATAAGCCCCACTCCCCCAAAAATGGGATCCGAAGAGTCCCACCTGCAAATATCAGCACAAATTACGCACTGGACTATTGACCAGCAGATTAAGAGTGGCCAATCTAAATCCCTGGAAGACCAAATCTAAGTCATATTTTCAGGATATCACACAATGCAAATTTGCACAAAATTAACTTAACAGGAATTCCTTCATATAATTACTCTAGAATGGATCCGGACCAACATTAGACAGTCCGTACCTAGGCCTTCATTATGAACATCCCATGAATTCTGATGAGCCAGTGATGGTAACTCCTGAGTGGGGAAATAACGTGGATTTTAACAGGCCAGTCATACTGGGAGTCCTACACTATATAAAGATCCATTTGTGTCCTTGCCCTTTGAACTCTTAATGTTCATAGTTGCTCTTTCTCTCTTTGGGAGGTGTGGCTAATTATCTGCAAACTGCTGGAGTGATCACTTTAAAAAAAAAAAAACTTCTGAATTTGACTGGCATCCCCATCTTTCACCTAAATTGATGGCGCATGATGTGACCAGGCCTGGACTGGTGAGCAAACACAACCGGAGGACATTTCATCACAATGGACCCATTTTTACCAAGTGCCACATACAAGCTGACCAAACTTAGCTAATATTCGTGGGCTTCTCTTCCCAGCCTTAGCTTGCAGAAACAGGTCGAAATTATGAGTTTTACAAACATTGGATCAGGGATCCAGTCAATGATTTTGGGAACAAGGAGTCCACATATAGTATGAATATTGGTAATACATTTATATGCATGTAATTGTACCTTTTTTTATTGCCAGCCTTGCTTCTCTTAAGCAAGGACTACAAGTACAAAGTGTGTGTTTACACATTGCTTGCAGGTTTTCAAAACACATAAATAAAAGGCATAGTCATTTACAAAGCCAATAGCTCAAACTCTCGCAAATGCGATACCTATGGCATTGCAAAAGCTTTTTCTCTTTTGAACTACTACGTATTTCTGTCTGTGTATCCACTCGGGGGAGGAGGGGTGTACTTTCCTTGAAGTGTCTTCCAAATCCATTGAGGTGCCGATGTAAGGGGAAAACCATCGGCTCTGCTGTGTTCGGGTGCTGCATCATGGGGGACAACTGTATCAAGCATCCTTTGCACCAAGAGCGGCGCCACCGCTGTTCCTCCCCTCTTTACATTTGCCCACAGGCTGTTGTTGCTTGAGTAGATCAATGAGTAAAAGAAAAACTACAGGGGAAAAGGTTACTACCATCGTCAACAGACCATGCAGCACAACGTTGAACTCCTTTTTCTTTTTTTTTTTTTTTTTTGTTGGTACGAGCAGTCAATATTGTATCCAAAGAGATTGAATTGGCTGAGAGGCGACTCTCACAGGACTTTGATATTGCCTCTGATGGCCCATTAATTCCTTTAGTAGGCCCCTCCCCAGGCCTCATACTCTCAGCCATTCAAGTACCTCAGGTTTGCCTCTAGTCACGGTTGTAAGCCAGGATGTTGCCCCAGCAACTGATTTATCTGTCCATATCTGTCGCCTCTCCCTTTTAATGATCGTGAACCTTGTGCAAAACTCAGCGCAAAATGAAGCAAGGGAGTTGTGTTAATTCTCAAAGAAGATGTAAGTGAACGAATTGGCCCAAAGATCCTGCAAACGTTCTCCCATCACAGCCTGGATTAGATTCTTCCAAACCCTTGACCGAGAGTAGCACACCACTACATATCGATCAGGATGGCATTTTGGATGGACTTGCATCACTGGTCCATATGTGTAAGACCCCCTTGGTGGATACGATCTGCACATTAGAACTTGCTGTTCAGCAGTTGACCTCTTCTGTAAATTCACTTTTAGGCCAACAGACTCTGGTGCAACAGTCCCAGGTACAATTCCAGCCGACTAGCATTGAATGTAGTAATTCTTCCTTATTTGCTCCCCTAGGGCCCTTGGCCATTGAAAGACCTAGCTTGCCTAGTCTGCCATCTGGAGCACTACGTAATCCATGCTCCCTTCGCATTGGGAGCAGGTGAGGTAGGGGTGTCAGGGGGCACTGGTCCAGGGATCACAAATAGGGAGCACTACTGGGGAACTAGCATACAGGGTAAGACTTCAGCTCCCCAGCCTTAGCCCCCCTTCAACCTCCCCCTCGATTGCCACCCTCATGTAGTCATCTTAACCACTTGGCTGCTAAGGCTTTTCCCCTCCTGTGCTGATATTTATTGAATCCCATTATACATGACGAGTTCACCTTGTCATGAGCACAGCTCCAGTGTGCCTCATGACGAGCTCACCTTGTCATGAGCATGCACGAGGTTAATGGGAGTCCTAGAGAAGAAACTTTCGTACACCTCAAGCACAGGGTCTGCCACTGGTTGCCGTGTCATATGGATTACAGTCAAATTGAGTATGACGATATACTCCTAGTCAGGAGGGTGAGTTGGGTGCGGCCTACGCCTAAACACATCAGAGGGGACTGTGTGGTTGTTAATTGTAGAAGCCCCAGCCTAGTATAGCGACTACTTAAGCGTGGCGCGAGAGCTTGCATGATGAAAGATGGTATTGGTCTTGTCCCCTTGGGCTTCGTCCATAGACACCTGCGGCTGAGGAATTGGGCGAGCTATGGGCCTCATCCCCCCCAGTGTTGTTGCAGGTGATGTGTTCGCATCCCTACTGCCAATAGATTTCTTCCATTAACCTCTTTGGATGATTTGGATTGACTGCCAATACTGCCTGACCGTATTGGTGCCCTTCTGAATTCTGGGTTAAAAGAAGTGTGGAATGATGTTAGACATAAACAACTTTCTAACAAGGTGGTGCCTTCTTCCACTATGCTCTCATATTCTAGCACTGCCCCTCCTGATGTCTGCCATTCACAGCCCTTTCTTTTTTTAGCAGTAATGGGTTGCCTCCCATTCCCACAGTAGCTTCGGGCCAGACACTTTTTCACTAGTTCTCCCAAACCAAGGTAGTTTCTTGGAACGTTGCTGGTTTAGCATTTAAACTTTAGTGCCCCACTCGAGGGCTGTTTACAAATGCATTTGAAATCTGTTTGTTCCAAGAGACATGGTCAGTAGTTATGTAATTTCGAGCAGGGTTTGTACATTTTTCCTTGGCTGCCATCTCCTCGAGGAAGGAAAGGCCATCGGTGGACTTATCAATCTGGGTGAGGTCTACCCTTCATTGTATGTCCAGGGAGATTGATGTGAGCAGCCCAGATATCCAAAGCGTTTCTCCTTTCCTTTCCTTCTGGTGGGGTATAATCTCTATACAATGTGTATTGCAGGCTTGGAGGTAAAGGCACTGAGTGCCAAGTAATTGATTTGGTTGTCTCTCACCTGGCAGAACTGCATATGGATTCATTGAAGATTATAGCAGGTGATTTCGACTGTAAATTGGAGCCTTTATTTCTTCCACATGGGCATTCCATCAGTGAGGAAGATCATGTGTGAGGTGTTCCTAGTCTTGCACTCACCCCATCAAGAGATGGTCAGTCCTAGTAATACAGCTTAACGCATTTACACTCAGCAATGGCCTTCGGACGTGTAACGGGAGATCTAGATCTGATGGCGAGGGGAGTCACAGGTTTAACCGTCCCCGGTGTTCTAGTCTCATAGACTATATATTACTGGATATTAGGTTATGGCCAGTACTAGTTAATGTGGCTGTTCTCTCTAGGCAAGATAGTGACCACAATGCCCTAGAATTAACCCTGAAACCATTGACCGCCTGTCCCGGGATGTCCGGGGACACGAGAGTTAGTCTATCCTCTACTGGGCTAATCGGCACCTCAAGGGAAGGAGAGGCAGAGAACTTAAATAGGCTTCTCAAAGAAGGTTTTATTTGGGTGCAAGTCTTTCTCCTTCGGCTGGTGATGTGTTCTCTGGCGAACGCCGCAGGGTCATAGGCCGGAGGGCGGGGTTGATCCAGTGTGGCTCTTGAGATGGTTCCAGGCTTCCTCCGAACCCGGGGCTCCGTATGAAAAAGACGGAGGAGTATCAGGACTAGGTATGCTGCTACACGGTAAGGGACCGGGAGTGAGGGAAGCCCGTGCCATGTGGTATATACAGATCGTATGTGGAGAGGAAGTGCTCGTGAGGGGGGGGTCAGGGGCACTTTACAATGGCTGTACAGGTAAATCAATAACAGGCGGGACTCGACTTCCCATCCACCCTGCCATACGACCCCGTACCTGTTGTAGCCACGCTCCTCCCGTGGGACCGTGGCGGGGCGGCTCGCAGATCCGTTGGCCTCCTGGCTTCTCCGTCTCCTCCACTTTCCTCGGGCTAACGTCCTCCTCCTCCTCCTCACAACGACTGCTCACACGCTCCTCTGCTCGCTTCTCGGGAAACGCTGTCCGCCACTTCCTGGATCCGGGCTCCTTTTGACGCTGACGCGTCGTCCTCCGGGGGCGGGGCGACCCGTGGAGTGTCCAGCCCCTTAAAGGAACAGGTGTCGTCCAAGTCCGACGTCGGCCACCAGTATTCAAGGTCGCCGATCCTCCAGTCTGAGTCCATGTCAGGGTCAGGCGGCTGTGGAGAGGAAACGGAGTCAGGTAAGACAGCGGGGTCGGACCACCAGTCTGTGGTCAGCCCCCCCTCTAGGGGCCCCCGGGGACCCACACCGCCACTGTTCAAAAGAAGAAAAAAAACTTACGATGAACATCAGTACCATAGAACTGATACGTAGATGCTCGTAATTCAAAATCTCCTCCACAACTTGGTGGACTCTGGGGTATTGATTTAACCCCTTGGACTAGTATACCCCATCTAAAAGATCGGTGTTTTGTTTCAAAGGCGCTTGCGGTCCGGAACAAATCCAAGGCTTGCATTGTGTGTCGCAACGTCGACAAAATTCTTTTGTGGACTGTTTTGTACTTTTGATTGTGTATTTTCAACACTTGTATTACAAGGGTTGTTTATAACATTTTATTTATTTAAGAGGTTTCTATAGCGCGAACAAGACCCTTGGGTATCAGAGCGCTTCACATTACATGAGGTAGTTGTAGACGATCATTGTTATAGTAAACTTTCAAAGTGTTATGAGGTAAGTACATATACAGCAATAGAATGATAATACCAAATTATTAGTTATACAGAAAAATATATAGAAAGTATGACATAGATTTAGTTTATAGCTAAATATAATTTGTAACAGAATCGATAGATCCTAAGTGTCTATTTCTTGTGTATATTTCAGTTCCAGTCCGTGCTCATGTATTCTATAGTCCCGAGCTTTGCCTATGGAAGGAACTTACTCATTAGGAAGATCTTAGTTTCCCTTTTAAATGATGCTGTCTGGAATTTTTCTAATGTTTGGAGGAAGTGAATTCCAGATCCTGGGGGCTGCTCCTGAGAAAGCTCGATCGTAAGTTTTCTTCTTCCGGAAGATGGCTGGTCTCAACACCAGCTCCTATGCACTCCTGGCCGGTCTGTTTCCTCCAGATATTTTAATTGGAAAACATCCTTTACAACGCAACTTTTACCACGCAGTGCCTTTACGACGCAACTTTTACAACGCAAACCATTACAACGCATTGCGCTGGGGGGCGCTCTAGGATAGGGAATAGGTTTAATGTACTATCCAACACCTCCCCTACTATCCACGGGGACTGGAGTTGGAATAGTAAATTAAACAATTCACTATCCAGCACCCCAAAGCACTATGCGTTGTAATGGTATGCGTTGTAAAAATCGCGTTGTAAAAGCATGCGTTGTAATGTCATACATCCATTTTAATTTTCTGAGCAAGGTAACTGGGTGTATTGTGGTGGAGCGCTTTGTAGGTTATGCATGCCATTTTTAGCTGGATTCTTGCTTCGTAAGGTAGCCAGTTTAATGCTTTCAGGTGTGGTGATATGTGGTCAAATTTCCTTGATCCGGTGATCAGTCTTGCAGCTTCATTGAGACATGCCTTTAGTGGTGCTGTTGAAATTTTTGGTAGACCTGCTAGCGTTGTACAACCATATTCAATCCTTGCGATAACTAGTGATTGAACTGCCAATTTGAGATCCGCCTTAGATATGAATGGTTTCATTTTTCTGATGTAGTTCAGGTGATAGCGGGCGCTTTTTGCCATTGATTTGATGTGGGCTTTCATGTCTAGGTTTTCATCAAGTGTGATTCCTAGTGATTTCGCGGAGCCAACTAGGGTAGGAGTGCAGTTTAACGCTGTGATCATATTGGACCATTCCTTCACTTCCGTGTGTTTCTTTGGTGGTGTGATTAGTAAGAATTCTGTTTTTTGTGCGTTTAGTTTCAGATGGTTGTCAGCCATTGTAATGACTTTTTTAAGGCCTCATTCATTCTCTTGATGTCTTCCATGGATGTGATCTTGATGTAAATCTGCGTATCATCCGCGTCCATGTGATAGGATATTTTGGCATTTCAAAGGATTTCTGTGAAAGGTTCGATATACAGGTTAAACAGTGATGGAGATAATGTAGAACCTTGAGGGACTCCAATTGAGTTAAGGCATGATGGTGAGAGTGATTGGTTGACCAGGAATCTTTGCGTTCTATTCTGAAGGAATGATTCAAACCATTTTAGCACATTTCCAGACAATCCCATCCTGTCTTGGAGCCTGTTCAGTAATTTTTCATGATTTACCGTGTCAAATGCTGATGATGGGTCAAGGAGGATAAGTAGACATGTCTGATTAAGGTCTAATGCCTCTAGTGCATCATCGACAATATGTAGGATCGCTGTTTCTGTGCTGTGTCCTGTTCTGAATCCTGACTGGCAGTCGTCTAGTAGCGAGAAGTTAGTAATGTGTTGGCTTAATTGGTTTTGTACACATTTCTCTATTAGTTTGGCAAGGATAGGGATGTTGGTCACTGGGCGAAAGTTATTTGGATCTGCTGGGTCCGCTGTGGCTTTTTTGATGATGGGAATGACTTGACCTGTTTTTAGGCAATCTGGAAGGATCCCTTGGGATAGGGAGGCGTTTATTATGTTCGTCTATATGGGAATCACAATATGGTTTATTTCTTTGAGGCATTTTGAGGGGAGTGGATCATTATAGTGGTTGTTGGATTTGATGTCTGATAGTGTTTTGGCGATGGTATTTTGGTCAAGTATTTTGAAGTTATCCCATAGTGCCTTGTTTTTTGTCCTATTCTGGGTATTTTCCAAGGTGATATTTACCGCTGAGGGTGTTTGGTTGTCCGTAATGCCAATGTTGTCAACTTCTTTCCTGAGCTCTTTCCAGTGTGTTGGCCTTGTCTGTGAAGAATGTTGAACTCTTCACAACTTAGTTGAGTTTTTGTGTTTCCTTGGGCAGTTTTGGCCACTTTATTGGATTGCTGTTTTAAAATCTCGACTAGTTTCCGAGGTCTATTTTTGGCGTTATCCAAGTGTGAGAAGTTGGCCTGATGTGCAGTGCTCACTATTCTAGTGATCACTATATATCAGTCCAAACAACCCTTATTGATGATTGGTTGTAAGTCAACCTTATAGACCAGCTATCCTAGTAGCATGGATACGAGCAGTCTAAGGCTAAGACTCTAGAGGGCGTGTTAAGCCAGCTGTTTTACCATCACATTACCCCTTGAACACCCAGTGAAAGGACACCACACAAGTGTTATGAAAATAAACAATGTATTTATTAGAATCACAACAACCCTGTACTCTTTATGAGGACAGGGTGCTAAGCACACAACAAAACTCTTACGAAAATACTTTTAAGTTAGCACGTTACACAAATGCCCGAGGGGCACGAAAAACCATATACTTTCAAAGTGGAATGCGAATTACTAGCAGGTAAGTAACGATTCTCAGAGGCTTTGGGATCGCTAGGACTGGACTACTGAACCTTTAGATTACTAGCAGGAGGCCTAGGGAACTCGGGTGCAGAGTGTGCACTCTCACGCGGGATGCGGGACAAAGTCTATGGAAGCTAGAACTCACAAAGTTAGTGTTCACGGGCGAACCCGACCTGGTAGGGAGAAAACGACAGTGGATCCTGACCCTTGGATAGTGAGGCTATGCTGGGACACCGGAGTGCCGAAGTTACCTAGCCCAGGGGCTGCAGCTGCATAGGTCTGAAAAGACGTCGGGGATCTCGTTGCCGGACCAGGAGCCTGGAAGGAAGAAGTTGCTGGCAGGCGACCAGTGAAGGAAAGTTCGATGGATCCAAGCCTGGATCAAGGAAGAAGAAACCTGAAAGCAGAGGGGACCAAGTTCTTGAATCACTAGCCAGTGATTAAGTGGGCACCAGGATGGCACCGGGCGAAGTCACCACAGTCAGGTGAGTGGGCGCTGCTGGGCTCTGCAGTCTCTCGGACCAGGAGGCGTTGTCGGCGACCAGGATGGAGGTGCGAGCTGTCCCACGGAGGATGAAGTCGTTGGCGTCGAAGTTACCCAGGATTGGGCAACAAGCCTTGGCTAATTCAAGCCCACGCGGTGGACTCAAAATGGCGTCTTGAGTGGACCAGGAGGGTCCGGGGTGCTCCTCTTCTGGGAGGGAGCAAGGGCCAGTCTGGAGCAACCAGACCAGCAGCAGAAATGTCGTCGGGCGTCGTCAGGGAGGCCACAAGCCAACGGGCTAGTAGCCAAACAACGCGGTGAGCAGCGGAAAGCAGAAGGGCCCCACGCAGATCGTGGAGATGCTGGGGGGCTGCTCTTCGGTGCTGGAGCTGCTCAGGGTGGGGGCTTCTCGGACCCCAAAGCACTCACCAGGAATTCACTCGGCGGGCTTGCTGGAAAGAAGTCGTGCAGTCTTGCAGATGGCCGGTCCCTTGAGGTCTCGTCGCACCCACGGTTCTCAGCTGGGCTGTAGAGGTGGGTAGAGGTCAGAGGTGCCAGGGAAGCCGGTTCTCGTCGAGCTGGGCAGTCGGATTCCGGAGGAAGGACTTGCAGCAGACCGCAGTGTTCTTAGATGGTGCCTGCGGATGCAGGGTGACTACTCCTTAGTCACAAGGGAGAAATCTTAGGAAGAAGTCTTGAGTTCCTTTCGCAGAAAGTAGTTTCAGGATTCAAAGATGATCTGATTTGGAAGGGGGCCAGTCTCTACCTTTATCCTGTAAAAAGGGGCTGGCACGCGACTAAGTCCTGCCCTATGGGTGGGACTAGGAGGGGGGTGGTTACACCCACTTCCTTGGCGGGCTTTTCCCCAGCACAGGGTCTGGAGTGACCCTGGAACTGGTTCAAGCCGGCCTATGCACAGTGAGCACCGGGGTGCTACTTGCAGTCACCTTCCTCTAAAGCCCTGCCTACCTACAATACACAAAACCCTGTCTGGGACGGTGCTGGCACCGCCCCTGGCAGGAAACCCTTTGTCCTTATCTCCTGCTCTGGGAGGACTCCCAGCAGCAGGAGGGCAGACTTGTGTCTCGGTGGCAGCATCCATTTTGTGGATGCTAAGGCTCTGTCTGACTTTTAACCGGGTTATAGGTTACAGGCATGTCGTGTCCCTCTAGAAGGGTGGAATGCTAACCCCGTCGCCAGAATTGGCGAGGGGTTAGTATTCCAATTCGTATGACACCTTACTCGACATGTTTTGATAAAGCGATACCAGAGTTGGCACATAACCGCGAGGATTATAATGCACTTAAGAGTATATGGTATGCGATATCATGGAAACGGCTAAGGGATGGATCCCGAAAGCCGCAGACAGGCTCAGCTCATGCTAGAGCACCATCTCACACGATTCCAAGCACTCTGCCTTCAGGATTGTTAAGGCCTGCTATAGGAGTGACTGATAGGAGATCTGTGTGTCCATTTTTAGGGTTAGATATAGGTATACTATATCTAAAGCAAAGGGTGAGTACACCACCTTGCCCCAGCTGTCGTGCAGCCAGTTGTGTCAGTTTTAGTTAGTCAATCCAGGGGTGGCATAATACATGCTTCAGCCCCTGGGAGACTTCTGGGTGCACCTCAGCCCTGGGTACAGGGACTTGGAGAGGGCCCAGTGCCAATTCAGTACCTAAGTACAATTTGGGTAGAGAGAACAGCTAGGCTGTGGGTCTGATTAGCAGGCCCACAGCCAGGGAAAGTCGTAAACCAGTGCAGCAAAAAGCAAAAATCTGGGTGATCATAGGATTGCAGACCCTACTCTCCTACATGACCCCCCCCCAAACTTTGGGACAATAAGCTAACCTTGACCAGGTGAGTCTTCTTGCTCTAAGTGGAAATACCTGGAGAGCCCATCAGCATTGCTGTGATCAGTCCCAGGTCTATGCTCCACTGTAAAATCCATCCCCTGTAGGGAAATGGACCACCTAAGCAGTTTGGGGTTTTCACCCTTCATCTGATTTAGCCACAAGAGGGGCTTATGGTCTGTCTGAATGGTGAAGTGAGTGCCAAACAAGTAGGCCCTCAGCTTCTTCAGGGCCCAGACCACAGCAAAGGCCTCCCTCTCAATAGCTGACCAATTTTTCTCTCTGGGTGTCAACCTTCTACTAATGAAAGCAATAGGCTGATCATTACCATCAAAATTCAGTTGAGACAGAACAGCTCCCACACCCAACTCAGAAGCATCTGTTTGGACAATGAATGGCTTGGAGTAATCTGGACTCTTGAGGATAGGTGCTGTGCACATGGCCTGCTTTAGGTCATTGAATGCTTTCTGACAGCTTGCTGTCCACTGAACTTTCTTTGGCATCTTCTTGCTTGTCAGGTCATTAAGGGGGGTCACTATGGACCCATAATTTCTGACAAACTTCCTATAGTACCCAGTCAGGCCCAAGAAAGCTCGAACCTGAGTCTGGGTGATTGGAGGAGTCCAGTCCTTGATGGCCTGTATCTTACTCTCCAGTGGCTGAACCTGGCCTCCACCTACAAGGTGGCCCAGGTATACAACCTGTGACTGCCCTATCTGGCACTTGGTGGCCTTGATAGTGAGGCCTGCCTTTTGCAGGGCCTCTAACACTTTCCTCAGGTGGACCAGGTGATCCTCCCAGGTGGAGCTAAAGACAGCAATATCGTCAAGATAAGCTGCACAGAAGTCATCCAGCCCAGTGAGGACTTGATTCACCAACCTTTGGAAGGTGGCAGGTGCATTTTTCAGTCCAAAGGGCATTACCACAAATTGATAATGCCCTCCAGGGGTAGAAAATGCTGTCTTAGGTTTGGCTTCCTCAGCTAACCTGATTTGCCAATACCCAGCTGTCAAATCAAATGTGCTTAAGAAGTTGGCAGAAGCCAATCTATCTATAAGCTCATCTGCTCTTGGTATTGGGTGGGCATCAGTCTTAGTGACTGCATTGAGGCCTCTGTAGTCTACGCAAAACCTCATCTCTCTCTTACCACCCTGGGTGTGAGGCTTTGGCACTAGAACTACTGGGCTAGCCCAAGGGCTATCTGAGGGCTCAATGACTCCCAGTTCCAACATTTTCTGCACTTCAGTTTTGATGCAGTCTCTAACATGATCAGGCTGTCTGTAGATTTTATTCTTGACAGGCAGACTGTCTCCAGTGTCAACATCATGGGTACACCAATCAGTTTGGCTGGGTGTCAGAGAGAACATATGTCGAAAGGATTGCAGAACTTGCCTGCAATCCTGTTGCTGATGTTCAGTGAGGCTGCCACAAAAGACAACACCATCAACTGACCCATCATCAGGATTCTGAGTGAGCAGGTCTGGGAGAGGGTCACTCTCTTCCTCCTGTCCCTCATCTGTGGCCATGAGCAAGCTCATGTCCTTCCTGTCAACATATGCCTTGAGCCTGTTAACATGGAGCACTCTGAGAGGGCTCCTGGGAGTTCCAAGGTCCACCAAGTAGGTAACCTCTCCCTTTTGCTCAATGATGGTGTGGGGCCCAGACCATTTGTCTTTTAGAGCTGCTGGGGCCACTGGCTCCAGCACCCACACCTTCTGTCCTGGCTGGTACACAGTCAGTACAGCCTTTTGGTCATGCCAAGCTTTTTGAAGTTCCTGGCTGGCCTCAAGGTTTTTAGATGCCTTTTCCATATACTCAGCCATCCTGGAGCGGAGACCAAGTACATAGTCCACTATGTTGGTTGCAGGCTTTTTGAGAGGTCTCTCCCATCCTTCCTTCACCAAACACAGGGGTCCCCTTACAGGATGCCCATACAGAAGCTCAAAAGGGCTGTAGCCAACCCCCTTCTGTGGGACCTCTCTGTAAGCAAACAAGAGGCAGGGGATCAGGACATCCCATCTTCTCCTAAGAGGTTCAGGTAGTCCATGAATCATCCCTTTCAGGGTCCTGTTGAATCTCTCAACAAGCCCATTGCATTGTGGATGATAGGGTGTGGTGAACTTGTAGTTCACACCACACTCTTTCCACATGGCAGTCAGATATCCTGACATGAAGTTTGTACCTCTGTCAGAAACGACCTCCTTAGGGAAACCCACTCTGGAGAACACTCCAACTAGGGCTCTTGCCACTACAGGGGCTGTAGTGGTCCTAAGGGGAATAGCCTCAGGATACCTGGTGGCATGGTCCACCACCACCAGTATAAACTTGTGTCCTGATGCTGTCTGGGGTTCCATTGGACCAACAATGTCAATCCCCACTCTTTCAAAGGGAACCCCCACCACAGGTAGTGGTATAAGGGGGGCCTTTGTTGTGCCACCTGACTTACCACTGGCTTGGCAAGTGACACATGAGCGACAAAACTCCTTGGTATTCTCATTCATATGGGGCCAGTGAAAGTGTGAGACAAGCCTGTCCCAAGTCTTTGTCTGACCTAAATGACCTGCAAGGGGAATCTCATGGGCCAAGGTGAGAAGGAAACCTCTCAGAGACAAGGGGATGACCAGCCTCCTGGTTGCACCAGGCTTGGGGTCTCTTGACTCAGAGTACAGGAGTCCATCTTCCCAGTATACCCTGTGGGCACCTGTGGCATTCCCTGCAGCCTCAGCAGCAGCCTGCTGTCTGAGGGGTTCAAGGGAAGGGCAGCTCAACTGTTCCTTTCCCAGGTCTGCTCTGGAGGGTCCCCCTGAGCCCAGAAACTCAACTTGATCAAGTTCAAGCTCTTTAGGCTCAGTTTCCCTCAGCTCTTCTAGATCAGCCTCCTCAGAGACTTGATCCTCAACCTGGGGCAAGGGGGAAGGCAAAGCCTTACCCTTACTGCTCTTCTTCTTGGGAGGTGTCTGGTCCATAATTTCAGGATCCAGCACCTGTTCAGTGGGGCATCTTCTGGCCTGTGACCTAGTCACAGCAAGCACATGTGCTGGCAAGCCTAACATCTCCATGTGAGTCCTCTGCTCCACTTCTGACCATTGTGATGACTCCAAATCATTGCCCAACAAACAATCAACTGGGAGGTCTGAACTGACTACAACTTTCTTTTGTCCCTTCACTCCACCCCAGGAGAAAGCTACAATTGCCACACTATGACTAGTAGTGACATTGCTGGCATTGGTCACCAGGAAATCAGTACCTGGCATGATCTGTCCAGGGTCCACAAAGTTAGGTGTCACCATGGTGACACTGGCACAAGTGTCCCTATAGGCCTGAGCCATTTTGCCATTAATCAAAGGTGTCTGCCTGTATTTGCCCAAAGTATTGGGACTTATTTCAGGGGACATATCCATATCCCCTGTACAGACAAGGACAGCCTGAGTGAGTGTGCCAACTAAGTTGTCAGACCCCTCAGTACCCAAGGTTAACCCAACTAATGCCTTGGGAGTGACACTACCACTACTGACTGTACTAGGGGGTGCAGTTGCTTTAGGAGCTGTAGTGGTAGGAGTTTGTCCTCCTCCTCTTTTGGTGCACTCACTAAACCAGTGAGATTTACTTTTGCAGTACTGGCACCACCTTTTGGACTGGCCTTCTTGAGTCTTCTTCTTCTGGGAAGCCTGACCCCCACCCTCTTTGGTTTGTTGGGGACCTGGTGAAGACTTCTGGTCATTTTGCTCATTCTTGACATTACCCTTCTGGTCTGCTTTCTTCTGACCACCCTGGTTCTGGTTCTGGTTCTGCTTGATCCTTGTCCTGACCCATTTGTCTGCCTTCTTTCCCAATTCTTGGGGAGAGGTCAGATCTGAATCAACAAGGTGCTGGTGCAGCAACTGGTTCTGACAATTGTTCAAAATTTGCTCTCTCATCATTAGATTATACAATCCTGTGTAATCTGTAACCTTGCTACCCAGCAACCAGCCCTCCAAAGCCTTAGTGGCACAATCCACAAAATCAGACCAGTCCTGAGACTGAGTTTTCTGGGTGTCTCTGAACAGCAACCTGTACTGCTCAGTGGTTAAACCAAACCCATCAACCAGTGTATTCTTCAGGACCTGGTAATTGTTAGCATCCTCCACTCTTGTAGTGAGGAGCTTATCTCTACCTTTACCATCAAAGGAGAGCCACAGTATAGCTGCCCACTGACTCTGGGGAATGTTCTGCACAGTGCAGGCCCTCTCCAGAGCAGCCATCCATTTCTGGATGTCATCCCCTTGCTTAAAGGGGGGCACTATTTTCGTCAGGTGTTTAGTATCTAAACCCTTCTCTCTATCTCTTGGGAGATTGCTGCCACCAGTGGGAGCTAGCCCACTCATCTGCTGCTCTCTTGCCAGGGCAAGCTTTTCTTTGGCCAGGGCAATTTCTTCCCTTTCAATCCTCAGTTCAGCTTGTCTCATCCTAGCTTCATGCTCCTTTCTCTGAGGGGAAGTAAATCTCCTCTGTGGAGGATTCCTTCTCCCCTGAGAAGAGGCATTAGAGTGCAGAGATCTATTGGAGTCCCTAGAAAGAGATCTATCTCTCCTAACTCCAAGGTTAGGCCCACTTCGGGTTAGTACTGGGGGGCCCCCAGATCCTAGCCCAAGTAAGTCTAAGTTGGTCCTAGTTAGCCTTCTGACTACCTCAAGACCCTTGTCTACCTCATCCCCAGAGAGTACCTCCTCATCCTCCTCCTCAACTGCTGAATCAGTGTTGGGGAGGTCTGGATCCCCAGAGGTTCCCTCTAAGGCTGGCATGCTCTCATGTAACTGAGAGAGCTTTCTGGCATCATATGTCTCTAAGAGACCTATCAGAAAGGGAAGGGTGGGGTTAGACCCCTGCTTCAGTTTCCTGGAGACACAGAGTTGCCTCATCTCCTGAAAATTGAGAGCTGCATATCTTGAAGTGACCTGTGGAGGGTCAACACTGACCAGGGGAGTCTCAGTAGAGTCCCCCTGAGTCGACATGCTTTTCTAGTGTGGTGTAAGTGGTGCACTTACCTACACTATATGTTTGCCTACTGATCCCTTGCTAGAGTTGTAGTTTAGGGTGTGCTAGGCCCTAGGAGCTACAACAGCTGGTTCAGTAGAACTCAGAGTATTCTAAGCTAAGTTATATGTACCTTTAGTACTTATGTGATCTTTCACAAGATATTCTTAGGGCATGTGTGGTAAAACAACAGCAAGCTCAAATCCCAACCGCTGCTCACCAATGTGAGAAGTTGGCCTGATGTGCAGTGCTCACTATTCTAGTGATCACTATATATCAGTCCAAACAACCCTTATTGATGATTGGTTGTAAGTCAACCTTATAGACCAGCTATCCTAGTAGCATGGATACGAGCAGTCTAAGGCTAAGACTCTAGAGGGCGTGTTAAGCCAGCTGTTTTACCACCTCATTACCCCTTGAACACCCAGTGAAAGGACACCACACAAGTGTTATGAAAATAAACAATGTATTTATTAGAATCACAACAACCCTGTACTCTTTATGAGGACAGGGTGCTAAGCACACAACAAAACTCTTACGAAAATACTTTTAAGTTAGCACGTTACACAAATGCCCGAGGGGCACGAAAAACCATATACTTTCAAAGTGGAATGCGAATTACTAGCAGGTAAGTAACGATTCTCAGAGGCTTTGGGATCGCTAGGACTGGACTACTGAACCTTTAGATTACTAGCAGGAGGCCTAGGGAACTCGGGTGCAGAGTGTGCACTCTCACGCGGGATGCGGGACAAAGTCTATGGAAGCTAGAACTCACAAAGTTAGTGTTCACGGGCGAACCCGACCTGGTAGGGAGAAAACGACAGTGGATCCTGACCCTTGGATAGTGAGGCTATGCTGGGACACCGGAGTGCCGAAGTTACCTAGCCCAGGGCTGCAGCTGCATAGGTCTGAAAAGACGTCGGGGATCTCGTTGCCGGACCAGGAGCCTGGAAGGAAGAAGTTGCTGGCAGGCGACCAGTGAAGGAAAGTTCGATGGATCCAAGCCTGGATCAAGGAAGAAGAAACCTGAAAGCAGAGGGGACCAAGTTCTTGAATCACTAGCCAGTGATTAAGTGGGCACCAGGATGGCACCGGGCGAAGTCACCACAGTCAGGTGAGTGGGCGCTGCTGGGCTCTGCAGTCTCTCGGACCAGGAGGCGTTGTCGGCGACCAGGATGGAGGTGCGAGCTGTCCCACGGAGGATGAAGTCGTTGGCGTCGAAGTTACCCAGGATTGGGCAACAAGCCTTGGCTAATTCAAGCCCACGCGGTGGACTCAAAATGGCGTCTTGAGTGGACCAGGAGGGTCCGGGGTGCTCCTCTTCTGGGAGGGAGCAAGGGCCAGTCTGGAGCAACCAGACCAGCAGCAGAAATGTCGTCGGGCGTCGTCAGGGAGGCCACAAGCCAACGGGCTAGTAGCCAAACAACGCGGTGAGCAGCGGAAAGCAGAAGGGCCCCACGCAGATCGTGGAGATGCTGGGGGGCTGCTCTTCGGTGCTGGAGCTGCTCAGGGTGGGGGCTTCTCGGACCCCAAAGCACTCACCAGGAATTCACTCGGCGGGCTTGCTGGAAAGAAGTCGTGCAGTCTTGCAGATGGCCGGTCCCTTGAGGTCTCGTCGCACCCACGGTTCTCAGCTGGGCTGTAGAGGTGGGTAGAGGTCAGAGGTGCCAGGGAAGCCGGTTCTCGTCGAGCTGGGCAGTCGGATTCCGGAGGAAGGACTTGCAGCAGACCGCAGTGTTCTTAGATGGTGCCTGCGGATGCAGGGTGACTACTCCTTAGTCACAAGGGAGAAATCTTAGGAAGAAGTCTTGAGTTCCTTTCGCAGAAAGTAGTTTCAGGATTCAAAGATGATCTGATTTGGAAGGGGGCCAGTCTCTACCTTTATCCTGTAAAAAGGGGCTGGCACGCGACTAAGTCCTGCCCTATGGGTGGGACTAGGAGGGGGGTGGTTACACCCACTTCCTTGGCGGGCTTTTCCCCAGCACAGGGTCTGGAGTGACCCTGGAACTGGTTCAAGCCGGCCTATGCACAGTGAGCACCGGGGTGCTACTTGCAGTCACCTTCCTCTAAAGCCCTGCCTACCTACAATACACAAAACCCTGTCTGGGACGGTGCTGGCACCGCCCCTGGCAGGAAACCCTTTGTCCTTATCTCCTGCTCTGGGAGGACTCCCAGCAGCAGGAGGGCAGACTTGTGTCTCGGTGGCAGCATCCATTTTGTGGATGCTAAGGCTCTGTCTGACTTTTAACCGGGTTATAGGTTACAGGCATGTCGTGTCCCTCTAGAAGGGTGGAATGCTAACCCCGTCGCCAGAATTGGCGAGGGGTTAGTATTCCAATTCGTATGACACCTTACTCGACATGTTTTGATAAAGCGATACCAGAGTTGGCACATAACCGCGAGGATTATAATGCACTTAAGAGTATATGGTATGCGATATCATGGAAACGGCTAAGGGATGGATCCCGAAAGCCGCAGACAGGCTCAGCTCATGCTAGAGCACCATCTCACACGATTCCAAGCACTCTGCCTTCAGGATTGTTAAGGCCTGCTATAGGAGTGACTGATAGGAGATCTGTGTGTCCATTTTTAGGGTTAGATATAGGTATACTATATCTAAAGCAAAGGGTGAGTACACCACCTTGCCCCAGCTGTCGTGCAGCCAGTTGTGTCAGTTTTAGTTAGTCAATCCAGGGGTGGCATAATACATGCTTCAGCCCCTGGGAGACTTCTGGGTGCACCTCAGCCCTGGGTACAGGGACTTGGAGAGGGCCCAGTGCCAATTCAGTACCTAAGTACAATTTGGGTAGAGAGAACAGCTAGGCTGTGGGTCTGATTAGCAGGCCCACAGCCAGGGAAAGTCGTAAACCAGTGCAGCAAAAAGCAAAAATCTGGGTGATCATAGGATTGCAGACCCTACTCTCCTACACCAAGTCAGATCTGATAAATTCCTTTTTGGAATTTAGGATCTTTTTGTTGTATTCGCTCCTGATTCTTCTGATGGATTTCAGTTCGGGAGATGATGGGTGTTGTCTCCATTTTCTTTCCGCCAGTCTTAGTTTCCGCCTTTCTTCATTCAGTGTTCCACTGAACCATGGATTTTTAATCTTCTGTGACTCTTTTCAGTTTTAGTGGCATCGTGGTGTTGACTATATTTGTTACTGTTGTAGTGTAATGATCTGTAAGTTCCTCCACTTTCCGCAAGTTGTTTGGTGGGTTTAGGTTCTTCTCAAAGCTTTCTACTAGTAATAACATCCCATTGTCCCTATCAGTCACGTGTATATATTGTCATTGTAAAAAACACTGGTGCACTGTATGCTCCCTTTATTCACTAATGATGCATCATCACTTAATAGGGGCACCTATTACATCAATTTAATTTGAAAAGTGTTTTTTTAATCTTACTTGGATAATGGTATGCCATTATGTGACTGGCTTGCAAAACCAATGTGGCACCTCATAATACAAGTCGTCCATTTACCGCAGGTCACATTCAATCTAGCCGTCTGATCCGATGGAAATTAAAAATGGACATTGAAACAGGTCCCTATCTGGTATCATTGTCCGTACTTTAATTGTAAACTCATTGATCAATTTCCAAACCATGAACGTAAAAAATGGGAAAGTAATCCATGTCAGCAATTTAGTTCCTGTTCACTTTCCACGTGTTTTACATTATTTTGCTTTCCCTACGAGTGTTGGCTATTTCCAGGATGATGATGATCTGTATTTTTGTCCATTATAGCATATTGTTGTATAGAACGTTATCTTAAACAGCTAACGAATATAATCAAAGCCAATAGTCCTGGCTAATTTTAGGGATAAGGCATTTGCTTGTTGTATATCTGGAACAATGCTTAATTTGCACAAAAAAATGAATGCCTAAAGCTCTGCTTAGAAGCCCACAGTCAGTGCTATTAAATGTCAGTGTGGCGAAAAGCAAGGCTGGGTAGTCTTGAATCCACCACAGTTCTCTTTAATCCAATATGAGACACTGTCTGCCCCTTTATCTCACAATTATCACCAATTGCTTTCTCCCTTTGCGATGGTTTTTTCGTCTCTTTTCCTCTCTTGCTCTCAGTAAATGTTATGGGGAAAAATAAGCGCAGGTCCCCACAAATGAGTGCCAGTGGGCCACACCTGCTCCAATTAAGCACTGGTCTGGATGCATTAACAAAGTCACAGAGGCACCAAAATACTGGTTGTGTGGTACACCATAGGAATCACAGATTTACTAAAGTCATGCAACGCAACAAGACCACTTGCTGCACTGTGTTGCGTGACAGGGAGAGAGCAGAAATGCGGCATATCTACTAAGAAATGATGCAGGTCTGCTCACTCCCTGCAATGGCGCACTGTGTGCTACTTGGTGCCAAAGAGGGCATCCTTGCACCATGGTGCCTATGGTAAATGTGGCATTGATTTGTTCAGGAAGGAATACCTTCCTGCACAAAAACAATCCTTTAGATACATTTACATCTTTCTACATGTACTGCAGAATGCTACACATGTGGAAAGAGGAACCAACAAGTAGAAATAAAGATATTTCTCCTTGTTATGCCTCACTTAAAGCGTACCATTTTAACGCAACCCCAGATCTACGGACCTTAGTAAATCTGCAGGGGTGGGGAATTCCTATCTCCCGACGCCCGAGACATCTAGATTCCTTACAAGGACAAGAGGTTTTAATTTCTAACTTGTCCAAAGGACAAGTAGAAAGTCTTACGGTAATCCGATACACAGCTGCAGCCTGTTCAACCCTTTTGGTCACAGCCAGTTAATAAGGAGCTCCGAGCAGTTTATTGGCAGTGAAAGGGTCAATGCAAAAGCTGGCGCCTGCACTTCCCCGGAGCAGAACAACATCATGATGGAGATGAGCACAAAGTTGCAGCTCCATATAAAACATCCACAGCACCGCCAGGAAAGAGTCTTTTGTCTTTCTCCCCGAGCACTGGTGTGGTTTGCGGGTCCTTTCATTTTCTTCGAGCACGAGACGCCTCTGACTTTAACCTTGTGACCCCCTGCCTTTCATTCTGTGCTTCACCCTGGAGCTTCAAATCGGCCCAAGATCCCTCCTCACCCTTGCCTCCGGGGGCCTACAGTAAAGCCCATGCTTTCCCTTCTCGTGCAGCCCCTGCGCAACCCTCATTTGCACTTTCCTTTGCCTGTACACCTTATGATTCACCTGGTGCATGTACTTGCTAACCCCACCCCACCCCCTCTGCTGCCCCGTCTGACTGACCTGACCCGCTCCCCTTGGCCTCTCGTATCTTACCTCATCCAGGGCTTTCCTTACAGCTCATTAGTTTCCCCATGAGAAATTCAAGCAATCCTCAGGCACAGCCTCATTTCTCTCCTTGCACTGGGCCTCTCATCTCACTTTGTGCATTCACTAGGGGCACCTGAACACGCTGCTGTAGCAGCTACAGCAGCTACAGCAGCTGTGGAGTTCTCAAGGGGCCTCTTCTTTCTGCAGGTCAAGACAAAGGTTCATAATTGACATGAAAGGGTGCTTGGATATATACATGGATGAATGAGTGAAAGGATGGATGAAAGGATGGATGAGTGAAAGAATAGATGGATGTGTGCAAGGATGAATGAATGGATTGACGAGTGAAAGGATGGATGGATGGAAGGATGGAAGGGGTGAAAGTGGATGGATGAGTGAAATAATGAATGTAAGGATGGATGAGTGAAAGAATGGATGGATGAGTGAAAGAATGGATGGATGAGTGCATGGATGAATGGATGAGTGCAAGGATGAATGGATGATTGCAAGGATGAAGGAATGGATGGAAGGGGTGGACGTGGATGGATGAGAGAAAGGATGGATGTAAGGATGGATGAGTGAAAGGGTGAATGAATGGTTGAGATGAAAGTGGATGGTTGAATGAAAGGGTGAATTGATGGATGAGAGAGAGTGGATGAATGGCTGATGGAGTGGGTGGATGGATGGATGGCTGGGTGGAAGGATAGATAGGTGGAAGAATAAATAGATTGATGGGTCGACGGATGGATAGATTGATGGGTGGATAGTTAAGTGAAACGGTGGATGGAGAGATGAGTGAAAGGGTGGATGGATATGAGTGGAAAGGAAGATGGAGGGATGAAAGATGGAGGAGCAAAAGGATGGCTGATGGGAGGGATGAGTGAAAGTGGATGGATATGAGTAAAAGGATGGATGGAGGGGGTGAAAGTGGATGGATGAGCGAAATGATGGATGGATGAGTGGAAGGAAGGGAGGAGGGATGGAGGCGTTTGAATGATAGATTTGGAGCTGGAAGGATAGGTTTGGCCAGGGGTGTCCTGAAACACTCACTTTAGCAGTTACAGCGGGGGTTGAACTCTTGATGAGCCTCTTCTCTCTGCAGCTCGGCAGACAAAGGCCCATAATTAACGTGTAGGGGTGAGTGAGTAAAAGGATGGATGTGTGGGTGAAAGGGTGGATAGATGAGAGTGTATGAATGTTAGCGTGGCTTGCTAGATGGATGAATGAGTGAAAGGAGGGATGAGTGACAGGGATGGTGGAAGGACGATGGATGTATTGATGAAGAAAAGGGTGAAAAGATAGATGGGTTGCAGGGTGGACGGATCAGTAAGTGAAAGGATGGATGAGTGAAACGGTAAATTGATGGATGAGCGGAAGAATGGGTGAGCGAAAGGATGGACAGATGGCTGAGATGGATAAGTTTGGGGATGGATCGGTAGATATGGATGAGCAGATGGATGGATTTACAAAGAGAATGGAGAAAGGCTGGTGAAAGAATGAATGGAGGCCAATGTATAGGTGAAATGCTAGATATCAGTTGGTGAATGAATGGGTAGATCTGCAGAAAAGAGACAAAATAAGGAAATCACTAGTATTCAAATCCTTCTATGCTATGAGCCTGACATAACCAGAGAGGCTATTATCCGAGCTCTTCTATAATGAGTGCTGCCATTATTTGACGGTGCACTACATGGCACCAAAAGGACAAGTGGATTTTGTACAGGACAAGTAGGTTTATAAAGTTACCAGTCCCATGGACAAGTAGATATTTTATTAAATTCCACACCCCTGAATCTGGGATAGCATCTAAATCCATGGGAGGGTGCATGGGAATGTCCTCCTCAACGCAGAGTTATGCAAGGCAGCGATTTGCGCGGGCTTGCGTTACTCTGAATTTACTAAGCCATGCAAAAAAGCCACTCAAGGTAGCTTTGCGAGGCTTAGTAAATCCCATATAATGGCTTGCACACACACACTTTTTCACCCTAGTTACAACCCTCCTTCATTCACGAACATGCTTGCAACACCACTCGCTCAGTCGGGCCTTTGATTTATCCTGTGGGGCATTATGACTGCTGTGCTGTAATAGACCTTTCTATGTGATAGCTGATGCCTACCACTGAATAAGCAGAAGATTACTCTTCTATGTGAAGAATGAGCCAACAATCAAGTTAGCTATCCTATGAGGGATAGCTCTGCTATCTAAGACCCGTGTCTGTGGCCTGTTTTCTTGGAGAGAGTCTGCTGATCGAGGTATCAGTCTGTCAAATTCGAGACATCACATTTCTCACCTCAATGTTATCATCTACCTGTGTCTGCACGTGGGCCATATTTGTGTATCCACAATATCACATACCTTACAGACATTAAAATAATGAGCACATTCACTGAACATAGCCCAGACTTTTACATTTTTTGTGCAAGTGCGTTTTTCAGTTAGAATCTTTCTTTTATTTTTTTATTTTATTACATGCTTTCAGTAGGATGTTGCAGTGTTAATTGTACACTAGAGGTCACTGCAGTTGTACTTAGGATAGTAGCATTAATTTGCGTGTGCTTCAGTTTGTCAAACTAAGGACATTATTAGGACCTTAGCGGATAGGGTACGATAAAAAATAAAAGTGGTTGATGTTCCATCAACTGAACTAGGGGCCTATTTACAAGCTGGTTTGCATTGCTCTTGCACAGCGACGTAACCCTTTAGTCAGATTTATGAAGTCACTCAAGGCCACTTTGCGTGGCCCTGCGTGGATCCATAAATCTGGCGCAAGACAATGCAACGTAAATCGTTGCGGTGCCTTAGTGTGCCCTAGGATGGCTTTCCATGGATGTTGCATGGGTGTTCCCATGCAACTTCCATGATTTTTGACGCATTCCCAAATTTACCAGAATTGGTAAACCTGGGAAAAAACCAAAAAGATACTACTTCCCAGGAGAGGCGGAACGTGGAGAAATGTCTTAATTTCTTCTCATTACTTCCTCTTTCTATGTGTGCAGCACACAAGAGGAATATGCCTCTCATTGTTTTTGGGAAGGAACGAGTATGGAGGGAATATGGAAAGGAAGGCCTTTATCACAAACTGTTAATCTGCAGCATGATTAAGCAGGATAGGTTGGCCCTAGTCATAAAAACAATTTTGTAGCGATCTTTTCATTTTTGGTAGGCATTGGGAGATAAAGACATTTGCCCAGTATCACAGGATGTTGAGCTGACGCAGAGACTCAACTTTTCACATTTTGACTCCTCATACCAATTTGCCATCCGCATCACTGTTCAAATCATCGAGGTTGGATTTAACAGCCATCTTCTAAGCGGGACATGAGGTTCCTACATGATGTAACGCAAAAGGATGACGTCCACTTTTTAAAATGTAATGCAGCAGTCCTAAAACTGCCCTTGGCCAAGCTGCCTAACATTGCATGTGTTGAGCAGAGGCCCCTCTGAAATGTCATTCATTTATTTTGTAGGTTTTAATTTCATTAGAAATGCTGGGATGTCCTGGCCTCTCAGAGGCTGCAAGAGCCTAGGATACACTCCTCTCCTCTTTAGTCTTTTCTCCAGCAGAAAAAACATTTCCGTTCAGTGATGCATTATTTCGGTGGTCACACAAGCTTTGTTAGTCAGTGAAAACCACTTTATTCTGTTAATAAAAACCATAAAAGTACACAACATACAACATTTATCAAACCAATAATAAGATTTAAAATAGAATTCATCAGTAAGCTTGGGTGACAAAACATTTCAGCACCAAATTTCGAAGATATACGAAGGAAACTTTGATTGGCTTGGCCCCAAGTCGCTGAGAAAAACCATGGACGGCTGCCATGGCATATTTTATTGCTTTGTGTTAGGAACCCACGAACCGCTCTTTTCAAACAATACCCCTAAATAGGTAAAAGAGGTCAACCTAGACGGCTCTAAGCCGTCACAATAAAAAGTTTTAAGCTTTTTTGGTCTCTGGCCCATAATCATCGTGTGCAATTTGGCTACGTTCGCTTGAAAAGTATCACTTCTAGTCAATCTAAGATTTGAATACCAATAAATAATTTTAAATGTGGCACAGTATAAAATGTGAAGTATAAACAACCAAAAAAGTACACAGTTTTTAATAATCAGTAAAAAGTCCTAAGACCGGGATTTACACAATACATACAATACTACACGTTAAAAAAGAAAAATAACAAGATCATTCAATTTTATTTCATAAGGCTTTAAAAGTGGCAAAATCTTTCAATTCTGTCTCGACGCGCGTTTCGGCGTATTAACCCCTTCTTCGGGAATAGCCACAATATATTCTGTAGATAAAAAATACATATAATTTAAATATTAAAATCCCCCCAAAAATTGAATTTTATACATAGATCACACTGTAGGTTTTACATTCAGTTAAAAACACCATTTATCAATTAATCACTTTTTCTAATGAAATACAATCTTAAACTTCTGTATACAATCTTTTTGACGTTTTAAATATGAAACCAGAGACATGATTTTTTAAAGGAAGAAACCTTTATTTTTGAAAGTTGAGAACATTGAGCACTTGTATGAGTACCTGACAAGTAATATTATATTAGTTGGGACATGTGAAGAACCAATGTTGTTTCAGGATGTATACAGAAGTTTCAGATTGTGTTTCATTAGAAAAAGTGATTAATTGATAAATGGTGTTTTTAACTGAATGTAAAACCTACTGTGTGATCTATGGATAAAATTCAAATTTTGTGGGGATTTTAATATTAAATATTTAAATTATATACTTTTTTTATCTACAGAATATATTGTGGCTATTCCTGAAGAAGGCGTTCATATGCCGAAACGCGCGTCGAGACAGAATTGAAAGATTTTGCCACTTTTAAAGCCTTTTGATATAAAATTGAACTTATTTTTCTTTTTTAATGTCTAATATTGTATGTATTGTGTAAATCCCGGTCTTGGGACTTTTTACCCATTATTAAAAACTGTGTACTTTTTTTAATCATTGGTTGTTTATACTTCACATTTTATATTGTGCCACATTTAAAAATTGTTTATTGGTATTCAAATCTTAGATTGCCTGGGAGTGATACTTTTCAAGCGCTTAGTCCCTGTCCTAGGAATCGTATTATTCATGGTTCAGGGGGTCCTTGTTTTTCTCATACAATTTGGCTATGTTGACAGTTAAATTCAAAGATTGCATAAAGGCCCCAAATGAGTCCAGAAGCCTCTGGAGTCAGCTGTACGAGTCAAATACAGTGCATAATCTGTGCATAGGAGGGTAGGGATAGCCCTGTCCCCTACACATGGAATATCTGGCTGGCAGAGCATAGGGAGGTGCCTAGATTGTTTATATAAAGGGTAAAAAGCAGGGGAGCTAAAATGCAGCCCTATTGGATGCCTCTACCAATGCTAAAGTGCTTTGTGCATGCGCCACTTTGGCTAACTCTCACCCTCCCCAAAAGATCCCTGTGTAGGTCGGCCAGGAAATAGACTAAGCAGTGATCCACTCCCATATCAATCAATATGGCCCATAGCTTCGATCTATTTACTAGATTGAATGCTGAGGATAGAACCATAAAGGCCAACTGTAATGTCCCAGCCTTGGCCACTGTGTATTTCCCTGCTAATAAGTGCACATTTAAACACTGATCTAGTGTGCTCTTACCTTTTCTAAAACTATATTCGAGATTTATTAAAACATCACTGTAATTTATCCAATCCAAAAGTTTACTTAAAATCACTCTCCCTAGCCCGTTTACCTCTGAATCAATTAGGGATATAGGCCTACATCAGATTGGGTCACCTCTCTGGCCTTTTTTGAAAACCAAAATAATGGTGGAGTGAGACCAGGACATCGGAAATCCCTGCTGACTAGCCACATAAAAAACTTTAGTTAACATTTTTGCCCAAATAGTTGGATTCTGTTTGCACAAATCTGCTGGGACACCGTCTGGGCCTGGGACCTTATAGCTTTGAAAATATTAATATGTCATAACCGTCCCTAGGGTAATGGACATGGATAGCACATTCCATCGATCTATGGACTGCGCCGAGTGGCAAAATTATCCTATAACTGATCGACTTCTTCAAACGATGCAGTGCAAGTGCTGTGACTGCGACCCCCTCCCTGCTAAGGAGCGTGCTAAATTTACTGAATCAACTTTGTGCTCTCTTCAGTCAGGTGCAGATCGTTTTGGAAACATCAGCAACACTCGGTCCAAAAACAAAGGAAATTGTTTGTGCGGATCGGGATCCCTAATTGGGCAATTTTAACTCCCGCTCTTGTTGTGGCGATATTTCTACCCATTAAGCATCATGTGGAGATAAAGCAGAAATATTGCTGTTTAGAAGACGGGCTTTTTTCAAGACGGTGATCTATTGTTGACTCGCTAGAGGGCACTGTAGGCCTGAATATGAGCACTTTGCTGTACTTCAATTGACATCGAGCTAAAACTTGGACACTTTCAACACACTTGGGACTAGACTAGTCCCAAGTGTGTTGAAAGTCACTAGTTGACGTGAAAACTACTCGATTCTCAATCTGAAGAGGAAGCCCTTTATCAGGATAGGTGCGACCGTGCGATTATTCAGTGGCGTGCTATGCGCAAACGGTCCCTAACATGCACCCCCTCGCCACTGTGCACCAGACGAGCTCTTGGTTCAGTGTGTTATGTGTTGTCGTGCAGTTGTATATTGTTTCATGTGGATTGGCGTTGTGAACTCTGAGCCCACCTATATGTTGCCTGTCAGCTGTGTTGAATGTGTATATATTGTGACTGTGTTTGGTGGGAAATTGTTAATATTTGTTATTTATGGGAGCGGATGTGGTATAACGGCCAGAGCAGCCAACTAGGGAACCAGGTTCGAGTCTCAGCGTCGGCTCAACATCCTGTGATTCTGGACAAATCACTATCTCCCCGAGCCAACCAAAAATGAATGTGTCCTCCTGTATTTTCACTGGTGCTCATGTAAAGTGATCCAATACCTTTGGGTTGACTTCGCGCTATATGAAAAAAAGATATACATATAATGTTTGGTAAGGCTGTAAGCGGTTTTGGATATGTGCTCAGTGTGCTGTTTAGGTTTCCTGATGGATGTTGTTTCCTGATGGAATATGCTGCTGTGTGTACAGTGACATCCAAGTACCAGTCTCATCAGACCTATTGTGTGCAGCCTCGTCTAGTGTGTCCTTTCGTTTGGGATGTTAAATCTATTGTGTACTAGATGCAGGGCCACTGGAATTATGTAATTTGGTGGCTGTAGCATTTTACACAATTTTGGATTTGCAAAATTTGACACCCCATTATCTGCTGCATAATTTGTACATTCTAACAAAATAAATGCTTGTAGCTCAAATGGATCATACTTTCCTAAAAATGCAGCAGCGCATGTAAAAGCAACAAAATAAAAAAATTCTGTCACAAAATGTGCTGCATTATACTGCATAATTTGCATTTTCTTACTACATACTTAAATCACCCCAACCGCATAATTTGTTTCTCCCCAATCGCCTAATTCCAGTGGCCCTGATTATAGATATGTATGTGTAGTTTCTTGTTTGAATTTTTTGACACCCAGATTACAAAATCGCGCCAGGACCGTACAAAGGGTGACGGTGGGCTACACAAATGCAGCAAATTTAACATACATACACTAAGGGTTGAATGGTCAACCTTTTTTAGCGGTCGCAAACGGAACATCAGCTGGTATGCGACCCCTAAAAAGTGTTGTGGTATGTACAAACCCTATTTTGCGATTCGGTAACCTACCAACTCGCAAAATAGGGTTTGCAAGTTGCTATTAGGAAGGGGCGTGTCAAGGGCGTCCCTTCCTAATAGCGAGTTGCACTGGTATGTATGATTGTTTTGCAACCGCAAATGTGGTCGTGTAACAATCGCAGTTACTACCTGCTTCAAATAGGTGGTAAGCCATTCACAAACAGTAAGGGATCCCAGCGGACCCCTTCCCCTTTGTGAATGTATGTGAAAATATTTTTAAAGAGCAGGCAGTGGATCCACAGACCACTCACTACCTGCCCCTTAATTAATGAAACAAAATTGTTTTTTTGTTTTTCTTTCAAAAGCATCCCATTTTGCTGCATTAGAAAAAAAAGCTTCTTTATTTAAAAAGCAAACCTAGACATGGTGGTCTGCTGTCTACAGCAAGCCACCATCCCAGTATTATGCGAGATTCCTAAGGGGTCGCAAATTGCAACCTAACTCATTAATATTATTGAGTCAAGTCTTTAGCGACACCATCAGGAATCGCAAACAGTGTCTGAGACACTGTTGTACATTCCATTTTACCAGTCGCAAAACATAGCAATTTGGAATGGCGGTACATCTGACTCTCAATATGCTGACAATCTGTGATTTATAGGGAGGGGGGACATTTTCAGTTATCAGAATAGTTGCCTTTCCTAAAGTAGTACAGGTATGTGCTCTCTGTGGAGTCTGTTTTCTCCTTTACAGGACGTCTCCTATAAGAGTTTTGAAAGATAATTTCAGAGCAGTTCTCTCTATCCAGCCTTGCATTGCTAGCAATGACCAACACTAGGTGTGCTAGAGCTTTCCTGAGTTTGACATCTCCTTGGATTTTGAGAAATATTGTGATGTCATTCACAGGATGCACCTAAAGTGCTAGACCGCCTCCTGCATTGACAATTAATAGTTGTTATCTTTCCTATGACTTAAAGGGACAGACAGTGTATTTACCAGAGAGAGTCACTTTTTCCTGGTCAGTAATGCATACGTAAAAGTGCAGACCTGCTTCATAACTAATGTCCACATTCCCTCTCTCTGCAGGTCTCTGTGGCGCCTTCTGTTACACATGCTTAGGATGTCAAGTCGCCGGTGATATGGGGGAATGCTGTATGTGCGGCGGAAGTGTCGCCATAAGGACCATGTACAGAACCAGATACAACATCCCTGTAAGCTTTTTACACTTCCAGTTTTTTGCGTTACTTGGATTAACCCAAGAAAGCATATGTTTCATCAGAGAAATTGATTTGTTGTACTAAGTCAGTGGCTTTTAAACAACATAGTTTCAAGTCTGAAAATTCACATTATATTTTAGTAGTTATCAATAGGTCACATAAAACTGCACAATTACGAAACAAATGATTTTGCAAATCTGAAACCTTTCAATATTTATTGAGAACCGTGATATATAAATCTTTGAATATAGTTCAAAAACCTCAAAAAAGTATGTTGATGAGAAATATATACATTGCCACCATTTAGGCCCTCAAAACTAGCTATCTTAAAATCCTGATTTGGCTCTATATGGGAGTATCCAGCCAAATACAAATTAAGCGTGTTATGGAGAAAGTCTTAACCACAACATTCTATAAAATGTATTAGGAAGTTAGGGCTTGGAATCGGGAAATCTGTGGAAATTGGAGGATGATCTCCGATTTCCATGGTTACACCCTCATTCAGAGAAGTAAAACTTGAAATGGTGATCTCAACTAAAATCATATCACGCTTATTGAGGCCCTGGTGTAATCTGTCCTTGTTAGTATTAGCTCATCGCCCCCTTAGTGGGTTAATGAGTTGTTGGCCAGCTCAAAGTCGATATTTTAAACTACTCTTTACTACAAGTCCCTTTTCCCCCTCGGGTGTTATGGGTACAACCATGCATGTTTAGACTAGATTTTGAAAGGCTTCCTACTTTCCGTTGGATGTCCATACTCCTGTACAGCAGCCGAAAGGTGACACGGATGTAGCATTTTCACGCAGTTGCACACATTGCCCCTGCGAAGGCAGCAATCCTAATTATTACAATTTTAAGGCAAACCCATGGTTTTTACCTAAATACTTATAGCCTATTTAATAATCTCACCATTGGGGTGGTGCTCCAATAAAGTACGAGCACCCACAGGTGCCTAATCCTTCCCCCACTTTTTCTCTTTTCAGCTACAATATATATGTAAATAGTTTAATTTTTCACACCATCTCAGATAAAGACTACTGTCTGAGAAATTGTGAAGCAAGCACCGATTTACCTGGGATACAGACAAGACAGACACTGTCACAAATAACTGGGTCTCCCCTTTCCTGTATTAATGCATAGTAAAATAGGGAAGCCGAGGGTAAACCCTCATCATAAACTTCTCACTCCTCTTCGGTGTATACAGATTATACGCAGTAATTTCCCATTCTCCGGTGTCTAGCGCATAACTGCTGAGTACTGGTACGGTGTTACAACATGGCAATGGTAAACACAGGTGAGAAGTTTGCGCCCCATCAGTGCCACGCAAATCGTAATCCGAGCCCTGGTAACATACAACTTGATTCCACTTATATAAGATCCTTGATGACCGCATTCTCAGTCATCCTTATAGGTGTGAATCAGTTTTTGATTCATAAGATCCATGAAGATTGCATTCTCACCCTCTAAACTCTGTCCAGAAGGAACCGTCCCAAGCCATTCAAATGCGTCTTCAGAGGTATGTGGAGAGCCCAAGTTGTCTACACCAGAGTATCAAATGTTTCAGGTATGCCCAGCAGAATCCGCACTGAAAGATGCCCTGCGGCTGCTTGTTCCGAAGATCACCCATAGCGCCACCTGCCGAGTCAGTGGTCCATGCTTCCTGCAGGGTTCCTGGCTGCTGATTGGCTACAAGCTCATCACTCGGCTGCAGCTATGTAGCTTTCATCCCACCCAAGGTCACAGGAGAACTGAGATGTGACCTAAGTTATTCAAAATGGTATAATCCTTTAGGCGTACCTTAAACAAGTTTTGGCAAGGCTTCTATAAAAGAATAACAAATGCCTGATGCAGTGTAAAAACGATTGCTTTCTATATAGAATGCTTCTATAGGATAATTAATTTAATATATGATTTAGAGTACCTTTGGATAGTAAAATAGTTCCTTATGCATAGCAAGCAATCCATAAAAGGCAGAATGATACATCAACAGAAGTGAGAGAGAAAATACGTCTGTAGGCCCAGCCAAAGCTCACTCTGTATTTTATTTTCTGTTTATTTTAAAGAATTATTAACATTAGGTCAGCAAATAGCTGCCTTGTCAGGCCACATCTTAAAATCTAATCTAGGGTTCTCCAACGAGTAGCTCAGTAACTACTGGTAGATCTCCAGCTACTTGTGAGAAGCGGAACCGAGTTAATAAATAACTTTTGTTTAATTGAGTTATGCATGTTTCCAAAATTAAAGTATGTATATTAAAGCAAAATG
Source organism: Lissotriton helveticus (assembly GCF_964261635.1). Taxonomy (NCBI): domain Eukaryota; kingdom Metazoa; phylum Chordata; class Amphibia; order Caudata; family Salamandridae; genus Lissotriton; species Lissotriton helveticus. The sequence goes on along the minus strand of NC_136059.1, from coordinate 1,245,752,474 downwards.
TGTGTATTTTCAGAACTGATCAGTTAATTTTTGGAGAAAAAATATATTTAAGACCGATAGTTTTTTTTTTTTTTTTTTTTTTTTTTTTTTTTTTGAAAACCTTTATTGAACAGAGAAAGCTCACAAATACGGGCCTACAACCCACCAGGGCTGGCCACCACATAAGAAAAGCATCAGGAGACATACCTCAGGCGTCACAATATACTAAGGCAACAAATCAGGGGAAAGAGCAAGAATCTTAGAGCAATCTCAGGAGCAAACAAATAGAAAGGTAGTTTTCTTTTTAAAGAACGGATTTGGGAGATCAGGAGCTTGGCGGGCCATAACATAGGCCAGAGGGGCGGGGTCGCGGCGGGCAGCAACGCAGCGATCATAAAGACACAGGAGAAATCAACACAACAGAAGTACACCAGTAAGTACCGGGCAAAACAACGAAAAGAAAGAAAAACAGTTGTGCACACGATCCACTGCCCGCCCACCGTAGCCACCGCCCGTCCCACCGATCAGCACAAGAAAGGACCCAAATACCAAAGCGACACGAATTGTACCCCCAAGTAGAAAAAACCCCACAGTAAGGGGGGGGGAGAGGGGAAAAAGGAAAAGGAAGGGACCCCAACCCAACCACCCGCCCCCAGGTGACAAAGCAGGAAAAACAAAACTCCGGTACAAAATCAACCACAAAATAGGAAGACAAACAGCACAAATCATCATCTTTGTAGTACCGGAAAAAGACACCAGAAAGACACCCGGGGGACAGACGGCAGACAGAGCCCCGAAAAAGGGGATACACAAGGGCCATAGAACCAAGTAGGGAGAAGAAAGGGAGGAGAGAAAAACCCCCCCAAAAACAACAACAGACCCCCCCACCCACCCCACAAGCCCACCCTACACCCCTGCAGAGGGCTATGGCCTACCCCCCGGCAGCGTGCCTGTCGCCCTAAATAGAACCCGAAATATAGAAGAAAAGGAACAGGGCAGAAACAAAGACAAAAGGGAAGGGGCAGGGGAAGGGAAGGAACAACGCACACACGGGGGAGGGCGAAAAATCAGTATCATCTGCGTCCATCCCGCCACCTGCTACAAGGGAAGGGTATAGCCCATGGGAAGGTAACGATATGAGAAAAAGTTTCAGGAGTCCCAGAAAATTACAGAAACATCACAACAGCACTTGTCAATCACATAGCAAAGAAACCAGACTACCGCATATAAAAGTTGTTTCAGCCCTGTCCACTTTTGTCCAAGGTTGTAACCAACCGAACCAACAAAGAGCAAACGATGAGGGACACTGGGCTCAGGAGAAAATTTCGCGGCAGTCCAAAGAAGAAACTAGAAAGAAAAAATTGAAGATCCAGGAAAGTCACAGTACAACAATCGTATTGCAGACAGAGTTCCAAGGACAGTTCGAACGAGGCAGGCCCAGCCGGGCCGGAACATATTTCTCGGTCGGGGAGTCGGCGCGAAGAGAGACTGGAAGGATCGTCAACGCCAGGCCAGGATACAAGCGGATCGCCGCCCAATGGCCGAGGCAACCAGACAGGACAACGGGGGGCGCCGGAGACTCTCCGAGCCAAGGATGCGGTCCCCGCCGGGGGCACAGAGTCGAGGAGCACATCAGTCGCGATCATCGACGAGGAGGCCAAATCTGATGACGGGGGCCCGCATTGTTCAAGACGAGGGTCAGCCTCCACAGTGGAGACAGACGCAGCCACGGCAGTCCGCCAGGAGTGCAGCGCATCCAGGACAACTCGAAGCGCAGGAAGCTCTTTACAAGATCCGACGTCCGGGCCATGCGGCGGGCCCCCAGTGCTCGCCCGGGCCCGGCAAAGACTCCCAGGGCCGGCCGCCATCTTAAGAGCCCAGCACGTCTCCGGTCGCCGGGAACCCCGGCCGGGGTAACACCAGAGCAAAAGGAGGTCAGCCAGTCTGCGGCAGGGCGCCCCAAGGCGGAAAGGAGAGCCACCAGAAGAAGGATGTCCGTCGGTCCCCCCGTATCGCCGGCCCCGCTCTCCGAGCCCGGGCGGAAAAATTCAAAATGGCCGGGCCGGGGAACAGAAGGGGGACCCCACCAGACAATTGAGTAGGCTCTCCCGCGAGGAGCAGCGTTCATACCTCTGGGCCCAGGCCAGTCGGGTCCGTCAAGGGGCAGAGCCGGCCAATTCACACATCAGCCTCCGCGTCCAGCTCCACAGCGCCAACAAGGGCCGACCAACTCGTTCCGTCACGGCCCAGCGTAGCAAGGAGGCCCGGCCAGACCGCCCCGGAGGCTCCGAGCGGGACCACTGCACAGGATCGACAGCACTCAGGATCACCGGAGCAACAGGTAAGTGTCCGCCAAATGACTGGAGTACCGAAACACAGCAAGGAAGACTTCCCGGGGCGGGAGGAATACAGGATAAATGAAGACAAACAGGCGGCCGGACGGAGCCGAGCTAAAACGCGGCCATCTCGGTCGCGAGCTAGGCTCCTCCCCTAAGACCGATAGTTAATTGATTATTCATGCTGCGTTTGGGGAGATTTATTACTGATGTTTTTTTCCTAAATGCCAGGGGACATCCCATATGATTGCTATGACACGTTACGAGAGTCAAAACTAAAATTAATAAAGTGTTTTTTGTTTTACGTTATTATTGGTGACCTGGCTTCATGCACTGATTGTAAGCCATTATACGACTGCCACCAATGGAATCTTGTCTGAAATGGCTACTATTGGAACGCTGACAGTTTGTTAGTAGATTGGGATGATTTTCATTGAACATAAATAGCTGTTATTATAGTGAAAGACGGAGATCTGTGTACTAGGTCATATTACACGTGGTTGCATCGTTCCCTGTTGGTAAAATAACCCCACACTTTGATTGTTCAGAGACCCAGATTGCTGATCATTAGCTCTTAGAAAAACATATCCGCAGGTATTAAAACAAAATGGAGGCTATTTACTTAGGTTTTGCATGTGGCACAAAGTGCACAGCGCAAAGCTTTGCTTCGATTTGCTTACCATTGCAAATGGCTGCAGATCCTGCAAAAAAATGCGCAGCAGCTCACAAGAACCTGTGCAACCTTGTGTAAATAAACCGTTTGTTACCTATGTTGGTGCTACTTATATTGTGTGTGTTAGTGAGGACAGTTAAGACGAAAAAAATGGCAGACTCTAATTGCAAAGTAAATCTCTCTGCTGGAAGAACAGCCATGTCTTGTACTCAATTTGGCTAGGTATAAACTAAAAAGAAGCCTAAAAATGTTAGTCATCATTTCTCCTCACTTGTCGTTTTTTTTTGTTTCCGCAGGGATCCATCTGCAATGACTTTTTGTTAACATTGTTTTGCCCTCACTGTACACTTTGCCAACTCAAAAGAGACATCAATGCGAGAAAACAACAGGGTACTTTTTAATGGAATGCAGCTGCAGTGTGAACACCCCTGTCAAAATGCAGAAGTTCAGTGTCCCAGAATTTCAACCATCCAGTTAAATTGTGTGCTGAAAAGGAGATCGAGAAAATGACAAATGTAGTAGTCAAAGAGAGATTTCAGCCCACAATTTCGAAAGTTTTGCACGGGCATTTGTGCAATGCAAAAATAGTGTCTATTTAATTACTTTAGTAAAGGACCTAGTGCACAGTGCTAAACTGTGTTGCATCACACGAGCGTCAGTGCAAACTTTAGTACATGTGGGCCTTAGTTTGAATGCAGATGAAAACATTTCCAAAATACTTCCCCTTGAATGAACCTGATCACTAAGCCCTACTGGAGTTTCATAAAACCTATTAATTGACAGTGCTTGACCTTAAATCACAGCCTTGTATATCAAATGGGGTTACCCGTAGGGGGTTGGAAATGTGGTAAGCAAGCAAACATGATTTTAAAACTATAGACTGATAATGTCCTACTCTTCTACTTCCTAGATTTATTCCTGCAACCCTTGGCTTGAAACAAGAATATTTGTAAAATATTATATTTGTACAGTCAATAAAAGACAATGATGTTGTGGGTGTGTCTATTATTTTTCACAAAGCTGTGGCACTGTTTGTAAAAGATCAGCTTTTGCAGCCATGGGAAAAAAGCCAAATTGAGTTGCCGCCGTCTTTAAAAACCTGTAAACCTATAATGTGCTCTCGTTTGTAAGTGTGATGTCTGTCTGCTTTAAAGGCTGTGTTCCATTGCTGTATCACAAGTTGGCTGGGAGTTGACTCTAAAGTCTAATATCAATTAAGCTTGGAATTTGGTGACGCATTTTCTCTACGATGTGTATGTGGTGAACTCTTGGCTCTCTGTACTCCCAGAAGTACAGGTACTTTGCAGTCCCGCGAGGTGACGGCAGGTGGGAGAAATGGCTGAAATAAAATGAGTTCTTACACGTGTAAAATGGATTTGGTCCCATGCTGTGGCTATGAATACTTAGGACCATATTTATCATGGGGTTGCATCGCTTTTGTACCACACAACGTGTTTCAGAAGCGACACAACCCCTAAGATTCAATTTATCAAGCCACACAAGGCCCCTGAGCAGGATAAATCCAGAGTAAAGCGGCTCAAATCACTCCATTATGTTACTCTGCCCAGAGGTCTTCCGTTGGTGGTGTGTGGGTGTTCCCATGCAACAACTATGGATTTTGACGCATTCCCAGATTTATCATCACTGGTAGACCTGGGAAAACTCCATAATGCTACGCCTCCCAGACAAGGTATAATAAGGAAAAATATCTTGATTTCTCCTCGTTTTTCCTCTTTCTATGTGTGCTGCATTCCTACACAAAATTAATCCTGCTTACAACAGAGGCATCCTTGCACCATGGTGCAGGAGTGCTTGCGGTGGCGCACAGCAGCCAATTGTGTGCCGGCGCAGGGATAAAAGGACAGGAATGTGCCATAATTCAGCGCATTCCTGCCCTTTCCCTGGAACACAGTGACTTGCTGCGCTGCCTTACATTTTGATAAATATGGCCCTTAATATTCAGTCAAAGCTAGATACTAGTGTGTTCCTTTAATTTGGGAATTTTCTTTGTTTTTCACCCTGGAAGCTTCATTCTTGGCTTTTTCCCCCAGAGACTTTTTAAGTCTTGGGCAAAGTAGCCAACTGCCCAATGCCCTCCTCTTCAAAAGGGCTTTGTTAGATTCCAGCAATAAATACAGAAAATATTAAAATACAGAAAATCCTGTGTGTACACAAATTGCTGACATTGCTTGAAACCGTGCAGGGAGGGAGGGTTCCGGGAGGGTTGGGGGAGCTGGGGGGTGGGCTGGAGGGAGGGTTGGAGGGAGGGGAGTTAACGGCATTCATTTTATGGTTTTCAATGTAAAAGACATGATGGATCGCAAAGCACTATGTTTGTTTCTATGATTGGCAGTTGTCTCTGGGGTACAGAGCTCTGTGATTTCTATGTGATCTATCAATAAAATCTGTTTAAAAAAAAAATGCAGAAAATCCGGTTTATTCCAAGGAGCACAGTACAACTGTTCCAGCTCCGGTCCATATCAAGAATACCTCAAGCTAGGGGACTTATGGCAGAAAGGAGAAGTGGTTCCATTCGCATACCTGCAGACTACCTATGGCCTTGCTGAAACTGAAAGGTTTTGCTATATGCAGATTAGACATGCACTGCAATCAGTCTTACCGCCAGGCGCGACCCCGGAGGAAACCTCGCCATTAGAGGATAGACTCCTGACAGACCATCTGCAAAAAAAGTGATCTCACTGACGTATAAAAAAAATAATTAACAATAGACCGGACACCACATGGACTGTCAAGGCTGCATGGGAGAGTGAGAGATGGGAGACATTGATGAGGCAGACTGGAGGGAGGTGCTAGCTTCCCCTAAAGAGGCGGCAATTCCGTCAAGGCTACGACTTATCCAACTTAACATTCTCCACCGCACATACTACACGAGGGTGCTCCTCCATAAAATTGGGTGGACAGACAAGCCGAACTGCTTGAGAGGGTGCGGGGAGCTGGGGACTTTTTTTTTCCATACCATCTGGAGAAGCCCCACATTAGTGAGATACTGGATGGCAGTGATGAGGATACTCTCCCAGGTCACTGGAGTCACTATATTGCCGGAGCCGAGGTACTGCTTGCTCAATATATGGGAACCAACGGACTTGAGTACGACGACTCAGGGATGGGTGACTCTTGGGGTTACAGTGGCAAAGCGGAACCTTGCAGAGCGATGGGGGTCTAAGATTGGCCCTACCCTTCCCCAGTGGTGTACGGACATGGACCTGGCAATGGTGGCGGAAAAGTCTGTCATTATTCATCGGGGATGTCCAAAAAAGTGGGAAGGGGTGTGGGGGAGATGGAACTCCTATCTGGGAGATTAATGTTAGCCGCCCCCTGAGGATTATGATTCGGATGAGAGTACTTAAATGAACCAGCCAAAGTAGACTGTTCAACACACGTGGGGATAAGGGAGAAAGTAGGAAAGGGCGTTATCCGAATTTGGGACTATGAGAGTGATGGAAATGTTTATATGCTTAATACTGTGATCTATGTACACGTCATGCTAAGTATAATGTATGAAAATTGCTTTGCTTAATTCAATAAAATTGTTTAAAAAAAAAAAAGAATGCCCCAAGCCCATTCCAAGTGATGTCACTACAACAGCAATGCATGTGCCACAGATTGAATGTACAATCCAATTAAAAGGGCAACCTAAATTAAAAGAGCAATACAAAACTATAATACAGGATGTAACGCATTTCCCTTAAGAATTTTGAAAAGACAAATTTTTACACTTTAAAACACATCTAACATTCCAAACTTGTCCGTCTGGTGTCACAACACTATTGCGATTGACTTTGACAATTCTTATTGGTTTACCAAATTTGGTGTCCTCTTTAAGTAGCATACCAGGTTTCTGTATCCTAGCAAATTCACCAACCTTAAAATCAGGTGATTTGACTTTCATGCGGAGATCATATAAATTCTTACTCTTTTGTTGTTTTTCCTCTATATTACGGGCCAAGTTTTCTTTGTTCATAACAGGAGATTGAACTTTAACATTTTTCTTAAACCACCACGGGCATAACTTGGAAACGAGATCTCTTCCCTTTAACAAACGGAATGGTGAGACTCCTGTGGTTGAATGAGGGGTTATACGATACAACCACAATTCCTCCCTTAATTTATCTTTCCAGGCTGCTCCAAATCCCCGGGCCCACATAATATCTTGTTTAAGGACTCTATTAAATGTCTCCACCTGGCCATTTCCTTGTGGTTCATAGAGGGGAGTAGTGATGTGATTGATATTATGACACTTTAAAAATTCCTTCATCTCACAAGACTTCAGCTGTACTCCATTGCCTGACATTATAACTTCTGGAGTTCCTTCTCTAGCAAAAATTTCATTCATAAACAACATGACACTTTTACTATCAACACGTGGAACTAACTTCACTTCTGGCCACTTTGTGTGGTAATCCACCATCACTATAGCAAACCTGCAATCTTGTGGCAAAATATTGAACGGACCAGCAATGTTCAATCCAACCTTCTGCCAGGGAAAACAAGGCCATTTAACAGGAATAAGAGGAGCAGGATTACATCTGAGGGCTTTTTCACTATTTACACATTCAAGACATTCTCAAACTATTCTGTCTACATACTTATCCATACCGGGCCACCAAAATGTGGATCTGATGAGCCTTTTCTTGGAGGATATTCCTAAATGGGTTTCATGAATCAAAGACAAAATAGTCTCGCGCAATGAATTGGGAGGAATACACTTTCCATCTCTGTACACCAAATCACCCCCCACTGCAATTTCTTCAGAAATTTTCCAAAATGGAAATAACTCATCGGGGATCTCATTCTTCTTTGGCCAACCTGTTAATGAATATTTGATAACACGTTGTAACAACTCATCATTCATTCCTTTTTTCCACAAACCTTCAGAGATAGAACTGAATTTTTCAGGTAACATTTCTGTGATGCTGGATATAATTTCTTTAGTAGTATGAACCTCTTCAGCATCACAGGGCAAACGTGATAAATAATCAGCTGTGACATTAGACTTCCCTGGAACAAACTCTATGCTAAAAGAGTAGTCTTGTAACCTTGACATTAGCATCGCTATCCTGGCCGTAGCATTTGATCCTCCACCCGAGACAAAATACTGATCAAGGGTTTATGATCAGTTTTAATTACAAACCTCGCACCCCAGATGTAATTTTTGAAATGTTCCACACGCCACACACATGCCAGCAACTCCCTCTCAATTACAGTGTAATTTCTCTCTGTAGCATTCAATGTTCATGATGCAAATGCTACATTCCATTCATCTTTGCCAGCAACTTGGGATAGTACACAACCCAGTCCATAAAGACTGGCATCAACCGTGAGCACACACGTTTTCCCAATACAAAACGGTTTGTGAGATGGAGCAGCAACCATTTCTTTTTTAATTTCCTCAAATGCAATTTGCTGTCTAGTACCCCATACAAATTCAACATTTTTCCTAGCCAACTCTCTCAAAGGTTCCATTTTAGTCTATCAGCACTGACCTGAGCGGTGAATTTTAAATGTACGTCAGCAGCATTGATCCAAGCCAGGAACTCAGCTAGAGTCTCCCTCCCATCGGTCCAGACAAAAAATATATCCTCGATATATCTGGACCAATGGGAGACAAACTCAAAAAAGGGAGCGATGTTATAGATGAATTTCCTCTCAAAATAGGACATATAAATGTTAGCAACCGAAGGTGCCACTGAGGCACCCATACTAACGCCCTTGGTCTGGCTGTCACAATAGTGTCATGCAAATTAGGATTCCTTAATATCCACAGCTGTTCTTGAGTTTTTTTTGCTTTTAACATTAACACATTAAGGGCTTTTAGAAAATCATCAAATGACTCTGACTTCCTTTGCGCCCTAGTATAAAATATATACCTATTGAGTGCTATACTAGTGGTTGGTTTAAACTGAGTTTCCGTACGCATCAAAACTTCTTCAAACATGCCACTGGCAGCTGGTAAAGTTCTGAAAATTGCTTGGCCTTTTGACCCTAAACAGTGTAAGAAAATACTCTTCTTCCTCTCATTCACCATTCTCTCGCCATCCATTGCTTTTAAATAAGTTATAAATTCCTCCTTCCATCTGGACCATGGAATCGGAGGTTCTCCTTTAAATTGAAGAAATTTACTAGGTGGCTCAAACTGCATGGTAAAATACAATTAACTATGTATTCAAATGTAAAGTAATATATAAAAACAAAACGTGCTCAGGAAGAAATGGTGAACTTATAAAATACTAACTAACAGTAAACAATACTTCACATTTCTTTAAAGATGTAGAATATAAAATAAAAACATATGTGCAGCCGTGCGCATCGGTGAGAAATACAGAAGAGTTTTTGTGAAATCAATACCTAATGTCTCCGTGGGAACTGTAAAATCCTTTGGAAGCCTTGCGCATCGGCGGAATGTATCCACATAAACAAAGTAATTCGATTCAAATCCAATGCGCAGCCGTGCGCATCAGCGGAATGCTTCTAATGAGGAAAAGAAGAAATGATATTGAAATTCAATGTGCAGCCATGCGCATCGGCGTGAGTTAAAAGTGTACTTCGTTAGAAAGAACTTAACCATGATGGTCGCCAACGTCACTACGTCATCACGTAAGCGTCACGTGATGACCTACGGCGTTGACTTGATGATGACGAGATGCTTCCTGCCCCAACTCTTCTCCTCGAAAAATACCTTCAGGAGAATCCAGGTTCTAGCGCGCTCGAGATGTACCAGCGCGTCATTTAAATTGAGTCAGCTGCAATATCTTGACCGTGGAGCAAAACAGGTTCGAAACAAAATACCTTTTACTTTCTTGCCAGTCAAACAAAACATGGTAGCAACAGTTGAGATGAGCTTATCTCCAACTCCGGTGGGCCAATGTCTTCCTCATTTTACTCGATATCAAATAAACCAGAACTAAGTAAAATTGTACTATTGGCCAAAGATAAAATCCAAAGTTCAGGAAACAGCACCAAAATGCCAAGGAGTCCAGATGAGTGTAAATGTAGATTTCTTTCAAAACCAATATGAGCAGAGTTATATAAAAAAAAATAATAAGAGAATTTTTTTTTTTCCTTTTGATAATCCAAGTCCGTAGTACCGCTCCTGTGCTCCAGAGTGTAGCAGGTACAGGTTTCCCTCGTCTCCAATGTTAGATTCCAGCAATAAATACAGAAAATATTAAAATATAGAAAATCCAGTTTATTCCAAGGAGCACAGTACATCTGTTCCTGCTCAGGTCCAGATCAAGAATGCCCCAAGCACATTCCAAGTGATGTCACTACAACAGCAATGCATGTGCCACAGTTTGAATGTACACACTCCAATTAAAAGGGCAACATTAATTAAAAGAGCAATACAAAACTATAATAATATAGGATGTAACACACTTGCCAGGAATAACATTTTTCTCTTGATCTCACCTCTATTTATTTGTTATGTTACTGTGCTTTTATACAGCGCACGTACACCAAACAGTTTAATGGCGCTCTAGAGAAGCCCAAGGAGACATCACCTATCAATTACCCTCTCTGACTACCTCTACCTCGCCCTCTTTATCCCGCTACCCAGTGTCACTCTAAAGATCTTGGGACCCTGGGAAAGACCTATTTCATCTTTGTTACCCCATTTTTTAAAGTTAAATTCTTTGGGATTAGGTAGGCTTGAATTAGCAGAAAATTCAACGTTTTTCTGTACACGAGCCCACTAAATATGCATTACCCAAGGCCCCAGAATCCTTAAGATGACACTGCAAGTCACATCTTTCCTTAATTCTGCCTTAACTCAAGTGAAAGGCTCGACAGACCTCCATGCACAGCCGAACACCGTCTCAGCCGCAAGTTCCTTCTATCTAAGCCTAGGTAAATTTTCCTTCCGGGTATTCAGATGCAGTTAACAGAATGCCTTCAAAAGCACATTACAGATTTACCTGCATTTCAATAATGTATTGACTATGAAATGTATTCTCCTTTATGGGATCTTCATTAATATTCATAATCACTAAATATCTCCACACAGCAAGAGAGCTGGAAATGCATTTTAGCAGAGAGGGAAATAAACATTTTAAACATAAAAACAAACCTTAAGCAAAGGTAATTAAAAAAAAAAAATTGCTAGTAACATTAAATATATCTATTACAAATAAACATTAAAATGGAAAATGAGTTCAAAAACATAAAGCTCAAATTTGCTGCCTTTTTATTAGTAGACTGTTTTACAGAGTTAAGGCTGCACTGTCAATTTAAGGACGCCAAAGAGATTTAACAGTCCCACCAAGCAGTAGAGCGAGGGCTGGTCCATTTTTGCACTCCCATTAGAAAAGGAACGCTGCACACATGACTGTTCTAGTCTATTTTTCATAGAATTCCTTTTGAAAGTAAATGTTGTCTCCTCACGCAAAGGGGCATATTTACAAGCTACAAACGCTACAAACGTCACTTTAAGTGACGTTCCTATGGCGATAGGGGCTTTGACTTGTTTACAAGGTGGCATCAAGTCAAGTAATGTGGCTTAATGCCCCCTTGTATAAGGCTGCCTATATTTAGCATGAAAAGGGCGGGTAATGTGTTTTGAGGTGGGCGTTCTGGCGCAACAACCACTGTTTTTAACACTGCCCCATATTTACTAGGGTGCCTTAAATGGAGGGCAGCGCCAAAATTAAGACCAGGGAAAACCTAGTCTTACATTGACAAAACGAGGAGAAATGCGGACCTGGTCTTACATTGGCAAACAAGGAGAAATGCTTTATTTCTCCTAGTTTTTGCTGTTTCTATGTGTGCTGCGTTGTGCAGCACACATAGAAACAGCAAAATGCCATTGATTGTTTATGTGCAGTAAGGTGTCCCTTCCTGCACATAAATAATCATTAAAAAAAATGATGAGTTGTATCTTATATATGTGCGGCAAAAAGCAGCACACATAGAAGTTACAAAACACCATTTCAGATGGGTGAGGTGCAGGAAGGGAGACCTTCTTGCACATAAACAATCCTTCCCCTCAACGCAGCCACCCTTGGGCCCTGGTTGGTGCTAGGCTGCTAAATGTAGCGCCAGTGCAGGGATAAACGCAGGACTGCACCATATTCTTGTAAATACGGTGCAACCCTGCATTTCAGAAGTGGCGGTGTGCGGCGTTAAGCCAACAAGGCCAACGCTGTGCTCTGTCACCTCTTTAGTAAATATGCCCCAACGTTTTGTACCATTCACTGTACATAAAGACAATTTTCTGCCAGGTAGATGTTTTTCACTCCTGTTTTCTTTATAAATGAAGACACTTTTCTACCAGTAATGAGGCTTGTGTGGGACACTATGGGAATTTCATGTTTTTGTCATTTTTTTACTTTATTCTTTTAAATTGAGAAACAAATCGCAAAGCCGGGGGAATAAAACAACTTGCATTTCCAACAAAGCGTAAGAACAAAGGTTAAGCAAAAGAAACTCCATGAAAGGCAGCAAAAAAGATCACCATCCAAATGAAAGATTCTTATTCATAGTAGAGGGGAGCATTGTGGTACTGATAAAAGAAAGGATAGGAGCTAAACTCCTGTGTCCTGGGTAGCGACTGCATCTGCCATCCAAAACCATTTGGGTCTTACGTCTGACTCAGCCTCCAGCTCCGTGGACCATTCTCTACCAGCGTCATCTCCAGCATATGTATATTTAACAATTCCTGACAGCAAATCCGAGGATGGGTGCCACATCTAGAAAGCCAGGAGCGTGCCAGTACCAATCTGACCAGGGAGGCTGAAAAAATATATATAAACTAGCTAGATGAGAAGGGATGACAGGTGATAGATCCAGGATAATCAATTTCGATTCTGTTGTGACCAAAACATTTGATATACTATGGGACATATTTACAATAAAATGTCGGAGCGCAGAACTGCGTTAAATTTGGCAGCACTGCACTCCGACATTTTCAAAATGCAGAGATGTGCAGCATTCACAAGAAAAGGGCGCAACCCTGTGTTTCCCGTAGCGCTGGTGCAAAAAAGCTGCCTAACGCCAGCAACTTGTCGGCATGATTCAAGGGTGCCTGCACTGGCAGGGACAATTGTTTATGTGCAAAAAGGAACACCTTCTTGCACATAAACAATCAATAATGATGATTTGCACCTTCTGTGTCTGCTGCAGAAGGCAGCACACATGGAAATCTGCAAAAAAACGAGGAGATATGAATAACTTTTTCTTGTATTGCCATTATAACGCCTGGTATTCTATGGCTGCCTGAGCCTTGTAAATCTAAGGCAGCATCAAAAAGCAATGGGTGTTGCAGTGGAAAGCCCACAGCACCAGCCATTGCTCGCCCCTTTGCCATAGAGGACTACGGCAGAAAGGGGCATATTTACAAGGTGTTGTTAACCTTTTCCGTGCTGATGACGGAACCGCTCCGTCATGAGCACAGCTCAACCGCGGCTGGTGACGGAGCGTTTCCGTCACCAGCATGGGCGCGCCGCGCGCCTCCTTAGCGCTGCGGCGGAATAGCCACCGCAGCGAAGGTGTTAAGCCACACAAAGTGGCTTAGCACCACCTTATAAATAAGGAAAATGGAGCTACCCACCAGAGCATCAAAACAAGTGACGCTCAGGTGGTGGTGAGGGCTTGTAAATATGCCCCCCATACATCTCACCCCCCAAAAAATCCCAAAATAGATGCACTGTAAGACAAGAAGTGAAAACATGGACCACATTAGCCCCCTTAAGCCTGCAACGGAAACAAAGATTATCCTTCGAAGTTTCATAGCATAGAGGCTGTGGTATAATAAAAGTCATTGAAGCTTTTAAAATGGTCCACCTTAATGCGTGACACATTCAAAACCGAGTGCGATGAAAAACTACTACGCCACAAGTCATCGATTTTTACCTATGTATTGAGGAGTTGGCACCATTTATCAGCCCTTAGCTGGAACTGATCAACTGAGTGGTCCCAAGAGAAAAGATACATTCATTTATAAACCAGATCAATATTTATCTTTGCTTGAGCTTTTGTTACCGACTCTAGCAGCGGATTACCAGAACAGCTGATCTCGACCTTTTTAGGACTAGAAATGAAGTGCAGCACTTGCAAATATCTATAACAAGCATTTGCAATGCAATAGGTCTCGCATTAGGAAAGTTTGAGCTATTGGTCTTGTTAATGACAATATTTTTATTTATGTGTTGGTTTTGTAAATAGCTAAATTAATAGCTTTGTCATTTACAATGCCAATAGTTATAACTTTCGCAAATGTGACACCTATAGCATTTGTAATGCAACATGTTTTGTATTTACGTGACTTAGATGTATTGATATTACAAATAACATTGGCTTTTAATTTTTTTAAATAATTAATACTTAAATAAAAGTGATTATAATTTATAATGGCAATAGCTTCAACTTTTATAAATAACTTTTGTGAAGATTATGTTCAGTGTATTTTATTGCGACGAAAATCCAAGAACAGAAGTGAAATATTAACATCTTTTTGTGACATTTGTAATAAAGCTTGAAGCATTGAGAGAACATATTAGAACCAGTTGTTGTTGAATGGTTGCACAGATTGATGCTGTGATGGCCCTGAGTGATGCTGTGGTGGCGCATAATGATGCTGTGGGGGCGCTGAGTGATGCTGGGGTGGCGCTGAGTGATGCTGGGGTGGCCCTGAGTGATGCTGGGGTGGCGCTGAGTGGTGCTGTGGTGGCGCTGAGTGGTGCTGTGGTGGCGCTGAGTGATGCTGGCGTAGCTCTGAGTGATGCTGTGCTGGTGCGGAGTGGTGCTGTGGTGCTGGGTGGTGCTGAGTGATGCTGTGGTGGTGCTGAGTGATGCTGTGGTGGTGCGGAGTGATGCTGGGGTGGTGCTGAGTGATGCTGGGTTGGCGCTGAGTGATGCTGTGGTGGTGCTGAGTGGTGTTGTGCTGAGTGATGCTGTGGTGGTGCTGAGTGATGTGGTGGTGCTGAGTGATGCTGTGGTGGTGCTGAGTGATGCTGTGGTGGTGCTGAGTGATGCTGTGGTGGTGCTGATTGATGCTGTGGTGGTGCTGAGTGAGGCTGTGGTGGTGCTGAGTGATGCTGTGGTGGTGCTGAGTGATGCTGTGGTGGTGCTGAATGATGCTGTGGTGGTGCTGATGGATGCTGTGGTGGTGCTGAGTGATGCTGTGGTGGTGCTGAGTGATGATGGGGTGGCGCTGTGTGATGCTGGGGTGGCGCTGTGTGATGCTGGGGTGGCGCTGAGTGGTGCTGTGGTGGTGCTGATTGATGCTGTGGTGGTGCTGAGTGATGCTGTGGTGGTGCTGAGTGATGCTGAGCTGGTGCTGAGTAATACTGTGGTGGTGCGGAGTGGAGCTGTGGTGGTGCTGAGTGATGCTGTGGTGGTGCTGAGTGATGCTGTGGTGGTGCTGAGTGATGCTGTACTGGTGCTGAGTGATGCTGTGGTGGTGCTGAGACCTAGATCCAGAAGCCCACTAAAACCGACAAAAGTCGAGCAAAAAAGCCCTTCCAAAAACATATTTAAAAGTTTAACAATTTCAAAAATGACTTGGTTCCTGAATAAAAGCATTCGATCAGCCTATCTACCACCTTTTACAAATGTGTATCCTGGGACTTTTGCATATTAGAAGATCCATTGGTCGTAAAAATTATTTGCCTAGGGTGGACTGTGTACAGGGACAGTTTGTGGTGTAAGTGATAGTGGAACAGATTGATTGTACATCAAAAGCAGACCACAGATGTCTGTGACTGGAAGGTGGCTGTGGAATCCGGGACAGGGACATGTTTTTGCCATTTGGATTTCTGTGGACATGTTAGTTAGGTATGTCTTGATTAGAGACTTTTTACTAATCATGCATGCAAAAACTGTGTCTGTAAGCGTCCTGGGCCCATGCCTAAAAAAGAGATTTACATTGTGCAGAGGATAAGAAGTTGTATTTGAACTGAAATGTGGAGCTGGTGGAGTGTCTTAAACCAGATTTCATGATTGAGCCTTTTTACATTCAACCTTAACATGATCTATGTTTGTTCCTATTGCAGCTAGACATGTGTCTGTGGTTACAATAAAAACTCACCAGGATTCAAGAAAATCGATGGTGAATTGCACTTTTCATAAAGTTTAAGAAACATCTAGGTTATGAATGTCCAAATTAGCTGCATGTCCATGCTCGTTTTTCACGACATCTGCATAAAATATGTTTACATACAGTAAATTTCAATTGAATTTATTTGCAGATTACAGATTGTCCTAAGAATCTACTACAGATCCTCTTCGGTTGGCCCTACTTTGGACACACATTTCTGGGGCAGTGAGTAATATTCTTCCAGCCTCAAAGGGGTGGCCGCTGCACAGATATGCCAATGATATGCATTTCTCTTGGGGCACCTTTCCGTCAGATGTGCCTTTTTTTAACCAGCAGCACTTTGCATTTTGGCACTTTCAAACATGCACAGGAAAAACAGGATTGTGAGGCTGCGCCTTTCTTGTGTGTTTCCAGCTCAAGCAGATCAAAAGCAGCTACAATCGCTAGACGGGGGTTGGACACCAGGCCAGACGCTTTGCATAAGCTCACGGGCCTGCTGTTGATTGCTCTAATGCGGTACTTAGAGATGTGACACTTTGCCGCGACGGTGTCAACATTTGAATTTAAAGGACTGGGTGAGGTGTTATGTTTTCGGGATAATTCAAATAAGGTGGAAAGGCTGTTTCGCTCTTTGTCATGTTGTCTTTAGCGATGCATGAAAATACTCGTTTGTGTCACAGAACACTACACTCGAAGTAGCAATTACTGCAAAGTAACTCAGACTCGAGAAGCAACGTGGACATTTCCGTCTCTTTTTTATAATAGTAAAGACTGTTAGTGAAAGGCATGCATACTAAAAACAAGCAGATAAATGAACAAATAAAGAGCCGAGTTTGGAGCATGAAACTTTCACATAACAAACATAAACACGGTGCTCCAAAGCCATTTGTGGTGGTTAATGATTAAGAAGGAAAAAGCAGAAAAAGAAATCCTGTACTACTAAACACAGAACAAAAGGAGCAGCGAACACGTCTGCCACACCGGGCATTGCTGTGGGAAGGGGGGAGGAGAAATGCGACACGGCCTGGCGCCCGTGAAAAGTGAGAAATGAAAGCCTTTGATGCAGCAGGGGGCGGAGCGGATCCCTTTCAAGTGACGCTGGTGGCGGCACCACGCTGGGGAAGCAACAGATGGCTGGCTTTCATGTGCACGCGCTTTTTAGGTCAATGCGCTTGCGCATTGAGCTTGCTTTTCACTGGCACAGCATCAAATCGCCCCGATGGTTAAGCTCTGGTTAAGCCCCAATATTTCTCGCAAGCGCATTGACAGGCTCGACCTAAAAACCAGTATGAGGAAGAAAACACTACTGGTGCAAGTTCTCGAAAGAGAGAAGGATGTCACCCTCAAACAACTGGCTTAATGTAAAAAAATTGAGCCCTCTCCCAGTTTTCCTGGAAACCTTCGTTGACACAGAGTGAATTAGGATTATGTCCTAGGTATGTAAACTGATTAAACAGGTTAATGCCTTGCCATATTTGCTTAAAGGACCCCCAAATAAGATGGAAAATCTTTAGAGTCTTAAGTCGGGTTCTCTTGAAATACAATGTGTCCACAATTCAGACACCTGGGACAATTGAACCCCCCAACAGCAAAACAATCAGTGAACATACGCCCTTGAGAATCTTATAGTGAGGCTTCCTGTACCCCCATACAAACCTCTGCCATGAAGCCTCGATCTCAGTAAAGAAGGCAAATGGGAGAAAAGGGGAGATACAAGGAAAGAGGTACAGTACCACAGGAGGATAATCCATTTAATAAGGTTCCGGCGTCTAATGAAGCCCAGGCGAAGACGTTTCAATTAAATAAAGACATTAACAGTATGTTGATAAAGCTTCCATTTATTTTTTACTTGTGAAAAAAACTGTTTTCCCTATAGATACATTATGATGACACAACACTAATAACAATGATCAACGAGTTCCTGGTCTGGGAACCAACAACACAAAATACCTGCATGTCAGTGCTAAATTCCTTGAAGCTTCCAGTCCTTTCACTCTTATGGAGAAAAACCTGTCTCCCACCAGTGTAACATCGATACATGGCCCAAAATATCTTTTTAAGCATCCTCGTCATAGCCAACACATTCCTAGCATCCCTTTCTGCCTCCTCAATATTTAGCTCAGGTCTGCTGTCATAAATGTTCCTCCATATCATGCTAAATTTGTGAGGTAGCACACTGCTTGCAAACAGGTGACAAATGACCCCCATGCTGTCATTAAAGAGGTTTGGCGGCTGCATCAGCTGGAGATGTGGATGATTGGACAGTACACTGGTTGTGGGTTCCACGTCTGCCGGGTAAGGTTGGAATTGTGGACGTGCATGAAAGCACCGGCCGTGGCCATGAAATGGGCGAAGGAAGACTGTTGCTGGAAAACCAACGAGAGGCATAGGGCTATAGCAGTGACTACTCTCATTAAAGCGCTTGAGTGCAGTGTCCATCTTATCGCCAAATAGGCAGAAGCTGTTAAAAGGCATGTATCTATCAGGCAAGATTGGTCATCCTCTGTGAACCCTGTAGTTTGCATCAAATAGTGAACTTTGCTGTGTCTCGGATATTTATCAGTGCCTGGTTCAAGTTAGCCCGACCCTGTTTGGGAGGAATGGGTCGCAGCAGTGCAAAAGAGTTCCACAAAGCATGGGTATATCGGCCCAAGAAGCATGAGGTGTTCACCGAATGCAATGACAGGTTGGTGGAAAAGAAGATCTTCTTCCTGAAGTTATCCAGCCTATCCTGGGAGAGTGGTTGTGAATGTGATTGGGTTGATTTTGGCTGTCGAGGCCTGCACCTCCAGGCTGTTGGGTAAGGAAGGTCAGGCCTCCTGGGGCAGGGCGATGACGTTGGGCAATTATCATGTGCATGGGTGCCCCATGCAGGTTTTAGCCCAGGACCCAATGAGAACATCGTTGAAGGCCTTATTAAATGGGAGTAGGGACTCTGCAGAGCGGACCACTGGTTGAAGTACCCCCATCAAGACATTGGTCTTGACCTCAGAGCAACCCAGCTATAGGTCAAGGGCCTCCGCTACTCTGCGCATTACCAGGGTGAAGGAAGCTCCTCCATCCATGGCAGGCCAGGAGGAGAAACAAGGCCATACTTTGGTGAGGTGTCCAGACCACTTGCATCATCCAACTTCTCATACCAATTTTTCTTCTTAGCAGGGATTCTCCTCCAGGGACCCGCAGCCCTCTTCATCCTCAACCCCTCTGGGAAGGTGTAACTGCCCAAGGGTGGCAAGTTTAGGGTGGTTTGATTCAGTCCAGGTGGTGCTAGAATCAATGTCAAGTGACGTTGGGGAAGCGCTGTCTCAGAGAGGATGACAGGGTCCTCCTCAAGTGGTATCAGTGGTGCCAGAAACTGAGCAGAAGGGACTGGGACCAGCATAGGTGTCGGCGTCAGTCTAGATCCAAGGGCAGATCCAGAGGGCCCAGCTAACGTTGTGGACGAACCTGCCAGAGGTAATCAAGCAGGAGCAAGATCTTCGCTCCATGAGGCCCGAAGGCGTGCCAGAGGGAGCCTGTGGGCGAAAGATGAAGTGCATGGCTTCTTAGCACTGAGTAAGGCAGCTGCAGCTCCAGGGAACTCCGAGAAGGATGGAGCGGATTCGGCCACTGGCTCCACAGGTGTAGAGCAGGAGCATGGCCTGGAAGCAGAGCACCGATTAGGAGAGGCCAAAGAGCACTTCAACTTCTTTTTGTGCTTCTTTGCCTTACCTGACTTTGACGACGACTTGGAGTGGGTTGACCATTGTTCACAGGATCGTCAGCTCCAAGAATGGGCCCGGGATCTCACTCAGGATTAGGACTGAGATCGGTTCAGAGTCTTCATCTGCTGCACTGCCAGGTGCTTCATTGCCCGCTCTGTATTGCTTTGGAATGCATCCATTTGCAGTTGGCACAGGTCTTGGAGTGAAAATCTCCAAAAAAAGACAAAAGGGTAAAAAAAAAAAGAGTGGTCCAAAGAATGACAGCGGTCACTCGTGATTGTGCCAGGGTGGCACATATATAGGCACTGCGCACGTCACTTCTGACACAGAGCCAATCAATGCCACCTACCAGCGCACAGAGGTACTCCAAGATTTTCCAGATCCAGTCTGACACCATGAGAACTTTCTAGGGTGAGGAATCTGCAGTTAGAAGTCTCTACTAGAAATTAAAATATCAAATAAGATAGCAAAACAAGTTCCAAAACAAACCTCACAAAAAATTAAAGTGCTGAACCCAAAATAAACAGTTTATCTTCTCTCCTCCCTCTGATAGTGGTCTGTGTACTCCTCAATGAGATGGCTTATCATCAACAATCAATTCGCAATCTGCTCAGTCCTCTGACAGCAACACTTTGCGTTTCCAAATGGCAAAAGCGCACACAGGATTTACCAGCTAGGAAGAGGGATTTTCTCAGCCCTGTTTGTAATAGTGTCTCGGCGCTAGCGCGATATATAGCGGCGCCGTATTACTAACAATACTCGGGATACATGTATCTGGTTACTGCGTGGCTCCGACTAACTCCATCGGCCACGCCCCCTTTATTTTATAGCTGGCGCGTGATGACACCCGCCGGCGCTAGCGTGACCTCGTTGGCGCGTAGGTTGCACCGCTACCCTGCGCCCGAGGACACTACATTCCATCTAACCTTTATTGAACAAAACAAAAATAGACAACACTGGAAATAATGTAGATCTGTTACCAGTCACTAGAATTCCAGTCTTTGGACGATCACACCAGGAAATCAGCTAGCCGGGAGGATGGTGCTGGATTCTTACGCAACCCGTACCTGGCTTGCTCTCCCTGTGACAATGGCACCGACAGTGTCATTCCGGGCGGGGTTCCGCTCGCTGGGATCTTACCGGAGAGCTCGGAAGGCTCTCCCCTGGAGTTGTAGGCATTGGTTGAGTGTCCTGGTTCATTGCGTTCTTATCTTCAGTGGGGTACTGCCCTTGCAGTTCAAAGTCGTCTTCATCTGTCGGTTGACTTGGCCTGGTCCTCAAGAGCTCTGGTGCCTGTCGATCTGGTGTTCCGGGGTATACCTTCTTGAAGAATGAGATGTTGCGAGTGACTACTTCGGGTCCCCTCTGGGCTGTCACCATGGTGCCAGTTCGGCGGAGGACAGTCCAAGGCCTGTGTTCAAACGGAAGTCGGAATTTGCTCCCGGGATATCTATCCTTGATGTACACTCTGTCTCTTACTTGAATGACTCCTTGGCTCGTCTCCGGGTACTGGCTTGGTCATTGGAGTTGGTCTGGTTAGCCAGGGTTCTCTCCGCGTCCACTTGGGCAGGGGTCCAGTTTGGGTGACTCGGGATAGTGTCTCTCACCACTCGGCCCATTGTTGCCGGTACTGGTGCTGCTTTGGTTGTGAGGTGGGGCATCAGCCGGTACTCCCTCAAAAAGCTGTAAATGGCCCTCTCCAGTGGGGACCCGTCCGCATGCGCAATGCGTATCGTCTTGTTGAGCGTGCGCATAAATCTCACCACTTCCCCATTGGCTTGTGGCCAGCGTGGAGTTACCTTCCGGTGATGGATTCCCCAGCTCTTTAGGTAGTCTGCGAATTCCTGTCCCTGGAAGGGTGGGCCGTTGTCTGTTTTGACCACCTCAAATATTCCGTGTGTGGCAATGGTTTTCTCGAACTTGGTGATGACCTCGGTGGCTGTCTGACTACGGACAATCTCCACCTCTGGGTACTTTGTGAAATCGTCGATGATTACTAATGCATAGCGCCCATCGGGGAGGTGTCCAAAATCTGCACTTACACATTCCAATGGCCTTTGGAGGTTGTCTTCAGTGATGACTGGGTGAGGGCGTTCTGGCTGCCCGGCTGCTTGACACCAGGTGCAGGTTCTGACTGTCTGCTCTACCATAGTGTCCATTCCTGGGAACCACACCTTGGCCCTCAGCCGGCTCTTGGTTTTTACCATGCCTTGGTGACCTCGGTGTGCCAGGTCTACAGCTTGCTGGGCCAGGCTGAATGGCATCACCAATCACAGTCCTCGTAATAGGCAGCCTCGGCTGTCGATGGACAGTTCCTCCTTCACCCGCATCATCGCCTCTAGTGTCGCTTTGGCTTGCGGCGTCCGCCTGCTCAGGGTGACTTGAACAGGGCGCCAGTCATTCGATTGGACGGCACCAGCGGCCAGTTGTAGGCATTCATCTCCTTGGGTGGCTTTGATGATGACTTCAAGACTCATGGGCAGAGGCCGTGACCTTTCCAGTACGAGCCGGACATAATCTTCAGTGTCCTCTGCATCCTCTCTTTCCGCTTTTGTGGCTGCTCTGGGGTGTCTCGAGAGGTAGTCTGCTGCATTTGATGAGCCCGGTTTATACTTTACCCGATAGTCATACCCTTGCAGCTGAAGGATCCACTTCTCGATCCTCGGTGGAAGTTTGGATACTGAACCTTGAAACAGGGGGATGAGTGGTTTGTGGTCTGTGGATACCATGAAGGGATGGCCATATACATATACATGAAAGTGGGGCAGGACCAGTGGATGGCGATTGCCTCCTGCTCTATTGTGAATTTCTCTGCTCCGTGTCCGTTAGGGAACGGCTGGCATACGCAATTGGCGTCCATTCTCCATTGCTGGGTTAGGACTGCCCCTAGTCTTTAGGGACTGGCGTTCACTACAACATTGGTGGATCTAGTAGGGTCAAAGTAGGACAGGGTCGTGTCCGCTGATAGGGCTGATTCGTGGCTTTGAAAGCTTGTTCCTGTTCCGGGCCCCACTGCCACGTGGTGGTGGACTTCGTCAGCTCCCTGAGGGGTTTTGTGAGACACTTCTCCCGGTGTAGGGTCAGACCGGATTCCTTGATCCGTTGGAGGACTCCTCTCAATCTCTGATGGTGATCTTCTATCGATGATGCGTAGATGAGTAAATCACCACTTACATTTAGAACCCCTGTGGGATACTTGTAAAGCGCACTGTTACTCTACCCGAGTGTCCTGGCGCTGTAGACCGCTGGGGAACCCGTCCTGGTTTTCCCTGTGAGATGGTCCCTTTCTGGGTATCTCTAGGGTGAAACCAGGCATCCCCGGCATCTGTGGGGGGCCGTTGCAGAGATGAGGCAAGCTTAATGCCCAGAGTTACCGAGTGTGTTCCCTGGTTAGAGTAGGCACTGAGGCGAGAATTATCGAGTCCGTTGACCCTGGTCCAAGACCCTGCCGCGTCGGGAATTGAACCCTGGTCCCGGGCCGTTCTCTGCTTACAGGTCTGCCGCCTCTAACCAGTGAGCCACACCTCTCTGGGAGTCCGCTGAGGACCTCACGGATGGTGTTTTGAAACACCGAAGCGGCACTCGAGATTCCGAAATTAAGGCGTTGGTATCTTCTGAGGCCTACGTGCGTGGAGAAGGTGGTTATATATCGAGAGTCCGGATGTAGTGGTAGTTGGTGATAACCGGACCGGAGGTCCATCTTTGAAAACCATCTTGCGCCGTTCAATTCTCCCAGTATGTCATTGATGGTTGGGGTTAGGTGCCGTTCCCTCTTCACCGCTGCATTTGGAAGGCGCATGTCCATGCAGATGCGGACCTGCCCCGGCTGTTTCGGTTTCCGGGCCACTATGATCGGAGACACCCACGGGGTGGGCCCACTGACCTTTTCGATGATACCTTGTTTCTCCAGCCCCTCTAGCTCTTCTTCAAGCTTCTTCCTCAGGTGGAACGCGATGCGCCTATGTCTCAGTGCCACTGGTTGGACCGACGGGTCAATATGGAGGGAGACCTTTTTCCCTTTCAGCCATCCGATGCCTTTGAAAACGTCACCAAATTCTTCCAAGATGGCCTCTAGCTCTTCTTCTAGTACCGCCATGGCGAACGATATGAGTCTCAGCTCTTCCGCTGACTGTCCACTTATCAGCATACCACTGCCTTCTTTCGTGACATATACGGTGGTGGGGATTTTAAGGTTTTGGTGTTGCAGCTCCGTCTTGAAACATCCTATCAGCGGAATAGGTGTCTTCTGGCCATATGCAAACCCTCTGATTCTTGCCTCGCGTAGGGGGGGCTGATTGCTAAGCTGGTTGTATACGTTAGCGGCCATCAGCTCAATGGATGCTCCAGTGTCGATAGTGGCTCTCACCTCCTGCTGGTGAACGTTGATTTGGCACTTTGGAAGACGTCGCTTCTTCCGTCGCGGCTGATCAATCGCGAACACGCAGTGGACCGGGTAATCGCCTGTGTCATCGTCCATGTCCTCGCTGTCTCGTTCCTCTACTACTGCTTGAGTAGCTTCTTTCTTTGCTCTCGCCGACCGGTATACCGCCGCATAGTGGTTCATCCACCCATACGCACTGCACTTCTTGCCTCTCGCCGGGCAGTCCTGCACAGTGGCGGTTCGTCCATTGGGGGCGTTGGGGCGTTGCCCCACTAGCCATGGGACGACCGTCACTGCTTTCACTGACACACTGCGCAAAAAATAAAAAGCAAAATTATGAGCGCACACAAGAAAGTACCGACAGTCATAATTCAGCCGGCCGGAATCACATCATCGCGGATGGTGGGGGACGGGCCTGCTGCACTGTGAGTGGCAGGCTGGCAGCGTGTACTACTCACTAATCTGTGATAATATCAGCGCGTGGCAGGCAGCAGTGTGTGTGCGCATTTAGGACAAGTCATTTTTATCACTTGCCCACGCATGCGCACACACGTAATAGCCCCTTCCCTCCTCCTCCTTCCCTAGCTGTCACAGAGGCAGAGACCCGGGAGAGCCGGGTCTCATTATGGGCAGTATTAGCCCTGCTCTTTAGCCAATCCTGGCGCAGTGGCGATGTTATGCTGCGCCAGGATTGGCCGAGTTAACGCGCACGAGGGTCGTGGGGCAGTTCCTGTTCAGAAGCGGGCAGCGGCGCCAACTTGGACCCGGTCAGGTAAGAAAGTTTTGTTTTTGCATTTTAAATGCAAACTCCCCCGGCCCCCACCCCCGCGCGATCTTTATCCCCCTCAACCCCCCCCCCCCGCGCGACCTCTCATCCCAGTAGTCCCCCCCCCCCCCTCCCTATCCAGGCAGTTCATTCGAAACTAAAGGGGGCTCACATTTATTTTACCCGCTTTTTTACTTTAAAAATGACCGACGCCTTGTTAAATGCTCATTGATGATCCATGTGATGAATTACACAGGCGGTTAGGCACACAAGCGCTGCTACTGTCTCTGCCATTATGGGGTCATTAGAAGAACATCCCCTGAGCCGTTTATGTCTGTTGTTTTTAGATGAAAGATAAACTCGTGCCTGCAATCATAGGTTGTGAGGGGACGGAGGAGGGAGGCCCCAGGGCCTGCTGCACGAAGATGTGTGTTTCATTGCAGGGACAGAGCACCTGTTAATCAGCCTCCCCCACCGCGAGTATTGCGACAGCAAGCCACGACTGAGTAGGACTTTGACATGTAAATTACAGTCCTTCGATTATTAAACAATTTGTGGAAATACAATTTGTGCAGTGCTGTCCAGTATGTGTGTCAATTTGAACAAAAAGCAATACCATTGCATTTGCACATTATAGAGTGCATCCCGCACTGTGTTCCTCCGAGAGGCTGGCTGTCTGCCTCCGAAGGGTCCGCATCAGGAAAGAACCAGACAGTTCCAACCAGCCGGCTTGTGCCCACCATCAATTCAGAGAGCTAATTGGTTCCGTTTCTTGTGCGAGTGGAATGTAAACAGCACTGCACAGTTACACAAACCTGCACGCAAGGACTTGTTCTAAAATACCACAGAGAGAATTATTTTTAAAATTAACATGGTGTTGTCACATGGTTTGTTTTCCCTCAATGATTCTAGTTTATGCAGATTATTGTACTTTAAGGGGTGGGATGTGCAGCCTTGGTAAGGACACAGCTGTGTGAGGTCACTGGTAGTGAAATGTTCTGCGAGGTGCTCGCATGCTATGGAGTCTCATCCTTTTTAAATGAGCATTTTAGTGTTTCTTTCATGGTTGGTAAATTCATTAATTTCGTTCATGAATGTGTTTATAACTGTTTTTTGTTTATTCAGGCACTGCTCTCTTCATCTGCTATTTATTTTCATGCGTACTCCATTATTGCTGCATCCATGCTGGGTGGTGTTCTTGGGTCACATAGGATGCCTTGGGGCTTGTTCACTGCATATGTTGCCTACTTGCCTGTTTTCAGGCTGTCAATCGCCCCCATTCCTTTTGTTGTTACCCACAGTGGCCAATTACCTCACATGTGCATGCATTGTGTGTCTATCCATTACCGTGTGCGCTTCGGTGGTCAGGGTACCATCTCTGTGCAGTGTTCACCATTGTCACCCGGAGTTTTTTCAGATATTACACGGCGGCTTAATCAGCATCTGAATACTGATAGGCTGGGTTAGTTGAGCTCTGGGGATAGTCCGTGTGATTACAAAAATGGCGAGAAGGACCCCACAAACCCACCTTATGGCAGTCAGACTCACTCGCTAGGCTCACTCGCCACCGAGCACTCACCTCAAACTTTTACGCCACTCTACTTTAAAATGTCACCAGCCGCCACTGGTCCTGCATGCGGTGGGGCGGGCCTCCGCAATACCCACATTCCTTCTGCTTGTCCTGCTGTTTCTTCCCGGCATATTGGCGCACCTTTGGCCTCACCACATTTGCTTTCTCCGCCATGTTAACTTGCTCCGTTTTGACGGGTCGGTGGAGGGCTGCTTCCATGTGGGAGGCTCTGGCCAGCGACAGTTCCTTGGAGAGGCCCAGGGTGAGGATGTCTGCTAGTGGCTTGCCATCTTCCTGAAGGATGGTGACTCTGAGTTTGGATGAGTAACACCCTTGGATTATCTGCCCTCGGATTTCTTCCTGTTCATTACGGAATCTGCACGTGCTAGCCAACTCTTTTAACCTTCCGTGGAAAGCGTCCAACGACTCCTCTGCTTCCTGCTTGGCCTGGCGAAAGATGAATCTCTCATAGTCTTTGTTCGCCATTGGTTCAAAATGAGCGTTTAAGGCATTGAGGAGGGTGTGATATGACTTGGGCGTAGCTTCTACCAAGGTTTTGTAGATACAGTGGATGTCTTTGCCTCCTAGGTGGAGAAGTAGTGCTCTGCGCCTCTCACGGGCCGTGCCCGCCCCTTCGAAGTAGATCTGGTGAGGATCAGTCCAGTCTCTCCAACGCGGAGCAAGGGACAATGGAGCCCCATCCACCACAAAAGGCTCAATGGCGGGGATTGACGCCATCTTAGCGCATGCGTGAGCACTCCTCGCGGCACGTGCGCTACTCCCCTCCTGGGCGCGCTGGTCGTGGCCTGGCCGAGGGTGGCTTCGATGTCCCTGGGGGCTACGATGAGGCTAGGGTCTTCTTTCTGGGATCGGCCGCACTCACACACCCCCGGGGCTGTTCCCTACTCACTCATCTCCTCCACGGATGTCAGCTTGTGGGGCACACCGGCGTAGGCCTGGACCTGGGCGCAGGATGGGTCTTCCTCCCTCCGCAAAACACTCGCAGAGGCTACAGGGACCGCCTCAGCTGCAGCACGCCGGTCTGGGGGCCCTCAGCAGGTGACCTCGAGGTCGGGCGTGAAACCAAGGTCCCAGAGCATGTGCCACCCGGACAGGGCACCACCAGTCATTGGAGGCACCACGTGCACATCATGGGATCTTTTAACCCCTTGTCGCCAGTGTAATAGTGTCTAGGCGCTAGCGCGATATATAGCTGCGCCGTATTACTAATAATACTCGGGACACATGTATGTTGTTGCTGCGTGGCTCCGACTAACTCCGTCGGCCATGCCCCCTTTATTTTATAGCTGGCGCGTGACGACACACGCCAGCGCTAGCGTGACCTTGTCGGCGCGGGTAGGCTGCACCGCTACCCTACGCCCGAGGACACTGCACTGTTCAGACGACTCCAACGGATATGCTTCCGCAGCTAGCACTCCCTCAAAGAGTCCGCATTCAGCTTCAACTTTTTCCTCAACTTCAAGTGTTACCACATCCGGGGATCAACACTCCTGCGAAGGACAGAATCTGCCTGCCACATCCCAGCACATATTTAAGTCTGCCCCGGTCGGCACTGCGCATGCGTAGCCGAACACTTTGTTTGAAGGTGCTCATGGTGCATGTGGATTCTGGCTCCTTGAGTTGGGTCTCATTGGCTGTCAGCACATATTTCATTGCTGGTGTGCAACCTTTTCCTACACTCGCCAGTCAGATCGCCACAGAGGCAGGTAACACACACGCCAAACAGCGGCAAGCAACTCCCACCAATTTAGTGTGAGTGCCCCAAGGACATTTTCCCATGACCTTGTAAGTCCCTAAACCTTTACTCTTACTGCGTGGACAGGCAGTCCTGGTGGGATTGCCTACCATGCACAGCTATAAATATTGGGGCTTATTTACAAGCCTCTTGCGCCACTGGTGCGTCACTTTTAATATGGGGAAAAGTGACGTACCAGCGGCACAAGCGGCTTGTAAATAAGCCCCTTCGTCCTCAAGTTCCTCAACTATCAAAATGCAATGGGCTGTTGAATTTCAAAGGGGTGTAGGTGTCCAGCATCTGTCCCCTGCACAGATTGGGTTGATCATTCACCACCAAAACTGTTGTGAGGCCATACAGTAGAAATGGTTATTTAATACTAGTGCAGGAGGGACTACCATCAGAACAGTTTTTAAGTTCACAGGAGTCAACTCACTGAGAATGCTAGTGTGGTAGCATTCTGTGCACGCTCCACAAAAACAAAGAAGATAGTTACATAATGAAACACTTCCTAACACATGTGAAGAAAAAGAACAGAAAAACTTTACCCGTGATAGCATAGCAGGGTGATAAAATACTTCAGGTTGCAACCAGTGTCTACACTAGATTTGAGGAACAGCAAAACAGAGGGGCTAAGGAGATGCTGCACTCCTACCAAACTATTTCTGGTTTCCTCCTCCCATACATCAGAGATCCCCACCATTGAATGAATGAAGGAAGAAATGAAGCACTTACAAAGTGCAAAACTTACACTTCCAGGCCTCATGGCATTGAACTGATGCTATCCAATGAGGGCCACTGCACGTAACTGTCTACCTGAGAAAGTACCTTGACTTTCAGAAAGAAGTATGACATAGATCCTTGAACCCTTAAGAGGTCTTTGGTGCTTGGTGTACAATGTTGGCATCAATAGAGTCTTCGTCATTGATAGGTATGTCAATGTTTGGAGGAACCTTGACATCAAGCGTGCTTTGACCCAGAAAAGACCTTTCCGCGTGAACTTAGCCCTGGAAGTTTGCAGGGAATTGGGCATCAAGGCTACGGTGACTGCAGATGGAGCCTACGACCTCTGAGAAGTCATATGTAAAGACTGGCATGTCCCTAGAGCACTAATGTGCCATGAGGATGGGGTGCTACAGGGCTGTGATGCCAAACAGTTATGATACAATTTGGCTACTGCATTCCAAAAGTATGCACCATTTTAAAGTTCTGGTCTCCAAAAGGGTGGTACTACCAAAACACTACGCCCTCAGTGGGTCGTACTCCTACGTCAGGACTACTAAGGCTTATGTCATCAGAGGAACACACAGTCTGTGGCTAGCAGTATTGAAGATGAAACCAGGATATCAAGCACCCATGTTATCAGATGGCCACAATGCTAGAGTGTACTATGTTGCCTGAGAAATCGCTACTTTTGTGAATTTTAGGTAGCCCATAGGTCAAGTTCCCGATAAGTGGGCCAATGTGTTAAAGAGCATGAGGTCATTAAGACCTTCAAGATCATAGGAAAACATCAAGTCACACGTTTAAAAAGTCCTGTATGGGAACATGAGCCCAGGTCTTTGAGCGGAACCTCTAGAACTGCTGTTGTTTCCAGTAGTGCCAGCAAATTAAAAGGCCCATAATAACAATGAGGTGTTTACAGGATTTGATCAAGATACCACAACATCAAAGGTCAACATCACAGCCCCCTATGCTGTTGGGTATTGTTTTGGATTTGAGAAAGCCATGATGCTAGGCCAGCGTCTTCAAAAGTGGGATGTCTTCAGACAAGCTCAATATTTACATTGTTCTGCTACAAAGAAATGCAAAAATAACAATTGATGGACAGAATGTTTGACGTCAAAACATTCACCCCAGTATAGAGATCTGGGCCTACATCCATTGTTTTTTGCTTCCCATGCCATTCCAGTTTAAACCCAGCCATATGCAAATCAGTCTTGACCCTTAGGGTGGTAAAGATGAGAGCACAATGTGCTTGTTAAAATACCCCTCACACACTAAAAAAATCCATTAGTGTCATGCTTCATCATTGGGGTCTTCCCGTCCCTCTACGGGGCGGGGCGTGCTACGACCTGACGAACTACGCGGGAGCACTGATAAGGTGACAAGGCTATGTGACAGTGCAAGGTGAGTGGTGTCAGTGAAGTGTAGGGACCTAGTAATGTGTGGGAATTAAAAAAGCTAAAAATCCTCTGGCTAGTGGAAAAAAACAATTTATTCACTTCCCTAGCTGGGGGTATTCACCACCCACAAAAATAAAAAATAAAAATTTCACATCACCACACATTGATAGAATCTCTTTGTTTATGCGTACTGGGGACTGCACCAAGCACTGAGAATACTGCTGAGCAAAGGATGAAAAAGATTACTGTGATTGAGTCAGAGATATTGCTAGAAGGAAGCTAGGGGCCAGACAGGCTCACGATGGCAAGGGTTGCAGCCCGGCACAGTGCGGTTGTTGCCTCCATTAGTCCCCGACTGTGGGTTGGGAAATGCAGGATAGGATGACTGTACTCCTCAGGGCACCGGAGCAGCTTGCTCCAAAGGCTGGGAGGACAGCCTTCTAAGAGCCGCCTATGCAGGAGCAAAGTATTTGGTGCTTTGGCTGCTAAGCTGTGACAAATTAAGAGCTCCAAATCAGAATATGCACACAAAGAAATGGGAAGATGTTACACTCGCTACTAGCAGGGAATCATGCGGCAGCCCTGGAGAGATGGCGAAGGCCAGCAAAAAGGAAAGGAGGCTTGATCATACAACTACTTTGGTTAACAGTGATACGCAGACAGGGTACCCCTAAGGACCGGTCATCGTCATGAGCGATGACCGTGGGGGTTCTGTCGGATGTGAGCGAACACCTTCTCCGTGAGGGCCTGTGTGGCTGGGTCCGAGTGCTGCCCAGCCTGGCGTGATATCTTCCCAGCGCGACCGGACAGGGGAAGACTGAGAAGGGGGTAGATGGCTTGTTGGGCCTGCATGGAGGAACTCTACAAGCCGCCCAAGTGCCTGGGGGATGCGACTGAGGACGGCGACGCAACTGGGCGGCCATATCGCTGCCAAAGCCCAAACCATAAACAGGGAGAGGCCTGTTTGCTGGGAACATTGAGGGATTCGCCCGCTAACCTGGGGGGTGGCACCTGAGACCAGCGGAGTGACGAGACAGACAAGAAGTACAGTACTGGGTGTTGTCGTGTCTTGGGCCGTATGCCTGCATGCAGGCCTAAAGAGGACACTGAAAAATAGTTACTGTACATACAACTGGCCTCGAGCACATGCACTCGGGTTCTTTTATTTCAAGGGTCACCCAACTGGTGTCACCTGTGTAAGATGGGTGTGGGCTGGGTATATGGCCAGTCCTCAAAGGAGTGACTGGTAGATTAGTGCTTGTTGAGTCACTAGAACGTGTCCAGCAGGACACTACATTCATCGCAGTCTTTTTTTAAAACAAAACAAAGTCCAAACTGAGGAATGACTAAAAACAACTAAAACAAACACTTTGTCTAACAGCCTCGCGAGGCAATCCACCGGACAGCGGTAGTCAGGTGCAACTGGAAACACCCGGGCATCTCCGCACGCCTCCATAATTTAACCAGCTACCAATGGGCACTAACACTGTGAAGAGTTAGTCTGGATCCTTTCACAGTAGGTCAGTTGCATCAGAGTCCACTCACATACTAATGGTCAGTCCTGCGTGCTCTCGCCGTGATGCGCTTGGTGTCACCAGTTCAAAATTTGGTACATCAGGAAAATTGGGGGAGCCCAGCTGCAGAGCTTACTTTTGGGCATCCTGAGCCGAACATCCAGGCGAGTCAAAGCCCTTGGACTCAAAGGAGACGCCGGAGCAACACCCAGAGAGGGAGCCGGAGACACCTCATCTCTACCTTCAGTAGTTCTCGGGAACAAAGACCTTGGTGAGGAACCCCTCGAAGAACGACACCAGGAACCATGGCGCCGCTTCTTCTTGCGTTTCCTTTGAGACTATTTTGAAGAGTGAGGAGACGGCGACTCCAACTGAGGAGTAGACCTCCGGCATCCTCTCTTCTATTTTTTCACCCTGGCCATAATGAGTTTTGCCTCCCACTACTTCAACGCCTTAGGGTTCATCTTCTGGCAAGAAGAACAGGCGTTGACGTCGTGATCTAGACTTAAACACCAAAGACAGTTGTCATGAGGATCAATGATTGACATATAACTCTCACATTCCCTGCAAGGCTTGAATCCAGACTTCCTTAGTGGTGACATTCTTCCACTGCAACAACTTTGCTTTTCCCTACAGAAAATGTAGCAAGACACCGATACTTTGGAGAGCCTAGACAAAAAAAAGGTACGAATTGAACGCAAGGAAAAAAGGGACCTGACGTCAGCACGCTGAGGAGGGCTTCTTATGGCTCCGATGACGTCATGCGGAGTCGTGGCCTTACGAAGCCCTCATCGACGTGGGGGAGCTGTAAAAAAAAAAAAAAGTTTCCATGGAATGCTGGCGCATTGGGGATAATCACAGGCAGATTTATCCATCAGAATTTTCTGGTGGATGATGTAGCTGAAGATTCCTCCCCTTTTGACTATCCCAGCCACCAGACTGAAATAAGTCTGAATCCGGAAACCTATTTATAACCTTCCACTCCAGAAGGGGGTGCGGCTTCACTTCAGTGTCAGAAACGCCCCCACTGTAACATCACAAGATCCATAAAGTGTCCCCACTGGCGACATGACCTTAGTTTCCCATTCATTTTGCACACGCCTTTGAGGTGAACATGATGAGAACAACATTAGTTGGCAAGGCCATTCGGCAGGCCATACCCTAGACCTGATTTTTTCAAACCTGTCAGGCCTTTCTACTCTAACTCCGAGCCCTCTGGCATGGTCTGACCACTCACTCATCCCTTTTACCCTATCTATTCTCCCCCCAGTAATTACGAATAGTGTAAAACCTAACCTGGGCAGGAAATGGCATAAAGTCACCTATGACGCCCTTGAGTCTGCACTGGCTGACATGGAGTGGCCCCCGTCTAAGGACTTAGACACAGATGTGTTAAAACTTAATACCACTCTCATTACAGTGATCAATAAGATCGCTCCCCCTTTCCCCGGCTAGATCAAAGCCCTCCGCCCCATGGTTTTCCCCGGAGCTCCGTTCGGAAAAAGTAAATGTAAAAAACTGGAGCGCCAATGGCGACGCACTTATGACTCTACCGGAAAAAGCATTTATAGAGCTGCGCTAAAAAGGTTTCACAAATTAAAACAAGCTGCTATGAAAGAATACTTTTTCAACAAGATCAACTCCTCGGACAATTCGGCCAAAACCCTCTTTCAAATTGTGAAAGACTTCACTAAGCCTTTAGCGCTTACCCGTCTCGCCTCTCCTAGCCAGGAACTTTGTGACAACCTATCTCGTTTTTTTCATCATAAGATTGCGGATATTTTTTCCTTTTTTACTCCGTCCTTAGGGCTTGACGAGGTGTTATCAGTCCTACCCTCTCCACCGGCCTGTACCACCACATTAGTAGCATTCAAACCTATCGTAAGAGATTCGGTCCAACACAGAATGCAAAAATGTAAATCTGGCTCTCCCCTGGACCCCATCCCAGCTCAAATATTCACGCAGCTGGGCCCACTCATCACCACCTCTCTAACTTCCATTTGGAACGCTTACCTCTCCACTGGCCAGTTCCCGTCGGAGTGGAAACAGACAATGCTAATCCCCATATTGAAGAAAGTGGATGCTGACCCGACGGTACTTAGCAACTACCGACCCATCTCTCTCCTCCCTAAACCTGCTAAAATTCTGGAAAAAATAGTACAGGAGTAATTGTCAAACTATCTGGAATCCAACGC
The DNA here is from genome assembly GCF_964261635.1 of Lissotriton helveticus. NCBI lineage: Eukaryota > Metazoa > Chordata > Amphibia > Caudata > Salamandridae > Lissotriton > Lissotriton helveticus. Next base: position 1,245,718,423 of record NC_136059.1, on the reverse strand, counting down.
CCTCTTACATGACTCGCAATCCGGATTCCGCTCCGGATATAGCACAGAGACGGCCCTTCTGGAAGTATCGGAGACCATCAGAGAGAGCGTGGACAGAGATGAGGTGGCTATGTTGGTGCTCCTCGATCTGTCCGCACCGTTTGACACCGTGACCCACTCCTCTTACTGAAAAGGTTGCATGACCTAGGAATACAAGGCACTCCATTTGCTTGGATAAAGTCATTCCTGTCAGGTAGAACGCAACAAGTATGGTGTCGCCCCTACCTGTCAATAGATAAGATGCCCTTGAACTGTGAAGTCCCCCAGGGGTCGGCCCTCAGCCCCCTCTTTTTTAATGTTTACATGTCTCCATTGGCAAGAGTGGTTGAGGACTGTGAGGACTGTGGTGTCAGAGTGGTCTCTTATGCTGATGATACTCAGCTAATATTTTCCTTCAGAGACCACTCTGACAAAGGACTCGACAACTTTAAATCTTGCCTCACCAACATTGTATAATGGATGACATCTAATACATTAAAACTGAACACTGAGAAAACTGAGGTGCTATTTTTTAATCTTAAAACCCCTCTGCTGTCTTCCGCATGGTGGCCGACTGAGCTGAACCCACCTCTCATTCCCACCAACTCAGCCCGGAACCTAGGGTTTCATTTTGATAATGAACTCTCCTGCAAAACACAAATCCAGAAGGTTTCTTCCACCTGTTTTGGCAAATTAAAAATGATTAAAAAAAATCTCCCCCTATCTGTCTAGGGACTCGATGAGGACTGTCGTGCATGCCCTAATAACCTCACACCTGGATTACTCCAATAGTCTCTATGTAGGGGCTCCTGCATATTTACTTCACGTCTACAAATTGTCCAGAACGCGGCGGCTAGACTGATCTGCCACGTTCCCTATCGTCACTCCATTTCCCCGTACCTGAAGAACTTGCATTGGCTTCAAATCTCTCACCGCATCCAGTTCAAAGCCCTGGTCCTGGCTTTCAGAGCACTTAATGGGTATGGTCCAGGCTACCTAAGAAACAGATTGAAGCAGGTCCATTCAGTCCGTGCCCTTAGATCCAACCATCTCCGTCTCCTACTACCTCCCCGCTTCCAGCGTTCGAGAAGAGGAGGCAGAGCTTTTGCGGAGGTCACTGCTAAGCTGTGGAACTCCCTACCGCTGGACCTTAGACTTATTGAACTGGAATCCCTTTTTAGATCCAAATTGAAAACATACCCGTTCTCCTGCCACTAGTCGCCTTGATCACTACCGCTGCTGTCCACAGCGCCGGGACACCCCCGTGCGCTTAATCAAATTCCATAAATAAAATAAAAAAGGTGCAGTACAATTTTTAGAAACGAACCTTATTATGGAAACTAATTTAGTAAACAAGCCTTCAAATGGAGAGGAGGATGGGTCGGTGAGGAATCTGCAGGTAGATCAAGTATCCAACAGAAAGATAGTTGCCAAAGTTAAAGATAATACTTCTACCTGCAGTATCCTTACTTTTTCAACTGACTCCCAAAGCAGGACCCAACCCGGAGGTACGTTTGAAAGGCTTGTTAAACCAAGAAATCCTGCAGTCACTCTCCCTCTCCGTCTCTGAAAATAGGCAGTAGTGCCTTGCAAACGTGTGTAAGGAAACCCAAGTTGCCACTTTGCACATGCATGTAATAAGGTCTCCCCATTCCTGGGCTGAAGTTGACAATTTTGCTATGGAAGAATGAGCTCTGGTGCCCTCTAGAGGTTCTGTGAGCAGAGACGTTTTAAGGCATGGGAAAAGTGGGATCTGGTCCAGGGACCCAACCTTTTCAGGGGCCACCAGCTGAAGCCAATTCTAATCTGCAGAGTCCTGCCCCAAAGACCTTGAATAATTTTTAAACAGATGGTTTCAAATGCAGTTTTCCTTTCATATATTTTTAATGTGAGTGATGTGTGAGAATCTATTTACAGACTTTATTCAGAAAAAATGTTTGTTTCATGCAAAATCCATACAAAAGCTTTTTTAGATCGAAACAGGTCATTTGAGAAATAGGAGGGTGTCAAAGATACCATTTGCAGTAATATTAGTGAGCAGCTGGTGTTACAATATTGAAACATACCTCATTATTGCCTGGATATTAGATGTAAACACATTAGGAATTTGGACACGTGTGCACGTGCACTGTCAGTGTCCTGGCCACAGAGGGCCTGGATCAAAAATTCAGAGCTGTTCAGAACATAGGCCCCCAAAATATGTTTGGCCCAGGGCAGTCAACATCCTTAAGATGTCCCTGTCCGTGAGAGCTATAGCATATCTCAATACTTAAGATGATATATCCTGACAGCATCCTCTTTTGAATAGCTATTACCTTCATCTTGCCAAAGTAGCCTATGTAGTGCAGATGGCCGCTTATGAAATTCTTGGGAAGATCAATGTAAAAGCTGACCTCTCTTAGGGTCGAGTCTATGCAGGCTTGGTCCCTCTTTAGTAGGGTGCGGATGAGGGAAGAATGCATGTAAGGTGTGTGACCACCTTCGGCTGGAAAGCAGCCCTGCTTCTAAGAAAGGGCTTGGTTGGAAAGAAGGTAGTGGAGAGGGGATGATGCTCAGTGGATGCAAGTCACTAACATGGTTGAATAGCTACAGCAAAAACTGTCTAAAGAGTAACTTTGCAACTGTGCAAAGATTAAAACAGGGTGGGACCTTAAAAATGTCAGAACAAGATTAAGATCCCACACCAGCATTATGAAAGGAGAAGGTGGGAACATGTTGGTGAGGCCCTACAGAAACTTCATGACTATGGGTAATTTGGAGAGGGACAGTTGGTGCGAGAGACCGAGAAAGGCCAATAATGCAGATAAGAGGCCCTATACTGGGCCCACTATACACACCTAAGGGCCAATGATAGGGTTAGTTTTTTGTTTTGTTTTTGAGTTTGTAAAGCGCACTGCTACCCGCCCATAGGTCTCCTGGCGCTGTATAACTCTGGGGAACCCGTCCTGGCTTTCCCTGTGGGATGGTCCCTTGCTGGGAGTCCCCAAGGTAGAGCCAGGCATCCCCGGAATTGGTGGGGCCGTTGTGGAGATTAGGCAAGCTAATGCCCAGAGTTGCCGAGTGGAACCCCTGATTAGAGTAAGCACCAAAGCGAGAATTGTCGAGTCCGCTGACCAAGGTCCACGACCCTGCCGCGTCGGGAATTGAACCCTGGTCCCGGGCCGACTTCTGCTCTCGGGCCTGCCGCCTCTAACCAGTGAGCCACACTACTCCTTCAGGGTGAAACGTAATGTGTCTGATAAGTGGGCCTTAAGAGGGTCTGCGTTGTCTACTCACCATTTGATGAACCTACCCCGTTGTCTCAAAATATACCATTAGGTGGTGTGTCTGCAGGCACTTAGGATAATATCCACCACTTCATGAGGTAGAGATAAGGCATTCATATTACCTCACACAATCTCCAGGCATGAAGGTAGAGGGTCTGGAGGTGGGGATGCAGTACCTACCCCTCAAATTGCGAGATGAGGTATACCCCTTGGTGCATCACACATGTATTCCTCACCCTGGCCAAACAGTATCTTCCTCAGCACTCTAGGAATCAAGGGCATGGGGGGTGGTGGTGTAGTGAGTCCTAACGTTAGAAGATGCATTGGATCGCGACTGGGTAGAGACACCACTTGTGGTCCACAAGCTGAGTCCGGCCGAGGCAGTCTGCTCAAACATTCAGATGCCCCTCCACATGATTAGTAACCACCCAGCTTTGTTGTTCTTATGCCAAGTCCACGGCTGATGCAATTATTGAGAGAGAAGATGCAACCCAAAGTCTCCTGCTTGTTGATAAAACTAATCATGGTTGTGTTGTCTGTCAGTATCAGGATGGGCTATCTGTGAAGGGATGGCATGAAGGCTTTGAGGGCAGCTGAATCACCTTCAGCTGAAGCAGAATGATATGCAGCATCTGCTCTTTCGGAGACTAAAGGTCTCTGATTACCAAGGTCTCCAAATATGGTCCTCACTCTGGAGTAGAAGCATTGGTTGTCTTCCATGATACACCAAATCAAGTCTGCGCTGTGTTCCTTAAGATCGTTAGGAAACACAGCAGATCTCTGCCCTGTTCGGACCGCTGCCAGTGGTGGCACCTCTGGAGGGGGAGAGGTGGTGGTGGTGGGGGGGAGGTGTGTAGGTTTGTGTTACTATCCTTGTGGGAACTTGGGTGTGATAACACACTCACGCTGTGGGGACTTGATTGCACTGTGGGGACCTCGACCGAGGTCCCCACAAGGCACTGTCCTTTAAATGATAAAAAATGGCTTCAGGAACATCTGTGTCAATTTTTACAACTTTTTAAAAAATTGTCTTGTGGGAACTGTGTTTCATAAAGTGTGTTTATATTTCTGCTCACTCTACCCCTGTAGACAGGAGGAGGTACTGCAGTCTTAAACACACTCTGCATTTAAACACACTTTGTTCACCAGGAACACCAGTTAGCAGCAGAAAGCACAAATCTTTCAAAGAAAAAGCTGCAAAACCCTGTGTTAAACAATATTTTTCATGCAAAGTAACATTTTCCCCATTTAATAAAGTAAATATTTATCTGAAAATTTTGAATTTAGACTATTTGAGTTTAAAAATTGTTAGTGGTTTTATAAACATTGCTTAAATTAATTTGGGTACATTTTAAATACTAGATTACGTCGCTATTGCAGTTTGATCCTTATGTGCAATTAAAGAATGATGGTGTATTAAAACATGATACAATATATAATTATCTGATTGTTTTTTTGCAAATTTGATTACATATTAATATGTACTCTGGAATACGTTCTTAAGATGAAGGCTACATGAGTGAGTGCTGATCTGCAGACTTGTGAAGGCAGTCATAAGGCCATCTTTGGAGAATTCTCAGATGATTTTGAATGCACCACAGGCCCAGTTCTAGACGGGTGGGCAGGTGAGCCTGGCCAACCAAGGGGAGTCCTCTGGCCCACCCAAGGCTCATCCCCAAAAAGAATGATGCCCATTTGTGTTATTTTTAATGCTTCATGTATGTCTGCAAAAAACACAAGATGATGGACGGAATGTTGCACAAAGGCAAAACATTCATCCCCAGTCACAGATCTGGGTTTAATCCATCGTTATTTTGCTCACCAAGCCACCCCAGTTCAGACATTGCCATATGCAAATCAGTCTTGACCCTGTGCCTCATGGCAACAGTCCAGCATGAACTGCCAAGCCATGTCTTCCCTGGACCAGAATCAAGCATTCTAGGACCGGTTTCTGGCTTTCAGCCGTCTTCAGCCAGGATAGCCTGACTCCAGTGGCTTGGTGAGCACGGGACCCAAGTCTGGGCATACCCTTCCCACATAGGGTGAACAGCAAAAGACACAAGATGATGGACGGAATGTTGCACAATGGCAAAACATACACCCCCAGTCACAGATCTGGGTTTAATCCATCGTTATTTTGCTCACCAAGCCACTCCAGTTCAGACATAGCCATATGCAAATCAGTCTTGACCCTGTGCCTCATGGGAACAGTCCAGCCCGAACTGCCAAGCCATGTCTTCCATGGACCAGAATCAAGCATTCTAGGACCGGTTTCTGGCTATCAGCCGTCTTCAGCCAGGATAGCTTGACTCCAGTGGCTTGGTGAGCACGGGACCCACGTCTGGGCATACCCTTCACACATAGGGTGAACAGCAAAAAACACAAGATGATGGACGGAATGTTGCACAATGGCAAAACATTCACCCTCAGTCACAGATCTGGGTTTAATCCATCGTTATTTTGCTCGCCAAGCCACCCCAGTTCAGACATTGCCATATGCAAATCAGTCTTGACCCTGTGCCTCATGGGAACAGTCCAGCCCGAACTGCCTGGCTGATGATGGCTGATAGCCAGAAACCGGTCCTAGGATGCTTGATGGCTATGTCTGAACTGGGGTGGCTTGGTGAGCAAAATAACAATGGATTAAACCCAGATCTGTGACTGGGGGTGAATGTTTTGCCATTGTGCAATATTCCGTCCATCATCTTGTGTGTTTTGCTGTTCACCCTATGTGGGAAGGGTATGCCCAGACGTGGGTCCCGTGCTCACTAAGCCACTGGAGTCAAGCTATCCTGGCTGAAGACGACTGATAGCCAGAAACCGGTCCTAATGCTTGATTCTGGTCCAGGGAAGACATGGCTTGGCAGTTCGGGCTGGACTGTTCCCATGAGGCACAAGGTCAAGACTGATTTGCATATGGCTATGTCTGAACTGGGGTGGCTTGGTGAGCAAAATAATGATGGATTAAACCCAGATCTGTGACTGGGGGTGAATGTTTTTCCATTGTGCAACATTCCGTCCATTATCTTGTGTGTTTTGCTGTTCACCCTATGTGGGAACGGTATGCCCAGACGTGGGTCCCGGGCTCACTAAGCCACTGGAGTCATGCTATCCTGGCTGAAGACGGCTGATAGCCAGAAACCGGTCCTAGGATGCTTGATTCCGATCCAGGGAAGACATGGATTGGCAGTTCGGGCTGGACTGTTTCCATGAGGCACAGGGTCAAGACTGATTTGCATATGGCTATGTCTGAACTGGGGTGGCTTGGTGAGCAAAATAATGATGGATTAAACCCAGATCTGTGACTGGGGGTGAATGTTTTTCCATTGTGCAACATTCCGTCCATTATCTTGTGTGTTTTGCTGTTCACCCTATGTGGGAAGGGTATGCCCAGATGTGGGTCCCGTGCTCACTAAGCCACTTGAGTCAAGCTATCCTGGCTGAAGACGGCTGATAGCCAGAAACCGGTCCTAGGATGCTTGATTCCGGTCCAGGGAAGACATGGATTGGCAGTTCGGGCTGGACTGTTTCCATGAGGCACAGGGTCAAGACTGATTTGCATATGGCTATGTCTGAACTGGGTGGCTTGGTGAGCAAACTAATGATGGATTAAACCCAGATCTGTGACTAGGGGTGAATGTTTTTCCATTGTGCAACATTCCGTCCATTATCTTGTGTGTTTTGCTGTTCACCCTATGTGGGAAGGGTATGCCCAGACGTGGGTCCTGTGCTCACTAAGCCACTGGAGTCAAGCTATCCTGGCTGAAGACGGCTGATAGCCAGAAACCGGTCCTAGGATGCTTGATTCCGGTCCAGGGAAGACATGCCTTTGCAGTTCAGGCTGGACTGTTCCCATGAGGCACAGGGTCAAGACTGATGTGCATATGGCTATGTCTGAACTGGGGTGGCTTGTTGAGCAAAATAACGATGGATTAAACCCAGATCTGTGAATGGGGGTGAATGTTTTGCCATTGTGCAACATACCGTCCATCATCTTGTGTGTTTTTCATGTATGTCTGCAGCACATGGTTTCTGTCTCATGGATTTACATGCATAGCTACCTCTGACTTGCAATACTTTGTGTCTGTGTGAAAGGGCAGATGGGCAGTCACAGTCGGGGTGCAGCTGATTCTGTTATACCAAGGCTTGTGCTTAAGGAATCCCGAGGGGGAGTGAAGATCCATTCTAAGGCCTTGGTTTGCTGTTAGACAGTAAAGCCTATGGAGAGAAGGGTTTTTTTGAGGTACAGGGAAATACTAGGCGCACAGCCCACTTTAGTCTACAGTATAGGTAGGTCCGGGTGCAAGTAGGTGAGGGGACAAAGGCCCTAAACCCCTCCAAGTGTGTGCGGAGCACACGCAATACAAAGCAAGAACAAAAACCAATTGCACACCAAATTACAGTAAAGAGAGAGATGCCTCAATGGACATAAAGTACAATTAACAGTGGTCGAAGCAGAGGAAAATGGTTGTTGGATGAATCCTCTTTTATTGCATGAATGGCCAGCCGACACGTGTTTCGTCGTCAAGCGGTAACAGTGCTTGCACGACTCATCAGGGCTGGGGAGGATACAAAGTACAGAATGGAATCCGATGTCCACACGATGTTACGTAAACATGTTTAAATAAGTTCAGGTGACTGGTTGACTAGTGCGCGAGTGAGTGCTGGTGGGAAACGTGTAACAATTTAATTTTTTCAGATTGGTTGCAAAAAGCAAGGTGGAAACACACTGTGCCACACATGGTGATGGTGAGAAAACTGTATGTAGGAGACCAGAGGTGACTATATGGTGGTGCGTGAAGGAGTGCGGAGAAAGTGAATACCATACGCCACGTGTGTGTTGATATCACTGGGGAATGGCGGTGAGAGTATCCCGTGAGAAAATTGAAAAAATTATTAAAAAATTATTAAAAATATTATTTGGGGACGGTGATACAACAACAAAGGGTTTTTTTTTCCCACGTAGACATAATCCCTTCAATATCTACTGCAAGTGGTGGATAACTGCCTGGAAGGACTGCAGGTGAACAAATAGAATAAGACTAGTGAATATACAAGTTATCTATTGGAGAGGGGCGGCGGGATACTCAGCGTTTCCTACCTGTAACGAGAAGAGGAAGGACCACAGGTCTATAGCATGGGCAGGAAGAAGGAAACAAAAGGGCAAAAAAGGTGTCATGACCAGTACAATCGTGTAGTAGAGCACTGCACACACATTGTAAATCACACAGGTGGGTACAGATACGAGCACATATTATGAGGTGGACACAAAAAGAATGAAGACTCACCGCTTAGCCGGTGATACTTCCGACCCGGCCCTTGCTCGGGACCAGGCTAAAGGTGGTAAATGGATGTTGCTCCAGATCCAGAGGACGGAAGTGGTGAAGATAATGCTGGAAAGGGAGCACAATAGAAGTACTGTATTTGTGACCCAAACGTACTCAGGAGATGTTTGACTACAAGGCGCACTAAATCTAGGCGGCGGTTTGGGGGGGTAAAGAAGCCGCTCTACGTTAATTTGTTAGGAAAGTGTGGAAGAGTCTCACCTCAATGAAGGAAAACAGTGCTCCAAAGTCCTGAAGTGCGTAATGCCACCCAATGTTAACGAGCATTCACATTAGGATACAGGAGTATCTAAGTATTAAATCCGGTAATGGTAGGCGAGAGATCGCTTGGTTTCAGCGGGATCTGTGGATAATGACATAAAGGATTGCGAGCGTGAGTAGGCAGAAGACCGAATAGCGCGGTCTTAGTCGGAATGCTGCGGGGATCGGAACAAATGTCTTTCCAGTGAAAGGCACAAGGCAGGGGGTACGAAAGTAGCAATCACTTACCCGATATCAGGGTGATAGTCAGCGGGGAGGGTGCTCCCACACAGCAGTTCCGGGTACGGACACGTGGTTCTGACCCGGAAGTGGTTTTATGTTAGAGGGCGCGGAGCCCGTATGTAAAAGACTAGAACGGCAATAACACCCGGTCGGTGGGTGTGTTCGGGAAGCATTGTTAGCGCGACGGGATGCCCGTGGGTCAGGGCGGAATCTCGGCGATTGGCAAGTGACAACATCGTAATCATGAAGCATGTCCCAAAAAAATGAATACAAAAATATAAAAATAAGAAAGAATAAATCTCCGTGATCCGTTTTGAATATAAATCAGAAACCATAGGGTGATTAAGACTACGGAGATTTTTCAAAAGCATGCAAAAGGTGGTCATGCATCCGATCCACAACATGCCAAAGTGCTTGGTGATGCATAAATAGGCGATAAGCACGTTTTACAACACATAAGTCCTATCACATATTTCAAATGTACACAATAAGGTGGGGAAACAGGTTATAAACATATTCCATCTCAAGACTCCTGTAGGTTATTTCACACTACTGGGTAAGGCATGGAAACAAATGATGAATTTTTAAACATAGCAAGTCATTGGTGGAGGTCAAAATCACAGTGTGAAATTCATGGTTTGATGTGAGAGAGGATGACACAGTGAATGCAGTATCATTTGTGGCATAAAGTCATTACTCATATATTCTGATAGTGTGTAATGCAACAGTTATATCAAAAACCAATAGTAACCTCATGTAGCCCCATTGAGAGATACCATCCGCAAGGGTGGTATCAGAGGACATTGTAGAGAGGTCAAGTGCAGTATAAACTACAGATAAAGACAAGATTACAGCATAAGTCATAGCTACATATGCAGGCAGTGGATACAGGGGTTCAGTCCCCCAGGAAGAATTGCATCTCCTGGTCAAAATTAAGCCCCTGAGACACGGTACGAAGGCGGAGGATCCATGTAGCCTCCAAGCGTCTTAATTTAAGTTCTCTGTTTCCGCCTCGTACACCAATAGGGACAGAGTCTATCCCATAGAACGAAAGAGGGATTATGTCTACGTGGGAAAAAAAAACCCTTTGTTGTTGTATCACCGTCCCCAAATAATATTTTTAATAATTTTGTAATAATTTTTTCAATTTTCTCACGGGATACTCTCACCGCCATTCCCCAGTGATATCAACACACACGTGGCGTATGGTATTCACTTTCTCCGCACTCCTTCACGCACCACCATATAGTCACCTCTGGTCTCCTACATACAGTTTTCTCACCATCACCATGTGTGGCACAGTGTGTTTCCACCTTGCTTTTTGCAACCAATCTGAAAAAATTAAATTGTTACACGTTTCCCACCAGCACTCACTCGCGCACTAGTCAACCAGTCACCTGAACTTATTTAAACATGTTTACGTAACATCGTGTGGACATCGGATTCCATTCTGTACTTTGTATCCTCCCCAGCCCTGATGAGTCGTGCAAGCACTGTTACCGCTTGACGACGAAACACGTGTCGGCTGGCCATTCATGCAATAAAAGAGGATTCATCCAACAACCATTTTCCTCTGCTTCGACCACTGTTAATTGTACTTTATGTCCATTGAGGCATCTCTCTCTTTACTGTAATTTGGTGTGCAATTGGTTTTTGTTCTTGCTTTGCTGTTAGACAGTGAACAGGAGCCGCTGTAACACTTGCAGGATACAGTCAGGGCTTTAACTGGGATAGGTCCTGTGATAGTTCAGACTCAGGCATAATTAAAAACATTACTTTGAAACGCATCCCGACAGTGCCCTATATTCATGTCCTTAACAAGAAAAAGCACTGTTTGATTTTGCAACAATAACTGTAAAAATCCCATGTAGTGTATACTGACATCTAGGTGCAGTGTGTGAATGGCAGTTCACGATGGGGGACAATTAAGCGCTCTGGAGTTGAGGCTAAAGCCAGTGCGAGCGTCTCACACTACATGTCAGGAGGTCATAAGAGTGTTCAGAATTCATGCCTATGAAATCATTAGCATATCTGCAGAGTGACCACAGCAGTGGTCACATATGTGCCAATTGTACTTGCCATTTCATGTGAAAGAGGCTGTACTGAAATGTGAAATATTGACAGTACCAAAATAAAATAAAATACTGTTTACAAGTGAAGAGAGAGAGGAAGAGAGACATGGTGTATGATAGGTAACACAAGGAAGTGCATGCATGACAGCATAAAAAGGCAGAGAGGAAGAGGAAGAAGATGTGTGAAATTTTGAGATTGACTATTTCAGAACGGTATGGCAAGAAAAAGGGTGTAAGTGCCAACCAGAATGGCAGATTGTACAGGAATGTGGTGTTTAGGGGAGTAAGGGAGTGACTGAGACACTCCGAAGAAGACTAGAAAGACTTTAGTAATGGTTAATTCACCATCTCTTATTTTCAGATTTAGGAATTGAAACATGTTCAATTCTAAATACTTGCAGCATTATAACTGTTGCTAGCAAACACCAGCAACACAAATAGGTTTGTCTTGCTTTATTCATATGTCCACGGTTATGATCTGTCTGGCTGGAAAATGAAGTGCACATAATTAATCTGGTTTCGCCACAATATGTAGTAATTATTGTAGCCTGGCCTAAATGTGTATCCAATGTCTTGAGCCTTCTTCTGCTGATAGATGGACTCCATAAAGTGGCCTACTGGTGCTGTAAAAGTTCCTCCATTTGTCAGATTTCTTTTGTTATTGAGTGAACAAAGTAAAGTGATTCACGGGTGGCCTAATAGTGCCTTTAGAGACTAGTCAGTTTTGGTACCAGGACGGACTCAACCATATCACCTTTAGGGGGCAGCTTCTCTTGTCCTGCCATGCAAACTTTGAATCTAGTGTCCATAACGAATAACCAACACCAATGCCGTTGGTATTCAAACCACCAACAAAGACAAGGTCTCTCCTAAAAAACACTACAGACAAACTTGGGTAACACTCAGTTACCTTTGTATACCCCTTTATGTGGTTGTGTTTACATCCTGCTATGACAAGTTTAAGCTACACTCACAGGGCACTCAGTCACAAAATTAAAAGTCTACTCTTTAGATGATCCTGCAATCAACACCCATTCACAGGTTGGCATGTAAGCTAGGGCCCTACCTAGCACTCCACTAGGAGTGCATCTTGAGGACTCGACAAGAGGAGTAGAAAGCAAAATAGAAATGCTATGATCCAAACTGTTGATTAATGGTAAAGATTCATAACAGATGGAGTTTCTAGAAGGCTGATAGGACTGTGTCGGAGTCAATCAAATGTCAGGGAATATTTCAATAATATTGTCACCCAGCATATTGCTGAATTGATCCCACCTTATCTCCACTTTCATATACAACAACTTCTTATTAAATCCCCCTATTTCTAAGAGCATTTTAAAATAATTTGCTTGTGTTCTTTTTCCTCACACCCTAACTTTTCTGTTAAATAATTATTAGAGAGAAACAATAATTCCGATATAAAATGTTGTGTAAATCAGTTTGTATTTCAAGCAAAGTTACTGGACAAAATGCATTAAAATGCCCTCTTCACTGGGTTTCCACAAAGTTATTCAAGGGGTACCTAATCCCCATAACCACAAAACCTATTTTGTTTTGACCAATGTTTCTTGTCCACAGTGCTTTAAAAAGCTCCATTAGTCATTCACATTTCCAAAAGTTCCCAAAGCTAACTTCTAACCCTGTGTAAAAATGTATTTAAATACTGTCAACTTTGATAAGTAACACTGCAGTATCAATTAAAGTGAAACGTATGACATGTATAGTCAAAACATTTGGAAGATAACCACGAATCAGATAACACAAATAGTTAGTCACCAGGGTCCCACAAACCCCTCTGAGTAATCTGCTATGTGGATAGATTTGAATTAACTGTGAGGGAAATCTGATACTATCACATCCATTACCCACTCACAATCTATTAGTATGGTAAGTCTCAACACTCCACTACAGCCAAAGGGCAAACAGCCATAATATTGCATGTGTTGCATTGCATGCTTTTACAATGTGGTCGTTACACAACCGCGTTGTTACAACACGAGCCATTACATCGCAAGTTGTTTCAACGACTTGCTGCAGGGGGTGCACTGGTGTTGAATGTACAATCCAACTCCTTCCCTGCTGTTGCACAAACTGGAGTACGAATAGTGAATTATACTATTCCTAAATCCAACGTGCCCCCTACAGCAAGTCGTTGAAACGACTTGCGAAGTAATGGCTCATGTTGTAACAACCCGGTCGCTGTAACGACCGCGTTGTAAAAGCATGCGATATACTGCATGAGAAGTAACAGTATATATTCCAGCCAAAGACAGAGATTGCAAACTCCCTCTAGAAGGTAGTTTATGGTCAAAGACAGAAAAATACTACTGATCGACCAACTAGATCGAACATTCCTAAACAAGCCACTTTAACTTCTTAAATATGCACATTGTGGAAAGATGTTGTTTAAACAGCAGATCTCATTACTGTGTTGGTTTTTCCACCTTCACCCATGTGCCTTCTTGGCCTACCCAGGCTTCTTCATATTCTTCCCAGATGTAGAATACTGGAGCTGTGTCTGATACAGCAGCCGAATTATTAAGCCATACAATTCCTATGATAGACTTACTTCTAGTTGCAGATTTTCTACTGGCATCCAATCCCCAAGGTGCATCTGAACTGGGCCAGAAGAAAATATAGGCGTAGGAGTGGTGCAACTGGGAGAAATACTTTTATTTCTCCTAGTTTTTTTCTCTTACCATGTGTGCTGCATGTTGCAGCATGCATAGAAAAAGGAAAATGGCATCAATTTTTTGTTTTTGTGCAGGAAGGTGTCCCTTCTTACACACAAATATAATCATTCCTACAACATATGCAGCCTTGCGACATGGCACAAGGGTGCCTGCACCAATTTTGTGCCAGTGAAGGGAAAAGTGCACACATGCGTCTTATTGTTAATACAACGCATCCCTGTGCTTTTAAAATGACGCAGCTTGGCGCAGCAAAATTGCTTGCAGCACCGTGCTGTCATTATTAAGGTCTCGCTAGAGTCAGCGCAAGTGCTGCTCTTGCGGGAAATTTAGTAGGTGGTTGAAAAGTGCTACCCAGGCCGGCCACCAGCTGGCTATTACGCGCACAAGCACGCACGACGTGCACAGCACTTTTCCCCAACTCGCACTACCACTGGCACCAACATGTCATGTTTACAGCTTCATGTCGAATTCCGTTGTGCGTGCTCGTAAGGATAACATAATCGTCACTTTTTTGCGAAATCTCTAATTTTAATCTCCCTTTCTACACCTTCCGTTTCTTTCAGTCTTAGCCTCCCCTTCCTCTCTTTTCCCTTTACCCGTCCTGGTGGTACGCGTGCCCTTTTGTGCAAACCATGCAGCACTGGCGATTACTGTCATGCATAGCAGCGCACTTCCCCGTCTTTCCTCTCCTCAGCTCACCTCTCCATCCCGCTCGAGATAGGCCCCTAGGGTACAGCGGCTCATGCCCCTCCCCCGTACTGTGGTTTATGCCATCATATGATTTTCCCACCATCTGCGCACAGATGGGAAATTCAAATTGTGTACTTGGGGGCAGATTTACAAGCCCCCTGTGCCTCTTTTACGCCACTTTTGTGATGCAGCGGTGGCGCAAAAGATGCGCCATGGTGCGATGTATTTACAACGTGATGCATCTCCCAGATGCGTCACGTTGTAAAGCCCTGCGGCAGAAGGAGGTGTTCCATCGCGGGGGGGGGGGTAGGGGGGCGATCCGGCGCAGGAACGCCTCCCAAAAGTGGCTGAGTGAAATCTACAAGATTTCACTCAGTCACCTTTGGGCCCATGCTGCGTCAAAACCCTGCGCCTGCTTGATGCAGGCGTAAGAATTGACGCAGCATTGTGGAGATAGGGCCCCCCAAAGCATTGCTGGAGCTGCGTCATGCTTGCGACGCAACTCCAGCAATGCGCCACTTTTACGGCACAGATGCGTGACGCATCTGTGCTCTTTCTGCCCCATGGTGCGCCACATTGTAAATGGCGGGGTGGCGGAGCTGCGGCACACAATAACTGGCGCATCCCTGCTGATATGCAGGGATGCGCCAGTGTGGGAGTAATGGGAAGAGGGGCTCTTGGTTCCTTTAACGTCAGTGCCCCCCATCCCCCTCCTCGCTTGTGTCATTCCTCCACCTCGCTTCGATAAGGGAGCAGAACGCGCCAGCGGTCCTCCTTCCCCCAGATAGATAAATAACCCGGCGTCCACCTTTCATTCCTTCCAGGAAGAGGTGGCCCAGAGCTCGGCTGCCTTTCCCCTTTGTCGCCAGTGCGAATGTGTTGTCAGCTTAAACACCGAGCGAAGCCAAGTTTCAGGCAGTAATGTGTCCTTTTTTACATTCATTTAACTTTTAGGTTTTTTGCACACTTGGATACATTTCCTGCACGGAGCAGGCTCTGTCGGTCAGTGAACTCACTGTAAACTAATCCTACAAAAGTGAAAACCTATTTATTTAAGGTGTTTTGTGTAGCGCTGAAACATGCGCCTTTCCAGTCTTCAGCGTGCTAATGGTCGAAGAGTCAGTCCATTCATTCTAAAAACTGCAGACTTATGGGTTGGTTGAGGCCGTCTTCCTAGAAGCAAGACCCGACATATCCGGTCATGTAAATGGAGATCACCCCTAGGGGAAGAAAGCTGGGAGTTGCATCAGTCTGTGACTGGTGTTCTAAAGGTGTTTTTTTAAAGTGATGTCTTTCCTGAACTATGGGGTGGGTCTAGTTCGTTCCAGAGATGGTTCTGTTTCGATTTCAGTGGGGTTTGCAAGTGGTTGTAGATTGCCTTCCCCGTGCCCAAATATGGAGATGAAAGATTGATAGAGCGCGCGAGGCCACCCGGCCAATAGTTTTCGCCGTTTCCGGCTTCAGGGCCCATATACTTTCCAAAATCACCATATACATCGATCGGGTGACTTCACGAGCTCTACCAGGTTGGTGTGTGTGTGTTCCCTGCTACCAAATTTCGGTGCACCCGACTTACCATCCACCGATGTGGGTGCCTAATGACCACAATGAATCAGGGAGCTAGCTGTAAAAGAAAGGCAGCAAAATACAAACCCAAACAATAACATTCAAATACTGTTTAAATGACCACGGACAACTGGAAGTTTTAAAATGTTTATCTAAATTCAATATTTTCTTGCATGAGGTACAATAAAACAAGGCAATCAATAACCAAGATAACGTAAATCACATAGGCAGAAAGAAATAATGACAGAGTAATCATCAAGGTACTAATAAAATGTAACGAGAAAAGATACTATGCAAGTCAGTATTATCTAAACAGGGATACCTAAGTGTGAGTGACTATAGGAGAGTTTATAATGAATAACACGCTTCACTTAAGGTGAAGGGGCCTTTGAACAATCTAGGCAACGAAGTTCTAGACCATATCAGGAAATGACACACTGCTATGCAAAATATAATTTCTAACACATGAGAAGGCATAGGAATAACTTTGCAAAAATATTATAAATGACTTTTCAATAGTTGCAGAAAGGCATGGAAAATATCACATATGCAATGTTGAACTTTATTAAAGCAAAAGTTTAGAAATTCAGAAGGTGCAAGATTTTCAAGAGTTTTCAGAGCAATATTTACCTAGAAAGGTGTGAAAACCAAACCCTGGCCACGGGTCAGTTAAGGACAGGAAACCCTCAAGGAAGGATACCCCTCAAAGGACAGCAGGTGCAGAATGGACACCCAGGATAGGACAGGATACCCTCGGAATAGGAATCAGGACAGGACCCTCAGGACAGGACAGCAAACCCTCAGGACAGGACCCTCTTCAGGACAGGACCGGAACCCACAGTTCGGAAGCAACGCCTGCGCTCCACCCGCTCTGCAGCTATCGATCAAGACCCCGATTGGGTCAGTGAACTCCCAGCAAAGTGCTTCGCCAGCACTTTAAGGTTCAGTAGAACCTCAGTCTATGGTCAAATTCGGACAGAGTGCTTCGCAGCGCTCTGTATCTTCAGTCACCTATTGAGTGCGTTGGGTCAGTGACAGGTCAGCTAAACCAGACAAGTCGGACGGTTCACTAGGTGAACCCAGGGTAGATATACAGTTTGGGGACAGTGTACCACCCCCCAATGTTGCAAAGTGTCAGAATCCCTCAATTTCGATTGGTCCTAAGGTAGGGTTTGGGTAACACACCAATCACAATACACGATTTGAAGCCTTCATTAACATATTTGGGTACCGCCTAGCAGGTTTGGGGTTCCCAGGAGAAACTGTGCAGAAACACAATGACAATTTAACAATGTATCATATGAGGAGCCACATTCGCTGTTCTCGCAGGGCAGAGGTGACTTTCTCAGGAGCATCTCGCCCATCACTGCCAACTGGCTATGTTCCATCAGCCAAGGTCCCTCGTGCTGCCGAATGTCGCACAGGCGCAGAAGGGACCTCCAATATGGCTCTCCTCTCACTCAGACCCCCATTTCCCGCGGTACATGAAAAGTAAGCGAAAACAAATTAATACATAATAATGTCATTATGAAAACATATCACAGGGTTTGTACCTTTAACTCATCATCAAGAAATAAACTTATTGCATCTAAATGTTAGCTACATTGATACGGACACAAGAGCAGTGGCACGAGCAGTACCACATGATAAGCACAGCTATGAATTACGCATGCGCATAACTTTCCCTCCACTTCTGCAGACGCGTCAGGACACGTGAGTGTGGCTGACGCATGCGCAGTAACTAAAATACAAGCGGCGGCCATTTTTAGGGACACGGATTAATTCATTAGAAATACACATAGGCAAGCTTCGGGAACTTTGCCTAAACAAAATAAATGTTAGTAAAACATACACTTTTGTTACCTTATTACACATAAACGAGGTTCTTGATTTCGGCAAGCCGCAAAATATGCGAAGCTTTGCTTCATCAATCCCCTCTTTGATGATATCTACTATCATCACAAATTATAATGGAACCAGATGCCAACTTTCTTTCACACTTTATAAAGTTCTATTTCTTCCAGCAACCGTTCTAACTTTTCTCTTTCAGTTTTAGCCGGGTGAGAAGTCTTCACCTTTTTGTATATCTGATCATTCACTTCCTCTAATTCAATCTCATCCACACTTCGTTTCACTCCTCTTGCATTTACCTCGTGCTTTTTGGTGCGCTTGCGGTATTTACAGCATAAGAAAATGGAAAGTATAATAAGACCTATAATACCAATTGGCATCAGAATTTTGAATAATAAGCTTTTACCTATGCTAGCAAGCCAATGACCTACATTTGAGAGACCATCTACCAGTCTCTTCCAGGCACTATCAACCTCGAGTGGTTTGAGTTCCTTTGCCAAATTAGTAATGTTTTTCACATATCTTTTGATCTGTACACTTTTATCCGGAATATAAGTGCAACAATGTTGCGCCTTCAACATCCGGCAGACTCCGCCCTCTTTCGCTAATAAGGTGTCAAGAGCAAGTCGATTTTGTAAAACCATTGATCTGATCGCAACCATTTCGGTATTGACCAGCAGAAATCCATGAGCTGTTTCAGTAGACAGCACATCTACTATAGTAGACAATTTGCAAATTCTGTGAGTGTTCAGAACCACTCCCACTCCAGGTATCAGTGCACTGAAAATACTACCCATAATTTCACCTATACTCTCTCTTTTACTACGCACTAAGCCATTAGTATCTTCATTGCTTCCAGCTTTTCCATTCACATGGTATATTTTCGGGAAAACAATGCCAAAGTAGCAGCTCCCATACCAGTGATCCGGCAATTTGAAATAAGCCTTGTCCCCACAAATATAATAAATTCCAGGAAACACAGGCTCTGACCCATTTTTGAAACCCCAACCTCCAATTACCTTGTAATTATGTTCGCATTCACTGGAACCAATGAAAACATTATTATAATAGCTAGTCTTCTCGCGGTGAAGACATAGCTTGCCTTTCTTTTCAAAATCCAGCAACAGAGCAGGACCCGCTCCACCAGATGAGGTGCCTTCCATGTTCTCTGCCCACTTTGGCTTTTTCTGACTTTCGTCATTAGCCTTCTTCTGAATTTTAATTCTCCTTTTCTCTGCCATGTTCAGGAACATCTTTTCCTGCTCACGCAAAGAACAAGTCAAGTTATCTCTGTGTGCGTCTGCTATGTCAATGTTACCTATAGTCAGAAAGTAGTCTCCCATATATCTTATGGTGTCAGTTTTGGTATGTACAGGATTCAAGTTCCCACGTATAGGAAGTTCAGAAAAGATCACGTCATTGTTAGAGTAATAATACTGTAACGGTCCCCTTTTGTAAAATAAACTAGCTAAAATGCTACAGGAAATTCCATATGTCAATGGCAGATGATGGTATGTCACGCCTTCAGCCACCGAAGTAGGTAGCTTCATGCAGACATAGCAATCTTCAATTTCCATAGTCTCTACATAGTGTATTAACAAGTTTGCGAAAACATTTAAATGTGTCCTGTTCTTCATTCCATGATAATGTAGTCCTCCCTCATC
Organism: Lissotriton helveticus; assembly: GCF_964261635.1. NCBI lineage: Eukaryota > Metazoa > Chordata > Amphibia > Caudata > Salamandridae > Lissotriton > Lissotriton helveticus. The sequence continues at coordinate 1,245,698,775 of NC_136059.1, read as the reverse complement.
TGATGCTTCTAAGTCTCGTTTAGTTTGTCTCAATGCTCTCTCATGTCTTTCTACACTCTGTGTTGTTAGCTCCTCATTGTCAGTATTTACAACTTCAGTAGGGACAATGTTAGTATCTTTACTTACAGCAAAGGGAATGAAAATTGTTAATCCTATCCAAATAACTATCAGTACTACTACACTACATATACACACCTTGCAACACGTCTTAAAACGGCTGCAACTAGGTCTACCATTCACTGTTGAATCAGACATTTTAGCTCAGAAGGAGTGTTCTCACCCCTTTTTTTAGCTTTTTACACAACTAGCTTACTTTGTGCAAATTCACGGTGGTTCGTCTTCCTCTTCAGCTGAGTACTCTGGGACAGGCTCTCCGTCGCTCACGTCAGTTATATCAAGATCTTCAAGTTCTTCCAAAACCAGTGTCCATTCAGGAGACTTGTACTTTTTGTTTTGTCTTTTTATTCGCTCACTCCTTCTTTTGGAAGAGTCTTCTTCTTGCTCTGCTATTCGAGCACTTCTTCTTGCTTCTGCACGTTTTTCTTCCACTGTCTTTATCCTTAGTCTCAATCTTTTTACAAACCTAGGCTCAAGGTTGTTTCTTTTCTTTAGTCTCTTAGTCGGTACTTGGACTTCACTTTCTTTTCTTATTCTCTTGTTCTCTCTATCTTGTGGTAATTCTTCTCCACGTTCTTCTCCTACTTCCCTTATCTGGCTAGTTCCAGGGCTAGCATCAAATTCTTCTGCCTGGTTGCTAATCTGGCCTTGTTCAGGAATATTTTGTTTTTGGCTTTCGATTGTCTTTATTTCTGTTTCTGTTTCCTGAACCCGTTCTTCTAACCCTTTCTGATCCTGTTCAAGCACTTCGATCTCTTGATCTTCTTCTGCTCGAACTATCACTCTGTTTCTAGTCTCTCCCTTATCTGCATCAGGTGTTCGCGGTGGTGTATCGAATACCTGCTCTGTCCCTGTCTGACCTTCTCCTTCCTCAGTTTTGATTTGAATCTCAAGCGGCTGAGGTTCTTCGCCTGTGCCTTGCTTTTCCTGACTAGTCCACTCTCTACCTTCACTAAGTCGTTCTCTTGTTCTGATAGGATCTTCAGTCAGATCAATCATCGGTATCCATTCTTCTGGCCATATGCTTGGCAGCTCGTCTTCAGCTACTCCTGGCTCAGTTTCCTGGACCTCTTCAGCAGGCTGGATTCTTGGCAGTTCGTAGTCAACTACTCCTGGGCCAACGTCTGCTGTTCCTGCAACCTGACTGGTGCTGGGCTGCTCGTTGTCAGTTGCTTCTGGTCTGGCTCCTTCAGGGTCCTCTGCTGGTTGCCCTTCTTCTTCAAATCCTTTGTCTGGCAATACCTTCTGGGTGTGTCCAGCGTGGATCCACTGAGGAACACCTGCGACCTTCACTGCAGTGGTTGTCACCAGGATTACTTGGCGTTTCTTTCCCCACCTTGGTGCCAGACAGCTTGATCGAGTGTGCTTCTTTATTTTGACCCAATCTCCTGGAACCAAGCTGTGGAGAGGAGTCGTTGGATTGAGGATGCCGTCGTCTCCAATCTGGCGAGAGATAGAACGCACTTGGTCACCCAATCTTCTGCAGTATTCAAGCACCAAATCATCAGTAATACTCAACAGTTTGCTTCCTGGCACCCATGCTTGTCTCATCACTCTTCCCATAATGATTTCATGGGGACTTAGGCCTGTCTTGCGGTCTGGAACACTTCTCAGTCCCATCAGGACCAGGGGTAGGGCCTTCACCCAGGTCATGCCAGTAGCATCTGTCAGCTTTGCTAGTCTGTTTTTGATAGTTCCATTTACTTGTTCCACTATTCCAGAAGCCTCTGGGTGGTATGCACAATGGAGTTTCTGCCTTATTCCAAAGGCCTTACAGAGTTCAGCCAGTATGTCATTCTGGAAATGTCCACCCTTATCTGATTCAATAATGCATGGTATTCCGAACCTAGGTATCAGTTCTTTTAGTAAACACTTCGCTACTGTCAGTGCGTCACTTTGAGGAGTGGGGTAAGCTTCTACCCATTTTGAAAATACGCAAACAATGACAAGGACATATCGTTTCCCTTCACAACGGGGCATGGTGATGAAATCAACCTGTATCCTTATAAAGGGACCCCCTGATCTCCCAATCTTGCTCAGTTCAACCATTGTCCTCTTGCCTGGGTTCATCTGTTGACATGACAGGCACCTCTGGCAGAGGGACTCTGCTACCTTCCTGAACTTTTTACTGTACCAAGTCTGTTGAAATACCAGAATCATGGCATCCCTACCAATGTGTGATCCTTCATGTATTAATCTTGCCATTGTGCCAAGCAAGTGTCGGGGTAACACAGGCATACCAGTTGGGCCCAAAATCACACCATCCACACGTCTCGGTCTACACCCATCCTCCTTCCATTTCTCTCTTTCTTGCCAAGGAGCCGACTCCTGCCACTCTCTCACCTCATCCCATGTAGGCACTTCCTCAAACACCTGAAGCTGGCAGCTGGTTCCTGGCCCCCCTCGTTTTGGATTTACAATATACCGATCTTTGGCACACCATTGAGCCACTCGATCAGCATAATCGTTTCCCAGTGATACTCTGTCCATGCTCCTTTGATGAGCAGTACATTTTACCACTGCCAGTTCTTTGGGCAACTGGATGGCCTCTAAAAGGTCATGAACAACCTTTGCATTCCGAATGGGAGTACCTGAGGAAGTCATGAATTCCCTCTGTAGCCATAATTGGCCAAAGTCATGCACAACGCCATAACAGTACTGACTGTCAGTATACACTGTTATGCGTAAGTCCTTCCCAATTTTGCAAGCCTTTATCATGGCTATCAATTCGGCTACTTGTGCAGACTTGATGTTATATAGGTAACCTGCTTCTTCAATTTTTGTGAAAGACACTACTGCATAAGCAGCACTCAAGCCTCCTAGTTCATGTCTTAGACAGGAACCATCCACAAATAGTTCTTTATCATGTTCAGGCAATGGCGTTTCTTTTATGTCTGGGCGTGGTTTAGTACTGAACTCTGTCAGGTCAATACAATCATGTTCATCATCATCCCCACCTTCTATTTCCAAGGGGTCGGGGAGTAAGGTGGCAGGGTTCAGAATACCGCACCTAACAATGCTTACATTTGCTGCACCCACAAGAATCCTCTCGTATTTAGTCAGCCGACTAGGGGTGAGATACTGTGTTTTAGTTCTGGTCAATAGAATTACCACTCCATGTGAAACATACACGGTCACAGGATGTCCCATGACAATGGACTCACTCTGTTCCAAACTTGCACAGGTAGCAGCTACTGCTTTCAGACAGCCTGGTAACCCAGCAGCTACTGGGTCCAGTGTGGCAGAGAAATAAGCCACAGGCCTTCTGGTCGTGCCATGTTCTTGAGTCAGGACAGACAATGCGCAATTATCGCGAGTGTCACAGAAAAGGGCAAACTCTTTGGAATAATCTGGCATTCCCAACGCAGGGGCCGTACACAGACAGTTTTTCAGTCTTGTGAAAGCCATTAGACTTTCATCGTCCCACTCTACAACGTCTGGCATTCCTCTTGTGGTCATTTTTATCAAGGGCCTGGCTAAGGCTGCAAATCCCAGAATCCACTGTCTGCAGTACCCTAATACCCCCAGGAACATTCTGACATCTTTTTGAGTACGGGGCAACTGCATCTTTTGAATTATTCTCACTCTTTCTGATGTGACTTTTCTGACACCCTTTTCTATCTGGTGTCCTAGATATTTTACTGATTTCGCACAGAACTGTAGTTTGTCAGGGGCCACTTTATGCCCTTTCTCACACAGATGATTTAGGAGGGCAATGGTGTCAACTACACAGTCCCTGTGACTTTTAGACGCCAGTAGAAGGTCGTCTATGTACTGCACTAACACAGAGTTCCCAGGTAAGATCAAAGTCTCTAGACATTTTTTCAAGATCTGATTAAAGATAGAGGGGCTCTCTGTATACCCTTGAGGGACCCGGTTCCAACAATACACGTGACCTTCGAAGGCAAATGAGAAAAGAAATTTGCTGTCGGGGTGCAGGGGTATCGAAAAGAATGCATGACACAAATCAATCACAGTGAACCATTCAGCATCCCAAGGAATCTGGTATAATATCACTGCAGGGTTTGGGACAATAGGGCAGCAAGGAACTACAATTTTGTTAACCTTTCTCAGGTCCTGCACTACCCTATACTTGCCACTAGGCTTTTTGATGCCCATAATCGGTGAGTTGCATGGGCTGCTCATCACTTCCTGTATGATGTTTCCTTCCAATAATTTTTGTATTTCCAGAGTGACACCTGCTTTCACCTCAGCATTCATTCGGTAGGGCCTAGTGTTAGGATATACTGCATTGTCCTTGATGGCTATTTGTATGGGGTCCACATCTTTCATCAACCCCACATCCTTTCCAGTGAAATCCCACACCTCTGGCTTTACGGCTTCCTGTAGTTCTTGGGGCAAGTCCTGCAGGGTCAATCTTTTAATTTCTGAGTCAGGTCTAAGCAACAATAATTTATAAATGCCGTCTTCATCTGGGGTCTGTATTTCAACACCTTTTGGTGTGCAAAAGATGGTACAGTTCATTTTGCACAGCAAATCACGTCCCAGTAGATTTACTGGACTGGTGTCACAGACGACAAATCTATGCATCTGTTTAAAATTTCCAATTGAAATCTCCATTGGTTCGGTAACAGGAGTACTAATCAATTGATTAGATACACCTACTACTTGGATATTTTCTCCCGAGAGGGGTAGGTTTGGAACGTCCACTGTTCTTACAGTAGAACGGGTAGCGCCAGTGTCCAACAGAAAGGTGACATCATTTCCGTCAACCTTTCCTTCAATATATGGTCCAGACTGGTCTACCGGCAAGGAAGCGCCAAGTACGCACTCCTCGTCCTCCCCTCTCAGGCCCCGTCAGTCCTGATCATTACAAAGGAAGGTATCATTCAGCAGATACTGCGAAGTTGCTGTATTTCTGTTCTCCCCGCTTTCCCAAACCTCTATCTCTTCATTTTCTGCCTGTCTTCCCCTGTATACCTGCTTGGGTGCTCGAGGCACCTGAACTGTTTTTACCTGGGGTTGAGTCTTTCTTGGTCTTTCTTTCTGCGTCTGTGGAGTTAAATCAGGAGTTTTCTCATTAACATCGACTAATTGGGGACACTCGTTTCGCCAGTGTCCAATTTCGCCGCACTGATGGCAGGGAAATTTTTTCATAGCCTCTTCCCTGCTAAATTTGGGCCGGGGCTTTCCTCCACCCCCTCCCCCAGGACCTTTGTTCTCAGCATTTTTAACCATGTTACTCAATTGTTTTTCCTGTTGTTCTGCGAGCTTCACCTGAGCCCACATAACCTTTTCCTTAAGGGCCTTTTTCTTTTCTGCCATCTCGTCCTCGCAGTACTTAGCGTACCGCAGGACCTCATCCATTTTCTTAGTATGCCAACAGATTTTATTATCTTTTATCCACTGACAAATTTCAGGTCTTAAACCATTTACAAACCTGTAAATAAAGTGCGTCATATCTTTCAGGTCGATGTTGTCAATACCACTGTATGTTTTAAATACCTGCAATAACCTCTCATAGAAGGAGTGCACTGTCTCGTCCCTTTCCTGTGTTGTTCTATCTATCTTTGTCCAATCAGTTTCCTTTGCGGGCACCTTTTCTTTCAAATGCTGAATTACCTGCTCATATTTTCGCATGACATCCTTTGATGGCTCCCCTGTTTCCTTGTTTCTGGGATACTCTTCACTGGGCCAATCTATTGCTATTTTACACTGGGTCCATAAATCTACTGGAACCACAATGTCGAAAAACCCATCCAGGTCTTTCCACAGACATTTCTGTACCTTCACGAACCTTTCCACCTGCCTGTACCAGTCAACTGGTTTCTCTCGTAATTTTGGAAAATCGTTCGTGAAGGACACAATATCCTGCCTAGACCAGGGAACATGCACATATTTCCCTCCTGGAACTTCGCGCATGGGGCATAGCTGCTCAGGTTTTTCTACCTCTCTTAAAGCAAACTCGGGAGTCACTTGTCGGGAGCGAACCTCTTCCCTCTTTTTCGCCCACCTGCTTCTCCATCTTTCCACATCTCCCCATTTCTGCAGTACCCCCATTAATTCTTTAATCTGCAACTTCTTCCCTGCCACATTCAGGTGTTCTATATCTTTGTCTGAGAAGTCTGCTCTGTACGGTTTCTGTAAGGGCTTGGATTTTGAGATATCTACCCCCATACTAACTGCTGTTTCGGTCAGTTTTTCATGGAGCACTCTGGTGTTCCTTGTAAAGCTTTTACATATGAACGACAATTCTTCTTCAGAGTAGGTATTCAATCGATCCAACCCCACATTTCCTGCCATTAATTCTTCTATTTCGACCCTCAGCTTGTAGAGATCTAAAGGCTTTGTTTGCGGAGTCTGCTTCTCTAATTCACGACTCCAACTCTCAATTTCATCCGGAGTTACCAGAGAGACATTCCTAGTACCTGTTGCTGTCTCTAATTTAATTTCTTTTGTATTAAAAGGGTTATACCTCTGCTGTGTTCCCTTTCCAGTCTGTTTGTTTGGCAATTCCAAAAACGCAACTTCAGACTCGCACTCACTGGACTGATCATCTATAATGATCGGTTCCTGTCTCGGGGTTGCCATGACTGGGGTCATAACTGGAGTAATCGGATTACCCTGACCATTTCCGTATAACGGGACCACCGGTCCAATAGTTACTGGAATAGTCAATGCCTCAGGACTGGTATTTAACTGAGAAATTTTCTGAATTATTTCTGTTCTTTGTCTAGCTAGAGCCTCTTGCTCCTTTTCCACTAGTACCCTTCTTAAAGTTGTGTCATGTAATATCTGGGGGGTCAATGGAGGAGTAAAACTCGGGGCAGTAGGATGCGTTTCACTTGGTCCTCCCCCATAATTTGGTTTCGGGAATAAAGTTCCAGTATTAAAGGACCTGCGCTCTTCCCCATATGGAGGTTGAACAAAAGGCAGTCCTGAATTCGAGGGTTTCTCTTCGCTTTCATACAAGGGTCTGGGAAAAAAAGTTTTCGTACGTGAATATTTTTCTTCCTGAGTTGCGGGCACTTTGGGATATATATCCCTTGTTTCCGTCAGTTCGGGTTTTTCAGGATAGGGCAATACTTGACCACCCCCTCCCAGTCCCAGGGACCTGTCTTCTTCTTTTAGGAAGTGGCGTCGGGGAACATCTCCTACACTGGAAGGTCGGGTTCCCTCATTGTAAGGTGGCGGACTTCTGGTACAGATGTCATCTATTAGTTCATCATCTGAATCCCCCAGGGCCCCCCAATGCTTCCCCTTTTCAGTATTTTTCTCACCCGCTCCAATGTTATGACATGCCGGCATCATGGGAAACAGACCCTCAACAATCATGCTCTGTCTCCACTGTTTCATCCTTTTATCCCTGGACTCCTGTTTCTGCCTGGGGTACCACTTGGTCAAACCCTTGTCCATTCGGGGTCTTTCTCTCTCAAAAGCCTCAATCTCCCATTCCTCTAATGCCTCTAATGTTAGTCTCGGTCTGGGATGCAGTTCATTCATTCGGGTTCTTAAATTAAATAAGATCCTACCATTGAAAGTACCATCTAACGGAAAAGCCAATACTCCGTCATCTTTTGTGTACTTCACCCAATTCTCCAGCCACACACAGGTATTGTACCCTCGGTCAAACATCATGAATGAGGCGGGAGTATTGGGTGCTGGGACAAGAACACCTTCTCTAGATTTAATCGGTTTGTCCGTTTTAAAATAATTTTTCACCTTACTTACAAGGGACATTTTTCTCTTGGTTCCGTACATAATATCGTATCTGTTAGCCTTCCACTGATCCCTTTCAAACCCTAGATGCCTTGGATCAGGTCGAGTCTCTGTAGTCCGCGAGTGCCACATACGACTTCTGCGCTAACTTTGTTTACAAACTACCTCCAATCAGAACGCGCTTCAGAAAATTCGTGCAACCAATGGGTGCGCGACACAAAATAAGCTCCGCCAATGGGTGCGCGGCCCCTTCGTGAGACAGTTCCCACGCTCCGGCGCTCACCCCTCCTTTACAATTTCAGCTCCGCTACCCGCCCGCTGCTTCTACCAATCCCAGCGCGGCACAGAGTGACGTCAGAGGCGCTTCGCGACTGACTCCCTCCCTTCACAAGGTAACGGAAACTTTCTTTCTTTTAAAGTGCTCAGTGCTTGGTTATTTTACAACAAATACACATTCGCCACAGTGCTCAAGTGTCTAGACAGAGAAAGAATTCTTTTACTGCAAGTAAACTACTTCCATTTACTTTTCACTCGCTGCGGGCAGATCTCTTCCGCCTACCCTTCACTCTAGCATCGGTGAACCTGTTATTCCCCTAAACTCATCCACTTCTTTCCGGGATATATTCCGAGTTTAAGGTTTCTCAGCGGACCCCTCTGCTTTCACGCTAGCTCCGAGGAACCTGCTACTCTTCCGATGTGACCCTTACTAGGTTACGCCACTATGGGAATTTTGCCAATGAACCCCGTTACTGTCATTTATTCACACATGTATTCAGAAAACCCTAGTTAGTGCTTCCCGGTTATCCCAACCTGCACCTAACTTTCCTCGAACCTGTGACCTCAGGACAATGGATTCTATTCACCACTTGCCCTTTCAATTCCCCGGGGAGTTCGGACAACACTTAACAATTCGATTTACAAATGCATGGATTAGTACATATAACAATATAAGAACAAGAATAATAACAATACAAAAATTCATGAGTTTCAGCAGCGTATTCACAAGAGAGTGATCAGTTCCCTCAGAACAGCCGCTCTTATAGCAGCATTAATATAATAGCAGCTTCCGACTTAACTAGTCCAACTAATCCCTGCCTTACTCTCAACTAGTCCCTAACCATCCTCTAGCTACCAGAAAACTGATAGAGCGCGCGAGGCCACCCGGCCAATAGTTTTCGCCGTTTCCGGCTTCAGGGCCCATATACTTTCCAAATCACCATATACATCGATCGGGTGACTTCACGAGCTCTACCAGGTTGGTGTGTGTGTGTTCCCTGCTACCAAATTTCGGTGCACCCGACTTACCATCCACCGATGTGGGTGCCTAATGACCACAATGAATCAGGGAGCTAGCTGTAAAAGAAAGGCAGCAAAATACAAACCCAAACAATAACATTCAAATACTGTTTAAATGACCACGGACAACTGGAAGTTTTAAAATGTTTATCTAAATTCAATATTTTCTTGCATGAGGTACAATAAAACAAGGCAATCAATAACCAAGATAACGTAAATCACATAGGCAGAAAGAAATAATGACAGAGTAATCATCAAGGTACTAATAAAATGTAACGAGAAAAGATACTATGCAAGTCAGTATTATCTAAACAGGGATACCTAAGTGTGAGTGACTATAGGAGAGTTTATAATGAATAACACGCTTCACTTAAGGTGAAGGGGCCTTTGAACAATCTAGGCAACGAAGTTCTAGACCATATCAGGAAATGACACACTGCTATGCAAAATATAATTTCTAACACATGAGAAGGCATAGGAATAACTTTGCAAAAATATTATAAATGACTTTTCAATAGTTGCAGAAAGGCATGGAAAATATCACATATGCAATGTTGAACTTTATTAAAGCAAAAGTTTAGAAATTCAGAAGGTGCAAGATTTTCAAGAGTTTTCAGAGCAATATTTACCTAGAAAGGTGTGAAAACCAAACCCTGGCCACGGGTCAGTTAAGGACAGGAAACCCTCAAGGAAGGATACCCCTCAAAGGACAGCAGGTGCAGAATGGACACCCAGGATAGGACAGGATACCCTCGGAATAGGAATCAGGACAGGACAGCAAACCCTCAGGACAGGACCCTCTTCAGGACAGGACCGGAACCCACAGTTCGGAAGCAACGCCTGCGCTCCACCCGCTCTGCAGCTATCGATCAAGACCCCGATTGGGTCAGTGAACTCCCAGCAAAGTGCTTCGCCAGCACTTTAAGGTTCAGTAGAACCTCAGTCTATGGTCAAATTCGGACAGAGTGCTTCGCAGCGCTCTGTATCTTCAGTCACCTATTGAGTGCGTTGGGTCAGTGACAGGTCAGCTAAACCAGACAAGTCGGACGGTTCACTAGGTGAACCCAGGGTAGATATACAGTTTGGGGACAGTGTACCACCCCCCAATGTTGCAAAGTGTCAGAATCCCTCAATTTCGATTGGTCCTAAGGTAGGGTTTGGGTAACACACCAATCACAATACACGATTTGAAGCCTTCATTAACATATTTGGGTACCGCCTAGCAGGTTTGGGGTTCCCAGGAGAAACTGTGCAGAAACACAATGACAATTTAACAATGTATCATATGAGGAGCCACATTCGCTGTTCTCGCAGGGCAGAGGTGACTTTCTCAGGAGCATCTCGCCCATCACTGCCAACTGGCTATGTTCCATCAGCCAAGGTCCCTCGTGCTGCCGAATGTCGCACAGGCGCAGAAGGGACCTCCAATATGGCTCTCCTCTCACTCAGACCCCCATTTCCCGCGGTACATGAAAAGTAAGCGAAAACAAATTAATACATAATAATGTCATTATGAAAACATATCACAGGGTTTGTACCTTTAACTCATCATCAAGAAATAAACTTATTGCATCTAAATGTTAGCTACATTGATACGGACACAAGAGCAGTGGCACGAGCAGTACCACATGATAAGCACAGCTATGAATTACGCATGCGCATAACTTTCCCTCCACTTCTGCAGACGCGTCAGGACACGTGAGTGTGGCTGACGCATGCGCAGTAACTAAAATACAAGCGGCGGCCATTTTTAGGGACACGGATTAATTCATTAGAAATACACATAGGCAAGCTTCGGGAACTTTGCCTAAACAAAATAAATGTTAGTAAAACATACACTTTTGTTACCTTATTACACATAAACGAGGTTCTTGATTTCGGCAAGCCGCAAAATATGCGAAGCTTTGCTTCATCAAGATCACATTTATTTGAGCTCTCAAATGATGGCCTTGTTCCTGTTCTCTGCTCTGCTGAGACTACACCCTACATTTTACATTGATGCCTCTGTGGGCCGGACTGCAGACCAGAAGCTGGCATTTGCAGCACAGAAGAAAATGTAACACATGGCAATAGCCTCTCCTTCATACTTCTGTTATCTGAGGATCCTTCTTCAGTGCCATATCATAACCCTAAGGGATTCATTGTTTCAGTGTCCTGTCACAGCCTGACAAATGTAAAGGTATCTGCCTCAGGTTGTGTGGTAGCACTGTGAAAGGCATGTATCCTGCCTAAAGTTCTGCTGCTCATCATCTTTGTGGTGTTCTTTCACCACAGTCTACAGGCATGAAAACATCAAACGATTCATATCCAGATCACTGCTTAACCTTCAGTGTGTTCTGACTGGTGCCTGTCTGTCTCACTAGAGGTGTTCTGGCCTTTCGGCCAATTGTCACTAAAGGTTTTCCACCCCAGTCCCACGGACTGACCACCTGCCAAAGGACATTGTTTTCCACCCCAGTCCCACGAACTGACCACCTGCCAAAGGACATTGTTTTCCACCCCAGTCCCACGAACTGACCACCTGCCAAAGGACATTGTTTTTTGGGTAAAGGCCAGCACTTTGAGGCTCTTCCTTTTAGCACCGTAAATATCAAACCTGTTCGACACCCTCACCTACATCTGTTGCTCATCCCCCCATGCTTGGATTCTCAGCTCCTGCAGTGACTATCTGACGGCTTGAACAACTTAAAAAAACAAAAGTACATTTAAAAAAAAAAAAGTGTACTCATGCATGAGAAATTCCCAACATACCTTTAAAATACCCTACACAATTTAGGCGGTATATTATTCGTTCGGGGGAATTTGCATCAAAAACACTTGCTTTCAGTCCAACTAAATGTTGAACACATTAGAAGGTGTTCTGCTAGTTTGTATACCGTATGGGCATGCAGGAGACACCATTCAGGTTTGAGGCTGGAATACTGACGTGTATGAAGTCCAGACTGGAGCAGGTTTGTTCTCCATGAGACTCCGCATTGATCACTTAGGGCAGAAAGGCTCCTGCTGCCCGGCGGTTCTCTTGGACCTCGACAGACCTTCCTTGGAAGCCAGGCATGTCATGGGTGATGTAGGCATTGTCACACTGCTTCCCAGAGCAGGAAAGGGGTAATCGGAAGAGCTGGTTTTATACTTATAACTGACCTCCTTTAAACACTGTTCAGTATTACGACTGCCCATGATGAGAAACTACACATTTTGAAACAATAGTGAAGCTTTCCAGTTGCAGAATATTTAGTGAAGCGACTGTACTTGACACTATAGGTTCAACTCTTGCAAGTAAATGTGAGCACACAGCAGCTCAGTCAGCGTGTGAAAAAGTACTCTGGTATGAGGCACCACGATCACTCAGCACTACCACAGCATCACTCAGCACCACCACAACATCACTCTGCACCACCACAGTGTCACTTAGGTACACCACAGCATCACTCAGCACCAACACAGAATCACTATGTGCTACCACAGAATCACTCAGCACCACCACAGCATTACTCAGCACCACCACAGTATCACTCAGCACCACCACAGCATCACTCAGCACCACCACAGCATCAATCAGCACCACCACAGCATCACTCTGCACCACCACAGCGTCACTTAGGTACACCACAGCATCACTCAGCACCACCACAGAATCACTATGCGCTACCACAGCATCACTCAGCACCACCACAGCATCACTCACCACCACCACAGCATACTCAGCACCACAACAACATCACTCAGTGCCACCACAACATCACTCGGCGCAACCACAGCAACACTCAGCACCATCACAGCGTCACTCAAGCACACACAATAGCGCCCAGCGCCAAAACAGCATCACTCAATGCCACCACAGCATTGCTCAACCACAGCAACACTCAGCACCACCACAGCATCACTCAGCACCACCACATCACTCCTGAACACCACAGCATCACTCAGGGTCACCACAGAATCAATCAGGGGCAGCACAGCATCACTCAACACAACCACTAAATAACTCAGGGCCAGCACAGCATAACTCAACAACACCACAGCATCACTCAGTGCTTCTTACACTTTTTAATTACAACTTCTCAGCATGCTGCGCAGCAGCAACACTTCTCTACAGCACAGCTTAGAAACATTAGCAAAGTCAATAGCTCTACCTAAACACTTATAAGGCCCCACAATGCATAGCCAATAGGTCCCGCCTTTGGGACATTATAAGTGTTTAGTTATCCAGCACAATATCCTTGGTACAGCCACATCAAGTGTGGCATGGTTAATAACTTATAAGGTCCCAGAAGCGAGACCTATTGGCTATGCCAATGCTTGTTTGGAAATGGGGCCCTATGTGTCATTGATACATAGCTCAGTTAATACTGCCAAAAAACGACTGTAGTGATAACGACGATGCCCTGAGCTCTAATAGGGAAAAATCACCATTTAAACAGAGTTTGTATTTATTTGAATTTAAATCGTGGCAATGTAACTAGCAGTTTAAGACATGACTAGTGCAGAACCATAGTTAAAGTAAAAGAGCTATTGAAAAATTACCAAAATATCGAGAACAGTAACTTTACAAACTGAGAACGTCTTAAAAATATCTGGCCCTTCCTCTGCAGTGTATTTATTATTCTCCGTAAATGAATGACCTGTGCCTCTAAATATATTTTATTTGATGCGTGCTGACTTTTAGTTTAAAATTGCATGGTTCTTTCGATTCCTGTTAAAAGAATTCCAAAGGCTCTGCCCAGCCTTCCTGTGGGAACAAAAAGAAAGGGCGTCAGGACGTTTCCATGGTCAGCCAAAGATGTGCAGATGCACATATCTGCATAACAAAGGGCCAAGTAATCAACTTTGCTGATACCTGCTGGCCGTGACTGTCTGAGAATGGGGGGTGGGCGCTCCTGCAGCCTTGGCTGTGTGAGCAGACAGAGCAGGAGTCTAGAGCAAGTAGCAGAATGTGGGACTTGCTGAAAGGCTGAAGATCTGCCCAAAGCGTTTTTAGGTTTTGCCTGGCGAAAAGATGCGCTCTGCGCATCTTTTTCGCGCAGGCGAAAACCTGATGAGAACTGTAGTGGGGTTTGGGTCGGCCCTCGTCATTTATTGGCTGGCTCCATAAATGGAGCCTAGCCATTGGACGAGGGGCCTGTCCGTCAATGCCGGACCAGATTCGGGGGCGTTCCCGCGATTCTTTGGCTTTTGCCGACGTCACGCGACGTCAGCCGAAAGCCGGGAACGCCCCCGAATCTGGTCCGGCCGGGCCGCAGGCAAGCCGGAAGTCGGCGCCGGTCTTTCTATGCCAGGAGAAAGGAGTGCGGCTGCCAGCGAGGCCCCGGTGCAGGAGAGCCCCGCCCGCGGCACCCGAGAAGAGAGCCCAGGCCCCGGCAGAGGAAGGACACCGCAAGCGCCCCCGCCGCCTCCTGGGAGCAGTCCGGTGAGTTTTCAGGTTGTCCGTGTCCCTCCTCCCGCCGCCGTCCCCCCTCCCGCTCTCCCCCCTCCCGCTCTCCTGGTTTGGATGGCCCTTCCTTTATACATTTGGGGGGTGTTCTGTTCTCGAGCAGGCGGGGGCGGTGGGGCATGCAAGTGGACATCCTCCGTGCCCTCCCATCCTGTGTGGTCTCCGTCGGGCAGCCGAGGGGCCCCTGGCACCCTTTAACGGCAGGTTCAGAAACGAAACGGAAAGTGCAGTGCTGAGTGTTTTCCTGTAAATAGTGCGTTTTTCTCGACAGTGTGTTTTTTAATCAGTCACGTGCCTACGTCGCTAGTGATTGCTTCATATGTGGGGGGTTTTTACGTAAAAAAGGGCGGCGTTTAAACACAGTTCATCGGATGCGAGGCTTTAAAAAAACAATGTTTGACATTGCAAATTGCAGCGGGGGGCTCTCAGCTGATCTCCGAGGCTCCCCCCCCCGACTGAGACGCCCCATTCCCCTCGCTTCAATCGCGGCCCCTCCCCCCCCCGGCAGTGTGTCATTCTTTCTGTCTGTACTCTTTGGGTTGAGCGATAGCGTGTCAGTGAGCGCTGGGATGGGGCTAGCACTGTGAAACAAAAATGCACAAGACATGTCACCCGGTGAAGTGCCGATAACACGCGGGGCACTAGGAAACCCTGTGCACCAACTGAGTTTCCAAGTCAGCTGTGGAGGCTCTACAGTGATAATCTGCAGTGTACACGATTTCAAAAAAATATCCAGAGACAAAGGAGTTGGGGTTTTTGGGAAGGATGGGAGTGGTTGTCTTTCCAGTGGGTCACAAAGCCCCGCCCCTTTCCATGGGGCCACTGCTCGTACCCTCCGTGTCCCTATATAGGTCTTCAGGCCCTGGCTGACTTTAGGCCCTGTGCCTTCTTGCACACAGTGAAAATCTGCTCTGGGTGGGCAGGTATGCATATTAGAATTCTTCTTTAACTGCCACCGAAGTGTGCTGTGAAGCAGAGGGTTTTCTAACTTAAAATTGTGGGTATATCTGTATGCATGTTTTCTGGGACTAGTTGGATGCCAGGAACTGTTTTAATTAAGGCCTTCAATGGAAAACTCCTCTCTGTTGCTGCATTGAAGGTCTGTTTTGCATGAAGTATGTTTACAAAATGTATTCAAAAGGACCAGAACTCTCTCTAACTCGAGGGCCTTCTGAAGAAAACGCTGCTCTCTGTGGAAATTTGAGAGATAGATGGCTTCATCTTCTCCGATTTCATGGGAACCCGCCAGAAGCTGTGATGACCATTCTCTTTTGACTTGCAGTTGCAAACCGAAAGTACTTCTTTTCGGCAGTAAAGTTAAGGCTGTATTGCAGGGCCGGAGAAGCGACTGATTCTCCAAATGCGAGGCAGAGGCTTGTTTTTCTGGGCTCTCAGTCCTGTCGAGCTGACTGAATAAATAAACTCTGGCTCGCTCTCCTGCAGGCCCGGGGGTGTTTCCTAGAAGCCAGTTTTGGAGGGGGACATGGGGGGGGGCTTGCAGTGTGTGTGGGGGCTTGCAGTGTGTGTGGGGGCTTGCAGTGTGTGTGGGGGCTTGCAGTGTGTGTGGGGGCTTGCAGTGTGTTGGGGGGGCTCGCAGTGTGTGGGGGGGGCTTGCAGTGTGTGTGGGGGGCTTGCAGTGTGTGGGGGGGCTTGCAGTGTGTTGGGGGGCTCGCAGTGTGTGGGGGGGCTCGCAGTGTGTGAGGGCTTGCAGTGTGTTGGGGGGCTTGCAGTGTGTTGGGGGCTTGCAGTGTGTGGGTGTGTGTGTGGGGGGCTCTGTGTGGGTGTGTGTGGGGAGGCCTCTGAGTGTGTATTGGGGGGGCTCTCTGTGGGTGTTTGTGTGTGTCATTTGCGAGAGATCAAGCTAGTGGCATTGTAAATGACAATGCTATTTATTTATGTTAAAAAAACATAAATAAAAATATTGTCAAGAGCAATGCCAATAGCTCAAACTTTAACAAAGGCAAAACCATTGCATTGTAAATGCTTGTTCTGTCTCTGGTCGCAGCAAAGATGTGTGTGTATGTCTGTGATTACAGTTTGTCCTTGCTCATGCAAAAACGTGTAGAAATTATTTTGTTTGCAAGTGAACAGTAGTATTCCTACAAAGGCTAGTGGCAGACTTTGGATTTTGGAAATCAGGTTGCAGACCCAGCGTTTGCTAAACCTCTGTGATTATGTTAAAATCACTTAACCTCCCGTGCCTTAGTTAACACAAGCATTTGCAATGCAATAGGTCTCGCATTAGGAAAGTTTGATGTTTTGGTATTGTAAATGATATGAATTTTTATTTATGTTTTTTAATGGTGAAAATATAGGAATTAATAGTTTTGTATTTTACAATGGTTTTAATTTTTTTAATGTGACACTTTTTGCAATTGTAATACAATATGTGTTGTTTGTATGTGACTTATATGTATTGATATTACAAATAACAATGGCTTCTAATGAAATGTATGAATTAATTTTTAAATAAAAGTTATCGTAATGTATAATGGTAATTGGTAAAACATTTGCAAATAAGTTGGTGGACTTGTATTTGGAGGGTGGAGTTTGATTGTGGTTTTGTTTTTTGAGTCTGTTTGATGGTGATTTGGTGGGTGGAGGGTGTAGTTGGTGTTGGAGGGTGGATTTGTAGGGTGGATTTGTAGGGTGGATTTGGAGGGTGGAGTGCTGAGTGTTGCTGTGGTGGTGCTGAGTAGTTTTGTGGTGGTGCTGAGTGATACTGTGTTGTTTCTGAGTGATAATGTGGTGGTGGTGAGTGGTGCTGTGGTGGTGCTGGGTGGTGTTGATTGAATTTGTGGTGGTTGTGTGTGGTGCTGTGGTGGTCCTGAGTGATGCTGTGGTGGTGCCGAGTGGTGCTGTGGTGGTTTTGAGTGAAGCTGTGGTGATTTTGAGTGGTGCTGTGGTGGTCCTGAGTGATGCTGTGGTGGTGCTGAGTGGTGCTGTGGTGGTTTAGAGTGAAGCTGTGGTGATTATGAGTGATGCAGTGGTGGTGTTGTGGTGGTTCTGGGTGGTGTTGAGTGGTGCTGGGCTTGTGCTGAGTGGTGCTGTGGTGTTGCAGAGTGATAATGTGGTGGTACGGAGTGGTGCTGGGGTTGCGCCGAGTGATGCTGGGGTTGCTCTGAGTGATGCAGGGGTTGCGCTGAGTGATGCAGGGGTTGCGGTGAGTGATGCTGGGGTTGCGCTGAGTAATGCTGGGGTTGCAAGGTGAAAAAAAACGAGTCTAACAGGGGCAGAAGGGCACAAAAAGCGAGTCTAACAGAGGGCAGAAGGGCAGAAAAACAAGGGAAAAAACGAGTCTAATAGTGATAATAATAATTATTTTCCCCTATATGTTATGTTATGTTATAGGCACTTTTATAGCGCACAGCTGCCCCAGCAAAGGGGCGTCCCGGGCGTCCCGGGCGTCCCGGCGCTTATATGGATCTTCCTTTGTTAATCTGTTAACTATGTTGCTCTAACTTGTGTAGTCATTCGCTTGTTAGTGTCCCTTTCTGTATGTGGGTAGGTATTCAAACATCAAATGAAACAGAAGAGGCAGCATATAAGCACTATCTACATCCATAACAATAACGTTTTCACTACAATGTTCACTGACTAAAATTGCAGCACTAACACTTGTCACTGTATATGTAAGTAACTGCAGGCCTTATGTTTGCATATGTGTCTAATGCCTAATATCTGTTGATGTATGAGGCCTGATACTTGAAGATCTTTGATGCATAATGCCTGTTGTTTGATGTCCGATGCCTGATACTTGTAGTTGTTTGATGCATAATGCCTGTTGTTTGATGTCTGATGCCTGATACTTGTAGATGTTTGCTGCACAATGCCTGTTGTTTGATGTCTGTTACTTGTGATGTCTAATGCCTGCTGTCTGAGGTTTGATACTTGTAACTGTATAATGCTTGTGGATGTCTAATGTATGTCTAATGTATGTGGGTGTCTGAAACCCAATGATTGTGGATGTTTAAAACCTAATACTCGTGACTATATCTCCACGTCTATCTGTATGTTTGATGTTTTCCTCATTAGAGTTAGCTATCTTTATCTATGGCTCTATTGAGAACACAATGATACACACTATAATACTCGAAATATCTAGTTAATACACTTTTAAACTGCAAACTGAAATAAAAAGAAACTAATCACGATTCACATATACAAGAGACCCCAACATGTACCTCGTAAAACAGCATGAGCCATCTGTTTTGTGTTTATCACTTCTTATCTGATCAGGCGGCAGTCGTGTCACATTCCTACCCTTTCACTATACCCTCCCATTTAACCTGTTTGCTACATGTTTCAAAGAAGGCGGGCAGGCGAGAGCTTTGTTTTCGCACATACAACAACTATGAGGAAATAAAGAAATAAGCAACGTTTTCTCCACAAATGCAACTCCCTAAAACGTAAGAACGTACATTACAAGTTAATGTTTAATAAAAAATATAAACTTAATGTTTTAACCTGCAATATGTAAATAAACACATAAAAGTTTCCTCAGATTCACTGTTTTATAGTACCAATAAATATAAAGATGATCTACATTAGTCCCAAAAAGTTAGCATTATAACGCATACCAACTTTGCAATGTGTATCTGTGCGAAGTGTGAGTGAGTCCAGGGGAAGTGTCAGTGTGCATGAGATTGTGTTAGGCAAAGTGTGAGTGTGTCAAGGGGAAGTGTCAATGTGCATGAGATTGTGTCTAGGTGGAGTGTGCCTCAGAGGAGTGTGTGTACATCAAAATGTTTCCAGGCGACGTGTGAGAGTTCATGAGACTGTCTGGGTGGGGGGGTGTGCACTGTGAGAGTGCCTAGGCGAAGTGTGAGTGCATGAGACTGTGAAGGTGGAGTGTGAGTGTGCACTGTGTGTAGGTGAAGTGTGCATTAGATTGTGTCTAGGCACAGTGTGAGTGTGCATTGTGTGTAGGTGAAGTGTGCATCAGATTGTGTCTAGGCACAGTGTGAGTGTGCATTTTGTGTGTAGGTGAAGTGTGCATCAGATTGTGTCTAGGCACAGTGTGAGTGTGCATTGTGTGTGTAGGTGAAGTGTTCATCAGATTGTGTCTAGGCATAGTGTGAGTGTGCATGCGAATGATTGTGTCTAGGCAGAGTAGGAGCACATCAGATTCTGTCTAGGAGGCTTGTGAGTGTGCATGAGATTGTACCCAGGTGGCGTGTGAGTGCGCCCGAGAGGCCATCGCAGAGGTGCCTGGAGACTTCTATCTGCAAGTTTGGAGCCAGCGGGAAGGAGTGCAGCTGATTAAACCCAGGCTGTCCGGCCTCGCCGGGCCTGCTGCTGTGTTTCAATGGGTGGGGGCCGTTGACCCGTTTTCTGAAACAAATGCTATACAAATAACACATAAAAGACACTGAAAGGCGATATTTACTAACACCAAAGGCAAATTCTAAGAAAGATCACACAAAGAGAGCTCAACTGTTAGTTACATCAAACAACCACATTGAGAAGTGCACCATCAACTACTGATGCACAAGCCAAAGAACTGAACAGAGAAAAAAGCTTCCTTCACTAAGCTGAAGAAAAAGAAACAGAGGAAGAGACAACATCGCTGCCACATCAGCTTGAGAGACAGGCACACCGACATTCTGATAACTGGACCACAGACATAAAGACAGACTTAGCTGAACAGATATGGCAACATCGGAAGTCACAGCATTATTACTGACACGAGAGAGAGACCACCAGGGAGCCAGAGGCATTGATACCAGATACATTATAAGACCACATCGCTGGCAAAAAAATAAAATGTTTGGGGGCGGAGGTGTGTCGCGACTCAGCACTGACATAATACACAGACACTGAAAGAGGGACACCGTAGGCGAAAGTGGGAGAGACTGCTACTAATGAGAGGGACATCGAGGGAAAGCCGAGTAACAATGAGAAATAGCAGCAACGCACCTAAACAAATACAGGCGCACTGACTTCAGAAACAAAGACTAAAGTGACAGTATTGCTACTACCAGACAGCTGCACTGAGAAAGACACCAGGAATGACGCTGTCAATCAAACCAAAGACAAACACTGGGAAATGAACAATAATTAAAATATATAAGGAAAAAAGACAACTGCGGAAAAAGTGACAGAAACTTGACAGATCAACTTGGAGTTACCGTGGACGCCATGAGATGCGGGACGTTTTAATGTAAATCATCCCAGAAACAACTAGCCAGGCAGGGGTGCCAGAGGCAGCGTATGACTCTGGTGCCACAATAATCGAGACACTGGTGCCTAGGTCCAACTGAGAGACAGTAGTGACAAGCAGTGGGACACACCAAAAGCAATTACTAAGAGGGTCACTAGAAAGGGGAGAAAGGGTTCAGACACTAGAACACAGCATTACTGATGCTAGACAGTAGGATTTCTGACACCGGAGATGCATACACCAGGAGATGCAGCACTGGCAGCTGATTCCCCGGAGGACCACCTGTGGCGGTATTAGACACCCCAGCTAAACACCGGAAGCCACAGCATTATCCTCATCAGGATCAGAGGCAAACACTGAGATGGGTCAGTCAGAAGAAGCAGTCGCTGCTGAGTGGGTTTACTATCGGAAAACTCCGTCAGAAATGCAAGGAAAAACAGAAACTGGCGCAGGGAGAGAACGTAGCATCAATACAGACGAAATAACACCATGACAGCCAGCATCCGACCCTGTCCCAAAAAGAAAAGAAAGGCAACATGACAAACACACTAACACATCCAGAACAAGCTCTTGGCATTGCTGTGGGGAGGGGGGAGGAGAAATTCAAGACACGGCCTGGCGGCCGTGAAAGTGAAAGTACGGCCGGCCGGCCGTGGAAGGAGAAATGCCTGAGGCCGAGCGCACGCTGTGGGCAGAGCCTTTGAAATGAAGCCCTTTGAAGTGAAGCAGCGCACGCTGTGGGCGGAGCCTTTGAAGTGAAGCCCTTTGAAGTGAAGCTCTAGGAGGCAGGCGGCTCGGGGAGAAGCGCGTTGACGAGCACATGCACTGTTTGAAATCCGCCGTTGGTTTGAGAACGATTTTGCCCACTGAAATTCTCCCCTATCCATTCCTTGCAGAATGGGATAGGCGAGACCTAAAAAACAGCCAAGAGATGTAAGGGCCTTGGGTCAAGATCGTGCTAGATTAAAAAAAAATGCCAATAGCTGAGGCACTGTTGTGATTTAATAAGACCTGAGCACCATGTACAAGTGCATTTATTGAACAGAAAGAACAGCACAGTCACTTCACATACATAAGAACGCGGAAAGTTATGCTTGTTTCATTTTATTTAAAAGCACCAATGCTTTATTTCTTTTTAAATTCATTTTTCAGCTATATTTTTTTTCCTTGAACATTTCGATATCATTACCATCTTCTTTTTTGGGTCGTTTTGAGGTGGGAGGAGTTTTATTAAATTATAACCAACCTCCTACTTGCAAAAAGCTCTGCTATTTCAAACAAGCATTGGCATAGCCAATAGGTCTCGCCTTTGGAACCGTATAAATATTTAGCCAAAGCTATTGGCTGTGCCAATGTCTTCAAGCTATGTTGTAGAGCAGCATGTTGAAAGGTTATAATAAGTAAAGTTTTATAAGCATTATTTTACCTTATATATAACTAAGAAAACATTATGTACAACTTAACGACCCTTTTAAAAAGAAAAATATTTAGCAAAAAAAATGTCTTTTTGTTTTTTTGTCTTTGCAGTGCTGGAACATCTTTCCTGCCTGTTCTAGTGTTTGTTTGTTACAGCTTTTTTTTGTTGGGGGGGGGGGGGTCATAAACACAAAATAACTTAATGAGGATAGAGAACGGTGCATCACCAGCGAACTGCATGAAGCCCTGGACACTGAGTGCTGGTGTTCTAACTATATGCTCACCCCCGTCGTTTTGAAACTGAATGACAGTGCGCATGCGTGCAATCACACGCATGCGCACCAGCAGAAGAATGGGGAGCTTAAAAATACATGCATCTACGACATGGACCATAGTGCGGCTGCGCAGAATTATGCGCATGCGTGGAAACGCAGGGGGGGGGTGTACAGACAGATGGGGTGAGGCTATCGATAGAACACCGGCCTGAAGACTCCCGATCAAAGCCAGGCCCTACAGCCAGCGTGATGGCGAGGGGCCACGGTCCCTCTGCGCTTCTTCTTAAACCCGAGCTTCCTAAAGCCGACTCCTGGATTTACCCTAGAACAGGTGTTTTAAGCAGCATTAAACCGGGGCATGCCTTCTGTTTAAATAGCTTCAGTTCCAGTTCAAACAAGAGAAAACGCGTACTCAAAGATCTAAAACACTTGTTTATTTTGTTCTTGTTTACATAAAGATTACCGTGCGCTGCTCAGTCACTACGAACGAACAAATAGCAGTTTGATTTCATGGTGTAAAATGAAGACTTCAGAATTAATGGGGCATCTATCGGAGTCAACATTCGTGTTATTAGTTTCCTTATATTTTCAGCTTCTAATAAGTCAATACAAATGATTGGGGCCTAAGTGGAATATCTAAATGTTAGCCCAATGCCTAACAATAGCGGAACTTAAATGCACCCCGGCCCTGACCTTGCTGTGCACTACACCTCTTGCGCTCACAGGAATTGGTTCTTTGATTTTATGAGATACGACTTTCTTCCAAAATCTGTTCTCCTGCAGCAGGAGCCCTCTCTCATGGGCTGCCCCTCGCGCAAACTTCGCAGCCCTGGCAGTAATCTCTTACGGAAAATGCGAGTTCCCCTTCATCGCTTGCTGCGAACAAATATCTGTATTGTTCCCATTGGCGGGGTTTTGGCAGCCTCGACAGAATTTTCAATGGATCGTCTAGTGTCGAAGGAGTTATTTTTCCATAGGCAGCGAATCTGTCCCCACCTCAGAGTGGAAACTGTCAAAAATGCATTTGCTGCAATGCGCAGGAAAAACGAATATATATGTATATGTTTCCAAAATATCTTCTTCATCCTTACACAAAGAAGAGCGCCGCACACAGGGAACTAGTAGTGTCGGCGTCACTCGGTCTGAACCAAACACCAGCTTACCAGCACACTCTTCACCACAGGCTCTGGTCCAGCAAGTACATACACCAGCTCCTGATGCCCAGCCACACTGGTGTATGTACTTGCTGGACATTGGAGCCCGTGGTGTAGAGTGAGACCTTGCGCCGAGCGGTGAGAGGACCGAAGTGACATAAAGGCCTAACACAGGACAATAGGCCTGGTGGGGCCACGTGAATGTGGTGGTGAAGATGGTGCACATAATAGACTACACAGAATGTGCTGATCTGGGGGCCGCCATTTTATGCCGAGGTTGCTGTGACTCTTACTCTGGGCCCACCATCTTGTTGGCCTCGACCGTTTCCTGCGTGTAGAACTAGCCTTCTTTGATTAGTCTGTCCAAACCTGCCATTGTTTGCCGTCAATTCTGCGGCAGTCCTGGAGAAATGTGTCATGGGAGTGCTTTTGTGTGTGCGTCTGTGCGTGTATGAGGAGGTGTGTGCGCTTGTGCGTATATGAAAGACTATAGGGGCAGATTTATGAAGGCCTTGCGCCGCCGGTGCGTCGCTTTTAACATGGAAAAAGTGACGCTCCGGCGGCGCAAGGCCTTCATAAATCTGCCCCTATGTTCACATTTCTGTGTGCTTGTGCATGTCTGGGCGTGTGATGGTGTGGACATGTTTTTGGGTGTTTTTGTATTAGAACATGTGATTCTATGTGTGCTTGTGATTGTGCGAGCAGATGTTTCTGTTTGTGTGCTTATGTCTGTGCGTATGATGGTGTGTGCATGTATTTGAGTGTCTTTGTATTAGAACATGGGATTGTATGTATGCTTGTGCATGTGGATGTTTCTGTATGCGTACTTATATGAGCACTCTGTTCACGTATGAAAGTTTGTGCACACATTTGTGCGTGCTTGTGCATGTGATAGTGTATGTGTGTGTGTGTGCATGTATTTTGCGTGTACGTCTTTGGGTATTTTTGTTCTGGAGCATGTTATTGTATGTGTGCCTGTGTTTGCGTGTCTGCATGTATGTGAGTGTGAGCATATTTGTGTGTGCTTGTGCATGTGACGATGTTTGCGTGTGCATATATTTCGGTGTTTTTTTATTAGAGCATGAGATTTTATGTGTGCTTGTGTTTTTGGATGTTTTTGTCTATGTGCTTGTATGTGTGGGTCAGTAAGCATATGAGAGTGTTTGCTCACATTTGTGTGTGCTTGTCCATGTCTGTGCGTGTGATGGCGTGTGCATGCTGGATTTGTTATTCTCTGGCGGCCGCTGTCCTGGATATTGACTTTAACTTCCAGGTGCCTGACCTTAGGATGGCTACCAGTGTACCAGTGTACAGTACAGTCCCCTGCCTGATCCCAAGATGGCTTCTATAATGGCCCCCTTACACTTTGTTTTTACTTTCCCAGGGACAACAATTGGACATTGACCAGACCTTGAAGCTATCCCCTAGCCTGCCTATACATCAGGACTTGGAACCCGCGGAACTTACCCCAGACTGTGGATACTTAGCTATTTGGCTGATGCCTGGTGGAGCTACCATATAGCTAAAGAGGAGATGGGTTGTGAACTCCCCCCCTACCCCGCCCCTTCCGTCACCTACCCAGCCGGACCTTGGGCAGATTTTCCCCTTGTCTCTACATCCTATCTTCCTCCTACCCCTTTACCCCTTTACCCTATCCCCTTACCCTTCCTTGCTGCATTCACCCTGTCCCCTATGATATTTAAATGCTTTTCTTGATACTTATGTAACTTTTAACTGATGTAAATTGCAACATTATTGTTCCTCATGTACGGCGCTCTGATTCCCTCAGGTCTGGCCAGCGCTATATAATAACTCATTAATTCAATTTGTTCCCCTTTAGTACTCTTTGTCTCAATGTCTACCTCCCTAGTTCCTATCCCCTCTCCCCTGACTCTCTCATCTTGCTTGCTAGTCTGCCTAACCCCCTGTCCTGTGTGTCCTTTGACTAAGCACTCCTTCTCTCCTTGTTGGGAAAGATCCAATATTTATACTCTGGAGTCTCAGCAAACCGGCTGAGAGAGTCTAATGCACCAAGGGAGCCACTCACAGCTGAGGTATGGTATGGCACCCCGTGCCAAAGCACACCCTCTCCCCTTTTTGGGGAAGGATCCAGAATGTAGGCCTTGGAGTCTCAGAGAACCTTCTGAGAGAGTCCACTGCGTAAAGGGAGCCTCCCGCAACTGAGATAGGGAAGTGATGCCACTTCCCCTGGGATCACAGCTTACTTGACTTTGGACGTTGCTTCGACTCGTCTACCGGTTTGTGTTCCCCGTCGCCCTGCCCCTCCTCTTCCCATGCGGTGTCCTTCACCCTCCCCTCCTCTTTCCCGCCTTCATTACCTGTCTACTTCCCAAGCTCCTTCCCCTTCCCTGAATATTCCCCCTGCCTGCTTTTCCCCTTACGTATTTGTGCTTATTGTTTATCTTGACCATACAAGTAACTATGTTGCCATGCTCTAATAACTTTGTAACCTTTGTAACAATGCAACCTGTAACTATGATTTGATGCTCATGTAAAGCGCTCTGATACCTCAGGGTCTAGCCAGCGCTATATAAAACCTTTAAAATAAATAAATAAAAATATACAGTGTAGCTATTTGCATGCACCCCGAGGGCTGGCTCGCCCGAGGGTATAAACAAGCATTTGCAATGCAATAGGTCTCGCATTTGCGAGAGTTTAAGCTAATGGCATTGTAATGACAAAGTCTTTTATTTATGTTTTAAAAACCAACACATACATAAAAGGCATTGTAATTTTCAATGCCAAGAGCTCAAACTCTCGCAAATGAGAGACCTATTGCCAGCAGCGGTGCGTCCATTGGGGCGTGGGGGCGTAGCCCCACTAAGCCTGGACGCACCTAAAATATTTTTGTGAATTGCCTGCAAATAAATGACACAATATTATAAGCGCCGCAGCGCAGCGCTTCAATCCGGGACACACCCGATTGAATCTGGAGAGTGCGCAGGGGCAGGGGGTGGGGCTGGCTGGTCTGCTGCGGCTTGAATTACAGTCTGCAGCAGGCCAGCAGCAGCAGTACTGCGCATGAGGATGGCAGGCTTGCTCCTAGCCCGAGCATGCACGCTGCTAACCTGACAGTATGAGGGACCGAGGGGGTGCTGCTTTATCCGGGCCGCAGCAGCCCCGGGGTTTCAAAGGCATCCAGGGCTTGTGGGACACTCTCGCGCCGCACGGCCACCAGCTGCTGCGCGCGTCCCATTGCCTTGCCTAACTGCCTCGCCGCCGGCCTCGCTGCCGCCCTGGTCTCCCCCCAGTTGTTTTCTCCATTTGTTTTGCCCTCCATTTGTGCTTGTATTTCTGTGCCGTGGTAACGTTTCTCTTCCTGTTTTCCCCATTTGTTTTGCCCTCCATTTGTGCTTGTAGTTTCTGTGCCGTGGTAACGTTTCTCTTCCTGTTTTCCCCATTTGTTTTGCCCTCCATTTGTGCTTGTTTCATTGTAAATTATTGTAATCTCTGTGCCGTGCTTACGGTTTCCTTCCTGTTTGCCCGCCTACCTCGCCGCCCTCCGCTCTCCCTCCCCGCTTCCCGCCACCGCCATTTGCCCCGCCCCTTTTCTCTTCTGTACCCTCCCCGCTCCCGCCTCCGCCTCCCAGCTGCTCCGCCCACCCGCGCACTTGGCCTTATATGGCGACCGTGCGACGCAGGTGAGTGTGACCCACTTGTGGGACACCCCCGCGCCGCACGGCCACCAGCTGCTGCGCGCGTCCCATTGCCTTGCCTAACTGCCTCGCCGCCGGCCTCGCTGCCGCCCTGGTCTCCCCCCAGTTGTTTTCTCCATTTGTTTTGCCCTCCATTTGTGCTTGTATTTCTGTGCCGTGGTAACGTTTCTCTTCCTGTTTTCCCCATTTGTTTTGCCCTCCATTTGTGCTTGTATTTCTGTGCCGTGGTAACGTTTCTCTTCCTGTTTTCCCCATTTGTTTTGCCCTCCATTTGTGCTTGTTTCATTGTAAATTATTGTAATCTCTGTGCCGTGCTTACGGTTTCCTTCCTGTTTGCCCGCCTACCTCGCCGCCCTCCGCTCTCCCTCCCCGCTTCCCGCCACCGCCATTTGCCCCGCCCCTTTTCTCTTCTGTACCCTCCCCGCTCCCGCCTCCCAGCTGCTCCGCCCACCCGCGCACTTCGCCTTATATGGCGACCGTGCGAACGCGCAGCGGCCACGCGCAGCGGGTGCGCCGATTGTGCGCCGAAGGCGCGCCAAAGGTAAGCCCGTCTGCGCCCGTCCGCGCCTGGACCGCGCCCAGTGCCAGGACCCCTGGCCCCCGAGGACCCCGACCGATCCGCCTGACGTACTCCGCCGCCACCCTCACCGCACTCAACACCGGCCGACTCCCAGATTGCCACCAAGCCACACCACGATGCACCCACGGACCCTTCAGCTGCCACGCCTGCAAATTCACCTGCATCCGGACCTGCCTCGCACCAGCACCCGCCAAGTCGACCTCCAGCAGCACCCACCTCAAGTGCATCCTGCTCAACACCCGCTCCGTCCACAGGCACGCCATCGAATTCTGGAACCTCCTAGACACCACAGCCCCAGACGTTGCCTTCCTCACTGAGACCTGGATGAACGCCTCTTCAGCTCCCGACATCGCCATCGCTATCCCAGAGGGCTACAAGATCGTCCGGAGGGACCGCAACGCCAACCAGATGGGAGGAGGCATCGCCATCATCCACAAGAACACCATCCGTCTCACGACCAGCACCGACAACTCCCTGACCACTGCGGAACACCTGCATTTCCAGATCCACACCGACCCAAACACCACCCTCAGAGGCACCCTGATCTACCGACCCCCGGGACCACGCACACAATTCAGCGAGGACATCGCCGACTTCGTCAGCCCGCATGCCCTCCCCTCCGCCGACTACATCCTCCTGAGGGACATCAACTTCCACCTGGAGAACAACAACGACCGCAACACCACCACCCTGCTCGACAACCTCGCCAATCTTGGACTCAAGCAGCTGGTGTCCACCCCCACCCACCTCGCCGGACACACACTCGACGCAGTCTTCTCTTCCAGCACAGACATCGACTTCAGCCACGCCACAGAGCTTCAATGGACGGACCACAGCTGCGTCCACTTCACCTTCAAGAGAACGAAGACCCACCACCACCAGCAACAGGCCGCCCGCAGAAGCTGGAACAAGATCACAGCAGACCAGCTCGCCACCTCCCTGAGCCAGCACCCTCCTGCCAGCTCAGCGAACCCCAGCCAGGCCGCCGACAACCTCACGAAGTGGATCAGCATCTGCGCGGACGAGCTCGCCCCGCTGAGGACCCCGCCCAACAGACCCGGCAGCAAGAAAGCCCCGTGGTTCACCGACGAACGCAAGAGCTCCAAGAAGAACTGCCGAGCCCTCGAGAAAGTCTGGAGAAGGGAACCCACACCGGACAACAGGACCACCTTCAAGCTGGCCACCCGGAAGCACCACCAGCTGATCCGCGCAGCCAAGAAAACTGCATTCAAGGACCGGCTGGACAACAACGCACACAACTGCAAAGAACTCTTCAACATCGTGAAAGAGCTATCCAACCCCAGCGCAGGAAACAACGACATCACCCCATCGCAAGACCTCTGCAACTCCCTCGCCTCATACTTCCACAACAAGATCGCGGACATACACAACAGCTTCAACAACCAACCAACGCACACCAAGACCGAACAACCACCCCCCACCACCACCCTCCACGCCTGGACCCCGATCAGCACCGAAGACACCATCCGCACGATGAACTCCATCCACTCCGGATCACCGACCGACCCCTGCCCTCACCACGTCTTCAACAAGGCCGACGCTGTCATCGCACCCCACCTGCGAGACATCATCAACACATCCTTCGACACCGCCACCTTCCCTGAGAGCTGGAAGCACGCCGGACTCAGCGCTCTACTCAAGAAACCCTCAGCGGACCCCACCGAACTCAAGAATTACCGCCCCATCTCGCTCCTACCGTTTCCAGCCAAAGTCATCGAGAAGACCGTCAACAAGCAGATGGCCGCCTTCCTCGAGACGAATGGATCCCTCGACCCCTCACAGTCCGGCTTCCGAGCCAATCACAGCACCGAGACCGCCCTCATAGCCGCCACCGATGACATCCGAGCCCTGATGGACAACGGAGAAACAGTGGCCCTCATCCTCCTAGACCTCTCCGCGGCATTCGACACTGTCTGCCACCGCACCCTAGTACAGCGCCTCAGCAACGTCGGAATCCAGGACAAGGCGCTGGAATGGATCATCTCCTTCCTCGACGGAAGAACACAGAGAGTCCGCCTACCACCGTACAAGTCAGAGGCCACCGAAGTCATCTGCGGCGTCCCCCAAGGATCCTCACTGAGCCCCACCCTCTTCAACGTCTACATGAGCCCCCTCGCGGCCATCGCACGCCAACACAACCTCAGCATAATCTCCTACGCCGACGACACCCAGCTGATCCTCTCCCTGACCAACGACCCCGCCGCCGCCAGAGCCAACCTGCACAAAGGGATGAAAGAGGTAGCCGAGTGGATGACGACCAGCCGCCTGAAACTGAACTCGGACAAGACGGAGGTCCTCATCCTGGGCTCTTCACCCTCCGCCTGGGACGACTCCTGGTGGCCCCCCGCCCTGGGCACCGCACCCAAACCGACAGACCATGCACGCAACCTGGGCTTCATCCTGGACTCCTCCCTCTCCATGACCAGGCAAGTCAACAACGTCTCCTCGGCGTGCTTCAACATCCTACGCATGCTACGGAAGATCTTCTGGTGGATCCCCACCGAGACCAGGAAGACCGTCACCCAGGCCCTCGTCACTAGCCGACTGGACTACGGCAACGCCCTCTACGCCGGTACCACCGCCAAGCTCCAGAAGAGACTCCAGCGGATCCAGAACGCCTCAGCCAGACTCATCCTCGACATCCCACGAACCAGCCACATCTCCGGACATCTGAGAGACCTTCACTGGCTCCCCGTCAACAAAAGAATCACCTTCCGCCTCCTCACCCACGCACACAAAGCCCTACACGACCAAGGCCCAAGCTACCTCAACAGCCGAATCAACTTCTACGCTCCCAAACGCCACCTCCGATCAGCCAACCACGCCCTCGCCGCCGTCCCCCGCATCCGAAGAGCGACTACAGGAGGAAGGTCCTTCTCCTACCTGGCCGCCAAGACCTGGAACTCCCTCCCGACCGACCTGCGCCTGACCCAAGACCATCTCTCCTTCAGGAAGAAGCTGAAGACCTGGCTGTTCGAGCAGTAGCGGCACCCCCCCTCCCCCAGCGCCTTGAGACCCTACGGGTATGTAGTGCGCTCTATAAATGTCATTGATTGATTGATTGATTGAGGGCGAGTAGTTAGTGTGCCCCCCCCAGCGCCAGGATTGGCTGGTCCCACCACGCAGAAGGGCAGGCAATCCATTATTGGATGCCGCCCGTGGGTGGTGGCACACTGCCTCACTGCACTGCATATGGCCAATCACTGTGACTTCAGCATGTGAAGTCATGCAGTGATTGGCCATTCAGGACGTGCGCGCGCCATGACGTTTCTTTATGTACTGTACTGTGTAGTTTTCTAGTCTGTCTGTTCTAGGGTTCGAGTCGCCACGTGTGCGTCTGACTGACTGACTTGGACTTACTGGAGCCTGGCTGGCTGTGGCTGAGAGTCTAGCCCAAAGGTGAATGATACTGGGTATTTAAATGATCTTATTATCTTAATTAGAAAAAGGCTTAAGCTTAAATTACCAACGGTATTTTTTGTTACTTCAAATGCCGGCGGCATTTGAAGTAAAAAAAAATACCGTCGGTAATTTTATGCCGGCCCTGCCCGGCCCATGTAAATGTCCCTTCCTCCGGTGGTGATGATTGGGCTGTAAATAATTGCTGTATGTATGATGTGGTGGTGTACACGCTGCTTAAGGGCCCACTGACTGTGGCCTCGGAGAAGTATGCGGCCTGTCCACTTTCTAAAGGCGTTTTTTTTTTTTAAATGAGACAGAGCTGTTTATGACGAGGGTAAAAGAGAGAAAGAGACTTGTTGTTAGTGTCAAAATCGGGAGGGAATGCGTATTTTGACTTTAAATGCCGGCTCTGCCCGGCCCATCTGTACATGTCCCTTCCTCTGGTGGTGATGATTGGGCTGTAAATAATTGCTGTATGATGTGGTACGGTACTGCCAATGTGTACCGTGAGACGTGTCAACCAATAAATGCAGCGACCTCGGGAGTCGTGACAGCTGCCATAAGGTCAGTAACAGGGACGCTCGCACCTCCTAGGCGGGCAGTTTATCTTGCAAAATTTGCAATTGGGCTGTAAATAATTGCTGTATGTATGATGTGGTGGTGTACACGCTGCTTAAGGGCCCACTGACTGTGGCCTCGGAGAAGTATGCGGTGGATTGGATGGTGAGTAGGTGAAAGGATGGATGAGTGGGTGGGTGGGTGGGTGGGTGGATGGTGGATGGTGGATGGTTGGGTGGATGATGGGTGGGAAGGTGGATGAATGAAATGATGGATGGATTGATGGATTGATAAGTGCAAGGGTGAATGAATGGACATATGAGTGAAAGGGTGGATGTAAGGATGGATGAGTGAGTGAAAGGGAGGGTAGACGGACAAAAGGATGAATAGATGTGTGAAGGAGTGAAGGGGTGAAATGATAGATGGATGAATGATAGGGTCAATGGATGGATTCATGAGTGGATGAGTAGATGGGTGGGTGGATGGATGGATGGAAGGAAGGATGGCTAAGTGAAAGGGTCATTGGAGAGAGAAAGGGAGGATGGATGGATGACTAAAAGAGTGGATGGGTGGAAGGATTAGTAAGTGAAAGGATGGCTGGATTGGTGAAAGGGTAAATGGCTGAATGGATGAGTGAATGGATGGATGGGATGAAGAGTGGATGGATAAGTGTACAGATGGATAGGGTGAAAGGATAGATGGATGGATAATGGAGGATGAGTGAAAGGATGGATGAGGGGATGGATGAAGGGATGGATGAGTGAAATGATAGATGTAAGGATACATGATGGATAGGTTTGCAAATGGTTGAATATGTTTGGAAATGGCTGGACTTACTTATAAACTATTGCGCGACCTCTGATGTCTGTAAAACGTACCTATTGTCCTGAAGTTTTGTCCTGAATTTTGACCTCCTGTCCTGAATTTGTGTCCTGAATTTTGACCCTTTGTACTGAATTTTTACACACACCGTCCTGAATTTGCACCAATGCCAGTTGGTCACCCTAAACACAGTCACTTAGTGAGCCTCAAACCATGGACTCTCAATTATGTGCCCCTCCCAAGGTTTATTCAGTCTGGCGGCCACTCTCCAACAGCAGCGTCTGCCGGACTGCAGCAGTGTCCATCATGATGCCTCTTAGTCAGCACGTGCTCATCAACATTATGTTTACTGCGCCCGTCTCAATTAACCAATCAGAATTATCCATCAGCACAATACAACAGTATATGTGGGACAACCTTAAAGAAATAAAAATAGGCTCGGATTCTGGCCACAGTCTGCAGGTTTTACGGCCATAAGATACAACGCTCACATATGAGGGCCGCCGGATATCGAGGGAGTGTAGTTTAGAAAAAAAATGGTAACAACATCTTCAGACACTTCTTTTTCAAATTTAGCAGAGGCATTAAACCATTAATCCCACAATTTCAAAATTACCGTGCAATTTCCAGCAGGACTCCGAGCTGCTCACATGTTACTTCTTCCTTTTCAAGAGCAGAGTTAAACCCTCAAACACCCCCCACCGCCACCCTGGGAGAAGGTCTGTACCTGGCTAGCTACAGACCCGGCCCTAGCCAGGAAAAAACACATAGTGCTTGGAGGCGGAAATTATCAATGAGCGGCACACAAAATCCATCTTTAAGAACATACAGGAAGAGGAGCCCTTCAAACACCCTAATGCCACAAGAAGACCCTCAAAATGGCCGCCTAGCAGTGCCCATCTCTGATGTCATAGTAAGGCCCCTCTGTGACGTCACGATCGGAACCTACCAAAGCCTTCCTCAAAGGGTGAGTGACAGCCAGACCCAACATGGTGGATTCCATTGTGACGGGGGAAGGGAAAGAGCAGAAGTGTCAGGATGAAGGGATTACTTAAGTAGTGGGAGTGAGGTGGGGAGGAGTCAGAGGGAAGAGTAAACAGAACATTAGTAGAGGAGAACGCCCATAGAACAAGGAAGGGGGGTGGTGGGGGATTGACCAGTCCAAAGGAGAGTTCATGGGTCATAGATGTACACAGAGGGGGCCTCTACCTTGACAAGCTATCTCTAGTTCACTTCAGCGATTCCAGTGCCGGGCTTCAATGTAATAGCATGATGCATTCTGGGTGTTGTAGTCTTATTTTCTTCCACTGACCTAGGCGAATATACCTAGAATCGAAGATTTGGTGGTGAAAAGTTCAGGAATGAAGACGGTGTCCGCCATGACCCGGAGTGAGGTGGGACCCAGAGGGTCCCCATGTCCTCCAAGTGCAGGTCATTCAATGGGACTTTCTTCTCAGGGTCCACCCTTCATGATGTGGAAAACAGCAAAACTAGAACCGCAAGGATGAAAAGAAGAACCAAAGACACCCGGCACTCCCTCTGGCACTAGACTGCGCAAGACTGTTATGGGGCCTACAAGAGTTGTGTTGGGTGGTACTGGTCCAATGCTGTCTAGTGGTGGTACTAACCCAATGGGAGGTGGTGGGAGCGGGAAATGAAAAGCTAGAACAAGGGGATTGGCAGTGGTCACTCCAGGTACAGAGTGGAGAGCTGGTGTCAGACAATGTGTCCCTCGCGGCTGAGGCGCGGGCCTGCTTGGGATATCCCAAGGCTTGCTTGGGGTGTCCCAAGGCCTGCACATGGCTGTTTCATGCCGCATAATCGAGCACACTACTCCCTGGCCCTGCTTGTGCTAAATAAATGTTGAATACACAAAAAATACAAAAATTACCATAGTACAGTCCAGCATGAGGAACCAACGCTTACTGCCACTGTGCCTCCCCTCTCCTCGCCCCAGGGGCTGTGCCCCGACAGGCTGCAGCAGAGCCCACTCAGAGCAACCTTGGGCTCCTTTAAGAGCAGCAGCAGTGGTTAGTTAACAGGTTCTGTTACCCACTGTTGCTATGTCATAGCAGTGAGTTATTAGATTTGGAGTCCTGCTAATGGCTCGCTATGTGAGAGAGCCATGCAGAACACACTGAATTCTAGATGGGCGACACTGAATGCTTTTCTCCAAGCAGTCCTGCGTGACCTCAAACAGCCAATGGGAGTGAAGCTTGAGTGTTCTTTGAGGTCTCTCAGAACAGAGGTACAAAAAAAGACCACCACCCCCGTTACCTACTTTTTACCAAGCTACGGTGCTTTGGGTGTGAGTGAAAGAGAATGCTTATTAAAAGTTAATAGGTGGAAAGTTGTTAGAAAAACAGAACCGATGCCAAAGCAGTAAAATCAAGTCATCTTCAATTTAATGTGACTAAAGGGCACACAATGGCTGCCACAGTGCCACCATATTTTTGTGGGCCCCGCTGCTTCCATCTTTCCCTTAGCCTGTAAGACTACACTGCTTCAGAGTTGGCCTTGCTACAATATTTATGGTTTTGCGGTTTTGCTGGTGGGATGTGCTCACTTTTGGGGTACATCTAAGATGTAAACAAAGACGGACTGTAAAAACTGTCTGCAAGTACTTAGGCCTCAAACAGCCTGACAGCAAGCTCCCTGCAGGAACACAATCTGCATGAGTGTGTGTGTCTGTGTGTGTGTGTCTGTGTGTGTATGCTAGATCCTTTATTTGCCTTTTCGAAAGAATAGGCTTGTGTGGTAGCGAGCTGGCACCTCATGTAGTGACTGTGGAGAGTGGAATCTATCTAGATATGTGTGTGTGGGGGGGTGTCTGTGTGAGTGTGTGTGTGGATTGATGTGTGGGTGTGAGTCTGTATGTGAAAGTGTGTCTCTGTGTGTGGGCGTGTGTTTGTAATGTAATAACTGCACTTTCACAATTGCTTTATTAACCTTCCTGCTTTCTCAAATTTGCTTGAAAATGCACGATTTTTCTTCTCTTTTTTCAAAATTTTCCGAACCCCCCTTATGGGCAGAAAGACACAAAAAACGAGTGGGACAGAGGGCAGAAAGGCACAAAAACGAGTGGGACAGAGGGCAGAAGGGCACAAAAACGAGTGGAACAGGGGGCAGAAAGGTACCAAAAACGAGTGGGACAGAGGGCTTTGTAAAGGCTGTCTCCCAACTGCTGTGCAACTTCTTCTACTCTTAGAGCTGAGATTTTCATGCAAGTCTTATAGTCTGAATTCAGCAGCGTAATAGGACGGAATGTATGAAGCTCTGTGGTTATACTGTATAAGCAGCTACCTATGTTATGCCATCTATTAATGTAATAACTGCACTTTCACAATTGCTTTATTAACCTTCCTGCTTTCTCAAATTTGCCTCATCATTGGTTGTCAAATTTGCTTGGAAAATGCACGATTTTTCTTCTCTTTTTTCAAAATTTTCTTGGGGGGGGTTATCCCCCCAAACCCCCCTTAAGGGGTTCGGGCACGCTCGCTGCGCTCGCTCGCTATCGTGCAGTATGGAAATCACTTTGCGCCCACCACTTTCAAATGTCACCACACGCCTGCCTATTGCAGTGCAAATGCTTGTTTACACTAACGGTTCTGATTGTTCTTTCTTGCGGCCCCGCCCCCACCTTCGCAGATCTCATCCCACTGCACTCATAGTAGCTCCCATAATTTTTTGCACTTCAACCTCTAAAGTTAAGATTCACAATAGGGAGCTGAAGTGAGATGTGTGAAAGGAACTGGTGGGCATAGACTTTGTATATGTCAATCAACTTGGTTTCTTTATACTTAGGAATGAATGTTAAAAATAAATACAGGTTTTTATGCAATTTAATATATTTCATATGCGCACATCTTGTGTTTTTAGGCACGGGGAGATTAAGGGATTTGTCCAGAATCATAGAATGTTTAGCGGCACCGAGAGTCGCACCTTGTTCTCAGTTCCAAATTGGGCAGCCCTGACCGTTTCGCCACCCTCCCCCAGTGGATGTAGTTTGAAGTGTTTTTCTATAAGAAACAAAAATGATATTTTTTTCAGTGACATTGCAGTGTGTTTTCTCTGAAGAAATGTATTTGTGCAGATTATCAGAAATTTGGACGGCCTTTAGTCATTTTACGATACAGAAGGTGCAGGGGGGGAAGCCCAGCGCTGCGCTTAGAGAGGTGGAGGAGCCAAAGGGAGAGACGAAGGTTGAAACACAAGGAGGTCTCTGTTGAAGTAACATCACTGCCTTACAGAGTGTTTATTAACCGTGAGTACTTTATACAAGATATATCTAGTGCTAAGAAAATCAGTGTTTCTCCATGAGGCCAGCAGGTTGATCTAAACACCTATATCTGGGTACATGACTGACTCCGGGGTAACACTTCACAGCACTCACACTCACCTTGGACTGCCCCCGTGTCTCGCAGAGGCAGCACAGACAGCGTGATCACCACACAGAGTGAGGGTCTCAGAGCCCCCTCCCCGGTCTCCATTGCACCACTGCAGGGTTGCCCTCCTCCCCTCTCACTAACAGTTGGATCTCCCGCTGCAGCCCTCTGACAGCACACACGGCCCGCATAGACAATATAACTGCACAGTAAATATGTCAGCCGTATGAAATTACTGTGCTTGGTCCAAAAATAGAAATTGTATTAATGAAATGTGATATTGTATCCTGCCATTCGGTTGCTGTACTTCTTTTTAGTAAGTCTATTCCGTAACATACAAAAATAAAAAAATAACAACACAAACGCCCTCCACACAAGGTATAACTAGATTGTGATTATAGATTGTACTTTATTTTTAGCCTAGAATACTTCACTAATAGTGCAACAAAGGAGTGGATAATCAACAAATTTTATTTTAAAAGAGGAGCTCCATTACAAATGTTGCATTTTGACGCCGCGGTCTCTGTAGCTGTGCCAGCATGAAGGGGAGGTATACTTTTACCCCTGAATATACCAAGAAAGTCTTCTGGTTTTATGGCAAAGTAAAGAAAAGCTCAATTTCTCAGGGTGAAGACAAAATAAACAAGAGAGGCGAAAGATCAATAGAAGAGCAAGGGGGAGGGAGGGATCGACGCCTTGTCTCCAAGTGGTGGGGACTGACAGAGAGAAGGTGCAGGTAAAGTAACTGGCGAACTGTGGGAGCAAGATAGGGTGTAGGAGAGGGATGCACAGGGGAAACAGCACACGGGGGACAGAACATGAAAACACGTGCTTAAAGAAATAGAACAAGCTTTTCTAAACGAGCCGGTAGCGGCTGAGCCGTAATAAATCAAGCGCCAGGTGGGAGACGCCATGCGTGTGCACATCGCCTGTCCGGCGGCGGGCGGGCGCGCACATGGTTTGTCTCCCTTCGCGAACGAAAGCGAGACCTAATAACAGAGCTCAAGACCGCTCGGGGTCTTGGCTCGTAAAATATAACTAAGTGTGTGTGTCACCTTTATGCGCTCTTCAAGCCTAAGGCCTAGCCTTGATCCGAGCGTGAAGTCAGCCAGGCCTGACTTCCACATTGGCGACGAAGCGGATCCCACCCGCGCCTCAGCCGCGTCTCACCTTGTCCGGCGTATCCCTGGTAACCCAGACCCCAGCGTGTGGCCGCCGCCGTGGTGTCCTCTGCTGCCGTGCGGCCAGCGGGTGCCCACCTCACATAGACTCCAGCAAGCGCATCCAGGCGGGTCCCCACCCCGCAAAGACTCTAGTGAGCACGTCCAGGTTTGTGCCCTCCCTGCGAAGAATCAGGCGGAGGATACTCGGCGGGTGCCCACCCCGCGAGACACAGCAGTGGAGTCCCGAACAAGCCTCAGGGGCCCAGTCGGAGAGGTGGTGAAGCGTGGCCAGCATCTGCGCCGCACGCAAGGTGGGAAATAACCTGCATGTGCGCGCACGTCTGCATTGGCCCGAGCCACCGCTCCTACTGACACGGCTCAGAGAGAGAGAGAGAGTCCTGCGTGAAGCCCTGGGACAAGTGACTGTGAGCCAGCACCATCAAGCACTGCCACAGCCAAATCCAAGTCTAGGCAGATTGAGCCAGCACCATCACGCACTGGCACATACTACTCTGAAGCAAAGACAACACAGTGCCATAAACAAGCAGTGGCAACTGCAAGAGTGGCACTACCACTTTAAGGCTAGCAGCTCCTGCACAGACGCAGGCAAGTGCATGAAAGGACAGAACACATGCACAGGGGGGTCTTCACACGCACCACACCCGGACCCACCCAAGTACGCGACCCCAGCCACGCCCGGAGACACTGCCCGGCAGCGTGGTTCCCGCCAAAGCAAGCCTGGTTCACGGTGTTACTGTGCAGAAGCGGGACACAAGGCCGCGCACTGACTGTGCGTGCCACCATGAATGTCCAGAACCAAGATGGAGCTGGTGGCTCCGCACCGCCACCACAGCAGGCCCCACTACCAGCACCTCAGCATGCGCCACCACAGCCGGGACACGCCACTGCTGCCCCCCTGCCACCTTTCAGTGAACTGGCGGACCCTGCCACAGCTGCAGTACGATGGAAATCGTGGATTAGTCGACTGGATCATTACTTGGTGGGTATGAGAGAGATGGATGGCAGGGTGAAGAGGTCACTCCTTATGTGCTACGGAGGCGGAGAGCTATACGATATGTTCGAAACCTTGCCGAACACGGGGCCAGACAACAACTACGAGGAGGCGGTGGCAGCCTTAAACAGGCACTTTGACCCTCAGATCAATCCTGATTTTGAACGGTTCAAGCTCCGTCAGGCGAGACAAAGAGAGGCCAAGACAAATGACGCATTTTATGCCGGCTCCGGAAGTTGGCAAGTTCGTGCACACTGTATGACCAGAGGGAAGAGATCCGGGTGAAAGTCATACAAGGGTGTGAATCAGTGACACTCCGCCGCCTGATACTCAGGTAACCACGAATAACTCTGGATGAAATTCTGGTCCCCGCAAGGATACGAGATGGAAGCAGCCCTCAACCGGCAAGTATCCTTGGCAGGGGCCTATCGACCCCCAGTGATCAAAGAGGAAAGGTTCAATGCTATTCAACGACTACCAGCAATGCTCAAAGGAGGTTGGAAGCAGGTGCAGAAGACCGCATGTGGGAACTGCGGTCTGGAACATCCACCGTCTGGTCAATGCTTCGCCAAGGGGAAAACCTGCTTGAAATGTGGGAGGCTCACCCACTTCGCGAAAGTATATCGAGGAGGCCAGCCCAGGATCAATAACACAGGACAACATGGATTGTCGAACGCAGTTAGACAGCAAATGCTGGAAGATCCGCTGGAACAAACGGACACCACCCTGCCAGGGTATGGCTTTGGAGCAGATGATGAGATATTTGTGGTGTCATTCATGAGCCGCGACTATAGCCCCTAGAGCGCCAGGCCCGCTCCAAGACTTTACATTCATGTTTGAGGTCCCTTAATTCTTGGGAGAACCATGGCTTAGAGGGCGATTCTCTTGCCAACTTGGATCGACAGGGCGCAGCCAAAGCTGACACTGAGTCTGAGATCCAGGAGTTAAACCCCTTAACATATCCCTCAAGATTATCTTGGAGATGCGGTCTGGAGACAACCAGTGAGTTGGAAAACTGATAGGGATCAATTTTGCTAAAGGCCGGAGGCGGATGCCAGGGGGCAACCTACGCCGGCCAGGTCAGCTCCCAAGAGAAAAAAGTCGGGAAGTGGACCGACCAGAAGACAGGCACAAGTTTGTCCACCTGAATCGTGAAATTTGAACACATGGGGTCAAGAGTATGACCTGCTTAATGGGTCGGAAATGTGACCCATTGCCTTAATTGCACCGATGGAAGCATATCAGGAAAGTCGGCTGAATCCAAGGACTCCTGATGGTCCAGATGCAAATTAACATCCCCAAGAATCATGTAATGGGAAAAACGCAAAGCTTGCTCGGCCATGGCGTCCCCACAAGCTTTAAGAAAGCCCTTAGGATTACCAGGGGGCAGATAAATAAGCGACTCACCCAATGTAAAGTGGGTAGAAAGCTCCACTCTAAAGTCAAGGACTTCGCATTCCTCCCAAAAGCTAGCAATTTCACTGTAAAGAGCCCAATTTGCTCTATACATAATGGCAAGGCCACCTCCCTTGCCGACAGAGCGATCGGCCCGATGTATTTTTATAGCCAGCCTGAGTACCTAATGAGATAATGGGATTAGATGAGGCAGCCAGCCACGTTTCAGTAATGAAGAGGAAGTCCAGTGAGTGATCCACAACCAGATCAAAAATATCCACATGGGGCTTCCTCATAGATCTGGCATTAATCAAAGCGGACTTGATGGGCAAAGACCCAGGAGATTTATTCATAAGCACAGTGCTCCGAGGAGAAACACATGTGGGCCTAAACTCGCAATCCGGACAGGCAAACATCCTGTTCGACAGAGGGGAATAACCATAGTGTGAAAGGCAAGAAGGTGGTCTGCAACTTATCAGGAACTCACCATCCAGACAAATTAGCTTTCTGTCAACCGACTCCTCTCGGACAGCATTTCTAGCCCTGGGCGCTGACTTTGCGTTGATGGGCGCAGACGGGCTTGCCTTTAGCACGCCTTTGGCGCGTCCGCTGTGCGTCCGAGCAAAGGCCATTAAGTAGGGACTGGCTGAAGATGCGTACGGCGTGCAGCAACTAGAGCGCTGCAGGCAGAGGCAGGAGGCACGTTCAAGATGGCCGCTAGCCAGGACTAGCCTTCTGTTTGTGGGTTATGAGTGTCATGCAGTTCACATGCACATGATGTGGCTCCATTCACGGTCTGAGACAGCATGACGTCTGTTTGTGGGGTGTGAGTGTTATGGGGTTCACACACACGTGCTGTGAACCCATTC
The DNA here is from genome assembly GCF_964261635.1 of Lissotriton helveticus. Lineage (NCBI taxonomy): Eukaryota > Metazoa > Chordata > Amphibia > Caudata > Salamandridae > Lissotriton > Lissotriton helveticus. The sequence continues at coordinate 1,245,657,359 of NC_136059.1, read as the reverse complement.
ATTGCCTGAGACAGCATGACTTCTGTTTGTGGGGTGTGAGTGTCATGCAGTTCACAGGCACGTGCTGTGGCTCCATTCATGGTCTGGGACATCATGACTTCTGTTTGTGGGGTGTGAGTGCCATTGGGTTTTGAATGACGCTGGGTTGGAGATGGATGGATGCTGGGTTGGGGATGGATGGATGCTGGGTTAGGGATGGATGGATGCTGGGTTTGAGATGGATGGATGCTGGGTTGGAGATGGATGGAAGCTGGGTTGGGGATAGATGGATGCTGGGTTGGGGATGGATGGATGTTGAGTTGGAGATGGATGGATTCTGGGTTGGGGATGGGTGGATGCTGGGTTCGATATGGGTGGATGCTGGGCTGGGGAGGGATGCTGGGTTGGAGATGGGTGGATGCTGAGTTGGAGATGGAAGGATGCTCGGTTGGGGATGGATGGATGCTGGGCTGGAGATGGATGGATGCTGGGTTGGGGATGGATGGATGCTGGATGGGAAATGAATGAATGGGTGTTGGGTTGGAGATGGATGGATGCTGGGTTGGAGATGGATGAATGCTGGGTTGGAGATGGATAAATGCTGGGTTGGGGATGGATGAATGCTGGGTTGGAGATGGGTGGATGCTGGGTTGGGGATGGATGGATGCTGGGTTTGAGATGGATGGATGCTGGGCTGGTGATGGATGGATGCTGGGCTGGGGATGGATGGATGGATGTTGGGTTGGAGATGGGTGGATGCTGGGTTGGGGATGGATGGATGGATGGATATTGGGTTGGAGATGGATGGATGCTGGGTTGGAGATGGATGAATGCTGGGTTGGAGATGGATGAATGCTGGGTTGGGGATGGATGAATGCTGGGTTGGGGATGGATGGATGCTGGGTTGGGGATGGATGGATGGATGCTGGGTTGGAGATGGATGGATGCTGGGCTGGGGATGGATGGATGGATGATGGGTTGGAGATGGGTGGATGCTGGGTTGGGGATGGATGGATGCTGGGTTGGAGATGGATGGATGCTGGGCTGGGGATGGATGGATGTTGGGTTGGAGATGGGTGGATGCTGGGTTAGAGATGGAGGGATGCTGGATTGGAGATGGATGGATGCTGGGCTGGGGATGGATGGATGCTGGGCTGGGGGTGGATGGATGGATGCTGGGCTGAGGATAGATAGATGCTGGGTTGGGGATGGATGGATACAGGGTTGGGGATGGATGGATTCTGTGTTGGAGATGGTTGGATGCTGGGTTGGAGATGGATGGATGGATGCTGGGTTGGAGATGGATAGATGTTGGGTGGTGGATGGATGGATGCTGGGTTGGGGATGGATGGATGCTGGGTTGGGGATGGATGGATGCTGGGTTGGAGATAATTGGATGCTGGGTTGGAGATGGATGGATGCTGGGTTGGGTATGGATGGATGCTGGGTTGGGGCTGGATGGAAGCTGGGTTGGAGATGGATGGATGCTGGGTTGGGTATGGATGGATGCTGGGTTGGGGCTGGATGGAAGCTGGGTTGGAGATGGATGGCTGCTGGGTTAGAGATGGATAGATGCTGGGTTGGGGATGGATAGATGCTGGGTTGGAGATGGATGGATGCTGGGTTGGAGATGGATGGATGCTGGGTTGGGCATGGATGGATGCTGGGTTGGGTATGGATGGATGCTGGGTTGGGGCTGGATGGAAGCTGGGTTGGAGATGGATGGATGCTGGGTTAGAGATGGATAGATGCTGGGTTGGGGATGGATAGATGCAGGGTTGGAGATGGATGGATGCGGGGTTGGAGATGGATGGATGCTGGGTTGGGCATGGATGGAAGCTGGGTTGTGGATGGATGGATGATGGGTGGTGGATAGATGGATGCTGGGTTAGGGATGGATGATGGATTGGGCATGGATTGATTCTTGGTTAGGGATGGATGGATGTTGGGTTGGAGATGTGTGGATGCTGGGTTAGAGATGGAGGGATGCTGGATTGGAGATGGATGGATGCTGGGCTGGGGATGGATGGATGCTGGGCTGGGGGTGGATGGATGGATGCTGGGCTGAGGATAGATAGATGCTGGGTTGGGGATGGATGGATACAGGGTTGGGGATGGATGGATTCTGTGTTGGAGATGGTTGGATGCTGGGTTGGAGATGGATGGATGGATGCTGGGTTGGAGATGGATAGATGCTGGGTTGGAAATGGATGGATGATGGGTCGTGGATGGATGGATGCTGGGTTGGAGATAGAAGGATGCTGGGTGGTGGATGGATGGATGCTGGGTTGGGGATGGATGGATGCTGGGTTGGGGATGGATGGATGCTGGGTTGGAGATAATTGGATGCTGGGTTGGAGAGGGATGGATGCTGGGTTGGGTATGGATGGATGCTGGGTTAGGACTGGGTGGAAGCTGGGTTGGAGATGGATGGATGCTGGGTTAGAGATGCATAGATGCTGAGTTGGGGATGGATAGATGCTGGGTTGGAGATGGATGGATGCTGGGTTGGAGATGGATGGATGCTGGGTTGGGCATGGATGGATGCTGGGTTCTGGATGGATGGATGATGGGTGGTGGATAGATGGATGCTGGGTTAGGGATGGATGGATGATGGATTGGGCATGGATTGATTCTTGGTTAGGGATGGATAGATGCTGGGTTGGAGATGGATGGATGCTGGCTTGGGGATGGATGGATGCTGGGTTGGGGATGGGTGGATGCTGTGTTAGGGATGGATGGATTGATGCTGGGTCGGAGATGGATGGATGCATGCTGGGTTGTAGTTGGAATCTCCTTCTACGCACCCAAGAGAAGCCTCCTCTCCATCGACCTTGCCCTGGCCGAAATCCTACGCATCCACAGAGCAGGAGGGAGAGCCGTCAATGCACCCAAGAAATCCCACGCATCCGTAGAGCCAGAGAGGGATGGGAGAGCCTTCTCCTCTATTGCAGCCAAGACCTGGAACAAACTCCTCCTCAGCATCAGACGAACTCCCACACTGCAAGCATTCAGGAAGAGCCTCAAGACCTGGCTCTTCAGATGAGACAGAGCTGCTTGAACACCCTCCCCCAACCCCAATCAGTGCCTTGAGACCCTCACTGGTGAGTAGGGCGCTTTACAAATCCCTGATTGATTGATTAAGACTTAACCCCTTGTATGCTCTTGACGAGCTGAGCTCGTCATGTGCACACAGTCGCCGTGTGCTCATGGTGAGCTCAGCTCGTCATGAGACCCACCCATGGGGGAAGCGCTGGCGCTCCTCCCGTGGGACTGCGATCTACAAATTTGTTATGGGGAAGGCAGGGGAAGACCTTCCCCTGCCTCCCCCGCCCCCCTCCACATCATCAATGACATAGCGCGTGAGGCACGCAGACGTTATTGGAGGTTTCCTTTGTTTACAGACGCCATTTGCCTCCATTTGCCTCCAGGGTTTTCCTTTCCCTCGATGCCTCTTTTGTGTATTCCTGCTGCACGATCGTGCAATCGTGCAGCAGGAATGCCCACTAGACACCAGGGATTTTTTTTTGATTGTGCCACTGTTTGTTTGTTGGGGGAGCGGCCCTTTGGGCAAGGGTCGCTCCCCATTTGGGGGCATTTGAAATCGCTTTGCCTGGCCCCTGGGGGGGGGGGGGCGAATTTTAATATTTATACAGTAAATTGGCACACTAGGCCAATTTACTGGGGAGTGGCCCCTTGGGTAAAGGTCACTCCCATGGGGGCAATTTTAGGGAGCCCACAATATGCAATTTAGTATTGGGGAGCGATCCCTTTAGGCAAGGGTTGCTCCCCTTTTGGGGGCAATATAAATCGCTTTGTCTACTCCCCTGGGAGGCAGAATTTTAATTATTTTTCAGAAATTGGGCCAATGTGCTGGGGAGTGGCCCCTTGGGCAAGGGTCACTCCCATGGGGGCCATTTTAGGGAGCCCACAATGTGTAAAGCAGTCTTGGGGAGCGACCCCTTAAGCAAGGGTCGCTCCCCTTTTGGGGGCCTATATTTTTTCTTTGTTTGCCCCCTGAGGGGGGCTGATTTAAATTTTAATAAATGTATTCGGCCCACTGGGCCAATTGAATAAATGTAGTAGGCAGTGGCCCCTTGGGCAAGGGTCACTCCCATTTTTGGGGCATACATTTTGGCTTTGTCTGCCCCTTGGGGGGGGGCAGTTTTAATTTTACTAAAAAAAATTGGCCCACTTGGCTAATCAAATAAATGTACTGGGGAGTGGCCCCTTGGGCAAGGATCACTTCCCTTTTGGGGCCATTTTAGTATGCCCATGATGTTAGGTTTTGATTGGAGGAGCGGCCCCTTAGGCAATGGTCGCTCCCCTTTTGGGGGCCTACACTTTTGCTTTGTTTGACCCCCTTGGAGTGGCAGATTTAAATTTATAAAAATGTATTCGTCCCACTGGGCCAATAGAATAAATGTAGTGGGGAGTGTCCCCTTGGACAAGGGTCACTCCCATTTTGGGGGCATACATTTTGGCATTGTCTGCCCCCTGGGTGGGGCAGATTTAATTTTTCAACCATCAGCATGTTTTATCTCACTCCACCGCCCCAGTTCAGACATGGCCATATGCAAATGAGTGTGACCCTGTGCCTCATAGGAACAGTCCTGCAAAGTCATGTCTTCCCTGGCCCGGTAACAACCACCCTGGGACCGTTTCTGGCTAATCAGCAGTCATCAGTCGGGCTAGCTTGAGTCCAGTGGCAAATAGTTCATCACTTGTGTGGGAGGCCCATGTACCCGTGACATGAAAGGGCACAAAACATTTTGAGGCAACATCAACATTGCCTATCAAAAAATGTTTTGGGCCCTTGCCTGTCACGTGTACTTGCACCTCGCACACAAGTGAGGCACCATTTTAATCGGGAGACCTGGGGGAAAGCTGGGTGGTAGATAATTTGTGTGAGCCTGTTGATGCCACACTTTCCCACATAAAAATGTGTGAAAAAATGATTTTTTTTCAGCTAAAATTGAGGTTTGCAAGGGATTCCGGGTAAGGAAACATTGGGGGATCCAGGCAAACCATACCTCTTTGAAAGCCCCCGGGTGTCTACTTTGCAGAAATGTGTGGGTTTGGTAGGTTTTCCTAAATGGCCGCCGAGCATGGGGCCAAAACCCCAGGTGACCCTTCTTGCAAAAGCAGGTGGTTTGGAGATAGGCAACTTTGATGTCGCCTCACTACGTTTTGGGCCCTTGCCTGTCGCGGGTACTTGCGCCTTCCACACAAGTGAGGTACCATTTTAATCGGGAGACCTGGGGAAATGCTGGGTGGTAGGAAATTTGTGTGAGCCTGATGATGCCACACTTTCGCACACAAAACTGTGTGAAAAAAATGATTTTTTCAGCTAAATTTGAGGTTTGCAAGGGATTCTGGGTAAGGAAATGTTGGGGAATCTACCCAAGCCATACCTCCTTGGAAGCCCCGGGTGTCTACTTTCCAGAAGTGTGTGGGTTTGGTATGACCACGTTGCGTTTTGCACCGTTTCCTTTTGCGAGCACTAGGCCAACCTACACAAATGAGGTACCATTTTTCTCAGAAGACTTTGGGTCTTCACTTTGGGTGGAAATGTATGGATCCATGCAAATTCCAGAACTTTCAACCACAGAAATGTGAGGAAAATGTGTTTTTTTGACATTTTTTGGGGTTTGCAGGGGATTCTGGGTAACAGAACCTGGTGGGAGGCAGTCAAGTCACCCCATCCTGGATTTTCCTGGGTGTATAGTTTTCAAAAATGTATAGGTTTGCTAGGTTTCCCTAGGTGCCTGCAGAGGTAGGGTTCAAAAGCTACAACTAGGCTTTGCAAAAAAAGGGTCATTCTTTCACTGCGAAATTGAGGTGTGACCGTGTTGCGTTTTGCGCCGTTCCCTTTCGCAGGTACTAGGCCGACCCAGACAAGTGAGGTACCATTTTTCTCAGATGACTTTGGGGAATGCGGGGTGGGTGGAAATTTCTGGATCCAAGCAGGTTCCAGAACTTTCCACCACAGAAATGTGGAGAAAATTTGTTTCTTTTTATAATGTTTTAGGTTTGAAAGGGATTCTGGTTAACAGAACCTGATGGGAGGCAGTCAAGTCACCCCATCCTGGATTCCCCTGGGTGTCTAGTTTTAAAAAAAGTATAGGTTTGCTAGGTTTCACTAGGTGCCGGCAGAGGTAGGGTTCATAAACTACAGTTAGGCACTTTGCAAAAAAAGGACCTTTTTTCATTGCGAAATTGAGGTGTGATCACGTTGTTTTTTGCGCCGGTTTCCTGTCGCAGGCACTAGGCCGACCCACACAAGTGAGGTACAATTTTTCTCGAAAGACTTTGGGGAACGCGGGGTGGGTGGAAATTTCTGGATCCACGCAGATTCCAGAACTTTTCACCACAGAAATGTGGGGAAAATGTGTTTTTTTGACGATTTTGTAGGTTTGCATGGGATTCTGGGTAACAGAAGCTGGTGGGAGGGAGTCAACTCAAAAATGTATAGGTTTGCTGGGTTTCCCTAGATGCCGGCAGAGGTAGGGTCAAAAGCTACAGCTAGGCACTTTGCAAATAAAGGGTCATTTTTCACTGAGAAATTGAGGTGTGACCACGTTGGGTTTTGTGCCGTTTCCTGTCGCAGGCACTAGGCCAACCCACACAAGTGAGGTACCATTTTTCTTGTAAGACTTTGGGGAACGCAGGGTGAGTGGTGATTTCTGGATCCACACAGATTCCAGTCCTTTCCACCACAGAAATGTGGGGAAAATTTGTTTATTTTACAACATTTTAGGTTTGCAAGGGATTCTGGTTAACAGAACCTGATGGCAGGCAGTCAAGTTACCCCATCCTAGATTCCCCTGGGTGTCTAGTTTTAAAAAATGTATAGGTTTGCTAGGTTTCCCTAGGTGCCGGCAGAGCTAGGGTTCAAAAACTACAGCTAGGCACTTTGCCAAAAAAGGGTCCTTTTTCACTGTGAAATTGAGGTGTGACCACGTAGCGTTTTGCGCAGTTTTCTGTCGCAGGCACTAGGCCGACCCACACAAGTGAGGTATAATTTTTTTCAGAAGACTTTGGGAAATGCGGGGTGGGTGCAAATGTGTGGTTCCACTCAGATTCCAGAACTTTCCACCACAGAAATGTGGAGAAAATGTGGGATTTCTGACAATTTTTTAGATTTGCAAGGGATCCTGGGTAGCAGAACCTGATGGAAGGCAGTGAAGTCACCCCATCCTGGATTCCCCATGGTGTCTAGTTTTCAAAAATTTATAAATTTGCTAGGTTTCCCTAGGTTCCGGCAGAGCTAGGGTTCAAAAACTACAACTAGGCACTTTTCAAAAAAAGGGTCATTTTTCACTGCAAAATTGAGGTGTGACAACGTTGCGTTTTGCGCCGTTCCATGTCGCAGGCAATAGGCCGACCCATACAAGTGAGGTACCATTTTTCTTGGAAGACTTTGGGGAATGCGGGGTGAGTAGAAATTTGTGGATCCACTCAGATTCCAGTACTTTCCACCACAGAAATGTAGGGAAAATGTGTTTATTTGGACACATTTTTAGATTTGCAAGGGATTCTGGGTAACAGAACCTGGTGGGAGGCAGTCACATCACCCAATCCTGAATTCCCCTGGGTGTCCAGTTTTCAAAAATGTATAGGTTTGCTAGATTTCCCTAGGTGCCGGCAGAGGTAGGGTTCATAAACTACAGCTAGACACTTTGCAAAAAAAGGACCTTTTTTCATTGCGAAATTGAGGTGTGATCACGTTGTTTTTTGCGCCAGTTTCCTGTCGCAGGCACTAGGCCGACCTACACAAGTGAGTTACAATTTTTCTCGGAAGACTTTGGGGAACGCGGGGTGGGTGGAAATTTCCTTATCCACGCAGATTCCAGAACTTTCCACCACAGAAATGTGGGGAAAATGTGTTTTTTAATGATTTTTAGGTTTGCAAGGAATTCTGGGTAATAGAAGCTGGTGGGAGGGAGTCAAGTCACCCCATACTGGATTCCCCTGGATGTCTGTTTTTCAAAAATGTATAGGTTTGCTAGGTTTCCCTAGGTGTCGGCAGAGGTAGGGTCAAAAGCTACAGCTAGGCACTTTGCAAATAAAGGGTCATTTTTCACTGAGAAATTGAGGTGTGACCACGTTGGGTTTTGTGCCGTTTCCTCGCAGGCACTAGGCCAACCCACACAAGTGAGGTACCATTTTTCTTGTAAGACTTTGGGGAACGCAGGGTGAGTGGAGATTTCTGGATCCACGCAGATGCTAGAACTTTCCACCACAGAAATGTGGGGAAAATGTGTTTTTTTGAATAATATTTAGGTTTGCAAGGGATTCTGGATACCAGAACCTTGTTGGAGGCAGTCAATTTATCCCATCCCAGATTTTCCTGGGTGTCTAGTTTTAAAAAATGTATAGGTTTGCTAGGTTTCCCTAGGTGCCGGCAGAGCTAGGGTTAAAAAACAACAACTAGGCACTTTGCCAAAAAAGGGTCATTTTTCACTGCAAAATTGAGGTGTGACCACGTCGCGCTTTACACCGTTCCCTGTCGAAGGCACTAGGCCGACCCACACAAGTGAGGTACCAGTTTTCTCGTATGACCTTGGGAAAGGTGGAAAGTTGTGGATCAAGACGGATTCAAGAACTTTCCACCACAGAAATGTGGGGAAAATGTGTTTATTTTACAACGTTTTAGGTTTGCAAGGGATTCTGGTTAACGTAACCTGATGGCAGACAGTCAAATCACCCAATCCTAGATTCCCCTGGGTGTCTAGGTTTCAAAAATGTATACGTTTGCTAGGTTTCCCTAGGTGCCGGCAGAGCTAGGGTTAAAAAACTACAGCTAGGAACTTTGCCAATAAAGGGTCCTTTTTCACTGTGAAATTGAGGTGTGACCACGTTGCGTTTTGCGGCGTTTCCTGTCGCAGGCACTAGGCCGACCCACACAAGTGAGGTATAATTTTTATCAGAAGACTTTGGGGAATGCGGGGTGGGCGGAAATGTGTGGTTCCACGCAGATTCCAGAACTTTCCACCACAGAAATGTGGGGAAAATGTTGTTTTTTTGGACAATTTTTTAGATTTGCAAGGGATCCTGGGTAACAGAATCTGATGGGAGGCAGTGAAGTCACACCATCCTGGATTTCCCTGGGTGTCTAGTTTTCAAAATATATAAGTTTGCTAGGTTTCCCAAGGTTCCGGCAGAGCTAGGGTTCAAAAACTACAGCTAGGCACTTTGCAAAAAAAGGGTCATTTTTCACTGCGAAATTGAGGTGTGACAATGTTGCATTTTGCGCCGTTCCATGTCGCAGGCAATAGGCTGACCCACACAAGCGAGGTGCCATTTTTCTCGGACGACTTTGGGGAATGCGCGGTGAGTGGAAATTTGCTAGGTTTCCCTAGGTGCCGGCAAAGCTAGGGTTAAAAAACGACAGCTACACACTTCGCAAAAAAAGGGAACTGTTTCATTGTGAAAATGTGGTGTGTTCACGTTGGGTTTTGAGCCCTTTCCGGTCATGGACACTATTCCTACCCACACAAGTGAGGTACCATTTTTATCGTAAGACTTAGGGTAATTCAGATTTGTAAAGCAACTGTTATTAGCTATTGATTTATGATGCATTTCTCCCTTCCAAATAAAAGACATTGTGTAGAAAATAAGTCATTTTGAAAAATGACCAATAATTCTCATGCTAGTATGAGTATTCCCAATTTTTAAAATGTGCAAATATGTACTGTTTCTAAACTCTATAATTTGTACCCATTTCAGAAATACATAGGTGTCTTTCATACCGATTTTTCCATGTATACATTTTCACACAATAATTGCTATATACCCGGTTCAAATTATAAAACCATTGCAAATTGCTACTCAGTTTTTGACTCTCGCTCGTCTGATTCTTGGTGAACCTGCAAGTCCTATATATCCCGACAACCAGGAAGGTCCAGGGAATGTAACAGTATATTGCTTTCAAAGAGCTGTCATAATTACTAGAAGTAACAGGTGAAAACGTTGACACAAAAGGCTGTTTTTTTCAACTACTTTTCAACTTTTCCAATATTTAACTGTTAGTTTCTATAAAGAAACCTTGATGGATCTACACAAATGACCCCTTTATGAATTCAGAATTGTGTCTACTTTTCTAAAATGTTTAGCTTTCCAGGATTCATTATTGCTTTCCCACTCATTTTTATCATTAACTGGAAGCAGGTTGAAGCACAAAAGATAGCAAAAATAGGCTATGTCCCAGAAAAATGCCAAAACTGTGTAAACAATGTTGGTTTTCTGACAAAAGACTGTCATTCCCTAAAAGCTGGGAAAATGGTAATTTCAGCCCCACAAACCCTTTTTTGATAACATTTGCAGAGAAAAACCCAGATGCTTTCAGTTGTAGCCCGCTTTTCCCATTTTTCCGAAATAAAACAAAATGTTGCTGTACTTTGGCTAATTTCTGGGACCCCTCCAAGGGAATCCACAAACCCTGGGTACCTTTAGAATCCCCATGATGTTGGAAGAAAAGGACGCAAAATTGGCGTGGATATCTTATGTGGTCAAAAAGTTACAGGGGCCTAAGCGCTCAAAGGTATCTCGGTTAAAATTTAGAAATTAAATATTAAATGAAAAGAAATACAAAAAGAAAAGTGAGAAACTGATATTTCAAATTTAAATGCCATATAAGTATTTGAAAATGATTTTAGAGGATCTGGCTTTCGCTGTAAAGTACACAAACCCCAAATCCTATGCCTAATGATAACGCTATCCTCATCAATTGCCCATTACTGTTATGCAATGTTACCCAAACACAAAACCCCTAACACTAGCAGCATAATTTACACCTCCATTCCATAAACCTAAACTTAGTTCAATCCAGCAAATTATCTTTAACCGTAACAAAATAATTTACCTTAACTCTGTATCATACCCATACTTCATCTCTAGCCCTAAAGGTATCCCTAAGACTGACATTAAACAACAACTGCTCCCTAATTGGCACAATATACATAACCTGAAGTCTATTGCGCCTTTATACTTACCTTAACACTACTCCTACCTTTAATGTGTACCATTACTCCTACCGTAACTCTTATACACACACACACACACACACACACACACACACACACACACACACACACACACACACACACACACACACACACACACACACACACACACACACACACACACACACACACACACACACACACACACACACACACACACACACACACACACACACACACACACACACACACACACACACACACACACACACACACACACACACACACACACACACACACACACACACACACACACACACACACACACACACACACACACACACACACACACACACACACACACACACACACACACACACACACACACACACACACACACACACACACACTTGGCAGGGTCATCCCTGAACTTTTTGCCTTCCTCCAATATTCTCTCTGACCTGTTTTTGTTGGTTTAATGACTCTGGGCACTTTACCACTGCTGACCAGTGCTAAAGTGCATATGCTCTCCCTATAGAGAATGTATATATTGATTGGTTTCCATGATTGGCTTATTTGGTTTACTGTCAGACCCCAGTAAATTACACCAGGAGTGCCAGGGCTTGTAAATACAAATGCTGCTGGTAGGCCTGCAGCACTGGTTGTGCCACCCACAGAAGCGGCCTAGTAAAATGTGTCTAAGGTCTGCCATTGCAGAACCTGCTTGCAGTCTGGTACTGTCATGCTGGCTGGGCAAGTGCACACACTTGCCAGCCCCTAAACCTTCCCTTTACTTCATGTGAGTCACCCCTATGGTAGGCCCAAGGGCAGGGTGCATTGTAAGCATAAGGTAGGATAAGCCCTGATGTGTGTGGCATGTCCTAATAGTGAATTACAGCCATTTTCGTTTTTCACTATTGTGAGGCTACCTGTTCTCATAGGCCAGAATGGGCTGCTGGAATTATTACACTCTATAATCCCAGCAGGCTCAGGGAACATGGTAGAAAGTCAAGTTTAGTGTGCCTGAACTCAGAATAATAAAATACTTATTTTAGTAAAGTTTATTTTAATATCCTGTGTTTGCAAATGCCACTTTTAGAAAGTTAGCATTTGCTTGCCTGACCATTTCAGTCCGCCTCTGCTAGGATGTGTATCTGCTGTCTGGTTTCTGTGACGACAGGGCTGGGGGGTTCCAGGGGACAGTCTGGGCTGCCAGGTGGTGAATAGAGGGATTACCCCCAGGATAGGTGGGAGGAGTGCTCCTTGACTCTGAATAGGACTGTGCTCTGCCACCACAGTGCTGGCTCCACCTCCTGCGGAGCGTCTGATGTCTCTGCCCTGCACCCTGAAAGAAGAAGCAGAGTCTCCAAAACAAAGTGCTCCAAAACTGGGTCGAACCAGGCACAGGCCCCCTGGCCTTCAAGAACAAAAGAAACTGTGTATAAAAAGAGGAGCCCTGCTCCTAAGAAACTAGACCCTATTTTGACCACGAAGAACCTCTGCCCGTCTAGAAGGATCTGGAGAAGCTGGAGGAGGAGTACTGTCTCTGACCTGGGAGACTGACCTGCAGTAGGTGCCTTGCTGGGGAAAAGAGAGGAAAAGACCAGAAAGGACTTTGCAGAACTTGTGCCTGAAACGATCTCCAAGGGCTTGGGAACGAGCTTGCCCCCTGAACTGAGCCCCAGGACCATTGAGCTCATCGTGCCTTCTCCCGTCTGCTGCTGGACTGCTGTGTCTCCCCCCTCATCGGAGCCGTGATCTCTGGGGTGCCTCGCCCCTTCCTTGGGGCGTGACGTCTGGTGCCTGGCTGCCCCTGCCTTATGAGAGCCCCGCTCGAGTCGAGCCGCCCTCCCTATGCTTCGTTGGGCCACCCGCCCCCCTGTCACCTCGCCTGCTCTGGAGCGCGCTGTGCGACCATCATCCCTCCTGCCGGAATCCGATCGGAGTGCTGTTCTCTGCCTCGGACGGCCCGTACGTGCGTGACGTACCCGGCCACCCCGCTCCGCACTCCTGAATCGCACACTAACGGGTCTCCAGTACGGTCCGTACTAGGATCACAGTGTTGCGCCTGCCTGCCTGGAACATCACGTCTCCTGAAGACCCGAAGGTACGTTTCACCCCCAACGAGTACTGAAGAAGTACGCCTCGCATCCCGAAGAAGTACGCCTCGAACCAACAAAGATTAACTAAAGATACTGTGCCCAAGCTGTTCTATTCGCCGCGCCCCTGACGGAAGTGTCCACGAGGCGCGTATCACCTGGCAAAGCTGTTTTCTTTTGTTGTCCCCAACGCGGTACGAGTCGCACTGAAGCCTATGACTCGCATCGCCCTTTGTAGAGAAGAGCCTCTGGTACGCTCTGCACCGTGCGTCGCGCCCCGGACTGAAGTGTCCGCGAGGCGCGTACTACCTGGAAGCTTTTTTGTTCTATCCCGAGGTACAAGTCGCACTGAAGCCTATGACTCGTACCCCCATTACAAACCAGCCGCGCCATACGCAGCGTACCGCGAGGCGTGTGGGACTTGGTAGGGCCTTCCGGTTCGACGCGCACAGGTCGAGAAAGAGCGCTACAAAGCACACAGCCTCTAAAGAACCTTGCCAAAGAACGGAATCTTGCCTTGAGTGTCGTGGGACAGTTTTTAAGTGAATAGAACTTGTGAATTAAGCCTTGTGAAGTATTTTTAAAGAACTCTTCTAATACCAAAGTACTGTGGCCTCATTTTAATATCGTTATACTGGTCTTGTATTAAGCCTGCATCTATCTATATATTTTTACATAAAGCCTACGTATTTTTTATACATAATTACGCCTAGAGTCCATTTGTGGTGGGTCATTTTGTTTCTGTGTGTGATCATGAATGCTTAACTGACTAAACCGGGGGGGGGGGAGACGCGTACAGCGCCCCCATGCTCATGATGAGGTCAGCTCGTCATGAGCCACGGCGCTCCGGTGCTCATGACGAGCTGAGTTCGTCACGACCACGGGCGTTCCAAATGGAACTTTCAGCACAGCAGGGTAATCAGCCCAGCATGCGAGCGTTCCAAGTAAAGGGCACGGTCATGATGAGCTCAGCTCGTCATGAGCACCAGAGTGCCGTGGCTCATGACGAGCTGAGCTCGTCATGAGCGCCCAAGAGGTTAACCGCCCTGAAGTTTAGCCTTGTCTGCTCGCGCCACACTACCTAGAGGGTGAGCAGGGGTTATTCTGAGGAGCGAGTCCCTTACCCTGACTAGAGGAGAGGGTCCCTGCTTGTCACAAGTGCATACCTGTGCCAACCAGAGACCCCCAAATCTAACAACTACAGTCAACACTAAGGGGAGCGCCCTAAGTGTTGACTGTAATGAAATGAAATTAAATGAAAAAAAGTACTTGATTAAGCGCACTGCGGCCAAGCGGCTTCCTGGCGCTGGGGACTTGACCAGACTCACAGAGGGGACCCAGGGAGACTAGCAGGGAAACGCCTGGGAGAACAAGAAAGTTTTGAGAGCTTTACGGAAATGGGTGTAGATGGGGATAGAACGAATGGAAAGAGGGAGACTGTTCCAGAACCGGGGGGCCAGAACCGAAAATCGGGTGCCCCCTGTTCTGGATTTGCGGAAGCGGGGGACATGCAGAAGGGAGAGAGAAGAGGAGCGGAGAGTGCGGCTGGGGGCGTGAGGAGTGATGAGAGATCTGATAAAGAGAGGAGCTGAGCGGGTGTGCGCCCGAAAGGCCAAACAGGCCAGTTTGAAAAAATATCTAAGGCGCACAGGGAGCCAATGAAGGGACTTGAGTGCAGGGGTAATGTGGGAAAATTTGGGGAGACGGAGAATGAGGCGGGCTGCCTGATTTTGAATGGCCTGAAGGCGGCGGGTTTCATAAGCGGGTATGCCCACGTACAGGCCATTCCCATAGTCAAGGCGGGAGATGATAAGAGCCATGACGATGGTTTTGAGGGCGTCCGCAGAGAAAAACCGGGAAATCTTACGGATTAGCCGGAGGGACAAAAAACAAGAGGACACGACGGAGCTAATTTGGGCATGCATGGACAGGTCATGACTGACCTTGATGCCCAGAGTCCGAACAGAGGAAACCGGTGAAGGGGGGGAACCGAAGGAAGGGGGCCAGTGAACCGAGGACCAAGGGTTTGATGGACCACCCGTGAGGACAAGCTCCGTCTTGTCCGAATTGAGCTTCAAGTGATTGATGCTCATCCACTCGGATATAAAAACTAAGATGGAACAGAGCTTAGGGAGGGAATCAGAAGGGGAGGAGAGATCGAAAACGAGCTGGAGGTCATCCGCGTAGTTATACACAGAGACCCCCAGCTCGAGAAGAGAGATGATAAGAGGGTGGATATAAAGATTGAAAGTGTTTACACTACAGTCAAAACTGAGGGGAGTGCAAATTGTACCATGATACAGAGGATCAAACTTACCTGGGTTATGATGTAGTGTCTGGCCATACCCTTTTCCCTGCCAGATGGATTTTAATGTTCTCCTCTACCATTTATCACGTGTTCCTAATGTTCCTTTTTGTACATTTTTCATTCCAGCCCATTGATTACACTTCATCCGGCCTGAGCCAGAGAGTACAACTCAAGCTGGAGATTAATGCCCCAGCTGTAGAGTACGGCCCCAGCCTGAGAGTAAGGCTCGGGTGTGGAGAGTTTGGCCCAGGTGCGTAGATTCCAACCCGGCTGCAAACGTAAAGATACGACTCATAAATGACCTCTTTGAATACCAAAAGTCGTACATGACTTCTGTGAATACCAAAAGTCGTAATGGTAGATTTTTGTCTCAGATTACCTTTGTGAATCGGCCCCAGGACGTCCTGTATGTAACACAACACACCAGGACCAGTGAAGGTTGCCTCCTGGCTTGGGCCAGTCACTATTTCAACAGGAGTTATGAACAGAGCCCCTCCCCTTTCCTCAATGTAACTGTATTGTGTATCCTGTGGAAGCAGAGCCCATCCTTTAGCCTGGGCTGGTGTTAGCCAGGCCTGATCCTGAGTACTCTGCCACCCTGGAGTCCAGGGACCGGTCTATCACTTCTGAAGTCATGAGTAATGCAAAGGAGGAAGTAAAGGTTGAATAATTTTGTTGTTTATAGTGAATTTAAGACATTGTTGCATTTGGCATAATAAGCCCCTTTAAAATAAATGTCTACATTTCTTGTTTTTTGGTATTGTAGACCTCCTATGCCTTTATGGTTTACATCTCTTTATTGATTTCAAACATTGAAAGGGAGACATGACCTCCTGCTCCTGAAAGACAGTGCTATGCAGACATGACTAGTCAGCTAAGGTAACATTACTTGAGTAAATGCTAGGAGCGGGTCTACAGGAGGAGATTCCTAAACAAAGGAAGGAGTTCCCGAAACAAAAATCCTCCCCCCCTCCGCCCCTCTCTCGCCCTGTCCACAAACAAATAAAAGGAAAAAGGAAAAGAAATGGGGAAGAGTGCCAGCCCAGTGTCGTTCAGTGTGGTCGCCGTGGGTTGCACTTCTCAGGTATCTGCGTGTCTGCCAGTGGTAGGAGCCTTAGATATCAGGGACAGGACAATTCCCTGAATTCCGCAGTGAGCAAGGTCAAGAATGGGCGCCATAGCTCTGGAAATTCGCCCCCCCCCACCCGCTACAGTCAGGGAAAGTTTCTCCATGCCCAGTACCATCCAGAGCCTCTGAAGCCATCCTCAGTGTGGGGGGGGGGGGGCTGTGGGGAGCACCAGTGTGTGAGTATGTTTTGCGTGGCTGCTCCCAGGGCAATGGCGATGAGGCGGCCTCTCCTGGATTTCAGAGGGTACATCAGTGGGTTGGGCAGCCCCAGGAGTATGTAAGCTGGGAAGCGTGGGAGTTGTGTGTCGAGATGAGAGTCTATGCCATCTACAATTGTGGCCCAGTATGGTAGGATGCGGTCGCAGCTCCAAAGCAGGTGCTCCAGAGTACCCAACTCCCCACACCCCCTCCAACATCGGTCGCTAATGTGAGAGTCGAAGTGATGGAGGCATTCCGGTGTGTAATACCAATAGGTGGCAACTTTAGTCAATGTCTCCGTAAGCCCCGAGTGGTACACTGAGTGCCGGGCCCTGTAATATATGCCGCTCCATTCTTTATGGGACAGGTTCCTACCTAGCTCTCGTTCCCATTGCACCCTCCCAGCGTTATATGTGTGGGTGGAAGCCGCTAAAAGGTGCTTATACAAATCGGAGATCAGTTTTTTATCCGAGGATCTGGTAATCAGCCACTTCTTGTAGGGGGTTAAGAGGCGCTGTGCTCCGGGTTTAATTTGTGGCTTGAGTGCCCAGTGTCTGAGCTGTAAGTATTGCAATCTGGCCTTCTCTGGAATACCATAATCTACTCTAAGTTGTGGGAACGGTATGATGCCTGTCAGGTCAAATAGGTGTCCCAAGGACTGGCACGGGGAGGGGCGCCACTCCGTAAAGGCTCTGGGGTCCAGTCCTGGCGTGAATTCAGGATTATTAAAAAGTGGGGTCAGTGGGGAAGGAAATGACGTCAACTCATGTGTGGTAGCGGTTCGGTCCCAAGCCTCTAAAATCATACCTGTAATATAGGATGCGTAGAGGTT
Organism: Lissotriton helveticus; assembly: GCF_964261635.1. NCBI lineage: Eukaryota > Metazoa > Chordata > Amphibia > Caudata > Salamandridae > Lissotriton > Lissotriton helveticus. The sequence goes on along the minus strand of NC_136059.1, from coordinate 1,245,639,847 downwards.
GGGTGGCCTGTGCTTCTTCCGATGGAAGGGGATACCCTGCAAGGGCATGCCTGCGACTGCCTGGTCCTGGAACAGCCAGTGTTTTTCGGACTCCAGGCGCTACCACTCCACTAAGTGGCGGAGGTGCGCTGCGTAAAAATAAAGCTGCAGATCTGGGATGCCAACCCCTTCCTGCTCCGGGGGGAGAGCTGATACCGCCCACCTGAACCGTGGTTTGCGCCCTTACCAGATGAAGTGCGACAACTCCGACTGGGACGGCTGGATCCAACCTACTGGGGGACGTAGGGGAAGAGTCTGGAAGAGGTAGAGGACGTGGAGGAGAACCGCATTTTGACAGCGGCTATTGTACCCAGCCACGAAAAGGAGTAATGTTTCCACCTGCCCATTTCTCTGCAGATTAAAGTGCAAAGCCTGTCATAGTTGGCTGCAATGGTAGCTGGTATGGTGGGGCCTAAAAACACTCCTAAGTAAGGAACTGTGGTTGAGGACCACTGAACAGGGTGTTCTTCCTACAAATGGGCCAACGTCTGTGCAGACAGGGAGATGTTAAGGGCAATAGATTTGTCTGTGTTAATCTTGAACCCCGATATGAAAACAAGCGGATGTCTGGCCGTTAACCCACACCGTGGCTTGGGGTGAGCGGTAGCAGTTGAGGATGCGGGTGCACAGGACTTCTCCCAGACCGAACCCATGCAGAACCTGCTCTAAGTAGGGCGAATGGCCGCAATGACCTCCTCTTGCCCGATGTCTCTATCCAGGCTGGTAGCCTGGTCAGGGGTCAGAGACGGAAGCTGTGCAGTTTCCAGATAGTCGAGGCTATGCTGTACATTGAGGGAGTCGCCTGAGTATAGAGTGGCATAAAAGTCCAGAAAGGATTCTGCTATGGCTACATCGTCGGAGGTGAGGTCTCTCGTCACCTGACCGGATAGCCTGCACTCCCTGCCGCTGTCTCAGTTCCCGCAGTTAATGAGCCAAGAGGTGGCCACACCTGTCCCCCTCTGTGTAGTAGGAGTGGTGAAGGCCTTGTCTTGGTCCAGCGCCGCAAGCTGCTTTCGTTCCGTACAGAGTTGGCACCAGGCCCTCGCGGTACGCTGCGTCGGTGCATTTGTTCCAACTCCGCAACACGTTGGGTCAATTCGGCCCGTTTCAGGTCCTGTTTTTTGTTGATAACAGAGGAGATGGCTATAAATTCTCCTCTCAAGACAGTTTTAAGAGCCGTCCACTGCGTCGCTAAGGAAGTGTCCGGGGTAGCATTAAGAGTCAAGTAGTTTGAGATGGCCATCTTGATGCAGTCAGTGATGGAGGTCTGGTGCAAAAGGGGGCCGCAGAGTCGCCAGTGTCTCCCTGGTACCTGTGTACAGGGAAGTTGGAAGGAGGCCATGACGGGGAGTGGTCAGATAAAGATGCAGTGAGTATGTTAGCGTCAGTAGCTAACGTCAGTAGTGGGGCGGTGCACAAGAAGTAATAAAGTCTGGCTTAGGTCTTGTGGGCTCCCGAATAATAGGTGAACGTCCAGGTCTGTGGGTGGATGTGTCGCCATAAGTCAATGAGGCCCAGGTCTTGGCGTCGAGCCATACCTGACCGTGAGAGGGCCCCTACCTGGATAGTGCGTTGGCAAGATCGGTCAGTGAGATTATCAAAGACAAGGTTCAAGTCTCCCCCCAGTAGGAGGCACCGCTCAGAGTTCACTGTGGCTTCAGTGAGAGCGGTGTGTTAGAACTTGTCCTGGCCCTCATTGGGAGCATATACCGAGCCAATAATGAGAGACATCGCCGCTACCTGGAATCGGTATGTGAGTAGGCGGCGTCTGATCTCAGCCTCTTTCTGGAGCACCTTGCCCTGGAATGAGCAGGAAACAAGTATAGCTACCCCATCCGATTTAGTAGAGTGTGAGGAAAACATCTGTGTGGGGAAGGCCCGGGACTTCATCCTATGCTGGTCCTTGTACAGCAAGTGTGTCTCGTGTAGCAGACAGATGTCGGCTGTTGAGTGCTCTAAACAGTTAAGGATAGCCCGTCTTTTGATGGGGTTATTTAGGCCCCAACATTCAGGGTCAAGACCTTACATGGACCGTGTGGCATTTAGGGCACTAGGTGAAGTGTTTCGACATAATCGCCGTGTAGGCTGTGTGTGGAAATAGTAGGGGAAGAGGGCGGCAGTGTCGGTCCCAGAGGTGGTGTGCGCTGGGAAGGGGAGGGAAAATGTGGACAAGGGGAACCCACCCAACTAGATGAAAAAAGGGAAAGGGAAAAAGGAAACCTAAAAGTCCATAACTAAAAAGTCCCTAGAAACTGTCCCCAATGGGGAACAGGATAACCATACCAAAGAGCAAAAATAGTCAGTTGCCCCAGGGCAACTGGTCAGGTAACGTGGGGGTGATTGTCATTGAGCCAAAAGGAGTGTCCGAGCCCCCCCCCCCATTCCCAGCTGGAAACGATGGAGCCGTTAGTGTGATCAACAGATCAGTGGTGTTCATTTGACAATAGGACCCTCTCCAGTTAGGGCCATTATTGTGTTTCTATCTAGGACCCTAATTCAATATTCCTAATTTATGCCCTTATACGGTTATAATACATAATATCCTTATAAAGGCATAGGAATCATATCCATATTTAGTCGTAGCCCATGCAGTCCACATTAAGCAAGGCTACTTCCCCGGACTCCTAGAAAGCACAACGAGTTCTCTAAACAAACCAAACCTCCAGCAACCTGGGAAATCCCCAATGCTTTTGTTTTGATTTCGTCCTAGGACTCCTGTGAGCACTGTAAGAACGGCCAGTTCTTAGTGACATCTTTATTGACGTCTTATGTCCAACCTTACGTCAAACCCGGCACCTTTCAGGTATAAATATACCAACTTTGCCTTAAGCAAACACACAGTGGTTTGGAGCAGAGCGCCTATCTACTTGCCCGAGAGCCCAGCGGATGCGAGAGCCCACGGACGCCGCCCCTTCCCTTCCGCACTGAGAGAGACGCTGTCTTTTCTCCTGCCGAGAAATCCAGCTCCGGTGTTTCCAGATACCTTCGCGGGTTACTGGGATATCGAGTCCTGAGAGAGAGATACCAGACCTCCTGCTTTCTATTACCCAGGTACGGAGCTGACTAAACCCTTAAAGAGAATTCTTGAGTCAGATTCTTGGCAAAACCAACTTAACTTAAACTGCTACTTACTTACTCCTTCCCACGTATTAGGCTTAGGTCAGGTACACCGGGGTAGGCGTATTTAGAAGCACCAGTTGAGTACGTTAGTCAATGTATATATGTATGTATATATTTTATCTATTTTAAAGTATCATATGGCTAAGAAACCATATCAATTCTTTTACAGTATTATTTTATAATCCTCCTTTTACTGTACGCACTTTACTTTACTATGAGTATTGCAATTGTGGCAATTCATTTCTCTTGCATGAGAAAGAAGACTACTCAATAAATTACACCTTTTATTGAAAACGCCCGTCTCTCTATTCTCTGCAATCTGGTGAAACTAAGTACGCACGATTGACTGAGTGAAATAGCTGTCTATTGTTTTCATACGACTCTAGAGATACACTCTTATTCTGAGGGAGCAAAGTTGTCATGTTTTATGGTTGTCAGAAGCTAATCCCTTCTTGTTTATCCAGGGAGGTTAAACTCCTCCTCGTTTATTCGAGAAAGTTTCTAGTGACCTCTGAGCTAGCTGGCAAACCTTAAGTCTAATATAGTCAGTAGAGACCTAGATGACCTCAGTCCTACGTCTACACTGCTGTTTATATTATTCCAATGCGCAGAGCCTATTGGGAATATAGGAACTACACTACATGGCGCCCAACGTTTGGTAAGGCGATAAATCCAACGCAGGACGTTAGAGTAACTCAGTCGTGCTTTTTCACACAGACCCTTTTTCCCGTAAATACTCCAAAAGACGTCTGGAGTGGGTAAGAGGTTAAAATCCGCCGGATCTTAGTAGGAAGAGATTCCTATGTATAGTTTTTGGTTTAGTCAACGTTGAAGGATACAGTGTTCCAAAATATTGTGCACCTAATCTTTGTTTCCTTGAAACTTGATCTGCAACAAAACCCTTTCTGTCAGTAAAATGGTGGAAAGTGAAGACGAAAGGGAGCCAGCTAGAATAGCAGCTGAACTCCTAGCAGATGACACAAGTGTCCAAGACAATGACCCGAATGTTATACTCATTCCGGTCAACATAAGAAAAACTATAACTTTTAAACTTATAGAAAATGGACTGACATCACGAGGTGGTACAGTCATATTCGTGGTAGAGGCCCATGAATATCGGCAGACAGAGGTATTCTATTCATGGATAAACTTCCCAGCAGCAAACGCTGTAACACACAAATTCCACTATTACAAAATAGAGGAACCTCCGGATGTTTACACTCCTTTCGAGGAGGTTGAAATCCCATTAACCTGCTCTGGTTTAAAGGCGCCCTAAAACATAACAATCACATCACCAGGCTCGGTCCACTAGGTAGACCAGGAGCAACGTGGCCGGTTCTAGCCAGCTACACACCACACCCAGACATTAATAAAATTGTCAGGCAAAGAACTCTTAGTTAAAATAAAAGAATTAACAAAGGCATATAGAGAGTTAGATCAATTGGCAACGGAGGATATAACTGACCTCCAGAAATTGAAAGAAACAGATATAGCAGAACAACTATTTGAACTTGCCAGAATCATAGAAAAATCCTATGAAGAACTAGGTAGAGATAGTTTGGGTGGGAAACCAGTAAAACCCCAACTAACTGAAAATCCTGAAAAGATATGTATTAAAAATAATCTAAACACTCCAAAAAAGAGCTGGGATGGAAATAAACAATCCACTCCCAAAGAAAAAAGATTCCAGTCCAGAGGAAGGTCTCCTCGGCGGAGAGAAAGATCTCCGGACCAAAGACACCAGTCTCCCCAGAGGGAGCCCTCTGAGAAAAGATACAACCTTAGAAATAGGGATAATTTGAAGAAACCTGATAGATATCAAGATATTGATACACGTCCCTCTCGATCTTTTCAGACTTCCTCGCAGAAATCGGAAAGAAGAGGACGGTCAGAACACAGGGAAGAGCACGTCAAGTCCAAAGACAAGGAACCTGCTCATCAAAGTAAAAAATTACAATTTCCAAGAAAGAAGGTAGCCAGTATTAAAATAATTAAACATGCCGAGGATACTGAGGACACAACTGAAAAACGGAGAGTGGGCCCAGACAATGCTAGACAGCTCAGCAGAAGTGACCATAGCTCGCAAGATCTTGATGAATCTTCTGGAGACAGTGGACACGAATGAATACATTCAGGTGGAAACTGCAGATACCAGAGTTAGCAAACCTCATAAAATATACGAAATAACATTACGTATAGAGGGAGATAAGACTAGGAAAGTAAGGGGTCTATTTTGGGATAACCTTTCCAAAGGCTATGACATCCTTTTAGCTGAGAAAGACTGGCCACCAGAGTTTGTTAGGGAGTGCCCTCATGGCGAAGAAATGATTATGCCTGCCTTCTCAAATCATATTCCAATTCATAGAAAATATACATATGCAAGAAAATGGGCAGTAGCCCAAGCTCCTGCATTATATAAAAATCATGTAGGATGGGATGAGGACTCTCCTCCTCACAAAATCCAGTTAAAATGTCAACCCACTGCACAAAGGCAGTACCCAATTAAACAAGATGCTAAAAAACAAGTCAGGGAGATCTTAGATCAACTTGAATACCAGGGGGTGATTGAAACATGCACCTCACAAATGAACAATCCTTTGTTTCCTGTCTCCAAGCCAGACGATTCATATCGTCTAGTTTTGGACTACAGACACCTTAACTCATGTTACAAGACATTTGCAGTACAAAACTCACACAGTGCATCACTAATGAATAACATCGTGCGCAAAAAATACAAAACGACATTAGACATCTCTAATGGATTCTTTTGTCAAAACATTGCACCTGAAAGCAGGTATTTGACTGCTTTCTCAATAATGGGGTCACAGCAAAATTTCTTTCGACTCCTACAGGGATTCAAGAATAGCCCAGGATTATTCTCAGCAAGGGTAACAGAGTTACTACAAATATATGATGATGAGGCATTATCTTATGTCGATGACATCTATCTCACAGATGATGACCTGGATACTCACTTGAAAAGAGTGAACACCATAATACATGGGTTCGCAGCAGAGGGTTACAAATTCAACTTTAAAAAGTCAAGAATTGCCCATCTAACAGTCCTGTTTTTAGGATATGAATTATCAAGTGAAGGCAAAAGCCTAGCGGACAACTTCTTAGAGAAGTGCGCTGTACTCCAAGCACCAAAAACGCTGAAGAACTTACAATCAATACTAGGTTTCCTGAATTTCGGAAGAACTTACATTCTAAATTATGCAGAGAGGGTTAAACCTCTCTACGAATTAATAAAACCTGATTTTAAACCAATCAATTGGACTCAAAAACACACAGAAATTTTGAGATCATTGCAAACAGACATGTTAGCTAAAACAGAATTGCAAACTTGCGAAAACATATGCAACCTTGTAATCGGAGTCATCCCAGGAAGATGCGGATTCACGTACCTGACCTCTAATGAGGGAGAAACGGTACCAATAGCATACAAATCACATTTCTACATACAAGCTGAAAAAACATTCAGTCTTACGGAAAACATTGTAAATGCGGTTAAAACTGCTGTAGCAAAAGAAAGAGCCAAAGCCCAAGGCAAAAGGATAACTGTTTTAACAGCAGAATCAGCCTTTGAGGCATTAACAAGCCCACACAATTTGACTGCTGTGGCATTAGATCCAAAATGGATCGAATGGGAAAATTCTCTTGCTGCAGAAGACGTGAAATACTATTTTGACCCGAACATGAAAAACTAAAAAATCTAACATATGAAGAAGAATATCCTCTGCCAATCGAAATTCTGCCTTTTGAACAGTACACATGTGTAATCTACATGGACAGATTTGCACAACATTACGATGTAGAGAAAAAATCCTACAACGCTGCGTGCGCGATTGTTAAAGGTCGCTCACGCTTTGGTAAATTCAGACCAATAGTCACAAAAACTGAATCACTCAGAAACTGCTCAACTCAGCGAGCTGAAATAAGATCTTTAAAGATGGCGCTTGAAAATGCCGATCGTGAATTCCTGACACTAATAGTGTGCGATTCGCATTACTGCGTCAAGTCTTACAATAATGACATGCAGAACTGGGTTCAAAACGATTACAAAGATGACACAGGTGCCACAATAAAGCATAAGAGGCTTTGGGAACAGGTAGTTCTTTTGCAGAAAGAACTACGAAAGACTCACGTGATACATTCACTGAGTCATCAGCGTGATGGCGTTCACTTTGCAGGGAATTCATTGGCTGACACAGCCAAAGCGGAAGCAACTAAACAGGCTTCCGTAGCCACAAAAAAGCGTTCAGAAAAATACATAGTCGGGGAAACAATGCTGGCGGTAAAAACGTCTTCAAAAGGAGACTGTGCAGCACTACCCGTGAACTATCCACTCAATTATACATACATATTTGATGCAAACTCCGTTCCTTTTGCTCGAATCCCTGGAGTGGGGGATAGAGTAATTGCAAACACGAACAGGAGAGTCTTTTTAATAGCAGACGCACACATGGGATTGGGTCTAAGGCACCAAAAGATCAAGGAATCTCTGAAAGAATTACAATCAGAATACTGGTGGCCGGGAATGAGCCTGCAACATCACAAATTTGCAATAAACTGTCCAAACTGCAACAGAGATCGCAGTGGCGAACCGGCCGGAGTTTTGCCATGGCTCTTCGTTTAGATAGCATAAGGCTATCTATACAAAATATCCAACAGGAAAAATGCGTCCCATTAATATTTAAGACTAGATTCACTTAAAAATGCAGACACCAGCACTCGGCTGACGCCAGAACTGTTATGCAAAGATTTGCGAGTCCATATCGGCACATACGCAATTGCCATGCTACATTCTGATCAGGGTCCTGCTTTTAGCTCTCGGGCTTATAAGGAGGCTATGACCAGCATGGGCATTGAATTGCGGTACTCTTGTCCCTTCCATCCTGAGGGAAATGCGGTAGTGGAAAGAAAAAACCGGGACATAAAGAAATCTATAACGGCGAGGGTATTAGGTTCGGGTGATGGGTGGGTCCAACATTTAACAAGTGTCCAACGTAGTCTTAATAATCTGCCAAGAAATTCTCTAAAAGGTTTCAGTCCGTACGAACTATTGTTCGGGATTAGAATGCATATTCAGGACCTTGATAGTCAGACTTCAGTGGTAGAAGAAAAATGCTTTGATATCAAAGATCGTTTGGGTATTTTACAGGACTTAAATGAAACAAGAAAAGGCCTGAGCAACGTAAAGTTAAAACAGCAGCCAACAGCCACTGAAGATAAACCACCTGTCCCAGCAAGGCCTGTCTGGATTCCAAAGATTGGGGATCTGGTCAGAGAAAAAATCGCGGTGAAGAAGGAATTTGGGCCTTCTTACAGAAAAGCAGTACCTGTCTTAGCTGTCAGCGGAACAAGATCAGTTGTACTACCGCCCCTTGCTGGCAAAAAGGAGAACCGAGTTGTATCCATCGACCTGGTAAAACCACAATCATGTGGCGAATAATAAGTTGTAGGCCCAGTGGACTCCCAAGAAATAGCAGAGTACCAAAATTTGCTACACTACAAGAGGTTCAAACTGAGAGACTAAGCACATTTGATAAACCTGCAGTGAATAAAAAAGGACTATGCAACAAAGCCATGGAACTTATGCCTCTTGAAACCCAAATTGCAACAGTTCGTCAAGAAACACCTGTCTACAACGATGTAGCCTCAGACTATTCTAATGAAATATAAAATGCAAAAGCAAATGAAAATCCGGAAGCAATTCCAACAATTGACAGAACTGCATCTGGCTACTTCATCAATTTCGATAACTTTTCTGAAGATCCAAGCGAACGTGAAGAAACGCCAGCAATAAAAACTTTTAAAGACAAAGTAACTGAACTCTTTCATCAACTCAAAGAAACGTATCTGAGTTCTCCATGGATTGAATTTTGGATTGTGTTAGGTATACTTTTCCTCCTGCTTTGGCTCATCATGGTTCATTGTTTGGGAAAATTCATTGAGGGAAAATACAGTACAATGGACACAGCAAGTCAGAACATCAACTTGGTCCTAAAGCCACACAAGTCATCTCACATCGAGAAAAGAGAACTATCATCAGTGAATGTCACAGCCAATCCAATACCCGGTGGGGTAGCATGGGACAAAACGGATTACGAAATCTATGGCCCGGTTGAGCTCTTGAAATATCCACATCAGTTCAAGGTTTCTTTAAGTGACTTTGTAAAACCGAGTACATTCTCTGATGATTGGGACTTTGAAAGTATTAATGATATGATGTCAGATTTAGTAATGTCAGCAAAATTTACAGAACATGATTACTTACAGGGTTCATCAAATTATGAAGAAATGTATTGTTATAATCACTTTGCACATCACTATTTGCATAAATCTGCTCAGCCTAGAAATGTTTTTAATTATAATCAATGGGAACATTGTGCAACTCCACCTAAAGGTAATTCGAAAACATTTTACGAGAAATTCCCATACTTCTCTGGGTTTAGTACAAGTGAAGCAGAAACGTTTTATTTCAAAATGTTAAATAAGACAGGAATGAAAACAATGCTGACAAATACTAAATTGATCTATTCGGAAACATTTTATGAAAAAATGAATACGTTTGGTTTTGTTTTCTGGTAAAACAACATTAAAACAAAAACCATCTGGGGTACCAAAGATTGGCAAGTCCAAGGTTTAGAAGCATTATTTAGAGCCTGCATGATCCCAGAACAAATAATATTCTTGAATGACACCATTCAACAGACATCCTGTCTTGGCCTAGTCAAGATTAAAGACTTAAACAAACCGTCTATTCCAAAGCCAACACCTGACAGTAATAGCACTACAGATGTTGAGATAGACGTATCCCATATTTTTAACCAAAACAGAACACATCCTGATTGGAAAAAATGGTTGATCTGGCCCACAGACACAAATAACTGTCAAGATAGATTCCTGAACAAAACACAAGGGTTCAAAATGACCAGGCCAGACCCAAGATACTCCCTGAGACAACATCCAGGGATAGTTACAACATACAGTGTAGGGAAACTATGCCTCGAATGGCTACAAAAATCCACACTGGCAGAAATTAAGCAACACTTGACTTTACTTAAAGACGGTGCTGACTTGCGTGATTTCATAATGGGACCACGCAAACAGCGTCAAAAACGTTTCATAGCGGCCGGTATATACGCTGCGTACAACGAAGCTTGGAAAGAAATGCAAATTGAAACAGCAGAAAAGATACGAGAAATTGATCGTATTAATTTGGAAAAATCACTTTCTGTTGTGGACAATGGGTTAATGACTCTGTCCTCCAGAATATATTCACTGGACAGTATTGTATCATCTGCTATTGATATAATAGAGCAGGACTTACTAATGTTACAACAAGGTCAGTCCCAATTACGTTCTATTGTACAGCTTGGCTGGACGTTGCAAAAATCTGCGTTCAGGCTACGTACCATGGCGTTTAATCAACACAACGTCATTATTCTCTATCTTTAACCTTACTGATAAACAAATCAGTTCGGCACAAAAAGGAGCAGACTATACGATTCTGAGCATTGAAAAACTTGAGAGATTACCATTGACAATGTCAGAAAGACCTGTCATTGAATGGATAATACACGGAAAAATTACAATTCCGATAACAACTTTCCAATTTAAATACTGCCAAGAGTATATACCAGCGGGCCAGTATGAAAGGTTGGGTAAAGGGTACATCAAGTCATCATGGAAATTACCTTATACACACACATGCTACAGTGAAAAGAAAAAGAATGTATTTCTTAGTGGTAAAAATTGTAATAGATCACTGAGCGGTACACTTCTTTGTGAAGGCATTAACTTGCATGGGGCCTGCGAAGGGTCTTCAAATAACATTTCATGTCACCAGCACGGCACACCTGCAACACAGATAGAGCCATTCTTTACAAGGTCTTTCTAACGGGAGCTATATTCTAATAGTGGACCACAGCTGTTGTGGCATGGTGCCAGGGAAAGCCTATCTCGTGAGCGTGAGTTCCATGGTCACTTGCTGTATGCAAGTATTGTATCCAAACAGCACTCCAGATACGGAGGCGACAATTTGGCCTTCTTTGAATATCTCTTCTATTCGAATTGATACTTTAAGCAGAATAAAGTCTGTTCTTTTACAGACAACTGTGCCCTTAACGTCATCAAAAGAAACGTATGATCTGCAAGTTGCAAGGACAACGGCAGAGATACATACCCTTTTATCAACAAATTGCCCAGTGCATTTCGTACAAATGCTAAGCCAAATCCTAAATATGTCAGATTCCAGTGGTATCCCACATGTATTTAAGACAATTTTTTCGGGACTGTTAACACCCTTCGAAACAGTTCTGGGCATTTTTCCTAATTTTGTCCATTCAGTCTTTGGCGGCCTACCACTTCTTTTGGGACTCGTAGCAGAAATTTTATTTTTGATACTTCTGCTCCGATATGGCAAGCCAAGTCACAGACAAGACTCCAGCAACGATGGAAGAAACGATCCGAGCTATACGCTATCGGGACCGCATAACTAAAGTCCTTGGATTAGCCCGGCTAAGAGATCTGAATATGACCTGGTTTCTTTCATTCAGACCCATCTGGCAGAATTGCATCTTACCTGTGCTTCGATGTATGCTATGCGGAGAAGAATGCATGTTGGACGTCTGTCTTACACTACCATCAGCAGTACCATTGGATACAGATACTTTGCTAAGTCCTGTAAACGGCTCATGCATCGTGTTGTCCCCAGCGGTTACCCATTCTGATGACGGCATTCATTGAGACTTCACCACTACGATTAGGTGGCAGTGAAGTACGAGATGAGAGCAGCATCACCCAGGTACAACCTTCTGTGAGCATTGCTGATACTGACATCGCTGATAGCAATCATTCTCACGACTGCACTGTTGCGGCATTTTCGAACTTGGTCGAACTTTCACCTGAAGCCGTAGACCAATTTTTTGAGAGTCTGTCTGAAATGATGTTCTCCCCTGAACAGAAAGAATAACTTTTTTTAAGCAACGAGCACACAGCGTTCCCTGAACTCTGAATTCGGCCTTCAGCTTTGATAAACAAAAGCTACTGAAAATATTTGGAACTATTTTTTTCTCTCCCCCTGAAAGCAATTTTTTTTTTCCAATTTCAAAATACTTACCTCTTTTTTGGCACATGTACTCTGCTTAAAGTAGAACTATTCTTATAGAACAGAGCTTCTATTTTAGGAACTCTAGAGACAATATATTACCTCAGCCTCTAGCACATTTACAGCAACTGTATTTATATGTGATGGAATGGTCTCAACCTTCTTTTCTGTATTAAGAGCCATTTCATGTGTAATTTTCGCAAATTCATTCAGCTGATATATATATGCATCCTTTTTTCTGAATGATAACACTGCTTAAAAAGCGTACAGTACCAATAATCATTTTCGTGTATTTACCATATACCATTTCAAATGCAAAAAATTTATTTTGGGGTGGGTTGGAAAGCACATTCACTTTTATATGTTTACTATTGCTTAGTTTAGTAATGATGGGCATTAGATCGTGGAATGGGTATTGTGTTTCTATCTAGGACCCTAATTCAATATTCCTAATTTATGCCCTTATACGGTTATAATACATAATATCCTTATTCAGGCATAGGAATCATATCCATATTTAGTCGTAGCCCATGCAGTCCACATTAAGCAAGGCTACTTCCCCGGACTCCTAGAAAGCACAACGAGTTCTCTAAACAAACCAAACCTCCAGCAACCTGGGAAATCCCCATTGCTTTTGTTTGATTTTGTCCTAGAACTCCTGTGAGCACTGTAACAACGGCCAGTTCTTAGTGACATCTTTATTGACGTCTTATGTCCAACCTTACGTCAAACCCGGCACCTTTCAGGTATAAATATACCAACGTTGCCTTAAGCAAACACACAGTGGTTTCGAGCAGAGCGGCTATCTACTTGCCCGAGAGCCCAGCTGATGCGAGAGCCCACGGACGCCGCCCCTCCCCTTTGACGCACTGAGAGAGACGCTGTCTTTTCTCCTGCCGAGAAATCCAGCTCCGGTGTTTCCAGATACCTTCGCGGGTTACTGGGATATCGAGTCCTGAGAGAGAGATACCAGACCTCCTGCTTTCTATTACCCAGGTACGGAGCTGACTAAACCCTTAAAGAGAATTCTTGAGTCAGATTCTTGGCAAAACCAACTTAACTTAAACTGCTACTTACTTACTCCTTCCCACGTATTAGGCTTAGGTCAGGTACACCGGGGTAGGCATATTTAGAAGCACCAGTTGAGTACGTTAGTCAATGTATATATGTATGTATATATTTTATCTATTTTAAAGTATCATATGGCTAAGAAACCATATCAATGCTTTTACAGTATTATTTTATAATCCTCCTTTTACTGTACGCACTTTACTTTACTATGAGTATTGCAATTGTGGCAATTCATTTCTCTTGCATGAGAAAGAAGACTGCTCAATAAATTACACCTTTTATTGAAAACGCCCGTCTCTCTATTCTGTGCAATCTGGTGAAACTAAGTACGCACGATTGACTGAGTGAAATAGCTGTCTATTTTTTTCACACGACTCTAGAGATATACTCTTATTCTGAGGGAGCAAAGTTGTCATGTTTTATGGTTGTCAGAAGCTAATCCCTTCTTGTTTATCCAGGGAGGTTAAACTCCTCCTCGTTTATTCGAGAAACTTTCTAGTGACCTCTGAGCTAGCTGGCAAACCTTAAGTCTAATATAGTCAGTAGAGACCTAGATGACCTCAGTCCTACGTCTACACTGCTGTTTATATTATTCCAATGCGCAGAGCCTATTGGGAATATAGGAACTACACTACACCATAGGGGCAGCGAACAGGGCATCTTGCTGGCTCCTGACAATCACCGACCTCGGTGGCCGCCGCATGCGTCGCCGCCTGCCCTGTCGCTGCCATCCCAATTGGGAGACCTCAGGCTTTGAGGTAGAGCTGCGGTCGTCGTCATTTTCAGGAGGTTCCGTCAGTCCCAATAGCCGGCAGGCTTCCGTGAGAGAGCGGAGCTGGTGGAGTTTCCCATCATGCCGGAAAATAAAGCAAAAGGGGTGGCCCCAGGAGTGTGAGACCCCTTGTTGTCGAAGATGATCCGTGACTGGTCGGAATTGGCAGCGTCTTTGCAGAGTGACCAGGGCTAAGTCTTGGTACAACACCGAGGAGTGACCTTGATATGAGATGGGATGGAGAGATCATACCTTGGTGAGCATGGCCTCTTTAGTCCTTTAGTCCTGCACGTATACCAGAATGTCCGCTGATGGGGCATTAGGGGCTCGAGGTGACCCCACTCTATGTGCTCTGTCCAGTACAACATCTGAGGTCTGCCCCTCACCGAGGATGAAGCCGAAGAGGCCTAGGGTGAACACAGAGATGTTGTGGGTGTCCTCGGAGAGTTTGACTCCTCTTATCCTGATGTCATGCCGCCGAGAGCAGTTCTCAAGGTCTTCCATCTGAAGCTGGAGATCAACATTTTAACCCTGGAGCCAGACCATCTCTTATTGCAATGTGATTTGATCGGAGACCGTAGCGTCAAGCCTCTCCTCAACCCGCTCCCCAACTCCGTCGACGTCTCGTCGTAGCTCCTGAACCTCTGTGGTGTATTCTGTTTTGACCGACTTAATATCCTCCCTGAGGGTGAGGAACAAGGATTCGAGGAAGGCTTTCTTGATAGTCTCATCTCCCGTGGCTGTGGGGCCTCGTCTCGCCTCAGACTCCGCGGCCGCAGCCGCCATGTTGGGTTTGGGGAGTGAGCGGCCGAAAATGCCGTTGAGGCCCTTCGTCTGAGTGGTCCTAGCTTTGTACATACTACCAGGCCTCCAGAGGCAGCGATGGCGTAGGGCCGGGAGGTTGGGCGTGCACTCCCGGGAAGTGGGTCACCCCCCGAGCAAGTGACACTACCCTCAGGGTCTCCGTAGTCTCAGGGCCCCTTTCTTTCAGTCCAGCGCAGTGTCCCACCGTGGAAGTCCCGCTCTAGGTGCAGCCCCGCCGCGTGGTGTTGGGTGCAGCAATCTGGTGGCAACTATAGTCCCCCCAGGCCGTAGCCGCTCCTGGTGTCTCTCGCTGCCCGCGTTGGCGATGTCTTAATTGCCTGTGCTAAATGCCAGGGATCCCCTCGAAGCCGCGTTGAAAGGCGCAGCCACTCACCCCCAGATGCAGGGTTGCAGAATCGTCAGCCGGCCTGGATCCCGGGCTTCAGGGCATGCACGGTGGCCGGAGGTGCCTCCTTATCCCAAATCTTGACTGCTCCATGCAAGGGTCCTCACGCAGCAACGCTCAGGCGTCTCTTCCTGCTCCGGGGCCCTCAGAGGTCGGCCGCTGTGCGGTAGCCAGACAAAGCCCCCGCAGCCTGTGCGCGTCGGGGGGTGGTGCCGGTGATGCAGTTCTCCCTAGGCCCAAATCTGGGCCGATCCGCACCTCGTGGGGCCTCAGTTGAGTGGTGCTGGGGGGTCTCCTCCCCCCTCTTCACAGCCCTCGCAGGCAGCGGGCCCGTAGCGCACCACGCCACAAGTCTGGTCTCACCGCGGGCGGCGCCGCTGCACGAAGTCGGGCAGCCGCCCAAACCCAGCGCGAGTCCGAGACGCAGGGCATGGGCTGCAACTCGAGCTGTCCTGGTTCCTCACAGCAGGGCCAAAGTGTTGTTTCAGGGCAATCCAGGGGGAGGTCTCACCTCAGTCCCGGACAGAGGGACAGGCCCCGCGGCTCCTCACGGTGCCCCTCCGCCATCTCAGCTGCAGCGAGGGTCTCCCGGCCACCGGCCGTGATTGTCCCGGGTGCCCCACCAGGAGCGCTGTCTCCCTTGGGTTGCTATGGAGGCGATGGGTGGAAACCGCTGTGTTGTTAGCGGGCCTCGGCGGGGTCCGACAAGGACTGCTCCTATTGTTAGACCTCCGCCGCGCCATGAATGTCGCAGCTGGGTTTGCATTCCCTGTCGGACACAGCGTTACAGGCTCACCGCCACAGCTCCCATCAGCATAGCAACACAGCGCGGAGTTCCGCGAACACTGTCACTAGTGTCGGTACCTCCAGAGTGCTATCAGAAGCTTTTGCTGTGGATGGCGGGCAGGAACTCGGGAGAAGATGTCCTACCTCACCACCATCTTGGCCACGCCCACCCCTCCTATGCCTTTAGACATATTTTTCCTTTTGTTTCTTGTAAACTTTTATCTAATTGCAAATTATACTTTTATAAATGTAAGTTGCCACTCCAGAGGAAAGTTGGAAATATGAGACAAATAGAGATGCATTGTTCTTACCAGGTCAATAGCAAAAAGATAGCCTTTGTACTCTTCAATTACTCGATGGCTTTCGAATGGATAAGTCTTGGCTCATGTTTCAAATCCAATTATTATATCCTGCAAAGAGTGAAAGACAACTCACAGCATTAGGGAAACATTAACCAAACACACGCATTTAGGAATAGAGATTCCATATTAGAAAGAAATTATAAAGATACAGTTCTTGATTGGACTTTCAGGGCCCGATTCACAGAACTAACTCAAGACAAAATCCTAAACTTACTACCATTTTGGTATTCACAAAAGGCACTTACTCATTTTGGTATTCACAGAAGGTACTTACTCATTTTGGTATTCACAGAAGTTAGGAGTCCTAACTTGAGGACTCCTAAATGCCTTCTGTGAATACCGAAAGTCTTAAAGTAAGGATTTTTCTCAGTTTAGGAGTAGTAAAGTTAAGACTCCTAACGTTACTACTCCTAAACTAAGAAAAATCCTACCTTTAAGACTTTCGGTATTCACAGAAGGCATTTAGGAGTCCTAAAGTTAGGAGTCCTAACTTTACTACTCCTAAACTGAGAAAAATCCTAACTTTAAGACTTTCGGTATTCAGAGAAGGCATTTAGGAGTCCTAAAGTTAGGACTCCTAACTTCTGTGAATACCGAAATGAGTAAGTGCCTTCTGTGAATACCAAAATGGTAGTAAGTTTAGGATTTTGTCTTAAGTTAGTTGTGTGAATCAGGCCCTCAGTGTTTACAACTGGCAATGGCAAATGGTTTTCCACTAGTAAAGCAAATATATTCAGTTCCCAGAAAGCATGATTTAAGGATACACCCTATACAACTATTCTGGAGTGTCCTTACCATGCTACCGAAGAAGCTTCTATGCACAATAAGATAAGAGTTCAGTCACTATTTGTGTTCTGTAACTTGGTTCTCTCTGGTTTTCACATAAAGGAACTGCAAGGACAGTTTAGTACACAAGCATTTGGGATGAAGGAGTGCAATTTCTTTAGAAGGAATGCTTATCCTAACTTCCTCAAGTGTACTGTGCAGGGATTACACCAGATTCTGTTCTGTCCTTCATTCCTTGAGAAATCGCCCCCTCTGACAACAGGTGGAAACAGACAGCTCTGTTATCTATTTGGGCCTCTCTGAAAGAGTAATTTCAAAGTCTTCACAAAGCTTTAGATCTTCAACCGATGTATCTCCTACATTGATTAAGCTTGATTTATCGTATTAATTCACTTGTGTCTATCAAGACAGATCACCTAAAGAGGCATAAACAATCCCTGATGAAATGCAGCAGTAGTAACCTGAACAAAGGCACTATACTTCTAGTGTCAGCTAGCTTAGTCTTTATCCACTCTGCAGAGGGTTTCCACTCTTATATGATTTGGCTATCCATGGGGTAGATATCACACTTTTGGGTGACAAGATGCGCTGAGTGAGGAAGGTGTCACCTGTCATCATTAATTTACCATTGAGCTCCTTTAATGAAGTTACAAACCTGAAAAATGAAAACCAAGATGCTCTTCAGTCCCGTTAGACTCCATGTGTTTGTTCTGTCATACAGGGTGAAATTGTACCTAAGGGGTATAGAAAT
Organism: Lissotriton helveticus; assembly: GCF_964261635.1. Classification (NCBI taxonomy): domain Eukaryota; kingdom Metazoa; phylum Chordata; class Amphibia; order Caudata; family Salamandridae; genus Lissotriton; species Lissotriton helveticus. Next base: position 1,245,621,835 of record NC_136059.1, on the reverse strand, counting down.
ACACTTGATACTTACTGCATGGTGAGGAGTTGTGATGAACTTAGTAGAGTGTAACATCTTTCGAAGGTAACGTAAGATCAGCGCAGTATAATCGCATGTGGCGAGGCACTTACCAAGGCACTGGAAAATAAAAGTGATTTAAAGACAGTCTGAGTTCAGAATCAACATAAACTTCTGCCCACTCTATGAGAGTAATACTTATAGAGGAGTGTTCATCTTTGATTCTCAATACACAAGTCTTCATCTCACACTTTGAAACAGCACTTAATGAGTTGAGCAGAATGTTTGTTATGTTATGTTATATCTTCTGGACATTGTAGAGATTTGAATATGGCCATGAATATGACCCAAAACAACGAAGATGGAGGACTGAGAGCCAGTAAAGGTCCAGTACCTAGGCTCCAAAACTACTAATGAAAAAAGCAGTGGCGGTACTGTTCCTTTCAGAAAGCAAAGAAGAAAGAAAGGCTGAAAAAGAAGGGTGAATCCCTAGGATTATTTCTTGGTGCCCTCACACATTCATGAAGATGTAATGTATCATCATCGGACGTGCTCCTCATAGGGCTGGTGCTGCAGTGCTCCATGAAGGGTCGCTTTAGCGAAAATCTTTTTAGTTTTGCTATCTTATGTAAGGTTCCAGTGTGAGGGCATTTTGAATATGTGGTGTGGTGTGGAGTGAATGGGTATAGTGAAATGAAGGGAGACTAAAATTGTCTACTACAAGGATGTGATGTACCCAAGTAGCCTAAATCTGTGAGTGTGGTCAGGTCAACAAGTTTCGGGCATGATAGCCCAAAAAGGATCCACAGTGCTTCTTCAGAACCTAAAAAGGGTTGGATAACCCTACCCCACACCTAAGACGTAATATGCAGTGTAGGTATTGCCCTAGAAGAAAACATCTTGTTCCCAGAGCCGGTGTTCAAGAATGCTATGGGATATGGTGCCAAAAGCAGCTGATAGATCTAGCAGGAGAAGAATAGATGACTGCCCACAATGCACTGCTAATTTGATGTTGTCTGTAACTTCTACCAGCGCTGTTTCAATACTATGGGCAGCCCTGAAACCTGACTGTGAATGATCGAGTAATCCATGACTCTCGAGATGATCAACATATGGAACACCCTGCAATGGAGTCTCATACACCACACAAAGCAGTGCTTATGATAAGCATTTTGCGACTTGCCATGGGTCTCTTCTTCATTACCACAAATGTTTCTGTTGATACAATGAGGTGGTACCATCGATAAGAAAACATTTAACTGTGTAAGTCTACTGTTTTAGACGCCACTTTACTAATATAATTGATGACTTTTGGCCAACCCACATTTAACCCCTTCCACGCTCATGACGAGCTGGGCTCGTCATGAGGTAGCCTCCTGCTACGCTGATGACGAGCCCAGCTCGTCATGGAACATTTGTTTTTGCATTTTCCAGCACACAACGGGAAAATGCACTGCATCGATGCGGTTAAGCGCTACCCACTCCAAGATGGCCACCACTGAAGGATGATACTTCTGCTACACCAGCACATGACGGGCTCGCTCCTATGAGTTCCAGCATATCCCTTCTCTTCTCTCTTATCCTCATTAGCCATTGGCCCAATAGCGCTCTCCAAGCATGCTAATCCATTGGCAGTGGACCACTTAGTCGCCTATGTTACTTATTAAATGTGACCGCCCATATTTATAACATGAACACAGAAGCCAATATGCCTAGATTCCACCATGAAGGATGGCTAGCACTTATGTGCACCTGTCTTGCTCCCCGTCACTATATATGCATGAGCACTTAGGTGCACCGCACGTTTCTCTTACTGTCAACTTCCAGTAAGAAAACCTTCAACTGTCTTAGTTTAGTTGCCACCTTCCAAAAACTATGGTTGACTTTGGTTTGGCCAGCATTTGAGCATTAAATACTCTGAGAAGGCCGCCTTTGCAGGATGATACCTCTGTTACACCAGCATGCGAGGGGCTTGCTCCTATTGGCTCAAGGTTGCCCCTCCTCTCCTCATTGGCCATTTGGTCATCACTTCTTCCCGCAGGTGCACACACCACACCTGTAAAAATCACTCCTATTACCTGCACCTTAAAGCAGAGGAGGATAGGTCTCTTGCGCTCTCCATGCAGAAACCACGTGAGTATGGTTGCTTCTCTTGAATATACCGTATTTTTCTTTTTTCTCAACTCTAAGGCCATTTTGGTGTCTTTGATGTACTGTTTCTTATTAATGACTATCATTTATCTTTCCACAGTTAGCAGTTGAGTGCTACTCTCTGCTTTTTGCCTATGGGGCATAATACATTGAATCAAAGGGTAAGACCCTGCACTCACACCTGAGAACAACCAATCACTTATGATGCGATGTGTAACACCAACAGAGATTGGTTTTATGTTGTCTGTTCCACATATGTCCACTTGCTTTATCTGTTATATTGTAAGTACAAGTGTGTTTTTCACATTTTTCACGTTGTGATGTCTGATCAGCACCAACAATAGCATGCACATTTGTACCTTTGGAGACAGTGTGATACATTGAGCTGGAAAAGCGATTCTGGAGAATCATTGGACCATATATACAAACATTTGCTTACTGTGTGTTTTTTTTGATCATATTCTCATTTATTTTCTGGATTGGAAAATCAATTTTTAACTTTTTGAACCAGGTATTTTCTTCTAACGGAATACCTATACTGCATGTCACGTTTTAGGTGTGGGGAAGGGTTATCCACCCGTTTTTTAGGTACATCAAGAAGCATTGTGGCTCCTTTTTTAGGCCATTGGGCGTGAAATATGTCAACCTGCCCAAACTCACAGATTTAGGCTACTTGGGTACATCACCCTACCTAATTATTTTTTTTAATCCTTTCAAGGGATCCATCATATTAAAGTTGAGTTTGGTATCTCTTAGATAGTTTTAGTCTCCCTTCACTTCACTATATACTTTCACGCCACCCCTCACATTCAAAATGCCCTCACACAGGCACTTTTCATCAGACAGCAAAAATAAAAAAGATCTCTGCTAAAGCGACTCTTCGTGGGGCCGATAGAGTATTGTAGCTCTGGCCTTAAAAGGAGCACTCCCACTATGAAGCATGACATCCTCATTGATGTGTGAGGGCACCAAGAAATAATCCTTAGGATTCCCCCTTCTTGTCTGCCTTTCTTTCATACTCTCTTTTTAATTGGAACAATACTTCCACTGATTTCTGCATGAATATGACCTTACATCCACTGAATGGGGAGTGGCTGTAACATGAAGAATACCTATTGGCTAAAGAAGATCCATTAGGGCAATGAGTATAGCCCTGACATGTGGTGTCTCCTAACACGTCAGGTGGAGAGGAATTACCTCATTGTGTTTATCTCCATCTGACTCTAAAAAGGTTGGCTTTTCCAGGCAATTGGAGAACCATAACTTATTTTCTCGACTGACTAATTCCAGTGCTGTGTACCCATAGTAAAAATGTACGCTACCAATCACAGTGCGATTGGAATACAAAGTCTTATCCTTCTCTGACTTTGTATTAAACTGCCTTTCCAAATGACCCTTGAGACCACTAACCTCCTCATTCTCATGATGGGCAAAACTGTCAGCCTGTAGTGTGAGTTCTTCCATAAAAAAGACATGCCATTCTTTGTATGGTGCTTGCTTCAGGATAGTCCCCAGGAACTAAAAGGAAAACAGTGAGAGACTTCAATTCAGTAATATAAACTTACATGCAGTGACCACAGCCGATATCTGCAGTGACTTTGAGAAGATATGGATTAACAAACTTCAGCTGACATCAACCTAAGTAAATACGAAATAATATGTGAAAAGAACCAGAGAACACATACAGCAACACCAGGACAGGAGGCCTTTACAGTGGCAGTGATTTACACAGAAACATACGCACCAAAAGCATGCTTTGCAAATTATTGTGAAAAGAGTAACAGTGCAGCCATCCAGACAGAAAAATGGGGATTGTCCCGCTATATCATATACTTAGGAGTAGAATGCAAACATATAGGGGCAGATTTACAAGCCCCTTGCACCACTTTTGCATCATTTTGAACATGGGAAAAGTGATGCAAAAGTGGAGCAAGGGGCTTGTAAATCTGCCCCATAGACTCTTAGATCACCAGCGTTAGGGCAGAATGAAAAATTATTGTTAATAAGGATGAAGACTGAACACAAGGAAAAGAAAATTACATCACAGGAGCACAATAAAACCAAATTGAAGTGTGATGACCTGGCAAAAAATACACTGTTAGCAAGGAACCAAGTAGGAGTGTGATAACCAAGGGTTGAATAGAGACAGTTATAACCTGACCATCACAAGATTAAACTCGAATAGTGACAGAGTGACAATTCAGATGAATATGGGGAGCACTGATCACGTGCCAAACCGATTGCAGAATATAAACATTCTGATAATGTAAAAAGCAGTTGGCAGACCCAGAAGAGTGATATTGTGACAATCCAGGGAAAGAAGAACGTTGTGCTAGTGTGACTATCCTGGCGACAAAAAGAGTCAGAAGACCTGTTTTCCAGCACAGGGCTACATTTCTAACCCTGTGCAAAAACAGTCAAATTGATTTAATGCGATAATCACTGCAGAGCCTGATATTTATCTGGGTAAACGTGGGGATAGAATCTGATACATGCAGGACTAGGTGCAGTAAGCACGTGATTCCCAATGTTCTGAGTGTGAATATGGCCAATGAGGTTTTAAATGCTTCAGGAAAATATTGCATCCTAGGGAAATGTTCTGTACCGAGTATGGCTTCTCCCTCTCTGTGCCCATTCACAAGCCAGAGAAACAATAAGCATATGGTGAAAATATTGCAACCACATAGCAGAACAACACTACGATGGGGTGAATCTAATATCTGCATATATTCATTCTAAATGAGTGGTTATGGAAGGCAATGAGTTAAGAGCCATGTGTGACATTCATTAGCAAGTAATCCTTACTGAAACAAGCGCGCATTTCCACTGTACCAAGTCAAAGGTTCATTCAGTTGAAGCTGAAATAGCAGTTGGGAAAAACGAAATATATGGAAGTAAAAGTGAACAGCAGGCAACATTTCAAATGTCATGGGCTTACATACCAAGCACTAGCAGAAGTAGAGTCACACAATTCAAAGTGTGCAAAATCTGTTTGTTGGCTCAGCCTGTCCTGGGAATTGAATTCAATGTCATCAGTTGTTCATGTGCCTTATATCTGGTTGTAATTTTAGGTTTATATATTTTGGTTTCCTTTCTTATATACCGAAAGGCCGCCACACCACTTGTTTGCATAAGATCTATTTATTACAGAACTTCAGCCTTTGAGCATTTGGCTATCAGATGCAGCCTTGATCACATAGGGCAGTGGTTCCCTAACTTTTGACTCCTGAGGACCCCCACTGAGTCACCGCTGAAAGCCGGGGACCCCCAAGCAATTTCTATGATTTAAATTTCAAACATTAAAACAGTAATTCAGAAAAAATAAACACGTGTGCACACAAAACAAATACTCTAATTACTAAGGATTTTAGGGGCATATTTAGAAGCCCCTATCTCCATGGGAACATCACTTTTTGCAACGTTCCCATGGCAATAGAGGCCTTGCCCTATTTACAAGGAAGCGTTAAGCCACTTAACATGGCTTAACGCTGCCTTGTAAATAAGGTCCCCTGTCACACAATGCCTAGCGTGAAAGGGCTGGGCAGTGGGTGTTGCGGTGGGCGTTCCACCGCAACACCCATTGATTTTGACGCTGCCCCCTATTTACAAGGGCAGCAAAAATAGGAGGTAGTGCCAAAATCAAGCCAGGGAAAACCAGGTCTTAACTTGGGAAACCGAGGAGAAGTCCTTTATTTTGCCTCGTTTTTGTATTTTCAATGTGTGCTGCTTTGTGCAAAACGCCTTGGATTGTTTATGTTCAGGAAGGTGACCCTTCCTGCACAAACAATCAAAAATCCATTTTGTAACTTCCATGTGTGCTTCATTAAGCAGCACACATAGAAGTGACAAAACGGAATTTCAAGATTGAAGCGGGACCTTCCTGCACATAAACAATCTTCCACTGCATACACACACCCTTGCACTATGGTGCAAGGGTTCCCCGTTGGCGCTACACTGCTAAGTGTAGCACCAGCACAGGGGGAAACAAAGGCTGAACCATATTCTTGTAAATATGGTGCAGCCCGCTGTTTCCGAAGTGGCGGAGCGGGTCGTTAAGCCAAGGAGGCTAACAACACTCTCTGCCACTTCTGTTGTAAATATTCCCTGTAGTATTTTATATTCAAAGAACTTGCAAAAAAACAAAACATTTTAATGGGAAAGTTGGTGCTGCATCTCCGTAACTAACTTTTAAATGGTTGGTTTTATTTCGCAGTGCGAGGCTCCTGCTACGGGCAGACTGGAAACCCAAAGCAGCCCTGGCAAATGTTTTCAGACCAGTCGCCATACGGTGCACACCAAGTGCAGTGAGTGAGCCTGACCACTACAAAGGGGGCTTTGGGAAGCTTCCCTCCAAGAAATTTAGGATTCATTGGCGCAGTCTAAAACACATATATCATTATGTATTAAATTGTATTGGCTTTTAACGAATAGTAAATGAAGATCTTACTATACACCAGGATACGACAATCTTTGTTGGGGTTCTTCAATGATTCCCTTATTACCATCCTTCAGCAGAGCCTCTCTGTCACATGTATTTCATTTGTTTTATAGTATTTCTCATACCATTGTAGGATGTCGAAGCACTTTACATCACATACATATAGAGACAATGAATCATACGTGTAAATCAGTGTATATAAAAGGTTACATAAGGCAAAGGGTACTACAATGTGTCGGATTCACAATTCATTCATACTAGTAGGCATGAGTGCTTGATCCGGAGAAGCGCAAACTTCGGATTCAGAACATCAGCTAGTGGTTAGCATGGACTTTAAAAAATAAAAATGTATTTCCGCCCATATAAACCTTTTTAGCAGAATCAGGATAATGAAAGATTTCGAAAAAACATAAGTTCCTAACTTGTACCATGCAGTTTGCAAGCAGTTCTTTGATGACAGTTTATAGGTCACTGTGCTAGATTATGATTGTCACTTATGAACTGCAGAGTAACAAAAAAAACTGTGACAAAAGCAGCAACCCACTGACCAATGCACATAAAACACTGTTTTGTTTTCAAATGCATGGTGCCCGTACTTTGCACCCTCTGTTCTGTGCTACGTTAGATATCTCAAAGCTGCACTGTACAAAACTCTCATCTCTCCAGCAGGTGCATTAATCGCTGGCGTTATTTTGACACTTTTATTGTTGCTCTAAAACTGCTAATTAGACAAGGAACTTTGCATTCCTTTTAAAACTGCCTCTTGTGAACCCCCTGGTAATGTGTCACGGAGCCCTGGGGGTCCGCGGACCACAGTTTGGGAAATGCTAACATAGGGGATGGCCGACATTGTTCAGAGATAAAAAGTGCATACCTTCTCTAAAATTACATACATATAGAAAAATACTCCTTTATTATATTCAAGACCAACATGAATATAACACTTCATAATTCACCTAAGCGAAATTATAATTTGTAATATAATCTTCCTTAAAAACACATTAAAACACTTCTGTATGATATCTGGTATAATCAGGCTGAAATATAAGTCTTCTGTTTAAGAAAATAAGGATGTCTCACCTAACAGAAATACGTATCAATTACTCTATTAACAACATAATATCACCAACTCTTTTAAATGTTCCTCACTGTGAAATTCTCACATAGTAGGATTCAATTATGCAATATTTAAAACATTAATTTTAGCTGCAAATATGGTTGGACCAGAGATGTAACATTTTCTTTCAAATTAATTGCTGTGAAATGCCCTGTTCAGCCCTACTCATCATACAAACAATGCAATGCCCAAATAGGCTAATCTAACCACCATGTACCCTGACTAATACCTGCTTCTAAAACAAAAGCAGAGAGAGTGTTTGGTGTTTATAAATGTGGTTTGCAAAGTCTCTTATGTATTGACCCCACCTGGGTTCTTTGTTTCAAGCTCATTAGTTTACAAGAATTGGTGATACTGTGTTGTTCAAATAAGACACAATTGAAATAAAAGACGTTGCAGAAATGGGAAGTGTAATAATCATGAGGACTTTGTATATATTGAAGAAGTATTTTTTCTATGTTTATGGAATTTTTAGCAGAAAAAGGAAGGATTCCCTTCACCCAATTTTTTAAGTACACCAATTACAGATATCAAACATTGAATATTATATCCAATACTTAGTATTTTTATGTTCAGAATCCATTATGCAGAATATAAAATCACATCAAAACTGACAAATGATACACAAGAAAATAATTCCTTACTCCATGTTAAAAAACAAACATAACATATATTTCACCAAAATTGGTAAATGGACAGTTTACAATTATGACCAGCATAAAAGAGACAGACAAATTAAAACCCAACCCTTGTCAGTTACAACTGCACATTCAATTGGACTCAAAGACACAAAGTTACTAAATTGATTCAATCAATATTATGCATATTCGTGCCAGTCCTTGAATTGTGCTTTATCAACAGCGTCGATGCAGTTCGATGGCTCCAATAATTTCACACCATCTTTATCAAGACAACGTATTTTCTGTCTCTGTAGTTATAACAATTGTTTTTCCTTTGCCCCTAAGTGAAACAAATATTTATAATCTGTAATCTCAGCTATATACATATTCTTTTTCAGAGCAATTTAACAACTTGATCACATACCCCGTGTCCCACTTCCATTAAACACCTTTACAATTCCAGATAACTTTCTGGGACATCATAAAACATTGATACAATGCAATGGGGGATGATCCTACACACCTCCACTCAACTCTTGCCTGATTGGTCTTCATTCCCATACCTAAAATAGCCCATTCTAGGCTCACTTGCTCGCATGTTAATGGGTCCATAGTCCCGATGATTATACATATTCCTATAGCACCCTCACCTCAAGGAATAGTGACCCAGATACAGCGAGCCACTTCATAAGTTCACTCTCTTGAGGTGTTTTTATATGGCTCAGTGACTTCATTTGATTCTAAGACAAACCATCGATTTTGCCCCCTACAGATTCGATTATATAATCTCTCCTTGTTTTATTGTAGTTTCTACCGTGTCTTATTGACTTGGATTCTTTGGTTGCACTTGCTCTCCTGTTTGCCAGTGCTTGAAGGCTACTTGAATTCCTTTGTAGCTGTCCCTCTCCACGGGTCTAAGAAAAATGAGTGAACCCCGTTACTCAGTTATCCTCCTATTCATACCTCTTAGTAAAACTCTGTTATCATGTCTAATTGACTGCCCTTTACCTTTTGATCCTGTCTGATTGTGTCCTGCATGAACGAGTTTAGGGTCTGGCTGACAGTGTTGCACGGTCGCTACAAAATCAGCTGTATTTTCTCTTGCAGTTCGCTCTTAAAGGAAACCGAAAACATAAAGAGTGTTACAACCCGCTATTCGATTATCCTAAAACTGGACTAGTTGACAATAAGTCCCCCCGTCTTATTCATGGTATAACGGCATGTGGCGCCTTACCTTTAAAATAGTCCTTCACTTGCTTAATGTTGTGGGCTTCAGACGTAAATATTTTTCAGCTACCCTGTACCGGGTGCTTTAGTTCACTGCAAAAAGTCAAGAGCGCATTGCCATTACAAAGTTGCCCAGGGAATTAAGCCTATTAGCCTCTTCCTGCTACACTGAATCAAGATGCCCCGCATCGCTGAAGAAACCATCGGAGTCTGCTGTTAGTGCAGAGGGACTCTTACTGCGAGCCTTTTGACCGGGGATTGCCGCATTTGCTCACCTTTGGTTGTTGGGGCAAGAGGAGCAAGCCAGCACAGGACTCCAACTCCCAGGAGCCCGTGCTTCCACACACCTGTGCCAGAGGCCCGCCCACCGGCCCTATATTACTGCTCGTGGGACCTGCTGCGCGGAATGCGCGCGGGCGCGTGCCCGGGCGAAGCCCGGGACAAGGACGGGACCGTCTGTGGCAGTCCGGGGCCGGTAGAGGCCGGGCTGGGCCCTGTCCCTAACAACTGTGGACCGGGAACGGACTGGAGAACCTATCTGGACCATTCTGTTGGTTAGTGACAAGGAGGGCATTTGCCTATTGTGCTAAGTGGCCAATCCGAGACTGATTTCGGGGACTAATGATAATTGTGTGTGGCAGCGGGTGGTTGCGACTGATCTCTATCGTACGTAGTGCTTTGGTACCTTTGTTTGTTCTTGTTTACCCACTTGTTAGTGCTAGAGATATACAGACTATCAGTCCGTAACATCAATGGCTAGTACGGTTCAAACAAGGTCTTCCAAGCACACTAAGTGTACACCCCCAGACCCCTCTCGAAGTAGTAAATCAAAAGGAATGCCGCCCCCCAGTCGTGATAAACCAACAGCAATAGATAGAATGCTGCGCAAAGCGATAAGGGAAGTGGCAAATGAGATTGAGCGAACTGAGAGATGCCTCTCACTAACCCCCCAGATAGACCTAATAGCTTCGCAAAAGGATAGGGACATAGAAGTTCCAGCAACCCCACTACACGCTTCACTAGACCCTGAGATAACTGACATTCCCTGTGCACAAGGGGGGACCTCATTTGCACAGGAGACACCCACAAGTGGAGAGACACCACAAACAGGCAAGAAAAGGAAAGACAGCAGTAAAAAAAACTAGGCGAAAGAGGGCTATACCCACTGAGGTTCCGCTTGATAATTCCCACACAGAGGCAAGGGCATATGGAGGGGGCGAGTTAGACACACAAGTGCCCCCAATGTGGGTAGCCCAAATTATATCCGACCTACAGAACCATCTAGAGCAACTCATTGCTAACCAAACAAAACTAATTCTCAGTAGGCTGGACAAGGTAGTAACTTTGGTGAAAACAAAGGGGCTGGGTGGTGGCCCCAATCCCCCCCCATGTAACATCTCAGTGGGGGAGTCTATTATCATAAGCCCAGACACGCTACCAACAAGTCACCCTCCAAAAGCACAAAGTACTACGGTTATAAGCCTGTCTGCACCCGTCCGCGCCTGGCCCGCGCCTAGCGCCATGAACCCTGCCGGTCACACTAGGGGGTGCTACATAGGATGACATATAGCGCAGATACACTGAAAAAACTGAATGGGCTAGGGAAAAAACCCAATTGCATACTTTTAAGTTTGGATAAGGACCTACCATCAAGCCCGTGTGCCTGTTCAGGCTGCATGAGTGCGACCCCAGCCGTGCTAATGTCCCCCATTGAGGCCTTATCTCGAATAAATCTAGGAAAATATAAAGCAGAGGGGCATAATATTGATTGCCTCCTTTTGAATGCCAGGTCGTTGGTAAAGCACAGCCTGGAATGTGCTCTGCTAATTCAGGAAGAAAACATTAAAATTGCTTTTGTGACCGAATCATGGACGGATGTGGCTTCAGGCCCGGATTTAGTTAATGCTACTCCCCCTGGTTACCTTAGTTTCACGAGAGATCGCCCACTGAGAAAGGGGGGGGGGAGGGTTGGCAGTAATATATCATAATTCCCTCAACGCCTTCTTTCACCCTTTAACTGTGGATGGATGTGAAGCGGTAGCGTTTAACTTTACTCTGGGCAATCATCACTCATTCAATGGTTGTTTAGTCTACAGACCCCCTGGGCCTAAAAATTTCTTTCTGAGCTCGGTGGGAAGTATACTGGAGGAGGGTCTCTGCTCTAAGGACTTTACGGTCTTGGGGGATTTCAATTTCCATCTAGAAAACCTCTTGGACACGGACACCAACGCACTTATCGATCTGATGGATGGCACCGAGCTTAAACAACTGGTTAGGGGTCCTACGCATAAAGCTGGTCATACCCTGGATGGGCTTTTTTCGAACCACCCTACTTTGGACTTTATTAAATCTATACCGGTCACCTGGACTGACCATAGGGCACTGTTATTTGCCATCTCAGTGCCAAAATCCCAAAGTGGGGGGTGTCCGCCTAAAGTAGCCAGGATATGCAGGGCCTGGAACAAAGTCGAGGGTAGAGCATTGGAAGACCATCTGCTCTCCTCCATGGAGCCCCTTCCATTAGAGGTGGAGGCGGCGGCTCTCGCCCATACTAGGTGGATTGAAAAAGCCTGCGACATCCTCGCCCCACCTAAACTGTGTCTCCTGGCCAGAGCCCAGCCTTCAGCACCGTGGTTTTCTGAGGAATTAAGAAATCACAAGTTGGAATGTAAAAAACTGGAAAGGGTGTGGCGGAAGGAATACAGGGAAATTGATAGAACGCTTCTCAAACAAAGCCTCCTAGCATATAAAAAAATGGTGGGGAGGGCAAAACAAGATCACTACACTAATCGCATAAACCTCGCTAAGAACTCTGCGAAGGAACTGTTCACAACGGTGTCCGCTTTGGCTGACCCGGTTCCAGCGGCTATCCCCGCGAGTCTTGAATTATGCGAAGATCTTACTCGACCGTCTGAAGGCCTGCGGAGTACAAGGGAAGGCGTTTGACATACTTAAAGCCTTCCTGTCCGGCAGAGTCCAAAGCGTGGCGTTAGGAGACTATGAATCAAAACCTTTCATCCTGCCCTGTGGAGTTCCTCAGGGCTCGTCTCTGAGCCCCACGTTATTTAATGTTTATGTCAGCTCATTGGCACCAGTAATCCGGGCCTTCGGCTTTGATCTTATATCATAAGCTGACGACACCCAGATTGTGGTGTCTTTACTACCAGGGATGGAAGAAGGAGTAGCAAGGAATTTTCAGGACTGTATGCTGGCGGTCGGAAACTGGATGGCAGTTAACTGCCTTAAACTTAATTCAGCTAAAACTGAAGTCATAGTGTTTGGGTCAAACACTAACTTCTGGAGCCCAAACTTGTGGCCAGAGCAGATGGTCAAGGTCCCCGCCCCAGTGGCTAAGGTGAAAAACCTGGGGGTGCTGATCGATGATCAACTTACCTTTCGTCCCCAGGTTAATGCGCTGTCTTCTTCTATTGCTTATTTGCTCAAATCCATCCGTAAGATCCTACCATTTATTCCAGGCAGTGACAGAAAAACAGTGGTCACGACACTGGTCATCACAAGGCTGGACTACTGCAATAGTCTATTCCTTGGGGCCCAACTGGGGGTACTCAATAAATTGCAGGTATTACAAAATGCCGCTGCCAGGCTCATATTGGGGATCCCAAAATGTGTCCCTGTGTCCCAGGAGCTGGCTAAACTCCATTGGCTCCCAATGCGAAAGAGGATTCTATTCAAAGCATTATGCCTAGTATTTAAGACCTTACAAGGCAAGGGACCTTTATTCTTTCGGCAGTACTTTCATTGGTATTGTCCGACTAGAAATCTCAGATCAGCAGACCTGGGGTTGATCGTTGTGCCTCGTATTAGGAGAGCGCGCTGGGGAGGCAGAAGCTTTGTGCTGGGCGCAACCAAAGCCTGGAACGCCTTGTCCCATGCCCTCAGAAAAATGACGGACCTTATGGCCTTTAGAAGAGCATTAAAGAGTTGGCTGTTCACCAACTGATTCCCGATCCGCCTCTACCTCAGGAGTGACACTTAGCGCCAGGACACCCACGGGTAACAGAGCGCTGTACAAATGTCAAAAATAAATAAAATAAATAAATAAGCATACAAACGCCATGCTCGCCCCAGGCTCCCATGGGTCACCCCACTACCACTGGGGAGGTTACCCGGGGAGCGTCAAAAGGCACCCATCAAGTCATGGTCCACAGACAATCTTCGCCTCCACCTGTGACCCGGTGTCAAGCTGAAAGACCAACCCCCAGGTCACCCACTAATACACCAGTAAGTCTTAATTTACCCCCTGATGCAGCCCCAAATGTAATCATTCTAACAGGAGTACCGGAGCTGAGACCAGACCTGATAGAGCCCTATGGCGAGCTCAAAAACAAAACCATGTTCTGGCTAAACAAGTGAAAGCCCCTAGTAGGCAATGAACAGGGGGAAATCTTGATGGTACGCAGGGTGAATTGGGTGGGAAGTAGGCCTAAGCACCACATCGAGGATTGTGTGGTGGTGAACTTTCGGAACCAGCGTGTCATTGACCAGATATTAATGTGGGGTCCAACTACAGACTCGAGCAATATTAGATCTATACCCTTGAGCTTTTCCTACCCCAGGGGAAATCATAACCTGGGGTGGGCTCAGGAGGGCCAAAGCAGTAGGGAGTGGAACCTGGTCTGGCATAGTCGCAGACCTCAACACGTTGCCCTGAGGAACCAAGGAGTGATATATTTACAGAATAGATTTGACCCCTTGACGTCTTTGGAAGAACTGGACTAACTAAGGACAGACATAATCCCCCAGATGAGACACGATAGGGAAAAGAGCTCTGAACCAGACAAGGTACTACTCACTCTCTCAGCCCGGTGCGAGGCATCACAGAGAGTGGTTGAACCACGGCCAATAACAATAGAGGGTCCACAAACCAGGTCTGTAGCAGAAACAGAAACAAAGGGGTCGTATAGTATTGTGGCACGCACCCAGCAGTTAAAATCATACAGCTCAGCCGAATTGAAGGAAACCCTGGTTAATGACAGGAAAGTAAGCAATAACCTCACCACACCCCGCGCAAGGAGGCCTGAAAGGCAGGATGGGTTAAAGCTGATATCCTGGAATATAGCAGGACTCGCCGCGAAATTTGAGGATCAGGAATGGAGGCAATATATCACCAGGTTTCACGTTATATGTCTCCAGGAGACCTGGGTGATTGACTGCAACCCTTTCTTCTTGGAGGGGTTCAAGCGTTTCTCAGTGCCTGCCCAAAAGTCAGCATCAGGGAGAGCTATGAGAGGGCTGACTATATATGTGGATCTTCCGATAAAAGGGGTATGGTCCAACCCTAACTGGCCATCACATAATATGCAAGCTCTGGGTTTACACTCAAAAGGTCTAAACATTAACCTGATTATTTGTTATAATGCTGTGGGAGTCAACTGGAAGGGTACCACAATAAGAGAATTGGACACACGCCTAAATGCCCAGTTGGCTGTAGGGAAGACGGCGGTAGCACCATCCCTAGTTCTAGTAGGCGACTTTAATTGCCACTTGTGCCCGACCCTGAGACCTGTTAACAAGGATTGGTCCCGCTGCACAGTGGAGAAAGGCCCACACTTCCTACATTCCTCTGAAGGGATGGACTTAGACAGGGTGTTGAAAAGCCATAATCTGGTTCACACCATGGATCTTGTAGAAATGGGTAGCGGTAGGGAGATTAATCCCACATTCAAGGGTAGAGGCTGTCGCTTCTATATTGATTACATTGTGGTCTCTAGTATATTTAAAGCATGGGTCAAAGGGGCAGAAATAGAATGGAGCATATACAGTGACCACAACCCCCTCGTGTTGGATTTAAAAGGCCGGATCATTAAAAATACGATCCGAGGGGTAGGCACTGTAGAGAAGGCAACAGACCAGGGGAGGCGACTTAGATGGTCCAAAGTAGATGGGGACATCTTTTATAAATCTCTAATGGCGAAAGGGGTAGACACATTTAATGTGTGTCTCGATCCCTCTATCGATGGGGTTGCGGTTGTAAACGCATTTGAGGAGAGGGCGCACCTCATGGAAGGACTATTAAAGACCACTAAGAACGGGAGATCAAACACCACCCCTAGATGGTTTGATAAAGACTGCTCACAGGCACACAAAGAGCTGAAATCTAGCTTAAAATCTTTACCTAGGGATAAGCTATACATTGCCCAATGCAGGCTGGCATACAAAAAGGAACTAAAAAACCGGAAATATTGCCTTCAAACGCAAGCTTGGGAGGACCTAAGGGAGGCTGCGGACAGAAGGGACCTGACAGAGTTCTGGAAAATCATAAACAAACCATGTTTCCAGCACTCAAATGCCCCAGAGATCTGTAATACAATCCTGCCAGAACAATGGTATTGCCATTTAAAAAATGTATACAATCATACTGGCGAAATTACCGATGATGAGGGGCAAGGATTAAGATGGGCCGCAAGGATAGAGTTCACTTTGACAGAAGTAGAAGGGGCCATATTAGGCCTATCAAAAAATAAAGCACCCGGCCCAGATGGCATGCCTCCCGATCTCTACCTAAGCAAGGTGGAGCTGTGGGCCCCTATTCTGATGAGGGTCTTAAACGCGGCAGTTGAAGCCGGTCTACCGCGCTCCTGGTCCTCTGCAATAATAGTCCCAATTTTTAAAAAAGGGAATAGGGGCAACCCCCAATGTTAGGCCGTGTTGTCCTTAATCGCCTTAGAGAATGGGCGGACACGCATCAGATAATTACTGACACTCAATACGGGTTCAGGGAGGGAAGGTCAACTACGGACCAATGCCTGAACCTCTACCTGCTGGTCGCTAAGTATACCATAGCCAGCAATGAGGCGGTTTACTTAGGGTTCATGGAGCTCTCTGCTGTGTTTGATCATGTGAACAGAGAGAAGCTATGGGCCCTGATGATAAGCCTAGGGGTAGACCTTGATTAAGTTATTATTCTTAGAGCCTTGCATTGGAACACCACTGCTTCAGTGCGCTTTAACTCAGATGGAGGTATTACATCATCGTTTCCATGCAATAGTGGGGTTCGGCGGGGCTGTATTTTAGCACTTTTTTTGTTCTCCCTTTACATTAATGATTTAGATAGAGAATTAGGTAAACTAGGAGTAGATTCCCCCCAAGTAAGCAGCCGTCCGGTTCCCGTCCTGCTTTATGCTGACGACGCGGTGTTGTTAGCCCGGACCCCCCATTGGGCTTCAGAGGCTGATCGACGGGTTTGTCGGTTTCATGAACACACTAGACCTATCCGCAAATCTGGACAAGTCTTATGTCATGCTGACGGGGGTCAAACCCGACAAGAAGTTTTCCTACAAGATAGGTACCCACAAAATAGGGCAGGTTCAGTCCTTCTCCTATTTAGGCCTATTATTTGATGGGTTGTTAAATTTTTAAACTCCTTGTGGAAAAACACCGTTCAAAACTGGTGGCCTCAACCGGGGCAATAATGAATTACGGTCACAGGCTGGGAAGGTGGTCACCTAAACAAGTTATGAATTTGTACAGATCAATCTGTTGTGCTAAAGTAGCCTACGGGGCAGAAGTTTGGTCCTTCGTAAACATCCAACAGCTACAGGCAAAGGAAAACAAATACCTTAGAAAGGTACTTAAAACCCCACACAGTATCCCTGCCTATATCATACACGAAGAACTAGGAGGAGCTTATATCGAAGACCAAATCAAGGTCAGGCCGCTTATGGCCTGGGTGAAGATCTGGACTAACCCGGAGGCAGACTTAAGCAGACAAATTATTACAGATTGCCTGAAAAGAGACAAAGGAATGTGTATCCCCTGGTTAAAATATGTAAAGGGCACACTCGAGGGTATCAGCTGTAAGAACCTTTTTATTAACCCTGAAGTCATTACTACTCAAGATAAACAGAGAGTTAAAAAAATGTTTGGGGAACGGGCAACTGCAAGTAGGGCGGCCATTGAAGAACGTAAACCCACAGTTGCTGCCTACAGATTATTGAAAACTGAGAATGGAATAGAACCCTATCTTGCACTCACACATAACGCACAGGATAGATTTTTTATGACCCGTTTTAGGCTCAACCTTTTACATCATATACTGGCTGACCCCCCAGGTTTTACTTTAATGGTTGAGCAGAAGGGTACCTGCGGCTGCGACAATAGGTCTCCGCAGGATACCCTTCATTTTGTTTTATTATGTTCATTTTATACGCTACCTAGGCGCAAGTTCCTGGTGGGAATCTTGAAAAGATCAAAGTTTAAACACGCCAAGGTAGCTCTATTGTTCCTGCAAAAGGCTAATGATGCTTATACTCTGTTCTGTATCATGAATTTTATCAAGATGGCGGTCTGGATAAGGAACTCGAGAGGGAGGAGCTGATTGTATTGCCCATTAACTGAGTGACCCTTGGCAAATGAATTGTATTTTAAGGCTTTTTTACAGGTTTTATGTACTTTTATGGTATTTTTTAAATGCCAAATAAAGAAATATTTGATTTGATTTGAATCAAGATGCAGCTTCCTCATGTGATCAAGGCTGATTCTGACAACTGAAGAGCTTCATGGCAGAAGCTCTGTAATTAAGTGATTTTAGGCAAACCAATGTTGTGAACAGCCTTTCTGTTATATCAGTAAAAAAAACAGAATTTGAAAGAGGTTTCTGTCGATGCCCCATTCGGTTTGGAGTATGGCCAGCTACAACCAAAACTGTGTGCATTTTGATAAATTTTCTTGCTTACCTAGACAGCCTTTAAGTCAAACCTCCTCATCTGTTGGTCTATTGTGTCAATATCATTCACATTCTCTTCTGCCCTTCAGCATTCATCATGGGCCAAATCAGCCTTAGGCTAACTTCACTGTGAGTGATGGCATTCTGCTTTTTCACAAGGAGCACATCCACAAACAAAGTATTTTTCTTTAGTTCCAGGGACTACTATGGGAATTTGGGCTTTCTGAGTACCTGGCATCTCCTCCATCAGTAAAGGCTTACAAAAACCATGACAAAAACCAAGCGTGGACAAAGCCTAAAAGCTAGCAGCCAACAACAGGCTTAATAGCTTTGTCAATGCTTGTTTGAAATGCAAAAAATTCTTGTTTAAATTGTGTGCTCAATGGCTTATGCTTTGGGGACTCACCTTCCAAATATGTTATCAGCGGGGGGAACTTCATTCTGATGAGCCTCGCTAAAAACGGGTAGTTTGCAGGAATCAGGCGCTCAAGAAGAGCCAAGACCGAGGTTCCCCTTTCGACATCCCAGCGAGGATATGAAGAAATGAACTGAAAACCCACAACAAATAATTCAGCAAGTGAATACTCTCTGGCCTTTAAAGCATCTGGAAATGCTACCTTGCTTTCTATACCGTACTTACTGTACTTAATACCACATTTTGGCTGTTTCTGTGTTATGTAAGTAGTATATATTACTGATAACCAATTGACTGGAAATAAAACCATCAAGTTCAAAAGGATAAAAGCTGAGTTGAATTTAAGCTCTCCATGGGCATGGTTGCATAGAAATGCCAGCAAAGAACTTGAGAAGAGGGATCTGGTGGAATATGGTGGGGGTGGAATGTGATACTCACAAGCAATCTTATGAAGAGGCTGTGTATTGGAATTCCTTTAGCTGTTTAGATACAAAAGAAAGAAGACATGTCATACTCAGTCCATAAAATACTGAGCAACACTTGCCAAAGGAAGACATATGGCTGACGCACACACTTATGGTGATGGGTAGTATTTCAATGAGACACTAGAGGTCATGAGGATGCTTTAATGTCCCAGCAGATACTGGCAAAGGTACCCCCACAACTAAGGGTTCTGCTAGGGGTGTACAGTGCCTCAATGGTCTGTGCTACAATGCTCCACCTCCCTACCCTAGAGATTGCTGTCAAGGAATGACAGCTGCAGAAGGAGCTACCTAAGCTGTCATGCACTGGCCCTGCTGCAGCTGTCATTGAGTGAAAGAAGACTTCAGTGGGACAACAGAGGATGCAACAGGAGCCGTGGACATGACCTACATCTTAAATGGACCATGGTAAAGAGGAGTCATTCTGCGACAGCGGATATACCAGAAGAACGAGGACTCCAGAACATGTTCTTGCATATCCATTTTCTAATAATGTTAATCACCTGGGAGGGAGGCAATAATGAGTACATAATTGCCTGTTCTGTTCTGCTCAGGACCCTTTACATGAGTGACAAAGAAATATACTATGATACCATCTGCCCAGGTTACTTGCACTTTATCGACATATTCATTGGAAAGTTGAGTGCGGAGTACTAATTGGAGCTCTAGAAATGTTGTCCTCAATTACAGGTTCTCACCACCAGATGCAAATCTTCTTCCTGACCATGGAGTCAGTCAAAATAATTATTTTCACTTACTTTCATTGAGTAGGCCTCCCTGCGTATCAGGTCCATATGTCAAGTGAGAGCCAATAACTAGCAATTTAGTCTGGATCTGAAGTCCGAAATAATGAACCAGAAACTTTGCAGAGACAAATATCATAACTAAAAGTAACTCCATAGAGAAATAAAATCCATCAATGTTACGGCTGACTAAAGTAAAAGCGTATAATTAGGTACCATACCCAAAAAGGTCTGATCACCATAACAGAGATAGGTGACTCCAAGGTTTGAAGAGGAGCATAAGAGCCCTGAGTAGCCCCACAGAGTGTGGAAACCTGAGACAGTTAGCAGATTGCATTTAAGGGATGAGGGTAATAACCAGTCGAAGAGCTGAAAACAACAGAAAGTAACTTAATTGCTGGCAAACTACAATTAGTATACAGTGAATCAGGCGGAGGACCCTCCCATATCACCTGGCACATTATCTTTAATCGACCAGGGGAGGCATATATGCTGGTCACAGATTGAAGCCATGGCTTTTATTTGTATCCTATTTAGAACTTGACACCAGGAGATACTAACCTGCTTAGACCCCTAGCCTCTGGTGAAGAGACGCCAAGCTCATTCGGTCGCTGACTTGTTTACGGCGCCCATATCCAGCACTGCCCAAGAACACCCAAAATGGTTTGATGCTGAGTGTTCACGGGCCCTTGGCCTCCTGAAGCAAGCTCTTAAGAAACCCTCCCCGACATAGAGTATGGGTGGCAAATTGCTGTAATAATTACAAGGGGGCACTGAAAGAACGGAGGTGTCTAATACAAGGACAGGCATGGTACAAATTAGCCCAGACGACTGAGCTGGGTGATAGTAAACTCTTTTGGCCGATCATAAATAGACCCTGTTTTGCGGAGACATCAAGGCCTGTGCTATGCCATCACATTATCCTGGAATAATGGGTTGATCACTTTGAGAGGATGCACAACTTTGCATATATTGAATAGCCCCTTAATGAGATAGAACCCGGCCCGGGTGATACATCAAGTGCTTTCTCTTTGGAGAAAGTGTGCCTGGGCATCAAGGGATTGTCCTGGATTAAGGTGCCTGGACGCGATTGGATCCATCCAGATCTTTTCCGTCACAACATAGACATGTGGGCCCCAGTTTTGACCAGGGTGTTAAATGCAGCAGCAAGTAAAGGGATGGAGCCTTCTTGGCCAACTGCCATCATTATACTGATTTTCAAGAAGGGGGATAAGGATAACCCCTACTGCTATCACCCCATATTCCTCATTGATTCCACAGTTAAGGGTCTGGGTCGAGTTTTACTGACTAGGCTTTATGCTGGGGCCCACACAAACAGAATAATCTCTGAGGAGCAGTTTGGTTTAAGTTTGGGAAACTGAACCACTGCTCAATGTCTCAACCTCTATTTAATAGTGACCAATACATGGCAGCTCAACCTGGTGCCCTTTTTTGGCTTCATGGACCTTACGTCCAACTTTGACCAGGTTAACCCGCAAGAAAATGTGAAATCTACTTAGTTTCTTGGGAGTCGAGCCCATTATCGGAACTTTACTAATGAACCTTCATGCCCACACTACAGCAGCAGTCAGTCACGTATTCACAGAGAGTGGGTCTCACAGAATATGTTAACTGCAGTAGGGGGAGTCCACCAAGGTTGAATTCTTGCCCCTTTTTTATTTACTATCTATATTAATGGTTTGGAAGCCTCCCTGTCCTCATTACAGCCTAATTGCCCGCCAGTGGCAGGAAAGCAGTCAGTTCTTTTATGCGCTGACAATGCGGTACTGAGGGCCTGCAAACCAATGGGCCTCCAACTCTTTATCAATGGGTTTGTTTCTTTTATGGACGGGCTGAACCTGTAGGCCAACTTCACAAAATCGTACATTTTGGAAGTTGGCTCTCTGGTAACTCGATTTAAAACCTTTAAGGCAGGTGTTCACACCTTAGCGAAGGTCACCGCTTTTTCTTACCTGGGAATTTTTTATTTGACGCAAAACTCTACTGGAAACAGCTGATGAAGGGAAAGTTGTGCGACATTCACAAAGCTATGGGAGCTATTGCCAACTATGTCCACAGATTGGGTTCTTGGTTGCCTGATGTGATTTTAAAGTTATACCAGTCTATATGTGTCTTCAAGGTCTTGTACGGTAGTGAGGTTTGGGTGTGTAGAGTGGCCAACAAGTTACAGGTCGCTCAAAATAAGTTTTTGAGACAAATTTTGAAGTTCCCACTCGTTTACCGTACGAGAAAAATTAGAAGTTAATTAAATAGCGGATTTGGTGGCAGTGAAGCCCTTGTTGTGTTGGGTGAAGATATGGTCTAGCAGAGCTCAAAAAATCATAAAACTTTTACTAGAACTACAGGTCTAGTAACTTTAATAATCTACTCGACATAACTGTAATGTACTTGACCCGGGAACTGGTCTCAAATTGTGTGATCCTGGGCAAATATTTTGTCTTAAGGAGCCACCTTTTCCGTTATTATCACATAAGAGAGCACCTTCAAATATGCAAGTTCACTTTTTCTGATGTACAAAAAAAACTTTTTATTTACTAGACTAAATTTTTTCTCCATGTACAACAAGAATAAATCCCATATATAGGGGGATCTATTATCTATTACAAGTTATCTATTACAAGGTCGAGTCTTTTAGCAATCTTATGCTGGGCAAGGTCGCATTACAACCGTCATATTACATCGAGTTCATATGGGGATCCAGGGCAACATCCTTTAGCGCATTATTAATACTGTTTGTGAACAGACCATAGGTTGTGTATACTGTACTATCATATTGTTCTACTATTTGCACATAATCAAATCTCCTTAGACCTTAAAGAAGGGTACCCCAAGAGGCACTTAATATGGGCCTTCAGTGAGGTACTGTACTCTATAACATGAGTTTTCATATATCAAGTAAAGATGAAGTAACAATGTGAGAAAGTGCCATCTTTCTTGCATTGGTATGCCCCCACTTTTTTGTGAACTGCTGATGTGCTTTGACTGAGTGTGCCCTGGGCACCTGCCAACCAGGTACCCAGGGTCTGTGTTCCTTCCCTAAAAACTGTGTTGAAACAAAACCCAATTGGCATCTCTGGCCACCCATCAGCCCCTAGTAAATGGTACCCTAGGTCCCCAGGGCATGGTGACCAGAGAAGACCCCTAAGGACTGCAGCACCTATTGTGTCACCCTTAGGTGCCCTGTACCTTGGTTCCCACACACTGCCTTTGCAGGGTGAGTGCCTAGGTACAGAACTAAACAAAGAGTCTGCATGGCACACATCCCTGTGTGCCAGGCCCACAGGCCCACTGCCCTGGCATACATCAGTCACCCCTCTAGCTGGGTGCCCTATGCCAGTGGTGTGGGCACAGGTGCATGAGCCCTGTGCCCCTAGAATGCTTAGGGCCATTCCTGGGCACTGTAAGTGCAGTGATGCCATTAAGAGTATATGGTGCTGGGAGGTTGTCATTACGAGCTCCACAGCACCATAATGGCTACACTGAAGACTGACAAGTTTGGTACCAAACGTCTCAGCACATTAAACCCACACTGATGCCAGTGTGAGATTTAATGTAAAATGCACCAGAGGGCATCTTAGAGATGCCCCCTGAAAACCTAGCCTACAATCCACGTCTGGCTGAGTGGCTGCACAGGCTGCCACACAACAGACATGTTGCTGCACCCCTGGGTAGGAGAGCCCCGCTCTCCTGGGCCTGCAACATTTTATATCCTGGGCGAGGTGCTAGGTCTCCTCCCCCAGGATGGGCAGGGGGAAGCTTCAAAGGCATACCGCATCTGTGCGCTTCTCCAGACCATTTGCTGTACCCAGCAACCAGCCCCCAACCGTCCTGACCCTGCTCTGGCGGGAAGACTGGCGGGAAAAACTATGTCAGGAATGGGGGGGTGTCAGCCTGTGCCAACCTCACCCCTCAGGTGGGGGAGGCGAGGTGAAGCACGACCCCGGGCCCGGGCCATCTTGTAGATGGGGAACCCTGCCCAAGCCCAGCTAGGCTCCTGCCCCCCTCCCACAGGAGAGGAAGAGGCTAGGGTCTGTACTCACCCCAGGACGGGACCCATTGGTCCCTGTCCTTACCCTACCTGTAAAGCCCCTACGTTTAGTATTTAGGGGCTCCCTGAACCTTCCTTCCTCAGATCTCGATATTAAAAAGAAGAAAGAAGATCAAGAAAAAGACCCGCCGCACAGCTGCTAACAACAGGACAACAACAATTGACTTGGACCCAGCCCTACCGACCTGTTGATCCTGGAACCTGCTCCTACCTAATCCGGGCGACCTCCGCGGACTGCAACCTTGGGACACTGTAACGAGGTCGGGATGGGAGGCCGGGTTGACTGGTGGACCCCTGACCCTAACTCCCCTCCTTCCCCACAGACTGGCACATCGAGGGAAGACTGGGGAATACAGCCGGAACCCGACGAAGAAAATAATACCGACTCCTTTAAGTGGGTGTACGATGACTTCAGCGAGACCACGCCTCCGGCTGACGTAGGAGGACCTGGATGGAAGAAAGAGGGGGAAGCCCTGTATGCGGCGTGTGACGTCACCGCGGGACAGAGAGACAGAGAAGACGAAGAGAGTCCAAAGGCGAAGCAAGGAGAAGGCGGAGAAGTCTGGAGGACCGAGAGCGGAGGAGAGCCAGGAGGCCAACGACCCCGTGATCCGCCGTGCCACACTCCCGAGGGAGGAGTGTGGCTTGCTCAGGTACGGCGGCGTTGGGCGACCTGGGTGGGGAGGAAGAGTGCCCCGTGTACATAGTGTAGAAACCCCTGTGCGTGCCTTCCCTGTGTCCTTCCCGATACCCGCTACCCCTCCCTTCCCTTTACCCGCTTACCTCACATCACTCCTCCCTTGCCTGAGCATGAACACGTGTGACAGTATGAATATCACCGGTGCTCCCTCACAAACACTGGGTCCCGTTGGGGTAAGACAGTATCAGACAAATAACTAACGGCCTCCCTCTGTCGGTCTTCTTTCTCCTTGGGTTCCGGAGACACTGCACCCGGGAAGACAGCCCCTGAAGACAACCCAGCCACAGGACACCTCCAGGGAAGACAGCCCCTGAAGACAACCCAGCCACAGGACACCACCATCACGGATAAGCTGGAGTTTGCCAGAGAGAGACTGACATTCAGAACCAGACGTACCATAAAAATAAAACCGAGTCTAAAGAAGTATACTGGTCAGTCTGTTCCTGTTGCAGCACCGGTTCCCAGCATAGAGAGCATCCCCAGCCCCTCTCCCACGCCTACACTGGTGTCAGACGTGGGATCCGGTCATTCCTTGCAGGAGTCAGCAATGGAACAAGTGGTACAGCAATTGATAGAGGGGCAGCAGAAGCTGGAATGGGCTATCAGTCAACAGATCTCGACTGCGGATGCTGACCGCGACATGTTTAAAAACACCATTGCAGCCCAGATCCAGGGGCTACAAAAAGTAGTACAGGGTCCAGGCATTCCTATACCACCGGAGAGACGGACATATGGACCCCATCCCTCCGGAATGCAGTTGCAGAAATACGTACCAGGAGAAGATCCCGACGCATTTCTCCTCAATTTCGAGCGGGCGGCCAGAGCCTGTGGGTGGCCGGAGGACAAATGGCCCTTCATCCTGGCGCCCCTATTAACCGGCGAAGCTCAAGCGGCCTACCAAGTGGCCAACCATGCCGGGCTAACTCCCTATGCAACGATCAAGGCTGTGATCTTAGACCACCTAGGGCTTGATGCAGAAGCCTACAGGCTTAGATTCAGAAAGGAAAAAGGGATCGCTGGGGAACACCCTAAGACATTGTACCTGAGATTGAAGATGGCGGCCGATAAATGGCTAAAACCAGAAAGCAGGAGTAAAGAGGAAGTGATGTCCAGCATCTATCTGGAGCAGTTCATGGAGGCCTTACCCTACGGCACCCAGCGGTGGCTCCGGCAGCATTCGGGCATTACCGCTGAACAAGCAATTGAGATGGCCTCTAACTACAACCGAGCGATGCCCCGTACATTTCCGTGGGAAACAGACAAAGGTCCTAAAGCGACCTCAGGGATGACGAAACCGGAAAAAAAAACTAAACAGGCATCAGAACCCCTGAAGACCCGACCGATGCGATATGAGATACCCTCCACAAGGGGACCACAGTGTTTCGAATGTGGGGAGTGGGGGCACATGGCCCGCATGTGTCCCCGGAAAAGAACATCAGAAGAACCCATGGAGGTTGGCTATATCCCAAAAGCCGTGATGTATACAGCGGAGATGGGACCATCCTTTTATGTAAGGGTACAAGTGAACAGTAAATGTGTGAAAGCCCTTTTAGACTCTGACTGTAAACAATCAGTGATAAAGAAGCAACTGGTCCGACCCTCCCAGTTAGGTCCCAACCTAGTGGTAAACATTAGATGTGTACACGGAGACGTGAAACCATACCCCGTAGCTCTCCTCACCCTTAGGTCCTTGGGAGGTGATCCTTGTGTAGTAAAAGTGGGAGTAGTGGAAGCCCTACCTGAGGACCTGATCATAGGAGTAGACAACCCTGATTTTCTTAGACTCTTCCGGGGAAAGATAGAAGGACAACCACGGGGTACCTACTTAACCAATGATCCCTGGGAATTAGATCGGGGTTTCAAGTTTGCACAGATCAATGACCCAACCCTTCTGAACGCTTGGGAGGCAGCCCATATAGCCGAGACGACACCGACCCAAGGGTATCCCAAATTCAGGATCATAAATGATCTGTTGAATAGGGAAGGGAAGGCAGGTGATCCTCCACAGTTAGTCGTCCCAAAAGACTTCAGGGACCAGATATTGTTCTATGCCCACGCTCATTTGACGGCAGGACATAGCGGGGCCAAGAAGACTCTTCAGAACATTACAAGACTCTTCTTCTGGCCTGGTATTTACAAAACGGCTGAGGTTTACTGCCGTCAATGCGAGGCTTGCCAGAAAAAGAACATGAGTAGACCACCCGCGGTACCCCTCCAACCGCTACCCATCATAGGCAACCCCTTTGAGAGGGTAGGAATGGACCTTATCGGGCCTCTTCCCCGCACAACCAGGGGACACTCCTTCGCTTTAGTCATTGTCGACTATAATACCAGATTCCCAGAAGCCTTTGCCCTTAGTGCTCCTACAACCAGAAATATAGCAGACAAACTGATTGAGTTATTCTCAAGGGTGGGGTTCCCCAGGGAGGTACTCACTGATCAGGGGACTCCCTTTGTGTCCAAAATGATGGCGGAAGTATGCAAAACATTAGAACTACGACACATACGTACCTCGGCCTACCACCCCCAGACGGATGGTCTGGTGGAGCGGTACAATCGCACACTTAAGACCACACTGAAGAAAATGCTAACCGCTGAGAACAAGGACTGGGAAAAGATGTTGCCCTTGGCTCTTTATGTATTGCGGGCACAAGTACAGAGCAGCCTAGGATTCTCCACTTTCGAACTGTTATATGGGCGTCAGCCCAGATCACTCTTGGAAATCACCAAGGACGCTTGGGAAAAAGAGGAGGCGGCAGAACAAAGATCGTTGCTAGAGTACACCAAACAACTGAAATCCAGGTTGGGCAAACTGAGGGATCTAGCGTACTCCAACTTGGAGAGAACCCAAGAGAAACAGAGACACCAATATGACAAGGGCAAGAAATGGCGGACCATGAATAAGGGAGATTGGGACTTAGTGCTTCTCCCGTCTTCTACACAAAAATTCAGAATGGAAGGGGCCTTACGAAGTGGTGGAGACCATAGGTAAAACAGCATACCGTGTACAGATCACCCCGGGACGGCAACAGACCTTCCACATCAATCTTTTAAAGAAATGGATAGGGCCCCCGCCCAAATCAGCTAACTTAGCATTGCCATCACGAGACGAGGGCACCACTCTCGACCAACTTCCCGTAAACATAGAGTTGACGGAATCCAAAAAAAGAGAACTCCTGCAAAGACTGCAACGGTTCTCACCCATGTTCTTGGATGTTCCGGGTCACACCCACTTAGCCGAGCACTGTATAGAGACCGAACCAGGCAAGGTGGTCAAACAGAAAGCATACCGTATACCGGCTGCCAGGAGAGCAGACGTTAAAAGAGAGGTCAGGGACATGCTTCAACTCGGAGTCATTCGACCATCACGAAGCAACTGGGCTTCGCCCATAGTGATGGTGCCAAAACCGGATGGGTCCACCCGGTTCTGTATGGACTTTCGCGCCTTGAACGCCATCTCCTCATTCGATGCATTTCCAATACCCAGAGTGGATGAGTTAATAGAAAGAATAGGAGAAGCCAGTTACATCACAACTCTCGACCTGACCAAGGGCTACTGGCAGGTACCGTTGCGAGAAAAAGACAAACACAAAACAGCTTTTGCCACTGATGATGGGTTATTCGAGTTTACCGTGCTACCATTCGGACTCCACGGAGCCCCAACTACATTTCAGAGACTAATGAACACGGTATTGGCCCCTCACACCGAGTTCAGTTCGGTGTACCTTGATGACATTGTCATCTTCAGTAGGACATGGGAGGGCCACCTAGAGCACAAAGACAGAATCCTAACGGCCTTACAAAATGCTGGCCTACACATAAACTCGAAGAAATCAAGGGCCGCCTATCCCAGAGTAGAATATCTGGGGTTCATGCTGGGGAAGGGGGTCATTGACCCTCAGGTGGAAAAGATAAGAGCCATCACTAACACCCCTTTTCCCTCTTCAAAAAAAGAACTCAGGGCTTTCTTAGGCCTGATCGGTTATTATAGGCGGTTCATAATGAATTTTGCTGAGATAGCCGCTCCCTTGACGGACCTCCTCAAGAATAACACCAAAAACAGCCTAAAGAAAAGCCCCCCACAGAAGCTAACAGGACTTTTGAGGACCTAAAAAGAGCCATCACCTCCAGCCCAGTGCTGATACCCCCAGACTTTGAGAAACCCTTCTACCTGGCAACAGACGCCTCGGATACCGGGATCGGGGCCGTATTGTCGCAGCTGGGTGTGGATGTGAGAAGTTGGCCTGATATATGATGCTCACTGGTTCTAGTGATCACCTTGTATCATGCCAAGCAACCCTTATGGTGCAGGTTGTAAAGTCAACCTTATAGACAAGCTATCCTAGGGGTAGCATGGACTAAGCAGTCTTAGGCTAAACTCTGTAAAGGCATGTGAAGCAAGTTGTTTTACCATACACAATCCCTTGAATACCAAATGAAAGGACACCACACAGATATATATTGAAAATATATATAGATTTATTATTACAAATATCCCTGATACTCTTTATGAGCACAGAAGCAAATGCGTTAAAACAAAACACAGTTTAAATACACAAAAGTTGCACAATATGGATGAGCCCTAGGGGCCACCTAAACCATATACTAAAATAGTGGTATAAGAACCACTATGGGGAAAGTGAAGAGGCCTAGGGCCTGGGGAATCGCTGGAGCTGTTCGGGACTAGCAGTGAAGAAGTCGGGAAAGGCCCGCAGGACTCGGGAGCAGTGCGGAAAGTGCACGCTTTACCAATGCAATGTCAATGGTGCGTAAAAAGTACAAAGTTAGTTAGAAAGGAACCTTCCGAGTGACCTAGAAAGCTGAAACTTGAGACACAGTCACTAGAGGTGTGTACCAGTGTGGGAACACCGGCGGAGCTGAGTTACCTCACCCACAGGAAGCGGGTGCATAGGGTCGAAGTAGTGTCGGGTTTCGTCACGCAGGTCGATGGTGCTTGGAGCTGAAGATGCTGCTGGCGGCTCGATGTGAAGAGTTCCGGTGGATCCAAGGGTGGATCTGAAGAGGTGAAGACCTGAAAGCAGAGGGGACAATGTTCAAAGTCACTAGCCAGTGACTACCGTGGAACCAGAGTGGAACCAGGCGATGTCGGGTGCAAACAGGCGTCAAGGTGTAGCTTCTCTCTGCAGCCACGTGGACACGAGGGGTCGAAGACATCCAGGAGTCGGTCACGAGCTGTCCCACGCAGGCTTCTCGCTGTTGGCGGTGTCGGCGACTTGATAGAAGCAAACAGGCCTTGGCTAATGCAAGCCACGCAGGAATCAAAAAAGGCTTGTTACTCGGACCAGCAAGGTCAGAGCAGGGCTCCTTTTTACAGGAGCAAGGGCAAGTCTGGAGCAACCAGACCCGCGGTAAAAGTTGTAGGTTTCGTCGCCAAGATGGCCACTAGCCGCGTGGCAAGTGGACGGTTAGGCGCGTCGAGTGGCACGATGCAAAAGGGCCCCACGCAGATCGTGGAGATGCTGGGGGGCTGATCTTCGGTGCAAGGGCTGCTTGAGGTTGGGGCTTCTCAAACCCCAAAGCACAGCGTCGAGGGTGCCTCTGATGCTGCGCAGTCAGCATTTCAGGGGTCTTCCAAGATGTCCGGTCCCACGTCTCTCGGTGCCTCCACGGGTCCCTTCTTTGCAGGGACTGTGGATCGGGCTGTGAGAAGTCTGGGAGTCTGGGTCTTGTCAGGCTCTGGGCTCGGGCTCCGGCGGGAGGCGGCGGAAAAGCAGACGTCGAGTTGCTGGTTGGTGCCTGTGTTCACAGGGTGGTCACTCCTTGGCCACAAGGGAGATTCTCTTCCGTCTTCTGAGCAGCAGAATGTCGAAGTCCAGTCTTATTCTGTATTTCAAGTTGATTCAGGATGGTCTGAAGTCTCAGGACACAGCTCCCACTCTTATTCGAATCTGGGGGGCCGGATCACCTACTAGGTCCCTCCTCTGGGTGGAACCAGGAAGGGGGGTGGTTATACCCCCTTTCCTTTGTCCAGTTTCGCGCCAGGACTGGGGCTGGAAAGCCCCAGCACCGGTTTGAACTGGCCTATGCACAGGGACACCTTGTGTGCCCCAGGCATGTCTGATTCTTTTCAGCCCTGTCCTACCCAATACACAAAATCCTGTCTGGGGTGGTGCTAGCACCTCCCCAGGCAGGAAACCCTTTGTCCAAGCTGCCCTCGCTGGAAGGACTCCCAGCAGCAGGAGGTCAGACTTGTGTCTGTGGTGGCAGCATCCATTTTGTGATGCTAAGGCTCTGTTTAACTTTAACCGGGGTTCAGGTTAGGTACATGTCGTGTCCCTCTAGAAGGGTGGAATGCTACCCCCGTCGCCAGAACTGGCGAGGGGATAGTATTCCAATTCGTATGACACCTTACTCGACATGTTTTGATAAAGCCAAACCTAAGATAGCATTTAACCGCGAGGATTATAATGCATTTAAGAGTATATGGTATGGCAATATCATGGAACAGCTAAAGGACATGGTTCCGAAAGCTGCAGACAGGCTCAGCTCATGCCAGAGCACCATCTCACATATTTCCAAGCACTCTGCCTCCAGGATTGATGAGGCCTTCCATAGGAGTGACTGATAGGAACATATGTGTCCATTTTAGGTTAGGTATAGGCATACTACACCTAAGTAAGGGGTGGTTACACCGACTTACCCCAGCTGAGTGATCAGCCAGTTGTGTCAAATATGGAGGCCAGGCCAGGGGTGGCACAATACATGCTGCAGCCCCTGGTAGGCCTTGGAAGCACCTATGCCCTGGGTACCTGGGTACACTGTTACAGGGGCCAATAAGGTGAACCAGTTCCAATTTCGTTATGCACCTAAAGTACATGGGTTACAATTTAGAGAGAGAACAGCAGGCTGTGGGTCTGATTAGCAGGCCCACAGCCACATTAAGTCATAAACCAGTGAAGCAAAAAGCAACAATTTGGGGTGACCATAGGATAGCAGACCCTACTCTCCTACACAACCCCCCCCCAAACGCAGGGACATTAGACTAACCTTGACCAGTTGTGTCTTCATGTTCTAAGTGGAAGTACCTGGAGAGACCATCTGCATTACCATGGTCAGTCCCTGGGCGGTGCTCCACTGTAAAGTCCATCCCCTGTAGGGAAATGGACCACCTGAGCAGTTTGGGGTTTTCACCCTTCATCTGATTAAGCCATAAGAGGGGCTTATGGTCGGTCTGAATCTTGAAGTGAGTGCCAAACAAGTATGGTCTCAACTTCTTCAGGGCCCACACCACAGCAAAGGCCTCCCTCTCAATGGCTGACCAACGTTTCTCTCTGGGGGTCAGCCTTCTGCTAATGAAAGCAATGGGCTGGTCTTGACCATCTACATTAAGTTGTAAAAGCACAGCTCCCACTCCCAACTCAGAAGCATCTGTTTGGACAATAAACTCTCTGGAGTAGTCAGGACTCTTCAGGATAGGTGCAGAGCACATGGCCTTCTTCAGGTCATCAAATGCCTTTTGACAGTATTCTGTCCACTGAACCTTTTTGGGCATCTTCTTGGATGTCAGATCATTAAGAGGAGTCACAATGGACCCATAGTTCTTAACAAACTTCCTGTAGTACCCAGTCAGGCCCAAGAAAGCTCTGACCTGAGTCTGGGTAGTTGGAGGAGTCCAGTCCTTTGTGGTCTGAATCTTACTCTCCAGTGGTTGAACTTGGCCTCCACCCACAAGGTGGCCCAAGTACACAACCTTACTCTACCCTATCTGGCACTTGGTTGCCTTGATAGTGAGGCCTGCCTTTTGCAGAGCCTCTAGCACTTCCTTCAGGTGGACCAGGTGATCATCCCAGGTGGAGCTAAAGACAGCAATATCATCCAGATATGCTGCACAAAAGTCATCCAACCCAGTAAGGACTTGATTCACCAACCTTTGGAAGGTGGCAGGTGCATTTTTCAAACCAAAGGGCATCACCACAAACTGGTAATGCCCACTGGGGGTAGAAAATGCTGTCTTGGCCTTAGACTCCTCAGCTAACCTGATTTGCCAGTAGCCAGCTGTCAAGTCGAATGTGCTCAAATACTTGGCAGAAGCCAATTTGTCTATGAGCTCATCTGCTCTTGGAATTGGGTGTGCATCTGTCCTGGTGACAGCATTGAGTCCTCTGTAGTCCACACAGAACCTCATCTCTCTCTTCCCATCTTTGGTGTGAGGTTTGGGGACCAGAACCACTGGGCTAGCCCAGGGGCTCTCTGAAGGCTCAATGACACCTAACTCCAGCATCTTTTGCACCTCAGCCTTTATACAGTCTCTGACATGGTCAGGCTGCCTGTAAATTTTGTTCTTTACAGGAAGACTATCACCAGTGTCCACCACATGGGTACACCAGTTAGTCTGACTGGGTGTCAGGGAGAACATATGTCGAAATGACTGCAAAACCTGTCTACAGTCATGTTGCTGATGTTCAGTGAGGCTGTCATCTAAGGCCACACCATCAACTGAGCCATCCTCAGGGTTCTGAGTCAGCAGGTCTGGGAGAGGGTCACTCTCTTCCTCCTGCCCCTCATCTGTAGCCATGAGCAAGCCCATGTCTGCCCTGTCAACTTATGCTTTCAGCCTGTTAACATGGAGCACCCTGTAAGGGCTCCTGGGAGTTCCAAGGTCCACCAAGTAGGTAACCTCTCCCTTTTTCTCCATGATTGTATGGGGTCCAGACCATCTGTCTTGGAGTGCTGCTGGGGCCACTGGCTCCAACACCCATACCTTCTGTCCAGGCTGGTACTCAGTCAGGACAGCCTTTTGGTCATGCCAGGCTTTCTGTAAGGCCTGGCTAGCCTCAAGGTTTTTGGAGGCCTTCTCCATATACTCAGCCATCCTGGAGCGGAGACCAAGTACATAGTCCACTATGTCTTGCTTGGGCTTTTTGAGAGGTAACTCCCATCCTTCCCTCACCAGACATAGGGGTCCTCTTACAGGATGTCCAAACAACAATTCAAAGGGGCTGAAGCCAACTCCTTTTTGTGGGACCTCTCTGTAAGCAAACAGAAGGCAGGGCAGAAGGATATCCCATCTTCGCCTGAGCTTCTCAGGTAATCCTTTGATCATGCCCTTTAGGGTCTTGTTGAATCTCTCAACAAGCCCATTGCATTGTGGATGATAGGGAGTGGTGAACTTATAGTTAAAACCACACTCCTTCCACATAGCTGTCAAGTAACCTGACATGAAGTTTGCACCTCTGTCAGATACTACCTCCTTAGGAAACCCCACTCTGGAGAAAACTCCAAGTAAGGCCCTGGCCACAACAGGAGCTGTTGTGGTCCTAAGTGGAATTGCCTCTGGGTACCTGGTGGCATGGTCCACCACCACCAGTGCCCAGATGCTGTAGGGGGATCCATTGGTCCAACAATGTCAATCCCCACTCTTTCAAAGGGCACCCCCACCACAGGTAATGGTATAAGGGGGGCCTTTGTGGAACCACCTGCTTTGCCACTTGCTTGGCAGGTTACACAGGAGCGACAAAACTCCTTTGTATCTTCTGACATGTGAGGCCAGTGAAAGTGACAGACAAGTCTATCCCATGTTTTGTTCTGGCCTAGGTGTCCTGCTAAGGGAATATCGTGTGCCAAGGTAAGAAGGAAGCCCCTAAATTGCAGAGGTATGACCAACCTCCTGGTTGTACCAGGCTTGGGGTCTCTACCCTCTGAATAAAGGAGCCCATCATCCCAATAAACCTTATGGGTACCTTGAGCATTCCCAGCAGCCTCAGCAGCAGCCTGCTGTCTGAGGGGTTCAAGAGAAGGACAGGATAACTGAGCCTGCCCCAAGTCTGCCCTAGAAGGTCCCCCTGTCCCCAGAAACTCAACCTGATCAGGTTCAAGCTCTATAGGGACAGTTCCTTCAGGGGTCTCAGAATCATCTTCCTGTGAAGGCTGTGTCATGCCTCGAGGTCCGCAGACGGGCGGTCCCTTTAAGAAACCCCTACATAAGCAGTTAGAGCCCTTGGAGCGACGCTTTACGTCCTTGCGTCAAGCTTCCGTTTCTGCGT
The DNA here is from genome assembly GCF_964261635.1 of Lissotriton helveticus. Classification (NCBI taxonomy): domain Eukaryota; kingdom Metazoa; phylum Chordata; class Amphibia; order Caudata; family Salamandridae; genus Lissotriton; species Lissotriton helveticus. The sequence goes on along the minus strand of NC_136059.1, from coordinate 1,245,587,183 downwards.
TTCCTGTCCTGTTTCCTGATTTCCGGTTATTCTTGTTGTGAACTGGCTCGCCTCGGTTCCTCTGCATTGAGGCGTTCTCCTTGTTCCTGCTGTGGTTCCGTATTCTGGAACTTATTCCTTGAGCCTCGTTTGTTTACAGACTGCTCCGCCCGACGGCCGGGTTTTCCTCCGTCGTCTGGCCGGGCAGAGTGTCAGTGTCCCCCTTGGTCTTGCTGGCTCCGCCCGACGGCCGGGTCTTGCTCCGTCGTCTGGCCGGGCAGTGTGCTGACCTCTCCTCTTTTCCCTTGGCTCCGCCCGACGGCCGGGTTTATACTCCGCCGTCTGGCCGGGCTGCTGCTTCCCCTTCATTTCCATTACCTGCTCCGCATTACAGCCGGGCTTGTTTTCCCCGCTGCCTTGCAGTGGATGCTTTAGGTATTTAGCCGTATTAATTCATCCCTCCACCCGGCGGCCGGGCTTAGTCTCCGCCATCCGGTGGTTCCCTTTACCCGCCATTTGTTTTCTTCTTGGTCCTATCATCTTCCCTTACCTCCTGAGTTCCTGGCCATACTCTGTGTGTGGGTACTGCACTTGCGTGGACTCGCTAAAGATACATCTCCACATCTCTCAGAAGCACGGTAACAGCGCAGTGCGCTATTCTTATGTTATTATCTCTAAGGCCATTCTTGAACTTAATGTATGTTTGTTTTGCATCTCAGACAGTTAGTTCTACGTGAATGTTCTGATTCTGGGGTGCTCTACTGCGATACAGATGTTGGTTTAAGAGTCTTCTACATGTCATCAAGTAAGACTAACATAATCTTGAACAGTGTTATACAATTGCACAGTACACCTTGAGTAATCACTATTGTGTTTCTTGTTTGTACCTCCACCTTAGCTCAACCAAACCCCTGTCAAGTATCCACAGTTATATGCCAGCACAGTATAATTACTCTTGGTATGTAGTACACATAGCTTGTAGAGGTTACTGTTGTTATTTTGTATATGATATTGAAGTTTAGTAATTCCTGTTTTGGTTTTAGCCCCTACACCCATCAGAGGTCCAGGCCAGGTGCATGTCCATCCACTCAGAAGTCTACAACCAAGAAGAATATTTTTTCCCCGCCTTTCCTTGTTTTGTCTCCCTGTTTTCCCCTGGCGAGCCTCTCGGTACTCTAGTGCTTGATAGAGTCGGAAGGCCGTAGGGGAAGGCTGTGGAATATTCATCGGATCCTTGGCGCTCCTGTGGAACCTGCCTGAGAACCATTACAGAACGTAAAGCCCACGTGGTTTGTTCTGCCCGAGCGTCATGGATCTTGATGCGGTATCCCTGGCTGATGTTGCTAGTATGTTGGGGAATCTACAGGTAGAGACCCAAGCATTGATATCTAGAGTAGATGTATTACAGCGACAGCAGTCTGGTGGGGCTACTGGGGGAGGTACTTCAGTGGTTCAAGTAACCACACCCCCTTCTCTACCGTTAGCTCCACCTGAAAGGTATTCCGGAGACGGGGCACGATGTGCCGCCTTCTTGAGTCAGTGTCAGCTGCATTTCTCCTGTAAAGCTGCATGTTTTCCATCTGACCAGGCTAAAGTAGCTTTTGTAATTTCCTACCTCAGTGGGGGAGCTGCGGATTGGGCCATACCGTTAGTTGACAGGGATGATCCGTTACTACACAGTTACCCCGCATTCAGGAGGGAGTTTCGAAAACTTTTTGATAGACATGTATACACCCAGTCTGCAGATACAGAATTATTAGCCTTGAAACAGGGCAACCAAGATCTAGTGTCCTACATTACTTCTTTTCGTAGACTGGTCGTTGAATCCCACTGGCCAGAGGAGAAACGTGGCACCATGTTTTACAAAGGTCTCAGAGATGACTTGAAGGATGCTTTATCACAGATTGTAGATCTGCCTACATCATGTAACGAGCTCATTGATTTAGTGGTAAAGATAGATCACAGACAACAAGAAAGAAAGAAAGAGAAGGGTAAACATGAAGCAAGATATCTGCCTTTACGTGAAAAGAAGGTCACTGTGGAGAAATCCGTTGACGAGGGTGAGCCCATGCAGATAGGCATAGTGAGAGGACCTCTCACACAAGAGGAAAGACATAGAAGACGAACACTCAGGCTGTGTCTGTATTGTGGGAAGGCAGGCCACTTTTTGAAAGAATGTCCTGTAAAACCCGCACAGTCTAAGTTTTCGGGAAACTAGGAAGCCTGGAGTCCTGCGAGACAAGGACTCCAGGTAGGTTAGGATTAACAGTCTCTTCCTCTGACTATAGAAACACCCCAACTAATCACATGTATGTGTCTGCCTTTTTGTCTAGCGGAACACATGGTTTACATGTGTTAGTAATGATTGATTCAGGGGCATCAGGGAATTATATGGATCAAGAATGGGCCAAAGAAAACCTGTTACCTTGTGCACCAAAAGCAATAGCCAGTCATGTCACCACCATTGACGGTAGCCCTCTTGTCTCAGGCCCTGTGACACATCATACCTCTGTTTTACACATGACTATAGACCCCGAACATCATGAAGACATAAGTTTTGATCTTATTTGTTCTCCGCAGTTTCCAGTACTCCTAGGTATACCCTGGCTCAGAGCCCAAAACCCTAACATCAATTGGGAAACCTCGACCATAACATTTCCACCCAAACCAGGGGAACCAATAGGGGGAACATTAGGTGACATGGTTTCTTTGTGTAGCGGTAGTGATGAGACCAAGACTGACCTACCCTCGTGTTACCAAGATCTGCACTCAGTCTTTGATACTAAAGAAGCGGAGACCCTCCCGCCACACAGGGTTTATGATTGCCGCATAGACCTAGAGTCGGGAGCAAGAATTCCATGTAGCAGAGTATATGCTCTCACCGAAAAGGAGAATGTATATTTACGCGACTACTTGGACGACATGCTGGCTAAGGGTTTCATAAGGCCATCACGTTCCCCGGCCTCCTCTTCTCTATTTTTCATCCCTAAACGAGAAGGAGGTCTTCGGTGCTGTATTGACTACAGGAAGTTGAATACTGTCACAATCAAGAATCGTTATCCATTGCCTCTAATCAATTCCCTCCTTGACCGAATCCGCAATGCCAAGTTTTTTACCAAGCTGGACTTGCGTGGCGCATACCATCTTGTGAGAGTCAGGGAGGGAGATGAATGGAAAACCGCGTTTTGTACTAAATTCGGGCTATTCGAGTATTTGGTGATGCCCTTTGGGCTCTGCAACGCTCCTGCAGCGTTTCAATTTTTTATAAATGAGGTCCTGAAAGAAATGCTGGATCTCTACGTCATTGCATATATCGACGATCTTCTGATATTTTCTTCATCTTTGGACGAACATGTACAGCATGTACGCAACGTGTTGGAACGCTTACTAGAGAACCGTTTGTATTGCAAGCTAGAAAAATGCAACTTCCATACACAGGAGGTCCCCTTTTTGGGTTATATAGTGTCTCCTTGGGGTCTCAGCATGGATCCCGCTAAGGTGGAAGCAGTCTTGTCCTGGCCAGAGCCTCGTACAGTCAAAGAGATCCAAAGTTTTTTGGGATTGGCCAATTTTTATAGAAGATTTATACAAGGTTTCTCTACGCTTGTGGCACCTATCACTGCTTTGTTGAAAAAAGGAATCCCTTTCGTTTGGTCCCTAGCAGCAGCCGAGTCTTTTCGCCTGCTGAAAACGGCCTTCACTAGCGCTCCTGTTTTAAGGCATCCGAACCCGGCCTTTCCCTTTGTGGTGGAGGTAGACGCCTCACAGGTGGCAGTGGGTGGAGTACTGTCCCAAATAGACACGGAGTCAGGCGAATGTCATCCGGTGGCCTATTTCTCTCATAAGTTCACCCCTGCTGAATACAACTATGCAGTGGGTGACAAAGAATTACTGGCCATCAAGAAAGCATTCGAAGAATGGAGGCAGTATTTACTGGGTGCCAGATATCCCGTGGTGGTATACACGGACCATCGCAACCTACAATATATCAATTCCGCTAAAGCACTTTCCATGAGACAATTACGTTGGTCACAATTCTTTAGCGAATATAACTTTACAGTTCACTACAGACCCGGGAGAAAGAATGGAAAGGCCGATGCACTGTCAAGATTAGGGTTTGATGTTCCTACGGACGTAGTAGAACAACCATACATCATCCCTAGAACTAGTATCGTAGGAGGTATGTCAGAGGAAGATGATTTCATAGCACAGGTTCGGAGTAGCCAGGCTGCAGTGGACATGTCAACGGTGGTGGGTTCCCACGACAGAATCTCAAAGGAAGGTTTAGACTGGGTGCAGGGGGGAGTGGTGCTACCTTCTACTGACCTACAACAACAGGTTTTGAAGTGGTATCATTCACATCCTGTGGCAGGACACCCAGGGATAAAGAAAACCACCAAGGCTGTGAGAGAGAGATTTTGGTGGCCTGGTATGCTTAAGGATATAGAGACCTATGTGAAGACATGTCACGTTTGTGCCCAAACTAAGGCTTCTCACCTTAACCCAGTTGGCCTGCTCATGCCATTAGCTTCTCCACCTAGCCCTTGGCATACGGTGTCACTTGATTTCATAGTGGAGTTGCCTGTGACTAAGAGGAAGAACAACACGCTACTGGTAGTGGTAGATTTGTTTACGAAAATGGCCCATTTCGTACCCCTACAGGGCTTACCTACGGCAGTTAGTTTGGCTTCCATATTTCTACAGCACATAACCAGACTCCATGGGGTCCCTTCCGTCTTAGTGTCCGGCAGGGGTGCCCAATTTGTGTCACGTTTCTGGACGAGTTTCTGTTCCATGCTCCAAATCGATGTCCGACTGTCCTCAAGTCACCATCCGCAGACAGACGGACAGACAGAAAGGGTCAATCAATGTTTTGAACAATACATACGAAATCAAGTATTACATTCATTGAGTGATTGGGATGAGTTAGTATGGTTGGCTGAGATTTCATACAACAACAGTCAGCATTCCTCTATCAACACAACCCCTTTCTTTTGTTCCTATGGGTATCACCCCAAGCTGTTGCCTTCAGTAGTCCCTACTGATGGATCCAATCCAGCTGCCATTGACAGACTAGTGAAACTACAACAGGTACACAAGAATGCCATTGACTGTCTAGATATGGCTAAGGTGCGGTACACAGAAGGGGCTAACTTACACAGGAGACTAGAACCTATTTACACTCCAGGTGACAGAGTATGGCTTTCCGCAAAACATATAGCTTTGAGGGGTCCACGCAAGTTCAACCCTAAATACATTGGCCCCTATAAGGTGGTGAAGATGATAAATCCGGTGGCCATGAAACTGGAACTTCCCCCCTCTTACAGGATACACCCAGTGTTCCACGTTTCACTGTTGAAACCGGTTGAACCAGGTACCAAACTGCCCCTAAGACCTGCTCCTGTGAACCTCCAAGATTCAGATGAATATGAAGTGGAGGAGATTTTGGATTCCCGTAGAAAAGGAAGGGGCTTGCAGTATCTGGTGCACTGGAAGGGTTACGGAATAGAAGAGCGTACTTGGGAACCTGACACTAATATCCATGCCCCACGTCTGATACGTCTGTTTCACCAAGGTCATCCTGACAGACCCAAACCAGGAGAGGGGAGTTGTGGGGGGAGTGTACTGTCATGCCTCGAGGTCCGCAGACGGGCGGTCCCTTTAAGAAACCCCTACATAAGCAGTTAGAGCCCTTGGAGCGACGCTTTACGTCCTTGCGTCAAGCTCCCGTTTCTGCGTTTCCTGTCCTGTTTCCTGATTTCCGGTTATTCTTGTTGTGAACTGGCTCGCCTCGGTTCCTCTGCATTGAGGCGTTCTCCTTGTTCCTGCTGTGGTTCCGTATTCTGGAACTTATTCCTTGAGCCTCGTTTGTTTACAGACTGCTCCGCCCGACGGCCGGGTTTTCCTCCGTCGTCTGGCCGGGCAGAGTGTCAGTGTCCCCCTTGGTCTTGCTGGCTCCGCCCGACGGCCGGGTCTTGCTCCGTCGTCTGGCCGGGCAGTGTGCTGACCTCTCCTCTTTTCCCTTGGCTCCGCCCGACGGCCGGGTTTATACTCCGCCGTCTGGCCGGGCTGCTGCTTCCCCTTCATTTCCATTACCTGCTCCGCATTACAGCCGGGCTTGTTTTCCCCGCTGCCTTGCAGTGGATGCTTTAGGTATTTAGCCGTATTAATTCATCCCTCCACCCGGCGGCCGGGCTTAGTCTCCGCCATCCGGTGGTTCCCTTTACCCGCCATTTGTTTTCTTCTTGGTCCTATCATCTTCCCTTACCTCCTGAGTTCCTGGCCATACTCTGTGTGTGGGTACTGCACTTTCGTGGACTCGCTAAAGATACATCTCCACATCTCTCAGAAGCACGGTAACAGCGCAGTGCGCTATTCTTATGTTATTATCTCTAAGGCCATTCTTGAACTTAATGTATGTTTGTTTTGCATCTCAGACAGTTAGTTCTACGTGAATGTTCTGATTCTGGGGTGCTCTACTGCGATACAGATGTTGGTTTAAGAGTCTTCTACATGTCATCAAGTAAGACTAACATAATCTTGAACAGTGTTATACAATTGCACAGTACACCTTGAGTAATCACTATTGTGTTTCTTGTTTGTACCTCCACCTTAGCTCAACCAAACCCCTGTCAAGTATCCACAGTTATATGCCAGCACAGTATAATTACTCTTGGTATGTAGTACACATAGCTTGTAGAGGTTACTGTTGTTATTTTGTGTATGATATTGAAGTTTAGTAATTCCTGTTTTGGTTTTAGCCCCTACACCCATCAAAGGGCCAGGCCAGGTGCATGTCCATCCACTCAGAAGTCTACAACCAAGAAGAATATTTTTTCCCCGCCTTTCCTTGTTTTGTCTCCCTGTTTTCCCCTGGCGAGCCTCTCGGTACTCTAGTGCTTGATAGAGTCGGAAGGCCGTAGGGGAAGGCTGTGGAATATTCATCGGATCCTTGGCGCTCCTGTGGAACCTGCCTGAGAACCATTACAGGCTGATCCTCACTTGTAGGCATTTGGGAAGGCACAGCCTTTGCCCTCCTGTTCCTTGTCTTGGAAGGTACTTGGTCCATTGTTCCAGGATCCAAGACCTGAGGTTCAGAGAGGCACTTTTTGGCCTGTGACCTGGTCACAGCAAGGACATGTGATGATATCCCTAACATCTCTGCATGAGTCCTGTACTCAACTTCTGACCATAGAGAGCTCTCTAGGTCATTGCCCAACAAACATTCTACTGGGAGATCAGCACTAACCACAACTCTTTTTAGGCCAGTTACCCCTCCCCAGGAAAAGTTAACAATTGCCACACTATGTGTAGTAGTGACATTGCTGGCATTGGTCACCAGGTAATTATCACCTGATATGTACTGTCCAGGGTCCACAAAGCTAGGCGTCACCATAGTGACACTGGCACATGTGTCCCTGTATGCTTGAGCCACTTTTTCATTAATTAAAGGTGTCTGTCTGTACTTGCCCAAATTATTGAGACTGACAGTAGGGGAGAAATCAATCTCCCCATCACAGATCAGAACAGCCTGTGTGGGGACTCTGACTAGGTCAGAATCTCCATCAGTTCCCAAGGTGATACCCACTACCCCCTTAGTCTGTGGACCAACACTGCTAACTGTACTAGTGGGTGCAGGTGCCTTAGGGGCTGCAGTGTTGGGGGCTCCACCCTTTTTACAATCACTTGTCCAGTGAGTGGTGTTTTTGCAAAAGCTACACCAGGGTTTTCTTTGACCTTCTTTCTTCTTCTTCTTGGAAGTTTGGGACCCACCCTCAGTATTAGTTTGGGGCCCTGTTGAAGACTTCTGGTCTTTAGCTTTCTGCTCCCCACCCTTCTGGTCTGTTTTCTTTTGGTCACCACCCTGGTTCTGGTTCTGGTTCTTTTGCTTAACTCTGGTTCTAACCCATTTGTCTGCCCCCTTTCCCAATTCTTGGGGAGAGGTTAGATCTGAGTCAACCAAATGTTGATGCAACTGCTGGTTCTGACAGTTATTTAAAATCTGTTCTCTCATAAGCAAATTGTACAATCCTTCATAGTCTGTAACCTTACTTCCCAGCAACCAGCCCTCCAGAGCCTTAGTGGCACATTCAACAAATTCAGACCAGTCCTGAGTCTGTGTCTTCTGGGTATCTCTGAACATTAACCTGTACTGTTCAGTGGTTAAGCCTAACCCATCAATCAGAGCACTCTTCAGGACCAGGTAGTTTCTAGAATCCCCATCACTAACTGTGAGGAGTCTGTCTCGGCCTCTACCTTCAAAGGAGAGCCACAGGATTGCTGCCCACTGCTCCTGAGGAACCTGCTGTACTTTGCAAGCTCTCTCAAGTGCAGTCATCCACTTGTGGATATCATCCCCAAGTTTGTAGGGGGGCACAATCTTACTCAGGTGTCTATTGTCATAGGACCTGTCTTTATCCTTAGGGATAGTGCTGCCACCAGTGGGTTCTAACCCACTCTCTCTAGGCTGCCTTGCTCTAGCAAGTTTCTCTTTGGCCAGGGCAACTTCTAATTCTTGTCTCTGGATCCTAAGTTCAGCCTCTCTCATTTTGGCCTCATGTTCCCTTCTCTGAGGGCTAGTGAACTCCCTTCTGGAGTTACCATGAGAACCTTTAGAAACATGGGAAGTATTGGACTCACCTGAGTGATTCCTCCTCCTCCTATGCTCCTGGTTAAGTCCATTTGAGGGTCTGAATGGGTTGGACCCACCTTCAGTCCCAAATAAGCTTAGGTTAGCCTGGGTAAACCTGCTGACTAACACCTGGCTATCTCTATCATCATCAGACTCACTTTCGTCTACCTCCTCCCCCTCTTCTTCTTCCTGAGGCTGAGTATTCCCAGTGGTCTGGTTTTCCTCATCTATCTGGATGACAGGGGCAGGGGCATCAGGGTTATCATCTTCAGTGGGGGATCCTCCATCTCCAGTCCCTGAGGGGCCTGGTTTGGAGTCCTTTAGAGCTTCAGACTGGTCTAAAAGCTCTCTCAGGTGTCCTGCTGTAGGAGAAGGACCTGTTTTGATTCCTCTCATGGAACACAGTTGCCTCAGTTCCTTAAATGGAAAGGTAGCAAATTTGGATGGTGCCCTTGGAGGGTCACTCTCAACAGGGGTTGGTCCAGTGGATCCCTCTGCTCCAGACATTGCTCTAGTGTGGTGGATGTGTTGCAATCTACCTACACTGGTGTTTTCCTACAAAACCTATCTAGTAGTTGTAGTCAGGGTGTGCTACTCCCTATCCTCTACAACAACTAAGTTCAGTAGAACTTAAGTATATCTAGTCTTGTTTTAGTGTACCTATCAGGTACCTGTATGATCTTTCAAATGATATTTTCAAAGATTGTAATGGTAAAACAACAGCAAGCTCAAATCCCAATCCGCTGCTCACCAATGTGAGAAGTTGGCCTGATATATGATGCTCATTAGTTCTAGTGATCACCTTGTATCATGCCAAGCAACCCTTATGGTGCAGGTTGTAAAGTCAACCTTATAGACAAGCTATCCTAGGGGTAGCATGGACTAAGCAGTCTTAGGCTAAACTCTGTAAAGGCATGTGAAGCAAGCTGTTTTACCATACACAATCCCTTGAATACCAAATGAAAGGACACCACACAGATATATATTGAAAATATATATAGATTTATTATTACAAATATCCCTGATACTCTTTATGAGCACAGAAGCAAATGCGTTAAAACAAAACACAGTTTAAATACACAAAAGTTGCACAATATGGATGAGCCCTAGGGGCCACCTAAACCATATACTAAAATAGTGGTATAAGAACCACTATGGGGAAAGTGAAGAGGCCTAGGGCCTGGGGAATCGCTGGAGCTGTTCGGGACTAGCAGTGAAGAAGTCGGGAAAGGCCCGTGGGACTCGGGAGCAGTGCGGAAAGTGCACGCTTTACCAATGCAATGTCAATGGTGCGTAAAAAGTACAAAGTTAGTTAGAAAGGAACCTTCCGAGTGACCTAGAAAGCTGAAACTTGAGACACAGTCACTAGAGGTGTGTACCAGTGTGGGAACACTGGCGGAGCTGAGTTACCTCACCCACAGGAAGCGGGTGCATAGGGTCGAAGTAGTGTCGGGTTTCGTCACGCAGGTCGATGGTGCTTGGAGCGGAAGATGCTGCAGGCGGCTCGATGTGAAGAGTTCCGGTAGATCCAAGGGTGGATCTGAAGAGGTGAAGACCTGAAAGCAGAGGGGACAATGTTCAAAGTCACTAGCCAGTGACTACCGTGGAACCAGAGTGGAACCAGGCGATGTCGGGTGCAAACAGGCGTCAAGGTGTAGCTTCTCTCTGCAGCCACGTGGACACGAGGGGTCGAAGACGTCCAGGAGTCGGTCACGAGCTGTCCCACGCAGGCTTCTCGCTGTTGGCGGTGTTGGCGACTTGATAGAAGCAAACAGGCCTTGGCTAATGCAAGCCACGCAGGAATCGGAAAAGGCTTGTTACTCGGACCAGCAAGGTCAGAGCAGGGGCTCCTTTTTACAGGAGCAAGGGCAAGTCTGGAGCAACCAGACCCGCAGTAAAAGTTGTAGGTTTCGTCGCCAAGATGGCCACTAGCCGCGTGGCAAGTGGACGGTTAGGCGCGTCAAGTGGCACGATGCAAAAGGGCCCCACGCAGATCGTGGAGATGCTGGGGGGCTGATCTTCGGTGCAAGGGCTGCTCGAGGTTGGGGCTTCTCAAACCCCAAAGCACAGCGTCGATGGTGCCTCTGATGCTGCGCAGTCAGCGTTTCGGGGGTCTTCCAAGATGTCCGGTCCCACGTCTCTCGGTGCCTCCACGGGCCCCTTCTTTGCAGGGACTGTGGATCGGGCTGTGAGAAGTCTGGGAGTCTGGGTCTTGTCAGGCTCTGGGCTCGGGCTCGGCGGGAGGCGGCGGCAAAGCAGACGTCGAGTTGCTGGTTGGTGCCTGTGTTCACAGGGTGGTCACTCCTTGGCCACAAGGGAGATTCTCTTCCATCTTCTGAGCAGCAGAATGTCGAAGTCCAGTCTTCTTCTGTATTTCAAGTTGATTCAGGATGATCTGAAGTCTCAGGACACAGCTCCCACTCTTATTCGAATCTGGGGGGCCGGATCACCTACTAGGTCCCTCCTCTGGGTGGAACCAGGAAGGGGGGTGGTTACACCCCCTTTCCTTTGTCCAGTTTCGCGCCAGGACTGGGGCTGGAAAGCCCCAGCACCGGTTTGAACTGGCCTATGCACAGGGACACCTTGTGTGCCCCAGGCATGTCTGATTCTTTTCAGCCCTGTCCTACCCAATACACAAAATCCTGTCTGGGGTGGTGCTAGCACCTCCCCAGGCAGGAAACCCTTTGTCCAAGCTGCCCTCGCTGGAAGGACTCCCAGCAGCAGGAGGTCAGACTTGTGTCTGTGGTGGCAGCATCCATTTTGTGATGCTAAGGCTCTGTTTAACTTTAACCGGGGTTCAGGTTAGGTACATGTCGTGTCCCTCTAGAAGGGTGGAATGCTACCCCCGTCGCCAGAACTGGCGAGGGGGTAGTATTCCAATTCGTATGACACCTTACTCGACATTTTTTGATAAAGCCAAACCTAAGATAGCATTTAACCGCGAGGATTATAATGCACTTAAGAGTATATGGTATGGCGATATCATGGAACAGCTAAAGGACATGGTTCCGAAAGCTGCAGACAGGCTCAGCTCATGCCAGAGCACCATCTCACATATTTCCAAGCACTCTGCCGCCAGGATTGATGAGGCCTTCCATAGGAGTGACTGATAGGAACATATGTGTCCATTTTAGGTTAGGTATAGGCATACTACACCTAAGTAAGGGGTGGTTACACCGACTTACCCCAGCTGAGTGATCAGCCAGTTGTGTCAAATATGGAGGCCAGGCCAGGGGTGGCACAATACATGCTGCAGCCCCTGGTAGGCCTTGGAAGCACCCATGCCCTGGGTACCTGGGTACACTGTTACAGGGGCCAATAAGGTGAACCAGTTCCAATTTCGTTATGCACCTAAAGTACATGGGTTACAATTTAGAGAGAGAACAGCAGGCTGTGGGTCTGATTAGCAGGCCCACAGCCACATTAAGTCATAAACCAGTGAAGCAAAAAGCAAAAATTTGGGGTGACCATAGGATAGCAGACCCTACTCTCCTACAGTGGATGGGCTGGAACACCCCATCCTCTTTATAAGCCGGAAACTCCACCCGAGAGAATGTGCATACCCCACTGTTGAGAAAGAATGTCTGGCGATACGCTGGGCTGTGGACAAATTGAGATACTACCTCGAGGGAAAGACTTTCACTCTGCACTCGGATCACGCTCTCCTGCAATGGATGCAGAGAAACATGACCCAGAACTCCAGAATACTTAGATGGTTTCTGTTCCTTCAGCCCTTTTCGTTCCATATAGTGCACAAAAAGGGGTGTGGACAATGGTAATGCAGATTACCTGTCGAGGGTGCCCGTTCTCCCCGATCGGGAGAATCCAAGGGGGGAGGAGTGTAACGAGGTCGGGACGGGAGGCCGGGATGACTGGTGGACCCCTGACCCTAACTCCCCTCCTTCCCCACAGACTGGCACATCGAGGGAAGACTGGGGAATACAGCCGGAACCCGATGAAGAAAATAATACCGACTCCTTTAAGTGGGCGTACGATGACTTCAGCGAGACCACGCCTCCGGCTGACGTAGGAGGACCTGGATGGAAGAAAGAGGGGGAAGCCCTGTATGCGGCGTGTGACGTCACCGCGGGACAGAGAGACGGAGAAGACGAAGAGAGTCCGAAGGCGAAGCAAGGAGAAAGCGGAGAAGTCTGGAGGAGAGCCAGGAGGCCAACGACCCTGTGAACCGCCGTGCCACACTCCCGAGGGAGGAGAGTGGCTTGCTCAGGTACGGCGGCGTTGGGCGACCTGGGTGGGGAGGAAGAGTGCCCCGTGTACATAGTGTAGAAGCCCCTGTGCGTGCCTTCCCTGTGTCCTTCCCGATACCCGCTACCCCTCCCTTCCCTTTACCCGCTTACCTCACATCACTCCTCCCTTGCCTGAGCACGAACACGCGTGACAGTATAAATATCACCGGTGCTCCCTCACAAACACTGGGTCCCGTTGGGGTAAGACAGTATCAGACAAATAAGTAACGGCCTCCCTCTGTTGGTCTTCTTTCTCCTTGGGTTCCGGAGACACTGCACCCAGGAAGACAGCCCCTGAAGACAACCCAGCCACAGGACACCTCCAGGGAAGACAGCCCCTGAAGACAACCCAGCCACAGGACACCACCATCACGGATAAGCTGGAGTTTGCCAGAGAGAGACTGACATTCAGAACCAGACGTACCATAAAAATAAAACCGAGTCTAAAGAAGTATACTGGTCAGTCTGTTCCTGTTGCAGCACCGGTTCCCAGCATAGAGAGCATCCCCAGCCCCTCTCCCACGCCCACAGACACCCAGAGGACCTGCCTGCCTTGACCCTCTCAAAGATTGGGACTCCCATCAGCAGAGGCTCAGCTGCAACAACCCACCTGGTGCTCACCAGGAAGCTCCGGACCAGCCACTCTGCACCAGCCGAGCCCGGGCCGGGCCAACCCGAACCAAGACCACGAGGACGTCCCCCCGGCGACTGGGACCCGAAGTCCAGTGCACAAAGACCCTCCTCAACGAACCGGATGAAGCCTGCAAACTCAGAACCAGGGGCCACCCTAACCGCGACCAGCCGAGGGTAAGCTTTTCCGACCCCCAAAGACACCCCAGCACCCGGCGCCACATGGCCCCCTGTGCCTCCCTGTGGGGTACCTACCTGTGCTCCAGCATCCCAACTTACCTCTCAAAGTGCTGGTTGCCCATGGAGAGTCTCCGTCCCCGAGCCTGTAGCCTTTGTTCCCTCTTCAAGATCCTCTTTGGATAACATTGAGCGCCCGCCGGCTCAAAAGCACCCTGCACCTAGCCGCCCGAGTGCCGCTGGCTGAGACCCCTTTGTCCTATCCTACTTCCCCCCCTTGTCAAGAGCAAGTGACCAGGAGCCCAGTTCCCAGAGCCGTGTGGCCTGCTAGCCAGCAGCCACCAACCGAAGGCCCCCTTTCCCTCATTGGATATCATTGGGCCTACCTACCTCTGCACCCGGCCGCCCCTGTGCCGCTGGGACTGAACTAACTGTACTCACCTAACCCTGGGGGACCCCTGAGTCTATACCCAGAACCTTATTTTCACCAACCAAGTACTCACCTGGAAACCGGTAACTCTCTTCCCTGCCATTGGATAACATTGACCCATTTTGAATCGAAAATTTTCAAAGTGTGAAGTTTTGAAAACTGAAAATATTCCTACAAAATCAGCCAAAGTCCGAAATCCAAAGTACTCAACTGTGATCAGGGGAGAAGCCAGTCCTGTACCTTTCAGCCCAGTACTGAACCGTAAAAGTAATCCCTCGCGGGTTTACTAGTAATCTGTATTTTCTCCATAGGAACCCATTGTCTGCTTTTCTATGAAATTTCTTCTGTGTCAACTTTTGAAAACTGCTAATATTCTTTAAAAATCGTACGAAATACTGAAACACAATTACCTACCTGGTTTGAGTTAAGCACCCAGTGCTAGCCCTAGGAGACCAGTGCTGGGTTACAAAGTAACGCGATCATACTTTACCTGCAACCTGAATTTCTTCCCATTGAATAACATTGTCAGATTTACATGAAAAGTTTCCAAGTGTGAAAATTTAAAACAGCTTTATATTCATGAAAATTCATCACAGTAACTAAAACGTTTTTTGCTAATCTGGTTTCAGCTTAGACCCCAGGACTGAATCTAAGATCTGGTCCTTGAACTACCAAAGTAATCCATAAAGTAATCAACTGTACTTATCTGTGAAAAACCCGTTGAGCTCAATGCTAGAGTGTGTTTCAGAACTGTGGGGCATATTACCAAGCAATAGCGATAATTATCTCTATTGCTTGGTTAGAGACAAAAATTTACCGCTGAGCTGCGGCGATTTTTATCGCAGATAAACCTTGGTATTACCAAGGTTTATCGCAAATGCGATAAAAATCGTCCGCAATGCATGAATATCGCTGAAAAGTCAGCGATCTTCATGCATTACCGAGCTAATGCTCTTAGCCATGTTATCCACCTCCCATTGGATAATATGGCTAAGAACTGCTCAGGGCAGGTGTTAGCTTTTGGAGATATTCGCGCTTAGCGCGAATATCTCCAAAAGTTGGTAATAGGAGATAGCGATGTTAGCGACTGTTTCCAGTCGCTAACATCTTGGCACGCCCACTTTGCATGTCATTAGTGATAAATATCACTGACATGCAAAGTGGAGCCCAAGATGGTCGCTATCTCCTACTAGCTGTCGCTAACTGCTGTTAGCGACATCTAGATAATAGGGAGATAATTTTATCTCCGCTTTCTTGGCTTTTAAAGCTAAAAAAGCGGAGATAAACCCCCTTGATAATATGCCCCTGTGTTGCTTACTACCTATTTTGTAATTATTGTGTGCACAAACTTTATTGCTCCTTTGCAAAGTAATTACATGAGAGTACCCATAACTTGAAAAGTATATTTTTTATAACTGTTGGTTGTAAAAATAAAACAACTATATCTGAGGATATAACAACAATTGGCCTGGAGTTCAGTTCTTGAGTGTGTGAAACCTTTTGCTGACTGTGTACAACAAATGCTTTACACTGTCTTCTGGTACTGCCTTACTGCTCGACCAAGCTACCACTTTGGAGAGTAAGGTCAGTTCTGACTTTAACCTCTGTTATACCTCTGGGGTTGGTGGACTCTATACATACTGTACTTCATTCTAGTCCAGTATATACAGAGCCACTTTCTCACATTGGTGGATCAGCGGTGGGATACAAACTTGCATTTGTTGGACTACTTGGTTACCATCTGATCACACAACAGAACTCATAAATTGCCTTTAGAATTCTGAAATTGGTCTTTTTCCAAAAATAATAAAACTCTGATAAGGCTTTGCTTAAGTCCCATTAGAATTTTTTGAAAAATAAAAAAGTCACTACAAGCTAGGGTAGAGGGTTAGAACTATCAGGTTAGAATGTCTAGGAAAAAACTGCTATTTGTGAAGATACACAAACCTGTTGGAGGAATTTGACCTCACACCTTACTTGCACTTGAACTTCAAGGAATTGAAGGCCGTATGCAAAGTAAAGAAAATAACTGTAGGTCTGCATCCAACCAAACAAAAGCTTCAGGAGCTCCTGGCTGAGTATGCAAAAGACCACCCCTCTGAGCAGGGTGACACCCAGCCAGAGGAAGAAAGAGTGGATGAGGACGAAAACACTGAGGATCCCCCCATCATTCCTAGGGAGGAGGGGGTCCCTGTACCCTGGACTCCAAGAGTCAGCCTTTGGGAGCCTAGGAACCACACAGGTGGACTAGGCCCCATGGAATACATTGGGGAAAGCCCCAGTGAAGAGGACAACTTCCTAGCAAAGTTGGCCAAGAGATTAGACCTAGAGACCAGACTCCTGGCTCTAGAAAAAGAAAGAAAAGAGATGGTCTTATCCCCCATCTCTGGTGGCAGCAATATCGATAACAAGGATAGAGAGCAATCTTATGATCCGAAAATCCCCAAAGGGATTGTCCCTAAATTTGAAGAAGGTGATGACATCACCAAGTGGTACATCACTAAGTGGTTTGCAGCCTTTGAGAGGGCTTGTGATATCAGAAAACTAAAGAAACCTCTGTGGGGGGCACACCTCTGGGAACTGTTCTCTGGTAATTGCAGAGACAGACTTCTGCTCCTCTCTGGGCCAGATGCAGCTTCCTATGACCTCATGAAGAACACTCTGATGGAGGGCTTTTGACTCACTACTGAGGAGTATAGAATTAGTTCAGGGGGGCTCACAAAACCCAGACCCAATCCTGGATAGATTTTGTAGACTACTCAGTAATGACCCTGGATGGTTGGTTAACTGGACACAATGTGCATGATTTTACTGGACTTTATAATTTGTTTATGAAGGAACACATTTTGAGTAATTGCACAAATGAAAAGTTGCATCAGCATTTGGTATACCTAGGTCTAATTTCTCCCCAATAATTGGGAAAGAAGGCAGACCACTGGGTCAAGACTAGGGTGACAAGGACAACCGCTGGGAGTGACCAAAAGAAAGTGGTCACAACACCTCCCCAGGGGAAAGGTGGTGATAATCCCCAAGATAAAAAGTCTGAGTCTTCCAAAGGGCCCAAAAACCTGTGCAGGTGGGTGGGTCCCAAAATACTCCCTAGGTGCCTCAGCCCTACAGGGGAAGAAACTTTGATCCTAACAAGGCCTATTGTAACAACTGTAAGAAGTTGGGACATTTAACTGTAGATAAGAACTGCCCCTACAACAAAGCCCCTAAGGCACCCACTCCAGCTACACCAGGGACAGTAAATCTACAGATGGGATCAGAGGAGTGTCCAGATCAAATCTGGGAATGCACTCAAGCTAGTCTAGTCCTCTTGGGGGATATGGAGTTTGCCAGTGTAGCTGGGTGGCCACCCAACTGTAAAAATTATTTACAATATCCCTCCATTAATGGAACTAAAGTAGAAGCCCCGAGGGATACAGGTGCCAACATCACTATGGTGAAGGAAATGCTGTTTTCCCCAGAGCAATACCTGATTGGGAAAACCTACCCAGTCACCAATGCTGACAGCATTACCACCCAATGCCCTATATCTATGGTGACATTGTATTGGGGGGAGGTTTCTGGCCTAAAACTAGTAGTGGTCTCTGCACAACTACCAGCTGACTGTCTGCTTGGAAATGACCTGGAGACCTCAGCCTGGGCTGAGGTTGAGCAAGTAACCCATGCAGCCATGCTGGGTATCCCTAGACTGGTGTGTGTGCAAACCAGAGCACAGAGCAAATATGGCCCAACCAACCAAGAGAAAAAACAAGAAGACTGGGGAACCAGCTTCTACACAGCAAACCTCTCAAGACCCCCCTCCTCAGGGAGAGGACTTGGAAACCCTGGAGGGAACTGAGCCCATGGATCTTAAGCCTTACCAGGTTGGGCTCCTAGGCCCAGGGGGACCCATTAGGGAAGAGCTGTGCCAGGGCCAGCGAGAATGCCCTACTCTTGAGAGCCTGAGGCAGCAAGCTGTTTCATAAGCCAAGGGAGATGTCAGTGGTACACACATAGCCTATTGGGAAGAGGGATTACTGTATGCTGAGGCAAGAGACCCAAACCTGGAGCTACCAGGAGAGTGTTAGTGCCACAGAAGTACAGGGAGTTCCTCCTAACTTTAGCTCATGACATCCCCCTAGCTGGACACCTGGGGCAGACCAAGACTTGGGAGAGACTAGTTAGTCATTTCTACTGGCCCCAGATGAATACAAAAGTAAAAGAGTTTGTGAGCTCTTGTGTTACCTGTCAGGCCAGTGGCAAGACAGGTGGCAAACCAAAGGCCCCTCTGATACATCTACCAGTGGTGGGGGTACCATTTGAAAGGGTAGGTGTGGACATTGTGGATTCCACTGGAGCCTCCCACAGCCTCAGGGAGCAAATTCATTCTAGTGGTAGTGGATTATGCCACTAGGTACCTTGAGGCAATTCCCATTAGGGTGACTACAGCTCCTGCAGTTGCTAAAGCCCTCCTGGGTGTCTTCACCAGGGTAGGGTTTCCTAAGGAGGTGGTTTAAGACAGGGGTACCAACTTCATGTCTGCTTACCTGAAACATATGTGGAAGGAGTGTGGGGTCCAGTACAAGTTCACAACCCCCTACCACCCACAATCCAATGGTCTTGTTGAGAGGTTCAACAAGACATTGAAAGGTATGATTATGGGACTCCTGAAAAACTCAAAAGGAGATGGGATGTCCTGTTGCCATGCCTGCTTTTCGCTTATAGGGAAGTGCCTCAGATGGGAGTGGGGTTTTCACCCTTTGAGCTTCTGTTTGGTCACCCTAAGAGGGGACCACTTTGTCTTGTGAAAGAGGTTTGGGAGAGGCCTCTCCAAGAGCCCAAACAAGACATTGTGGACCATGTGCTTGGCCTAAGGTCCAGAATGGCTGAATACATGGATAAGGCATCCACAAATCTTGAGGCCAGCCAGGAGATGCAGAAGCACTGGTATGACCAAAAAGCTGCCATCGTTGAATTTCAGGTGTGGGTTTTGGAGCCAGTGGCACCAAGGGCTCTCCAAGACAGATGGAGTGGCCCTTACCCTATCCTGGAGAAAAACAGTGAGGTCACTTACTTAGTGGACCTGGGCACTAGCAGGACACACAAAAGGGTTATCCACGTCAACAGGATGGGTAGGGGGAAGCTTCAAAGGCATACCACCTCTGTGAGCTTCTCTAGACCATTTGCTGATTTGCTGTACCCAGCAAACAGCCCCCAACTGTCCTGACCCCCGCTCTGGCGGGAAGACTGGCGGGAAAAACTACGGCAGGAAGGGGGGTGTGCCAGCCTGTGCCAACTCCACCCCTCAGGTGGGGGAGGCGAGGTGAAGCACGACCTCGGGCCCCGGCCATCTTGTAGATGGGGAGCCCTGCCCAATCCCACAGGAGAGGAGCAGGCTAGGGGGTGCACTCACCCCAGGACAGGGACCCATTGGTCCCTGTCCTTGCCCTACCTGTAACGCCCCTAAATTTAGTAGTTAGTGGCTCCCTGAACCTTCCTTCCTCAGATCCCGATATCAAAAAGAAGAAAGAAGATCAAGGGTCCCAACTTACCTCTCCAAGTGCTGGGCGCCCATGGAGAGTCTCCGTCCCCGAGCCTGCAGCCTTTGTTCCTTCTTCAAGATCCTCTTTGGATAACACTGAGCGCCCGACGGCTCAAAAGCACCTTGCAGCCAGCCGCCCGAGTGCTGCTGGCTGTGACCTCTTTATCCCATCCTACTTCCCCTCTTGCCCTGGGCAAGTGACCAGGAGCCCAGCTCCCAGAGCCGCATGGCCTGCTAGTCAGCAGCCACCAACCGAAGGCCCCCTTTCCCTCATTGGATATCATTGGGCCTACCTACCTCTGCACCCGGCCGCCCCTGTGCCACTGGGACTGAACTAACTGTACTCACCTGACCCTGGGGGACCCCTGAGTCTATACCCAAAACCTTAACTTCACCAACCAAGTACTCACCCGGAAACCGGTAACTCACTTCCCTGCCATTGGATAACATTGACCCATTTTGACTCGAAAATTTTCAAAGTGTGAAGCACTGGTATGACCAAAAAGCTGCCATGGTTGAATTTCAACCTGGGCAACAGGTGTGGGTTTTGGAGCCAGTGACACCAAGGGCTCTCCAAGACAGATGGAGTGGCCCTTACCCTATCCTGGAGAAAAACAGTGAGGTCACTTACTTAGTGGACCTGGGCACTAGCAGGACACACAAAAGAGTTATCCATGTGAACCGCCTCAAACTCTACAATGACAGGGCTGACCTCACCATGCTGATGGTGACTGATGAGGAACAGGAAGCAGAGAGTGAGCCTCTCCCTGATCTCCTCTCTTCCAGCCAAAAAGATGGGTCAGTGGATGGGGTAGTCTTTTCAGACACCCTCACTCCCCAACAGCAGGCTGACTGCAAGCAAGTCTTACAACAGTTTGCTAGCCTCTTTTACTTGACCCCTGGTCTGACCAGCTGGTGTACCCATGATGTGGACACTGGTGAGAGTACCCCTGTCAAAAACAAAATCTATCGACAATCAGAACAAGTCAAGGAAAGCATCAAAGCTGAAGTCAGCAAGATGCTGGAATTAGGTGTGATTGAACCTTCTGAGAACCCCTTGGCTAGCCCAGTGGTGCTGGTCCCCAAGCCCCATCAACAGGGTGGAAAGAGAGAGATGAGGTTCTGTGTGGACTATAGAGAGCTCAACTCTGTCACTCACCAAGACAGATACTCACCCCATTCCAAGAGCAGATGAGTTGATAGACAAACTAGGGGCAGCCAACTTCCTAAGCACCTTTGACTTAACTGCAGGGTACTGGCAAATTGGCATGGCCCCAGGAGCAAAAGAGAAAACAGCATTCTACACCCCTGATGGGCACTATCAGTTTACTGTAATGCCTTTTGGGTTAAAGAATAGTGAAGCCTATCTCGATGATATTGCTGTCTTCAGCTCCACCTGGCAGGATCACCAGGTGACGCTCGTGCAAGGCGTTTGAGTTTGGTGGTTTTGGCAGCGAGGAGACTCTGGGGCAAAGACCGGCGGGACTGCGAGGACCAGCAGCCCACGCTGCGACGCTGCCTGCTCTTCCCGCCCTCCCCACACAGGTATACTTAACAGCGCCTTGCGGCACCTGCTCCGCGGGAGCCGCTCGTGAAAGGCGTTTGTGTTTGGTGGTTTTGGCAGCGAGGAGACTCTGGGGCAAAGACCGGTGGGACTGCGAGGACCAGCAGCCCGCACGGCGACGCTGCGTGCTCTTCCCGCCCTCCCCACACAGGTGTACGTAACAGCGCCTCGTGGCCCCCGCTCCGTGGGAGCCGCTCGTGCAAGGCGTTTGAGTTTGGTGGTTTTGGCAGCGAGGAGACTCTGGGGCAAAGACCGGCGGGACTGCGAGGACCAACAGCCCGCGCGGCGACGCTGCGTGCTCTTCCCGCCCCTCCCCGACTGACCTATATTTGTTGCCACCCCATCCGCAACGCGGTACGAGCGCGGACGCGCGCCGGGCGAAGCCCGGGCCAAGGGCGGGCCCGTTTTAGCCCGTTTGAGACCGGCAGAGACCGGACCGGGCCACACCCTTTGGCTTTCCACCATTTCAACGTGGGCGAGGTAAGAAGATCTGCAAGTTTAAGAAATCTATTCCTGGGCGGTTACAATAGATCGAGATGGCAGGCCGCGAGCTGAGGAGTAAAACCATAACTGCGGCCAGTAATACAGTAGGAACATTGGATAATTTTATTATTAGAGCCAGCTCGCTTTTATCCAATGAAATTACCATTCTGGAAAGGCGCCTTACTCAGGAACTGTTAAACGTTAAAAGATCGTCCTTGGTTCACATCATGTATGCAAAGACGCCGGACAGGGGAGTGGTTACAAACATTATTGGTCGCATGGAAATGATGGGCAATGCAGCACAGGAAGGGGAAACCTGTCGGGGGGGGTACGTTCAAATTGTAACCACACTATTGAATTAAGTGTATTAGAAGCTAATCCTGCGCCTAATGTCAATGCTGAATCTGTTAATGCTATTCAGGAGAAGCAGAATGGTAGTAATCCAAGGGGGCATCATGAGGGGGCTATACCCAAAAGGAAGCGCATCACCCACAATTCAGGTGGGTGAAAGGCCAAGCTCGCTAAACAAATGAGCGGCCCAGAACCCCACGGGATGTCCTCCGTGAGGGCTTCAGTAGCGGCTGCCCCCACAGAGGAAAGTTCCCCTATTTTGAATACGGTCGATTCAAATATTAGCAATTCTGCACCCATGCAAGAAGATCTAATGATCGCTAAACTGAGTATGGTTTGAAAGGCTCTGCTCAGCCCCCTGGAAGCTAGACTAGCCCAGATAGAGTTAAGGCTGTCTAGTATAGAGAGGGCTACTGTCTTGGCTGCTGATGGCTAGGACAGGGTTAAAACGATGCTGAGGCGGGCGCAAAGGGGGCAAGGAAGGGTCAGGGGGTTCCCAAATTTACATCTCTAATTCCCCAGCAGGTGTAGGAGCCACAGTACAAAGGCCCCCTACTATTACTATTGCTAATGCCCCGATGCAATCACTGGTAGAGATTTCAAGGACAGAGATTGATTCTGACCAAATCGCCCAAAGGGAAACCCATGCAGGTGGCTGCCAGCCAAACAAGTTGGCAATGAATTTACCTCTGGAAGCGAGTCCCCTTGTGGTCATATTAACAGGGGTCCCAGTGTTGGAGGCTTCGGCCAGGGAATCCTTCCAGTCACTGAAAAATAAGGTTATTAGCTGGCTGAGCAAGAATAGCCCTCTCCCCCCCAAATCCCTAGTGAGATTTTGATGGTCCGTAGGGTGCAGTGGATAGGTAACACTACTAAAAATATTAATGGGGACTGTGTTTTGGTAAATTTTCGAGACCCGAGAACAGTCTCCCACATATGCTCTTGGCCTTACCGAGACCTTGATACTGCTATTCAGTCCCTTCCTTTGTCTTTCTTCTATCGGCCTGGTTCTTGGAGTCCTAGTGGGGAGGTGGAGGATGGTTGGACGAGAGTGGGTTCCAGGGGAGGGAGTAGTGGGACCGGGGCTGGGAATGCTAACATCTACCTACCAGGCCCCCTCCTGAGCCTCAATTGCTTTAGCCCCCTGGACATGGTCGATTGACTCCCCCCTATGTGGTGTGGGAGGGTGGCTCGGAACCAATAGGCTGCAGCAACATGACAAAACCTAGGGGGCCTCTTATAACGAACCTTGACGTGGATTGCTGCAGTACCAACTAATGTACCAGGCAGGGTGAGAGTAATAACAAAACAGTTATAAACAGCACAGAATTTCATCCCTGTATTTTTACTCTCCAGCCCACCCAGTCGGAAGGTCCACCTTCTCCTGATGTGGCACAGGAGACCGTGGAACCCACTATGGGAGATTCCAACGGGGGCAGGAGGGGTATCGGCAATTTTGGTAATCAGGGCCCTCTAACAATATTGTCATGGAATCTGGCAGGCCTCTGTAATAAGATCTATTGCCCAGAGTGGGGAGCATTTATAGATGGGAATGATGCGTGTCTTTTCCAAGAAACATGGGCCAGAGAGGATAAGACACGCACTGGCTATGCCTCCTTCTCCATGCCAGCGAGATGGGGGGGGGAAGGGATGTCCATCCTTACAGTTTGGGTGGGTTCCCACCTAGGCTGTACGGCCAAGACCTTGAACACACTATCTGATGACGTGCAGTGCATATTTTTGGAATGGCCCAATGGCTCCAAGCTTGCACTGGTCAACGTATATTCTAGACCAGTGAGTGTCAACGCGGAGTCTACAACAGTTGAGGAATTGTCCTCATTTATAAGTTCCATCCCCAGCGGTGCCCAGCTTGTGATTGGGGGTGACCTCAATTGCCACATCGAGCCACTGGCAGGCTTGGCAGATGGAGACCTCCTGGAGGAGGACGCGCGCTGGGCAATACCGCCACTGAAGGCTCCATTTCCCAGGCCATGGACACCACTGGCGGTCCAAATCACGTCACTTACACTTAAGCACTCCATAAGGGCGTGCAATGGGCGTGTCAAATCAGATCTCCCCCCAAAATGTACTTTTAACAAACTGGGCCATGAGTCTCGTCTGGATTACATATTTGTGGAAACTCGATCTTGGGCCACAATAAGGGATTTCTTTGTAATTCCTCGAAACAATAGCGACCACAATGCCCTAAGTTAAAAAATTACCATGCCGGGTGTCGCAAGGGAGACTCTGGATGTCAGTGGCGCCCCGGATCCGAGAATGCTCCTAACTAACGGTAGGAGAAGAATAAAGTGGGCGAAAATAGTGGAAAGGCCAGAGCGTGTTTCGGAGCTCTATGCTCTAATTCTTCCTATTCTAGAGGAGATCAGTGCTGCAATTAATGATGAACACACTTCTGACATTCTCTGTAAGTTAGGGACTCTATACGAACAGTTAATAAACACATTGTCAGATGTGTTCTACCCTTGTACTGCCAAGCGGCCAGTAAAGGGTACCAGGGTTACATGGTACAATTCCTCCTGTAGAAGAGCAAAGGCCGAACTCGTTTCTGCCATAAAACACAAGGCTGCTAAGTTAGTAGTACAGACACTGAGAGCTAACTATAAGCGCGCAATGAAGTGCGCAAGAGAGGAATGGGACCATGACAACTGGACTGGCTTATCTAATGCGCTTGCAGCTAGAGACTTACGTAAATTCTGGTCCATTGTAAATACCGGCTCGGCAGAGCCAGCTGTAGCTGTGGAGGCAAACATAGCTGAAAGTGTTTGGGAAGAACACTTCTGAACCCTCTACGCAGTAGGACTCACTAACCTGGAGGGAGATCTAGGGGCGGTGCTGCCAGATCAAATATGGCAATCAGACGTTATTGACTTCACGGTGAAGGAGGTCAGTGATGTAATCTCCAAATTGGCAGCGGGGAAAGCCCCGGGGCTGGATGAGCTACCGGGTGACCTCTTCAAACATCAACCCGCAGTATGGGCTCCATACCTCTTAGTTATTTACAACGCAGTCCTGAGAGGGATGCCAATACCTGGTACTTGGCTGGGCGCAGAGATTGTGCCTATCTTCAAGAAGGGTTCACCTCTGCTCCCAGCCAACTACAGGCCGATCAGTTTGATCGATATCCCGCAAAAGATCTTTGGCAGGTTAATATTGAACCGCCTCCAGGACTGGATGGAGGAAAATTCCATACTAAGCCCCTACCAGGCAGGGTTCAGAAATAATATATCTACAATGGACCAGATTCTCCGGCTAAACATGCTGTTCTGGAAATCTGTTAAGATCGAGGGGGGAAGCCTCTACACGGTTTTCGTGGATTTGCGTGCAGCCTTCGACTTGGTCCCAAGATGCAAGTTATGGGCTGTACTTGCCGAATTGGGCATTCCCCACCAAATTTTGCATATTTTAATACGGCTCCATCATGACAACTTCGCACGGGTCAGGTGTGGAAGAAATGGTCTCCTATCAGCAAAATTCCCCGTTGGCAGGGGGGTGAGACAGGGTTGCGTCTTAGCGCCTACCCTGTTTTGCCTTTATGTCAATGGGGTAATTTCTCACATAAATGGGATACAATATACTGACGCCCCCAAACTAGCTGGCAGCAGGGTGCCTGCGATAATGTTCGCAGATGACACCCTGCTGCTTTCAAAATCTCCAATGGGGATACAGAAGGTTTTGGACGGCTTTGTGGGATTTTGTGAGGAAAGGGGCTTGAAAATCAACGCTTTGAAAACCAAATTCATGATTTTCAATCCCCCTGTACCCACGAGACCTAACCCCGTAATTGGAATAATCAGGCTGGAAAGAGTTCAGACTTTTGACTATCTAGGGGTAACCCTCAATGAAAACATGACGTGGGCCCCGTACCAAATTAAGTTTCAACTCAGGCAGTCCCAGCTTGCAGGGGGTATTCTAAAGCTCTCTAACACCTCTACAATAAAACCTATTCGACCAGTTGTGGAGATTTATAAAACACAAGTGAGATGGGCGGTCACCTATGGGGGTGAACTTTGGGGGTATGCCTGCAGGCCTGAGATTGTTGTCACAGAAAATAAATTCCTCAGGCAACTGTTGATGTTGCCCCCTAGTACTCCCCTGTTACCTATTAGATTTGATATGGGACTTAGGCCAATAGATGAGGTCGTGGGCCTGAAGCCTCTAGCGTTCTGGCGGAGACTATGGAGTACTCCGGAGCTCTCTGCTTACAGACAGGTATTAGTAGAAATTCTAAGCTTACCAAATGTGTGGAAAATCCTGTGGCTCGCTTATATTAAAAATGAATTTATCAAGCTAGGGCTCCCACAAATGTGGTACAACCCTGAAATTGCTTGTCCTAGGACCCCAAGAAAAAGCTTGTCCAAACTCTTTTATGAAAGTAAATTAACTGCCTCCATATGTAGTGTACACAGCGGCACTCTAACAAATTGTTTCTTAAAGGAAAAGGATTTTTATCATTTTGGAATTGTCATGGATGATATCTTCCCTGTTTTTACGAGGAAGCTGTACTTGCAGTGGAGGTATGGTACATTACCAATCAGAGCTTTTACATGTAATTGGTCTCCAGCTGCTCTGAAAAATTGTCCTAATTGCAGTTGTGACCTGGAAAGTAAAATACATATCATGTTTTTTTGCCCTGCTTATCGAAAAATGAGGTGGCACTGGCTGGTGCCCTTATGTAAAAACATGCGAATTGCACACTGCATGCAAGCCTACCGCATTCTCAAAACTGATTTGTCACCTATAGTTGTTTTTGCTGTTGCAAAATTTCTTGCAGCGATATGGCTTAAACGCAGGGCCGTGCTGAACACTGTATAATTTTGCTAATGTATACAAAAACATAAGAGGAGTACCATCAGAAGCTGTTTAAAGAGAACAGTCTGAGTGGGATGACTACAAAAAGAAGAGAGTCCTTCTTTTATTTAAAAACCCCTCACTCACCAACCTAGTTGGTGACATGCTTGATCATCGGGGTCCACCCTGATAGCCGAATGCCATCAGGGTGTGCTGCGACACCTGAATTACAGTGGAGCGGGTATTCGTGTGTGAGAAGTGAAAAAAAGTGTTAAAAATTGTCCTGGTATACTTGTGTAAAAATAATTTTTATTTGTAAGTTACTGGACAATATTAAAATCGGGTGTGTGGATACAAAAAAGGTATATTATGACCAAGTGTATCGCTATGTGTGCGGTCTACATTTTTCAACCCGTTGTATGGGAGTACCGGGTTTTCATCAGGACCAAAAAGAAGGAAAGTGGGTGGTCAGGACACACTAACGACCTGCCAGTCCAAAGTTCCTTAAGGCTACTGACAAAAATCTGTCGTAGTCAGAATCTTCACACCCGGGTGGGGGTGAGAAAAGCAAAAAGACCTGTGGAGGAAAAGAAAGGAGGTCACGAAAGTACATGTTACAAGCCTGTAACGTCGTGCCGTGCTGATTCTCACGTGTCTGCTTGCTCACTGTACATCCCATTCAGAAGAAATTACAAACGTTAGTGGTGTGTAAGACTACACATCATTTGATTCCTAATGATGGTGCCCACACTTATTGTGAAATATAAACAGCCTGCCTGAGGCTGGAACACGCATGCTGTATCAATATCGGCGTGCTTTGTGATCAATAAGCCGTTAATTCAACAGTCGACAGCACCCATCGTTTAGTTGTGCGTGGCTCGGCTCCTCACTGCAATATTAGCGTGAATCAATAACGGCGTGAGGCATTATTCCCTTATACAAACATTCACATCAGACAAACATACATCAACCACACATACGGAGGCCACATAGTGAATAGGACTTACTCCTATTCTGGGTCTTAGGGCTTTTTTTTGCTAATGCACATGCACTTCACAAAGAAAACTTTTCAGCTGATGATGTAGAGGTTATTGATTGATTTGAATTATCTACCACACAGATCTTGTACCAGCATGAATTTGTTTCTTCATCCAATGTTTTAAAAAAAAATGAGAAATGTTGTTTTTATGATTGTATGGACGTCTTTTAGGGCATGTATTGCCGAAATAAAGATTATGAAATGGAAATGGAAATGGGGCCCTGTACCTTGGTACCCACACACTGCCTTTGCAGGGTGAGTGCCTAGGTACAGAACTAAACAAAGAGTCGACATGGCACACATCCCTGTGTGCCATGCCCACAGACCCACTGCCCTGGCATACATCAGTCACCCCTCTAGCTGGGTGCCCTATGCCAGTGGTGTGGGCACAGGTGCATGAGCCCTGTGCCCCTACAGTACCCAGTACAAAAGGGGGTGGTAATGGACGGAGCATCTGAACCAATCAAACCCTCACACCCAGTCAAAAGATCTGGGTTTAATCCATCACCATTCTTTAGCCCACTCTGCCACCCCAGTTCAGACATGGCTATATGCAAATCAGTCTGACCCTGTGCCTCATGGGAACAGTCCAGCCCGAACTGCCAAGCCATGCCTTCCCTGGACCGGAAACAAGCTTCCGAGGACCGGTTTCTGGCATTGCAGCCGTCTTCAGCCCGGCTTGCTTGAATCCAGTGGCAAAGTGAGCAAGGGACTCACGTCTGAGCATACCCTGCCACACTTATGGCGGCCAAAAGCGGTACAAAAGGGGGTGGTAATGGACGGAGCATATGAACCAATCAAACACTCACACCCAGTCAAAAGATCTGGGTTTAATCCATCACCGTTCTTTAGCCCACTCTGCCACCCCAGTTCAGACATGGCTATATGCAAATCAGTCTGACCCTGTGCCTCATAGGAACAATCCAGCCCGAACTGCCAAGCCATGCCTTCCCTGGAATGGAAACAAGCTTCCGAGGACCGGTTTCTGGCATTGCAGCCGTCTTCAGCCCGGCTTGCTTGAATCCAGTGGCAAAGTGAGCAAGGGACTCACGTCTGAGCATACCCTGCCAAACTTATGGCGGCCAAAAGCGGTACAAAAGGGGGTGGTAATGGACGGAGCATCTGAACCAATCAAACACTCACACCCAGTCAAAAGATCTGGGTTTAATCCATCACCGTTCTTTAGCCCACTCTGCCACCCCAGTTCAGACATGGCTATATGCAAATCAGTCTGACCGTGTGCCTCATAGGAACAGTCCAGCCCGAACTGCCAAGCCATGCCTTCCCTGGACCGGAAACAAGCTTCCGAGGACCGGTTTCTGGCATTGCAGCCGTCTTCAGCCCGGCTTGCTTGAATCCAGTGGCAAAGTGAGCAAGGGACTCACGTCTGAGCATACCCTGCCACACTTATGGCGGCCAAAAGCTTGTTTCCGGTCCAGGGAAGGCATGGCTTGGCAGTTCGGGCTGGACTGTTCCCATGAGGCACAGGGTCAGACTGATTTGCATATAGCCATGTCTGACCTGGGGTGGTAGAGTGGGCTAAAGAAAGGTGATGGATTAAACCCAGATCTTTTGACTGGGTGTGAGTGTTTGATTGATTCAGATGCTCCATCCATCACCACCCCTTTTTGTACCGCTTTTGGCCGCCATAAGTACCCAACATCGACATACCATGCCACACCATAACAATGTAGATAATTGTGGTCTAGAGAGCATGGAAATCGGGGAGACCAATGCGCGCTCCTCCAGCCCTCGATTTAGCGTGCCTCAGATCCAACCCACATTAGCTGTAAATATGGGTAAATCAGAGAAGAATACGGGGAATGCCCCAATACATCCTAGTCTGGCTGCCACTACTATGAACTCCCATAAGAAACAAGCATCACAGGCCAATAACAAGCAAGACAGCACTTATACCTAGTGACTTTAAGATGAACCTTCCACCAGACGCTGCCCCTTTCATGGCAGTGCTGACAGGGGTCCCCCCGTTAGAATTAAATTGCAGAGAGTCCAATGAGGACTTATTAGGTAAAACCAGGAAATGGTGCATGCAGTATTCGAGTGGGGAGGATGACATATCACCATCCATTAGCATGGTTAGAAGGATGGGCTGGGTAGGTCAGCATCCCAAGACCTTGGCGGGGGATTGTATCATCGTAAATTTCAGCAAGAAAAACGTAGCTGATAGATTGTTTTGGGATGGGTCTAACCTTAGAAACACCGGCATTAGACCAGTACCCCTGGGATATTTCTACCCCCGCGAAATGACCAGGTAAACATTTGCCCCCCAGCCCGATGGGTAACAGCAAGGAGAGTACAACCTACTCGGGGGGCTGGTGAAACCCCCAGGCACCACCTGACTAATCTTAACCCCTCTCAGCATCTCCCTTCGTTACATGGAGTCTGGCAGGGCCAGGGATTAGAGAATCCACAGAGTGGGGGCTTAACTTTGTCTAGTCGTTTTTCCCCTCTGTCTTTGCTGGAGGGGACTGACTGACTAGACAATCCGAGTAACACACTGGAGGTGATTGCCCCTAATGCTCGCAAAGATAATACCTGCAGAATTCTTAGTTGGAATACCGCAGGAATTAGAACTAAAATGCAGGATGAGAACTGGTTGGGCTTTGTTAAATCTTATGACATCATAGCGCTGCAAGAAACCTGGCATGCAGCAAAAAGCCTCATTCTGGATGGCTATGTCCATTTCAGTATTCCAGCTACTCCAGGTTTGACGGGCAGAGCAAAGGGAGGTTTGGCTCTTTTAGTTTCACTGAACATGAATGAATTGCCAAAGCAGCTTGACTCAGGTTCCCATAATTGTCTAATTGTAGAATTGTCAGTCACTAAATTTCTCACTGTGTTATTTAATAATTTTTATAATTCCCCCGATAGTGTCAGTCTAAATCAACACCTAGTGTCCCTTGAGGAATTCCTTGAAGATTATAGAAGTAAACATGATACTTTTGAGGTTTTCCTTATGGGTGACTTTAATATCCATCCCTGTAGTCTAGAGTGCACTTTGGAAGATAGCGAGGGGCCGCCACATTCGCTACCCACGCAATTCGAACATACGAAGCAAGGGGAGGCTTTGGAGAACCTTTTGGCCTCCCTGAATCTCTATGAATCAGGCTGCGGTGTTGGTGGATCAAGGCCAATTACATTTAAGGGCAGTCACACAGGAACTGGCATCGACTATATTTTTTTGTCATCCTTAGTTTTGTTAAACGTTTTAAATTATAGGGTAGTAGATTCAGTTTTTAGCGACCACAACCCTATAACATTAGAGGTGGCTTCAGGGGGGGTTTTGAGTTTTAAAGACACGCAAGTCTCAAGTGCCACGGATTTGTTACCTAAAGATCAGGGCAGAAGATTGAAATGGGCCAACGTGATCCCGGAAGACTTCTTACATAATGTTCTGGGCAAGGTCGAATTGGAGGTGGGCATCTGTTTGGACCACCTAGCCCCTAATATCAAGATAGTTGAGGCATTTAATGTAATATGCCAACAAGTAAATAATGACTTGAGGGCTAAAAATAAATCTGACAGTCAAAGAGGCAAAAGATGGTTCGATCATAACTGCTCTAAGGCACACTCCGCCCTCTTTAAAGCATTGAAAGAATCGCCCAGAAATAGAGCACAAATAGCATCATTAAGGAAAATATATAAACAAGCTATTCATGCTCGCAAATCTCAGATTAAAGACGAGGCCTGGACTGATTTGTTATCAGAAGAGGTCTTGCGGGGTAGCGCCAAATTCGGGGCCATCATTAATCAGCCTTTTTTTTCTGGGGCAGAGAACCATAGTCTGGAATGTACTATCCCAGACGAGCCGTGGCTCGCCCACTTTGGAAGTATTTATTGCCAGCTGAGTCATGAGCTCTCTCAAGTGGCTCTATTTTCTTCTCAATCAGGGCCTATATTGGCCTTTGGGGAGGCAGACGTTGAAAAAGAAATTAATGAAACACAAAAAAACAAGGCCCCGGGGCCAGACGGTGTTCCTGCGGACCTATATAACAGCGCCCCAAAATTCCGGGCTAAGATCTTGACAAACATCTTCAATGCCATAATTATTTACCTGAGTCTTGGCTAAGTCTATCATCATACCCATCTTCAAAAGGGGACAAAGGGGAGACCCTGCCTGCTATATGCCTATTTCCCTAATAGACTCTGCCGTTAAAATCTTGGGCAGAGTCATACTAGTTAGGCTGACAGATTGGCTTGAGGGCAGCGGATCCTGTCCAACGCTCAGTACAGTTTTAGGACACAGAGAAGCACTTTGGATCAGTGCCTAAATCTCCAACTCTTAATCAGCAATTACACGATCGCTAACGAGGGGTCTCTATATATGGCTTTTATGGACCTCTCCTCAGCATTTGACCTTGTTAATAGGTCAAAACTGTGGAAGGTCCTCCTCGATTTAGGTATTGATCCCCCTTTAGTTGGATTTTTGGCCGACCTTCATTGTGGTCTCTCAGAGGCAGTTAGAGTCACCCAGGCGGTGAGGTGTACTAGTCACTTCAAGTCAGAGAGGGGGGTCAGGCAAGGATGTATTCTGGCCCCCCTCCTCTTCACGTTATATATAAACGACTTAGACCCAGTCTTAGGAGAGGCAACTGTGGACGTACCGCATATAGGAGTAACCAACATACCGGTCCTCCTATACGCGGACAATGCAGTCCTTTTAGCACGATCGGGTGTGGCCCTGAATAGACTGTTAGCCTCCTTTGGCGATTTTATGACATCCTTAGACCTGAAAATTAACACCCTAAAATCCCAGGTCATGATTGTTGGCGAATTTAGCAGGAAAAGGAAAACTAAATCATTCTTTTGTAAGGGGGAGGAAGTAAAGATGGTGCCCATATTCTCTTATTTGCGGGTCATCTTTGATGATAAAGGAACATGGGGTCCCCAACAGAAGATCAAAAGCAATGCAGTAGCCAGGTCGTCTGCGGCCCTGTTGGGATTCGCCAAACGGATGGGAGCCAGACCAATGGAGGCTATTCTTAAAGTATAAAAAGCAAAATGCTTGGCAATAGCCACCTATGGTTCTGCTATCTGGGGATACACAAATCACGATAACATCCAGAAGGTGGAGAATACATTTTTAAGATCCTCCTATCTGTACCAAAGTCCACCCCCACCATTTCTATTCACTCAGAGCTGGGGCTGGGGTTTGTTACAGATTTATTGAAATCCGCCCCCGTAATCTGTTGGATTAAAACCTGGTTTAACCAGGAAATCTCCCTAAACCATCTGATCCTTAAGGATTGTCTTGCCCTGGATAGAGCCCACAGGATCCCATGGCTGGCCTACATTAAGACTATGTTTACGAAATTGGCCCGACCTGAGCTCTTTCATTCTCCAGGATGCATAAAAAGAGAAGACGTTAGGGAGATCAAATCTGCCCTGCTAAATTTGTTTATCGTTGAGCGGGAGGAGATGGAGATGGAAAAACCTCTTGTAAGAAGGAATTATGCACTAATAACTGCCCCTGGGCCTGAACCCTATCTTATTTTGGTTACGAGACCGTACCATCGGTTTCTTTTAACTAGACTCCGTTTTAATTTAATACATTTTATGCTTGGCTTGGGACACACTAGAAAAGGCTAAACCATGTGATTGTGACACTTTTTCAATACAAGATACGCAACATTTTATGATGTTTTGTGATCATTATGCAGAGACTAGGAAAAAATATCTGCTGCCTATTCTGAGGGAGGCGGGTTTTGTCCAGGTTAGGCCCGCTCTCTTGTTTTTGCAACTCCTATCCAGCACACGTGTCACTTTTTACGTAGCAAGTTACTTGGTAGCGTGTGTCCGTATCAATAAGAAGCGTCTTAGCTTACGGGGTATTCCTGTTTTAAATTTAATTACCCTAGCCACATAGTTTTTCTTTTTTGAGAATGAAGAGCCTTAAGCCTTAGTACACTTCTTTCTTAGTACAAATCCCCTAGTGGCTTGTGTTCTTTTTTAGCATTTGAATTAATTGCATATCGGCTGTTTTTAAACAAATACTGAGAACATTTTTATATATGTTGTAAAATATGTGAAATTTATATTTATTCTACATTTGTAATCAATGGACTGATGTTGTTTATTTGTTGCGATGTATTTGTATCTGTGTCTTTTTTTGATTTCCAATAATCGAATAAAAGTATTTGACTGACTGACTGATAAATTCGATATTTGTCTCTTTCAAGAGACCTGGTCTGTTGAACCAGTGTTTAGATTGGGCTACCTGAACTTCTATGTTCCTGCTGTGAGAAGGCAAAAGGGACGTCGAGTGGGAGGACTGGTGATCTGGGTCAAGCAGAACCTAAGCTGCAGCACTCAATTACTTCCAGTCTTACACTGTGATATTCTTGCAGTAAGACTTAGCTTCCCGTGTAGCCTAAAAATGTACACCATTAATGTATATGCAAGAGGTGTACCCGGAGGAAAAAAATCGGAGGTAGTAATGTCTTTAGAAGGTCTGACTGAAACCATGCCAGCTAATGTATTGCCACTAATTGCGGGAGACTTCAATACAACTTTTGAGCCTTTAGGGCTCGAAGACCTGAATTTGTCAGAAGAAGAAGATTCTAGATGGGGTGTCCCACAACTTGAGACTAGGCCTATAAGTAAATGGACTGAGGCCGCGTTGCACCTGAATGGGTTCTGTCTAGGGAATCAGCTGAGGGCTGCTAACGGGCGAATACCGTCAGACAGGAGTGGGAACAAAACCTATGATAATGGCATAAGGTCAATTAACATTGATTATTTGCTTGTTCACCTAAAGTTTTGGCATTCTCTTGTGGACATGGAGGTAAGACTCGCATAGAGAGCGACCATAACCCCTTGACCTCACTATTTAGGTTGGGTCTAGAGGGACCGGTAGGTGTGACCCAAGAACAAACAGCCCCAGAAATTGCCTTTACAAATGACGAGCGCCACCTTAAGTGGTGTAAAGTTGCTGACCACCCTGAAACACTAATTGCTATCAAAGCTAGAATAGACAAGGTATTAGCTACTTTGGTGTCAGGTGTAATCAACGGGACGAAGTATAGTCCTTTTGTGGAAGACCATGGTGATCTCTTTGCCAACCTCAAAACCTATTTCTGCAAACCAAGCTCGGCTAGGAGAAAACTAAGGAAAAAACCAGAGAGCTGGTATAATAACTCTTGCAGGAAAGCTCGGGCTGAGTTGGGCCTAGCACTAAAATCTAGGAAACCAAATATAGTAAAAGTGGCTCGAGGTAACTATAGGAAAACAAAGTGTGGTGCCAAAAGAGAATGGGAAGATAACAAGTGCCAGGAACTTAAGGTGGCATGTTTGTCTAAAAACCCGAAGTTATTTTGGCATACTTTCAAATGGGATGGAGGTGGGTGCGCTGATAGCCCGCAGAACAACGTCCCACAAAATTCATGGATTGAGTATTTTAAGCCCCAATACGCTAATATAGAAGATAACCAAAGTGAGGGGGCTTTTGTTTTTGCATTCTATGAAGATGCAGTTTTTAGCTTAGGGGATGTTGACAGAGCACTAGACTCAGTAACTGAGGGGCGAGCCCCAGGGATGGATTGTGTACCTGCGGACCTATTTTTAAATGACAAGGAAAGATGGCGATTATATATTGTCCATTTATCAAATGCCATAGCCCAAGGGATGGCTGTCCCCCACTCATGGAAGGGAGCAGAAATTGTGCCTGTTTACAAAAAAGGGGATAAGTCCCTAGCAGGCAATTACAGGCCTATCAGCCTGATTGATTCTATCCAAAAAATAATGGGTCGCTTAGTTCTGGGAAAGATGCAGACCTGGATGGATGAAGAGAATATCTTGAGCCCATTCCAGGCCGGCTTCCGCCCCAGGACTGGCACGATAGATCAAGTTTTTTGGTTTATTATTGTTTATTGGCAGACAGTGGTTCTAGAGAAAGGGGTAATTTATGCGTTATTCGTTGACTTGAGGGCGGCTTTTGACCTAGTTCCGCGCTGTAAACTTTGGCGTGTCTTGGAAGAACTAGGAATGGCCCCGGAGTTGTTGACCTTGATCGTCCGCTTGCATGAGGACAATTTCGCTAGGGTCAGGTGGGGAAAGCAGGGAGAGGTTACGGATGCCTTCCCTGTTGAACGGGGAGTGAGGCAGGGCTGCGTTATGGCGCCTACCCTGTACTCGCTCTTCGTGAATGGGCGGCAGACTACCTCTCCTTGGTCCCTATTGACGCCCCTGTGATGGCTGGCAATCGCGTCCCGATCCTCATGTCTGCGGACGATACCCTGATAATATCAAAAACTCCGAGTGGTCTCCAACGGGCCCTCCAGTGCTTCAGAGACTTCTGCCGGCTGCGCGGACTTGAAATAAACACCGCCAAAACGAAGTTTATGTTTCTTAGTGAACATAAACCTTCCAAGTCATTTAAACCTTTTAGTGGAAGTATATATATGAATAACTGCCCGTTAGAGCAGGTTGACGCCTTCACATATTTGGGGGTCACCCTGCAGAGAGACATGCGCTGGAATAGTCAATTAAATCTGACAATATTAACCACTTCCATGCTAATGACAAGGTCAGCTCGTCATGCAGTACACTGGAGCTGTGCTTATGACGAGCTGACCTTGTCATGAACAATGGGAATCCAGGCATTTCAGCACCCAGCGGGAATTGCCTTAGCAGGCAAGGTGTTAAGACACCAGCAACAGGCAGGTCTTCTTCTTAAAAAGTTCAAAATTTCACTTATGAAACCTATTAGCCCACTCCTTGAGATCTATGGGATGAAGGGGCTAAGTTCGGCCCTTTACTGTGCTGAACTATGGGGGTTCGAAAACCTGAAACATCTGACATTAGTAGAAAACGAATGTTTGCGTAAAGCTACCAGTGTCCCGCAAAGTACCCCTCTGATACCTCTGTTCTGGGATCTTGGTAGAAGAGCAGTACAAGATCTGGCCATTCTGCGACCATTATTGTATTGGCACAGAATATGGAGAACTGAGGAACTACACCATTATGCCCGGGGTCTCAAGGAAATTATTGAAAAGGATCACTTTCATAAAATTAGCTGGCTGAAGGCAATTAGATCCCTGTTAGTGAGAATGGGAATGAATGAACTGTGGGATGACTCAACAAATGCAGTATTCCCATCCAAGAAAGGCATGAAGGCCATATACTGGAAGATGGTTATCTCAACAACATGTGCAAAAGGCCTCTCATCTCACCTTACAGGGCGATTCCTTGAATTTAAGGCTTACCCAGAATTGGAACTGTACTGGGACGCCATAGAGAAACCGTTTGACCGTAAGCTCTATTTCCAATTTAGGGTAGGCACCCTCCCCACAAGGTTATTTACAGCAAGCTGGGCGGGAGCTACTGATGATAAATGCCCTAAATGCAGGGACAAACAAGAATCTATAAGTCATCTCTTGCTTTTTTGTCCCTTGTATGCTGCACC
Organism: Lissotriton helveticus; assembly: GCF_964261635.1. NCBI lineage: Eukaryota > Metazoa > Chordata > Amphibia > Caudata > Salamandridae > Lissotriton > Lissotriton helveticus. Next base: position 1,245,549,888 of record NC_136059.1, on the reverse strand, counting down.
ACGGGAAAAATGGGTGAAACCAGTATGCCAATTAATTGGTACCCGCAGACACGAAAAGGCACTAAGAATATTATGTACAGACCCCAGTCTCCCAATTGCTATAGCCATGCCAACATTTTTAAAATGGGCGTGGGTAATTCAATCGAAAATAATTTGACAATAATTTGGGAAGATCGAAAGAATGGGAGGGCTGTCCTTATGATTCACTGAGTAAGGAGCAGTGACAACTAGCTTATATATACTGTAATTTTTATATCCCTTTTAAAAAAAAAAGATTGATTTTATCGGGTCCTTTTATTTTAATTGTATATTCGACATTAGTCCTGTGGAGTTTAATCTTTTCTTAAATATTTATATAAATGTATTTTGTACGAGATTTTATCTTGTGATAAATGTATGTTTTTATGTGATACTTTTATGACTTAATTGTCGAATAAAGTTTATGATGATGAGGAATCTAAGATCTGGTCCTGGAACTACCAAAGTAATCCATAAAGTAATCAACTGTACTTATCTGTGAAAAACCCATTGAGCTCAATGCTAGAGTGTGTTTCAGAACTGTGTTGCTTACTATCTATAATGTAATTATTGTGTGCACAAACTGTATTGCTCCTTTGCAAAGTATTTACATGAGAATACTCATAACTTGAAAAGTATATTCTTATAACTGTTGGTTCTAAAAATAAAACAACTATATCTGAGGATATAACAACAATTGGCCTGGAGTTCAGTTCTTGAGTGTGTGAAACCTTTTGCTGACTGAGTGTGTACAACAAATGCTTTACACTGTCCTCTGGTACTGCCTTACTGCTCGACCAAGCTACCAGTTTGGAGAGTAAGGTCAGTTCTGACTTTAACCTCTGTTATACCTCTGTGGTTGGTGGACTCTATACATACTGTACTTCATTCTAGTCCAGTATATACAGAGACACTTTCTCACAAACAAGGTGCATCATGAGGATAGAAATCCTTCATGAGCGTGCTGTATTAAGCCTGCCATAAAAAGCACCAAACCCTCATTCTGCTCATCTGATCCCACCCCTCCCACTTTTATAAACAACAAGAAAATTCTCTATAAGTGTTGGACTTGGCCATTTTTGCAGGGACATGCCTGAACTTTTTGCCTTCCTCCTCTATTTTTCTGACCTGTTGTTGGCTGTTTTATGACTCTGGGCACTTTACCACTGCTTATCAGTGCTAAAGTGCATATGCTCTCCCTATTGTAAATTGATGTATGGATTAGTGATTCCATGATTGGCTGATTTGGTTTACTTGTCAGACCCTAGTACAGTGCACTGAGTGTGCCCAGGGCTTGTAAACCAAATGCTGTTAGTGGGCTTGCAGCACTGTTTGTGCCACCCACAGAAGCAGCCTGTAAAAGTGTGTCTCAGGTCTGCCATTGCATAGCCTGTGTGCAGTCTGGTACTGCCATGTTGACTGGGCAAGTGCACCCACTTGCCAGTCCCTAAACCTTCCCTTTTCTTCATATCAAACACCCTTATGGTAGGCCCTAGGGCAGGGTGCATTGTGAGTATAAGGTAGGACATGCCCTGTTGTGTGTGGCATGTCCTAATAGTGAATGACAGCCATTTTCGTTTTTCACTGTTGCAAGGCTACCTGCTCCCCATATGCCAGAATGGGCAGTTAGATTATCACATCTTATAATTCTAACTGACTCAGAGAACAAGGTAGAAATTCAAGTTTAGTACGCCTGAACTCAGAATGATAAAATACATATTTTAGTGAAGTTGGTTTTAACATTCTGTGTTTGAAAATACCACTTTTAGAAAGTAGGTATTTTCTTGTCTAACTAGCCAAGCCTCCCTCTACTAGGTTGTGTATTCCTTGTCTGGAGTTTGAGTGACAGGGCTGGGGGATTCCAGGAGACAGGATGAGTCAGCCCAGTGGTGAATAGAGAGATCTGCATCTAGATGGCTGGGAGGAGTTGCACCTGGGACCTGAATAGGGCTGTGCCTGCGTTCCACAATGCCGGCTCCACCCCCTGTGGTGCGTATTATGTCTCTGCCCTGCACTGTGAAAGGAGAGAAGGAGTCATGTCAACAAAGTGCTCCAGGGCTGTGCCTTCCCTCCACAATGCTGACTCCACCTCCTGTGGGGCGCCGGATGTTTCTGCCCTGCACTGTGAAAGGAAAGAAGGAGTCATGTAAACAGAGTATCCCAGAACTGGTTTGGACTAGGCAGAGCCCCTTCTGCCCTCAGAGGACAAAGAATTTTGGGGTATAAATATTGGGACCCTGAGCCCAAGAAATTAGATCGCTTTTGGACAACAAGAAGAAACCTTTGCTGAGGAGAGGATCCTGAAGAAACTGAGGAGAGACTATCCCTAAGCTGAAGTGCTGCTTGGGGGATTGGCCTACAGTGGTTGCCTGACTGCCAAAGAAAGGAGAGAGGAGCTTTGTGTGTACTTTCATCAACTTGTGTAAGGATCTCCAAGGGCTTGGAACAGAGCTTGCCTTCTGCTGAAGTCTCAGGGACAACAGACTTCACCCATCAGCTCCTCGAGAGTTCTCCTGAAGTGCCTGCAGTTGTGTTGGACTTTTTAGGGACTTGCGTGTCAGAAGGAGCTGGTAGCACGACGCAAGATCGAGAAGCGTATCTCAGAGCTGCCTCTTCACAACACGAAGTGCCTCGCATCGCCGAAGGAGAGGATCGACGTCGCAGCAGATGCCGCCGCATCACTGGGAAGCGTGTCGCAGGAGTAGAGGATCGACGTAGTATCAGTCACCGCCGCATCTCCGAGAAGCATGTCACAGGGCCTGTCTCTGCTCATCACCAGAGAAGAGGATCGACGTTGCAGCAGATGCCGCCGCATCACCGGGAAGCGTGTCGCATCAAGGAGAAAGCACCATCTTTACTTCTTTGCACCGGATCTTAGCTGCATTTCCATCGTTGCAACACTTTTGTTGCCCTGTGTGTCGCATCTTAAGGTACATAGACTTTCGAATTTTAAGAACTAAAGAGAACTAAGCTAAAATTACCATCTTAATTATAGTATTGTGAATTTTTGTTGGTTGTGGTCTTGTGATAAGTCTATATAAAGAATACTTATTTTTGATATAAAACCTGTGTGGTGTCCATCTGTAGTGCTGTCACTTTATTACTGTATGTGTTCACAAATGCTTTACACACTGCCTCTGAGATAAGCCTGTCTGCTGGTGCCAAGCTACCAAGGGGGTGAGCAGGGGTTATTTTAGGAGTATACCCCCTTACCCAGACTAGAGGCAAGGGGCCCTATTTTTCATAAGTACCTACCTGGGCCAACTACAGGCCCCCAAATCTAACAATAAGAAAGGACATTTTGAGACACACAGCTACGGGGTTTGTTTACTAATTACCTTGTCTCTTACTTATGCCAGAGAAGTCATATGATACTCAGTTACATCTCTTCCTTCTTAGAATGAGTCAGGAGTCAAAAAAATCATTTGGGGTAAAAAGCAAAAAATCTCCTGCGAGTTAGGGGCTTAAATACTCTTTCACTTTTTTTTAACTTTGTTATTTATTTCCTCAAGAATGATGTATGTGCCTGTTACCCTGCTCAAGGACACTACATAATAATTGAAACAGTGAGATTATTTTTGTCCATTGAAACATCCCAAATAACGAGGATGGTTGAGAATATTTAAAGAAGATTCATAAATGTGATCAGCATGGATTTGTTTTTTTATGGTGATTTGTGTAAATGTGTTTTTTTAGATTCTTCATGGCTTTTTAATGGCTGGCATAAACATTTACATGAACAAGGGACAAATTAGTAGGCCTGAGTGACAAAAAATTCCACAACGCTCCATGGAGGTCCACAAGCAGCAGAGTGAGATAAGTCACACTGCTGATTTTTACCACAAGAAGTAAAACAGGGTGAACAGCACCACAAGCAGCGCAAGAGGAGCAAGCTTCTTTCTGCCAATTGAAAAGATGTTTAACTTGAGTGGCAGCTTCCTCAATGCAAGTGGCCGGTTTCTCAACGTGAGCAGTAACGGTCTGCTGTGACCTCCCATGTTGAGGATTCTCGCCGGGAGATAGCCTAGCCTTGGTTAACCGGGAGAGAGGAAATACTCCACTCCATGCCACTATGCAGAGTTTTTCGGATCTCCGTGCTCTGTGCTAAGCGCAGAGTGGGAAATACTCTGCAAACTCCGGAAGTGCAGCAGAGTTCTGATGGGGACATCTGCCAGTGGATTCCTCACCTTGTGAATATCCCCCTGCGTCAGCAACATACGGAAATTCTTTTGTAGCTCTTCACGCCAATGTGGATGACGTCACAGAACGCACGGCTTCGCGCGCGCCGCTCCGCTGACATCACTGATTCCATAATAGGACTCCGTCGGCGTGATGACATCAGTTCACCTTTTCCGCGTCGTCGACGCTAACGGTTTTCGAGGGATCCTCTGTAGCTATTGAGTAACTCTGTTACTATTTGTTGCTTTCAGTGTTTTCTTGATTCTTTGTCTCCTGTCGAGATGTCCTCAAAGAAGACCGGATTTAAGCCATGCGGAGAATGCAGGAAAATGATGTCAATCATGGACCCGCATGAAGATTGCGTATGGTGCCTGTCCTCAGACCATGATGTCCAAGGGTGTCCATGCTGCATGAAGATGAACCCCAAGGCCCTTCGTGAAAGAGAGGTGAAGCTCCTGGATGCCAAGATGAAGGGTAAAAAGGGCAGGAAGAGCTCGAAGTCACGATCGAGGTGGTCGAGTCCGAGGTCCTGTTCGAGGTCGCCTTCGAGGTCGTCATCAGGGCATGCTTCCAGGTCGACAAAAAAGAAGCATAAGAAGAGGAAGCACGGATCTCGACACCATTCTGGGAAGGATTTGGATTCGAGGCCGAAGTCACCAGGGAGAAGACATCGTAAGGATGATGTATCTCCTTCTCCAAATGTTCTGGATCTGGAAGGTGAGGTTTCGCCCATGGAGTCGCCGGAGCATTCACCGGCTCCGGTGTCGAATCCCTCTCCGGCAACGTCTCGAAATCAAACTCGAGAGGAGGAAGAGGCTCCCTTGGGTTCGACGACTCCGGCTCACCAACCCGAGAAACAAGTGGACACGAATCCGGTGCCTCCTCGAGAGCAGCCTGTGGGTTCATACCCTCCATTTGCAGGCCCGAGACAAGACCCTAAACAGTATTTAAATGCTATGTATGGTGTCTTCACGAGAGCCATGTACCTCTCTGGAGCACCGGTTGGTCCCATGGGTCCGATGGCCTTTAATCTGGGAGTCCCCCAGACGTATGCTCCGGCGCCGTTCATGCCATTTATGCTGGCTCCGACACCGCCTTGGCATCTCACGGCGCCACCGAGGTCTTCGACGTCGATTCCTTCATCACCGGCGCCGGTTCCAGTTCAACCTCGAGTACAGTGGCCTGTTCCCCCGGCTCCCAGCTCGAAGCCGGCTCTAGCTCCATCGGAGTCCATTGCGGATCCACCGACGCCGTTCCCGAAGGAGAGGTCCAGACATGACTTCTAGAGGAACAGAGGTACAGAGAAGTGGAGATGGAAGAAGGTGAGCTGCAGGAATTGGAAGATTTCTTTGATGACCTAATGGAGGCTAGTGGATTGGAACTGTCTCCGGATTGGGAGTTATCCTCTGTCCCAGATGCCTCTTCAAAAGATGTGGCACCATGTCATGTGGTCATCAAGAAGGCAGCAGAACTGTTGAATTTAAATCTCCCCACTGCGGAGTACAAGTCAAATTTATTAACAGAAGTCCTCCACTCTCCATCTTCAGTGGTAGAGTCCATGCTTCCTTTTAATGAAGCTTTGACAGAGCCAATCTTGGAGGTGTGGAGTAGGCCTCTTATGGCTCCAGCAGTTTCGAAAGCTGTCTCAAGAAGATATAGGGTGGCTCCTGGAGACCCAGACTTTTTATCTTCTCATCCTTTGCCAGAGAGCTTGGTGGTACAGGCAACCTGCTCCAAAACATCTGCATGTGCTTTCCCTCAGGTGCCTGGAGACAAAGAATAAAAAAACAAGACCAACCTGCAAAGACAGTTTTTTCTTCAGCGAGCATGGCTCTCAAATCAACGAACGCCACATGCCTCTTGGGGCGTTACATTCATGCTCTGATGGATTCTGTGAAACAGTTGGCCCCTAAAATTCCAGAGGAGGACAGGCAGAATTTTAATGAGGTGCTTGTTGATACTCAAGCTGCTGCTCGGCAAGTCATCCAGAGTGGGTTGGACACAGCTGACTCTGTGGCGAGAGTCATGGGGTCTTCTATTGCCACCAGAAAAGCAGCTTGGCTGAAGACTTCCGAATTCTCTGCTGATGTCCAGGCTGCCTTAATGGATATGCCTTTTGATGGCTAGGGCCCTTTTGGGAAAAAGGCTGATGCTGCGTTGGAGAGATTCAAAGATAGCAGAGCAACAGCCAGGTCTTTGGGTCTACAGTCCAGAGGAACTGTGGGTAAAAGGTGTAGGGGATTTGGGAGGTCCTCGTTTCGAGCCTACAAGCAGCCGCAACAGCAGCAGCAACAGCAAAATCCGCTGTACAAATCATACAGGGGCAGACAAAGAGCTCGTCCTCGAGGTTGTCAAGCTTCCTCTTCCTCCTCCTCCTCTTCCTCTTCCCACCCACCTCCAAACTCAGCAAAGCTGCCCTAGATCTGCCATTCCGGAACATGTGGGTCCTGTGGGGGGGTTCGGCTTACCTATTTTCTACGAGATTGGGAATCGGTCACATCGGACCTTTGGGTTCTCAATCTCGTGGAGAATGGGTATGCTCTTTCCTTTCGGGAATTCCCTCCAAATTACCCTGCTTGCAAAGGGTTTTGCTCAGACGACCACCTGCTACTTCTGCAGGAGGAAGTCCTGGCGTTATTAAGAAAAGGTGCGATAGAGGTGGTTCCGGAGCAGGAAAGGGTTCAGGGATGCTACTCCCGGTATTTCCTGATCCCCAAGAAGGATGGTAGACTTCGTCCAATCCTGGATCTCAGGTTCTTGAACCTTTTTCTGAAGCAGGAGAAGTTCAAGATGCTCACCCTTGCGCAGGTTCTTCAAGCGCTGCTGGAAGAAGACTGGATGGTGTCGATCGACTTGCAGGATGCATATTTCCACATCCCCATCCTGAAGTCACACAGGAAGTATCTCCGTTTCACGGTGGGTTCGCAACATTACCAGTTTGCGGTCCTTCCGTTTGGTCTTACTACGGCACCTCGAGTCTTCATCAAGGTGATGGCTGTTGTGGCAGCACATCTCAGAGGGTATGGGATACCAGTTTTCCCTTATCTGGACGATTGGCTGATAAAAGCCGAATCTCCAGAGAAAGTGCTCCATCAACTGCAAGTCACAACTCAGTTGTTGTACAGATTGGGTTTTTCGATATATGTACCCAAATCTCACCTGGTGCCTTCCCAGCGCAACCTGTTCATAGGTGCTGTACTGGCATTCCCTCCATCTCAAAGGATTCACGACATACAGGAAATGATTCCTTTATTTTACAATAGAGCAGTTGTTCCAGTCCTGAAGGTCCTTCGTCTTCTCGGTCGGATGGCTTCCTGCATTCTGCTGGTCAACCTTGCACACTGGCACATGAGGGCACTCCAGTGGTGCCTCCGCAGTTGACTTTGGACTCAAGACTCCTTTACGCGTTTCCTCCCTTACCCTTGATTCCTTGGGTTCTTAGGAAGATACATCAAGACCGGGCCCAAGTCATATTGATCGCCCCGGATTGGCCAAGAAGGGTGTGGTACACAGATCTTCTCCACCTCTCCTCGTGCCCGCCGCTCCGTCTCCCTCTCAGGGCAGATCTCCTCTCTCAGATGGAGGGGCAGGTTCAACATCCCCACCTCCAGAGCTTATACCTTCATGCCTGGAGATTGAACGGGGCAACCTGAATTCTTTTTCTCTCCCACATGACGTGGTGGATGTCATTTTATCGGCCAGGCGTGATTCCAACAAGTCTATCTACTCTTATAGATGGTCTAAATGTGTCTCTTGGTGTGGGGAGAAGTCCATTGACCCTTTGAAGGCTCGATTGTCTGACATACTTCAGTTTGCTCTTTCTTTGGCTCAGCAAGGGTTTGCTGTAGCTACGGTTATCTTTCGGCCTTGTCAGCATTTCTCTGTCTGCCGGATCAGCCGTCCCTATTTAAATCTGCTATTGTTTTAAGGTTTCTAAAGGGCCTTACAAATAAATTTGATCCTACTCCCTTTATTGTGCCTCAATGGGACTTGAATCTTGTGCTCACTTTCTTGATGGGTTCACCTTTTGAACCTTTGCACAAGTGTCCCTTGAGACTGTTATCTTTTAAAACGATCTTCCTGATTGCAATTACCTCAGCAAGGAGGGTAAGTGAGCTTCAAGCTCTTAGTTCAAAGCCCCCATTCTTGACCATTCATGCTGAACGAATGGTACTCAGGACCAGGGCTGCTTTTCTGCCTAAGGTGGTAACTCCCTTCCATCTAGGGGAGTCCATTACCCTTCCTACCTTCTATCCTCCCGTTCATCCTTCCAAGGAGGAGGAGAGACTTCATCGCTTGGACCCTATGAGGGCGGTGAGCTTCTACCTGGACAGAACCAGAGAGTTCAGAGTTAATGACAAGCTCTTTGTGGGTTTTGTTGGAGCCAGAAGAGGCAAGGCGGTGCACAAGCGCACGCTGTCAAGATGGATTGTCTTGTGTATCAAGATATGCTACTCTCTGGCGGGTAAGGAACCTCTTGAAGGTTTAAGAGCTCATTCTACTAGAGCAAGGTCTGCTACATCTGCTTTGTCTAGGGGTATACCTGTAGAGGACATTTGTAGAGCAGTAACTTGGGCTTCCCTCCACACTTTCGCGAAGCATTACTGCTTGGATTCCGAAGTGAGGAGGGACAGCCGCCTTGCGCTTCTGTCCTCCAGGATTTTCTGGTATAGGAGAGTGGACACCCTCCTCCAGGAGTGGGGACTGCTGTGGGACTCTATTCACAAGGAGAGGAATCCACTGGCATATGTATCCATCAGAAGAACAAGTTACTTACCTTCGGTAACGCTTTTTCTGCAGGATACAGTATCTGCCTGTGGATTACTCACTGGCCCACCCGCCTCCCCGTTGTCCACTCTTCTATACCTGTTTTAGTGTCATTGTTATAATGTAAATATTTTATTGTCAAAGGAAATGTGTTATCATAATTGCTTTCCTGCATTGACTACACACCGTGTGTGTTATTTTGATTATTTGGTACTGTGTACATTGTGGGTATATCTACTGTTGTCGGTCCATCCGTGTGCCTGGAAGGCACAGCAAAAAGGGCGGTACTGATGTCATCACGCCGACGGAGTCCTATTTTGGAGTCAGTGAGGTCAGCGGAGCCGCGCGCGCGAAGCCGTGCGTTCTGTGATGTCGTCCACGTTGGCGTGAAAAGCTACAAAAGAATTTCCGAATGTTGCTGACGCAGGGGGATATTCACAAGGTGAGGAATCCACAAGCAGATACTCTATCCACCAGAAAAAGCGTTACCAAAGGTAAGTAACTTGTTGTTTACTGCCCAGCTAATAAACAGAATTCTTTTCTTCATGTTGCTTCTCTTGCACATGTCTGAGCCAAGCAAATTCATAGACAAAGACCAGTGTGTCCATGTGTTTCAAATTTGTGAATGTGATTTAAAAAACATGTTCCATTCAAATCTTAAATTCTGCATAAAAAACCTTGCTGAGTGTGATTTTTCAAGAGTGTTGCATTGTGTGGCCATCTGCCCCACACCTACTTAGTTTTAAAACTCTATCTTGAAGGATTATGCCAGTCATGTAGCCAAGAATATATGATAGCTCTAATTAAAGGCAAGAGTATTGATTTTCTTAATTTTTTCTATTTAGTGCCAAGGGCCCTTAAAATGCATAACAAACAAAAAATGTACAATGTTTACCTTCAGTAAAGTGTGGGTAAGAACATTCACATTACACATATTTTTTTGTGTTGAAAATTTGTATTGAGTTTTATAATATAATGCAAGTTAACAATAAGGCATCAATAAGTGGTTAATAAAACAATACTAATAAAAGATATCAATGGAGGTATAACATTTGCTGTTGAATAAAATAAATACATATGGAATACATAAATAGGTATATAATAAATGATTATTTAAATAAATAAGTAAAGAAAGGAAATGGCGAGGGATCCTCCATAAATGTTGTCAGTGATATCAGTCACAGAGGTCAGAATCAAAAGATGGTATTTAGGCTGGAACCTGAAAGTTGAAAGGTAAAAGGTCAGATTGGTAAAGTAGGCAATTGCCCATTCTCACAGTCTAGCAAGCAACATGGAGGTACCATGTGCTCATAAAGTATCTTTTGCCTTGTTTTAAATGTTGGCTTGCAGAGAATTTGAATAAATTTAAGCAAGGTAAAGGGGGAGTTAGCTGGGAAGAGATTATGCCTCTTTAAACACAGAGGGGCAGATTTACAAGCCCCTTGCGCCTTTTTTACACCGCCGTTGTGTCACTTTTGTGACGCAGCAGCGGCGCAAAAGATGCACCATGGTGCGGGGTATTTACAACGTGACGCATCTGGGAGATGCGTCACGTTGTAAAGCCCTGCGCCAGAAGGAGGCGTTCTTGCGCAGGGGGGCGTTCCGGCGCAGTAACGCCTCCTAAAAGTGGCTGAGTGAGATCTACAAGATTTCACTCAGTCACTTTGGGGCCCATGCTGCGTCAAAACCCTGCGCCTGCTTGAAGCAGGCGTAAGGATTGACGCAGCATTAACAAGATAGGGCCCCCCTGAGCATTGCTGGAGCTGCATCGCTCTTGCGACGCAACTCCAGCAATGCGCCACTTTAACGGCACAGATGCGTGATGCATCTGTGCCGTTTTTGCCCCAAGGTGCGCCGCATTGTAAATGCGGAGCAACTATGGTGGCGGAGGCATGGCGCACAATAAGTGGCGCATCCCTGCTGATATGCAGGGATGCGCCACTTATTGTAAATATCCCCTACAAGAGGTAAGACAGTTCATAAAAATGTCCTGCCATACAATATTGTACTCCAGTAGTGGCCTCATCTCTTCTCCAGTGTCACAACCTCTCCCACGCAGGAGCTACTCCACAGAATTCTAGTACTCTTTGAAGTCTCTAAACAGCCAGTAGGTGTTTTGTACTCATACAGATTATTTATAACAATGTGACCGCAACCTGATAAACACCAGTCTTGGACTCTAGGGGGCAGATAATGTTACTTACACATCAGGCCCCCCTTGCATCTGAACTAGATTTGCAGAATTATTTTGCTCTTCTGTGGCAATCCCAAAGCATCCATATAGGGATGGCAGCCAAGCTCTTGGGGGCTCTATTCTCACATGATGCACGTAATGAATTCATATAAACAAAGTCTTTCTCTTTTAAAAGATTTTGCACCCAATCTTAATCAACATAAAAGTGTTTTTTTGATGATGAGGTCTGCTTTGAATGACCCTACCACAGAAACGCTCCTTCTCCAGCACCAATGGGATGTGAGCCTCAGTCTCTCCATGCCCTATGTTGATTAAACTTTTTCCCAAGACTCTTGAAAACCTATGTATTTCCTTCTTTTTCTACACACCCAACTGTAATGTAATTTAAAACATTAATCAAATGTCTTACATCAGAAGTGGTTCTGGAATTCTAAGACTATGAAGGGCCGATTGTATTCTTGAATATCTAGGACAAGAATATTGTGGCACAGCAAAACAGTGGACAAAATATAGAGGGACAAAATATCGACTGGTAAATGCACAGAGGGGTGTATACATTTGCCATTCTTAACACCACATAAATGAAGATATATGTGTATTTTTTTTTGGTACACAGCTGTGGAATTAGGTACAGAAAATCTATACAAATATCTTTTGACATTTTGTCTCTCGATTTTTTGTCAACGATATTACTGCCTTACAATATTGATATTCAGAGACACATTTGGGAGGCCAAATTATGGAACACAGTGAAAATGATGCAACATAATGTAGTGCATTCTGTGACAATACTATTCTGCTGTTTCATCACACATTAATGCTGTTCTCGCAAGACGTTCTGCCTCTCTAGTACCAATATAACACTTGGGTGAAACAATCAGGTGAGTAGTTAACGTTTGCCACGGCTCAGCAACATGTGTTGTTTTTGATCCTTCTAAACTAGCCAAACATTTGTTTGTGGAAAACTGCAAAGTGTGTATCATAGGATGGATTATTTGGCAAGTAAAGCAAACCCATAATTGGATGGAAGAAGCCCCTGGATACCCTCATGGGTGACAAGCACTGCTTTACAAATCCATTTACATTACATTCCAGAGACCCCATTGATTAGTGACGGTTAGTTGTGTGATTCTTTCAATTAGATAGTACTCACACTCTCTCTCACATCGACAGAAAAAAACATAAAAATCTTACCTCGCCCTCTGTAGATAGTATGAACTCGCATAACCTGAGAGTGTTGTTCATCATTTTGATCATGTTCTGAAGCTGATAGATAGAGAGAATGGAAACAAGAAGGCTATTTAGACATGTAAAACTGTTGATATATTTTTCTCTAAAATGGCAAACTGTGGGCATTGCCAATAACCGGTTGATCCTAGGTAATACGATAGGATAGTATTTATAAAGCGCACTTATACCAGCTGGTGTCAAGGCGCTAAGTAAACTGGGAGAAGTGACAGCACCAACAACCTGCTAGGAGGCAAATAACCAGGGGCCAGATGTACGACCGGGGCATTTACTGACTCGCAAATTACGCTCAATTGCGAGTTGCAATTTGCGAGTCGCTAAATGCCATGTACAACAGTGTCAGAGACACTGTTTGCGATTACCAATGGGGTTGCACAATATATGCCTCATCAGTATTCATGAGGCGCTCGCAGTTTGCGACCCCAGTAGGAATGGCTGGCCTTCCCAGGTATGGCGACCTGCTCGGCTCAGCAGACCTCCATATCTTGGACTGCTTTTCAATAAAGCAGTTTTTTTTTAAATGCAGCCTGTTTTCCTTAAAGGAAAACTGGATGTATTTAAAAAATAACGTTTTTGTTTTCCCCTGCATTTGCAAAGTGGAAGGGGTCCCCTGGGAACACCTTCTCATTTGAGAGTGCATTATCACCCTCTTGTAGAGGGCGGTGAATTGTGAGTGTTTTGTGACTGCAATTGCAGTCGCAAAACATTCTTACGTAGGGTAGCAAGTCGCAATTAGGAAGGGACAGCCTTGGAAAGCCCCTTCCTAATTGTGAGTTGCAAATCCTATTTAGCGAGTTGCACATAAATTGGTACTTGCTAAATAGGGTTTGTACATGGCCCTATTAGGTTTTGCATGTGCAAAAGGGTTGCTAACCCGTTTGCACATGTAAAAATGGGTCATACATCTGGTCCCAGGTCTTTAAGAGCTTCCTAAAGACTGGAAGGGAGTTTGCCTTGGATATCGAAAGGGGCAAAGATTTCCAGAGTTTTACGGCTGCCACAGAGACGGAGTGGCCACCCCACTTGCACCTGTGAAATCTGGGAGTGACCAATTTTTTAAGAGAAGGAGATTTTTGTATTCTTTGCTCAAAGCCAATGTCAGCCTTATCCTTTGCCTAGTTTCGAAGTGAGGCTAAATTTGATCCTAGAGCTAAATGGAATTTTTGAGCCCATAAGTTCTTGCTTGTACACAAGTAGGATCAACCCCCATGTATTTTTTTCTCATCTCTCACAGAAGAGGTTAATCTAGTGGTCAGAAGGATGATTGTTTTAATTAATCCTTGTTTCCAGCAGGACATAGATTCCACCTCTGTCTGTTTACTCTGTGCACTAAAACCATCTTTGAAATTAAGAAATCAGCTCTAGCTTTCTAAGGGTACCAGTGGATGAGAGACGGATTGAGTTGCTACACTATTCACTCCTTGCTAGTATCGTAAATAATTCCTTTGTTTCTGAGAATGGAGTGCATTTTCCACAGGCAGTTATTCCTGTGATATCTTGCAGATTTACTTTGATTTGTGAAGATGGAATGGAAGAAACAGAATCCGAGAGAGGAGGCACATAAACATGATGGTATGGTATTTTAAAGAAGACTCACATGTTTCTCAGCTGCTAAGGTGGGGATGTTGAAGGCATCCCTGTGTTCTGGTGGTGTTACTTCTTCAAGTAGTTTATATGGATACTGAAAATATAATAAAAAAGATCAGCATTACCAAGACCATTGTCAACAAATGTGGACTGTCATGAGTTTTGCAGAGATGGAAGTCATGAAACGCTGCACACCTCAAGCAACTACAAATGGAAAAAAACATTTGTACAAGTAACTGCATACTATGCTCGCTTCCTATTTTGCCATTTCACATCCATAGCACCTTGTGTTCATCACCTTTTAAAGTAGAAGATATTTGTGAGTGAAATATTCCTATTTGTGAGTAATAGATCAAAGATGCAGAAACAAGGAATAATGGTGAGCTGGCAGTGTACAAGTGTACTGCTACCAGTAGTGCTCACTCTGCGCTTTACTCAAGAAATCTTGTATGACTCCTTCTAAACAATACATGTTATACCTTATTGATAAATACCATCCTTGCTCCAAAGGGCTCACCTACCATTGACATATCACTCTCCTCCACTACATTGTAAAGAGCATCAGGAAAGAAATTACTGGGGTTGTGGCCAAGCACCCTAGGATGGTGGCCACATTTTAAGCGAGCTGGTGTCAGCTCTGAGAATCGTGCTGAATCCGACCCTTAGGCGACCTTTTTTCGGTCGCAAGCACCTGAACAATGGCCCTTATATTCACCCCCTTTGGCCCACCCGAGCCCATCCAGGGAGCCCGGGATGAGAGAGATTATTTTGGTGATCGACAACATGGGTGTGCGTATGACCTGCCGAGAGACGTCCTGCCGGTGGCAAACTCCAATTAATGTCTCAGTGGAGAACCATTTTCTTTGAGAGCCCAGAAGAGGCCAGGGACTGAGCAGCGGAGAGGAAATAACTGCCCATATAAACAAAGGAGCCAATGACATCTCGGGAGACTGTAGGGAGTCAACCATCCCACCCTAAGAAGAAGTATAGCAGGCTGATAGGAGGGCAACTCTGGTCACAACCAGAGGACAGATGTAGGGCATCCTCCTCAGAGAGCTCCGGTGATCACCGGGGAGGGGACCCTTCTAGTGGATGATAAGAAGTTATTCAGTATTATAGAGGAGAATTTTGGTACCCTTCCTTCCTTTCCTCCATGTATAGCTACAAATGTTTTCTCATTCACTTATGGAGAAGAGACACATTGCCTCCAGAGAGAGGGGCTTGCATGGAGCGAAGCTACACAAAACTATGGTGATTACTTTCTGCCGACTTCCCCCTCCCATCCCTTCACACCCCACCACTGTTACCTGTGCCAGCCGCGCCTGAAGTTGGGTACTATAGGGCTGATTTCGGTTGCAACACTATGCCTCACGCAAGACACATTACAGGGCCACGGATCCTAGTCAAACGGGCTCAACGACTCACCAAGACCTCTGACAACAAAATCATCCACTAAAAGCTGTTGTCTTGCAATGTCAGTGGGTTGCTGGATACAATAAAATGCACAACAATTCTCAATAGGTCTACAAGCTGACCCTGGTGGTTCTATTGTTGCAAGAGACATATTTGCTTAGGAGTAGGGGTTCCTTTTTGGGACAGCATGGCTTTAACTGCGTATATCATGCCTGGTTCACTAGGTGCTCAAGAAGAGTTACCTTTTCCCTGATGGTCACACATGCTATCTGAGACACCATGGATAGATATGGGGTGGTTACTCGATTCCTGAATGGCATCCTATGGATGGTGATGTCTGTGTATATTTCACCGAATCTGCAGGCGACCACGATGAAAGATCTGATGACAGTTATCACCACAGTCTCGGAGTGGGACCTTATCATAGCGGGTCAATTCAATAATGTCATGCATCTACAACTTGATGTGAAAAGAGAGGCTCGACCCTCGTGCCATGGGTGGAGTCCCTGATGCTTTGCAATCCATGGAAAGCAAAGAACTAGTCAGTATGTATTATTTTCACTGCTGGACTCCGAATTCACAAATGGCTACCATTGGACTATTGACCGTTTGAACTAATTGGGATGCCTAGGTCTAATACGCACTGAAGCCTTCAGGTTGGGGGACTGAAGTATGCTAGATTTTTGGAACACATGAAGGAAAAGATATAACTCTACCTCAGAGAAAAAACAACAACAGATGTCTCCCCAATCACATTGTGGGAGGGGAGGAAAACAGTTCCTCAGGGGGACACAATAGCAGATCCTGCAGGGGCAGCAGTGTCCGATTCTCAAAAACAGAGAGTATATGGGAACATTGTTACACAGGTATGCAACCAACTCTGGCAGACAGGTTTGTCCCATAGACACGGGGCCCGACAGTGAGGTGACCCACGATGCTGAGGCAATCGGCAATGACTGTGCACATTACTATGAGAAACTTTACCAATCAAACACGTCGGGCAAGTGGAGCAACAACACCCCATAGCTGCGGACCTGATCATGCTGCAGGATTTGGGTGCACCTCTGTAGAAGGAGGAATTATTTGCAGCCTTGCACGAGATACATTCTGGGAAGGTGCCCGGTTCAAGTGTATTACCTATGCAATTCTTAGAAAAGTTTGCACCAACACTACTCTCTCACTTCTTTACAATGGTTGAAGCTGCAGGGACAGCTATGATACTTCCCTATGATATCTAGGGGGCCTCAGTTGTAGTTCTCCCCAAACCATATAGGCCACCTACAGACTGTGCATTTTACAGCTTCATTCCCCTTATTAATATTTAAGCCAAAATAGTTGCAAAGGCCGTAGCACCAGGCTACTGAAACAGGTGAGATCCCTAGTGAATTGCGATCAAAATGGCTTACTCCCAGCAGAGGCACTGCCTTGTCTTAGGGGGATACATATGGCCTTGTACCCCATACATCTGACCACACAGCCATGATGCAACTGGATTTAGAGAAGGCCTTCGACTCAGTTGAATGACCTTTCCTCCACGCCATCCTTGAAAAGATTAATTATGGCCCTAAAGTCCTTCAGTCTGTAAAGATGTTATACACAGTGCCATGTGATAGGGTCAGAGTGAACACCATTTACTCACAACAGTTCCAGATAGGCAGAGGCCACTGGCAGGGCCACCTGCTGTCTACTCCCCTATTCGCTCTTGTGATTGAAACACTGGCCAAATAGATCGGGATGCGCAGGTGTGGGTCTTGAGGTGGGGTGTAGAATTAGGGGACTGCATCTCTTTGTATGTGGTATGATGTCCACCTTTATATTCAGCACCTAAACCAACTAATCCTACAGCTGATTTGCATTCTAGAAATCTACAAGAAAGAAACAGGCCTGAGGGTGAACTGGGGGAAATCAGTCATAATCCCTGTGGTGGCCATTGCTCCAGAGTTACTTCCAGGTGATTTGGAGCATTTAAATAGTTGGTGTTTGACCTGTCAGTCTGAGGGTGGTCTTCACCAATCTTTTTGCCTCCACATTTGGCTGAATCTTTTGTTGGTCCTAAGACTCTGAGCGTTGTACCACTCTGAATCAGTGCTAAAGGGCATGTGCTTCTTCCTTAAACATGTGTACAATTGGTGTATACTTAATTGACCTATTTAATTAACTTGTAATTCCCTTGTAAGGTGGTATATCATATACCCAGGGCCTGTAAATGTAATGCTACTAGTGGGCTGCAGCTCTGATCGTGCCACCAATAGAAGAAGCCTTTCAAACCTCTCTCAGGCCTGCAACGGCAGTGCCTGTGTTTGCAGTTTAATGCCACTTCGACTTGGCATTTAGAACTACTTAACAAGCCTTAAACTCCCCCTTTATTACTTATAAGTCACCCCTAAGGTAGGTCCTATGTAGCTCTAATGGCACAGCTTATGTAAGTAAAACTTAGGACAAGTACTTTTCTGTTTTACGTGTCCTGGTAGTGACAAACAGCATATTTCACTTTTCACTACAATGAGGCCTACTCCTCTCATAGGTTAGCATCAGGAATTTCTTAATACACTTTTAAGCTATATTTCCTGATCAGAGAGGAGTAGCTTTTTCGTGTTTCGTATGTTTGGAATGGTAGTGATGAATCCTACTTACTAGGGAAGTTGAATTTAACATTGCTATTTTAGAAATGCCATTATAAAAAAGTATGCAAAAGAAACAATTGCTGGACGGAATGCTGGACAATGCAAACATTCACTCCCAGCCACAAGTATCTGGGTTTAATCCATCATTCTTTTGCTTACCACATTACCCCAGTTTGGACCCAGCCATATGCAAATCAGTCTTGACCCTGTTCCTTATGGGAGCAGTCCAGCCCGAGCTGCGAAACAAGGGTCAAGTCTGATTTGCATATAGCTGGGTCTGAACTAAAGAATGATGATACATTCAACCCAATCTGTGACTGGGGGTGAGTGTCTGAAAAGTTTCAGCACTCCGTACATCATCTCCTTGTGTTTGCTTTGTTCACTGTAAGAAAGTAGACATTTATCTGCACTTACTGCTTTGTGTGCCTGACAGCCCATCCCCAATAATTGGAGTAAGTGACAGCTACACTTTTTGCATTCCCTCTTGACAGCCACAACCCAGAAAGGATAGGTGTGTCTGAGTAGCCATCAACATACATTTGTATTCTGATGGCCTTACCTGGGCAGAGTGCAACAGAGGGTCTAACCCTTTACTTGAATAGGCAGTGACCTGTCCTCACACAAAGGGCTGATTATCCCCTAAAGATAGCCTGGAGGACAGGACTGGACGGAAAGAGGAAGCTGTGCACTTCAGAGAGCTGCTTTGAATTCACCAACCAGCATCAAAGGCACTTTTGGCTATAAGTCCTGGGTCTCTGACCAACCCGCCCCACTCAAAAACAGGCACTTCTGGATCTTGAACTGAATCTATGTCAGAAGTACTGCTGTTCTGCTTAAATGACTCATCTTTGGCTTGCACACTTGGAAGGCCTGATTTTCTCTGGTGTTTCTCTGCTGTCTGCTTTTCTCTGACTGTGCTGAAGGAGAGCTGGGCTCTGCCTTTCCTCCAAGTGATCTCCAAGGGCTTGTTGGCTGGCCTCCTATTGCTTGAGACTGAGGGACATCAAAGTCTCTATCCCTGCTCCAGTGCCTGAACTCACTGGAAGTGGCCCAGACACTTGCAGCATGGAATTTGATGAATTTTATGTCTGTGTTTAACAGAACTGGCGCATCAACCAGTTGCAGGAGTAAAATGGGCACAGCGCATCAGAACTAGCACTTTGCCCTCAGAGATCGATACATTAGACTGCGTATCGCCTGGGCGGCAGCTTAGTGAGACCGATGCATACCCCCGACTGTGTGGCAAAATCCGATGCGGCACATCACTCGACACATCTACCACCCATTTTCAGAACTGACGCATCGCCTTCAATACGTGGAGCAGATCGACACATCTCACTGTTTGAGACCAGGAAAGGTACTTTTTTCACTGCGTCCTGCGTGGGTCCTGTAGCTGGCCTGCCCTTCCACGCGTTTGGCCTGAACTTTGAGTTTGACCCGATACAGCGCAACCTAAAGTAACCTTTTTAGAGCTGCTTGCTTCTAGGTGCTTTAATGCATTTATTCATTTAAAAATGTTATATATCTCAACTTCTATACATTGGATTTTTGTCATTTTAGGCTTGTTTTGGTTATAATATAATTGTCTATTTTTTTCTAAACCTGTCTAGAGTCTTGTTGTGGTATATTCATTGTGTTACTGTGCACGTGTGTGTGTTGCACACATACTTTGCACATTGTCTCTTTGGATACCCCTGACTGTTCTGTGCCAAGCTGAGCACAGGTTATCTTTTAGTGTGCATCTTGCTTATCCTGACCGGGATTATGGCTTCTATTTGGACAGGGTGCGTACCTTTGCCAACCAGAAAGCTAATTTCAAACACTGGGGCATGCGCATATCAAGAGACCCAGAGGAACGCTGGGGCAGGAATATAACCTCTTTGACGTGCAAAATTAAGGGACATATGGCAAGATGGAGCTCTCTCCCCCTGATCATGATGGGGTCTATAGCCCTCTTCCAAATTGTGGCCTGGTCACAGCTGTTGTATGTTTTGCAACACTACCCCCACAAAATCCCTAGCCTTTGGTTTACAACCCTACAGGCCAACCTCAATAGCTACAAGTAGCGAGGATCGTCGCTGTGAATCTCCCATAAGAACTGCATACAAGCCCCTTATTATGGTGGACTAGGGGCAGTAGACATCAGACTGCAGTCCTTTACTGGGCTGCCCAGCTGGTTGTGGTTATTGACTGAATCTTTGGTGCAGGGGGACTCCCTACGAGACTCACGTGGACTTTATCAGGCAAGCACCAGGGTTTTGGCTGTATGGGGAGTCCTTCCTACCCACTCCTCTGGCCATTCCAGCCATTCCAGTGATTAGCTGGAAAGAGGCATTGCAATGGATATGATAGTGGAGGGTGCCCACTAGGAAGAAGCCAATGTGGAAGGCTACATGGCTATGGAAAACAATAGGGCTCAAGTGCACTGAAATAAGTTGGGGATCTCTAAATTGGGAGACGTCTGGCAGACACACCATATGATGTTCTCTGACCATCTCAAAGCTGAATGCCATTTACACAGATCTCAGAACGTATTCCCGGGTTGGGAAAAAAACTGATGGTTGAGATCAGTTGTTTTTTAGCTAAACCTCACATAGCGGGCCATTGAGGATCCGGGGGGCCCTCCCAATCTCAAAGTGGCTAAGAGGGATGAATTTCTTCTTTTCAGCTGAGGAAGCAGTGAATAGGTCCAGAGGAGGACCACAAAAGTATGATAACATCTGGGGGACAGTGAAAAGCGCATCACAAAATACCCAGAGCGGCCCACCCATAGGAAGTTGTTGGGGGAAAAGCACACAGTTGACTGGGGCACAGACCCATCTATAGTGCACCAGACTGGTTGCAGTGGACTTGACCGTGGTCTACTTCATGGTATTCTGGAACTAAATGGGATATTAAGAAAGGGGAGATTCAGGTGGACGGGGAAGCAGTGTTACAGTATTGTGATCTTAAAATTGTTGAAAACTAAATAAAAAATATTTTTTTAAAGAAATAAATTACTATACAGCTACAGGAAATACAACAAGAATTATCTCTTGTGCAATAGCTGCTCTCGAATCAGGGTGAAATGCAGCAATGAATCTCCACCAAACTGTTCACAACACAGTCAAAGCTGACCCTGCAGTTGTGCCAGCTGAATTTCTTCACAACTTTTGGTATTATTTACCCAAGTCCTACAAACTAGCATGGGATTTTCAGGTGGGAAGAAACCCCTCAATATGGTGGGCTGTATGTCTGCCAGGTCAGTAGAGTACATTCCATCACTGCCCTGTCCAAACGGAGTACACTATTTGATGGTCTGGCCCATCCATCAACAATATTTATAAAGTTCAGATTATAGAAATATCTATGCATACACACATGCAATATCAGTGTAGAGTGTTAGGTTACCTAGTAAGAGGTGGGACAGCTGTTGTGACTGATGTATTCTAAGAGAATCATATTACATGTTTCTAGATTGACAACTATTGGTTAAGGTGGGCACCTCACTTCGGCCTTTTTAGGTGCTGTTGCATTTCTCTAAACTCTTCATCTAGTCTGAGCCTTTCATTGTCTTGCTTTATTAGCCACTGATCATCTACATTATCCCTTTCATACCCCTCAGCCAATGCGCAGAGACCATCACAGTTATTGGATTGCATAATTTAACAAGCATTTGCAATATATTAGGTCTCAGATTTTCGATATTTAGAGCAATTGACGTACATGACAATGCCTTTTACCTATATGTTTTGGTTTGGAGTGAAGTGGATGTATGTGGTGTAGAGTGGAAACATGTGGGTTGCATTGGACATTGTTACTTTTGAAATTATGTTGTGTATTTGTGAAAGGGAATTTTGTGGCATGGTGAACAGATAGGGATGAGAGCTGCACAGAATAGATAGAAAAGAAGATCAAGAGGAAAAGTTCGTTTGTGCAGGAAGTGGTGATTGATATTGAGATAGGGGAGCAGAAAGAAGGGGAGATGCATACAGTGGGAGCACATGTGTAATCAGAAGACACCCAAAGAAGAAGAGGAGAGCGTGGGTTTGAGGGATTGAAATTTTGAAAAGGCACAAGAAGGAAACTGTGCTTCAAGACCTGAAGTGAACCATATGAGAGAGGCGGCAAGAGTGTGTGAGGGAGCGAGAGAGAGGGGTGCAAGAGAATACAAGTGAGTGAGAGAGAGAGAGAGAGAGAGAAAGGCATGAGTGGAAGGGGCACCCATGGGGGAGAAGCGAGAGGTGGACCAGTGCAGAGCGTGAGGAGATACAGGAAGGTAGCGTGTGTGAGCAGGCAGTATAGAGAGGAGACAGGGAATGTGAGGGAGGGACGAGAAGGCAGTGGTATTGCAAGATGAGAGCGGGTACTGTGGGTGTGAGGGAGAGATGAGAGGGGCTGTGGGTATGTGGAGGAGAGATGACAGGTAGTGCAAGTGTTGGATTGGAATTGTTTGCTGTGGAATTGTGTGGCGTAGTGTGAAGCACAAGTTACTTACCTTCGGTAATGATATATCTGTAAGAAACAGTAGTTAGTATTAGATTCCTTACCTTAGAATATCCCCAAGCGTCAGACTGGATCCGGAAATGTTTGCGTAGCAGTACCCTTGCGCGTCGGTAGGCGTCGTCTGTGGCTCCGCGTCCGTCGTCGACGTCGTGGCGCCCGAATGAGGTCGCCGGAGTACTTAGACGCCGCCCTCGCGCGCTGACATCAGTTCTTATACACAGCTTTTCCGTGCCAGAAACGCAGAGCCATGATAAAAACCAACACTGGTGCCATGAAACTAGGGCCCTGAAAGGGGATGACCTTAACCCTAGATATCGGTTCGCAGAACGGAGAGGATGGGTGGGTCGGTAAGGAATCTAATACTAACTACTGTTTCTTACAGATATATCGTTACCGAAGGTAAGTAACTTGTGCATCTGAAAGAAATAAGTTAGTATCAGATTCCTTACCTTAGAATAGATACCCCAGCAATACCAATCCCGGTGGTGGGTCTGCGAACCAATAATCACACCAGAAAGTCCTGGAGGACGGAACGGCCAAAGAAGCCATCCCTCCGGACTTGGCTGTCCAGGCAGTAGTGCGGTGCAAACGTGTGCAGCGAAGCCCACGTATCTGCCTGACATATATCCTGCAAGGGGACTCCACGGCCCAGGGCAGTAGTAGCCGCCGTGGCCCAAGTGGAATGGGCCCTCAGCCCAACAGGAGGCTCCTTTTTAGCCAAGGAGTAGCAAACTTTGATGCACAAGACGACCCACCGAGAGATGGTCTGCTTGTGCACCACCCGACCTTTCTTAGCGCCCACGTAACCAAAGAAGAGTTGGTCATCCACCCGGAACTGGCGAGTGCGATCCAGATAGAAGGAAAGCGCACGTTTTGGGTCCAGACGGTGGAGCCTCTCTTCCTCTTTCGAAGGATGCGGAGGCGGAACGAAGGTGGGCAAAGTGATGGACTGCCCGATGTGGAAGGCTGTGACTACCTTGGGTAGGAAAGAGGGTCTTGTCCGCAACACAACTTTGTCCTGATGGACAGAAAGGAAAGGAGGTTTAAAGGAAAGAGCCAGGAGCTCACTCACCCTCCTGGCAGAGGTGATGGCAACCAGTAAAGCAGTCTTCAGAGTAAGAAGGTGGAGAGGACAGTTATGAAGTGCCTCAAAAGGAGCACACATAAAAAAAGTAAGTACAAGGTTCAAGTCCCACTGGGGCATCTTGAATGGAACAGGAGGAAACATGTGTGTGATGCCCTTCAAAAACCTATTTACAATGGGGCACTTGAACAAAGATGGCTGATCAGGTAGCCTCAAGAAGGCTGAAAGGGGAGAAAGGTAGCCCTTGATAGTGCCCAGAGCAGAGCCCTGCTGGGCAAGAGAAAGAAGGAAGAGGAGAACCTCGGAAAGGGGTGCAGAGAGAGGATCCACAGCCTTTGCTGTGCACCATGCCACAAATTTGTTCCACCTGCAGGCTTATACCGATTTTGTGGAGGGACGCCTGGCTGCCAGAATCACAGTACAAACTTCAGGCGGCAAGTCAAATGGCCTCAACTGTTGCTGCTTAATCTCCAGGCATGGAGATGGAGACTGGACAGGTTCGTGTGGAGGACCGTCCCCTGCTGCTGCGACAGAAGGTCCTCCTGAAGAGGCAGACGAATCGGGGGATCGACAGACATACTGAGTAGCTCGGGATACCAGTACCTTCATGCCCAGTCCGGAGCCACAAGGATGACTTGGGCCCGGTCGCGCCTGATCTTCTTCAGCACTCTGGGCAGAAGTGGTGTAGGCGGAAAGGCGTACAACAGACCGCAGCTCCACTCGAGACGAAAAGCGTCGCAGAGCGAGTGCCGCCTTGGAAATTCCAACGCGCAGAACTGATGACATTGCGCGTTCTCTTCGGTGGCGAATAGATCTAACCAAGGCTCTCCCCACTGCCGAAAGAGGCCTTGTGCCACGTCCGAGTTCAGACGCCATTCGTGATCCATCATGCACCGACGGCTGAGTTCGTCCGCCCTGGCGTTCAAAGAACCTGCCAGGTGTTGAACCACCAGGGTCACGCCCTGATGTTCCAGCCACTGCCAGAGGTGCAGGGCCTCCTGGCATAGGGTCCACGACCCCACCCCGCCCTTTTTGTTGCAGTACCACATGGTGGTGGTGTTGTCCGTGAACACCTGCACTACACTCCCCAGGACAGTGGGGAGGAATGCCTTCAGTGCAAGCCGGATCACCCGCAGCTCCAGAAGGTTGATGTGGAGCTGGGACTCCGCCAGAGACCAGAGGCCCTGATCTCCGCCTCTCCCATGTGGCCCCCCCAGCCCAGAAGGGACGCGTCCGTCACAACTAGGTGCTCCGGTCAGGATAGGGAGAGGGATCTGCCGCTAACCCAATCGCGGTCCGTGAGCCACCACTGCAACTGTTATGCAGTGCCCTCCGAGATCAAGACATGGTCGGACAAGTTGCCCTGATGCTGGGCCCACTGAAACTTCAGGTCCCACTGCAGAGCCCGCATCTGCTACCGGGTGTGATGCACCAGAAGGATGCAGGAGGCCATCAGCCCCAGAAGCCGCAGTGTCAACCTGACCGTGACTCGGGATAAAGGCTGAAAGATCGGAATCAGAGCCTGAATATCCCAAACCCGCTGTTCGGGAGGATAAACCCGAAACTGCGCCGAGTCTAGAACTGCTTCAGCACATTGATGGAGAACTCCAGCAGGTTCAGGAGGTCGGCCGTAGTGTGGAGGTGGCTGACGACTGCCTGGGCGAGCCCGCCTTCAACAACCAGTCGTCGAGGTAGGGGATGACTGAAATCCCTAACCTGCGCAGATGAGCTGCGAACACCGCCATCACTTTTGGGAACACCTGTGGGGCGCTGGTTAGTTCGAAGGGGAGCACGGTAAACTGAAAGTGCTCGTGGCCTACCGTGAACTGCAGGTAACGCCGGTGGGCCGGCTGGACAGGGATATGAAAATAAGCGTCCTGCAAGTCCAACGCTACCATCCAGTCTCCTGGATCCAGGGCAGCTAGGACCTGAGCTAGTGTCAGCATCTTGAACTTCTCCTGTCGGAGGAAGCCGTTGACGTTCCATAGGTCCAAGATAGGGAGTAGGCCCCCTTTGCCCTTCTTGGGTACCAGAAAGTAGTGGGAGTAACAACCACACCCTACTTCTGGCCCAGGAACGGGCTCAATGGCCCTCTTGGCCAAGAGGGCCGTAACTTCCTCTCTGAGAAGTGTCAAGTGATCCCCGAAACGCGGTGGTACTGCGGTGGCATGGCTGGAGGGGTCGCCTCGAAGAGGAGGGAGTAGCCCCTTCGGACGATTAGCAGCATCCACCTATCCGATGTAATAGTGAGCCAGTGGAGGTGGTGATGGCGAACTCTGCCCCCCACTGGCGTCACATGGGCCTGAAAGCTCGGACTAGGAAGGTTTCGAGACAGATGCTGCAGGGGCAGATGTGGACTTGCCGCGCCGTTGTCCCCGACCGCCACCACGGCGGATTCCACGGCCGCCTCCGCATTGGATATTAGACTGCAGTGCGTGGCTGGCAGCACGTGTGGGGGCACCCCTTCCTTGGCCACGAAAGGAGCGAAAGGCACCCATTTACTGGCGCGGGGCCGGCAGGCCCAAGGACTTGGCCGTAGCCCTGGAGTCCTTAAAGCGCTCAAGCGCATGGTCTGCCTTGTAGCCAAAGGGGCGACGGCCATCAAACGGCATCTCCATAGGAGTGTTCGGGACATTAGCCGAGAAGTTGGCGGACCTCAACCAGGCGTGGCGACGAATCGCCACCGTCGTTGCCATCGCTCTGCCCAGTGAGTCCGTGGTGTCCAGCCCACACCGGATGGAGTACCGTGCCGCATCTCGACCCTCCGCAAGGGCTTGGGCGAGTTTAATCCGGACCTCCTCCGGACATTGTGGCAGCACGTCTGCAACCATGTCCCACAGAGAGTGGGTGTAGCGGCCCAAGAGGCATGCGGTGTTGACGGACCGTAATCCCAAACTGACGGACATACCTCTTGGATTCCCGATCGGGGGGGGCCATCGGGAATGCGGTCTGGGAGTTAGAGGCCTGGATGACCAGGCTCTCGGGGGTGGGTGGACAGGAAAGCAGGGTCACCCGGAGCCGGGCGGTGGCATATGGCCACGTTCCTATCTACAGGTTGACTTGTAGCGGGCCTGGACCAGGTGCCCAGAAGAACGTCAGACAAGGCCTCATTAAACGGCAGCAGAGGCTCGGCCGAGCATGACAGCGGTTTAAGGACCTATGTAAGGAGGCTAGTCCTCACGGCCGCGACGGGGAGCTCAAGGTGTAAGGCCTTTACTGCCCGTGTCAACACCACACTATAAGCAGCCCCCTCCTCCGTAGCCACAGTGGGAGGGGAGACAAAGCCAGTGTCTGGTGAGGTATCCAGACCACTGGCGTTCCCTAGCTCTCCTGACCAGTCCTGGTAAGACTGACACTCCCGTGCCAGAGGGTCAAAGGATGGGGCCGGGTAATAGAAGTAGAAATCTCCCATCGGATTCGGATACGGCGCAGAGCGGCGCCGGACCCGAATCGAGGTAGGGATAGGGGACGGCGCCGCTCAAAAGCTGGCGCCGGCGAGGTCGTGAGGTCGACAGGCGACGACCCGGATCAGGAACCGGATCCTGCGGGAGCATGCGGCGCCGGGACCGAAGTCACCGGCGGCTTCGGGACCGAAGCACCCGACCCACTGGGACTCTCAGTCGGGGCCGTAGAGCCCGAAGGCGCCGCGGAGCCCGACGGAGGAGTGAGCGACCTCATGGCCAAGAGGAAGGCCTCGATCTCCTCCGGCGTCGCGTGCTGCCCAGGGACCGTCGGGTATGGCGCAGGCCGCGACGCCCGCGGCTCCGGCGGAGCCGCCCCCGGCCGTGTCGCGCGAGCGCCGGGGGAGTCGGAAGAGCGATGACGTCTCTTTGACTTCTTATGCTTACCTGAGGAGCCTGAAGACCGTGGATGACTCCCGGAGCCATGGTGGCTCCGACCCCGGGACCGGTCCCTCGACCTCCTTGGGACCGGGACCTCGAGCGGCGTGGGGCCGACTGCCAGAGCTCGAGCCGCTTGCGGGACCGCTCCCGCCTAGACTTTGAACCCGGGCATCCCTACCGGCACCGTCGGAGTCGTACATTCGAAATAGATCAAAAATTATCGTAAAAGTTTAGTCAAAAATTGACTAAGGGTACCACTTTTTCCGGATCGGCGCTTGCTGGCGCGGAAAAAAGAAGAACTGACGTCAGCGCGCGAGGGCGGCATCTAAGTACTCCGGCGACGTCATTCCGGCACTAGCGACGCCGACGACGGACGCAGAGCCGCAGGCGACGCCTACCGACGCGCAAGGGTACTACTACGCAAAAATTTCCGGATCCAGTCTGACGCCTGGGGATATTCTAAGGTAAGGATTCTAATACTAAGGTAAGGAATCTAATACTAACCTGTTTCTTTCAGATGTTGTGTAGTGGAAATATGTGGCATGGTGTGCTGTGGAATTATGCGGATAGAATTTAAGAGTGACAAAGGTTTCAGCAAATGGGAAGCCCATGTAGTAGATGCAGTATTTCTTGGTTTGAAACAGCTCATGTGCTCTGTCTAGAGCCGAGACCTAAAAACATGACTTAATCTAGCTGTGTAATTTACCATCAGAGAGATACCTGAATAGCGGTGCAAGGCTTTGCCTGTACCAACGCACATATGTTCTTTTCACATTCTCAGAGTGAGGCATAGAGCAAGATAGACTGACCAAGCAGACACTGTGGTTTATGAGTCAGTGGGAGCAGTATGCCCGACAACGAAAATGGCTGCGTGTGTTTTGGTCACGGAATAGGGGTAGTGGACAAATGTGTAGATGCAGAAATAAATGTGCAATATGTCATCCTGCCCTTGGGGGTATGCACACAATGTAGCACACATGTGTACAAATGTGATCCTAGGAAAATCACATGTACATGCAAATATGGTGTAATCCATTATAATAAAAGAAACATATGTAACAGGTTTCTTCAAATTAGATGAGTGTAAAATTATTATTATTATTATTATTAATATTAGGGAATTTGTAGAGCGCCTGGTTACACACTATGGTAAGTGGGGTAAGCAGTCCAAGCAGCCATCACAGTCGCCTACCTTCCAAATAGGTGAGTCTTGAGTTTCCTTCTGAACATGGATTCTGAAAGCTCCAAACGTAACTCTGATGGTAGGTCATTCCACTGCTTAGCAGCCAGATATCTGAAAGACCTGCCCCCCATTCGCGCTTTCTTTATTTTTGGGATTTTCAGTAGCCCTGTGCAGGAGGAGCGCAGATTCCTTGTAGGCTCATACCGGGTAACCAGACTCTGTAGCGGGGCTGGGGCTTTGCCGCCCAGGATGCGGTGACACATGGATAGAGCCTTGAACTCCACCCTGCTCCAGACAGGAAGCCAGTGCAGGGCCTGGAGCGCTGCCTTTGAGGATGATCTTCTAGGGAGCCTCAGAATTAGGCAAGCGGCTGCATTTTGTAGCACTTGGAGGCGGTTGAAGACCCTTCCCGTGGCCCCCAAATACAGCAAATTGCCGTAATCTAGGCGCGAGGTGACCAGGGCATGCACCAGCGTCCGACGAGCTGTAATGGGCAGAAGATCCAAGACCTTCCTCAGAGTTTTTAAAACTCTGACGCATGCCCCCACCACTAGGCCAATCTGGGGGCCAAAGGCAAGGTCAACATCCAGCCATACCCCAAGATTCTTTACTTCCTGGCAAGGAACAGGTGTTTCTCCTAGACAGGGTGGCCACCATGCCGACGACCATACAGATGGCCCTCCCCCCACCACGAGCACCTCGGTCTTACTGCCATTCAGTTTCAAGCAGTTGGCGGACATCCAGGTTGCCAGTTCTTGCATGCAAACTCTGAAATTGTCCGCCGCAAGACCAGGCACACGTGAGAGGGATATGACCAGCTGCGTGTCGTCGGCATAGGACATGAGGCGCAAGCCATAGCTTTCAACTATAGCCGCCAGCGGGGAGACATACAGATTGAACAGAGTTGGACTCAGGGACGAGCCCTGCGGCACGCCCTGGCCCAACCTAATCTCCCTAGAATAACATTCTCCCTGGCGGACTTGAAAGCATCTACCTGTCAGGAAAGACCGGATCCATCTAAGCACAGCTCCTGATACCCCTCCATCATTCAGACACTGTAGCAAGGTGGAATGAGCTACAGTGTCAAATGCTGCGCTTAGGTCCAAGAGGATCAGGGCCATAGTCTGGCCCTCGTCCACTCCCTGCCGTATGGACTCTACTGCCATGAGCAATGCTGACTCCGCTGAGTGCCGTGGACAGAAGCCAAACTGAGAGTCGTGAAGTAGGGAAGCTTCTTCCACAAATCCCATCAGCTGGAGGTTCACAGTTTTCTCAGCAACCTTCGCCATGTATGGCAAAAGAGAAATAGGTCGAAGATTGTCTAACCTGTCATAGCTGATATTGGGCTTCTTTTGGAGAGGAAGGACCGCCGCCCGTTTCCAGGCGTCAGGGACAGTGTGGGTCCCAAACGAGATGTCCAGGAGATGGCGGATATACGGCTCTAATACATGCAGACTGCCCATCAGGCGTCTGGGTGTAGTAGGGTCCCTAGGGGAGCCTGATTTTATTGATCCACAGATCTGAATACGTTTCTCAGTAGGCGCGGTGACGAATGTGGTTAGCACCCGTTGTTCTCCCCTTACCCCAGGCACCTCTTCAATCTTGGCGTCTATGATAACCCGGCTTGGAAAGGCCGAATAGATAATTGCTACCTTGTTGGCAAAAAACTCCCCTACTCTGTTACAGCTGTCCACCGTGCAGAATTGTTCTGGGACTGCTGCAGGCTTCCCAACCGAGAGTGATTTATATATTAAAAACAATTCCTTCGTGGAGTTTTCTGCTTCCCTAATCCTGGTGTCGTAGTACACCTTTTGAGCCTTCCTAGTTAATCTATGGTAGGTGCTCCTACTTGCAACATAGTCAATTTTAGCTTGAGTGGCGAAGGCTGATCTCCACTGCCTTTCTGCACATTTGCACACGACCTTGGCCACGCACACCTCTTCATTGTACCATGGTGCCGTTCTCTGGGCATGTCCCTCCGTTCTAATCAGGGCAAGCTGAGCAACCTGGTCCAGGGCGTCCGTGATGCGCTGGTCCAGATTATTGTTGGCTTTCTCCACATCCTCTCCCCCCGGACCACCCCCCACCGTAAGTGCCTCATTAAACCTGGCTTGGGAGAAGTTAGCCCATCTCCGACTCGGACGATGTAGTGCTACCTGTTCCGGCACTCTAGCTCCCGGAATGTGTATCAAAAAGGGCACCAGATGATGGTCCGACCAAGGAATGGGTACGGGAGTCAAGGCCTCCACCTGTCCCCAGTTGGCAAAAATAGGGTCCAGTAAGTGGCCCCGCAGATGGGTGGGATGTTTAACTATCAGCTCAAGCTTAAGCGCACTCATCTCTTTACAGAGGTCCCCGGCCGTCTTGTCCGCAGGATCATCCAGGTGTAGGTTGAGATCACCCAACACCAGGAACTTATCCGTGTGCAGTGCTGCCTCTGTGATACCTTCAACCAGGCTGTCGCCAAATCTGGCAGACGGGCCAGGTGGCCTGTATATCAAGAGGCCCTTCACAGTGTAGCCCCCATTCACCTGAATGGAAAACGCACCCGCCTCACTTTCTGTGATCACAGTCTTCTCCAGAAGGCAACGAAAGCCCTGCTTGGCGGCGATGGCTATCCCTCCAACTCTACCCTTCGGTCTATCTTGCCTTACCAGGGTGTAACTCTCCAGAATGGCTTCAAGGGCTCTGAGGTAGAGTCACAGTCTAGCCATGTCTCCGTGAAGAAAACTAGATCCCATTGCTTTTCACTAAGGAGATCATAAATATCTAGTTTGTGCTTGCGTAGCGACCGGACATTCAGCAAGCCACAGACTAGCTCTTAATGCTCACTTTTTGCCGTATTGGACAGGTTATAAGTGAATTGGCAGTGACTGCAACCAGTGTTCTCCTCAACACTCATGCCATGCAGACAAGAGCTGCTAGCACCCATGTTGCGGAAGGACAACAGGTCAGCTCTGCTCCAGCATGTGTATGCCCTCTGAGGGGCAGGGGGCAGGGCCCTGGACCGCGCCTGGCCGCGGACGGGCGCAGACGGGCTTAACTTAGGCGCAACTTCGGCGCGCCTTCGTCGCGCCCGCTGCGCTCGTCCGCTGCGCTGCCGATTATACATCCGCCTTTTATCCCCCCCAGCGTCCAAACAACTAGAGCGCTGCCCGTAGCAACCGGAAGCAGCTGGCTCGGACCTTCCACGCCCTCTGCTCGAACGGTGCTAGTCACCGGCGTCAGAACGAGGCGGGAAGGAGGGACGAGTCCAGCGCCTCCCAGTGCCGAAGCTGCAGCTGCCTGCCTTCAGGTAAGAACCTCAGCAGTGCAGAGTGCAGAATGCCCCAAAACAAAAGAGCAAATGTGAGGAAAATAATTAAAAAAGCACACGGGGGGAGCGTACACTCTCTCGCTCACACAAGCCCCAACTGAATTAAAATGAGCTCACACACTGTAAAATCACAGGTCTGCAAAGATCACCAAAGCGCCGATAATCGCGCCGTAAAAGCGGCAGGGGCACTGTCACTGTCCACTTACCACATGGGGGCCCAGGGTTCAGTGCCTTATATCCCCCCCAGCGTCCAAACAACTAGAGCGCTGCCCGTAGCAACCGGAAGCAGCTGGCTCGGACCTTCCACGCCCTCTGCTCGCACGGTGCTAGTCACCGGCGTCAGAACGAGGCGGGAAGGAGGGACGAGTCCAGCGCCTCCCAGTGCCGAAGCTGCAGCTGCCTGCCTTCAGGTAGGAACCTCAGCAGTGCAGAGTGCAGAATGCCTCAAAACAAAAGAGCAAATGTGAGGAAAATAATTAAAACAGCACACGGGGGGAGCGTACACTCTCTCGCTCACACAAGCCCCAACTGAATTAAAATGAGCTCACACACTGTAAAATCGCAGGTCTGCAAAGATCACCAAAGCGACGATAATCGCGCCGTAAAAGCGGCAGGGACACTGCTACTGTCCACTTACCACATGGGGGCCCAGGGTTCAGTGCCTTATATCCCCCCCAACGTCCAAACAACTAGAGCGCTGCCCGTAGCAACCGGAAGCAGCTGGCTTGGACCTTCCACGCCCTCTGCTCGAACGGTGCTAGTCACCGGCGTCAGAACGAGGCGGGAAGGAGGGACGAGTCCAGCGCCTCCCAGTGCCGAAGCTGCAGCTGCCTGCCTTCAGGTAAGAACCTCAGCAGTGCAGAGTGCAGAATGCCTCAAAACAAAAGAGCAAATGTGAGGAAAATAATAAAAACAGCACACGGGGGGAGCGTACACTCTCTCGCTCACACAAGCCCCAACTGAATTAAAATGAGCTCACACACTGTAAAATCGCAGGTCTGCAACGATCACCAAAGCGCCGATTATCCCTCCATAAAAGCGGCAGGGACACTGCCACTGTCCACTTACCACCAATTACTCAGATGGTTCCCAAAATGTTCATAGTGTAGCACCTTACAGTCTGCCACTCTTTTCGATCACATACCAACCTTTTGACCCACAGGTACGTTCTGAGAAAAGTAGGCGTTGTACTTGTTTTATTGAAGAGGTGGCGCACGGATTGAGAGGTCGCTTCAGCGCGGCCCACACTGTGGAGTGAAAGGCCCCTCCTGCAGAGAGCCCAGGTGGGCATTGGCAAGGGACAATTAAGCGTTTGTATTTTCAAATCCACTGCAGTGTGAGAGGGTGCCTAGCCCCAGGAGTTAGATCAGAGAGCAATAAATAAGACTAGCCACAAAAACAATTAAAACAAAGCCCCCTGCAATTTGCGCCACCCCTTGCCAGGGCACGTTATACAAATGTAAAAGCCCGATAGGGACCCATCTCAGCACCTGCTTTTTAGTACTGCTGGTGCACCGGCAAGACCCGGCTCACTTAAAGCTCTGGGACTATGTAATATTTATTCGTGCCTGGGTTGTTAAAAATAGTATCTTCAAGACATGTGGCAGTGCTATGAAACTATGGTCACAAGAGTTATTAATGAAAAAGTAAATTATTATTATTACGGTGTTCATGCTGTTAAACATGAACATGTGCGCAAAGTCAGAAAAATGAGACCAGAAAA
Organism: Lissotriton helveticus; assembly: GCF_964261635.1. Classification (NCBI taxonomy): domain Eukaryota; kingdom Metazoa; phylum Chordata; class Amphibia; order Caudata; family Salamandridae; genus Lissotriton; species Lissotriton helveticus. Next base: position 1,245,516,225 of record NC_136059.1, on the reverse strand, counting down.
AAGTACACAAGTAAACCGAATGTTTCTGCGGGGTGAGGACAAACCATGCAGAGAAGACTGCAGCCCTCTGCATCATTTACCCCAAGGATCCTCGTATGACTTGCAGCCCCTCTCAGTCCCATCTAAGATCTCACTGCAGGCTTGCTTCGAATGAGATCTGATTGAGAGCTCCTATTTGATTTTAACAACTTGGCAGCAGTGTTTTAGCCAAGACAGCATTGGGTACTGTCAGAAGTATGCTATCCTTAGAGAAATCAGCTTTTAAAACGACAGGCTGCGGGCTGTTTCAATTCCAATTTTTTTGTCAAACCGCTTAGATCAATCAAACAGCGGTTATGAAGGGGCACATGCTGAACAATGGAAATGCCACAAATGTAAAAAAGAAAAAACCCGAGTCAGTAATTTGTCGGAATAAAAGCACAAGACAATAATTTTAAAAAAACTTTTCAAGATCCACGAGATAGAAGCGCCTGCACTCACTGTGTACAACAGTATTATGCAATGAAAAAATGAGTCCAGACATGAGTATATAAAATGGCAGCTGTTAAAGACCTCTGACCTCCAGGTCAGGGAAACTGCTCTCCTGTAGCGCAGCTCTGTCTGTTGCCTTTTCCCCCTCTGTGCCTTTCTGTGCCTTTTATCTCTCTGTACCTTTATTGCGCCTCGTTTTGTCTTTTTTTTCTCTGTGCCTTTAGTGTGTGCATTTTCTCTTTCTTCTCTTTGTGCCTTGTTTTCTCTCTTTCCCTCCTTGTGTCTTTATTGTGTCTTTTTTCCCTTTCTGTGCCTTATTTTCAAAGCCCGGTTTTCTGCTTCACTCCCTTTCCCACCCTTGCTGCTCCCGCTGCCCCTCCTTCCTGCATCTTTCCGCTCTCACCTCCCAGCTGCTCTCCCTCCCTGTCCCCTACTTAATGATGGCTGCTGTGCAGCCGCACAGCAGTCACGCAGCAGGAAAGCAGTAGGGGCGCAATGGCACACCAAATTTGAATTTAATTTGAATTTGAATTTGAATTTGAAAGGCAAGCCTCTCTGCGACTGGGCCGCAACCAGCTCCAGGGACCCTGGTCCACTGACCCCCGCTGCTACGACTCAGCAGTCCTCCACGTACTCAATCTCGGAAGAAACAACAATCGCCAGCTGTCAATGGCGAACACCACCCAAGGCCAGTTCTCCTGCCGACACTGCTGCTGCACCTTCACCCACTACTAGACCCCCACTGCTACCGCCAACCCACCGGACGCCAGCGCACCCATCCCCCTGACCTGCATCCTCCTCAACATGCGCTCCCTGCACAGACATGCAGTAGAAATCTGGGTCCTCCTCAACACCATTTCGCCCGAAGTCGCCTTCCTCACAAAGACCTGGACCAAAACCAGCTCTACATCTGAATTCGCAACCGCCGTCGCTAAACGGGTACAAGATCTGGAAGAAGGACAGCCTCAACCACTTGGAGGTGGACACACTGTTGTACACAAAAACTCCCTCCACCTAACTACAGCCAGCACGACTGACTCCTCATCCCCCATGGAACACCTTCATTTACAGATCCAGATCAACACCAGAACGACTCTATGGAACACCCTTGCCTACAGACCTACTGGACCACGTGCCACGTTCAGCACTACCATCGTGAACTCATCGTGCCCCTCGCCCTCACATCCATGGATTACATACTTCTCAGAGACCTGAACCTCCACCTCACCAACCTCAGCGACCCCCAAGTCCACCGCCCTCCTGGACAACCTCACCAACATTGGCAGGTCACACCCTCAACCCTATTTTCACAGAAGGAAACAACATTCGCTTCAGCCACACCACACAACCCCATGGACAGACCACCACTGTATCCACTTTTCCTTCTAGAAATCCACCTCACACAAGTCTACTCCACGCCTCCGTGCAGGAACTGGAGCAAGATCACCAAAGAGTATCTCAACTCTGCCCTCAACCGCATTCCTTCTTCCACCACAACAGCTGCCAACTCTGCAGCCAATGAACTCCACAGATGGATCACCGACTGCGCAAAAACACTCGTCCCCCTCCAGAACTCCGATGGGCAAAGCACCACAAAAGCACCTGGTTCACCACCGAACTCTGAGAACCTAAGCGTACGTGCCAACGACTCGAGAAAGCCTGAAGGAACAGCAAAAGCCCTGAAGCATGCACCGCCGACAAGACAGCCATGACAGAACACAGAAGAATTTAATCCAGGACAGAATCCTCTCCAACTCCAGCAACTCTTCACCATCATACAAGAATCCACAAAACTCCCTAGCGAATCCTCCAACACCCCCCCTCCCAAGGTCTCTGCACCAAACGAGGCTCCTACTTCCATCACAAAATCAGGACTCTCTCCGACAACTTCAACGAGCAGAATCTAGGCACCTAAACTTACAACCGGCAATGCCAACCAGCCTACCATCACCGCATGGACCCCTGTCACCACAGAAGACACAGCTAAGACCATGAGAAGCATACACTCAGGAGCCCCCACTGACCCCTGCTCATTGTACATCTTCCACAGAGCCGCCTACCCTATAGCACCCTTGAAACAGATGTCAAGACCCTCCTCAAGAAGCTCTCCGCAGAGCCGACAACCTCCAGAACTATAGACCCATTGTTTTTCTCCCCTTCGCAGCCAAAGTCACCAAGAAGATCATCAACAACCAGCTCACAAACTTTATAGAATCCAACTCGATCCTCTACACTTCCCAATCTGTATTCCGTTGCAACCTCAGCACCGAGACTGCCCTTATAGCCGCCACGGGTGACATCCGCACCCAACTCGACCAAGGACACACGACTGCCCTCATCCTAGTAGACCTATCAGCAGCCTTCGACACCGTCTCCCACCGTGCAATAACCGCCAGACTCTGCGATGCCGGAATTCAGGGGAATGGGCCCGTTCCTTTCTCACCTCTCTCCTCCCCTTCACAGCCATAGTCAAACAGAAGATCGTCAACAACCAGCTCAAGAACTTTATAGAATCCAACTCGATCCTCTACACTTCCCAATCTGTATTCCGTAGCAACCTCAGCACGAGACTACTCAACTAGCCACCACGGGCGACATCCGCACCCTCCTCGACCAAAAGACACATGGCTACCCTCATCCCACTAGAGCTATCAGCAGCCTTCAACACCATTTCCCACCGTGCACTAACCACCAGACTCTGCGACGCCGGCATTCAGGGGAATGGATTCGTTCCTTTCTCACCGGCCGAACTCAAATAATCAGACTCCCGACCTTCCTCTCTGAACCCACAGAGATCCGCTGCGGAGTACCCCAAGGATCCTCAATCAGCCCCACGCTCCTCAACATCTGCATGGCCCTTCTCGCCACCATTGTCAGAAAACACAGACTCAGGATAGTATTCCACGCTTCTGACACCCAGCTCATCTTCTCATTCACTGATGAATCAGAGATCACCAGACACAGCTTACAGGAAGGAATGAAAGATGTCGCCTCCTGGATGAGCAGCAGCTACCTGTAGCTCAACTCAGAGAAAACGGAAGTCGTAATCCTTGGATATATCCCCTCCCCATGGGACAACACCCGGTTGTCCACCGCCCTCAGCAACCCTCTGACACCCATGGACCAAGCTAGTAACCTCAGCATCACACTCGACTCCTCCCTCACCCTAAACCGACAGATGAACGCCATATCCTGCGCATCCTCCGCAGGACCTTCAAATGGACCCCCTGAATCCAGAAAGACCATCACCCACACACTCATAACCAGCAGACTGGACTACGGGAATGCCCTCTATGCCGGAATCAACAAATGTCTACCCCTCAAACTCCAGACAATCTAGAACGCTGCAGCCAGACTTGTCCTAGGCATCCCACGTCAAGATCACATCACCCAGCACCCACAAGATCTCCACTGGCTCCCCGTCGAAAAGAGAGTGACCTTCAAGCTCCTCACTAATGCCTACAAATCCCTCCGCAACACCGGACCCCAACACCTTAAAAAAAGAATCTCCTTCTACACACCCAAGAGAAGCCTCCTCTACACCGACCGTGCCCTGGCCAAAATCCTACGCATCCACAGAACAGGAGGGAGAGCCTTCTACGCACCCAAGAAATCCCACACAGCCACAGAGCCAGAGCAGGAGGGAGAGCCTTCTCCTGCATTGCAGCCAAGACCTGGAACAATCTCACCCTCAGCATTAGACGAACTCCCACAGTACAAGCATTCAGGAAGAGCCTCAAGACCTGGTTCTTCAGATGAGACGGAGCTGCTTTAACACCCCCCCCCCCAACCCCATCAGTGCTTTGAGACCCTCACAGGTGAGTAGGGCGCTTCACAAATCCCTGATTGATTAAAAGACTAAAGTAAATTGGCTAGTGCTCTCGGGGAGGGTTCAACACAGGATGACGCATGAAGAATTCATGCAATGAATGAATGGAGTTTTAAAACTGAACTGTGACAATTGTAGCAGCAAATAGAAACCCTAAGGGCAGGTTGAAGCCCATACACTAGATACAGCAGTGTTGGGTCGAGACAGGGCATGCATGCCGTCAAGAGCCGAGAGATAAAAAGCAACCACTATTGTAAGTTAAGAGCTTTGCCAGAAATTGGATCTTTGAACTGTCTGAAAAAGTAAAATCATCCATCTGGTGCTGACTTCATGTAGCTTCTGGGCAGTTCTAAACTTCAAACTAAAACCCACACTTCGGATATTGATCCATCAAACTTAATGACAATTGTAAAATTAGCCAGCTAGTTTTTTTCATTTAAAGGCTGACAGCTCATAGGTTTCCTGCCTTAACAAACAATGGGGCATATTATCAAGAACCTCGTTAAAATGATCGCTGTTTTAGCTGCAGGAAACTGCCGCCAAAACGGCAATAATGGGCTTGATAATATGTGTTATAGAATTCCAATAGAAGCCCAGGTTAGATGTGCAGGTTATCTAACCTGGGCTTCGTTTGGAATTCAATAACGCATATTAGCAAGCCCATTATCGCCGTTTTAGCGACAGTTTCCTGCTGCTACAGTGGCGATAATGTTAACGAGGTTCTTGCTAATATGCCCCAATGTTTTGTCATTGCCATTGGCACATTTGTTGGAGTGCATCTTCCACTTGTCCAGGTACGTAATGTACTGTGAAAGAAGTGAGGGATGTGTAATGGCTGTTGGTTATGATAAAGTTTAAACACAACTCTTTTTCTGTGCTAGACAGCTGGGGAGACAGAGGTAAGATAGACCATTCACTCAAAGGCTTAATTATGGAGTCAAATACCTTTTTAGTAGCACTACCTCCTGCACATGTCTGCTCAAAAGATACTTGTCCCCTGCCACGGGTATCACAGATAAAATTTAGAAATTAAATATTAAATTAAAAGAAATACAAAAAGAAAAGTGAGAAACTGATATTTCAAATTTAAATGCCATATAAGAAATTGTTGTTAGAGGATCTGACTCTTGCTGTAAGGCACACAAACCGCAAATCCTATGCCTTACGATAACGCTATACTCTTATGCAATGTAACCCAAACACAAAACCCTAACACTAGCAACATAATGTATGCCTACATTCCATAAACTTAAACCTAGTTCAATCCTGCAAAGTATCCTTAACCTTAACAAAATCATTTACCCTAACCCTGTATCAAACCCATACTTCATCTCTAGCCATAAAGGTATCCCTAAGACTAACATTAAACAACAACTGTTCCCTAATTGGCACAATATACACAACCTGGAGTCTAACACTACACCTAACTTTCATGTTTTCCATTACTCCTACTGTAACTCTTATTCACAGACACACACACACACATACTCTGGTATTAACACTACAGTCAACACTAAGGGGAGCGCCCTAAGTGTTGACTGTAGTGTTTACACTACAGTCAACACTACAGGAAGCACAAATTGTACCATGATACAGAGGAGCAAACTTATCTGGATCATGATGCAGTGTCTGGCCATACCCTTTACCCTGCCAGACTGTTTTACATGACCTCCTCTACAATTTATCACATGTTCCTAATGTTCCTTTTTGTAAATTTTGCATTCCAGCCCATTGATTACACTTCATTTGGCCTGAGCTGGAAGGAACGACTCAAGATGGAGAGTAATGCCCCAGCTGGAGATTACGGCCCCAGATGGAGAGTTAGGCCCAGGTGTGGAGAGTTTGGCACAGGGGCAGAGATTCTGACCCGACTGCAAACGTATAGATACAACTCATAAATTACCTCTTTGAATACCAAAAGTCGTAAATGACTTCTGTGAATACCAAAAGTCATAAAGTTAGACTTTTGTCTCAGATTGCCTTTGATATTCGGCCCCAGGACGTCCTGAATGTAGCACAACACAGCAGGGCCTGTGAAGGTTGCCTCCTGGCTTAGGCCAGTCACTATTTCAACTGGAGTTATGAACAGAGCCCCTCTCCTTTCCACAATGTAACTGTATTGTGTATCCTGTGGATGCAGAGCCCAGCCTTTAGCCAGGCCTGGTGTTTGTGATCCTGAGTACTCCGCCACCTCGGAGTGCAGTCTTAGACCCGGTCTTGTATTGATTCCTAAATGCGAGTCGTCTTGGAGGGCAGCCTTTCCGTCTGTGCTCTATCACTTCTGAAGTCATGACTAATGCAAAGGAGGAAGTAAAGGTTGAATGTTCTTGTTGTTTATAGTGAATTTAAGACATTGTTGCATTTGGTATCATAAGCCCCTTCAAAATAAATGTCTAAATTTCTTTTGTTTTTGGTATTGTAGACCACCTACGCCTTTGAACATATTTTTGCTTTTCTTTCTTGTAAACTGTTATCTAATTGCAAATTACACTTTTATAAATGTGAATCGCCACTGCTGAGGAAAGTTGGAAATATGAGACAAAAAGAGATGCATGGTTCTTACTAGGTCAATTGCAAAAAGATAGCCTTTGTACTCTTCAATCACCCGACGGCTTTCGAATGGATGAGTCTTGGCACATGTTTGAAATCCAATTATTATATCCTGCAAAGAGTGAAAGACAACTCACAGCATTAGGGAAACATTAACCAAACACAGGCATTTTGGACTAGAGATTCCATATTAGAAAGAAATGATAATGATACGGTTCTTGATTGGACCTTCAGTGTTTACAACTGGCAATCGCAAATGGTTCTCCACTAGTAAAGCAAATATATTCAGTTTCCAGAAAGCATGATTTAAGGATACCCCCTATACAACTATGCTGGAGTGTCCTTACCATGCTACTGAAGAAGCATCTATGGACAATAAGATGAGAGTTCAGTCACAATTTGTGTTCTGTAACTTGGTTCTTTCTGGTTTTCACCTAAAGGAACTGCAAGGACTTTTTAGTACACAAGAATTTGGGAAGAAGGAGTACGATTTCTTTAGAAGGAATGCTTATCCTCTCTTCCTCAAGGGTACTGTGCAGGGATTACATTAGATTCTGCTCTGTCCTTCATTCCCTGAGAAATCGCCCCCTTCTAACAACAGGTAGAAACAGACAGCTCTGTTATCTCTTTGGGCCTCTCTGAAAGCTTCACAAAGCTTTAGATCTTCATCCCATTTATCTGCTACATTGATTAAGCTTGATTTATATAATTAATTCACTTGTGTCTATCAAGACGGATCACCTAAAGAGGCACAAATAATCCCTGATGAAATGCAGCAGTAGTAACCTGAACAAAGGCGCTATACTTCTAGTTTCAGCTAGCTTAATCTTCATCCACTCTGCGGAGGGTTTCCACTCTGATATGATTTGGCTATCCATGGGGTAGATATCACACTTTTGGGTGACAGGATGTGCTGAGTGAGGAAGGTGTCTCCTGTCATCATTAATTTACCATCAAGCTACTTTAATGAAATTACAATCCAGAACAATGAAAACCCAGATGCTCTTCAGTCTCGTAAGACTCCATGTGTTTGTTCTGGTCATACAGGGTGAAATTTTACCTAAGGGGAATAGAAATACACTTGATACTTACTGCATGGTGAGGAGTTGCAATAAACTTAGTAGAATTGAACATCTTTTGAAGGTAACGTAAGATCAGCGCAGTATCATCACATGTGGCGAGGCACTTCCCGAGGCACCGGAAAATAAAACCCTAATATGGGAGTAAATTAAAGACAGTCTGAGTTAAGAATAAAAAGAAACTCCTGCCCACTCTATGAGAGTAATACTTATAGCGGAGTATTCATCTTTGATTTACTCTACACATGTCTTCAACTCACACTATGAAACAGCTCTTAATGAGTTGAGCGAAATGTTTGTTAGGTTATGTCATGGTATATCTTCTGGACATTGTAGAGATTTGAATATGGCCATGAATATGACTCAAAACAATGAAGAGGGAGGACTGGGAGCCAGAAAAGGTCCAGTACCTAGGCTCCGAAACTGCTAATGCAAAAAGCAGTGGAGGTACTGTTCCTTTCAGAAAGCAAAGAAGAAATAAAGGCTGACAAAGAAGGGAGAATCCCTATGATTATTTCTTGGTGCCATCACACATCCATGAAGATGTACTGTATCATCATAGGACGTGCTCCTCATAGGGCTGGTGCTGCAGTGCCCCACGAAGGGTTGCTTTAGCGAAGACCTTTTTAGTTTTCCTGTCTGATGACAGGTGCCAGTGTGAGGGCATTTTGAATGTGTGGGGTGGAGTGAATGGGTATAGTGAAATGAAGGGAGACTAAAACTGTCTAAGATATACCACATTGGACTTTAATGTGATGGTTCCCTCGGCACGATTAAAAAACGTAATTTGGTAGGGGCTACTACAGGGACGTGATGTATCCAAGTACCCAAAATCTGTGAGTGTGGTCAGGTCAACATGTTTCGCGCATGATGGTCCAAAAAGGATCCAAAGTGCTTCTTCAGAACCTAAAAAGGGGGGATAACCCTACCCCACACCTAAGATGTAATATGCTGTGTAGGTATTGCCCTAGAAGAAAATATCTTGATCAAAAATTTTAAAATTGATCATCCAACCTGGAAACTAAATGAGAAAATAAAGAAGACACACTGTAAACAAATTTGTTTCATCTATGGCAAGTAACTCATGTAGTCCTGTTAACCTTTTCAGAACGGAGCAATGGTGTATTTTCTGCCTCTTCATGAACAGCAAAGGTCTGAATGATGAAATCCCTCGGTGCAAGGTATAATTCCCAGGTCAGTCTCCTGCGAAATCAGATACTCCCTTACATTTGATTTATTGACATTCGGCCATACAGGGGATCTGATCTACCATTTCACCATTGAGACCATGTAACATATGGAACACCCTGCTTTGGAGTCTCATACACCAGACAAAGCAGTGCTTATGATAAGCCTTTTGCGACTTGCCATGGGTATCTTCTTCATTACTACAAACTTTTCTGTTGAAACAATGAGATGGTGCCCTCCATAAGAAAACATTTAACTGTGTTAGTCTACTGTTTTAGATGCCGCTTTACTAATATAATTGATGACTTTGGGCCAGCCCACATTTAACCGCTACACACTCCAGGATGGCCACCACTGAAGGATGATAATTCTGCTACACCAGCACATGAGGGTCTCACTCCTATGACTTCCAGCATACCCCTTCTCTTCTATCTTATCCTCATTAGACATTTGCCCAATAGTGCTCTCCAAGCATGCAAATCCATTGGCAGTAGACCACTTAGCCGCCCGTGTTACTTATTAAATGTGACCGCCCATATTTACAACATGAACATAGACGCCAATACGCCTAGATTCGTCCATGAGGGATGGCTAGCACTTATGTGCACTTGACTTGCTTCCCGTCACTATATATGTGTGAGCACTTAGGTGCACCATATATTTCTTTTACCATCACCTTTCATTAAGAAAATCTTCAACTGTCTTAGTTTACTGCTTAGATGCCGCCTTTCAAAAACCATGGTTGACTTTGGGTCGGCCAGCATTTGAGCACTACTCCTCTGTTACACCAGCACGTGAGGGGCTTGCTGCTATTGGCTCAAGGTTACCCCTCTTCTCCTCATTGTCAAATTGGTCATCACTTCTTCCCGCAAATGCACACACCACACCTGAAAACAATCACTCCAATTACCTGCACCTGGACCTCTGCAAAAGTCCTTTCCTGGACCTCTGCAAAAGTCTGCCACCTACCTGACAGTCTGCCCGTGGCTTTTCCTGCCCGAATTTGCCCGCATTTGCCGTTGTGGGGCCCCTGTTGGGACGAGGGTTCCAGGCATAGCTGCTGCTGTCCCGCTGCTGTTTTGCCGCCATCCACACACTCTGGGGTGGACTCTATCCCCCAGAGTGCAGCGCAGGACCACACAGCTGCCACGAGTGAGGGTGAGGCGGGGCCAACGCGTTCATAGCGCAGTCTCTCACCCCGCGGTGCGGGACGCGTGCGGGACGTTTGCCCGGGCCAAGGGCGGGCCCATTTGAGCCCGTTCGAGACAGGGAGAGGCTGGGCTGGGCCCCTCCTCTAAGGCCTTTGCCACTAACGGCTGACCTGCATTACCAGTAAGTGGTCTCAAAGGCTGTTATTTGAGCCAATTGTAATTCTCCTTTCTCCTTGAACTAAAATGGCAGCACGTGAGGGGAGAGGGAAGAAAGCTTCCGGAATTGGGTACGTTGCAGGAACTCTCGACCAATTCATAACGAGGGCTACTTCCATGCTTGCCCATGAGATCGCCATCATGGAGCGACGCCTTTCTATGGACCCCGTGTTTTCAAAAAGATCATCTCTGGGGGCCATTATGAATGTGCGCTAGCCAGAAAATCATGGCCAGACCGCTTCTGCCATTGGCTCCCAGACCGTGAATGCAAACCCACTGCAAACTTCAGTATCCTCCAATACTGATGGAGACCTTTTGAACCCCATATCACTGCCATGCAGCTTATCGCAAAATTTACCTAAGAGCGCGGTCATGTACGCGGCAGATGTTCACGAAGAGCCCTTACAATCAACTGAATACACACAGGGGGTTAGCTCTATGAGAAAACGAGGAGGCACACAAGGAGATATACAGCAGAAGGGAAAGAAGCCCAAGACCTCTAAACCCAGTAACCAGAAAGAGACGTTAAATATAGACCTCCCAATAGCTGAAGTCTCACAGGGATCTCTGTCTGTAGTAAATGCCATGAAAATGGATGAGACTGTAACTGGACTACCACAGACCAGGGAACTTATTGGCTAAAAATAGGTGCCCTTATAACATCTTCTTTTGAGCCCCTAATGAAAAGACTCTCACTAATTGAGAGCAGGCTTGAAAAATCGGAAGGTCTGATAATGTCTACCTTGGGAGGTATTGACCACAAAATAGCAAGCTGTGGTTATGTCAATGAGGTGGCGAGGGAGGGAGGAAGGGATCCTGTAGCCTGCCCGAATATTATTGTGCCATATACTACGGATCGGGCAGTGCAACCAAAGGGCCACAATGAGTTAAGGGGTGGAACTGTGAGTGGTGGAAACATAGTTCCCTTAGAGACAAATGGGGTAAGCCGCAGTAACGACAGGGATGGGAATGAGGCAAATAACGTGCACCCCCACCTAGACCTACCCCCAGATTGTACACCCTACGTTGCTGTCTTGACCGGTGTTCCTGAATTGGAACACAGTAAAGTTGACTCCTACGACCAACTAAAAAAAAAGACAACACACTGGTTAAACAACAATAGACCACTGCCTCGAGATGTACAGTGTAAGATTCTTATGGCGAGGAGAGTGAGCTGGGTAGGATATAGGACAAAAAATATAGCAGGGGACTGCATTGTTATTAATTTTAAAGATCCTAAGGCTGCGGACCATGTTTGCTGGGGCCTTCAGACACATTCCCGATCCACTATCCAGGCCTGGAATTTAAGCTACTTTTATACCCCACCAGATCATATGCCTAATTCTGGGCATTTTGAGCGCAACAGGCACAGGATTGGCCAGCTAGGTAGGATGAGAGGGGGGTTGATTGGGAGAGGAGAAAGCTTTTGGCAGCAAGTACCAGGGGGAGGAGATATATATGGCCATCAGTTAGCCCCCCAGAGGGAGGGAGGTGGGCCAGCACTACCGTTACTCAATAAATATGCTCCACTTCACTGGGGTAGACATCTTAGCGAAGTAGACTGACTGCAGGGAGAGGAGTCAGGCCAAGAAAATGTGCCAAATGTGTCCCCCAACTTTAAAACCGCAGGCAGAGGACCATCCAAGATGTGTTACCTAAAACGTGATCCAGCTTGCCTCTGGCAAAATAAGGCCATCCAGGACCGAGATCCCTCGAAGTAGTGATAGGCCTATTATATGCACTTGCCCCTCCCCCATACCCCCAAGGGAGTTCCTTTAAATTAGTATCCTGGAACGTAGCAGGTCTGTCAGCTAAGTTCCAAAATCAGGATTGGCTGGAATATATTAATAACTTCAAAATAATCTGTGTGCAGGAAACCTGGGAGGTAGACCACACTAATTTCCATCTAGCTGGGTATAAATCGTTTGGGGTCCCGGCAAGTAAGTCCATGGCGGGAAGAGCAAGGGAAGGGCTCCTAATATTTGTAGACTTGTGTCTGGAAGGGATTTGGGTTGATCTAAAATGGAATTCAGATTATATGATAGGCCTCCGGTTTATAAATAGGGGCCTCAACATAATTTTGTTCAACTTTTATAATGCGGGAGGATCCAGAGCGAGAGAGCTTGATGAAAGACTTAGGCCTAGATGTAGGTAATTTTATTTTACCACTTCTTTAATACCGAATTTTACCGATTCTGTATTTAAGAAGTGGTAAAATAGAGGGGGGGATGTAGGTATTACAGATTCGGTAAATACCGAATCGTTAAGATTCGGTATTTACCGATTCTGTAAATACCGATTCGGTAATGCCCATTGATTCCTATGGGCATTGAAGCCCATAGGAATCAATGGGCATTACCGAATCGGTATTTACAGAATCGGTAAATACCGATTCCAGCAAGGGTGCAGGGGGTGTCACTTTGACACCCTCTAGCACCCCGAATTCAGGCACGTGTGACATGTGGCACACAGACATGCCCTAAGGGCATGTCTGTCTGTCACATGGCATAGGTGTGCATGCACACATGTGCATGCACACTTGGATTCGGTATTTTACCACCCAATTGGATTGGGTGGTAAAATACTGAATCTGAAAGGCCTTTGGGACTCAGAAGAGTCCCACCTACATCTGCAAGTTACCGAATCGGTAAAAATACCGATTCGGTATTTTACTGATTCGGTAAATTTACCGATTCGGTAAATTTACAGAATCGGTAAAATAGAGCCCCTACATGCCAATTCCTAAATACCGGTCGGTAACGGCCGAAATCAGCCTTTACCGACCGGTATTTGGGCTCCTACATCTGGCCCTAGGTTTGTTGATAGAGCAGAAGCAGGGCACAATGGCACCCATGCTTTTAATAGTGGGGGACTTTAACTGCCATTTGTGCCCACATTTGTTACCCATTAAAGAAGACTGGACCTCATGCAGTTTGGAGGAGGGACCACATTTCGAGCATACGCTGGAGGGCAAGGAACTGAGTATGGTGAATAAAGGTCACACGCTCGAACATTCAATGGATTTACTGGCCATTGAGCCTAATAAGCAGGTCAACCCTACCTTTAAAGGAAGGGGCTGAAGCTGGAGGTGGAATGTTGCACTAGAATTTACCCTAGAAGAGATTACTGCTCGTAAATGCTGCTATAGCTACGGGGCTCCCCCGCTCATGGTCAACTGCCATAATCGTCCCCATTTTTAAAAAGGGGAATAGAGACAGCCCTCAGTGCTATTGCCCCATCTCCCTAATAGATGTAACTGCCAAAGTGCTGGGACGCGTTGTTCTAAACGCCTGATGAGCTGGGCTGAGGAACAACACATCCTCACCGACGTCCAGTACAGATATAGGGCTAAAAGATCAACTACAGACCAATGCTTAAATCTATATTTACCGGTGGCTAAATACACCATTGCCAATGATGAAGCGGTCTATTTAACTTTTATGGACCACACCGCATCATTAGACTGTGACAACAGGGAGAAGCTGTGGGCTCAAATGAGTAACCTAGGGGTGGACCAAGACCTCATTAAGATTTTGAGAGCTCTACATTGGAACACCTCGGCTAAAGTCAGGTACAATCTAGAGGGTGAAAGCACCGAGCCTTTCATTTGCACTAGTGGGGTAAGACAAGGGCCTATTTTGGCTCCGTTTTTGTTTTCCCTGTATATAAATGACCTAGAACAAGCCCTAAGAGGCTTAAATGGGGATTCACCTAGAGTAGGCAGAAGAGCAATACCTGTCCTGCTTTATGCAGACGACGCGGTCTTGTTGGCACGCACTCCACTGGGACTACGGCGATTGATAGATGGTTTTGTGGATTTTATGAATAATTCAGATCTGTCTGCCAACCTGACCAAGTCGTACGTCATGGAGACAGGGACTAAATCAAGGAAAAACTTCAACTATAGAATAGGCGTACATAGCTTAGAGAAGGTGCAGTCCTTCTCGTACTTGGGCATTTTATTTGATAGGGGTTTAAACTATAGGGCATTAATTGAGGAGCGATGCAACAAGTTAGTGTCAAGTACAGGGGCAATTTTGAATTTTGGCCACAGACTAGGACGGTGGTCGCCGGAACAAATGATGAACATATACAATTCAATCTGCTACTCCAAAGCAGTGTACGGGGCAGAATTGTGGGGGTTCGTCGATTCCAACCAACTGCAGGTTGAGGAGAACAAATATTTGAGAAGGCTCCTCAAAGTCCCACAGTGCGTTCCCGCTTACATTGCTCATGAAGAACTGGGTGGAGCGTTTATAGGGGACAAGGTGCAGGTTAGGCCCCCGTTAGCTTGGCTAAAGATCTGCGTTAACCCAGAGGCCATGCTGACCAAGCATATAATCTTGGACTGCCTGGGTAGGGACAGGGGAATGAATATCCCATGGCTGAAGTACATAAAGGTCATTCTTGAAAGCATTGGCTGTAAGGGTCTCTCCTTAACGCCGACCAGAATTATAGGTCGGGTCGGGACAGGGTAAAGGAGATGTTTTTTAACTATAAAGCCTCATCCGGAGAAGATAGGGAATGGGGCAAATAGTCAGTCAAAGCTCATGGCTTAGTGAGGACCTGTGAAGGAATGGAACCTTACCTTGCCCTCATGCACAATGCCCTGGACAGATTTTTAATCACACATTTTAGGCTCAAATGTTTACATCATCTATTGGCTGATCCGGTAGGTTTTACTAGTTCAGTTGACTCAAAGGGTCCCTGCGGCTGGATAACCTTCATTTTGTATTACTATTGCCCCTTTTATTCATTGCCCAGGCGCCGTTTTTTAGTTAGTCTGCTGAAAAAACCCAAATTTAGGCATGCTAAGGAGGCCCTTTTATATTTACAAATGGCCCAAGACCCCTTGACCCTACTTTCTGTAATGAGTTTTTTAAGGTAAACAGTTAAATTAAGAGAGACAAGAGGGATCTGTTGAAGGAAGCCCCGCCGAAATTATGAGTAACATGAGGGAGTGGGACAGGGGCTCAATGAACTGTAATAGTAATAGTTTTTGTATTCTTTTTAAAGTGTATATTGTCATTTTAAACTGTACGTTTATGGTTTTCATCTAAGATGCTGAATAAAGAAACATGACTGACTAACCTGCACCTTAAAGCAGAGGAGGATAGACTCTTGTGCTCTCCGTGCAAAAACCATGTGAGTATGGTTGCTTTTCCTGAATACTCTCTATCATTTCTCTTTCCAGAGTTAGCACCTGAGTGCTACTCTCTGCTTTTGAACTATGGGGCATAATACATTGAATCAAAGGGTAAGACCCTGCACTCACACCTGAGGACACCCAATCACTCATAATGCGATGTGTAACACCAACAGAGATTGGTTTTATGTTATCTGTTCCACATATGTCCACTTGCTTTATCTGTTATATTGTAAGTACAAGTGTGTTTTTCGCATTTTTCACGTTGTGATGACTGATCGGCACCAACAATAGCATGCACTTTTGTACCTTTGGAGACAATGTGATACAGTGAGCTGGAAAAGCGATTCCAGTGAATCATTGGACCGTATATACAAAACATTTGCTTACTGTGTGGTTTTTTTTATATTCTCATTTATTTTCTAGATTGGATGATCAATTTTTAACTTGTTGAACCAGGTATTTTTTTCTAAGGGAATACCTATACTGGATGTCACGTCTTAGATGTGGGGAAGGGTTATCTACCCGTTTTTTAGGTACTGAAGAAGCATTGTGGATCCTTCTTAGGCAATTGGACGTGAAACATATCGACCTGCCCACACTCACAGATTTAGGCTACTTGGGTACATTACCCTACTAGGCCTTGCAAGGGATCCATCACATTAAATTCCAGTTTGGTATCTCTTAGATAGTTTTAGTCTCACTTCACTTCACTATATACTTTCACTCCACCCCTCACATTCAAAATGCCCTCACACAGACACTTTTCATCAGACAGCAAAAATAAAAAGATCTCTGCTAAAGCGACTCTTCGTGGGGCCCATAGAGCATTGCAGTGCTGGCCCTACAAGGAGCATGCCCACTATGAAGCATGACATCCTTCATGATGTGTGAGGGCACCAAGAAATAATCCTTAGGGTTCCCCCTTCTTGTCTGCCTTTCTTTCATCCTTGTTTTTTAATAGGAACAATACTTCCACTGATTTTTGCATGAATATGACCTTACATCCACTGAATGGGGAGTGGCTCTAACATGAAGAATACCTATTGGCTAAAGAAGATCCATTAGGGCAATAAGTATAGCCCTGACACGTGGTGTCTCCTAACGCGTCAGGTGGAGAGGAATTACCTCATGGTGTTTATCTCCATCTGACTCTAAGAAGGTTGGCTTTTCCAGGGAGTTGGAGAACCATACCTGATTTTCTCGACTGTCTAATTCCAGTGCTGGGCACCCATAGTATACAAATTTACTTTACCAATCACAGTTTGATTGGAATGCAAAGTTCTATCCTTCTTTGACTTTGTGTTAATCTGCCTTGCCAAATGACCCTTGAGAGCACTAACCTCCTCATTCTCATGATGGGCAAAACTGTCAATCTGTGCGGTGAGTTCTTCCATAAAAAAGGCATGCCATTTTCTGTATGGTGCTTGCTTCAGGATAGTCCCCAGGAACTAAAAAGAAAACCGTGAGACTTTAATGCAGTAATATAAACATAAATGCAGTATCCACAGCTGATGTCTGCAGTGACTTTGAGAAGATATGGGTTAACAAACTTCAGCTGACAACAACCTCAGTAATGAAATAATATGTGGACAGAAGAACCAGAGAACACATAAAGCAGCACGTAAATAGTGTGGTGTGAAATCAGTGGTCAGAAGAAACAGGAGGCCTTTACAGTGGCCATGATTTACACAGAAACATATGCACCAAAAGCATGCTGCCTGCAAATTATTGTGAAAAGAGATACAATGCAGCCATCCAGACAGAAAACAGATGGGGATTGTGCGGCTATATCATATACTTAGGAGCACAATGCAAACCTATACGGGAAGATTTACAAGCCCCTTAAGCCACTTTTAACATGGGAAAAGTGGGAAAAGTGACGCAAAAGTGGCGAAAGGGGGTTGTAAATCTGCTCCATATACTCTTTGATCACCAGAGTTAGGGCTGAATGAAAATGTTCTGTTAATAAGGGTACAGACTGAACACAAGGAAAAGAAAATTACATCACAGGAGCACAATAAGAGCAAAGTGAAGTGTGATGACCAGGCAAAGAATACACTGTTACAAAGGAACCAAGTAGGAGTGCGATAACCAAGGGTTGAATAGAGACAGTTATAACATGACCATCACAAGGTTAAACTAAAACAGTGACAGAGTGACAATTCAATTCAGATGAATATGGTAGCACTGATCACGCGCCAAACTGATTGCAGAATATAAACATTCTGATGATGTGAAAAGCAGTTGGCAGACCCGGAAGAGTGACATTGTGACAATCCAGGGAAAGAAGAACGTTGTGCTAGAGTGACTATCCTGGGGACAAAAAGAGTCAGATCCAACATGGGGCTACATTTCTAACCCTGGTCAATCACTGCAGTGCCTGTAATTTATCTGGGTAAAACATGGAGATAAAATTTGATACATGCAGGACTATCTGCAGTAAGCACGTAATTCTCAAGTTTCTGAGTGTGAATATGGCTAATTAAGTTTTAAATGCTTCTGGTAAATATTGCATCATAGGAAAATGTTGTGTACCGAGTACAGCTTCTCCCTCTCTGTGCCCATTCACAATCAAGGTAAAACATTTTTTTATAATCCAGACAAACAATGGGCATATGGTGAAAATATTACAACCACATAGCAGAACAGCACTATGATGGGGTGAATGTTATATCTGCATATATTCACTCTAAATGAGTGGTTATGGAAAACAATGAGGTAAGAGCCATGTGTAACATTCATTAGCAATTAATCCTTACTGAAACAAGAGCGCATTTCCACTGTTCCAAGTCAAAGGTTCTTTCATTTGCCGCTGAAATAGCAGTTGGGAAAAAAATATATATGTAAGTAAAAGTGAACAGCAGGCAACATTTCAAATGCCATGGGCTTACATACCAAGCACTAGCAGATGTAGATTCACACACTTCAAAGTGTCCCAGGACAGGCTCAGCCTGTCCAGGGAATTGAATTTAATGTCATCAGTTGTTCGTGTGCCCTTGATGTCACTCTTACATCCTTATATCTGGTTGTAATTTTAGGTCTATATATTTTGGTTTCCTTTCTTATATAACCGAAAAGCCGCCACACCACTTGATCTATTTATTACAGAGCTTTAGCCTTTAAGCATTTGGCTGTCAGATGCAGCCTTGATCATATAGGGGATGGCTGTCGTGGTTCAGATATAAAAAGTGCTTTCCTGCTCTAAAATTACATACATATAGAAAAATACTCCTTTATTATATCAAAGACCAAAATGATTATAACATTTCATAATTCATCTAAGTGAAATTATAATTTGTAATGAAATCTTCCTTAAAAACACATTAAAACACTTCTGCATGATATCTGGTATACAAAGGCTGAAATATAAGTCTTCTAGTTAAGAAAATAAGGATGTCTATCCTAACAGAAATATGTATCAATTTATTTATTAACAACATAATATCGCCAACTCTTTTAAATGTTCCTCACTGTGAAATTCTCACATAGTAGGATTCAATTATGCAATATTTAAAACATTCATTTTAGCTGCAACATATGGTTGGACCAGAGATGTAATATTTTCTTTTATATTAATTGCTGTGAAATGCCCTGTTCAGCCTTACTCATCATACAAACAATGCAATGCCCAAATAGGCTAATCTAACCACCATGTAGCCTGAATAATACCTGCTTCTAATACAAAAGCAGAGAGAGTGTTTGGTGTTTATAAATGTTGTTTGCAAAGTCTCCTATGCATTGACGCCACCTGGGTTCTTTGTTTCAAGCTCAATAGTTTACAAGAATTGGTATTACTGTGTTGTTCAAATAAGACACAATTGAAATAAAAGACGTTGCAGAAATGGGAAGTGTAATAATCATGAGGACTTTGGATATATTGAAGTATTTTTTCTATGTTTACGGAATTTTTAGCACATATACACTGAATCAAGATTCAGCTTCCTCATGTGATCAAGGCTGCATCTGACAACTGAAGAGCTTCATGGCAGAAGCGCTGTAATGAAGTGATTTTTGGCAAACCAATGTTGTTAACAGCCTTTCTGTTATATAAGGAAGAAACCTAGAACTTGAAAGAGGTTTCTGTTGATGCCCCATTCGGTTTGGAGTACGGCCAGCTACAAACAAAACTGTATGCGTTTTGATAAATGTTCTTGCTTACTTATACAGGCTTTAAGTCAGACCTCCTCATCTGTTGGTCTATTGTGTCATATCATTCACATTTTCTTCTGTCCTCCACAGCATTTATTATGGGCCAAATCAGCCCTAAGCTAACCTCACTGTGAGTGATGGCATTCTGCTTTTTCACAAGAAGCACATCCACAAACAAAGTATTTTTCTTTAGTTCCAGGGACTACTATGGGAATGTGGGCTTTTTGAGTACCTGGATTTTCCACAGTAAAAGCTTACAAAAACTGTGAAAAAAACCAAGCATGGACAAAGCCTAAAAACTAGCAGCCAACACCAGGCATAATAGCTTTGTCAATGCTTGTTTGAAATGCCATTAGTGCTTGTTTAAATTGGGTGCTCAATGGCTTGTGCTTTGGGGACTCACCTTCCAAATATGTTATCAGCGGGGGGATCTTCATTCTGATGAGCCTCGCTAAAAATGGGTAGTTTGCAGGAACCAGGCGCTCAAGAAGAGCCAAGACAGCAGTTCCCTTTTCGACATCCCAGCGGGGATGTGAAGAAATGACCTGAAAACCCACAACAAAGAATTCAGCAAGTGAATACTCACTGGCCTTTAAAGCATCTGGAAATGCTACCTTGTTTTCTATACAGTACTTACTGTACTTAATACCACATTTTTGCTGTTTCTGTGTGATGTAAGTAGTATGTCTTACTGAAAACCAATTGACTGGAAATAAAACCATCAAGTTCAAAAGGATGAAAGCTGAGTTGAATGCAAGCTCTCCATGGGCAGGTTGCATAGAAATGCCAGCAAAAAACTTGAGGAGAGGGATCTGGTGGAATATGGTGGGGGCGGAATTTGATACTCACAAGCAATCTTATGAAGAGGCTGTGTATTGGAATTCCTTTAGCTGTTTAGATACAAAAGAAAGAAGACATGTCATACTCAGTCCATAAAATACTGAGCAACACTTGCCAAAGGAAGACATATGGCTGACACGCACTTAAGACGCACAGTAGTATCTGCAAAGAAGA
The DNA here is from genome assembly GCF_964261635.1 of Lissotriton helveticus. Classification (NCBI taxonomy): domain Eukaryota; kingdom Metazoa; phylum Chordata; class Amphibia; order Caudata; family Salamandridae; genus Lissotriton; species Lissotriton helveticus. The sequence continues at coordinate 1,245,495,429 of NC_136059.1, read as the reverse complement.
GGATGGGGTAATGGGTGGTATTTCAATTAGGCACTAGAGGTCATGAGGATGCTTTAATGTCCCTGCAGATACTGACAAAGGTACCCCCACCACAAAGGGTGCTGCTAGTGGTATACAGTACCTCAATGGTCTGTGCTACATTGCTCCACCTCCCTACCCCAGCGATTGCTGTCAAGGAATGACAGCTGCAGGAGGAGCTACCTAAGCTGTCGTGCACTGGTCCGGCTTAAGCTGTCATTGAGTGACAGAAGACTACAGTGGGACAGGAGAGGATGCAACAGGAGCTGTGGACACGCCCTATATCTTGAATGGACCATATTAAAGGGGAGTCATTCTGCGACAGTGGATATCCCAGTAGAAAGAGAACACCAGAACATGTTCTTGCATATCCATGTTCTTATAATGTTAACCACCTGGGGGGCAGGCTATAATGAGTACATAATTGCCTGTTCTGTTCTGCTCAGGACCCTTTACATGACTGACAAAGAAATAGACTATAATACCATCTGCCCAGGTTACTTGCACTTTATCAACATATTCATTGGAAAGTTGAGTGGAGAGTGCTAATTGGAGCTCTGGAAATGTAGTCTTCAATTACAGGTTTTCACCACCGGATGCAAATCTACTTCCTGACCTTGGAGTCAGTCCAAATAAATAATTTCACTCACCCTCATAGAGTAGGCCTCCCTGCCTATCAGGTCCATATGTCAAGTGAGAGCCAATAACTAGCAATTTAGTCTGGATCTGAAGTCCAAAATAATGAACCAGAAACATTGCAGAGTCCAATATCATAACTAAAAGTAACTCCATAGAGAAATAAAATACATCCATGTTGCGACTGACTAAAGTAAAAGCGTACCTTACCCAGAAAGCAAGAATATGCCTAGGTTTGAAGAGGACCATTAGAGGCCTGAGTAGCCTCACAGAGTGTGGAAACTGAGACAGTCAGCACATTGCATTTAAGTGGTGAGGGTAATAACCAGATGAAGAGCTGAAACCAACAGAAAGTAACTTTATGGCTGGCAAACTACAATAAGTATATAGAGAACAAGGCGGCGGACCCTCCCATATCACCAGGCGCATTATCTTTAAGCGACCAGGGGAGGCATCTATGCTGGTCACAGATAGAAGCCATGACTTTTAATTGTACCCTATTTAAAACTTGACACCAGGAGATACTAACCTGCTTAGAGCCCTTAGCCGCTGGTGAAGAGACTCCAAGCTCATTTATTAACATCGCCCAGTCGGTCGCTTACTTGTTTATGGCGCCCATATCCGGCACTGCCCCAGAACACCCGAAATGGTTTGATGCTGAGTGTTAATGGACCCTTGGCCTCCTGAAGAAAGATCTTAAGCAGTCCTCCATGAAATAGAGTACGGGTGGCAAATTGCTGTAATACTTGCAAGGAGACATTGAAAGAGCGGCGGCGTCTAATACAAAGACATGCATGGGACAAATTAGCCCAATTGACTGAGCTGGGTGATAGTAAACTCTTTTGGCCGATCATAAATAGGCCCTGTTTTGCGGAGGCATCAAGGCCTGTGCTATGCAATCACATTACCCCGGAATAATGGGTTGATCACTTTGAAAGGGTGTACTTCTTTGGATATATTGAATAGCCCCTTAATGAGATAGAACCCAGCCTGGGTGATACATCAAGTGCTTTCTCTTTGGAGAAAGTATGCCTGGGCATCGAGGGATTGTCCTGGATAAAGGTGTCTGAACGCGATTTGATCCCTCCAGATCTTTTCCGGGAGAAAATAGACGTGTGGGCCCCAGTTTTGACCAGGGTGTTAAACGCAGCAGCAAGTAAAGGGATACCGCCTTCTCAGCCAACATCCACCATTATACCAAGTTTCAAGAAGGGCGATAAGGATAACCCCTACTGCTATCACCCCATTTTCCTCATTGACTCCACAGTTAAGGGCCTGGGTCGAGTTTTACTGACTAGGCTTTCTGCTTGGGCCTATACAAACAGAATAATCTCTGAGGTGCAGTTTGGTTTAAGTTCGAGAAACTCAACCATTGCTCAATATCTTAACCTCTATTTATTAGTGTCCAAATACATGGTAGCTCAACCTGGCGCAGTTTTTTAGGCTTAGTTCCTTGGGAGTCAAGCCCACTATTGGAACTTTACTAATGAACCTTCATGCCCACACTACAGCAGCAGTCAGATATTCACAGGGAGCGGGCCTCTCAGAGTATGTTAATTGCAGTAGGCAGGTCAACCAAGTTTGAATTCTTGTCCCCTTTTTTTTTAACTGTCTATATTAATCGTTTATAAGCCTCCCTGTCCTCATTACAGCCTAATTGCCCGCCAGTGGGCAGGAAAGCAGTCAGTTATTTTATGCGCTGACAATGCGGTGCTGAAGGACCGCACACCAATGGGCCTCCAAGTCTTTTTTAAATGGGTTTGTTTATTTTATGGACAGGCTTGACCTGTAGGCCAACTTCACAAAATCGTACATTTTGGAAGTTGGCTTTCTGGCAACTCGATCTAAAACTTTTAAGGCAGGTGTTCACACCTCAACGAAGGTCCCGGCTTTTCATTACTTGGGAATTTTATTGGACGCAAAACTCAACTGAAGACAACTGATGGAGGGAAAGTTGAGCGACATGCACAAAGCTTTGGGAGCTATTGTCAACTATGTCCACAGATTGCTTTCTTGGTCCCCTGATGTGATTTTAAAGGTATAGCAGTCTATATGTGTCTTCAAGGTCTTGTACTGTAGCGAGGTTTGGTGGTGTACTGCCGACAGCAAGTTAGGGGTTGCTCAAAATAAGTTTTTGGGACAAATTTTGAAGGTCCCACAAGGCACCCACTCGTTTGCCACACATGAAAAACTAGGAGTTAATTACATCGCGGATTTGGTGGCAGTGAAACCTTTGTTGTGTTGGGTGAAGATATGGTCTAGCAGGGCTCACAAATCATAAAAATGTTACTAGAACTACAGGTCAAGTAACTTTAATAATCTACTCAACCTAACTGTAATGTACTTGACCCGGGAACTGGTCTCAAATTGTGTGACCCTGGACAAATATTTTGTCTTAAGGATCCGCCTTTTCCGTTATTATCACATAAGAAAGCACCTTCAAATATGCAAGTTCCCTTTTTCTGATGTACTAAAAAACGTTTTATTTACTAGACAAAATGCTTTCTCCTTGTATAACAATAAGCAAGGCCATTAATAGGGTGCACATGATGCCTGGCTTGCCTCTTAGTTCAGTAAAAGCATTGTCATTAGGGCAGGAGCAGTAATAACTCCCAGTTCATGTTTAAAAACTCACTTTTCATAAATAGGGTCTTCATAACTAGTGAAATATATTTTTAAGCAACATCTAGTGTTGAGGCCGAATTTAACCCCTTGATTATTTTATACTGTTTGTCACTAGATCATACACTTGAAATCCTCTTGCTACAGTATGTAAAAAAGTCCTTTATGGCTCTTGGCAGGGCGGATATTTTTCTGAAATGTGACGCAGTGTGGCCACAGGACCTGAGAATAGTTGTGGAAAATTAGTACGGTTTGGTAAACATTATCTGCGCCATCTTGCCTTTTCCCCTGATGCCACACTTTTGTCGTGCGCGCCCGCCATTTTAGGTGCCTTGATCAGAACAGCCCTTTTTGCATGCCACTGGCCCCCGACATAGCCCTTCACCCTCACCAAGCCTGCACGCTGACCAACCCCCCCCCCTGCTCGCACCTGCCTAGAGTCATAAACCCCTCTTCAGCGCGGCTCTGCCTCAGAACCCCATCCTGTTCCCAGCGCAACACCTCCCTTCATTCCTTTCATGGTCCCTGGCCCTTTGATGCAAACCCTTTTTCCCCGTGTGCCCGTTTGTCTTCCTCGTTCCCAGGCCGACACCCAGCTCTGCCGATACTATTCCTTGCCCCTCCCCGTACAGTAGAAAGCTTCCCTCACCAAAGGACCCCCGAGTTGATCAAAGCCCCCACCCCTCGGGATCCAATCGAACCTCCCACATTCCACGAATCGGCGGAATATCCAGCTGCGCGATAACCATCACCTGTTGTGACCGGGGTGGGGACTTCTACTGTAAATGTGTGTGGGAACGGGCCCGAGGGGGAGATCCCGGGGATGTCTTTCCGTACATCAAAGTATTGACGAGAACGTGTTACATGCAATAAAGTGACAAACTTGTGTATAAGAGGCCAGGCCTCAGAGATGCGGTTAAGGCACCTCAGAACGATACCTGCTGTCTGTTTTGCTGTGTTCTCCTCCGGAGAGAATAAACCTTGTTTCCTGCTTTCCAGTCTCCAGCGCCTGCCTCTTCATTGATTAATAATTCGTGGGTTACAGAGGCAATACCGCCGGGCAAATATCGATTGTCCCCGACCCATTAGGTTTTACAATTGGCGTCCCAAGCGTGGGGCCCATCAGCGACTCGTGGATCCAGTGGGAGAGGTCCCGACGACAGAGTGAACGACTGAAACGATCGGGAGAGCTCTTGCCCAATAGACCCTCGTCTGGCAGCCGATCATCCGAACTTCACTAGTTCCGAACAGACCTCTCTCGAGTGATCTACGGTCCTGACTGGGAACCATTAGGAGTGCCGTGAGAAATACGAGAAAAAGAGGACGAACGGGCGCTGGATTCGGAAGACAAGAAACTGTCCATGCGGTCCGGGTAAGGTCGTGTAAACACGACGAGTTGCGAAATAATTGCTTGATTGTTTAGGAAATACTAGTATTACTCTTTATTTGACTTATTCGGAGATTCACTGTCTGCACACGGAGAAACAGTAGGCTCTTTCCCTTTTGCAAACAGTGAAGGATAGGTAACGCAGCCGTCGTGCCTATTTTTCTCCCCCACTGAATCCTATTATTTATTAACGGTTTTCGGGAGATTCCCTCTCCCACACTGATTAACTGGGTTCTTTGACCCCGAACTACTGTTCACGGATTGTCTTCTGGAGATTCTCTGTCTGCAAACAGGAAATAACAGATTCCTCTTTACGGATAGTGAAAGGGTAGAGGACGCAGACTTTTGCGCCCTACTTACTCTCCCCACTGATTTTATTTTATTTTATTTATTATTGATTGTTCCTTGTTATTGATTATTCCTTGTTATTGGTTCATGAGGTATTCACTGCCTGCAAACAACGTAGAATAGAAATATTCTGTCTAGTCTTTGCGCACAGTGATAAGATAGGCAGTGCTGACTTTTTGTCCCTCGTTGCGAGCCGTCATGTCTGTCTTCTCCCCACTGATTGATAATTGGTTCAGCCCGGACCGTTTATTAGAGGTGGATCATCTAGCTCCGCTGGAAGGCACCCCTAATAAGGACATGTTCATAAACTATGGATTAGTTACCATAGCCTATAATAAATTGTGGCACAGGTATACCAAAGAAAGTCAAGACAAACAGTGGCCACTGGTAGGATCCTTCGACCTTGATAAAATAGAAACGTTAGAAATAGCCCTTCGTAATAATAAGACAACGCCTATTATGATCGACAGTCTCGGTATGTGGCGCAAAGAGGCTATGCGACGACAGAAAAAAGACGAGGACAGAGCAGGTAGAGGAATATATCGACAAGACAACCCCTGGGCACCACGACCCGAAAGTTATCCCCCGACACCACGCGCAGGACGGCCAGACTTAGGGCAAGACCAATGCGCTTTTTGTAGATGTGTCGGACACTGGAAAGCACAATGCCCGACTTTACTGAGCACGAGTAGGAACAGAGGACCGACAGGAATAGCAGCCCGGGAGAAAAGGAAAAGGCGCGAGACAAAGAAGAATCAGACTCACATGGACAGACCAGATAGAACCACCACGTTTGATTATGCCCGATGGCACAGATTTCGCCAGAACGATTTCAGCGACATGTTCGAGTTTTCATAGATCGGACCATGTCGAGACGGGAACCCAGCCTAGCTCTAAATTAACAGACGGAAAAAAAAGATAATTATGGCCAATAACTGTTTTTTATGTTTGTCTTTGGATCTTGTGTGTCATACTTTTACTGTCTCCCCGTCTGAGTTTGTGTGTACGTAATGTATGAATCTGCGCCATCCCTCTGCACGTGCTTCCGTGTTACATAAACTCTGTTAACAGAAATTTTAGCTTGAAACAACCTGGAAAGAAAGGAATGGGAAACGAAATCAGTGAGCCACTGATGAACACAAACTTTTATTTAACATAACAAACAAGAAACAATAACGCTAGAAACAAGAACGGTAAAATGTAGAAAATGAAAGTCAACAGAACATCCGCCCCCCCCCCCCACATTCTGGAACCTTCCAAAGTAGGGCAGGGTTACGGCTACGCCCAACCGGCGGCAACCCATATAAGGCGGGCCCCGCTGCCAACACTCGGTCAGGAAATCTTAACATATGGGGGAGCCGGAGGAGAGGCAGGGGCCAGCGGAGTCCGGCCGCAGCGGCCCTGGGTAGCTGCAGGTAGTCCCGCCACATGCCTCCTCGGCCCAGCCACAGCGGCCCTGGATGGTTGCAGGCAGTCCCGCCACATGTCCCCCCCGGTCCGACCACCCATGGCCAGGGACCGGGGCCAACTGAGTCCGGCTGCAGCCGATAACCTAAGGAAGCCCGGTCCAGAGAAGAACGAGACACCTCTTTCTTTTCCCCTCCGTGACAGCCGCAGCAGCTCTGGACGGCGGTATGTCCTGTTCGTACCTCCATGGAACTTAGTCCAAGTTGGGCTGGGAGGGAGAGGCGACGCGGACGAGCCTCTCCCACCTCCATAGATAGGAGGTCTCCCAGCCCCCGGCCCAACGCTGAACTCCCCCAGCCAGACGGCGGTGCCAATACCTGCGTAGCACCGAACATACCATGGTGGTGCCCCAGTACTTGCGCAGCACCGAACGTGCAACGGTGCCCATATTTTCGGAGCACCGAATATGCAATGACTGCACCGATACTTGCGCAGCACCGAATGTGCGCCGCAGGTGGCCATACCTCCGTAGCACTGGGCATGGGCCTTGTGGAGCACAGGGTGTGGAGAGACCATCGTGCATGCCCATGAAAGAGAGCGGCCTGGAGTGCACCGGGAGAAGGAGACGGCGCGAACGAGTCTCCCTCGCCCCCCCCAGGTGGGGGCATCACAGCTGCACCCCAGCCGGACGTCCCGCTTCCACAACACAAAGTTCCATTCCCTATTTTTCCTCAGAAGGGTCTCTTCCACTCTTGCAGACTCGACGAGAGGGGACTGCTGCAGGGCCTCAAAATGGCGTCTGGGTCCGCTAGAGAGCGGGCCTCGGCCGCTAGAGTAACTTTGACCAGCAATGTAACTCGGGCGCTTGCCCGCCGGGGCACGAGCCCCCACCTCCGACAACATCTCCACAGCCTTGAAGAGTCTAAAAAGGTACCCGGCGGAGCCCTCGGCCCCTGCAGGCTTCCGGTAAGGGACAACTGCCTTGATCGCCAGCGAAATAAACATGACATTGCCACTCCTTCTGTTAGCATGAATTCTAGAACTGCCGAAAAGGACTCTGGTCCAACCGCCGGTTGTAGGAAACTTTTTCCTGATGCTACTTCCGGACTGACCCGGCCCCGCCCAAAATGGCGCCGGTATCAATAGGAACTTACGAACACCTCGTGGTGTTCCTTTTTACTAATACAAGACTTGATGTTCTGAGACACATATGATCCTTTGTACACTTGACCAGAAGAAAGGAGAGCTCACTCGACGAACATGTAAAAAGGATCCCGTTAAAAATGATGATTACAAATGTACAATGTATTATATTTTTATATATATAGCTGATGTATAACCTCGCTTATGACGCACGAACACGGTATGCATATAGGAAATCTGATTGCAACTAGTCTGACTGTGCTTCTAAATTATGAAATAAACGCCCCCGAACCCCCCCCCAGCCAATTGATAGACGTTTTAGTTTGCTACAAATGAATTGATGAAACTTTCTAATGTTTTTATTGCTGCAAACCAACACCCCCCCCCCCCCCCCCCCCCCCCCACTGTACGCACTTTTAGCCATTGCCGTGTCCGGCCAAATACGATTGCACCCTCATAAATCCACGTACTGAAATGATTTTGCAAAATAAAGGTTTTCGAAAATTATGAACGGGTACTGCATGCTTTATTTAAAAATGTGGGATCGGCGGGAGAGTTCTTTTCTGTGCACCCTACTCTGCTCTCTCTTTAAGGTTAAAAGAAGATGGTTGCCCAGCCCCGGATAGAGGATCGAATCTGAGACACGACACTCCGCCGTCAAAATGCGACTGACTCATGAACTCTCGCGTGGAGAAAGACCTCGACTTCTGAGGATGGGTAAAACGAAACGGTATAAATGATGGAATGTAAAAGAAGGGTAAAATAAACGATGTAAATGTTATCAAGTACGACGCTCAGAGGTATTAGGGAACAGAGCTGACCAAAGAACTGAAGAACCTTAGAACGTCACAGCGTTGAAGGAGATCTAAGGACCCCGATAGTGAGAAACATCTACTAACTAGATACCTCGCACTAGGTACCTCTGGTTTCCTTTTTTCACGTTTCCCTGCTCACGACCTATAAGGACACACTGCCCCCCCCGACTCCAGAAACCGTACCCCCGGGATTCTACCCCGAAGAGGAAAGACGAGTATGAGGTAAGTAAAGGACTCTCGAATACATGTATTTGATATGCGCGAATGTTGTCCCCCTCCCTTCCCCTCTTTTCCCTCCCTCTACAGGTTACATCAGGGGCCGCAACCAAGGTATGGCGAGGATCTGAAGCCTCGCCCCGTCCGATACACGAAGCGGACCAACGCTGCAAGGTGGCGCCTAAGCACGCCCACAAACTACTCACGTAGCTAACGAGCCCATAAATTTAGTATGATCTGATGAAAAATGATCACCCTTAACCCATGCTGCACGAATGAACCCATGTCACGTATGATTCGAAACTATGAGAGAATGTGTGTGTGTGACTGAAGCGTTGACTCAACTGGTCGAAGGACCAAGAATGCAAGAAAGTGCGACACAGTGGTACCCTTTTTTTCCTTTTCTCAAAGCATGTCCCCTCTACCCTGTCTAATGCTCGTCCGCCTCAAACTGCATGCTTTCACGATTCTAACGCAGACCCGTAAATGCCCTTCACTGTGTAATGCACTAAATAGCCTTTCTTAAATACACTGCCACTCTCCATGTCGCACGTGTACTATTTAGCCTGCTGTTGCACTCTCTCTCTCTCTCTCTCTCTCTCTCTCTCTCTGCCTCTCCCTCTCTCTCTCTCTCTCTCTCTCTCTCTCTCTCTCTCTCTCCTTCACACTCCCACTCTTCCGAGCGATTAGCTCCGAAATTGGCGTACTTCCACCCCTAGCGCACCACCCAATTGGCTCCAAATACCGCCAGTATTTACACAAAACTTGTCTGTAATAAAATCACCATGAGACCGTGTCACTACCTCTCCTTTCTGCTAAATTGACGAAACCGAGAATTGACCATAAGGGAAAGGACAGGTAAGACGACTGAGGTTCCCTAATCTGACCCATAATAAGGGAACTACATGTCAGCGGCTCCCCTGATGGAATAGAGTGCCCCAGATAACGCGACCTTCCCCGTTCCGAATTGTCGCAATCCCCCAAACCATAAAGGTAATCGAAACCCTCCCATCTTCCCAGGACGCACCCAGTATTGCGTTCAGTTGCCCCCGATAAGAGTTTTTTTACTATCCTTCACCCCCGATCGTAAGAGATGGATCGACTTGCGACTAACGCAGGCCAGCTGTGGGTCCGAGAAATGATTTTTTTGATAGGCAAATTTCAGAGTTTGGAATTCGAGAAATGTCACTGAACACTCACCAACTGAACTGTGGCCTTCTGCCGATAATGCCCTTATAACCCAAAGTAAGACGATGCCCCCCCCACCACCGTTTTCTATGTCCCTAGTCATTTTCCCCATGAGACCCCTGTCTTTTCTAATTTAGTAATCAGGCCGTGAGAGGCTGCATAGGAACCAGAATGATGTTTTACAAAGTTAAAGATTAGACCGAAGCGAAGAAAACCATTACAATGAACCTTGTCGAAGGCGAAAATGTTTAGTTAAAAGGCAGGATGCATTGATAAAATGAAAGATGTTTAGCCTATGTTCGTCCCTCAGCGAGATACCTATTAGTACCATATTGATAGCTCACAACACCCTTTTGTAAATATAAACCCCTAGGGAACGGTATAGCTTTGTCAGGCTTGTATTACGAAGGTGGGTCTCCATCAGATGAACTGTCGTGACTGTAATAAATAGTTGTGAAGGAAAGTCATAGTAAATCCAGCAGGCCCATCATTGATCATTTATATGTCAGTTGTGAACCCTAATATAACGGACGTTTCTATTCTCATTCACCTGGAGCTGGGAGAGAAATAGACTTGTGTGATTACCTTCCTCTGCCAATTCTCTAAAGACTGTCTTTTCAAACTCCTTCAAGGGTACGGCTGTCGGAGGAAAGAAGGACCGGATGTGGGAGCACCTGGCCTGACTACAGACTATGGAACGTTTGCGACATGGGCCGAGGCGAGACCACGACAGAAAGGAGCTGCAGGACGAGGCACTATTTCCGACAAAGTGAGAGGAAAGAGCTAACCTGATGCCCCTGCTCAATGTTCAAATGTGTGCCGAAAAGTCCCCGCTCTCTGAACTCAGTCATGAGCCCGCCTACCCGGAATTCTCCGCCCCCTGGTCTGTTCCCGATCTGGCCTTCGCTCCATCCCCCTTTTTCTCCGACCTACCCTATGGACTACTTACACACTCTTCTTCCACCTGAACTCTTTGACTATCGACTCCAAAGGACACGGGGCGAAAAGGACCTTTTTGACCGGGAAAGCAAGAAAGAGGTCACACCCTGCAACGCGGAATCTAGAATAGAGCTGGACCCTTAGCTCCACCGCCGGTGCTCCACAGCGCCAACAAAGGACGACAAACAGTACTGAGAACCCATTAACTTCGAACATTTACACCCTCAATCATCGTTTCTGCTACGTCTCATTTTTCTCCCAGCCACCATTGTATTGATTATGCTCCAACCAAATATGTACGGAGCCTGTATATGATAACCTGTATGCCATGTATTCACTGCTCGTTACAGAATCATTTTTGTATTACCTTACTATGACTTTCCTGCTAACAAATTTATCAAAGTTTATCAATAGACCCGCCTCCTAAAACTAGAGATCTTAAATGTAATGTTTTCGACTCCTTCACCTGGGTTCCTACTTCTTTCCTTATGTCCACCATAATAGACCTGAATAGAAAATGAACCAGCAAGATGTCTTGAATATGTTAAAGGGAGGACTGTGGAAAATTAGTACGGTTTGGTAAACATTATCTGCGCCATCTTGCCTTTTCCCCTGATGCCACACTTTTGTCGTGCGCGCCCGCCATTTTAGGTGCCTTGATCAGAACAGCCCTTTTTGCATGCCACTGGCCCCCGACATAGCCCTTCACCCTCACCAAGCCTGCACGCTGACCAACCCCCCCCCCTGCTCGCACCTGCCTAGAGTCATAAACCCCTCTTCAGCGCGGCTCTGCCTCAGAACCCCATCCTGTTCCCAGCGCAACACCTCCCTTCATTCCTTTCATGGTCCCCGGCCCTTTGATGCAAACCCTTTTTCCCCGTGTGCCCGTTTGTCTTCCTCGTTCCCAGGCCGACACCCAGCTTTGCCGATACTATTCCTTGCCCCTCCCCGTACAGTAGAAAGCTTCCCTCACCAAAGGACCCCCGAGTTGATCAAAGCCCCCACCCCTCGGGATCCAATCGAACCTCCCACATTCCACGAATCGGCGGAATATCCAGCTGCGCGATAACCATCACCTGTTGTGACCGGGGTGGGGACTTCTACTGTAAATGTGTGTGGGAACGGGCCCGAGGGGGAGATCCCGGGGATGTCTTTCCGTACATCAAAGTATTGACGAGAACGTGTTACATGCAATAAAGTGACAAACTTGTGTATAAGAGGCCAGGCCTCAGAGATGCGGTTAGAGCACCTCAGAACGATACCTGCTGTCTGTTTTGCTGTGTTCTCCTCCGGAGAGAATAAACCTTGTTTCCTGCTTTCCAGTCTCCAGCGCCTGCCTCTTCATTGATTAATAATTCGTGGGTTACAGAGGCAATACCGCCGGGCAAATATCGATTGTCCCCGACCCATTAGGTTTTACATAGTCAAGGAGCTTTTTTTAAACACACCGCTGCTCATCGCGAAAATACTGAGCTTATGTAACCAACCGTGAGAGGACATGTTTTGATAAGTCAGTGCAGGGAAGGGAGAACTATCTATTTACCCTCATAAACCCCTTAGATAGATTTTTAGTAACCCGTTTTAGATTCAATCTGCTCCACCACCTACTGGTGTCCCAGTCTGGTTATTTAGCTGCAAATGTGAGAGGGTCCTGTGGCTGCAACGACAGGTCTCCACAGGACACCTTACACTTTTTGTTCTTATGTAAATATTTTCCCCACACCAGGAGGTTGATTCTTAGGCCCCTTTTAAAAGCCATGAAATTTAGACAAGCCTGGGTTGTAGTAATGTATTTGTAGCTTTTGCCTAACAACCATACCCTTTTTGTTGCCACAAATTTCCTGAGGGCTGCTTTTAGATCAAGAAGCTCAATATGCGATTGACGTCAGCTTGGACCATGCAAATTTGCACAATATCTCTTTTAATGTAATGAAGTTCTTCTTATAGTTATATTTGGTATATTTTTAAATCTTTTATGGATGTGACTACTTCCGAATGAAGATTTATTATTATATAGAAAGCAGCAACATCAACACAGATACATATATCACTAAAAGGAGAGCAAAAACTGTTATTGAAAAGATGACACCCACATACTATAGTACCAAAACTCCTGAGCTAATGGACTGGTTCTTCACCTCATGTCAGATCATTACTAAATGTGAGGGAATCTGGGGAGAGGAGGAGGAAGCATTAACCACCTTCAATGTTAGTTCCCACAGTATCAATGAGTAGGATGGTTAAGACTCACCACATTCCTCAAAGTTGATGCTTTCTTTCTTATCCACAACAAGTACCATCTGGCACAGTGCTGGCACAGATGATGTATAGTCCTCTTCCAGCATGTAGAGCAAAATCTCTTTCCAAAATTCCTACAAGAAAGAGTGGTGAAGGTGTTATTTGTATCATTAGCATTTAATAAGGTTTTATTCCCACAGATAAACAATCATGGCTGGTGGGAGGGTTTTTGGCATTTTATTTAGTTCATGGGGAATTTTGCAAGCTCCCCTCTCCAAGAGATGGGGCTATATTTAATTCATCCCCTTGCTGATACAATTCCTCGCTGATGGGGTCCAAGACAGATGCCTAGTATTACACTGATGTAGCACTAACCCTGTTTAATGCTACAATCTGGTATTCAGCATCCAATCAGAATGAACCCATTATGTGCAGAGAATGTGTGAAACATGTTACTTTCCAAAGACCCTACAAGTGAGCTGAAGTTTGCAAATTAGCTCATTATCTGTTGGAATCTTCAGGAATATGCAAGAATACGCAAAGCAATGGCTGGGAATGAAAAACCCTGCTGATATGAAATATTGGTGCCTGATGTATCATGGGGCAGGTAGCAAATAGGGGATGCAAATTGAGTAGCAATGTTATGCAATATGACTGATGTACCATTAAGTCTCATTTCCGTCTATTTAGAAGTAGTTGCAAACCCTCCTGCCTCATTCAAATGAATGAGGTAGGATTTAATTGGTGCTCTTGTACAAATGCTCCAAACCCTGGAAAGTACTGCATGGGACAGCAGACCTCCATTCCTCCATCAGAGGACACAACCTTTACATCGTGTCTCGAACCACTGTGTGCGTTAACAATGTGATTCAACTCACTAATGCGTCTTTACAATGTATTCCTTTACCACACAGGTAGTTGCGATGACTTGCCTAAAGGAAAGCATTGTTGGACTAATTTTGGACTTTAAGGCCAACACTTTCCCTACTGTTGCACATAATGGAGTTGGAATAGTACATTTTACTATTCCAAACTCCAGCGCTTTCCCTAAGGCAATTCATTGTAACGACTTCTGTGGTAAAGGAATGTGTTTCAAACATGCAATCGTGGTTCAGAAGACGTTGTTAAGGCAGGTGTGATAAATGCCTGAATGGTTCCAACATACAACCCTGCAGCAGAGGGAGCTTTACAAAAATGTGCTTGTATGTGAGACGGAGGATAATGAAAATCACCTGGGAATTTAGGAGTCTTTGGACATTCTGCAATTTATATTTTCTATACACCTAGTTAAATGACCCACCTTGTTTCACATCCTCCTCGCTTACCTCATCAGTATTTCCATGGCGTAATGCAAATGTATTGAGGAGCTGAGCGATTTGGATGAGGATGGTCTCTTCCTCAACATCAGATTCATCATCCATGTGACTAGCAAACTGTGGAAATGTGGAAAAGCAAGCAAAGTAAAATACGATGGATTTTCACATCATTTTAATGGTGTTTTCTCTCCTTATGGAGGGACAAGATATTTGAGAGTTAAAACATCACAACTTTCTAATCAAGGTGGTCAAGCACAAAGAGAACCTCTTGACAAATCCAAATGTGAAAGCAAAACCACTAGCCTCAAACATGTTAATAGAAATGTACAAATGCGGTTATGCTCTCATGCTCCGCTCTGTTGAGTATAAAAGTACCCAGTCATTAGGCGTGGGAGGGTATAGCATTCATATACTGTTAAAATACCGGTGGACTCACTTATAATATATAATGTTCTGATACATGGGACACTACACCTGAGAAATTGCGCCTCTGGCACCACAAGGTAGTATCTCGTGCTCACCACACAGATTTTCCCTTCCCCTATGACTTGATGAGGAAGTATGTGATACCTAATGGGACTTATTACACTCAATAAAGACTAAATAATACCAGGAACTACGTTTATGGGAGGCAGTTTTGATATGAAATACTGATTTGAAGTATGTTTGTGCTACTTTGCGCTGGATTTGGTGGTTTGCCCTGTTAGGCATTTAAACTGTAAAGTGGGGTATGCAACAGAAAAGAACCCACTAGATAATGCACTATCGGGGAAAAGCCCAGCTTATCAGTGCAGTAGCTGAATGCCCATGTGCCTTCCCCAATCACCCCAGAAATAGCCCAGTTAGCCCCGGTAAAGTCTAAGGGGCAGTTGGCTCTGATAGGCTGGATTGTGTGGTTGGCCTCTGTACTGCCTGTGAGCACTGCTGTTGAGCCAGTCCCATTCCCAAATGGTCTGAGCTTTTTAATTCTTTGCACTCAAGCCAGTCAACATGTGCATCAGGTTAACTAAGATGGGATCTAGGTGTTCAAGCATCATTCTTACAGTGCGATGCAACACAAGGACAGGCATCTGAATTTTCTCCGACATCAGACCTTGTTAGAATAAAATTGTTTTTGCTGTTTTGATTATGCACTTATTCATGTAAAAATTTGCATTCGCTGCACCATCTTTGGCCACCATTTTGAATCATGACCGAAACTGACCCTTGCCTTTCCGAAAAACGGCTTTTCATATTTTTTTTTTTTTAAGGTTGGGCCTTGCTTAACTGTCAGTCAACATGAGCTTTATTTGACAGATGTCATAAAAGCAATTCACATAAACACGATTTTCCAAGTTATAAAAAAAAATACAATATATTAAAAATTTGAATCAAAAGACAGAATCAAACACGTTAAAAGAGCATATACTATGTTAATAGACAAAATGAATGCTACTAATTGATAGATAGTTTAAAAAAGTGTCCAAGTATTAAAATATAGCATAATATTATTATCGGTAGGAGACTTCATTTACAGAGGTACTAAAGGAGCCGAGATCTAATTGTCCACATCCATCTAAAAAACTTTGCCACTGATACTGCGCACGGGACTGATGGATCAGAACACAATATTCTCATTGCTACACTTGACAAGCGAATACCCATGTTCCTACAAATAGGTGTCAGCCAGGCTTTGCGGGGAGCAGAGTACGCCGGACAGACAAACAGCACATGCACGTATGATTCTTCAGTGTCAGTGCAGTTTGGACATTTGTCATCGGCTGCAGTGGACCATGCAGCTGTAAAGGACTTCAAAGGTAAGCAGCCTGCTCTAAACTGAAAATACAGTTTGTGATCTAGTAGCTTAGTAATTACGTCCCAGTAGTCCTCAATACATGGATTTGGTTTAATTTGTTAGAACTTCCCTGTTAGAGAGGTGGCATCGCTCATTTTATTTGCTTCTTGCACCATCGGTTCCCAGAACTTTTGCTTAATTAAATGTTTTGGCGGGTACTCAGTAGCGCTAGGGTCTTCCCACAGTGATGGCATACGCATGCTAATTAGTAATGATCTGAGGTTGCGTAGCCAGCCAATCTTGTGGAAGTGATTTGCCTCCATTACATCTTTAAGACCGTCTGCAAAGATGGCCAATTCTGGGGTACGCCAGATTCTACGCCACAAGAGAATAGGGCGTAGCCTTGCAAGGTCTACTATGGCTTTTCTGCCTAAATCATAGCGCAGAGGGAGCAAGGGGGTACTTTGAGGTAGGCTTGTTATCTCACTCAGGAACTTATTCTCGGAGACAGCTAGGGCATGCATTTTCTCGAAGCCCCACAGCTCGGCACCATACAGAGCTGAGCTCAGTGCCTTTGAACTATAGATGTGCAGCGCTGGGGTAAAGGGGCTTAGTCAGTGATGTTTTATGTTCCTTTATCATGGCTCCGGCAAACTGCATGTGCTTTAAGGCCATGGTGTCAATATGCGGCGTCCAGCTAAGTCGTTTATGCAGGGTGATGCCTAGATAAGTAAATGCATCAACCTGCTCCACGGTTTGCCCATCCATTACCCCCATTAAATGACCTACGTGGGTTAAAGGTCATTAACTTTTTTTGAGCTATTGACTTTTAGGCCACGCAATAAGCAAAATTCTTTAAAATGCAGCAGAGTATGCTCTAGCCCACTCTGTGTTTCATACAGTATAAGCGTATCGTCCACAAACATTAATATGAGAATGTTTGTGCCTGCTAAAACTGGAGCATCTGTGGAAAAGGAAGCTAAAAAGCTAACAATACCATTAATAAAGAGTGAGAATAATGTAGGTGCTAAAACGCAACCCTGACGTACTCCCATCTTTACTGGGAACTGGTCAGTCTTGTTTCCTTGCGACCCCCAACAAATTTGGGCATAGTTGTATTCGTAGAGGCGAACAATTAGGAAAAGTAGGTCGGGGCAAGCCGAGTTCCTGCAGTACCCTCCACAGTTTGGGCTGTGATACCAAATCAAAAGCAGACTTAAGATCAACAAAGGCTGCATAAGGGCTTCTTCTTCCAAGTGTTACTGTCCGCCAATAAATTTTAATAAATCGGAATACTTGATCAATAGTGCTCCTATTAGCCCAGAAGAGGACTCAAAATGTCATTATCATCAATCCAGGTTTTAATTTTTGCCAAGACAAGTTGAGCTACGACTTTCTGGATTGAGTTTATCAGGCTTATTTGCCTGTAGTTCCCGGATAAGGATGTATCTCCTTTTTTTATAAATCGGGATGATCTCCGCCCCTCTCCAGGTATCCGGGATCGGAGCTCCATGAGCAATTGCATTTGATAAAAACATTATGTATTGACTCCATTGACTTTGTCCTGGAGAAAATTATCTGTGGGGACCTTGTCTATGCCTGGCGCTCTCCCAATGGTGATAGTGCTCAGCGCCATTGTCACATCAGCTAAGTTGAAGACAGTATCCGATGCTTTAAAATAAACCCAAGAAGGGTCATATTCCATTTTATCATTAGTTGCATATTGATCTGAAAAAAACCTAACCCACAGAGCAGGCTCCACATGATTTTGCGGTGATTACCTGTGCCTTCTTCACCCCATTTTACCAGGCTCCAAAAGTGGTGCATGTTCCTTTCCTTACAAGCTTCAATAAGGTCCCGCCATCTTTTCTCATCCCAAGCCTTTTTGGCAGACAAAATCACCTTCTTGTATAACTTCCTTGAGTGTTGGACTCTAAGCTAGTCTCCTGATCTTATTGCGCCCCCCCAGGCTCTATGAGCTTTTTTGCAATCACTAATATACCAGTGAGGATGTTGCTGACTTCCCTCGGCCTTTGATCGGGAAGGGGTTTCAAAATATGTGAGTATTATATCAAAAAGGGTATTATGTAAAAGTATTGTATCTTTCAGTGTGCAAGAGTCACAATGAAGAGACAACATCTGCGTTAAAGTATGTTCCAGGTTAGAGTTAATAGTTGATAGAATATCGGGGTGTTCAATTACCATTACCCATTTAAGATGTTGCATGTCATTGGTCAATGCCAGTACACCTGTCTGTGAAAAATGTGAAGATTGTGAAAGCTCTTTTTGGCCCTTAATTATAAGTGTTGTACAGATTGGGTTATGGTCGCTCTTGAGTCTATGCATTACGACCATATCCTGCAGGGTATGCCAGATTTGTAGGCTAATTAGAATATAATCTATCCTGCTTGAACTACGGCCATTGCTAAACGTATATGCCCCATGCTTATCGGATCCTGTTCTTCCGTTAATTGCCCTTAGACCATGTTCGAGGCTTAAAGCCTTCATCTGTAGAGCAGCCTCGGTCCACTCTCTGATTGGGGGTATTTCCAGATTAGGGATGTACCACTGCTCGTCCTCCACCCCCGCTAGGTCCAGTTCCCCACTATCAAAGGGCTCAAAGGTGTTGTTATAATCTCCTCTAATTACAGAGGAAGACCAAGAGATGTTATGTAAAAGCTCATCTAGGCCAGAAATTGTCTCCGACCTGCAACCTCCTATGTGTCCTCTAGCATAGATGTTATAAATATCGATGTCACCATATGGCCCGCACCCCAGACGGATAGCAAGGATATCATTGCTAGCCATCTGTAATGGTTTTATAGTAAGGCCAATGCCCTGCCGGACCCAGATTGGAAGGCTCCCCGAAGGGCATCCTTGTTGCCTTAGGTAGCTGGTTTGTAAAAAATTAAATAACCCAGGCGATAGTAAGGTTCAACTGACCATGTTTCTTAAAAGATATATATGTCGTTTGCCTCAACAAAGGAAGTCCAATCAGGGGACACCCCATTAGACCGCAGCCCAGCAATGTTCCATGATACTATTGATAGACTTCGTTGTGACTGGTTGATGGACAATATAGGCTCAGCCATAGGGGTGGCGGGCCTTACAGAATGATCTGGCATATGCACCAGATTTACAATGGTGCTTTCCTCAACTAAGTGGCTTTCATTGTGTTGCAACTAGTGGTGTATTATGTCCCGTACTAAGACACTGGCCTGGGACTTGGGGGCTACTGGAAGCGGGGTGGCCTTCAATTGAGCTCGTTCAATGGGGACCCATTATTTTGGGGGGCTGCACAGCATGATCGATTTGTTTCAGCTGGCGACTCTGAGTAATTATACTTGAATCGTAGTTTAGTATTAACCAAATGTTCAGTGCGCAAATCAAATGCCACCAAGTTTTCCACCAGATCACGGTGCGTAGTGTAAGCGCTATCACGTCATGTACGTCCTTAGATCCTCCCAGGTCAGGTAACCTTTTGGCCCCAGTTATGCCTTCCCTTATAATAGACCAGCACCCTCTCACTCTCCATATCCAGTGAGTGCATTTATTAATTAAGGAGCACTCGTCCTCTGTCTGTGTCATAGATTGGTTCTTTGGGATATTAACTGGATAGATTGTCTTCCTTGTGTCTGTGTTCGTGTGTCAGCTTGTTAGTGCTCGGGTGCAGTTTGTTATATGACATACAGGGTCTATCCTTAATCTTTCAGTATTACTTAGGTTAACAAGCTTTGCTCTGCCTGGCATAGGTTGGCCTGCCCCCTTACCACAGCTGCGCTGGCTGTTAGTAGATCGAGCAATAATAGGGGTCTGGTCTACAGGGGCGCTACTTGCCCTTCCTGGGTCGAAATTATTATAGCTGTTATGGTCCCCTTTCCACTGCCTCGTGGTGCTAGTGCACCCATGGGTGCCTTTCTGTGTTTCTGATTTTGCCCGTAATTGGTTCTGGATACTCTGGACATCAGAATTAACCTTACTCAGGGGTGCTGTGAGGTTGCCTACAGCTGTTTAATTTATTTTATTTCCTGGGCTAAGCTGTATTGTTAGTGGTCTTCGTGTAGTGGCTTCATTTGCTTGGATTGATAAATTACTAGGTGGACTAACCATACGCTTTACAGATACACTGTTGGAATTCATAGCTATCCTATAGGATGCTAAAGCATCCGCATTTAGGCATGAGTCAGACAACAATCTAGTTGTATCAGTCGGTGACCTTGTTGATTGTACTGAACTAGCTAAACTATCTGAAGCCTCCTCTGTGTCATCTTGTTATAGCAGTGGTGAAAAACTATTATGACAAGGAAACAAAGACAGATCCACAATGGTGGATGGCATAATTCTGACCCCACATTCTGGGCTAGTAGATGGTAGGGCGGGCTTATCAGATGCTTTATTCCTACCTCCACCTTTTCTTAACATAGCTGGTATCAGGCGTGGTGTTGTAGTCCTTATTGAAGAATGCCCGAGGGCAAATGTGAGTGGAGAAGTGGAACTAAGGGTGGTCAAGAAGGACCTCACATTCAGCCAGTAGATCATCAATGCGGTTGAGAACCCCCCCCCCCGCCATCGGACTCGTTGTCTTTTGCTTCCTTTTTTCTTTTTTTGGCAGAAATTTCCCTTGAACCACCCTCTTTTGATGTTCGCTATCCCGTCCTGACCACAAGCAATTCTATCAATGCAATAAAAAAGGGCAAGTAATCCTATATAAAACAACATAAGAATCTACAAAAGGTAAGGGACCGTCTGGTGGTTTACAATTAAGTACTGCTGGGGGAACAGTACCTTAAGTTGTTTGGGAGCAGCAAGTTGATTGAATATTTGAAGGTAGCCCAGCCCGGCCTCCTTCCGGCTATAACTGGCAGCGATGAGGGCCTCTGGGGTTTAGCAGCACGTGGGTCAACATCAATAGTGTTGTGACAGCCGCAGGGCGCTCTGGGGATTGTAGGGCCCTTTCTTCGTTAATGCTTGCCGTCCCGGGTGCAAAGGCAGCAGTCTGACAAACAGAGTCTTATCACAACCTCCCCTTGGTTATGTCCTGTGAGGTGAGAAGTTCCAGGGCCAAAGAGCCTGGCAAATTGCTGGAGGACCAAAAGAGTGGGCCCAGCCCAGTCTCCTCCAGACTCTGATGGGTGTGCCCACACACGTCCCGTGCTGTGGGATACCCAGACCGCTCTTAAGCGCCTCCTGTTGCAATCGCGGGCATCGGCACCTCCTGGCACTTGGAGTCCCCCAACTGTGAAGGCTGGCAGACTGGCTTCAATGGGCTCCCACGCCGCGGGAGCCCCCGAGCATTCTTAAGAAGCTCCTGGCACAATCGCGGGTGTTGGCGCCTCCAGGCGCTATGGACCGTGGGGCTTAGAGTCCACCGTCTGTGAAGGATGGCTGGCTGGCTTCAATGGGCTTCCTTGCTTAATTAATGAATGGACTGTTCTTATTAGTGAATACCTTTCTTGTTAGATAGAGGCCCTCTCCCACTAGTCTGGTGACGGGGCAGGACTAGAACAGCCTTGAACGTTTGAAAATGTGTAATGGTAAGTGTGCTGAGATCATGTTCTTTGTACTCCATTGCTTAAGCAGTAACTGCTTGGAAAATTCCTCTGTGGGTGTGTTTAGTCCAGTTATGAAATGTACCTAATGTGTCTTTATGCTTATCGATTTTAGTCCCTCTGCAGCACTCTAAGTGACTGGGCAGATGGGGCTTTGCTCTAATTGTACTTGAAAAAACGATTATTGGTTTGTATTCTCTACTGTCTGACCGACTCTTTAATTGGTAGAAGGCAGAGAGGTGTCGTGAGTGACCTGGGTGACCCGAATCAGGTTATTTCCTTCAACCTCTGGCCTGTGGTAAAAAACAATGGACAGTGTCTGGCTTATCTGTTAGTTGTGCTTATTTTGAATCCAAGAGTAAGACTATGTGTGGACTGGATACACACTAGATTATGGCTTGACCCCAAGAAGATGTATACCATATGTCAACAGTGGTACCTAATCCCCACACATATTATCGGGCATTGACTTGAGCTATGTGTCTTAGTACAACTAGTCCCTAACATGGGTGCGTTGGCCAAGCTTGAGGAAGTCCTACCTGGTTCACAGTGATCAAGAAGGACATGGTACGTTTGCTGTTATGGAGGGATTGGGGAGAGCATAAGCAACTGTGGCCTACTCTCACAGGGACACTGACAAGCCAAGTGTGCTGCAGCCTTCAGGCACCTTGCCACCTCCCATTGCCCATGCTTCCACACCATCACCTGCAGCCCCACAAACACTGGTGAAGGGCACTGATCCAAAACTCATTTCTGTCCCCTAGTCAGATGACAGGTGTTTTCTCCAGCGACTAGAGATAGGATCAAAGTGTAATCGTCCATAGGACTTGAGAAGGTCCTAGAAAAGAGAAGAGGCAGAAGACATGCCCAATACAAAATCACACATTGGTTCTATGGAGGAAGAGGAGGGCAAAGAAGTAGAATGAGAATAACTAAAGGATATTATTGGACCCTTTTCTGATGTGCGTTGTTCACAACATTGAACAATTTTGCACACCACAAGAGCTTGATGAAAGCCATCAAAGGATCAGAAGGGCCACAGTCCTACTCAAACCAGCTGCAATGACTGTTATTTGGGGACATTGACTCCACTTGTGTTTGACATCAAACCTCGGACCCCACAATAGTAAGGGTACACTGTGTTAAACGTTTCGCAATAATTGAAAAACCATGGACAGGGTATACTTTGGCTGTCCGGTTTTAGTTTTAAACCTATAATAACTTATAAAACCCCACCAAAAGGGAAATAGCCCTCACCAGTTTCAACTTATAAACACTGAAAAAACACCTGCGTACCACTAATTAAATGCCATTCAAAGAAAGGAAAAGGAGAGTGAAAGAGAAAATGTTATCCTGAGGGGGCCTATACAATATAACTTTGTTATATAAGGTGGCAGCAAGAAAGACTGGGCTAACATTATTCTGCTTGAGTTTTGTTGTTGAGGGATGTCACTGAAATAATGTTTTTTCTTTGTTTTGCTTTTTGCAGTTTTGTGGTCTTTGGTCTAAAGATGCAGAGTTTAGAAGCATGTTTTGGGTTGTGTTTAATTATTTTATAAACTGTGGAGAATCAGGAAATATCAAAATCATATTTGATATTTTGGTTGATTCTTTCACTGATAGGTAAAATGGCTGGTTTCATACAAATCTGTCCCAAAATGTGCCATCACATTTACCCACAGAGAATGGGTAAAAGCCCTTGATAGATCAGCCCCAAGTTTCTAGTGAGTCAGTATTGATAGTAGGTGAATTGACAACACCACACGCTTTAAACATTCAATGCAATGTATAGTGACAAGTATATGTGAAAAAAGTGCTATCGCCAAGCATCTGGGATAGTGGTGAAAACATGACAGGATGAAACATGGATCGCAGTGTCACTCGGTATGCTGCTGCAAAATGTTTCTTTCTAAATTCAACAAAGATTGGAGTGATTTTGATTGTACTTGCAGTGATTCAGCTACGTATATGAAAAAGCTGTGTAATGATCTTTCAAAATTGATACCTGTAAGAGATCCTTTCCACTTGTTAGATGGTATGCTAAAAGCATCTTTACAATCTTCAGAGTTAATGAAGAATGCGGTTGACTTTTTAGTCCATCCGGGTGCACTGTTTTGTTATGCGAGGGGACTAAAACACAAATATTTCTCATTTTGTGCTTTGTGTGACATCAAAGAAAAAGTCATCCCAACTGTGTCACTTAGCTGATGGTTCTTAGTCCAAGGGGCTGTGAAATGCTATAGTACCCATGTGGAAACTGTTTACAACATTTTTGCTGAATGATGATGCCAAAGGCAAGAAATGTGAGGGTATTCGTTCGCAAATTACTAGTGATGTGAAAAGAAGTACACGCTACTAAAGTCTTAGATTTTTACAGGAAAACATAACTGCTGTAGTGGACATAAAAAAAACTAGAGTCTGAAAACACCCTGGTCTGCCAAGTGTTCTGCATAATTGGTGTAAATGTGAAACATCGTCTTGAGAGTTGGCTGGGTGACACCTTAAATTGACTTTAGCACTGCAACATGTTCCATGTTAGAGTGCTTGCCATATGGTAAACAAAGCAATGTTGAAGAGCAATTCAGGAACTTTTATTTTACAATGTACGAGAAACGGCTTGCAACGATCCATTGAAATGTCCCGTCATCAACCATGGCATTTGAAGTCAATGAAACCTCACTGTGGTACACTGTGCAAGTTCTAGTTCCCTTCAGGAAAGGGGAATTTTCTCAGTAGTTTCAAAAGTGCTGCTTCATTTTTGACCACTTCAATAACTCGGAGGGCATAATCGCCCAGTTCAAAGCAAATGCTGCAGAACCTGTCCAGAGAATTGCAATCTTCAAGGGCACAGTGTAGGTATGGAAAGCTATGTCAGTGGCCAGCGTTAGCAAATTGTGTACTGGCTGTCTTGTCATTGCCCATTTCAATTGCCAATGTTGAGAGGGCCTTTTCACAGAAAAAAGGGACATGGGAAGGAAAAAGCGAGCGCACATGACCAAAGACTCATTGAAGAAGTATAGTGTGGTGTACTACAATACGTTTGATTTGCAAAAATGTATTTGGACCTCATATACACTGTAAATACACTGTCTATATACCATGCATTATCAGTGTAGAAAGCAAGCAATAATAAAAGCAAAATGTTCCATACACACCAGAAAAACACTGATTCTGTTGCTTTTCATGGCGCGAAAAAGTGTAACCCCTGACACCTCTGTTTAAGTCTCGATGAGTCAGCACGCATGCGCTGATGGAGAGACATATAGTAGCGGCTTTGGGAAGTGCTCCCAAAACGGCCACCAGCTTGCTAAAATACGCACAAGCACGCTCCCTGCTGCGCGCGCATCCCTTGCGTGTTTTAGCGCGTCATCGCGATCACTTTCGCTTTCACAGCGATCGTGATCGCGATGACCCACTTTAGGTTGCTGTGCTTCATGTTTAGATTTCATTTAAACCTACAATGCTTTTTCGGGCACCACTCACGTGCTTTTTTAAAAATGTCCTTTTGATGTTTAGCATGCGCGCGGGCACTCCCCCACCCCTCCCTCTATTTTACTTCTTGCCGCGTGCGCGCACCACTTGCGTGCTGCTGAAGCTTGTATTTTTTTTCTGTTTCTTTCACTATTATACTTTCAATGTTCATCTATAATGAAACCAAGTGAGATACATGTGGCGTCTCTGTTTCTTCCAGCATGCAGCTGCATGCTCTCTGTTATGTGCCGGGCGGATACTAAAGCAAATGGTGAAATACAAATGCATGGTTTTGTTTAGTTCTGGTTGTTTCTAGTTTTCTTACATTCTTTGGCGAGAAGGCCCTGTGGGAGTCCATGCTCAGTCTGAATCACAAGGAAGCTGTGATAGAGGTTAGGCTCCACCTAGTGGAGGCAGCGAGCAGAGAGAACCTGCCTATTAAATCGAGCATTGGTATGTTTGGATTATTCAACGCCGCATTTGACTGGGTAAACGTGGTCGCTTGTCGCTTAACGTATGTCTTGTAAAAGACTGGCAATAGATATTTACTGTAGCTGTGCAGGATGTGTGACCGTAGATTCGTAATGTGTTTGCTTGGCTTGTAAGCCCCGGAAGTAATTAAATATTGCATTCCACAGATCTTCCAACCAAGCCCAAGCAAATCAGTACTGGGGCACCAGTCTGTCGAAGCGCGTCTTGGCGCCTTTCTAGGATTTTGAAGTGTTTTATAGGTGCAACACCGACTTCTGATCTACAAAAGTTTAACAGATAAACCATATTGCTTTCCGTAACTCCATATTCTCTTATTTTCCCGTTATTGTTAAAAGTGAACACAAGCATTGTTGAAGCAGTGCAGCTCACAAGCCACTGTCGTTCCTCACTAGTAGTCCATGTTGTTTAGCATACTCGGTGCTCCAGGCAAAGAAGCATTTCGTAGCAGGAAAGCCGTCTATTTTAGTGGCCTTTCCTTGCATTATTGCGCCACCTAGTGCTAATACCCTGACGTTGCTGCCTCATTTCGCCTTATGCGAGTCATGGTCCTGCTGCATGGAACTTTATGTAATATTAAAACAGCACTATCTGCCCATTTATCATGAACAACTGATGCAAAGTGTGGGCACACATCTTCTTTTACATGGAAGTGCAAGATAGTTGTTTCGGAGCCGGGCTGGTGCTGCTACCCTGCTGCAGGACTCCATAAATCATAATAATTCCGACACATTTGCCCAGTCCTATCTCGTCAACAGCCTGTCCCTTACCAGTCCTGGTGTAGCCACAGATGGCTCTTGGCTGCTAGCGTTCTGTGAGGAACTCTGCAGCCCACCTCGGCCAATTCGAATGATTCTTTCCACCATTATGCTCCATTCTGCTCAATAAATTAACACATTTACTCCCTTTGGAAACCCTTTTATCAGTAATTCTTAAACATCCCAATCGGAAAGGATGGTTTAGGAGCTCATTGCAAGTGGCCTGCTGGGGAATTATGGCATCCTTTTTGCCTGTTACAAGTGGTGCCCTTTAAAAGAGGGCATAACAGGGATATTGGTGCTTTGCACAGCAGAATTCACATTTACTGCTACTTACCAGGTGTTTTGCTGGGGAAAATTGTGGAGATATGAGATTTTCTAGGAAAGCTGTAATTGTGATCATTGTATAAACCGTTGAGAAGGGATTTTAAAACAAGCATTGGCATAGCCAATAGGTGTTTCCTTTGGGACCTTATAAGTGTTTAGCCATGCATCACTTGCTGTTGCACCAGGATATTGTGCTGGATAACTAAACACTTATAAAGTCCCAAAAGCGAGATCTATTGGCTATGCCAATGCATGGTTTTTAAAGGTATTTAAATCACTTGAAAACATTGAAAAAAAAACACCAGAATGGACCACAAATAGAAACTGAAAACAGGAAAGCCTAGGTATACTGAAAGGATGACTGTCCAAGTGAAGCTACAAGTAAATATACTGGAGAGCACTTGAGTGGCTTAGGTTCACGTCAAGGGCACCCTGAAAGAACAAGACATAAAGAAAAGGCATATACAGTGCTGACACTGGCAGTCAGCAGCTGAATTTCAGGTTCAAATGTAAGCAGCCAGATGGAGCAAGGGAGACCCATAAGGTTGAGGGAGGGTGAAAGACGCACTGGAATGCAAGTGGGAAACATCAGGCTCAAATGGAGAACATGGAATGTTAAAGTGGGCCTATGCAAACTAAATAGAGGTACATAAGGTCTATATTCCACCACCAGGGGCAAATATGCGACACTGCAGACCTGTATTACATGGCAAACAAGCTACATTGGGGCACAAGGGGGCTAAAAGGTCCACTTATTTCTTTTGGGCTGACTACGGTCGCTGTTCCCCTAACACATTCACCCACCCAAATATGTACACCTACCACTTACCTGTTCTTCAATGATGAGACTGTTTTTCCTAAGCACATATTCCATCAAAGTTCTTCCGTTCATATCATAATAACCTTTGGTTGTTAAATTTGATAATAAACTTAACGTGGCAAGAATAACCTGTGATGAAGCAAAAAATAGTAAGCATGGTTAGTGAGAAACCCTTTTGATGTATAAATAAAACCAAATCCCACATTCTGGTGAGGGAGCAGCACGGGAGTGTGAGAAAACCATACAATCTCTCCTTTCCTTTTGTTCATAGAGGAAATAGAAATACACTTGTATGTGTGGAAAGCTAGTACCTGGATACAGCCTTTTCAAAAATATTGGAAAAGGGTTATTAAGACACTCTGAGAATAAAACTTGAATCAATTTAATTAAACTGTTTTTACGGAATGTCTGACCGAAGCATGATTGAGGGAATATTCAAACATTCCAGGTGATGTACGCCTTCTATAGGTGATTGGAACTTGGTAAAAGATTGAAAGATACATTGCAAAAGATGTCTAGGTAGGTTACAACTAGCAAAGAAGCTCTCAGGACCATGTATTGATTACAAAAATGCAAATGAGAAATCAGTAGGCTGTGGATTCCGATAGTGTGGACATGAAAAAAACCTAGAGTAGTCTGTCGGAAGAATGATGGCCACTGTCTAACTCAACCTGCAGGATTTAGCAGACCTACACCATCCCAACACGGCCAGCAGATAACAAATGGGTTAAAGTACTCAGAGTCCATTGTCCCACACCTTGTTGTTTGGTTGATCCATGTCACTTTCAAGAAAGCATTTTGGCTCAAGACCGTAAATAGTCACAGTCTCCTCTAGTTGCCGGGTTAAAATTCACATCCCTAACATGGCTCTGTACGCTGCATATTTGCATAGGATGGACCCAATGGCTTCAACCTCCAAAGAATACGTCCATGTTTTATTTCTTTGATACTTATATTCCTGGTAGAGTTCTGTGTCTGATGTTTCTGGTTTAGTCTACCAAGAATCTAAGGTTTAGATCATGCCCTGACGTTAAAAAATGGTCTACCCAACAAACCTCTCAAAGAGAATACACTAGAGACCCAGTCATGGAAATTCAAGTTTTTGTTGGTTATCCAAAGAAAATGACTCTGTTGATTTTCCTTCATGCCTATATCCTGTGCTTGCTTACATGCTGAACACGGTGATGCTGATGCTGAAGTTGCCTGCTTTCTCAATTGAACTGACATTGGGCACATTGTGGACATACATGGAGTCAACAGAGTTACATATATTCCAATTTCTACACACAATACATCTTTTATATCACAATCAGACTTTTCAAATGTGCACATTGAATATTATCCTGTATTATTGAACTATGTTTGAATTAGCTGAAACATAGCCCAGATATCATTCTTGTCTCATCAATAAAATATCTTACACCCCGGTTGTTGAAGATTGGGGAGATATTAATATACAAAGCTTCAAACCCCCCGTCATTATCATCAATACTCTCTTCAGTGAGGGGAATTACAGATCAACTCTATGTGAAATACAGACCAAACATGTGGACAGCGCACAAGAATTGTTTCTTAACACACACTTATTCAACAATTAGGGAACAGGGACTTTCTATGGGATTGGGTCTGAAAATTAGTTGACACAGAGAAGGACAGGAAAACTTGGATATGTCCACTTGAACAGGGAAACAGTAGAACCCAAGACACTGAGGAGACACACATGGATCGAGGTTGCATGACCCAACACCTCCACGGAAGACCAGCCTTAGAAAAAGACAACAGACTGTGGTATACGCACCACTGCAATGAGTCCATGTAAGTAGAGAATAATGCACTATTCAAAAAGTGCATAACTTAAATTAGATTGCGTTGCTAATTATGAAACTGCTTGAGCACAGAATGCTGCACACATAATAACTTGATGGTACCTTGTGATTGTCATCCTCAAGCACGTGACGGACAGCATCCAGATAAGAGGCACCTTCTGAATCTATGAAATGAAGCCATACATCAAATGTTCATAACACATAGATATTGCCTTTGTCTAGTAAGATCAGGAATAATAGATAAGTAAATGAAGCTTCCACTATTAACTGTGCCTACCAACCTGAGGGTCCTGTCAAGTGTTGATGTGTGAGTCTGAGACTGTGAGCCTCATGGGCCTATCAATGTCTTCCTGTTCTACTGTGCATGTCTGTGTCATCATGTACCACTGAGTGGGTCTGTGTCTTCCTGCCCCATATTTTATGTCCCTTTTTGTTCCTGACCAAAGTCTATGTCAGAATCTCTTTCCACAGTATCCCTGTCCAATTATTGGCTCACAGTGGGAACAATTTATCAAAAAGACAGATGTGGCAATGTTTGACCACTACTTTATTCTTCACCACGACTCATGTTAACGGAGGGAGGATTTATTCTTAAATTACAGTGCTCTACCAGGAACTGTTGGCAGTCAGTGTAGCTGAGGAATATGAAATTGAGGTGATTTGCTCATAGGTGCACCATGTTGGTTAAGTAAGAGGGTAAGTTGAAATTATAACTTAGGGCTCCACATTCCATGAAAAGCATTTAAGTCCTTTAACTATCTTCCATGTCTATCGAAATCACATGCTGCCACCCACCCACTGACAGGCTTACCAGTTTCAGCGAGAAGCTTGCAGAGCAGCTTTATTGTTGTGGCACGGGACTCTGCACCCATATGGATCAAGCTACTTTCCAAATATTTAAGGACCTCACTAGAGCTAGAATGGGCTGAAAGAGTAAAGTGAAGAGAAAAATAGACATACATGAAAAATTACATACAATAAAATCACGCACAGAGGAACTACACGCAGGGGAGCAGGTCATCAAGGCCAAATGTAAGGAAATTGTTCAACGCATATTCAGGAGGTACAATATCAATGGTTTGCAACATTTAATGATGATCGGTGGAGCACATGGTACTCATGTGACTACTATAGCTGTATATAGTAAATTGGACAACGTGTTCCAATAGAAAGCTAACAAATGCACTGGGAAGGGAGATCATTACTGAAGCAACAGTAGCTTTTAAGAAGATCAAGTGATGTGCACAGTAGTGGACAGAAATGGTAAAGACCGTAATATACTTGCAGTATCACAAATATATACATATATACATTTATGACCAACTCACCCAGTGACAGGATAATGGCCGTGGACACCTTGACTGACTCTTCCCTTTCATCTGAAACTCCACAGTAAGGTGCGCAGATCTGTCAATAACAAAGCCATATTAAACAATAATGGAAGCTAGGCTATTTGAAAGCCAATCCTATACATCTGGAAAGCAAATTCCATTCAGTGGGGAAATGACGGCATAAGAGTTTGTCAGGATTTGTGGGGCCATGATCCATACAATGCTACAGCAAAATCAATTATGTGGAAAACAGCATATTCAGGGAGCCCGATATTGGTGGAATTGCAAATTCTCAGTTGCCACTCTAAGTTTAACACCTTAGTTTCCTATTGTTTCTGCATGGTTTGGAGACTGAAGTCTCACGACATTGCAGCAGGCAGTCGTACTGAATGCTATTTAACACAGTTGGCACTAGTGACAGCGTCTGCTTTTCAAGGAAATCAAGACAGAGGCTGTTATTGCACTTCAACTTTGTTTATCTCCAGGGACTGTAAGTGTGTTCCCCCTTTGCATCTCACAGTTTCTGGCTAGCAAGGTGGGTTGCATCTTTTCAGAGCGGGCCTCTTTTGTGCACTTTTCCCCCCTTTTGCTTTCCCAATTTCTGGTCGGCAGAGTAGGGAGCAAGTGTTTCTGTTGGTGCCTGCATTAGGGTCTTTTTCTGTTCTCACCGCCACTCGCTGCGTCTGTCGTACCACTAGCAGTAATTTCTTTTTTTTGTTCTTTGCTGGCATTCAGTTCTCGCAGATTGGTCCCCCCATCAGAGCTGCATGTCTTTTTGGTTCCTGTTCATTGCAAATTCCGCACACCAGCATTGCAATTTAGAATTTCATGCCATGGCCATCAAGTTGTGTACTTCCTTCTTTAGGTCTTGTGACGTAAGCAGCACATGCGCTGCTCTCGTCTTACGAATCTTCTTGGAATTGATACAAATCCAAAAGCCTCGTCCTAGCTCGACCTTCAGCTTTGATTCGTGTGCGACGATTGGCGTCACAAATTATGCCAATAGCAGTGCAATGATAGCATGCAAGGCATGTAAATCGCTGCTTGTTGCCATCCTGTCTCCTTTTAGCCACGCCCAGCGGGATTGGATCTCTTACCCGCGGCGTGACACAGTAGGTATATTATCAGCTTGCCGCACTTTTTTTGTAAGCTTGTTTATTCTCTGCCGCCGGTAACTGTATGCCTCTCATAATTATTTATTTTGTTCATTGACGCACTTTTTTTTGTAAGCTTGTTTTATGTAGGAGCTATTAAGTGACAGAGTGTTGGGGACACATACTTTTGTAGAAGGGAATACTG
The DNA here is from genome assembly GCF_964261635.1 of Lissotriton helveticus. Classification (NCBI taxonomy): domain Eukaryota; kingdom Metazoa; phylum Chordata; class Amphibia; order Caudata; family Salamandridae; genus Lissotriton; species Lissotriton helveticus. The sequence continues at coordinate 1,245,463,512 of NC_136059.1, read as the reverse complement.
AATATTACTTTAAGGGTGATTTGTCATCAATTATGTTTGGCCATTTAAAAATGAATAAAACACGTTTTCCTCTCCTGTTTTAACAAAATGTTTGAAATAGGGATCCTGACATTTCACATCAAACCTTTAATTACTCATTTCCTGCTGGCTGCTCTCTAGCAAATCCCAGGCATTACACTGCTTCTATTCAAGCAACATGGCGTCCACGCTTGCCTTACTTGATTGACATTACAAGCTTGAACGTTACCATTCTAGTCTTTTGTGCAGTCCATGGCCTATCTTGCCTCCAGGAACGGAAGCTTACTGAGCCATGGCTGAGGCGGGTAGCGAGGCCTCGGGTGGAGAGGAGGAGGGTGGCAGAGCCCGCAAGGTCTGCAGGGTCGCAGCGGCTAGAGCAACGCGCTTCTGGCGGCCTATCTGCTGAGCCTAGCCCTGGGGTTAGACTTGGGACCCAAGGGTCCCTGTGCGACAGCGCGAGTATGAGTGGGTGCATACCCGTCACTCACTTTCACGTTTCTTAGGTCTATGACTGAGTAGTTTGTGTAGTTGTGGTGTTTTCATTGCACTACAATACTTTAACCAAGCTGCTAAGTAGCTCTTTCACCCCGTAAATGTTTAAATCTTGAGTGTCGAAATATTATGTTAAAGGCTCTTATTTAAAAAGCCACTTCTGGCTGAACGTGCCACACCTGAACCGGTCATTTAAGGAGTTGTGACACTGGTCTTCGACTCTAGTCACTCTGATGACTGATTGGTGTCATAATTGCGGGTGAGCAGCCACACGGAAGATGACTATGTAGGTCTGTTAGTAGGGAAGAGCATGATAATGGGGGACAACCATTACAACGCGGTCTTTACACCGCGATATGTTTACAACGCGGTCATTATAACGACTTGCGCTGGATGGCGCTATATAGTAAGGAATAGTATGATTTACTATTCCAATACCTTCCCTACAGTTACGTAGCTGGAGTTGGAATAGTAAATCATACTATTCCTAAGTCCAGCGCCTCTAGCGCAAGTCGTTGTAACGACTTGCATTGTAATGACCGCGTTGTAAACGTATCGCGGTGTAAAGACCGCGTTGTAAGGACATACATTCCATGATAACAGCAGGTATGTTTTGACATGAGCACGACATCTTTGTAAGTCATCTTTGAACATGTGTGAAACCTAAAGCAGCATCTCGTAGGTGATTGGATGAAACCGAAACAGTAATGGATAGAGCGACTCCACTGAACAGTGGCATTTCCTTCTAGAGACAATTGGTAAAACCCTATGATACACGTGGTTCGAGGTTCCATGCAGGGAACTTGATTCTAGGAGTTTGACATCATGGGATTTTGACAACTTGGCTTGTAGGTATGCTGCTTGCAGGTTAAAGTCCGAGACAGGGACAAATATTGTGACACAATAGGAGATATAGAGAATGACAAGACAGGTACATGTATGGAAAGTTGGTATGTCTGGGACGCATCAAGATGCTCTTTAAGCCTGAAGGATATTTCACAATAGCCTTGGCAGTTCGTCTGAAAAGGCGAGACCTGTGACTTCAGATGTTAGAAGCAAAACCCTGCTCAGATGCGTTCTACCCCAATTGAAGCCTGACACCATGTGGGTATGGTGTGCGACAAGGTGGGTTATGAAGAATGACAGGGCAGTATATGAGGGTTATATGTATTGTTATGGGTGGAGGAAGAGAGACTAGTGCATGAGGACTTTGACATGGCGTAAGGGAGACGGCTTGATGCATGATGACAACTGCTAGTAGCGGAACACCTGCACATTGAGACTTGCTACCGGGAAGACACAGAGTGACACGTGAAAATACTGAACAACTGTAAGTGGGTGGTAAGCATGACACTAGTAGGAAGGGGTTAGGAACATTGCATACGTTGAAGTGAGGCGGAATTGACACTACAATTACGTGGTGTTTAAACTTTTGACATCTGTACACAGACACCGACTGAATCACTACTAGAAGCTGTAGCCCCTGCCCGAGCACAATTGCTGCGATTCAAACATCTAAACAATACAGGAAAATAAAGAAACAAGTGTACATCAAACAAAATACAGAACATATGCAATTCTTTCACTTACAAATAAAAAACTATGGAAAAGTTGACATTTTAATTGGAAGGTTGGAACTTTTCAAAATGTGTTTTTATTTCTCAGATTCAAAACAATATGCTAGACTTGCAAATCACTTTCTTTTTTGTTCCTACTGCTTGCTTTTTTCGTGTCTAGCAGTGCTCCAGTTGAGGCCACCATTTGTCCAACTGGATTCTAGTTGCTGTTCTTGTGCTGCTCCCACACATCATGCTAACAGTACGAACTTAATTTGTAGACTCCCAGTTGCAAATTCCTACTAATTTATAGAACATTAATACATTTTCGATGTTTAGCTAGGTTTGCTTAATTAATTTGCTAATATTTGATTTGATTTTCTATTGTGGGCAGCCTGAGTAGGTGTTGCGGAACCCAGGTTAAGAACCACTGCACTACATGGTAGAATTTATAATATCCAGGCTGGAGGCATGGCTTTGAAGAGCAATTCCCATGTAACATGAGCCAGGTTGCCACCACGTTGATAGTTACTCTGGAGACCGAGATCATATAACTAATTCATAGGTGTGAAGACCTAGAAAATAGGTCCAGACAGGCAATCTAAGAGGCTGTAATATGGAAAAGGAAAGGGAGAAGAATGAGAATATGTGGTGGAGTGTTTGAACAGCTCTTTAGACTTCCCTATAGGGATTGAAAGAGCCCATAAATGGGGAGAGAGAGAGCTCTATGACAAAGCTAGACCTCAGGACATTGTGGCAAAGATCTCCTTGTGTTTGCCAAGATATCCACATACCATCTGAATAAATTAATTCTTGCAGAGAGGATCAAACAGAATACCATTCAAAGAGGAACCTGTAAAGGGATGGTTTTCCAAGACTTGATACACGACTCTCGGAACAAGTAGACTGTTTATGGGATAGCATGGTTTTTTCTAAATATAAATGAATCTGAAACACTTGCACTGATGCCTGCACAAACAGAAGTGAAGGGATTTAAAAAATAACTTCTATTACACTAAATATTAAGGACTTTGCATCACCCCATCACTGCCAAAGATGGTCCCTGATAATCGGTCAGCATTAGTAAAAGATATTAAGCAGGATATGAGTAAATGTAGTATGCTCCCAGTCTCTTGGAAAGTACTTATAGCAGCAATAAAAAAACAAGCATTGAAAATGCAATAGGTCTCGCTTTTGATTAAGTTAAAGCCATTTGCTTTGCTAATGCTATTGTATAGCAAAGCGAATGGCTTTAACTTGATGAAAGGCGAGACCGATTGCATTTTCAATGCTTGTTCTTAGGTCTTTCTTCTGTGTAGACCGAGGTCTTGAATGCTCCAAGTTTGGTTTGTAAGGATATTCCAGAAAAATTATGCATTTGGATTGTTTGAACTTATTTGTAGGGTAGTTTCTGTACATATTGACTTTAGGAACCCCAGCTGGATCAATAATGAATTTACTTTGATCGATGACATTAATCAGATGTATATGATCTATACTATTTATCATTATATATATAAGTATATGTTATATAGTAAAGTCTAGATGGACAATTGACTCTCAGATATAATCATTGTTAGTGATTATATCTTTGTTTGTAAACCATTGTTATTGGGCAAATCTTTTCTTTTTCATGTCTCCATTTTTGGTGTACCTCCCTGTGTCCCTTCCCTTGTCAGGCCACTCTGTTCCTCTGCTACCTATTATCAGAGCCAGAGTTGCTGGGAGGTAGACTTATGGGTGGTTCCTGCTGATGACCTCCCAACTCTGAAAGAGCTGACAGAGGTATTTGCAATGTCTTCTTTCTTTGCATCCTTGAAGCAAATTGGTTCATATAGGCTCTTTATGGAAGATAATTTAATATTTTATACAAGCGAGTTCCCAAATGTTTCCCTCTAAAAATACTCTTACTATAAATTGGATTAATGCAGGACCCTCTTTGTTAGGAAATGTCAGTTGTCTCCTGCTGAAATACTTTGTATGTCCTCATGTATATACTTACCAGGTGATGCAGAGCTGTAAGCACGGTTGGCACAGTTTCATTCAGTGCTCTGCAACTCTTGGTAACAGCTGCCTTCATGCATAACTCAAGGGTCTGCAAGGAGATAAGACAATTGAGATGAGGCCAAAGGGCAAAATCGAGGACATGGTGAGGGTCAGTGGTAAATGACAAAGGTCAAAGTATAAATTCTGTATGAATGCTAGAGTGAGTTTGTGTGTGAAAAAGCTCTCTTATGTACTAATTCTAAATACACATGACCACAAGTATTTTTTGAAAGGTGTCCATTAATATGGCTAATTGTTTCTTCATTGATGGCTCTGTTTTTTTGACTCACAGTGCCTCACACAGGAGTACCCTTTTATAATTAATGCCTGTCAGCAATCAAGATCTCTAAAGTCCATAGGGATTTCTGTAGAGGTTACCTAATGGAGTCACCTTTTGGATTATAGTCCTTCAAGGAACCACAAGAGAACATATGCAGCATTTAACTGGTGTAACTGTAACAAATGATGAATGGAATGCTGAAGGATTCAAACATGCTCCCCCAGTCAAGAGATATGGTTTAAATCCATCATTCTTTTGCCCACTATGCCACCAGAGTTTGGACCCAGCCTTATGCAAATCAGTCTTGACACTGTGCCTCATGGGAACAGTCCAGAGCAAATCGCCAAGCCAGGTCCTCCCTTGACCAGAAACAAGCATCCTGGGACCGGTTTCAGGTTATGTCACCCTTTATCAGCCAGGCTAGCTTCAATACAGTGGCAGAGTGAGCAAGGGACCCATGTCTGTGAATGTCCTTCCCACTTAGGGTGAAAAGTGTAACTGCAACAAATGATGGACGGAATGCTGAATGATTCAAACATACTCCCCAAGTCAAGAGATCTGGGTTAAATCCATTGTTCTTTTGCTCACTGCTCCACCCCAGTTTGGACCCACCCATATACAATCAGCCTTGACCCTGTGCCTCATGGGAACAGTCCAGAACGAACTGCCAAGCCAGGTCTCCCTGGACAGGAAACAAGCATCCTGGGACCAGTTTTATTTCACCCTTCATCAGCCAGGCTAGCTTGAATCCAGTGGCACAGTGAGCAAAGGACCCACGTCTGGCGCATACACATCCCACTTAGGGCGATAAGTGTAACTGCAACAAATGATGGACGGAATGCTTAATGATTCAAACATTCTCCCCCAGTCAAGAGATCTGGGTTTCCTTTGCATATGTCACCCCAAGTTGGAAGGGTATGCCCAGACGTTGGTCCCATACTCACTACACCACTGGATTCAAGCTAGCTTGGCTGATGAAGGGTGATGCCCTCAAACTGGTCCCAGGATGCTTGTTTCCGGTCCAGGGAGGACCTGGTTTGGCAGTTTGGGCTGGACGGTTCTCACAAGGAACAGGGTCAAGACTGATTTGCATATGGCTGTGTCGCAACTGGGGTAGTGTGGTGAGGAAAAGAATGATAGATTTAACCCAAATCCATGTGACTGGGGGTGAATGTTTGCATTGTCCAGCATTTCGTCCATCAATTGTTCTTTACATATGTCACCCTAAGTGGGTGGGTCCGATGCTCACTACAACACAGTATTCAAGCTAGCCTGGCTCATGCAGGGTGATGCCCTGAAACCAGTCCCAGGAGGCTTGTTTCCAGTCCATGGAGGACCTGGCATGGCAGTTTGGGCTGGAAAGTTCCCACAAGGAACTGGGTCAGGACTGATTTGCATATGGCTGGGTCCAGACTGGGGTGGTGTATTAGCAAAAGAATGATGGATTTGACACAGATCGTTGTGACTGGGGGTGAATGTTTGCATTGTCCAGCATTCTATCCATCAATTGTTCCTTTTGCATATGTCGTCCTAAGTAGTACGGGTATGCCCAGATGTGGGTCCCGTGTGCACTACAACACTGGATTCAAGCTAGCCTGGAGGATGAAGGGTGATGCCCTGAAACCGGTCCCAGGATGCTTGTTTCTGGTCCAGGGAAGACCTGGCATGGCAGTTTGCGTTGGACTGTTCCCTCAAGGAACAGGGTCAAGACTGATTTGCATATGGCTGGGTCCAAACTGGGGTGGTGTGGTGAGCAAAAGAATGCTGGATTTAACCCAGATCTTTGTGACTTGGGGTTAATGTTTGCACTGTCCAGCATTCCGTCCATCAATTGCTCCTTTGCATATGTCACCCCAAGTGGGAAGGGTATGCCCAGACGTGGGTCTGGTGCTCACTACACCACTGGATTCAAGCTAGCCTGGCTGAAGAAGGGTGATGTCCTGAAACGGGTCCCAGGATGCTTGTTTCCAGTCCAGGGAGGATAGGCTTTGCAGTTCGGGCTGTATGGTTTCCATAAGGAACAGGGTAAAGACTGATTTGCTTATGGCTGGGTCCACACTGAGGTGGTGTGGTGAACAATAGAATGATGGATTTAACTCAGATCCCTGTAACTGGGGTTGAAGGTTTGCATTGCCCGGCAGCCCGCCCATCAATTGTTCCTTTGCAAATGTCACCCTAAGTGGGAAGGGTATGCCCAGACGTGGGTGCCGTGCTCACTTCACCACTGGATTCAAGCTAGCCTGGCTGATGAAGGGTGATGCCCTGAAACTGGTCCTAGGATGCTTTCTCAGGCTAGACTGTTCCCACAAGGAACAGGTCTAAGACTGACTTGCATATGGCTGGGTCCAAACTGTGGTGGTGTGGCGAGCAAAAGAATGATGGATTTAACCCAGGTCATTGTGAAGGTGGGTGAATGTTTGGATTGTCCAGCATTCTGTCCATCAATTGTTTCTTTTGCATTTAACTGGGGCATGCCCTAACGCATGTATCCTAGAATCACTTCTTGTCATTGTGGGCCCTGTATTCCTAACCACAGTTGCTGAAGGCCCTCGTTTCGGTTGTCCTAGTTGTCCTGGTGATTTTAGTTCTCTGGGTTGTCTGCTATGCTTGCTTCTTATGGCACTCTTGTCTAGATCCTCTTGGCCATTTTAGTCCCTCCCCCCGGTCATGGTCTTCTTGTTCCTCATCCTCCTGCTGGTCTTGATGGCACTAACCAGTTTTGTTGATCTCCATTTCCTTTTTCAAATCCTTATTCTGCATTTGCTACACCCATCCCTAGTCCTCCTAATGCTTGTTCTCATGATTCTCTTGTTGCTTGTATCCTGGTCCTCCTGGTCCACTGATACTCTTGGTGGACCTGGTAGTCCTAGTGCTCCTAGTCTTCTCGGCTGCCCTGGTCCCTCTGCTCCACCTGGTCATTCTCCTCTTCCTGGTCTTCCTCCAGCAGGTTTTCCTCTTCATGCTCCTGGTTTACCAGCTCTTCCTTTTCCTAGTTTTCCTTTTTTCTAGATCTCTTCCTCCTGATCATCTTCTTAATCTTCTTTACCCTGGCCCACCTCGTAGTTTTCCTCAAACTCATACTTCTGGTCTTCATCCACATATTCTTGGTCCTGATCTTCTGGGTATTGATAATTAGTCATAAGTGGCCCTTATCCTCCTGAGCCCCTTGTCCTGTTGGTAAATATTAACTTTACCATGGTGCTTCTTGCTGTGTCCCTCCTTGTTGTTCTTCTGGTGATCTTGCGCTGGTGTTCCTGGAACTTTTCATCCTTCTGTTCCCTGTCCTGCTGGTCCTCATGATCTTGCTTGTCCTTGTGTTCATGGTCCAGCTAGTCTTGGTCATCCTCTTCCTGGTCCTCTGGATCCTCTAGTGCCATTTCTCCTAGCGGTCCTGATGTTGACCCTCATGGTGGTCATGGTGGTGACTGCTGTTCTGTACCTCCTGGCCTCCTCTTTCTCCTTCTCTTCCTAATTCTCCTCCTCTTTCTGGTCCTGCTCCTCCTGGTTTTCCTCCTTATTCTCCTAGTCGTCTTGGAAGTCCTTTTCCTAGTCCTCCTGGTCTTGATCCTCTTGGTTTCCCTAGTACTTGGACAAGGTATTGGCCCCCTGTTGGTCAAGTGTCCCAAATCCAGCTGGTGGTCCTGGAGTTCATAAACGTTTTAGTGGTCCTGGACCCCCTTCAACTCCTCTAGTCATCCTCATGGTCATCTTCCTTCTCCTCATCCTGTGTGTGGTCTTTGTAGTGGTCTAAGTCCTCTTTGTGGATCTGGCCGTCTTCTTCCTTCTTGTTCTTGTGTCCTAGTCCTCCTGATGGCCCTCGTTTTCCACTTGCCCATCATTCTCCTCCTCTTTGGCCTCCTGGTTCTGGAATTCCTCATTCTACTTCTCCTCCTGGTTTTACTGATCCTCCCCTTTGTCTTGAGCATGCTGGTCCTCATGTCCTTGTGGTCTCAGTCATTCTGGCCGACTTGGTCTTTGGTGCCTGATCCTCCAGGTCTGTTTCATGGTCCTACTGATATAGCTTTCTCTTCTTTCTTTTTGACAACCAGTTCCTAATCCTCCTGGTGGACCTGGTCATTCGCCTCCTCCCCCATTCGGTTGTACTGGCCCTTTTTCTGGTCCTTTGTGAGATTCTTGTACCCTTGTCCTCCTCTTCTGTGTAACCTCTTCACCCCCTAGTTCTCCCTCTTCATCCCACAGGTCCTCTGGGTATCTGCCTGATTCTACAAGTGCTTCACCAATATATCCTCATCCAAAGTCAACCAGATACAGCCTCCAGAGGACACACTGAGATTGAGAATGGGTAGATGGATACTAATGAAAGGAAATTAGCCCCTTGTTTGCATTCAGACAGTAAAATACAGTCATAATTCGGATGTTCCTCTAAACCCTGGATGTGGTGCCACTACACCTCTTTCAGTATTAGCATTAGTGGATAAGGGATTTCTCAATGTCCCTCTTGCAGCCCAGCACATTGTGAACCAAGGGAGTGCAGATGTGCCTAATAGGGGGAGGGGTTGCTTAGAAGAGACACCAAGGTGACTTAGAGGCAGTAGCTGTAGCACATAAGATGGGTGACTGAAAGCAGTTTTAGGATACATTTAGGTTCACAGATGTTAATGAGGAGAATGATCAACTGCAGTGAAGGCTCAGAAGACTCATCAGGGGAACAGCTTCAAATGTGCATGGCCAGTAGGGCTTACACCAAAATGTTGTCATTTGTTTTTGGTTTGTAGCTGGCTTTCACATTTTTATTCTAAGTGGAGGCTGTCAAAAGAAGGCCCATAAGGGAATCATAACACCCTGTCCTTTGAACTGTAAGAGCTCAGACCAGGCAGAAACTGACTCACTTAGGACCTCAACATTAATCTTCTAGTCTCAAGGCTCATAAAAGAATATTTCTGTGCAAATGAAAATTGGCAGATTCAAGAAGTAATGATTCCAATAGTGAGTCCACCAAGGTCTGCCTCGCTTGCTTTTCCAGCAAATACAATTTGCACCCCAGTAACTGTAGACTATTTAATTTGCAAAAATATTTTTTAAGTTCACATCGCAACCACAAATAGTATTCAATAATGCAAACACATTATTGATTTCCAACATGGTACATTTCAAGGGCTCCTCCTAAGACTGCTTTGTTTTACCTGTTTGGTCACCAGGTTTAATACAAAGTCATTGTGATCTTTAGTGAAGGTCAGTTATACATTTACTTGGACTGTCTAACTTTTATTTCAAAGGGTGTATGCAGCCCCTCAGACTAGAGAAGATACAATGGCACACTGTTTGTTCCAAGAGGTCTTCTTCTTCAACCAACTTTATTTTGATTCAAGAAACCATAAAAGTGCACAGGACAAAAGCAATATAAATACATAAAAGCACAATAGATACGAATCACAGGTCATAGCAGTGTAATATATAAAACAATTACGTTAATAATACATTGATTGTGAAAATGCTAAAACAATACTAAAATGAAAACCGAACGGACAAAAACCTCAGAAAAAAGTTCTAGGAAGTGGGCTCATTAGGGGTCGCCTATGTTACCTGTGTTATCTATATTATTGTCTAGTGTGGGCAGGTCAAAAATATTCACTAAAATAGGTGGGGTACTAATGAGCCCTGCAATGATTGAAATAATATAATTTTCAAGCACTAAAACATAAATGGATGTCATTATACTGATACATTTCACCCAGCTGCTCGTCCTAATATAATGATAGGAGACTTATATTCGATTTTGCGATACAATCATACAAGTACATAAGAGAATCCATCAAGGTAAAAAAAAGTATATGAATAGATTTATACGGCATACAATACAAGTGGTATTGTCCCCTATCGTACCACTTTATGAACACCTCATATGAAACATTGATACTTTATAACATATTAATTGTGAATTTAAAAGTTGTAAAACAAAAAAGCTGCCCTGACCCAATCAAAGGAATCAATTAAAAGAAGGGGATTTAAAAATGTGTGACGGAGCTGTTCAAACATAGGACATATCATCCCAATGTGCAAAATATCACTTTTAAAAGACAAATTACAGGAACAAAATGGAGAATCGGTATACTTAAACCATTTTTCTTCTCGATTTAACAACTGATGAAACAGACCCAGCCTAAAAAAGTTAAAAGACAGTACTGGTGAACAGGCATCCCATAGAGTAAGTATGACTCTATCCCTGGAACTGTCTTAAACATGATACATTTTTTAAATAATGGTTTGGCCAGTGATAGAGCTTCTCTCTCAGCAGCCTGGAACTAACTGTCTGTTGGACTCCTCCCTGTGGTCATGTGCATTCTTGTCAGCAAGCGAGTGAGGCTGCGGTGTTGGAGAGTGGAACGGCCGTTTGGAAGTGGCATTGCGGGATTTGCCTCATTGTAGCCGTAGCCGTAACCGTAACTCCTCTGCCACACCTCTGAGTACTGTGTTGGGCGCTCCCGCTGCTGGTGCTGCTCCTTCAAGAACCAGGTGCGGTGTGCCATGGTCACACACGGCTTTTTGCAGCCTCTTGCGGCGGCAATTGCAGTTGCAGCTGAAGTGATACGAGCCAAGAGCCCTTGTGCCGGCAAAGAACACGGAGCACTAATGTCATCTAGAGGTGAGGAGAGGAGAGGGGAGAGCTATGCTGAGGGGAGAGCCGTGGTCAAGTACTTACTTTCGCTTAGTTGCTGCCCCCTCTCAACTCCCACTTGACTCCCACTTGACCCTCTTGACTCTGCCCAGCCCCTTTTCAAACCCTGATGGCCATAAGGCCCTATTGCTCTGTCTCGTCCTGCTGACTCAACTCTTCACCAATTCATGCCTTTGGGCCCGTGCAGAGGAGTAAATGGTAGTCAGGTGGACTAAGTCCCCCGAAATCCAGAGATTCAGCGGCAGCATCAGCCGCAGTCCAGCGGCCGTCAGGCTAATTAGACAGGTCGCGTGACCAGCAACTTGGGAAGCCAAGCACAAGCGCAACCACCATTAGTAGGTGGCTGCTAAGTGAGTGACCCGGTAGCCAGCAGAAGCGGGCCGAACAGGACCGGGTGCAGCTTGTAAGCGAGCTGCATTGTCCCCACTTGTTGGCCCCGATTGCCTCCCACTTCTCCTGCTGCATTCAGGAGCAGCATCGCAGAAACAGAAAGGAGAGCAGAGAATAAAACAAGGGCAAAGCAGTGTACAAAGACAACCAGAGACGGTAGCAGCTCTGTGGGGTTAAGAGTTCTTTCTTGTCCTGTCGGTGGGGGTTGAGAGACTCGGGCCCCTGGCTTCTTACTGCACCTAGTCCAAGAGGGGTTCCAGTAGGTGTTTCTCAGTGCATTTAGTGGTGGCTGACCAGCTGTCCTCTGCTCCCAGCGTCTATTCCTCCTTGCTGGTGAAACTGCCTGGTACACAAAGATGCAACTGGAGCCAGCATGCAGATCCACGTGAAGTCTAACTGTGAGAAGTTGGCCTGGCATATGTTGTCCACTATTCTAGTGGGCACCTTGCACCAGTCCAAATGACCCTTATTGATGGTAGGTTTAAAGATAACCTATATAGAAAGCTATCCTAGTGGTAGCCGTGGAGTGCAACATTCAGGCTAAGTCTTGAAGGAATGTAAAGCAGCTTGTTTTGCCAGTCTATAATCTCATGAATGACCAATTGAAAGGAGAACCACGCTAGGTATATATATAACATATATGTATTTATTCTAAACACATCCCTCTAGTCTCTTTATGAGGCTAGAGGCGAAAGTACATTTGGTAAACTTAATTAGCACACAGTAAATTAGCACAATATATTATTAGCCCTAGGGGCATAATAAACCATATACTAAGAAAGTAGTATAAGAACTACAATAGACATAGAGACAAGGCCTAGGGCCTGTAAAGCCGCTGGGGCAACCAGGAACCACCCAAGGTAGTGACAGAGATGACCCACGGGGGACACGTGCAGTGTCTAAACACAGCCGAGAATCACCATTGACTTCTATGGAGAAAGTTGAGGTTAGAATTTTAAAGATTAGGGACACTTAGAAGTGGACTTGGAGCAAACCCATTTAGAACTAGGCAGTTCTAGAGTCAATACCCACGGGAGCACCGGAGTACTCGAGTTACCTCACCCGTGGAAGCCGAGTGCATAGGTGTCTTTTCGTGTCGGGTTTCGTCGTCGTTTTCTATGGTGAGCTGCGGAAAAGAGCTGCAGCGACCAAGTAGAAAGTGTCCGGACGGATCCAAGGGTGGATTAGAGAGATGAAGAGCCTGAAAGCAGAGGGGACAGAGTCTGGGTTACTAGCCAGTGACTGGGAAGGCGATGAGCCGATGCCCACCGATGTCGGTTGATTTCAGGTGCAGAAGGTGAAGCTTGACTCTTCAGCCATGAGGACCAGGAGGCCTCAACAACAATCAGGAGCTGGATTTGAGCTGTGCCATGAGGGATGTCGAGTGCTGTGGTGTCGGTATCTGGATTGGACCCAACAAGCCTTGGCAACAGCAACCCATGCAGATAGCAAATAAATTGGCTTCGGTGCAGACCAGAAAGGTCTGAGGGACTCACCCTTTGGAGGGCAGTCGGGGCACATCTGGAGCAATCAGGGAAGCCCAAGAAACTAAAGAGTTACCTTCGTGAGGACCCACCAGTTGACGGCCCAGGGATCGCAAAGGGTCCTAGAGCAGAAATGTTTAAAGCGGGCTCACGGAACACTAGTGGAGTGTAGGCCCACAATCTTCAGTGCAAATGGTGCTCGTGCTTGGACTATAATTTGCCCAATGCACAACTTCGGGAAAGCTTGGTAGGTTGGTGCACTAGCAAATGTGCACGGTGTCCAGGAGTTCCGGTTCCACGTCACTTGTGAGGGCTGCGGGTCTCAGCTTTGCTGGGATCTCATGTCGGCCTCGGAGAAGTCTGGAAGTCTGTGTCCTGTGTTGCAAATCTGGTGGGAGCCTTGGAAATGCAGACCGGCAAGATGCTTCTTTGGTGCCGGTTTGAACAGGGGAGTCACTCCTTGACCCCAAGGGAGATCCTTCCGTCTTCTAGTCGAAATAGAATTTCAAATTTCCAGGATATATGTTGTAGAGTTTCGTCCAGGTATAATCCAAAGTATTAAGGACTGGGTTCCTATATTTATTCTAAGTTTAGCCGTTAGCAAAGAAAAAAGCGCCGGGTATGGACGGATTCCCACTAGAGTACTACAGCACGTTCGCTGCCCAGATAGTGCCGCACCTAGCATCCACATACGATGACGCCCTAACCAGAAGCATACAACCGGAGTCATTCCGCGAATCGGTGTTGGTGACATTTCCGAAACCCCATAGAAACCCAACACTCCCGGCCTCTTACAGGCCGATAACACTTCTGAATGCAAACTGCAAGATCCTGGGAAAGCTGTTGGCCAATCGCTACAGTCAAATTCTCCCAGACTTGGTACATCCTGACCAATGCGGCCACGATGTAATACTTCACATAATTTACGTAGACTGTTTCATATACAGGACAGGGTCAAAAAGACAGATTCCCACTTGCGGCGTGCCTGGTCAGCAAACTTATCTCAGCCCCATTCCCGGTGGAGAGGGGGACTGGAAAGGGGTGCCCCCTCCTTTTTGCACTGGCAGTGGAACCCCTGGCCATACGATTACGATGAGAGGGGGAAGCATGAGATATCCCGATAGCGGAAACACTACACTGCGTATCGCTATACGCAGATGATCTGCTAATATACGTTCGGGACGTAACAGGCAGCTTCACCTCAATATGGGCAGCTTTACAGAAATTTGGAGAGACCTCCGGTCTCAAAGTCAACTGGGGAAAATCGATTGTTTACCCACTCGGTCCGCCATTTGGCGCCACAGAACATAGAGATAGGCAGACAGACATTGAAGTGGAGCGAAGCGGCCCCAGATATCTGGGAGTACGCCTATATCACTCCCCGGGGGACCTCAATGAAGGTAACCATTGCAAGTATTAGCAGGCCTACGATCAGCGGTGGGCTTCTGGAAGACACTACCCCTGGCTCCTATTGGGCGGGTAGCTATAGCTAAAATGATTATGGTTCCCAGAATGCTATATTACTTCACAAATCTTCCAGTGATCCCACCTTGTTTCTTCCATGATGCGAGTGCACAGAATGTCGAAAGGGCGACTGCTATACTCCCCACTGCTTCCCTTGGTGGGCCTCCCCCGAAAGGAAGACTACTACACCGCGAGAGCCCTGCAGGTATGGACCGATCATGACGTGACGGAAGTAGAAGCTCTGTTCCACGAAGGGCAACTAAAAACATATGAGCAAATGGTTGAATGGTACGACCTCCCGCAGGGGCAATTCTTAACACATAGGCACTCTTGGATAGCGGTCGTCAACGCTGGGACCTACGAGATGGGGAACCCCAACACACCCGGTACTGCACACGATATTACGAATGGGGGCAGGCAGACACCTGGTAACATGGCACTACAAAGCGATCTGGGAATTGACCAATGTCTCACTGGACGCATTGAGACATTCGTGGGAGGATGATGTGGGTCGAGCCCTCCACGACAAAGAATGGTCCCAGGCCTTAGAATACCATAAAAAGGTTTTTCAGGAATGCATGTTTCAAAAACATACAGTTTAATATCCTGCACCGTGCATACCTCACACCAGATAAACTACATCGGTACTATCCAGACACACAATTCAAATGCCCCCGATGTCAGACACTAGAGGCGAACTTCAGACACGTGTTCTGGGACTGCCCATCCACACAATGCTATTGGGACAAAATACATCGCACACTACAAACAATAGTCAACCTGCCACACATTACCACATGGGAGGCGTGCGCCTTAGGAATTTACCGAAAAAAAAGTCTGATAAGCTGCAGTGGCGATTCGCATCCCTAGCTATCCTCCTAGCAAAAAGAAACAAAGCCATGCACTGGAGAGCCCCTACAGGACCCCCAGATGTAGCTTGGGTGGGAGCGGTGAGCAAATGGGGGCAGCGGAGGAAGAGACCCTGAGAGAGGAAGAGGTGAAAGGCATACGTGAACAGCCAATCTCTATGGAGTGGGCGCAACTATTAATACAATTTAAACGGTGCACAGACATAATATCGACTCCAAAATATCGTTTGGACAGAATATCGAGTTTGAAATATCGTTTGGACAAAATATCGACAGGACATAATATAGACAGCCAAAATATCGTTTTTAAGGTAAGTTAAGTAATATCGACTGTAAATAATATAGAAAGTGAAAATATCCAAGTATATAATCTAGATAGTAAAAAATATCGTTTTTTAAATAATATTTAATTATTTATAGTGTTTTTTATGTTATAATATGTGTGAAAAGTGTCATTTTATGTTATAATTATTTTTAATGAATGATTTTTTTTAATTATTGTGTAATTTTATTCTGTAGCGGGTTGTGGGTTTATAGGGGAATAGGGTGGGAAGTAATTTAATTATAATTAATTAAATATGTAAATGTATTAATTGGTAGTAATAATCAATTAATTGGTAATTAAATATTATTTGTTAATTATTTAAAATGTAATTGGTAATTAATTTAATTTAATTGATTAATTGCTAATTATGTAAATTAAAATAATTTATTTCCTGTAGCGGGTTGTGGGTTTATAGGGGAATAGGGTGGGAAGTAATTTAATTATAATTAATTAAATATGTAAATGTATTAATTGGTAGTAATATTTAATTAATTGGTAATTAAATAATATTTGTTAATTATTTAAAATTTAATTGGTAATTAATTTAATTTAATTGATTAATTGCTAATTGTGTAAATTTAAATAATTTATTTCCTGTAGCGGGTTGTGGGTTTATAGGGGAATAGGGTGGGAAGTAATTTAATTATAATTAATTAAATATGTAAATTTAATAATTGGTAGTAATATTTAATTTATTGTTAATTAAACAATATTTGTTAATTAATTAAAATGTAATTGGTAATTAATTTAATTTAATTGTTTATTTGCTAATTATGTTAAATTAAAGGGGTATTTTTAGGGTTCAGGGTCAGTTTTTGGTTTTTGGGTAAAGGGGTATTTTTAGGGTTCAGGGTCAGTTTTTAGTTTTTGGGTAAAGGGTTATTTTTAGGGTTCAGGGTCAGTTTTTAGTTTTTGGGTAAAGGGGTATTTTTAGGGTTCAGGGTAAGTTTTTAGTTTTTGGGTAAAGGGGTATTTTAAGGGTTCAGGGTCAGTTTTTAGTTTTTGGGTAAAGGGGTATTTTTAGGGTTCAGGGTCAGTTTTTAGTTTTTGGGTAAAGGGGTATTTTTAGGGTTCAGGGTCAGTTTTTAGTTTTTGGGTAAAGGGGTATTTTTAGGGTTCAGGGTCAGTTTTTAGTTTTTGGGTTAAGGGGTATTTTTAGGGTTCAGGGTCAGTTTTGGGTTTTTGGGTAAAGGTTTTTTTTTAGGGTTCAGGGTCAGTTTTGGGTTTTTGGGGTACATGGGTACAGTGTAAAAATAAAGTAAAATTAAATTAATTTAATGAAATGAAATTAAATTAAATGATATTAAATTAATTTTAAATAATTTAAATAAAAAAAATTATTATATACTTACCAATACTTACGTTGTAATGGTATGCGTTGTAAAGGTATCTGCGTTGTAAAAAGATGCGTTGTAAAAACATGCGTTGTAATAGTTTTTGCGTTGTAAAAGTTTTGTTGTAATGGTAGTGCGTTGTAAAAGTTGCGTTGTAACGTCATATATCCACTGTTGCACTCTTTGGAGTGGGAATAGTAATTTTAACCCCTACGCTATCCAACGCTTTCCCTACTGTTGCACCCACTGGAGTGGGAATAGTAATTTTTACTCTTTTGTATTTGTACGTTAATAATATTGGCTATTATTTAATTAAATTTTGTTACTATATATTTATATGTTTTAAGAAATATGATTAAAAAAAAATTATTTTTTTACTTTCATTAATTATTTAATTATTAAAAGTTATTTTAAGTATTGTTAAGTATATTTTAGTAATTATTTTTTATATTAATGTAATTAAACATTGTTTTTATTAAAGTCGATATTTTTTACAACTATATTTTTGTAAACGATATTTTTAACTCGATATTTTTGTACTTACCTGTTTGTAGATAGAAACTCGATATTTTGTCTCTCGATATTTTGTCAACGATATTTTTGTTGGTCGATATTCTGTCCCTCGATATTATTTCACTGATCCAATTTAAACTAGAGACAACAGTAGAGGAGGAACCGGAGCCGACACAACCCCCGCCCCGCAACGCTTCCCAACACCCCAGGTCACAGGTCTCAATGCCAGCCGAGTGAAGCCCCCGGTGAGAGGATAGAATAGGACAGGCAGTCAATACTACTGAGACTATCGTCTGCCCCCATTACAGATCACTCATTCCCCATCCCTGGTCGCACATGACCCCACCCCCCAGGCCAGTACCCGGCTCACATACCGCCCGCCACGGCCACCTGTCCTCACCCGCCCCTTGTACTCCCCCTCCCCTCTCTTTTGTGAGACGTTTCTTCCCACAGTTTCCACTTAAGTTCCAGGCGGCGATTCGGAAGCCAACCTTTTCACATAGTACTACCGATTGAACATGCAGTAAAGGGTGATCATACACAGGTAGAGGGGAGGAAGTTACACCAGTCCTCGCCATCATACATCACAAGGGACCGGACGCAATACTGCACAGCATCATGTAACAAGACGATTTATTAACAGATACCTGAGAGATGATGTGTAACCATATTTGGAGGAATCGAACCCAAATGATAATGATGTGCTATAACGGTAGATGAGGTGTAATCAATAACTTATGTGATGATTGACCTGTGACCTGTCTGACGTCCCACATGGGAATCTGTAAAGTAAAACCCTAATAAAAAGATTTAAAGAAAAGTCATTCAGGGGTGTCACAATGGAACTATACCCCTTGACAAATCTCCTGTAGTACCCAGTCAGGCCCAAGAAAGCTCTGACCTGAGTCTGGGTAGTTGGAGCAACCCATTCCATGATGGTTTATATTTTGCTCTGCAATGGTTGCAGCTGGCCTCCACCTACAAGGTGGCCCAAGTACACAACTTGACTCTACCCTATCTGGCCCTTAGTAGCCTTGATAGTTAGGCCTGCCTTTTGCAGGGCCTTGAAAACATTTCACAGGTGGACCAGCTGATCCTCTCAGGTGGAGCTAAAGACAGCAATATCATCTAGATATCCTGCACTATAGTCTTCCAGGCCTGTTAGGACTTTATTCACCAACCTTTGAAAAGTGGCAGGTGCATTCTTCAGACCAAAGGGCATTACCACAAATTGATAGTGCCCACAGGGGTTGAGAATGCTGTCTTTGGCTTCGCATCATCAGCTGATCTGATCTGCCAGTAGCCTGCTGTAAGATCAAATGTGCTCAGAAATTTGGCAGAGTCCAACATATCTATCAACTCATCTGCTTTTGGGATTGGATGGGCATCAGTCCTAGTGACTGCATTGAGACCCCTGTAGTCAACACACAACCTCATCTCTCTCTTACCACCCTGGGTGTGAGGTTTAGGTACCAAGTCTACTGACTAGCCCAAGGGCTATCTGCGGGTTCAATAACTCCCAAATCCAACATTTTCTGGACTTCAGTCCTGATACAGTCCCTGACATGATCAGGTTGCTGGTAAATCTTATTTTTAACAGACAGACTGTCCTCAGTGTCCACTTCATGAGTGCACCAGGTGGTCTGACTTAGAGTCAGAGAAAACATATGTCTGAACTGATTGAGAACTTGTCTGCAATCAGTTTGCTGCTGGTCAGTGAGGCTGCCTGCCAAAGTTACACCATCAACTAACCCATCATCAGGGTTCTGGGAGAGGGTCACTCTATTCCACCTGTCCCTCATCAGTAGCCATGATTCTGACACATTTGTCTGCAGCCTTTCCCAATTCTTGGGGAGAGGTCAGATCAGAGTTTACCAGGTGCTGATGCAACAGCTGATATTGACAGTTATTAAGGATCTGCTCCCTCATGATCAAGTTATACAATCCTTTATAATCACACGCTTTACTGCCCAGTAACCAGTCCTCCAGAGCCTTAGTAGCACAATCAACAAAGTCAACCCAGTCCTGTGTCTGTGTCTTCTGGGTGTCTCTGAACTGTATTCTATACTGCTAAGTGGTTAAGCCAAACCCATCTATTAGAGCACTCTTCAGGACTTTGTCATCATCAGCATCCTCTTCTCCTACAGCGAGGAGCTTGTCTCTACCGTTGTCTGCAAAGGAGAGCCACAAAATTGCTGCCCACTGCTCCTGGGGGACCTTCTGTACTTTGCAGGTCCATTCCAGTGCAGTTATCCATTTGTGGATGTCATCCCCACTCTGGTAGGGAGGGAGAATCTATTTAAGTGTCTATGTTCATAGGACCTTTCCATACCACTAGGGAAGTTGCTGCCACCATGGGACTCTAGTCCCATCTTTTCTCTAGCTTTTTCAAGCTCTATGGACTCCCTTTCTAAGACTACCTTTTGTCTCCTTATTCTCAGATGAGCTTCTTTAAGCCTCAGCTGTCTCTCTCTTCTCCTGAGAGGTGACCCTCCTATGAGAAGAGACAGAAGTCCCTACGGATGTGTCAGAATGATCAGATTCCACTGAAAGTGATCTGAGTCTTCTAGGCACACCCTCAACTCTTCCTGGGGGGACAAAGAGAGGGCCACTTTGGCCGTCTTCATCTCCAGTTGGAGCTGGATTGTCCAGGTCTAGGTCATGTTTACCCGCCTGGTCAGCATCAGAGTCTAGGTCCTGTTGGTTTGTCCCACTGGGCCCTTCTTCCTCTGCTGTCCCCATCCCACTGCCTACCCTTTCAGGCTCTGAGGCCTATCTAAAGTCATCAAGCAGCAATGCCTCAATGAGGTGTTGGGTGTTTGGATTTTGTCCTGGCTTCAATTTCCTCATAGCACACAGAGCCCTTAACTCTTGAATGGGGAATGAGTCATATTTGGATGTCTAGACTTGACTGACATCTGGCAGAGACCCACTAGGTCCTGTCCTTGAAGTCATGACTAGTGAGGTGTGGTGTATGCACTACCTACTGTAGTTGTTTACCTACTAAACCTCTCTTGAGTTTTAGAAAGGGTGTACTTAAGCCCTTGACACACAACCCTAAGTTCAGTAGAACTTACTGTATTAAAGCTTGCATTATATGTACCTCTGGTACCTTTAGTGGTTTTCAAATGATTATGATTTTCTGGTAAAACAATGGCAAGCTGAAATCCCACACGCTGCGCATCAATGTGAGAAGTTGGCCTGGCATATGCTGTCCACTATTCTATTGGGCACCTTGCACTAGTCCAAGCGACCCTTATTGATGGTAGATTTAAAGACAACCTTTTTATAAAGCTATCTTAGTGGTAGCTGTGGGGAGTAGCCTTCAGGCTAAGTCGTGAAGGAATGTAAAGCAGCTTGTTTTACCAGTCTATAATCTCATAAATGACAAAATGAAAGGAGAACCACACCAGGCATATGTATATAAAATATATGCATTTATTCTAAACACATCCCTCTAGTCTCCTGATGAGGCTAGAGGCAAAAGTACATTCGGTAAATTTATTTAGCACAGAGTAAATTAGCACAATATATGATTAGCCCTAGGGGGCGTAACAAACAATATACTAAGAAAGTAGTACAAGAACCTCTATAGACATAGGGACAAGGCCTCAGGCCTGTATAACCGCTGGGGCAACCAGGAACCACCCAATGTAGTGGCACAGAAGAGAATCACCATTGATATCTATGGAGAAAGTTGGGATTAGAATTTTAAAGAATAGGGACACTTAGAAGTGGACTTGGAGCAAACCCCTTAGAACTAGACAGTTCTAGAGTCAATACCCACGGGAGCACCAGAGTACTCGAGTTATCTCACCCAGGGAAGCCGGGTGCATAGGTGTCTTTTCATGTCGGGTCGTTTTCTATTGCGAGCTAATGAAAAGTGCTGCAGGCACCCAAGTAGAGAGTATCCAAACGGATCCAAGGGTGGATTGGAGATCTGAAGAACCTGAAAGCAGAGGAGACAGAGTCTGGGTCACTAGCCAGTGAGCAGAAAGGCGATGAGCAGATGCCCACCGATGTCGGGTGATTTCAGGTACAGAAGGTGAAGCTTGACTCTTCAGCCACGAGGACCAGGAGGCGTCAACTACAACCAGGAGCTGGATCGGAGCTGTCCCACGAAGGATGTCAAGTAATGCGGCGTCGGTATCCGGATTGCACCCAACAAGCCTTGGCATCCCACGCAGAAAGCAAAGATTGGCTTCGGTGCAGACCATCAAGGTCTGAGGGACTCACCCTTTGGAGGGGAGTCATGGCACATCTAGAGCAAACAGGGAAGCCCAAGAAACAAAAGAGTTACCTTCGTGGGGACCCACCAGTCGATGGACCAGGGATTGCGAAGGGGCCCCGAGCAGAAATGCTAGAAGCGGGCTCACGGAACACTTGTGGAGTGTAGGCACACAATGTTTGGTGCAGATGGTGCTCGGGGCTTGGACTATAACTAGCCCAATGTGCAACTTTTGGAAAGCTCGAGAAGGTGATGCATTAGCAAATGTGCATGGTGTCTAGGAGTTCCGGTTCCACGTCACTCGTGAGGGCTGCGGGTCTCAGCTTTGCTGGGATCTCGTGTCGGCTTTGGAGAAGTCTGAAAGTCTGTGTCTTGTGTCCCAAATCCATCCGGATCCAGCGGGAGCCTTGGAAATGCAGACTGGCAAGATGCCTGATTGAACAGGGGAGTCACTCCGTGACCCCAAGAGAGATCCTTCTATCTTCTAGTCGAAATAGAATGTCGAAGTTCCAGGATATATGTTGCAGAATTTCATCCAGATATAATCTAAAGTCTTAAGGATGGTTTCCTAATCTCATACTGTGTTTAGGGGTTGGACTTACTCTAGGGTCCCACCTATGGGAGGACCCAGGGAGGGGGTGGTAACACCCCTTTCCCTTTGTCCAGTTGTGCGCCAGAGCAGGGGTTGAGTGCCCCTGCAACCAGTTTGAACTGGGGTATGCACAGGGACACCAAGTGTGCCCCCAGCACTGTCTGAAAAGCATTCTATGAATGCACCCATCCAGCCCCAATACACTAAAGCCTGTCTGGAAGGTGGTTACACCTCCCTGTGACAGGAAACCTATTGTCCAGGCCTCCCCTGCTGGAGTTTCATCCAGCAGCAGGAGGTCAGACCCGTGTCTATGGCTGCAGCATCCGTTTTGTGATGCTGGGGCTCTTTTAAACTATTACCGGTTAGGTAAGTGTGTACATGTCTTCTCCCTCGAGAAGGGTGGAATTCTACCCCCGCCGCCAGGACCGGTGGTGGGGGGGGGGTAGGATTCCAAAGTGTTTGACACATGTTTCCATGCAGCCATTCCAAAGTTAGCATTTACCGCAAGGTTATAATGCACTTAAGAGTAAATGATCATGCTGCATCACAGAACAGCCTCAGAGATAGATTCAGAAAGCTGCAGAGTGGCTCAGCTCATGATTGGGCACCCTTTCACACAAAACCAAGCACTCTGCCTTCAGGATTGATAAGGCTTGCCATAGGAGTGACTTATAGGTTTATATGTGTCAGTGATTGAAGGTAGATATAGGTAACCTATATCCTAGTAAGGGGTGCAAGCACCACCTTACCCAGGCTGCAGTAGCATACCTGTGGTGCCATTTTGGAAGGCTTCCCAGGGGTGGCATAGTACATGCTTCAGACCCTGGTAGGCCCTTGGGGTACCTATGCCCTTGGTACCTAAGTACCACATACTAGGGACTCACAAGGGTAACCAAGTAACCAATCTGGATTGTACCTTAAGTACATGCAATCAAGTTAGAGAGGAAGCAGCTGGGCTGGGGTCCTGAATAGCAGGGCCCCAGCTAGACTTAAGTTGAAAAACAGTGAAACACCAGCAAAAAGTGCCATAGTAAGCAGATCCTACTCTCCTACAGAAACGAGTAAACATAACCTGATTAAGGCAAATACGAAAACTCAACAGGAACTCAAGGAAGGTAACAACCTTAAATAAATATGTGATCTGGCAAGGTCAGGAAGGACCAGGTGACAAACCAGGAGCTCACAAAAAAGTAACTAAAGCAAAACAAAACACTAGGGAAGCGTCCAAAACAACCGGCACTAGTACTACATGAAGGAGTCCATTGATCTCACCAATAGCCACTATTTATTTATTTATTTTTTATTTATTTATTGAAGTTTTGTATAGCGCTAGCTGGACCCGGGGGTATCAGAGCGCTTCACAGCAAATACAGATATGCAGCAGAGGAAAAACCAACAAGCAGGAAATAGAGCGGAATAAGGGATGGAGATCTGGAGTGAATCAGCCGGCTCTGGGTTCAGATAGAAAGCGGACTTCCACCGTCAGGCATGGGGTTCTCCTTAGGCACCAGAGTGTTCAAGGAAGAGGGCTTTGAGTAGCGATTTGAATTGCGGGAAGGAGGAAGTAATTCTGATATGGGGGGGATGGAGTTCTAGATCCTGGGGGCATTCCCCGCAACGGATTTATTTGAGGTTTTTCATTTCTGTGATTTCAGAGGGATGAGTAGAAGTGTGTTGGAGCTTCTGAGGTTCCTGGACTGACCCTCCCTTTTGAGTTTTGAAGCCAGGTATTCCGGTTTGCCTGTATGCAGGGCTTTATGCGTGAAGCAAGCTGTGCGGAAGTTGGCTCGTTGGTCAATCGGGAGCCATTTCAGTTCTTTGAGTGCTGGGGAGATGTGGTCAAATTTCTTTGTTCCTCTGACCATTCTTGATGCTGCGTTGAGGGTGGAGGTGAGAGGTCCCAGGTGCGCCTTGGCAGTTCCAGTCAGCACTGCGATGCCATAGTCTATTCTGGAAAGCACAAGTGCCTGAGTGGCCTGTTTCAGGTCTTTGGGGGGGAGGAAGGGTTTAATTTTGTATAGAAGTTTCAGGTTCAATACGAAACAACTCATATTTCAATTGCTCAAGGACCCGGGTTTAGTAATCTTTGCAGCAACAGGAGATACTCCAGGTTTGGTGACTCCCCTGGCTCGTACAAAGATTTTACAGCGGCTGGTTACCCAAGTAGCCCACAATCTTTCCAATACTCCAATAGGATCAACAATGTCTCTACAAACTGCAAGCTCAGCTCAGGACTCCTGTGAGATAAGTCTCCAAGCGGACAGTCAGAGCAGGACACTCCCTGATGGTGGTACTGTCTTGCAACATATATCTACAACAACAGCAATTGCACATATAGATTCTACAGAAAGAAAACAACATGGGGAGCCATTTGCTGCCACTCAGTACAATTATAACAGGAGATAACATCTCAACAATAACAGCTCTTGTACACACAGACTGCAAAGAAAACAATATAAGGGGAACCCATGTGCAGACACTTAGGCTAATAAAAACTGAAGGAGACAATATCCCAGTAAGTCTAGTCACTAAACAAGAGAAACAAGACATGCCACCTGGGGCACTCTCTAGGACTCAAGACCAAGGTCACTCCCAAACGTCTCAATTGAGTAATGAGGACCTAGATCTTTTATGGCTAAACCTACATATCCCAGAAATTGACAAGGTTTACTCGCACACTAATAAGTTCAAACAAAACTCGCAAGATGGTTTGCCTGAGGTGTGGCGAAGAGAGGACATGGAAGAACTCCTACATAGCAATAACAATGGGCCAGTTCAACAAACAATGTTGCCTCAAAAATGCGCTATTAAGTCTTGCCCGCCCCCAGAGCTCACTGTAATTGCCAGTTTAGGTACAAATTTTCCACTCGGACCTAAGGAAAATGCCAGACAAATTCCCCTAACAGACAGCGGCGCAAGGACCACGACACAGATTCCGATAGAACTCATACCCCTGTTACTGCAAGCATTGCAAGCATCAACAGAAACTCTGATTATGCAGTTACACAACCTTGACATTCAAATAGACCTAATGAACTTTATTGCATCTTACATTGCAGGTATGAAGTCAAAACTGGATAACTTAACTAATCTAATAATGAGAGTACAATCCATTGACTCCACCCAGCCCACTTCATGTGCATGCGGCCCAATACTAGATAAGCTAAGCTTTCTACCAACTTTAATGGAACAGATTCTTTGTCTTAACAAACACATGGTTCACTTTAACCCCCATCCGGAGAGTATCATTACAGATCATACCAATTCAACTTCAAACAAGCAGCCTCAGTAAGTAGTGCCAGTGTCCGCACTTGGCATTAATAGCACAACCCAGTCTTCTACCGCAGAAACGGGTGAATATGCAAATGCTGAGCAATTAACGAAACCATTGCTATATCCAGGTCAACCAAACACACTGTTGCAATCCAGAAGGCAAGAAAAGAGAGTAAGGAAAGCAAGAAATAGAATAAAGGAACATCCTACTGAAAGCTTCACCAAACTATACCCGATCTTTACTACATCATGTCAAACTAAAAACTTAGAAGAAAGTCTATCGTCATCAACACTTGCAAATCCCCCGCTAATCCAAACCAACTCAATTAAAGAGACCGCAGGAATGAATACAGAAGGCTCTGGGTCTCTTAAAAACAAAACCACTGATACCACTGTCTCAGTTTATGCTATAACCACCAGGAGGAAATGGAAATACACAAGTCAGTTGACAGAGTTGGTTTGTGTGCACAAAAACTCAAGAGGCGGACAGACAGAGAAGGATCCAAAAAAAGGGGAAACCTAGCTCCTTTAAACTCGCATCTCTGATCAACTGCACATTCACTTCCTCCAGTTTGGAATCTTTTACCCAGAATAACAGTAGGTCCTAAACCAGTCAACTATTCAAACAAGTTTTTAAACATAATAGAATACTCACTCAACTCTGACGATACACTGGGCTCCCATCAGCAGGAAATAAATAATAGTACAGACCCACCAGAGATTTCCAGAATCATTGCCGTAAGCCAAGAAACGATAAAGGGAACCCAGCTATCACAAGTACCACTACGATATCATATTGCAAGCCAGATAAACCCTGTATCAAAGGAGAGTACACTTAAGGAAAGCTTAAGGGACATAACTAAGCTTAACAGCACAACTCAGCAGATAATATGGACTCCAGAATATAATTCATAAGGCAGCCATGATATCTTCAACAGAAGTAATATACTAAGACTCATGGCTGTAATCCTGGACCTAAAACTGATACATACAACCAAAATTCTGGCAGTCCAGTTCCTTACAGCAGACCGAAAAGACTCTAGGGAACAAACGTTAACTACATGGCAATCAGCAGAAATTGCTCAGCTAATAATAACAGCTCCCAACAATTTGCGGACTGCGGTATAAAACTATCTATACCAACAAGCCCTTGCTACCCCTCTCCACTGATTGATAATCACTTACATCAACCTAAACAAGATCTCAACAATCTTCTGGTTACTAAACAAGTTTATTCCATACTATAGAGTGCTAAGGGAAGCAGTAGTTCACATGCGACATTGGACAGGATAGCCATAGATCGTCACCCAGTAAACAACTGAAGCTTAAATGAATGGCACTGGCTTCCGGGTACACTAGCCCCCAGTAACAGAGAATGACAAAGAACAAACAAAACTAGAAATCCTTACGAGGACGAGATTCACATTCTATCCTGGAATATAGCTGGAGCAAATACATTTCTTGAAGAAGGTCTTCCACTACAAGAGTGGGTCTTCTGTGACATAGTTAACCTTACAGGAGACATGGGCATTGGAAGACCTTCCTATAGTTGGATTTGCTCATTACACAGAGGTGGCAGAAAATTGCAAACAACATGGCTGGACAATGGGGTCCTGACAGTTTGCATTAGCTCTAAACTTTACCTCTGAATAGTCGAATTCTCCAGATTAGAGTATTCAACATATTAAACTTACATACCATTGCTTGGGAAAAAGACATCAGTAATATTGATCAACTACTACACGCAGCCGAATGCCCCCCCCCCCAAAAAGAACAACAATGCACTTTTACTTAAAACCATTTCGGAATAACATTGGGCTGAACCAGCTTGGGATATAGTTCTAACTGGGGATTTCAACTAAACTTGTTCCACACACCTGAAGAAGATGAAATTCTGGGATCTGACAATATTTTCTGGAGCGTACTGCAACAGCTCTAAAATAGGCCGACTCAACAGAACAAAATCAGCCGACAGCTGGTAAAAGCTCTAGAATACCAGGGAATGTGTGTGATTAATGGAAGATCGGAAGAAGACACCCCACTCAAATACACATACCACGCCCAATGTCACAGCCGACACTTGATTACACGATCATAACGCTACCATAAACGCCACTCCTTACTTATTATTATATTGAATACACCACACTGAGCGACCTTTCAATTCAGCACATTGTTTTTAACTTGAACTTGACACGATTTCAAGCCTCTACATCTCAGTAAGGCAACTTGAACACAATAAAACTAAAATGCCTCACCCGTCAAGTGAAAGCAATCAGCTGCAATTTACAACAACAAAAGTGCAACTTGGTTAGTCTACTCAAGCAACTGTAAGGATTAAATCTCGTCACAAGATACCATGCTTCAACCCACATAAAGGATTAACAAGTGAGGTACAACAATTAAGAAGAGACTTAAATAAAACACTAAGGAAGCTACAATCAAAAAACAGTAATGCCCTGCATGGGAAGCATTATGAGAGCAGAGAAAACATTATTAAAAAAGCTATGGGGGAACAAAAGATCAAAAGCGGATAACTTCTGTGTAAAAATATTAAACAACACAAGAAATCATAACCCAAACAAATGTTGGCAAACAATAAACGAATTGAATCGGCCAAGGAACACTCTAACATTAAATATGCATGAACAGGAATAGACAAACTATATACATCAGAAATTTGTAATACAGCACCATATTTCCCAACAGACACAGACAGTGCAGGTTCACCTAAGTCATCCACAGCAACCAGGTGCTGACAACCAACCCACCTTTGCAAATGCGACAAAGAAGATCTTTGGCCAAATAACGGAATCTAATACAAACAACTCCCGTTACACAGCAGATGCAATAAAAAGTATAAAAAAACAAAGCAAAAGAGATGAAGCAACGGGGCACAAGGGTGTCCCGCAAGCCTTTGTTAAACATGACCCAGCTTTCTGGAGCTCTACACTAGAGAACCTTTTTTTTTAAGCTGAGCTCCTAAACCAAATTCCAGAGAGCTGGCAATGATCTATTTTTACACCAATATACAAAGAAGGGGAAAGAACAAACCCATGCAACTATAGGCTAATAGTACTGTTGGATGTTGAATCAAATTACCTTGCCTACCTGATCCTGGGAGATCTGGTTAATTGGTCTAACAAACTCAATCTGATTCCTGCAAATCAACCGGGCTTTAGAGAAGGGATAGGAACTATATCTAACATTTTATCCATCTCCCTAATTGCAGAGAAATGCAAGACAAAACAAACAGAATCTGCATCTCGTTTTTATTGATCTAAAAGCTGCATTTGATAGCGTGGACCGGAGTCTTCTGTGGACTAGACTGCGAGCATGGAACATTCCAGAAGGAATTCTAAATCGACTAAATGTTATTTTATGCTGATACATGGGTAAGAGTATAACTCGGGGACAGTTCAAGAGTCTCAAGAAAAATATATATGAACAAAGGCCTGAAGCAGGGATATGTGATGGCCCCACATCTATTTAATCTTTTCATATCTGATCTGTCATTAAACCTTAATGCAATTAACTCTCATTCCCCATATCTTGGCACCTTAGCCCTATCACACCTTGCTCACATTGATGATATTGTGTTAATCAGCTTAACCAAGATTGACCTAACCAGAATATTAACTGAACTTGCACAATTTCGAACAGCAAACAAGTTAGAACCCAACACAACAAAAACAAAAACCATGCTTATTAGTCATCGGGCAGCCCGCCCGTATAACATCTGTCTGGAAGAAAAATCCTTAGAAAATGTGTCTAGCTACAAATATCTAGGATATTACATTGGCAATAAACTGACTCATTGGGAACAGAAGAATTATATGGCTCAACGGGAAAGTGCACTAACTTTTGCTTATAATTCAATGGCAAAAAAACTGGAGGGCCAATCATTCAGACCACTGATTTCAGTAATGGCAGCCAAAACACTCCCTACTTTAATGTGTGCCAGTGCCGCCCTTTACGGAAAAGACTCAACTTTTCTAAATAACTTAATAACTATTATTTTTAAAAAGGTCTTCCAACTCCCTTAAACCGCTTTGCCAGCTCAAATGCGCCTACAATTTGGCCTAATTAATAAAACACTGGGCCGACTTTACTCATCAATAAAAGTTTGGTATCGGATAAAAAATATGTGGAGATTGCTGGCCTTAATGAGGCATTGTGGCAAGAACTCAAGAATGGGAATAAATCACCATACACAGTTTTTTTGCACAATGCAATTAAATCCTCTTGCACTTTGGAACTTTGGAATAAAAATGTCTTTCCTTTTTAACAATTAGGGGCCCGAGTATGATTACGGTTTTTCCGCATCCTCCTGGCCAACGGAAGCCACCGCCGGCCCGGAGAATGCGGGAAAACCGCTGTGGAGCCTCCAAAGACCCACCGTAATATTAGGATGGCTGGTGGGTCTGGAATTCCGTCCGCAGCTTTTCCGCCGCGGTCACCTTCCGACCGCGACAGAAAAGCTCTAACATGGCTGGCGGTGTCTATCAGACACCGCCAGCCATATTAGGATGGAGTGAAAGACATGCTTTTCCGCGGCGGCTTTTCCGCCGTGGAAAAGCATACGGACTTTCACTTCGGGGGCCGTTGCGGGCCCCCTGGGTGAAGGGGGGGGGGTGGGGGGTGCACATGGGGGGTACCATATTTACGTGCACAAAGCAGCAGGCACTGCGCGGTGCCTGCCGCTTTGTGCATGCAAATGCGATGCATGCATTTTTGACCTTGCGGCGGGTGCAGCTTGAACCTGCACCCACCGCAATGTTAAAGATAGAGGATGTGACCACCACCCTGGCGGTCACATCCTAATCTGCTCGGAGGGAACGCCGCAGCCCTTGCGGATGTTCCCTCCTCCTCAGGGGTCGCGGACGGACTCAAGTCCGTCCGCGATCATAATCGGCCCCTCTGTTAGCACCAAACAAAGCCGCAAAACTCCATTCTTTATGATTGAACAAAAGTACTTTTAGTCAAAGATCTCATTCCTGGACAGTACTCAACAACTATAAAGTCCTCAAACCAGCGGCCTATTTAGACCTAACTTTTTCAGTCCACAAAAAAAGGCTGATGGCACTACGGTTTGGAAATTATCCCTCACTATCAGGTGCTCCCAGGTGGAAAAACATTGGCTTAAAAATGTGTTGCTTGTGTGGTAGTCATCAGGAAGATCTTACACACCTGATATGTACCTGTCAGAAACTTCATCCAGCATGTGTCACTTTACTAAAGGAAGCCTTCTGGATTAGAGGAATATGATCCTGCAGGTCCGCTGTTATTACAGGGCTTGATCCATCTGACCCTCAGATGAACTGAAAACTGGTTTAGTTTCTTCATTTACATGATCAGGCTCTGAAGTCTAAGCCCCCATGTGAGGGTTCATCCACTGAAGAAACAATGCCTACTGCAACCGGTTCACCGGATTGACCCGCAAAGGCCTAATGACTAATATAAAAGACCGACGGCCCCAACATTTAATTTATAAATTACTCCTTTCATAAATGAAACTAATACTTTTTTCACCCATTATTTGATGGTTTTCCATGTCAGTCCTAAACAAATCAATAGCCTTACATAATTTAGATACCATTTTAGAGGGTTTCAGGGAACACTGATAATTGAGGATTTTTGTTTTATGACTGTGTGATATTATATTGTGACATATTGGGTTGATGAAATAATTTCAATGTATGTTTTTAATCAAAGTTGATACATGTAAAAAAAATTGGTATGGTTTTAATTAACTAAACAATAAAGAGATTACATGCTTCTTGCTCAGCAGCCATTCTTACATTAAAAGCTTCCTTTAACCTGGTCATGTCTTGTTTGGTAATGTTGGATGGATTAGAAAATAACCCTGGTCTTCTAAGTTTATAAAATTATCTCTGATGTAAACCAGCCATGGTATATTGCATATATTGCCTAATTTCATGCAATCAAGTATGATTAACCTGTTCAGGCGTAGAACTTCTTTTAACAAAACGCTACACCAGAGCTGTTAGAGCTGTGACCTAATATAATCCATAATGCAACTGATACTTAATTCCTCATGTATAATTTCAGTGGAGATATATTATCCCAATTCCAAAAGTCCTCTGAGATTGTTATTCTCTGCTATCATTAGTTGTTTTATATTCGATTACCCCATATTTCACTGCCAAAGGTTGCAATTGGTATGCATTTGCCTTTGTATATATCCAGCATAATTTTCAGAGGTTTGTGGCACAAACAGGAGGAGAATTCATGAACACCTGCACAGACTCTCATAAAGGAACATATGTTCTTTTTAACTAATGGTTGCCAGCTAATATGATACTTAAATACGGAAAGTTATCCACCTTACTTAAATATGGCCCTGGGGCAATAAGTGGCACTTTTTATGTACTTTAGTGTCAGGTTCATAACATGTGATTTAATAGAATTGGTCGCAGATCCAAGCTATTCATAAAATCAACAACAAGGGTTAAATGCTGCTGTAATGATCTAGCTGGATGCACAATTAAAACAGCATAATTTCAAGAGCTCACTGAGGCTTCAGTAAGCCTCCCAACTGCTCAGGACCTATCTCAGGTCTCTAGTGTCTGAAGATTTGCTGTTTTGTTGTGATTAACGCACCAATATGGAGCGTCAGTATGCTTGATTTCACTTCCATAACCACATTTTACTTACTCAGTATCACAACAACAGGTGGAGAAAAATACTGCAATGCTGATGTTTATTTAAATTTCAACACCACTGTTTGGTTCATATTTATTTTTTATTCATCCCAATTTCATATGTAACAAATAAAAATTTAAGTTTTGCTTCTCAGGCTGCCTTCACATATTGTATACAAATCAAAATTTATTTAGTTCAGTATTTAGACTGAATGCTGGAAAACTATATTCCCCCTAATCCCTTAATCTCCCCAAACAATACACCAGCTCAGTGCTTAAGAAACTACCATGCTTGAATGTGACAAATAGTGGGGTACTACAGTCTGAATTGTATAGTATTTCTATTTCTCACAGGTACCTAAGGGGCAATCTTGGAATCATGCATTTTTCCTACATCTCAAATTAATGATACCCGCAACATTGGCACTGTCAGGTGTGGAATACCAATGTGATGGCCTAATGGTCACATGATGGAGGCCTGAACCATCTCAGACTCTAACTGTGGTGTAACGGACTCACCAATGGAACCCTTTAGTTCTGTATTCAGCCCTCATTTCTCAATAATGTATTGTTTCATTGCAGCTAATCACTCACTATGGGATACGGTGTTCATTATGAGTGGATCACTTGGGATTGGTTGAAGTGACAAGCATGGACAGCAAATAGAGGTCACACTCACCGTGAGTAAACGAAATGCCATATCAGCAGGCAGTTGGGGCTGGAGCCTTTTAACCTCATTGACCAACCATGGAAGCTCCTTATCTAGCTGCTCCTCTGGCAGGACGGAGGCCAAATGTCCCAGAGTGGTGATGACCTGTCCCCAGACCTGTTAAGATCAATCACAGCAGGTTTTCAGTTCCACACACTAGACATTAACTACTAAGAAAACATGAGCCACATGTGGAAGGTGGGGGTTCCCTGGAGAGGCAGCTGCACTAGACATCTGTTACCTAGGAGGTGATTCTGCCATGCAAAGGCAGTGGTTTGTTTTTACTGGCAGCATAATCTACAAGACAAAACTGAAATGTTATCCAAGAATTTGTTTCCACAAATATTTCAAATAAATTATAGTCCCAAGTTGTTATATTTATCATAATTATTGAATGTAATATCAGAGTAATTGCCTCCTATTCTTTTGTTAAAATTGCATAGATCCTTTTGTTCACCGCCATACCTTCCTATGCTGCACCCCTCACATCCCTCTCTTGTTTTACTTGGATGAGGGTCTCCATCCACCCTCTCTGTTTTCTCCCCCTCATCCATTCTTTAAATGTATTTCCCCTTCCACCCCACCACGTCTCTCAGCTGTTTTTAACAATTTCTACTCCCCTACTTAAGTCATCTCTTCCCCGAAGCTCCTCATTACAACTCCTGCCATTAACCCTCACTACCACTTTTCAGATGTGCCATCATTTTATCCCAATGTCCTCTCTGACTCCTCTTCATGTACAGGCTGTGGTAGACATAAAAAAGAGACTACTGTAACACTGATTTTATTAAATTGCCATAGAATCTCTCTATGTCACTTTCGTTTTTCAAAAATGCTTATTAGACTTAAAAGTGTTGCTTAATACTTTAGTATTATAACATGGTTTAGCTTTGATTTTGTTTGATATAGCTGACCTGATATTCTTTTGATACTTGGTCTGGTACAATAAAGGTTTTTACACATTTTAGTCATCTACAATAATGGAGATCACAAATGTGGGTCAAGAGAATGAATTTCCTTTTTTTGTATTTCATCAAATGAAGTACATATGCAAAGGTAGAGGGAGGGGCAGTCAATGTCTATGCATCAGTCATCTCACAAAACGTAACAGCTCTCAACCTTCATCCACTGCCCTCTGTTCTTTTCCCACTTTCCCAACTTACCTCCTGGAGATTGGGGATGGTTTCTAGAAGAAATGCCTTACAGGTTGAGTAGGCTTCAAAGAAAAGTGTGACTACAGGAGTGTCTACACTGGCAGCAAACTGGCCTGATAACATCTCAATGACTTGCCGAAAAACAGAAAATCACAGTTAAAGCTCAACAGCTTAAGTGTTGCATTTATCTACATATTTCCCACCTTGCCTGGTAGTGCATAGGACATACTGAGCAAAAACAGTGCAATGTGCCTGCTGATAACAAACGATTATTCACAGGTAATAGTCTCAATACACATAGCTTTTCTCTGACTCTCATGGGTCATGTAATGGTTTCCATTTCGCTTCTGCATCCTATTGCACTGTTGTAGCATTCTAGACAATACATGGTAATAATTCCACATTAATGCAACTCATTGTTTTGAACTCAAAGAAAATGAAAGGCCGAATTTGTGTCACCAGGTTGCTTTCTACTTAACATTTGTAACAAAGCAATTCCATTTTGCACAGTTTTGTTGTTTTTGAAATAAGAGTGGATAAATCAGATTTGCACAAGTTCATAGTGTATGAAGATAGTGGCCCTCTGGGCAAAATAAAAAAACTGCATGTAAAAATATAAAAGCTGTTGCATCAAAACATTCCTTATTAGAAATTTTGTGAATCATTTTATGTGGTTAACAAAGAAGTGCTGGTTCGGATATCACCAGAGTAAAAATGTGGTATAATGGTTATGCACTATTTTACTGTTCAGGCAGGAAGAAACTGGACTGATTTAATATCACACATCTGAAAAAACACTAATTCACTCAATGTCCTATTTTAAACATAGCAAAAAGTGTGAAATCACATTTCTCCTTTTTCTGTCCTATTATTGCACATATTTAGTTGGGTGCAGACCTTGCTTCCTGCATTCTTTATTTTTCAAGTGGGAAAAATGGTTAAAATATGTGTACTCCCTGATTTGCACCAGTCCAAACCTTTACTTAATATGGTGCCGAGTTTGCAATTGTGCGAGCTGTAGGTTGCAACTAGATGTCTGTGCCATTGAAATGAACAATTACCTCTTGAAATTTGTGTACAATTTCTACAGGTTTTAATGCTCCTCTTTCCATGGATGTGATTTCACAACATAAGGCCTGTTTTTTTAGTGTTATATAGCGCAAACTAGACCCGAAGATATCAGGTATCAGAGCGCTGTACATGAGCACCAGTTTCATTACACAAGGAGATATTCATTTTGTTAGGCACAGGGAGATTAAGTGATTTGCCCAGAATAACAGGATGTTCAGCGTCGTTGCTGAGACTTGAACCCTGTTCCCCAGCTTCGAGATCATCTGCTCTAGCCATAAGTCTACATCGTCTACAGATGGGTATCCCATCAAAAGCATGACGGGATAGCCCCTTCTGTCTTATTACACATACAATATGTTATAAAGAACTTATAATAAATCAGATGATGGAACAGACTTCACGTTTGTGATGGAGCAAAATGTCCCACAAAACTCTAAATCAGACCCTTAGATTTTTGGTGCGGAAATTAATAGGGTGTCTCTCAGAGGTGTTCTCTTCAGACAAGAGATGTGTTCCAGTCATGACATCGCAAACTTGACACAGCAGCTCAGCATGCCAGTTCAATTGGCAGATGTACTAGAAAGTAGGGGAGTTACACTTTATGCAGACCAATGTTGCAGTTGAATTCTGATTTGGGCAACAAATGAGAGTTCAATGCAGATAAAAAAAGGATGAATATGGACTGGTATTCGCTGCACCAAACAGAAATTGCATCTCTTTGCATGAAGGGTATTCTCAGGTAATGTTACAAAAGAGAACTTAATAAAGGTGTACTCTTCCCACACTCCCCAAGCATCAAACAGAGCCCCACCGTTACACCATTGCAAGTACACACCAAGGCTAAACCAAAATTTCTGGTTGACTGTAGAAGCAGTCTTCATTACAGGACAGAATGTTCTGAGAATCAGACCTAGGCATGGTTCCATTTCGGGTTCTAAAAGAGAAAATAGAAAAAACATCATTAATCAATAGAAAGATGAATACAAACTTGAAATGAAGAGTGTGCTGTAAGCTTATGTTTTTTTTATGATACATATTGTAAAATAACTTGATGTATTGCTTTCTAAATTTTCTACTCAGCAGAACATAAAACTTCAAACCTCCCAGGTATATGGGAACCAGATTTCACCAGCTTTGATAGAGAGAAATGAGGACCTTTATTTTCTGACAAAATGACTGCAACTCTTCCTTAACATGTCTCACACAAGTAAGACTTTGCTACAATTTTTGCATCTTGGTGTAGTCGACACTTTTTTGCATGTACAGCAAAGTTTATACTAACAGTTCTGGAGAAAGCAAGTAGGGAGTCTAGCCAAGGGAGCCTCTGTTGCCTAAGCCAAGCCAAAACAATGTTCCCGCAATGCATCTTTTCACAACGCACGTTACTCAATCAACCTTTATCAGTATGCAGAAAAGAAAGTTTCACATTGTTTTTTTCCTTGGACTAACTTGCACCTTTTTATGACGGTGATTAAGGAGTTCAGAATTATAGCAGAGTTGCTGCATTTCCTTGTACAAATAAAGGCTTAATAGTTAAGTAGCTGGTTGGTGTAGAGCTGTTTTACTTTTTAACTGTTTTTTAGCAAGCACATAATGAAACAACACCTGTAAGGAACATCTTCTGCTGGTATGTGATGCTAAAAAGTGTATCTGCAATGTAAAATGACTACAAAGGTCAACAAACCTAAAACAATATTCATCATTTTAACATAATAACCAAAATAGCGGCAATACATTTTGTCCTTCAAAAGTGGCTGTCAGTGGACCTGTATTTAGGTTAAGATGCAACCATACACTTCTAAGGCCTCTTGCTGGAGTTGCATATTTTGAAGCTTCCTGATGGCATAAGCACGGAGATGCTTGTTTCTTTCATGAGCACTGTCTAAAAATTAATCATTTTAGAGTTTATATGTATACCCATTTTGACACTGGGTAGAAAAGCATAGTAGTTATGTTTTATTTCCTTCATGTCAGTTGTCACATTCCTCACAAATGAAGTGTTTTAAATATGCAGATTAAAATGACAAATGCATGGGCCTCTATTCTCAATGCCGCCATTGTTTGAAATATTTGTAGGAGAGAACTTAAAATTACCATGTATAGCTTTTTTTCTGCTTTCTATTTGTATTGTATATGCAATGCTAGTAATTGACCCATTTTCAATCACCACTATAAAATGTATAAATCCACAATACTGGCATGGGTTTAATCAAAATGTGAAAAACCTTTCACAAGCAATGTATTAAGGGACCTAAATGAACAAGCCAACATCTGTTGGAACATGTTTTAAAGCCCACTCTCTGAGTGTGGTGATGGCATTCAGCCATAGTAAGATAACACTATTTGCAGCCAGACCTAAAAGTAATGTAGATTCCAGTAGATTCAACAAACAAAGAGAGCAAGGTCAAAGCTAATTTTCAATCAACCCAGTCATCAGGGTCATCAGAAAAAGTCTGCCTTGCAGGGAACCCATTTGGTTTATCGAAGAAACCTCGCCCACCAAACTAGTTGGTGCCATGCTTCATCATACGGTTCCCACCCAGGGGGCGAGTGCCTCCTAGGTGTGCTCTGACGCCTCATTACAGCGGAGCTTTTTTTTGTTGTGTTTCTTTTTGGTGAGGAGTGAATACCGTGAGAGTAAAAAATTAAGGTTAAAACTACTTCCAGGATGCCAAATTATTTATTATGTGGTCCCTGGGGTAGGGTTCAAAGCAAGTTATTTGGATGTGAGTGAGAGAGTGTGATCTCGCACGTCTCTTAAAGGGTGTGAAATGGTCTACATGTTTCAGCCAATGCGTTTCCAGTTAATTGTCTTTCTTCAGGACCTGTGGTTCAGAGTAAAAATAGCGCTGAACCTACATGAACTAAGCATACACGCTAAGGTGTGCATAGGTGTGTAAGGTACATAACTTACGGTTACGGTTCACCGTCAGATTTGATCATTTCTGGAACAGAAAAGGAGACACAACATAATTACAAACAATTAAAAGGTCCCCCATGGTAGGGACCTGTCATCCATGCATGTGTCCCGGGCAGTTTCTTATCCTCTACTGATAGGTGTGCCTGTGAGTGTAGTGGTTGCATCGTCTGGCATGCAGCACTGAATGCAGGAGGGCTCTACTAGGCCTATGGCCTAGTAATTAGGGGCTATCAGATGGTAATTCAGATTTTTGAGAACATCCAAATCACACCTCGTGTGCCATCGTATTATAAATTAGCCTGTTATTACCATTTATTACCATTTAAAAGTAAACCATCAAAATGCCCCAGCACGTCAATTAATAAGGCAGGGTGAGTCAAAGAAGGTGCATAAGGATATTATAACAGACTGTCAGAATAAAATCCAAGTGTCAGCAAATGGTTTTTAAGTACAACCTACTTAATGCACTAAACATTTTCACAACATAGTTCCCGGTGGGAGGCGGTGCCTATTGTTAGTAAGATGGTACATGGTAGTAAGGGTAAAAAAAAAAGGGAAAAAAATGGTTTGAACACAGGTTGTACCTGTCATGTGGCATCTCAAGTGAGTGGTATTCTGCTTTAGTTACTCACTGCATCAAGGTCAGCCGCCTGCATACTTACCTACTCATTTGTCTCTTCCGGGATCTCGGTGAAGCAGTGTTCCCGGGAGGTATGAAAGACTACATCATCCTTCCTACGGTAATGAGCGGTGCACATTGACGTGTGGATGAGGCTTTTTGATTAGTTGGGGTGAGCCCCTCTGGTGAATTAACCTTTACCTCTCAAGGACAGTGGAAAATCACAAGCCATTTAAAAGCAATTTTGTCATCCTTTGGGCCATAGAACCAAAGCGGTTCAGGGTAAGTTATGCACCCTAAACACCTATGCACACCTTAGCGTGTATGCATAGTTCACGTAGGTTCAGGGCTATATTTACTCTGAACCACAGATCCTGAAGAAAACCAATCAATTGCAAAATTCATTGGCTGAAACATGTAGACTATTGAACACCCTTTAAGAGACGTGTGAGATCACAATCTCTCACTCACGTCCAAAGAACTTGCGTTTAACACTACCCCTTAGACCACATAATAAATAATTTGTTACCCTGGAGGTAGTTTTAACCTTAATTTTTCAGTCTCACGGTATTTACTCCTCACCAAAAAGAAACACAACAAAAAAAAATATCCGCTGTAATCAGGCATCGAAGCACACCTAGGAGATACTCGGCCCCCTGGGTGGGAACCCTATGATGGAACATGACACCAACTAGGTTGATGGGTGAGGGTTCTTCCATAAACCAAATGGGTTCCCTGCAATGGAGACTTTTTCTGGTGACCCTGATTACTGGTATAATTGAAGCTTAGCTTTGAGTGTGTTCTCTTTGTTAGTTGAATTCAAGGTTAGTGGAGACGAACGAGCGCCTATGTTCCCTCCTCACTCTTCTTCTTTTGTTAGATGATTCCAGTAGATTGCCACAGATCACAGTGTTCCACAACTAAATAGCATTATTACCGTATAGAATTGCCATTTGATGGATGGCCCAAAACACAATCTCCTCTGGAATAGAAGGCACCGTAAATAGATTTACAATCCTAGAAGATATTGAATGTGGTATCCACTTGGTAAGAGCAATTTGACACATTAATGCCATCCTTTCAAGTTCAGCAGCATTCTCCTAAATATGCAGAAAAAGCAAATATTGGTAATTTGAATGATTTATGACAAACAAGAAGAGACAAACAAACCAAAAACAAGAATTAAGTACAAAGTATCAGGCATTGACCAGTTATTGTGACACAGGAGAGGCTTAAAACCATCATTAAGGGCCTGATTATGAGTTCAGTGGCCGGGATACTCAGTCACAAACATGATGGATATCCTGTCCACCTAATTAGTTCCATGGGATATAATGAAGTTGAAATATTGCAGACAGGCTATCCCTCAAGTTTGCGACACACTAACCCTTCCCGCCAAACTCGGAATCAGGCCCTACGACTCAATCAACAATAAGACAGAACCGGAGCAGATAAGAGAAATATATTCACTCCTTGAAATACACCAAGTAGAACCATGATTTGCCAAAACAGATTGAAAATAAGGCTGTAGACTAAGATTTCTTGAGCACTAGCAGCAAGAAAGTGTATAGGATAAAGATGGGTCATATATAGAATTATAAATATAGTGGTGCACCCGTTAACAATATCAGAAATTCCTATCTCTATTTCACATCCAAGATAGTTTTATTTTTTATAAATGTATGTCTTTCTGCACTGCAGAGATATCCAAAAGCGACTGATACCATTTAGAGTGTGCACCAAATGTATTTCTTGGGACTGGCTGGGAGGTGTGAACTATTTTCATAACCACTTACTGTACTTGAAATGGGCATTACAATCAAAAGTAATTCATTGCATTTGGCTATTCTCTAGACTTGGATTAACTTAGTGTTTTCTACCTATAAAATAGCTGTACTTTAATGTGTGATTTTGTGAAATATTTAACTTCTTTTCAAACACAATACATGACATAGAGACTGCAATATCTTTTTTTATCAGAACAAATAGTAAACAGGCTTTGAAAACACTGAATAATTATTTTTACAAACATTGGTCTTATTTTAGGGCTAACACTCTAAAAATGATGGACTGTTTTAGGAAGCAATAACGGGAAATACATGATAAAGCATCATGCCAATAAATCAAAAGTACTATAATAATAACACACATAAACTGCATCTTAATGACAATGTGGTGTATTACAAAATAGGTCTACAATTGCTTTGTCTCTTTGTATATTTTGCTAAAAAGTTGACCTCTCCAGTTAAGTTCTGAACTCTCAGAGGCCAAAGAGAGTGCAACAGTGGAGGATGTGTGGAACTTCCATGCTGTTCTGTTTTGTACTGCCAGCATATCGGACTGCATGTTGAAGTGGATACATTACTTAACTTCATCTTTCTTTATGGGGATGACTGGGTCCCTGAGACTCCACATGGCTCCTCCCAAAGTGTGCCTGGGTAGGTGTGCTAGCTTTGCACCGCTTCCCGTAGACATCTTCTGGGATCCAGTTTGCCTTTGTCAGTGCTTAGTTATTTGTCAGAAAAACCTGGACAAAAGTGGTCCCTCATTTGTAAGGGGCCAAACCTAACAAGTGGTTTAATGCATCTTGACACACTGAGGGGGTGAAATGGGTGTAAGTACAAACCTTGTTACAAAAGGACCCGCACACACCTTGGCAGCATCTGCTGCAAAATAGAAGGGCCAACGGGGTGCAAAAAAAAGGAGCTAACACCACCTATTTCCTGTGCACTTTGTTGATCTGGTCAATGAGGTGAAAATGATTGGTCAGGTCTAAACTGGGGTGGCATGGTGAGCAAAAGCTTGATGGATTTAACCCAGATCCCTTGACTAGGGGTGAATGTTTTGATTTTTTTTCTGCATTTCGTCCATCAATAATTGTGTGTCTTGTGAAAATGAATGCAGTTCCATCTCTCTCTCCCTTTCTTTCTCTCTCTTTTCTCTGTTTCTCACACACATACACAACTACACAAACAAACACATACGGACATGAACACACATTTCTGTGTGCACGTCAGGCACTAAAATAGGCAAGTAATTCTACAAAACACAAATCAAAATCTACAAGAGAGCTTTGCTTTTGAATCTATAAGTCTGTTACATACAGATTGAATCTATTTTGTGTTCTCAGCCCTTGCCTACATGTGGAATCTGGCGCTTGCATATGATACTTGCCTGTCAACAGGCTTGTGAATAGACAGGTGCCCACCTGATAACACAGCTATTAAAAACACTGTGCCTGTTTCTATGATTTATTCAAAAGCTGACAGTACTAGATGATGCAGACTATCCTTTTCTGAAAAATTTCTTTTTTTCTACTTTATTTCCACCCTCTTTCCTTGTCTTTCTTTTTTATTGCTTTCCTGTCTCTCTTTCCATTTCCATTCTCAATGTATTTTATTCCCTCTTTCTTGCTTTCTCTTGTTCTCTCTCGTTCTCTATCTTTCTCACTTTCTTCCTATTTGTTTGCACTATTTCTTTCTTTAACACTTGTTGTGCAACCTTTTTCAGTTCTTCCTCTATTATCTTCTAAGCTTAATTTTTATTCTTGCTATTTTCCCTTTTTATCATTTCCATCTCTATTTGGTCCTTTTCCTCCATTTTCCCATTCTTTGTCTCTTTCTTACTTTTTCTTTTTTTTCTCTTTAAATCGCTTTATTTTTTCTCTTTTTCTTGGCATATTTTTTTTTCCAACTGATTCTTTCTTCTCCACCTTTCTTTCCCTCCCTGTTTCTCTCAGTGATTCTTTCCTTTGTTCTTTCATTCTTTCTTTTTGTCCCATTTCTGTGTTTCTTTTTTCCATTTTTCTATGTCTTTCTTTCACCTTTACTTGATTTCTCTCCACTCCTCTCCTCCTTCTTTTCTTTTGTCATATCTGTCTTTCTCAATGTCTTTCTTTCTCTGTATTTTTCTCTTGTTGTTTCCTTCTATCCCTCCTTTTGTTCAATCTGTTTTCTCTGCCTTCACTTTTCCTCCTCTGTTATTCTTTTTCTGTCTTTCTCCTTTTGTTGTATTTACCTGTTGTTCTTTTTTCTTTCTTTTTCTCCTTTCTTCATCCACTAGTGACCTGATCTCCTTCATTCTTTTTTCTTCTACTTTCGTTCTCTTATTTTTTCCTTTCTTTCCTTTCTATTGTTTTCTCGTTGTCATTTTCTTTCTCTTACCTTCTTTCGCTACTCTTTCTCTGTTGTGCTCTTTATTCTTTCTCCTTCTACCTCTTCCTTTGTCATCCCTTCTTTATTCTTACCCTCTTTTCATTCATACCTTCACAGTTTGATTCTTCGTTTTTCATTTCTTCTTAATTTCTTTCTTCCTTCATTTCCTGTATTGTGCTCTTTCTCTGGTTATGTTGATGTTCACCTTTATTTTGCTGTCTTTCTGAATATCGCTTCCTCTTTCCTATTTACTTTGTTTTCTTTGTTTCTTGCCTTTTCCCCCAAATTCTTTCATTCTTTCCTTTTATTTTCTTTCTCTTCTCACTTCCTCTCTTTTTTCTTTCACGTCATTGTCTGTCTCCCTTTCTCTCACTCTCTCTCTATTTCACTCTCTTTTGGTCTTTCAAGGGCAAAGGGACACAGCTGATCCTCAAGGATCCCAAATGTAAACCTTTGCAATGCATCTCCCTTGGACCCTTGCTACTTGCTGTTTTGCTCTCAGGATCCACGTCGTGCACCCTGCTCTGGTGTGTCTGCTGGGCGGAGGCGGCTTCCGTGAACAACTCGCCGGACCCGCTCCGCGGGTCCCGCAGCGCGCCTGAGGCAGAGGAGGCGGTTGGGCACAGGCTGCTGAGAGTGCTGGGAGGAGCGCGAGAGAGGCGTTGGGACCAGCGGGGTTGCGAGTGCCAAGCAGGGACTCCAGTATCCAGGAGCCCCTGCGCGCCCAATCAGTGACACCTGGGCTGCTCTCCCCGCTGGCCACGCCCCCCCGCCGAGGAAGTGAAAATCGGCATCCTCCCTCACCCACCTGGGACCCTTGCTACTTGCTGTTTTGCTCTCAGGATCCACGTCGTGCACCCTGCTCTGGTGTGTCTGCTGGGCGGAGGCGGCTTCCGTGAACAACTCGCCGGACCCGCTCCGCGGGTCCCGCAGCGCGCCTGAGGCAGAGGAGGCGGTTGGGCACAGGCTGCTGAGAGTGCTGGGAGGAGCGCGAGAGAGGCGTTGGGACCAGCGGGGTTGCGAGTGCCAAGCAGGGACTCCAGTATCCAGGAGCCCCTGCGCGCCCAATCAGTGACACCTGGGCTGCTCTCCCCGCTGGCCACGCCCCCCTGCCTATCAGCCAACCAACAAACAGGCCCTGTGTACTTTGGCCTGCGTAGTAGCCGCTACGCGGGAGCGTGCGGGAGCGCGCCGGGAGAAGCCCGGGACAAGGGCGGGACCGTCTGTGGCCGTCCGGGGCCGTAGGAGGCCGGGCTGGGCCACGTCCCTTGCCCCTCAAAGGCGGTGCATCACACGGCCTGGGTGAGGCCCTGTACCGATCCTCAAACCATGTCTACCCGCTCTGGCAAACTCATCAGGAGTGAAGGCGAGAGAGGATCTACTGCTGGGAGCCCTGTGATTGGAACAATGGACCGCTTCATTACCAGGGTAGCAGCGGTGATAGAAAAGGAGATAGCGATGTCCGAGCGGCGCCTATCTGAGATCTATCTCCCCTCAAGACGATCATCATTGGGGGCTGCTGCCCAGTCGCTCACACCGACTAGTGAGAAGGCTCACTCTGTTCCCCTACCCGGTGCTTCAGGTGTTACTATAGACACTATAGATACGCCCCAGTTGGAGGAAATAGGGCAAAATATAACTAGGTTGGAAAATCTGGCTACGTCCATCCCCTCTGTTTCTGTAGAAGATGGTGACCTTAATTCCCTGTATCCAACTGTAATATTTAAATCCTTTAGTGATG
This sequence comes from Lissotriton helveticus, assembly GCF_964261635.1. NCBI lineage: Eukaryota > Metazoa > Chordata > Amphibia > Caudata > Salamandridae > Lissotriton > Lissotriton helveticus. Next base: position 1,245,418,978 of record NC_136059.1, on the reverse strand, counting down.
CTATTAGTGTCCCTTCTTCACCAGAATCTCCTACCCCCACACTAGTCTCATTAGACGGGGTCCCAGAAGGTGCTTCTGTCAACATCCAATCTCCCGAAACTAGGCAGGACAATAGTCCTAAAAGTAAAAAGGCAAGAAAACGTAAAAAGGGTAGGCTTGTTAGGCAGGCCGCACTTTACCAAAGAGTAAGAAGGCATACTGGACAAGGTATGAGAATCACAAAGGCTGGGCTGTTAGAGAGTGAGGGCGGCATAGAAGGGCCTGCTGTGGACTCCCCTACGGGGACTTGCACAGATGTCAATATTACTAACGTTCCTGCCCTTGCTGACCCTGTAACGCTTGAAAATATCTTAGAGAAGGTAAATAGTCTCCTGAGGCCTCTTTTAGCCCAGGTTAAGGGCCTGGGGGTGAGGATTGACAAATTAGAGCAATCAACCCTTGACGGACTCCACTCACTCAAAACTACAATTAAGCAAATAGTTAGAGTGGGTGAAAACCGGGACATTGGTGCAAAGGGGAAGGAACCACCTCCTCAGAGAGACCCTAAGCCCCTAAACTGTTCAAAGAAGGTTGATCCTAATAATATAATAACTTCATCTTCTAAAACTTCTCCTCCTCCCAAAGTAGGGCTAAACCGTAAGGACTCTCCAGCATGCTCTGTGCATGTCGCAAGTAAACCCAACCCTATCCCACAAAAGCAGCCACTGACAACCAGAGGCAAAGTGGAAGATTCACAAGTGGCTGGTACATGTAATAAAACTCAAGGCCCAGTGATAGGGAAAACTCCCAGATCTAGGGTTAAGTCTACAGTCCCGGCTCCCACTCCATTGGTCCCCAGAAATCCTGTGCGTCGGATCCCGCCTGTAAACCTCCCGCCAGACTGTCAACCTTTTGTTGCTGTGATGGTAAATGTCCCCCCTCTAAAGGAAGGCCAGATGGAAAATCACCAATCACTTAAGAACAAGTGTATCCACTGGCTGAAGGCATATAAGCCTATTCCCTTGGACGTAGATGGGATTATTTTAAGCGTTCGTAGAGTTGGGTGGGTAGGGCAGGGGAGAAAAACACAGGAAGGGGACTGTATAATTATAAATTTTCAAGACCCTAGAGTAGTGCCCTCCATTTGTTCTCCTATTAAAAACATGGGGGCTCCAGGGATTAAAGTGGTAGACTTATCTTATTTTTACCCTAGGCAAGTTGTAAAACTAACTGGAGAAAGCCAAATCTCCCCTGGGCTGGGACACATTGGGGAGGTTTCCTGGGCAGGGAAAATGGGAGGCACGAGGGCTAATCACGTGTGGGCGCCAAGCTCGAACTGACTGGAACTTGGGAGTAGAGCGTACCCAACAGGAGAATTGCCCTCTCAAATCCTTTTGACTAGCGGGACGCTAGCCACTAAAACTAGCATCCATGGCCCCTGCTCCCCTAAGATATCCATGGCGAGGCCCATAGACGAGAATACTCTTGCACCCAGAGACATTCCAGCTGTGACGGACCTGGCTTTTAAGGTTTTCAGCTGGAATGTCGCAGGGATTGCAAGAAAGTTGGCCCAACCGGATTTTGCTGCTTGGGTTGATGAGCACTCTGTGTGTATCTTTCAAGAGACATGGAGTTTGGCCCCGGCCCATAGGGTGGGATTCTCCTCCCATTCTGTCCCCGCTCAAACCTCGGAAACAGGGAGAGGGCGTCCCTTGGGTGGCCTCCTTATCTGGGTTGCTGCCTCTCTAGATTGTAGAGTAGAGGAGTTCCCCACAGGCTGCCCGGATATTCAAAACATCACCTTAACAGACCAAAGGGGGAGACTGGTCCTAAATATTTATAATGTTTATGCTCGTGGGACCAAGGGTGGACGGAAGTCTCCTGTAATATCTCTTCTTGAGACCATCCTAAAAAATACTCCTCACAAGATGCGTACTTTGGTTGCAGGAGATATGAATTGTACTTTCGAGCCCTTGGGCTCGGACGTAGCCCTTGACCAAGATGAGGAGGATGCTAGAAGGGGGATTCCTGTATTGGAAATTTCTCCGATCAGGAGGTGGTCAGAAGTGGCGCTCCAGCTATATTCCTTGTGTCTCGAATTAAACTTACGGGCAGCAAATGGGAGGACAAATTCGGACAGGGTGGGGGCCCACACTTATAATAGACCAGGGCACACCTCGAGGATCGATTATTTGTTGATAGACGTACACCTATGGCCCCATGTAAGGGACATGCTGGTGGTCCCTGCGACTGAAAGCGATCATAATTCGCTTTCCCTAAAAATGGACCAGTGGTGGCGCCCTAGAGAAAAGGGATATATTACCCCGGTACCTGCTCCTCCCGACGAGTCTGAAGTCTCCCCTTGTGGGAGAAGAATAAAATGGGCGAAATTGGTCCTCTCTGAGGCAAGGGTAGGGGAAATTTCATCTCTCCTAAACCTCGCAGTGGCAACCCTTGGGTCCCCTATTGAAGGAGTGGGCAGAGCGAGTGGGCTGTTTGTCGCCCTGATAGAGGCGTTGACTAATGTGTTTACCCCATACTCTAGTAAGCCGGGCAATAAAAGATCTATAAAGCCCGCTGATGGATGGTATACCCAATCATGTAGGGCGTATAAGTCAAAATTAGTGGAGGCTGTAAAGTTTAAATCCCCCAGTGAGATTCAGGTCGCAAGGAAGACCTATAATAAAGCCCTTAAAAATGCTAGGAGGGAGTGGGAAGATAAGTTCTGGGAAGACCTGCTCTTAGCGAGTAAAAGTAGGGACACAAGGGCTTTCTGGAATCTTATAGCTTCACGGAATAAACCCGCTGAAACTATGAGACCCTGTAATATTCCGCCCCAAAATTGGGTAAATCATTTTGGGGCGTTATACCTCCCTCCAGACGGGGACATGAACATGGGGGTAAACTTCTCACTAGTAATTGAACCTCAGTCCTATGATTTCTTCACCCCTGTAGAAATTGAGGGGGTCATAGGGTGGGTAGCTCCCCGCAAGGCAGCGGGCCCAGATGGCCTCCCGGGGGACTTAATGAAGGCTTATCCCGTAGAATGGGGAAGGGTGATAGCTGCTCTCCTCAATGACATCATGATGGGAGGAGCAGTACCAGAATCTTGGAAAGGGGCAGTGGTGGTCCCAATTTACAAAAAAGGCTGTAGGGAAACCCCGGGGAACTACCGCCCAATAAGTTTGATAGACTCCACCCAAAAGATAGCTGGTAAAGCTATTCTCGGAAGGATCCTCCACTGGGTGGAGGAAAATAAAATCCTATCAGACTTCCAGGCAGGCTTCCGGGCAGGAATGGGGACAATAGAGCAGGTGTTTAGGTTGGCACTATTGGGATGGAAGGTGGTGGATCTAGGTAGGGGTAGTCTTTACTTGGCCTTTATAGACCTGAAGACTGCCTTTGACCTGGTCCCCCGGGAAGAACTATGGAGGGTACTTTACAAACTGGGATTGCCCGATTATATCTTGTCCCTCCTCATTAGCCTCCATGCCAATACCTATGCACAGGTTCGTTGGGGTAAAAACGGAGAGGTCACTGAAAAAATACCGGTGTCTAGGGGAGTAAGACAGGGTTGCGTCTTGGCGCCCACCCTATTCTCACTTTATCTAAATGGGGTGGTGGAATATCTCCAACAAGAACCAGCCGACGCCCCCTGTCTTGGAGGAGTCCGGATCCCCACCCTGCTTTTTGCGGATGACACGCTTTTGATCTCGAAGACTCCCCAAGGCCTCCAGAAACTCCTAACGCGCTTCCAGGAGTTTTGTGCTGCAAAAGGGCTAATAATAAACGTGGACAAAACTAAATACTTAGTCCTAAACCCCCCACGGAAATTGGGCCGCCCACCTATGCTTAACTCTGTTGCCCTAGAAAAAGTATCCGAATTCGATTATCTCGGAATTCGGATCACGGATAGAATGTCCTGGGGAAATCACATAGATAAAATGGTCCTTAACCATAAGAGAGTAGGAGGAGCTCTTATGAGGGAGTACCGGGCCTCACCGAGGAGATCGCTTACCCCGGTAATTGAAATTTACAAGACCAAGGTAGTGACATCAGCCTTGTACGGGGCTGAATTGTGGGGCCACTCCCGATTGGACACTCTGGTAACAGCTGAGACCAAGCTTCTGAAATCAATCATTGCCATCCCCCTGAGCACCCCATCTGTACCTGTGCTGTTGGACACAGGCTGCAGAAGCATTAAGGATCAAGCTCTGCTTCGCCCTCTTCTTTTATGGACCCGAATCTGGAGGGGCGAGGAGTTAAAATCCTATGCTGACGGCCTGAGGGAAATTATGAGCCTGGGGGGTTGGGCAAAGATAAGATGGCTAAGGGATACCAAAAACCTGATGGAGAAAATTGGTTTGGGAGACTACTGGTCATCGCGTTCAGCTCCGCCGAAAGATGTTGTAAAGGCCCTTTTCTGGAAATGGGTCGCGGAGCAACTCATTACAAACTCGAACCATTGTAAATCTACTGCCGCCTTTTTACTTGTTAAAGACATCGTGGCATTTGAACCCTATTTGGATTTAATTACTCTTCCCCTTGATCGTGCCCTTTATTTTAAATTTAGAGTTGGTTCTCTACCTCTTGGTGCTCTGGTATCTAACTGGAGCTCCACGGCCCGTAAGTCCCCGAATTGTGCCTGTTGCCCAAGTAAGATAGAGTCCGTTGCGCATGTACTGTTTGAATGCCCGGATTATGCAAGGCCTAGGGGCACTTGGTTGAAGCCCCTTTGCCGAAATATGGGCACACGTAGCCACTTAACAGCTCTACGTATCCTAACCACGGACACATCCCCCCTGATTGTATGTGGAACTGCAAAATTTTTAAAACAGTTTTGGCTTATTCGTTGCAAGAGATTGTCAGTAGCGATTTAATTCTGTTTAGCTAATTTATCAGCGGACAATCTATGTCCTTTTATCCCTTTTAAATGTGCTTTTTATACTGACTTCTTTAAGTGATGCTTTTTGTATAATTGAAAATGTTTGTATTGCATGTGTGCTTATAAGATATCTTGCATATCGAATAAAAGCTTTTTGACTTGGCAATGCATCTCCTGTTCTATTAATACTTTATGTTCCCTGTATCTGGAATGAGGTACTCTAGGGGAAGTATTTAAGTTATTTGGTATCTATGTACATGTATAAACTCCCTATATTAGATAGTAGCTCAGGAAAGGTTGAAGACACCTGTTTTAAAGAGTGCTGATGGCAGTGTAGGCTGCATGTGGTGGTGAAGGATGTACATGCTAGCTAGTCATACCTGATGTAGTTTATGTTGCAAGTGTGTAGAACAGCAAACATTGGGATGTAGGTTTCATGTATGATGTAGGTGGTGAAGGTGTGGTGTATATGTGCCGTGTAGGTGCAGGTTAGAGTTTATCTGGTGATGTCAGATGTCCCTAAAAATATATCAGAGTGGCATGTTTACACTAGTTTGTATTGCAACCTGATGTTCAGTGCACTCATTTTATAGAGGCAGACCATTTGAGGCACACTATTACTTCCTTCCTCAGGACACTCCTCATTATCAATATAATAATTCATCCCTATCAACTCTAAATTACCACTACACCAGAATAAAGGACCTAGAAGATCACAGAAAATAACATGCAAATACTAGGTAGAAAAATTATTAACTGTTGTCTTGTGAGTGCTTTCTGCAGAGAGATTCTCTACTAAAACTCTTAAATGGGACTAATAGAATATTGCACCCACAATAGTACCAGCAATGGCAGTAAAAAAGGCAGCACTTTGTATTTTACTCCTCCTTAAAGGCTTCTTAATTGAAATAAATGAGAAACCGGTGTGTAAATGACAAAACTGTTTGGAAAATGCCATATTTTATAGTTAATTACTTTTCTGATTGTATTATCCATGTAATGGTTTTGAATAACCATGCACTTTACAAATAAAACTTACATACTTAAACTTACTCAGTTGAAAAGGTCATTGTTAAAAATAATTTGTGTGCACACAGTGGTACGTTAAGTGTTTGCATTTTAATTGAAATAGAAATACTATGACTGCATTTTACACTATGTGAAACCAAATATACTTTTTTACTGCAAGTACTGCTGGACTAGAACCTAATATATCGTATAGGTCCACCTGACATAGTCTGATGATGCAGAACCATCTGGTGTCAATGCATAGTTATTCTGCTGTACCTTCAATGCACATACCCATGCACAAGATCAAAATATGGCCATACAAACTGGATTTTCATATGGTATACCTGCCTGTCTGAGTGCTACGGATTTACCCGCTATCACCCCTTATATTATTTAATCTATCATCCTATGCCACATTCTATTGAAGGTGTGGTACCGGAATATCTTTGTCAGTATATTGTCTGAAATAAAAATTTTTAACAAACATTGTACATAAAAGTTTTTGCCACACTTAGGACATGATGGTGATATCAAATGATATTCTATATATAATATTCTGATATATAGTCCTATTGATTATTACATTCCCACCCACTGTAAAACTAAGTCTGTGCTGTCTTTCGAAGAGCTGCCATATTTCTTGCAGCTCCATGAGATCTCCAATCCAACATCCTATGGTACATCCTACAAAATCCCTCCTATTCCCATTTGGTAAAATATTTGACTTTTTCATGTCACGAAGATCTTGCTATTTTGTATGCCTCATTGTATCTCCCATGTACTACTTTTGCTGGGCACTCAACTCACATCTATTGCAGCGACAAGTTAATCTTCCTGTGCTAATTATTTCAGATACTCTAAGAGAGCCATCTGTATAACCCTGTTAATCATCCAATCGCACCTCTGCCGATTTCCATACTGGCTGCAAACCATGACGGAACTATCTGGGATACCAAAGGTCTGATTGAATGATCAGCAGTAATTCTGCTTTGCTGTGCCAGGAAAGATCCAGTGGCTTTGCAGCCCCTGCCCTGAAGGTCCTGAGGTTTTCCATGACTGAGTGAATGAGCACCATCTGTCAGTGAGACCCTGTTGCTTACCGAGCCAGTCAGGATGCGATCCAGAGTGTCAGCTGTCACAAACATGTTCCTCTTTGTCACCTCCCTTTGAGTGATGGTAGTATACATACAGCGTACAATGGCTAGTTCCTGCAGGGGTGTTAACTGGGAGAAAAAGCACATTTCATACATGTGAACAACAGGTTGAATCAGGGACTTATTCACAAAGTGCAACGTACTACAAAATGTTTCCCCAAAACCTATATCTGAAGACCTCTCTTATCTTTTTTACAAGGAGATATCTGCCCCACATGTACACCTACCGTTTTGTTCTACCTGTGGGAAGAACAGGGGTGCCTGGCTGGAAAATAGGGAACTCTTATTACAAAATGATAGAGGTTTAGGAAAAGGTAAGGAGGGGAAAAGGAAGAATTAATGATGTGTTTAGGGAGAGACAAACATCCACCGCCAAAGGTTTAAGCTTGTTACTATTAACAAACTGTACAAATGTTATTACTTCAGCCATACAGGTCATAAAGGAGTTACAAATGTTTCTGGGGCCAAATCTGGAGTAAGTGCAGAGTCACACAAGCCAAACCACTGAAATTGCAACACCATTCCATTGCAAATAATGGAGATATAAATGAATGTTAAAATACATGAACTTATTTTGACTTTTAAAACCTACGTATATACACATATAATTGTGTGTGTGTGTGTGTATATATATATTACCTACTGGTGGTCGCCAGTAGGTAGTTATAGTTAGGACCTATTTTCCATTGGAAATCCGCAACATTCTGTTTGTGGGCTCCATATCTATGTGTGGGCTCCATATCTATTGTGTGGGCTCCATATCTATTATTACTTTTTAATGCAATTCTTCATGGCCTTCCAGCACCGTCCACGTGGGCTGGTGCAGAGATCATTCCGATCTATAAAAAAGGGTCCCCCATTGAACCTGCAAATTATAGGCCAATTAGCCTCATTGATGTTACCCAAAAAATCTTTGCAAGGGTGTTATTAGAAAGACTACAGGATTGGATGGAAGACTGTGATGTTCTAACTCCGTTGCAAGCAGGCTTTAGAACTAAAACTTCAACTGTAGATCAGCTGTTTAGGCTTCAGTTGATCTATTGGAAGCATGTGGTTCTGGAAGGTAGGAGCCTGTATCTTACCTTCGTGGATTTGAAATCAGCGTTTGATATGGTGGACCGTGACCAGCTGTGGAGGATTCTGCTGGACATGGGAGTTCCACCATATCTTTGTTTCCAACTTAAACGCCTCTATGAGGGCACATACGCTAGAGTAAGATAAGACAAGAATGGCCAACTATCAGCCCCCTTCCCTGTCGGTAAGGGGGTGAGGCTGGGATGCGTGCTTGCGCCGACCCTCTTTTCCCTCTCCTAAACGGTTTAATTGAAGATCTACTTGCCGCCAAGGATTTGGATTCCCCTAAAATATCATTCCGCAAATTTCCCGCACTAATGTTTGCGGATGACACCCTGCTCCTCTCAAAATCACCGATGGGGATGCAGCGAGTGTTAAAGGAATTTAGCCAGTTTTGCAAAAAGAGGAACTTTGTAGTAAATATCAATAAAACAAAATATATGGTCTTCAATGTCAATTTCACTAACTGCCCACACCCAATAATGGATGACAGGCCGCTCGAGCGGGTCCATATCTTTGATTATTTGGGCCTTTCCCTAAATTATAAAATGGTATGGGGTCCCCAAATCAACAAGGCCAATCTGAAGCTAACCCAGGCAATTGGGGGAATCCTAAAATTCCAGAAGAGTTGTGCCTTAAAGGTCATAAGCCCACCGCTAGAAATGTACAGAGTACAAGCCCTGACCCTCACTGAAAATAGGTTCATTAGACAAATCCTGGCTTTGCCAACAAACACACCCCTAGTACCGCTAAGGATGGATTTGGGTATCCTCGCAATGGTGGATTTAATCTTGTCCCGACCGTTGCTTTATTGGCAACGGCTGTGGAGTACACCAGAGTTGAGACACTATAGGGAGGAACTAAAAGTGGTAATGTCATCTCTGTGGGCTGTAGGTAGTATACCTTGGTTGTCCTTTGTTAGGGATTCTTTTCGAGCTATGGGCATGTAGGACTTAAATATCACTACCGAAGAATCTTGTCTAGCCACCCCTAAAAAAACTTTAGCTAAAGTAGTGAAAGAGTTTAAATTGACTAGTCTAATACAGGCAGTCAAAACCATGAGTTTAACATGTGGGGTTCTTGGATTTTAAGTCACATTATCAATTTGAGCAGGTGCTAGATTTAATACAGCCCCATTAGCAAGGAAGTTGTTTCTGCAATTTAGATATGGGACGCTCCTGCTCTATGCAATAACTAATAAGTGGGCGGGCTCAACCCATTGCCTCTGTCCTGGATGCCTAGTGGAGGAGGAAACAGTAATTCATGTATTGTTCTTATGCTCGGCATACAAACAGGCCAGGTCTAAATGGGTTATACAATTGTGCAGAAACCTGGGCATCGTGAATTCTTTAGGATCCTAAAATCTGACACTGACCCAGTTTATGGTGCTTTAATTTCAAAATTCCTCCTTGCTATGTGGTCTAAACGAAGGTATTTGTTAAAGACTGGCACTTAGGGGCCTATTAGGATTGCGGTTTTTCCGCATCCTCCGGGCCGGCAGAAGTCACCGCCGGCCCAGAGGATGCGGAAAAACCGCAGCGGACCCACCAGAGACCCACCGCCACATTAGGATGGCTGGTGGATCCTGTTTTCTGTCCGCAGCAATTCCGCCGCGGTTGGCTTACAACCGCGGCGGAAAAGCTCCAATATGGTGGAGGTGTCTCTCAGACAGCGTCCACCATATTAGGAAATGCTTGAGAAGATGCTTTTCCGCGGCGGATTTTCCGCCGTGGAAAAGCATGTTGAACTTCACTGCGGGGCCCGTTGCGGGCCCCCTAGGTGAAGGTGGGGTGGGGGGTGCACATGGGGAGTACCTATGGTACCCCCCTGCATTTGTATGCAGAGATCGGCAGGCACCGCGCGGTGCCTGCCGCTTTCTGCATACAAAAGCAAAGTATGCATTTTTTACATTGCGGCGGGTGCAGCTTGAAGCTGCACCCGCCGCAATGTTAAGGATAGAGGATGTGACCGCCACCCTGGCAGTCACATCCTAATCCTCATGGGGGGAACGCCGCTGCCCATGCGGACGTTCCCCCCTACTCTACAGTGGCGGACAGACTCAGGTCCGTCCGCCATCATAATCGGCCCCTAAGTTTTGCTTTTTTATTACCTGTGATTCTCCACTCTGTTATAATTAACCCTGCAGCAAGGCATCTGGAGTTAACTCTATGTGAGAGATGGAGTTGCCTCCTCCCGGCTGGTCCACTGACAATGTGCGTTTTAAAAGATATTGGACGTGTTTAATAATGTTCTTACATGTTTTTATTGTAAATTATATTTTTAATGCAAGTTTTAATCTTATGATTTTCCCACCAATGATTATTTTGCTCCACCCAAAATATTGTGGCTTGTACATCCCTACACATGTATATACCAGTGTTCCCAATGACATCACACTTTCTCCTTCTGTTATGGATTATATTATATTGTGTTGTAAATCTAAATGTGCTTTTATGGCTGTAATAGCCGCCAAAAAGTTTTTGATGATGATGAATAACTTTGGCGCTGGTTGACGAATCTTCGTGAAATTTTCATACTTGGTGGGGCGCTCCAGTCCGGTCCTATCCTGGAAGTGTTGGGATGATTCGTGAAGGGGTGGCTGAGAAAAAAGGGGGTACCCAAAACTTGTTTTCCCCATGCAATTTCCCATAGGTACTGTTCATCGCGGCTACAGCCCAAACGGCTATACGGAATTACACCAAATTTTCCAAAGTTGTAGTCCTCGGTTCAGACTCGTGCCTTTTGCTTATATATTGTGTAAATTTGTTCAGTAGTTCCTGAGAAAATGACAATTAAAAGTACATATATATTTATGGCCTCGGTGGATCCACGCATCTTGCGCGGACTATAAGCACACAGTCCTGATCACGCGCTGAATGCAATCGGCTGTCAGGTGGTTGTCAACATTCGAAACCAGGAAGTATTGGCAGCCAGTTTGTGCCTTGGTAGATGCGAGGATCTAGAAATTAGTGGAACAAGTGTTCAAAATGTATAACACGGGCAGGTAAAAAATATGTTGTCTCTCTAGACGTACTGAGGGGGTCCCACAAGGACCCCTAGGGCCGCAAAAATCATTATTATTTTTTTTAAAACAGATAAATGTGCGCTGGGTGCATTGATCCTCCGTAAAAAAAATAAAAACGAAGCGCGGGCTCCTGTGCTTGTTCATAAGTTAACTATCTGGGTAGGACAAATCCTGTGGTCTAAAATATTGCATTTGAAGTGGGGGCAGAGAAAAAAGGGGGGTCCCAAAACGTGTTTTCCCCATGCAATTTTCCATAGGAGCCATTGATTGCGGCTATAATCCAAACGGTTGAACGGAAGTATGCCATATTTGGCAAAGAGGTAGTCCTCAGTTCAGACTCATGCCTTTTGCTTAAATGGTGTAAATACGTTCAGTAGTTTCTGAGGTAATTACAAGTACAAGTAGATTTATATCTGTAGCCTCTGTGGATGCGCGTATCTTGCGCGCGCACTAAGTGCACCGTCCCGATCAAGCGCTGAATGACAATTGGCTGTCAAGTGGTTGTCAACATTCGAAACCAGGAAGTGTTGGCAGCCATTTTGTGCCTCGGTGGAAGCGAGGATGTAGAAATTAGTGTAAGAAGTGTTCAAAATGTATAAAGGAGGCAGGTAAAAAATATTATGACCCTCTAGACATGCTCAGGGGGTCCCACAAGGACCCCTAGGGGCCCCCAATTTATTTATTTTTTTTAAACTGAGAAATATGCGTTGGGTGCATGGATATGCCATTAAAAAAAAATAAAAAGGAAGCGCGGGCTTCAGTGCTCCTTAAAAAATTAGCTACCTGGAATGGTCAAATCCTGGGGTCTAAAATATTACATTTGATGGGAGTTCAGAGGGGCCCTGTAGCCTAGGGACCGCCATTTCTCTGTGCTACAAAATAAATGGGTGAGGGAGCTCTAAGGTATGTCTAAGTCCCGGAGATTACCACCCTCCGGAGCTTTTTATATTTTGAGAGGGGGTCGCGTGGTCTTCATTCTGGAGCAGTCGAAGGCCTTGGGGAAGACTACCCTCAGGGGCGTCTCAAGTGATTCGGGTGTCCGTGTTGTAGTGCTGTTGTCACCCGGGTCTTAAACGTATATGTGTCATTATGTCTGTGAAGTCCCACAACATGGCCAACATGGAAGGTCCGGGAAATCACTGATCCTACATTCATCCAAAGTTGCAAACATAAAAGATGAAGGACATGACGCATTTCTGCGAATATGAATGTTTGTTGTACATTCAGTGGAGTGTTGTAGCTGTAGTAATACAGGGCTATGAAATCTTTAGGATGTAGTTTTTGGCACTTTATAGGTAGCTAATATATATATACGTATGTGGTCATTCGGATATACTGTCGAACTTGGTGCTGAAAATCAGTGTTCGAGGCTGGGAGTTGCCTCCACATTCTGTTATTGTAGAGTAATGATGTAAGCTACGCCTGCCTGAAAATGTACTGTAAATACGGTGCTCATGTAAATTGCTGATATATTTTTGGGTCTACTTCGCGCTATATAAATATACTAAAAAACACAAAACATAAATATCACACACTTATAAATTGATTATACAGTTTCTTTGCAGTATTGTAATGATCCACTTTGTACGTTCGTATTTGTAGAATGAGCGAGAGTAAGTTATATAATCAAAGTTTTTATTATTGCAGAGGTAAGATGATTCCATACGTTGTTTTTTTGCACAATATAATGTGGTAGGGCACAGGAGCTGCATTTTAAACACATAATAAATACACAGACACAGATAGATAGTTGAAGTGGGTACAGGCACATGCGCTCGACTCCATTTTATTACGTTAATGTTGGTAACAATTAGAATAGTAATCATGATATCATACACAGTTATTCAATCATAAACGGTTTATGAATTCTGCTGTACAAAGGTAGGATCACTATATGTGAAATAATACAGAGAAGATTCTATCGTAAAAGGTTCATGAGTTGTGGTGCACTGAGTTCGGGGCAGTTTGTGTGGAGTCTGCGATGATGAATGGTTCAGGCAGAATGCACTAGTCAATATGTGTTTTGAGTATTGAATTTTGCCTTAACAAGGGCGCATGGCGATTATTTACGGTGTACTGGGTTAGTGGTATGTCTGGTGTTTACCGTGTGCTCACCGTGCGATGATGCGTTGTCTGAGCGGGCCGCACTCAAACCATTCACTGTTGCATACTGGACTATATGAACTTTGGGGGGAAACTAGCATCGATGGTTATCAATTGCGGTGCAAACTAGGTGTACTGATTGCTCCCCATAACAAATTAAACGCTTTCACTTCACGCAGTGCATTCTAACTTTCCCAAATTGGGGACGTATGTCTGGTGGCGATGTTGAAGGTGATACCCCAGAGGTATTTGGTATTGCCCGTGGTGGAGATACATTTTGGCACAATCTTCTACATTCTTTGTGAACATAGTTCACAGGATGCAGTGATTGAAGGTGCTTGCGCATACTAACAGTGCAAAAGCACTATTTTTTGTCTCTGCTCTAAATAAATCGAGCTGAATTTAAGGCTGTCTGTAGTGTAGATCGAAAGGTAAATTTAAGTTGTGAACCCTACTGTCCGCAGTCTACATTGAATCCAGTAGTCAGTACAGTTATAGAACAATGCTTCTTTTCACTTATTTTAACAAAATCTGAATACATACAATATAATTGTCTCTGCATTAAATAAATCAAGGTTGAATTCCCTACTGTCTATAGTGTAGAAAGCTGAATTCAGGTTGTAAACCCTGCTGTCCGCAGAGTAGATCTTAGGGTGGACTGCATTATCTGCAATCATGATTGAAATGAAAGATAGAACATGTATGTAGCGTAAATTTTATTATTCAACTAAATCTATAAGTGATATGAAATACATTTTTGAAGGAAGCATACTAAAGGGATATTGTGTAGGGTTTGATAGGTGTTATACTTAGTTTGATTTGCACTGAGTTAGTGGTACCACCTGAAGCAACAAGGTTCTGTGGAGCTGCGATGATTGTGGTCTGGGCAGGCCGTACTGATAGTAATGTTTTTTTGTCTTGTGAATTCTGCCTTACTAAGGCCACATGGCGATTTTGTGTAGGTTTGAGGGACATTACTTTGTTTGGTACTGCACTTTATAAATAATTAATAAATAATCAGTTGAATTCTGCCAGAATACGGCTATGTGGCAATGAATTATGGTGCACTAAGTTAGTAGTACCTTTGGGACTGAGTTTGTATACAGCCTGTGATGATACGTGGTCCGGGCAGACCGCTTTGACTACTGAATTTTGCCTTAAGATAGCCTTGTGGTGATTATTTATGGTGTACTGAGTTAGTGGTACGTCTGGTGTTTAGCGTGTGCTCATCCTGCGATGATGCGTGGTCTGAACGGGCTGCACTCAAAGCATTGACTGTTGCATACTGGACTGCATGTACCATGGATGGTAATCAATTCTTTGGCAACAAAATGTTCAGAATTAGATGATTCTTCCAGTGGTGTAGACATTTTTGTCTCCAAAAACGAAATTTGGGTTTTCAATGAAGAAAAAGTGAGGTTCAAATTGTGACCTATGCTGTCCACAGTGTAGAGTATCATTAAGTGTGCCTTTGCACTTGCAGCGTGAATTTTATTATTCAACTAAATCTATAAGAGATACAAAAGTAGTTCTTAAAGGAAGCATAATAAAGGGATTTTGTATAGGTTTTGATAAATGTTATGCTTAGTTTGGTATTGTACTCTGCAAATAATAAATCAACAGTGTAATTAATTATGAGCTCTGATGACCGCAGTGTATTCAGAAGGCAGCGGTAAGCAAGAGCCGACGACTGCGTGGTGTTGATTAGAGCTGCACAGTATTGGTAATTTAGTGTGTGCAGCCAGCGATGATAAGTGGTGCACAGAGTTAGTGGCTCCTGAAGCATCAAAGTTCTGTGGAGCCTGCGATGATGCGTGCTCCGAGCAGGTTGCACTGGTAGCAAAGTCTTTACAATCAAGTTTTCTTATAAATACTGGTTGTCCTTTCACAGGAGAAAGTTGCAGTAGATCTCCAAACACTATATGTTTTCTCGCAAATAAGACATCTGACATGGCGATGAATTATGGTGCACTGAGTTAGAAGTAGCTTTGGCACTGAGTGTGTACCTAACCTGCGATGATGCATGGTCCGGGCAGGCCGCAGTGGGAGCAATGTTTTTTGCCTAGTGAATTCTGCCTTAATAAGGCCACGGGGAGATGACTTGTGGTGCAGTGAGTTAGTCGTACCTGTAGAACTCAGCGTGTGCGCAAGCTGCGATGATTCGTGGTTCGGGCGGGGTCGCACTGGTACAATGTCTCTTGCCTACGGAAATGCGTCATTTGAAATCGCCATTCCACCTGAATTGTGAGCACTCACAATGTAGATTGAAGGCAGTAGTCATCACAAACATCAAGAAATTCTATTTGTCATATCCTTTAACACAATGTGAGGACATAAAGTACAATTATCTCTAACTTAAATAAATCAAGGCTAAATTTCATGCTGTCCGTAGTATAGATTCAAAGCTGAATTGAAGTTGTGAACCCTAATGATCGCACTGGAGATCGAAGGCAGTACTCAGCACAGATATCGACGAATGATTTTTTGTCACAAACGTTAACAAAATCTGAGGACACAGTACAATTGTCTCTGCCTTAAATAAATCGACGATGAATTTATTGTTGTCTGTAGTGCTGATGCGCTTCTAGTATCAAGTAGTGAACTCTGTTGATCGCAGTGCATATTTGAAGGCAGTACTTAGTACAGACATTGAGGAATGTTTTTGTGGCATCCATTAACAAAATCGTCTATGCCTTACATAAATCAAGGCTAACTTGAATGTTGTCTGTAATGTAGATGGAAAGCTGAATTGAAGTTGTGAACCCTGCTGTCTGTAGTGTAGATCAAAGGCATCTGTTGACACAGACATATAGGAATGCTTTTTGCCACTTATTTAAACAAAATCTGAAGACATATAGTAGAATTGTCTCTGCATTAAATAAATGAAGGCTGAATTTCCTACTGTTCATACTTTGACAAAATCTGAGGACATAGTACAAATTTCTCGGCTTTAAATAAATCAAGACTGGATTCAATGTTCTCTGTAGTGCTGATGAGCAAATGGTATCAAGTTGTCAACTCTACTGACCACACTTTAGATCGAAGGCAGTACTCAGCACAGATACCGTCGACAGATTTGTATCACTTATTTTAACAAAGTCTGAGGACATAGACTAGAATTGTCTCTGCCTTACATAAATGAAGGATAACTTCAATGCTGTGCGTAGTGTAGATCCAAATCTGAATTCAAGTTGTGAACCCTGCTATCCACAGTGTAGATCGAAGGAAGTAGTCGATACAGACATAAATCTGCGGTGTTGTGTGCGCTGAGCTCGCAATGGGCCTGTATCGAGGAGGCATGTGGTCATGGCAGCAGCCACGTGGCAGGGTGCGGACCTGCACTGTGGCAGAGTCTGTTGTCTTTGCAGAAGAGAACCACGCCCAAGGCGTGAGCTAATTATTTATAGTCTTACGCTGATGTTGCGTATGTTGGACCAGCCCACTCCGCTTCTGCTATAAGGGGGGGGGACAACACAGCTCCATGACCGAAATATTCCCCAGTGTCTGAGATAATATGGTTGCATCCACTCTGTGGCATACTACACGTATTAATGGTATATCTACACACGGAAATGTTTTTGGTTTCTATAGTGCATATCACTGGTAGTATTAGCATTGTGTTCATTATTGTTGATGTGCGAATTCCTTCTCTTATACATAGTTGATTGCCACATCTCTGAACATTGAGCTAGTGTGCTGTTGAAGGGATATTTTTTTTTGGGATGGTCCATTGTCCTGTTTTGCACTGCGTCTGAGGTAGTAGAGAAGGAGCGGTCAGGAGGGGTGGTTCTTGTGTTCCTGGCGCTAAGTGTTGTGATTTTGTTAGGTGTTTTGGAAGTTTATAATTAGTACCTCTATCACATATTCCTCTTTAAATATGGATATAAGTTGGATGTAATTTACGCAGTACATAGTGGACATGTTGATGTTAATTTGTTATTGGTAAGTGGAACTATTGCCTGTTTTTTTTAGGTAGCATTTACAGATTTTGCTTCTTGTGAAAGTATGGGCAAGTGGTGAACATTATAATTAGGAACTGTCATTTAAAAAACCTTTAAAATTCACTGAAAAAACCATAGGTTTCAGGCAGGGGATTGTTAGGAATTATCATTTAAAAAACCTTTGAAATTCACTGAAAAAAGCATAGGTTTCAAGCAGGTTATACTTAGGAATTATCATTTAAAAAAACCTTAGAAATTCATTGAAAAAACCATAGGTTTCAGGGGTGTCATAGTTAGCTGGACATTTCACACATACAAAACCATTGAAATTCCTATGTTATAGTTAGTTGTACTAACTGTAACTCTTGCGCCCGCAATCCACTGGTGATGATGTCACATATTACATCATTCATGACACGGTCACTGATGACATCTCAAATGACATCAGTGACATTGAGGAGAACAAAAGTAAGTGCCAATTTGGATAATTAATGCTGCTGTTCCAAATGTTCCTGGCACATGCCTTGGAGATATATATATATAACACAAGTTGCCCTGCTGTAGGAACTCGCCGCTGTGTGGGACATAAAAAACTCACACCATGCTAGCTCCGTCCAAAGTTTTAATTACGACATCTTCCTATCGCTTTTTGAGGCCAGTGAAGAACAACAGTAGAAGCTGCTGCTACGATACTTGAGCAAATGCGCTAATTATTTCACAGTTCTGTGTTTCTCTGATGGCATGCTGGTACCTGTAGTCTCTTTATGTTGAATAGCGCAGTACTACCACAGTGGGCACTGTAGTTCAGCCCTGTATGAAAGTACATTAAAATACTAGTGGGCCTCTGGGTGGAGAAGCAGGCAAATACTCTGAAAGTATATATATATATATATATATATATATATATATACATATATATATATATATATATATATATATATATATATATATATATATATATATTCACTGAAAAAACCATAGGTTATAGACCATATATAGTTAGGAATTAGCATTTAAAAAACCTTATTTTACTCACACAAAACCATTGAAATTCCATATATAGTTAGTTGCACTAACTATATATCGCGCACCCGCAATCCACTGCTGATCATGTCACATATTACATCATTCATGACATGGTCAGTGACATCACTGATGACATCACTGATGACATCTCAAATGACATCACTGATGACATCACTGATGACAACATCCAGTGACTGTATGTTTCTGTAAAGTTAAAATATGTCTTACATATTGAAGAATGAGTGGATGTATAAGTGTCTGGATGAAGGATTTAGTAGGTGCGTGACTGACTGTATGAGTGAGTGATTAAATGTGTCTCACTGAATGCATGGGTTAGTGACTAAACTGTCTTAATTTGTGCATCATTATGTCTGTTGTGATGTAAACTGCTGCATGTGTTGATCATTAGCTATACGAGAGGCTATATGTGTTATTAATTGGTTGCCCAAGTATTTCTATGGGAGATTGAGTTTGTGTGGGGGTGGCTGGAAGGTGTGTGACTCTGTGCATAGATGTGTGAGCAGTTTATTCACTAGGTGTATGAGTTCAAGAGTGCATGTGGAAACAGCTACATGGGCAGTTGACTGTGTGCATGAGTGTATTGATGAGTGAATGGATATCTCAATGCTACATGTCATAGTAAGTACATATGTAAAACACAGTACATGTGAGAGTTGGCATATATAAATAACTGTGCATGAGAGCCACTGAATGAGTGAGTGGTTGTATCGATCATTGTGAACTTGTATCAGGGATTGTATAAGAGAGTAAATATGTGTTAGTATATGTTTCAATAAGTAAGGTGTGTTTAACTGTATAGTTGAAGAAATGGAGGTGAGATTGTTTCTTTGCATGACTGACTGGGTGTGTGAGTAACTCCATGGATGAGTGGCAGTGTGTGAGTGTCTGTATACACTGAGTGTATCTAAGGTTATATTAGAGTCTGAAGAGGTTTATCGTATTAGCACAAGAATGATGTCAAATGAGATGTCATCAGTGATGTCATCAGTGATGTCATTTGAGATGTCATCAGTGATGTCATCAGTGATGTCACTGACCATGTCATGAATGATGTAATATGTGACATGATCAGCAGTGGATTGCGGGTGCGCGATATATAGTTAGTGCAACTAACTATATATGGAATTTCAATGGTTTTGTGTGAGTAAAATAAGGTTTTTTAAATGCTAATTCCTAACTATATATGGTCTATAACCCATGGTTTTTTCAGTGAATTTCAATGGTTTTTTAATAGCAAATATCATAAGCTGTCGAATGTCAAGTACGTGGTAAGTAAAAACATTTTCGTGTTTATGCACACTGATCTGCTTTGAATGCTGCCCCCCACCCCTCATTTCTATTAGGAGTACTCTCCCTTTGCAGATAGTGAAGGGTAGTTAACGCAGGCCTTTGCCCCCGTTGTAATCCGTCGTGCCTGCTTCTCTCTCCATTTGATTGATTGTTCTCTTTGGTTCATTCTCTATTTACAAACAAGCACAGAGTCGCAATACTCTGTTTAGTCTTTGCAGATAGCGAAAAATCGTGTAAAAAAAGAAAAGGAATCGAGCAAAATCAGTAGGCCACTAATGGGATCTCTTTTTGACCTCCCTAAAATAGAAACATTAGGAACAACCTGTTGATAATACCAATGTGTATGTACATAAGCGGCGTTCATTTGTGTTCACAGTACCCCTTCTTGATTGTTTGAATCGAGCATTGAATTGTTCGAAGTTGGTTCTCTTAAGAATCTTCTCTGCCTGCAAACGAGGAAGAATAGGAATATTCTCTCTCCCTTTGCAGATAGTGAAGGGTAGGTAACGCAAACCTTTAACACGTCGTGCCTATTTCGTTCCTCATTGATTGATTGTTTCCCCAAACATTGACTGTTTGGGAATTCGTTCTTTTTGGAGGTATTCCCTGTTTGCAAATATACGTAGGAAAATCTTTGCAAATAGTGAAAGGGTACGTAATGCGGACCTTTCTCCCCCGTTGTAATCTGTCATGCCTATCTACTCCCCACTGATTGATGCACCTGTTTCACCCGGACCATTTACTAGAGATACGTCATCTGGCCCGACCAGAGAGCACCCCTAGTGAAAAGGACATATGCAATAATAACGAAGTGATCACTGTATCCTGTTAACAGAAACTTTAGCATGAAACAACCTGGAAAGAAAAGAATAGGAAAACGAAAATCAGTAGGCCACTGATGAACATAAACTTTTATTAAACAACGAACAAAGAAACGATAACATAACGTAATGATAAAACCTATTAATGTCCTAGAAACAAGAAAACGTTAGAAATATGCCAGTGGTGAGAGACCAGAAAAACAGTAAGAGAAACCAAATCACCCCTCGCTGTCCCACCGCCTGCCACGCCAAAAAAATCGATAGACTAGGGAAAATGCAAGTCAGTAGAACATCCGCCCCCACTCTGGAAACTTCCAAGGTGGGGCAGGGTTGCGGCTACGCCCAGCCGGGAGCAGCCCATTTAAGGCGGATCCTGCTGCCACGCCTCGGCCAGGAGATCCTAACGTAGGGTGTAGCCGGAGGAGAGGCCGAGGCCAGCGGGACCCGGCCAGGGGATTGCCTTTACAACGCTGAAGAGTTTCAGGGGGGGGAATGTCTCCTCGACCCTCCCCTCTCTCTCCCAGTCCGGCCGCGGTGGCCCTTGAGAGTTGCAGGTAGTCCCGCCACATGCTCTTCCGGTCCGGCCACCAACGGTCGGGGGGCCGAGGCCGACGGGATCCGGCTGAAGCCGATAAACCAAGAAACCCGTTCATGGGGCCAGAGCCAGGGGCGTCCGGCCGACATCCACCGGAAGCCCGGCCCGAAGACGGACGGGACACTTCTTCTCTCTTGAATAATGGCTGCGACAACACTGGGGGGGGATGTCTTGCACATGCCTCCGACCCCCCCTCGTCCTCATCGCCTGGTCCGGCCATAACAAATCTCAAGCGAGACGCCGTGGGGTGCACTGGGAGGGAGAGACGATGCGAACAGGCCTCTCCCGCCTCCCCAGTGGAGGCTTCCCACCTGCACCCTCGGCGCTCCAAGCGCCCGGAAAAGGGTTCTTCCAATGTGGCGATGCTGCAACGTCTTGCCCGGCAGGGTGGAGCCCGTCCGCTCAATTGACCCCGCGATCGCCAGTAGCTACCGAACTCTCAAAATGGCGGTCGACCTGGCAAGAGCGGGCCCAGCATAAAGAAATGGCCCGGTCACTGGTTGACTCCACCACCGTAGTCCTCCACGACCTTGAAGATTCTACAGGAGCCGTGGGAGTCTCCGACCCCCGCAGACACCCCCGATGGGGAATGACTGCCATGATCGCCCGTGGAGTGACGAAACTGTATCCGCGGGACGTCGGCGCTCCCATGCTGGCGCCAGCCTCACTTTGAATTACTAGAATCCTGCAGACCTCAGTTCCGGTGAAAGCACAGTGTGACCCGGTAGGAAAAATTGTTGCACCCCCTCCCCTTTTTGACTGATAGTTCAAACCACCGATCCTTTCCTTTGCCCTTTTAACGGAACTTTGGACTGCCTCCCCCTCTTTTACATTTTCTAGAGAAAACAAAACATTAACCACTACATTAGCATAGCAATTGACACCAGAACTGTTTTCAAATTGAAAACCAACAACATCTTCAACAGAATCCTTTTTGTTTCTGCTGTGACCCTGCTACAGCACAGGCATTGTCCCCAGCAGTAATTCTGCAATGCCGGTAAGAATAGCTGTGGTGCCTACTGGACTCACTCACCCCCGCGGCGCCCCACGCCGTTATTTGCTGGGCGGCAACTTACTAGACATCACCTTCGTGACATCCAGATTTCAGCGCTTTCTGCTGCCTTGGAACTATTCGCACAACAGACCGCTACTGACAATCCACCCCCCGCGGCGCCCCACGCCGTTATTTGCTGGGCGGCAACTTACTAGACATCACTTTCGTGCCATCTAGATTTCAGCGCGTTCTGCTGCCTTGGAACTATTCGCACAACAGACTGCTACTGACGACCCACCCCCAGGCAACATCTTCTGAATTTTCATAATTTGAAAGAACTAGTAACATGTCCTCATCAGGAATTCAAAAGAAATTGCCACGGTCTCTTCGTTGTTTAAATGTTTTTACTGTTTTTGTTTTGTTGTATATATTTATATGTTATTAAAGTTTTATATTCCTACTACTTTGTTGGAGTGCTATATATTTTTAATGTGACACATAATTGTAAAAACTTTGATGTACAAAGAGTCATTCCTGGAATCTTCCGCTTCAGGCTCGGTCCCCTCCCCAATCACAATACAGGATGGTTTTCAGATAGTAGGAACACGTGTGGTGTGACGGATCTCATCGGGTGTGGGCCTTGATCTACTATAACTCCTTTAAAGAGGGGTGATTCTTTACAGCTGGAGCCATAAACTACATCTGCAGGGCTAGCTGATAGCCTGGACAATCGGACACAGAGGAAGAGGAGTGTCAGAGGGTGCGGTAGTGAATAGGGCGAAAGGGAGGTGTCGGGCAGGCACAGAGTGTGATTCTCAGGGAAGAGCAGCGCAGATGGGGGGAGGTTTATTGCCCATGCATAAGACAGAGAGCGGGGGTGACCAGTGCCTGGGGAAGATGCTTGCGAGGGTGGGGAGCCATGCTACGAATCGACAGCGTGCAGAGAGTGGGTCTGGTCAAGGCATCTAAAATGGCTGCCGTGCACGACAAAAGTGTGGCATTTCAAAAAAGGCAAGATGGCGCAAACAATGTTTTTCAACACTTCCTCATTTCCTTCGAATCGAACGTTAACAGACGTTGGTGCATATTACCAAAGTTAAGCTATATTTATCGCTAACGATGCTTACCAACGAATTTTTTACCGCTAAGCATCGTCAGAAATTATCGAAGATAAACCTTGCTATTATCAAGGTTTATCGCAAATGCGATAAAAAACGGCCGCAATGCATGAATATCGCTAAAAAGTCAGCGATATTCATGCATTACCGAGCTAATGCTCTTAGCCATGTTATCCACCTCCCATTGGATAACATGCTAAGAACTGCTCAGGGCAGGTATAACTTTTTGGAGATATTCGCGCTTAGCGCGAATATCTCCAAAAGTTGGTAATAGGAGATAGATATCTTGCATGTTGTAATGCAAATTATTGTGGTATATGGAACTCATACCATAATCTCTCAGGAAAGCAGAAACTGATCCTTTTGGGACCGCCTGAAAAGGCCTACGGGGTGAGGGGTACTCTACTTTGCCCCCTTTTCACGTTCCGAACAATTTTATTTTACTCTCTTCTGTAATTACACAAAATAGCAGCGATAAGATGCATCGGAGACACACAGTGAGAGAAAGGAGGCCGGAGATGAAGAGGAGATGTCAAATACACATTGGAGATAATATAGTGGCAGAAGGGAAGTAAATATGAGTAAACTTACCATGTAACATAAAAATGTTGCACTCTATACTATAAGTCTCATTTTATACTACAATCACTTCGCTACAACCTCATAAATTAAAAATAAAAATGAATAATGTCTCAAACAATTTTTGATTTCTAAATATAAATTTATTCTTCAGAATTTTCTAAATTTGAAAGAACTAGTAACATGTCCTCATCAGCAATTTCCTCATGAAAAGTCTGCAATGATGATTCTTGTAACTCTATGGTCTCCAAACATTCGATAAATTCGCCATCAACAGATTGATCAAAAAAATCATTCAAGTCATCTCCTCCTTGTGACAATATTTCATTATTGGTGCTGTCAATTTCAATCAATGTAGTGGAATCATTCAAGTCATCTCCTCCTTGTGACAATATTTCATTATTGGTGCTGTCAATTTCAATCAATGTAGTGGAATCATTCAAGTCATCTCCTCGTGACAATATTTCATTATTGGTGCTCTCAATTTCAATCAATGTAGTGGAATCATTCAAGTCATCTCCTCCTTGTGACAATATTTCATTATTGGTGCTGTCCATTTCAATCAATCTAATGGAATCATACAAGTCATCTCCTCCTTGTGACAAAATTTCATTATTGGTGCTCTCAATTTCAATCAATGTAGTGGGATCATTCAAGTCATCTCCTCCTTGTGACAATATTTCATTATTGGTGCTGTCCATTTCAATCAATCTAATGGAATCATACAAGTCATCTCCTCCATGTGACAATATTTCATTATTGGTGCTCTCAATTTCAATCAATGTAGTGGACAATTCAAAAGAAATTGCCACGGTCTCTTCATTGTGAGCCATTTTATTTTGAAATTGCTTGCTGTAAATTGCAGAAAAAAATAATCACTTTCATTTATCGTTTTTAGTAATACATAATATAAAACTAACTTTATCAAGTATTTAGTATAACAGAAAGGACTGCAAATAAATAACAGAAAACATTTTTCAAATTATCTTCAAGTGTACAACATAGTTCCCCTTACAAATTAACAACTCACCTTTTTAAAAGTAGGAGAAGTGTTAGTACTGTGTAAATCAAACACCAGAAATTCACCACCAAAAATTCCTCACAAATGTACCTCAGACAGTAGTATCACAAAATGGCTGTGGTTTCCTCTCATTTGACATATATACATAACCAATTAACTTTCATCACACACAAATACAAAACCAAAGTAACATTTTAATTGGTTCTAAATTTCAACACTTTCAAATGTGTTTTCCCCATGCAATTTTCCATAGGACATTTACATACGTCTACAGCCTGAATGGCTGAACGGAATTACACCAAACTTGGCAAAATGGTACATCAAACCTAAGAGGTCAGGAAGGATCTACTATGCCCCCTTATGGTCATTTCCCCCTTCGCTTTGGCCTCCTCTTGTCTCTCGATCCTACCGAGAGACAAGATGGCGGCCGCTACGGACTGTTTGGAATGTTGACAGACGCCGGAGAACCAATCAGCTTCGCAAAGCTCCGTAACGCGAAAAGTACGCGAAGCGGAGCGCTGTTACAGATATATATCTTTTTTTGAACGTTAATTTCTCAAAATCCACTGGAGCACATATATTGAGACCTAGCAAAGGCACATCGGGCTACCAGTCCCTAATATTTTGCCAAGTTTCGTGCAAATCCATTCAGCCGTTCGATTATTGACATTTAGATACGTCTACAGCCTGAATGGCTGAACGGAATTACACCAAACTTGGCAAAATGGTACATCAAACCTAAGAGGTCAGGGAGGATCTACTATGCCCCCTTATCGTCATTTGCCCCTTCCCTTTCGCCTCCTCTTGTCTCTCGATCCTACCGAGAGACAAGATGGCGGCCGCTACGGACTGTTTGGAATGTTGACAGACGCCGGAGAACCAATCAGCTTCGCTTCACAAAGCTCCGTTGTGCGAAAAGTACGCGAACTGGAGCGCTGCCCGGTCCGCTGTTACAGATATATATCTTTTTTTAAACGTTAATTTCTCAAAATCCACTGGAGCACATATATTGAGACCTACAAAAGGCACATCGGGCTACCAGTCCCTACAATTTTGCCAAGTTTCGTGCAAATCCATTCAGCCGTTCGGGCTAAAAGTGAGGCCAACCGCCCTATGGAAAACTCAATGTTAAAAACATGTTTTGGGACCCCCCTTTTTTCTCGACCCCCCCTGGACGAACCCCCCCCCCCCAATTTTCAGGGGCTGCTCAGAAACAAAATGTGCCATTTTCCTGAAAATTTCAGCCAATTCCGTCCACAAACGCCAAAGTTATTAGACATAGAATTTTCAAAAAACCCATAGAGAAAAAATCCTAACTATATATACCTACTGGCGACCGCCAGTAGGTAATATATATATATATATATATATAAAGAGCTTGGAGCCAACACGCAGCAACGTAACACCACGGTCTCTGAATCTGGATCAGACAACTACTCCGAAGCGGATGAGCTATTGGACACCAGCGGCAGGAGCATACTGACCTTCAAACCTTTAGAAGAATATAATTTTTTACAGTCAGGAATGACATTGCGGGCAAGACCACCGGAACAAACCTACGGAAGGGGAAGAGGCGCAAGCGCTAAGGGAAAAAAACAAGGCGGGGGGGAAGGAAACACAAGAGGAGCAATGTCGCATGGAAGAACATCACGACAGACCAAGCAACAATGATGGATGAGCCCAATTTGACAATTGTTAACCTTTCCTCTCATACTTTGACTTTGGCTGAGAGATCGGTATTGGAATTGGGCTTGACATTTTGCTCTATGGCCAATTTCGATTACAGCCGGACTAGAGTTGATGTTTTCCTTTTTGTTGAAACTTATGAAAATGTTCATGCTCAAGAAAAAGCGGGCTCTAGACCAGAGGGTTGATGAACCGGGCTGGAGCACACAGGTGTCCAAAGTACTCAGTATACAGGATGTGGATAGTCTGGCGTGTGCGATGGAACTGAGTGGTGAAGACATAGATAGTTTGAATGACTCTGAAATACTTGAACGTATGGGACTCACTTTGGGTGGGTGCAATTCTACCAATCTCAGACCCAAATCGACCTTTAATCCAATTACACCACATGACAGCCTCGATACTTTTCATGACGTCGTAGTCAGGGACCTGTTACATGTTTGGGAAGGCAGCAAGAACAAGCATGCCCACAACCTTACACCTGAGCAGAGAAAGTCCCTGGGCACACTCAATGCAGATCCTGGTTTTGTTGTAAAACCATCAGATAAAGGGGGCAATGTTGTCCTTTGGGACATTAAAAAGTACAGGCAAGAAGCTAATAAACAACTGGCAGTGTCTGGCAATTACAGAAAGTCCAACAAAGATGAATATGTTTCTAGTATTACCAGCTATTATGAGAAATTGCGGATGTGGAAGGAGGGAGGCCTACTAGTTGAGTCAGAGTATAGATTTCTATACATCAAGCACCCTGTGTCTCCTTGTTTTTACATGTTGCCAAAGGTGCACAAGGATGACACCAATCCGCCTGGCAGGCCAATTGTATCTGCCAACGGCAGCCTCCTTGAAAACACCTCCATTTTTCTGGACACTTTTCTCTTTCCGTATGTTCTTAACCTTCCCTCATACTGCAGAGACAGCACTGACTTTATCAGAAAGATAGAGGGTATCACGTGGGAGGACAATTTCTGGCTAGTCACCATAGATGTGGTTTCCCTCTATACGTGTATCAGACTGTATGATAGTCTCAATGCATGCAAACACTTTTTAAGGGACATATCCATTTTCCTTTTTCAACAAACTAACATGCTACTTGAAATGTTGGAATATTGTTTGCTGAACAATTTTTTCCTATTTGATGACAGGTGGTTCAAACAGGAGGTGGGGACTGCGATGGGAAGTTGCTTTGCGCCCAGTTATGTGTGTATGCTAATGGGGTGGTGGGAGGAGCAAGTGCTTTGGACCGATGACAACATCAACCTCACACGCCACATTGCCTTCTACACTCGTTACATAGATGACATTTTCTTGATCTGGGGAGGGCCCAAATCAGACCTAGACCGTTTCCTCAGCTCACTTAACAGGAATGATGTAAATCTTAGGTTCACGAGCAAGCAAGATCAGGGTGAAATGGATTTCCTTGATGTAACTATCAAGATTGAACAAGGGGCAATACACACAAGCCTATATAGGAAGCCCACCTCAGGAAACAGCGTCTTACACACCAGCAGTTACCACCCAACCAGTCTCAAGAGCAGTATCCCGTATGGGGAGTTTCTGAGAGCCAAGCGCAACTGTAGTTCCCAGACAGCCTTTGAAAAAGAACAGGTATCTATGACCGAGAGATTCAGGGCTAGAGGGTACTCCAACCAGGTATTGCTGGCGGCCAAGGAGAAAGCAAATGTTAGAGACAGAGCGGTGCTCTTGGTAAAGAAAACAATGAAGCCTGGAGAAACCAGTAAAACCAATAATATCAGGATGATCACCACATTCAGTGTAGAAGCAGACAAAGTGCGCGAGACACTCAAGAGGCACTGGCATATTGTGAAGAACGATCCTGTCATAGGGAACACAGTCAGTAAACAGCCACAAATTAAATACAGGAAGGCGCGCTCTCTCAAAGACATGTTGGTCAGAAGCTACCTGGGGGCTCCCAAGAAACGCACTTGGCTTCAGGAACAGAAGGGCTTTTTTAAGTGCGGGAAATGTAAGGCGCGTGGGACCAGCAAAAATGTTAAATCATATCCCCTGCCTACTGGAAGAACAGAGCTGATTGGAAATTCATGAACTGTAACACTGATTTTTGTGTATATGTGATTGTATGCCCTTGTGGAAAGTTCTACATAGAGAGCACGATAACAAAGATGTTAATTGTTTTTTGTTTTTGGTATTGACAGAGTACCAGCCAGCCCCAGAGGGGGCGACAGAGTGAAACAGCTACGAGTCCTGGAATCGCAATACATCATTCGTCTGGACTCTAAGAACCCCTTTGGCATGAATGAGGATGAGGAGTTACATGTCCATATCGGATGAGTACTCTACATGTAGGCCTGACTTCACCCGTGCCCTGTTTTTCTGCCTCTTTGAACTTTCTGCTGTTGTGATCTCTAATTTCCTTGACCCCGCTGGAACACGGGAGAGTGCTCTCTCCCCAATGTAACAGACCGGACATAGAAATTTCACAAAATAGCACAGTATACTAACCCATGTTTCGGACCCTGTTTAAAGTACAGTGGTCAGTACCCATGTCCACTTGTTCATCAAAAACCCCCTCGCTTGCCCCCGTACCTAATTTGTTGGGGAAATCCCACAATCAAGGGATCCAACTGACCTCAATCCCCCATTGGTTACTTCTTTTTGTTAATGCCTTTAACCTTTTATTTTTCGCACATCACCTTCCCACCCACCACTGCACCCCACGTAGTAGAGCATCAAGAGGGTTGTAAATAGTTAGCAGAGGGGTTATATTTTTCTATACAAATTTGGCGTTGGTAACAGGCTTGTTCCAGTGCCAGGTAAACATCCCTTAATTTTAATTTTATTTCATTTTATTTAGAAACACCTCCCTTTCCACTCCTCCCTGTGAATATGGACCTTAATTTTGTTTCTGTACATATTTTTCGGTAATGTTTACTCAACTTCATGTTTATCATGTAAATGTGTATTTGCTGTAACAGGACCATCATTTTTTGCTAGTATTGTTTGGCCACTTGGCCTAGATTGCCATTCATTTATGTAATCTTCCCCGAGAATACTCACCTTAATAATGTGTTCACATTATGCATTACCTGAGCAAGGAAACAATGTAGTCTATTTTCCAGCTCTATTGTAGTTTTTACTCGGATATTGGTCCCTTTTCACTGTTCATCACTACTGTGCACTTTAAAATGGTGGCTGTAACTGTATGCATTTGGCCAACGAGAAAGACCGCCTGGTTGAAACGCGTCGCCAATAAATACAATTTCCTATCATACACGGATCCTGGAGTGCGAGTCTTTGTTTTCCCGGTGAATACAACTGGGATTCCTTTCGTGGATATATATATATATATCTTAACTGCATCCAACGAGCGGAGTGCTGGTTTTCCTTTTTCGTGATTAATATATATATATATATATATATATATATATATATATATATATATATGTCCAAACCGTCTCCCCGTACGAAGAGATAATGAGTCGCACACGGAACTTCGTTTTCAATTTTAAGCCGTTTATTTTATTTGGATAGCAGGATTAGGACTTTTTCGACGCGTTTAGTTTCTTCCTGGAAACTTTTTCAAGATGTGTCCTGCACCTAAAAAAACATGCCGTACGTTCCCCAGTCCGATGTTTTAGCATTGTTTCACTTCCTCCGCTGGTATCTTTTTTAGCCATTTCCTTTATGCGCTGCATTATGGGACTTCTTTTTGCGCTGCATTGTGGGACACGAGGTTCAGGCGGTTGTTGCTGTTTATGACCCTCCGGTGGGCGGTGATTAAAATCCTGTTGAACATTGTCCATGTAATTCAATATTTTCGGCAAAAAGTTCCCCCATGTCAGCTTACTTTTGAAACTGACTCGGGGCCAATACCGAGGTCCAGTCCTCGGCGGCACCTTTCTCCCCATCCGTCTTATCAACTCCAACACTGTGGTTCTGGTTTGGAGAGCATGGGCGCTCTTCTGGTGGTGCGTGAACTCTTCGGCAGAACCAAGCCGATG
Source organism: Lissotriton helveticus (assembly GCF_964261635.1). NCBI lineage: Eukaryota > Metazoa > Chordata > Amphibia > Caudata > Salamandridae > Lissotriton > Lissotriton helveticus. The sequence goes on along the minus strand of NC_136059.1, from coordinate 1,245,388,675 downwards.
TACATGTCCAAACTGTCTCCCCGTACGAAGAGATAATGAGTCGCACACGGAACTTCGTTTTCAATTTTAAGCCATTTATTTTATTTGGATAGCAGGATTAGGACTTTTTCGACACGTTTCGTTTCTTCCTGGAAACTTTTTCAAGATGTGTCCTGCACCTAAAAAAACATGCCGTACGTTCCCCAGTCCGATGTTTTAGCATTGTTTCACTTCCTCCGCTGGTATCTTTTTTAGCCATTTCCTTTTTGCGCTGCATTATGGGACTTCTTTTTGCGCTGCATTGTGGGACACGAGGTTCAGGCGGTTGTTGCTGTTTATGACCCTCCGGTGGGCGGTGATTAAAATCCTGTTGAACATTGTCCATGTAATTCAATATTTTCGGCAAAAAGTTCCCCCATGTCAGCTTACTTTTGAAACTGACTCGGGGCCAATACCGAGGTCCATTCCTCGGCGGCACCTTTCTCCCCATCCGTCTTATCAACTCCAACACTGTGGTTCTGGTTTGGAGAGCATGGGCGCTCTTCTGGTGGTGCGTGAACTCTTCGGCAGGACCAAGCCGATGTACATGTCCAAACTGTCTCCCCGTACGAAGAGATAATGAATCGCACACGGAACTTCGTTTTCAATTTTAAGCCGTTTATTTTATTTGGATAGCAGGATTAGGACTTTTTCGACGCGTTTCGTTTCTTCCTGGAAACTTTTTCAAGATGTGTCCTGCACCTAAAAAAACATGCCGTACGTTCCCCAGTCCGATGTTTTAGCATTGTTTCACTTCCTCCGCTGGTATCTTTTTTAGCCATTTCCTTTTTGCGCTGCATTATGGGACTTTTTTTTGCGCTGCATTGTGGGACACGAGGTTCAGGCGGTTGTTGCTGTTTATGACCCTCCGGTGGGCGGTGATTAAAATCCTGTTGAACATTGTCCATGTAATTCAATATTTTCGGCAAAAAGTTCCCCCATGTCAGCTTACTTTTGAAACTGACTCGGGGCCAATACCGAGGTCCAGTCCTTGGCGGCACCTTTCTCCCCATCCGTCTTATCAACTCCAACACTGTGGTTCTGGTTTGGAGAGCATGGGCGCTCTTCTGGTGGTGCGTGAACTCTTCGGCAGAACCAAGCCGATGTACATGTCCAAACTGTCTCCCCGTACGAAGAGATAATGAGTCGCACACGGAACTTCGTTTTCAATTTTAAGCCGTTTATTTTATTTGGATAGCAGGATTAGGACTTTTTCGACGCGTTTCGTTTCTTCCTGGAAACTTTTTCAAGATGTGTCCTGCACCTAAAAAAACATGCCGTACGTTCCGCAGTCCGATGTTTTAGCATTGTTTCACTTCCTCCGCTGGTATCTTTTTTAGCCATTTCCTTTTTGCGCTGCATTATGGGACTTCTTTTTGCGCTGCATTGTGGGACACGAGGTTCAGGCGGTTGTTGCTGTTTATGACCCTCCGGTGGGCGGTGATTAAAATCCTGTTGAACATTGTCCATGTAATTCAATATTTTCGGCAAAAAGTTCCCCCATGTCAGCTTACTTTTGAAACTGACTCGGGGCCATTTATACATGGCGGTCGCCAGTGGGTAGTTATAGTTAAAACCTAGTTTCCATAGGAAATCCGCAACATTCTATATAGAATAACTTTGACGCCGGTGGACGAATCTTCGCGAATTTCTCCAAGAAAATGTCCTGCTCCGCTCCGCTCCTTCCCTGAAAGTTTGGGGGTGATTCGTGAAGGGGGGGCCGAGAAAAAAGGTAGAGTTTGGTTCGCAGATGACTCTTTTTGTTGAAGGGTGTAAATCCGTTCAGTAGTTCCTGAGAAAATCTTAAGTAAAATCATAAGTATATCTAGAGGAGCTTACTGTAAGCTTACTGTAAGCTTACTGTACTCTGTAGCTTCCCGAGCACGAGCTGAATGCTAATTGGCTGTCAACACTCCAAACCAGGAAGTGTTGGCAGCCATCTTGTGCCTCGGTAGAACCAAGGCACAAGAAAGCTGAAAACAAACGTGCAAAACACGCAAAGGGGGGGCGTGGCTACGAGCGCGGCAATGGCGGTCGCAGCTTCCTAGAGCTCCCGCTTGCCCGAGATTTATCCGCCCGATTATCCTGTCCCCGAGCCTCTACCACACTCCCAGAGCGAGGCGATTGCTGCGGAGAGCTCCGGACATCTTCCGGTGCGGCCGACTGAGACTTTGCCGCCTTGGTCGCTGCGGGGAGATTGGGAGCTGAGTGCGGCCTGGTGCGTGGCTGAAGCCGGGACCTACATTTTGGCGCTCCCCGTCCGGGAGACACCAGAGTGGCGCGGCTGCCTCACCGCCTTCCCTGAGCCACCTGGACCCTGCGAGACAGCTGGGGGCGGAATCGGTCCCCCCCGGGGACCCGGCTGCGGCACCACTACATCAAGGGGGCGAGGATCGCCCCACAGGCTGCGGGGGGCCTAGCGGAACCGGCGGAGCCGGGGCCTCAATTTTAGCGACTCCCGCCCGGGGTTGGCAGTGAGCAGTTGCCGCTCCCGAGCTCTACCACACTCCCAGAGCGAGGCGATTGCTGCGGAGAGCACCGGACATCTTCCGGTGCGGCCAACAGAGACTTTGACGCCTTGGTCGCTGCGGGGAGATTGGGAACAGAGTGCGGCCTGGTGCGTGGCTGAAGCCGGGACCTACATTTTGGCGCTCCCCGTCCGGGAGACACCCGAGTGGCGCGGCTGCCTCGCCGCCTTCCCTGAGCTACCTGGACCCAGCGAGACAGCTGGGGGTGGAATCAGTCCCCCCCCCCCGGGGTCCCGGCTGTGGCACCACTACATCAAGGGGGCGGGGATCGCACCACAGGCTGCGGGGGGCCTAGCGGAACCGGCGGAGCCGGGGCCTCAATTTTCGCAACTCCCGCCCGAGGTTGTCTGTGAGCAGTTGCCGCTCCCGAGCTTGGAGGACGCCTGGCTGCTGCCTCTCTCCACTTGAGGCCCAATACACAGCAGTGTGTCAGTCGGCGGGCCCTGCGGCGGGCGGCTAGTCGTGGATGCCCCCTCCTGGACCCCCAGACACCGCTGGCAGAGACGGTAGGCCCACGGGTGAGCAGAAGGTGGACAAGCTCGATCGATAGCTTTGAGGGCCACGAGTGGTGTGGGGGTGATTCCCAGGGCCTGCCCTGCCTTCCCTAGACTGTGACGAGAGGGGAGAGTCCGGCTGCCCACTTCTGGTGGAGGATCGTGCTCGGCAGGCGGAATCACCACTGGGTTCGACGAAGGGCGTGGGGGACCCCCTTTGCCACGCCGGTGTTGATTGTTGGTGGCCCGTGGGCAGGTGACGATCATGACCCGAGGTGGAGGCGGCAGCCAATCCAAGCAACCGACCATAGACAAATTCACAGGGCCAACTGGGGGTCCGGGCCCGTCGGGTGGGGGTCAGCATCAACCGCCCCCCCCGGATAATACCGCGCTTATGGCCGCCATCACCCAATCTAGGGATACGCTGGACGCTAAAATCGGCGCAGTGGGTGCAGATGTTACCCTGATCCGCCAAGACCTGCGGAATGCGGTAGCGCGGATTACTGAGGCGGAGTCCAGAATCTCTGTAGTGGAGGACGATGTTGGGTCCTTGAAGAAACGGCTGGCGGTGGTGGAATCGGTGCAGAAGAATCTGGCGCTTCGGGCTGAGGATGCCGAAGGTCGCGCCCGCCGCAACAACCTCTGATTTGTTGGTTTTCCGGAACGCTGTGAGAAGGGGAACATGGAACAGTTCCTTACCCAGTGGCTGCTGAGCTGGATGCCTCCGGAGAGCCTGTCCTCGTGCTTCATCATTGAACGCGCTCATCGCGCCTTGACCCAGAGGCCGCCGGAGGGTGAACGGCCCAGGGCGGTGATCGCTCGGCTATTGAACTACCATGATCGCGACGTTATCCTGAGGGAAGCAAGGTCCAAAGATGCCATCCTCTATGAAAACCACAAGATCATGGTGTTCCCCGACTATACCAAAATCGTGCAGCAGAAACGACAATCCTTCATGAATGCTAAGGCGAAGCTCCGTGGTCTGGGTCTCCAATACTCCCTGCTGTACCCTGCTCGTCTGAGAGTGATCTTCCAGTCCAAGACATTGTTTTTTGATACTCCGGAGGATTTGTTTCGTTGGACGGATGAAACGGTGGCGCTCCGGCCACATGCCCAGCCGGGATTGAATCCGGGGTCCTCGAGGGGTTCCTCACCGGAACGCGGAGATCACCCGACCAAGAGTAGAAGACACCGGAGATCTAGATCGCGGAAGCGTTCGGCCTCTGCCGCTAGTGCGCCGGGTGGCCACAGGACCGAAGACTCTGACCTGTCCGGGAAGTGACATTGCTACTTTCAGGTACTCTGTGCTCCTGGCTGGGTAGCATGGCTACCGGGAATGAGTGGAGTAGGGGCGGTGGCCCGGCGACTTGGACGCCTTCCTGATGCCTTGATATCTTCTCGAAACTATGTTTGTAGAAGTTGAGTGGGGTGGTGGGTACAGGCTCGGGTACAGCCGATTGGGGGCTGTCCCTCTCCTACCTTGGTAGTAGTTTTCCTTTTTGGGGGGGGGTTGTAAGGATGGGCCTAAGGGGGTTGGGATCCATTGGCATGGTAGGTCCTGGGCCCTCTGTTTTGGGCTTGGGGTCGCCCATGCCGCGACAGATGCTTCATGGTTCTGTGAGGTGTAGGGGAGGGGGGTTGGGGGAATGGGCAGTTGAAAGGGGACTGGCAGTTGCGGTCCCTGCAGTTTTTGGGCGTTGGGGTGGTAAGGGTGAGATGCACATACTTTCTATGAGGATGCGGATGTTGTTGAGTGGTGGGTGGTGTGGACACAAGGGGCCTTCCTGGCGGACTCCATCTGACCATGGCTGATACTACGCACCGGCTCCCGATGGAGTCCCTACGAGTAGTCACGTGGAATGTCAGGGGGATGCTAGATAAAGTGAAATGTGGGGCGGTCTTGCGTTGGGGGAAAAGGGCCGCTGCCGATGTGCTTCTGCTTCAGGAGACACATATGATGGGGTCGAAGGCACTCAGCCTGCAGCGCTTGGGCTATCAACAAGTGTACCATGCTGGCTTTACCAGGGGGTCCAGAGGGGTGGCTGTGCTAATCCACCGTAGGGTGCAATTCGTACACGAGAAGACGTGGGCTGACCCACAGGGTCGTTATTTGTTTGTCAGGGGCAAGGTGGGTACGGAGCCCGTGGTTCTTGGGAGCGTCTATGCCCCCCCCCCTGCAATGGGCCCTAGCTGAGAGGATTTTCCAGGTATGGGGGGATGTCCCGGAGTCCCTAGCGGTGGTTGGGGGAGACTGGAACGAGGTGATGGATGCTTGTATGGACCGCAGGGGGCGCCGAGAGCCGGGTGGGCTGACCCCCCCTTTCCCCCCCTCCCCTCCCTCTACTAGGCTGCGAGCGATGTGTGATGGACTGGGCTGGATTGATGCTTGGCGACATATGCACCCTACTTCACGTGAATATACGTTTGTGTCTGCTGTACATGGTTCCTTTTCTCGCTTGGACTACATGTTTGTTCCCCGAGTGTGCATGTGCAGAGTGCGCGCGGTGGAGATTTTGCCTAGGGGGCTGTCTGATCATTCCCCGGTTTTGATCGACATAGAGCTTCTTAAGAGACGCCAGCCCTTTCGATGGAGGATGTCCTCGTGGCATCTTCAGCAACCTGGCTATGTTAAGCACCTCCGGGAGGCCATTGATCATTACTGGCGGGAGAACCTTGTTGAGGACATCGACGCGGTCGTGGTGTGGGAGGCTTTGAAGCCCACGGTAAGAAGGGTGGATATCGCTTGGGCCGCTGCGGCTCGCCGTGGACGCCGTGAGGCGATCGTGGCAGCTGCGGCACTAGTGGAGACACTGGAGCGGCAGAGTCGGGGGGAGGAGATGAACTTGGTGTGCGGCTGCTCCTCCAGGCGCAGCAGTCATACGCGTCGGTCCTGCTGGACGAGGCCAGACAGGCATGGCTGGCCACGCGGAGCAGAATTTGCCAGTGGGGTGACAAGTCGAGCTCTATGCTCTATAGACTATGCCAGTATAGCATCAAACCCGACACGCTGCCCGGTCTTCTGGCGGAGGATGGCGCGGGGATTACTGACCCTGTCAGCCTAGCGGCGAGCTTTGCCGCCTACTTTGGAACGCAATACGCCCCGTGTGATAACCTGACGGGTGAGGAAGTCGCCAAGTTCATTGATGACCTGCCCCCTAAAATGGTGTCTGATGAAGCCAGGAAATCTCTGGATGCTCCTCTCACGGCAGAGGAACTTGGGGAAGCCTTGGGACAGCTCAATGCGGGTAAGGCCCCCGGACCGAGCGGTTATCCCTGTGAATTTTATAAAAAATTCTACACGCAATTGGGACCTCACTTTCGGTGTGCACTGGAAGCGGCGCGTACTCAGGGCAGGCTGCCGCCTGATTGGCGTCATGCTGAAATTGTGGTTTTTCCGAAGCCGGGTAAGCCCCCTGATAGGCACGACTCATATCGCCCCATCTCGTTACTTAATATAGAAGCCAAAATACTGGCTAAGGCCCTGGCGAATCGGTTGCTTCCATACATAGCGGAACTGGTACACCCCGACCAATCGGGCTTTATGCCTGGCAGGGCTACACGCCACAATATTCGGCGTGCGTGGGCTGCGATCGGGGCTGTGGGGGCCACGGGCGAGCGGGCTGCTCTGTTGCTTGCCGACATCAATAAAGCGTTCGACTCAGTGAGCTGGACATACCTGTTTGCGCTCCTGCCCCGTCTCAACCTAGGCCCTGTTTTTATATCCTATGTTAAGCTACTATATACTGATATTACGGCCGCTGTGCGTGTTGCCGGGGCTGTGTCGGAGACCTTCCGCGTTGGCCGGGGTACCCGACAGGGATGCCCGCTATCTCCCTATCTTTTTGCCCTTGCTATGGAGCCGTTGGCCGCCTGGGTGCGTATAGATGCGCAAATCCGAGGATTTGTATGGCCCCAGGGCCTATCTGATAGGATCGCGCTTTATGCGGATGACGTCCTTTTCTTCCTGACGGACCTGCGTCGCTCCGGGCCACGGGTATTGGAAATAATGCGGGTCTTTGGCGACGTTTCGGGCTTATACCTAAACCTCAGTAAATCCACCTTGTGGGTCCTGGGAGGTGGTGCAGTGTCGGACCCCTGGACACTAGACCTGCGAGTGGCGACTGATGGACTACAATACCTGGGTGTGTTCCTGTCTGAGTCCGCGACCCTCGCGTGGGAGCGTTCTGTGCTGCCGGTTTGGGAACGGGTGCAGACCGACGTTAAAACGTGGTCCCGGATGCCTCTTAATATCTTTGGCCGGTCCGCCATCTTTAAGATGGTGGCGCTTCCACGCCTTCTATACCAATTGCAAAACTATCCCCATTCGGTTCCAGCCTCATGGTTTCGGCGAGTGAATTCGGTCTTGGGGCAGTTCCTGTGGGCCGGGGGTCCTGCCAGGGTGGCGCTACGCACGTGCTTCCTCTCTACCTACTGTGGAAGGCTCGCCACCTCGGACCTTCTGTCCTACTATCAAGCAGCGCACCTACTCGTCCTTAATGACTGGTGGTACGGTGATAGAGGCGACCCGGCATATGCATTAGAGCGCGCACTGATGGGCGATCACACTCTCCACACGCTCCTCTACTCTGCCCGGCTGCGACGGGGCTTGCCTAGTGTCACGAGGACGGTCTTCCTTGTTTGGCGTCAGGCGTTGAGACGCATGGGCTGGTGGGGTAAGCTGACTGCGGAAACGCCGCTGTGGCGTAATGGCAGATTGCCTGCGCTGGCCTCCTTGCCGGGTTTCGGTGGCTGGGACGCGATCGGGATCTCGTCGCTGGGTGATGTGCTGTCGGGGGCCGCTCTTAAGCCGTTCCAGGACCTTAGTGAGGAGTTCCACTTGCCGCGGACTCAGTTTTTCCGTTATCTGCAGCTGCGGCATGCGCTCACACCGTATATTGCCGACTTGGAATCGCTCCCCGAATTTAGCCCTATTGAAGCGAAGCTGTTCATGGGGGAGCTCGGGGACAAAAAAGTGTCCCGAATATACCAAACGATGGTCACCCACTGCGCCTCCGACCTTCTTCCCCTGCGGACGGCATGGGAGGCAGATGTCGGTTCCCTGGACGAGGACGACTGGCGGGAGGCCCTGGAATCCCCGCGAGGGACTGCTATCACGATGAGGCTCAGGTTCATTCAATTTAAAATTCTCCACTGGGCCTATTTTACGCGTGAGCGCCTCTGGAAAGCTGGACTGATCGAATCGCCGGAATGCTTGCGTTGTGGTGTAGAGGTAGGCTCGCTGCTACATACCCTGTGGCTGTGTCCTAGGATTGCTGGCTTTTGGAGCGGTGTGTGGTGTTGCTTGTCTGAAGTGCTAGGATGGGACCTGCCCCGCACACATCGGTTAGGTTTGCTTCATATTCTCGAGGGGGTGGGAGGGAATAGCTATAAGCGCCACCTGCTGCTGTTGGGGTTGGTACTAGCCAAGAGAGATCTGGCGCGGGCTTGGAAGGACGAACGGGCTCCCCCTCTGTGTGTTTGGAAGGCTGGATTGGACTTTTGTATGGGCCTGGAACGCCCGATCTTTGAAGCACGAGGGTGCCCCCGCAAACACTTTAGGATATGGAAACGATGGGCCGAGTATAGGGACTTGCCACTAGACCCCCCAGTTGAACCCGAGTAAGAACCCTAGGCCTCCCCCATGACGTGGGCTTGTGTCTAGCGCCAGACCGACCACTTTATACTCACTTCAGGCTGTTCCTTCTTTGCATGTGCACGGGGTTAGGGAGGGACTGCGGGGTGGGATAGGTTGAGGGTGGTTGGGTGTTGGGGATGGGAACGGGTGGGGGGTAGTTTTGAATAAATGCAATTTGAAGTATGTTTAATTCAGATTCAGATCCTGCTCTATGTAATGTATTCAAATGCTTGGTGGTTTCTCCTGACTGTGGGGTACCACACTCATTGTCTTGCTTGAATATTCAATAAAATCTGTTGTGAAAAAAACACGCAAAGGGGGCAGGGTAGACACACCCTGACGCCCTAGGCCTGCTCAGGGTGTCCCACAAGACCTCCAAGGCCCAAAAAATATATTTTTTTAAAACAATCGCGGGGTACACGTAGGTACACGTACCCCGCGAAAAAAAAACCAAGGGTTGCTTCTTTTTTAAATTAGCCCCCGGGGGGACCAAATCCTGGGGCATATTTTTAAAAAAGTGTGTGGGGGGCCCAATCCTCCCCCACACTGCCCCGGGGACTTTTTTTCTAAGTATGCGGGGGGCTCAAGGCCCCCCCCGCAGCCCCGGGGGGCTTCTTTTTTGTTTTTTTTAAACAACCTGTGTGGGGGGGCTCAAGCCCCCCCACACGCCCGGGGACCGCTACCTCCCCGGGGCACTAATATGCAAAATAGGGGGGTCCGTGACGGACCACCCAGCCCCGGGGACCACCACCCCCCGGGGCTTCTTAGATGTTGGGAGGGGGCCTCCTGGAGCCCTCGATGGCTCTGGGTACCGCCACCCCCCAGGGCCGGCTCCTGCAGTGTCCCGGGACTCTGCTGTTTGATGTGGTAGGGAAGGGAGCCTCTTGGCTCCCACCCTACCCAGCAAACTGCTTTGATTTTTTAAAGAGAGAGCAGGAAACCTGCACTCTCTTTCAAAAATCAAAGTCGAATGCTTTTCTATATGGAGAGCAGCATGTTAGCTGCTCCCAATGCAGAAAAGCATTGCCGGCTCCCGCAGGATGCGGGGCACCGGCAGGAAACGTGGGGGGATTGGGTACCCCCCACGGCCCCCAATGAGGAAGGCCAGGCCCCGGGGGATGGGGTACATAGGTTTCAGCCACGTTATAGTTAAACATTTGCATTTTAAAAAGTGTCATTCACGTTAACCTCCAAACACTTATTGCAGCGCAAAATGAAATAAGAAGACAGTTTTAAAACCCCGTGTTGAATCTTTTTGCGCCTTGCATAAAGAGTCCAGAAGTATTCCAAACGCTATGTGCAGGGTCCCAGTGACAATAAGTTGTTTTGGAAAACGAACTGCACAGAGAGGCGAGAACTGAGAGGCTACAAGGTGCATTCTGGGGACTGTAGTACCTTTGAGATCACATGGTACTCAGTAGTCCTATGGGGTGCTTTTAAACAGGACATGACATTGCAGTCACATGACGAAGAATTTTACTTACCTGTGATCAAGGCAGATCAGATGCCGAAACGCGTCAAGAATTGTCATAAGCTGTCCTTATCTAATGCAGAATAAAAGCAACGTGCATTTGAAGGTTTGTGCTCTGCGTGCTCCTGTGTAGAAAAGTTCAAGGGAGTTGTCTTTGGATATATATATATATATATATATATATATATATATATATATATATATATATATATATATATATATATATGTGTGTGTGTGTGTGTTGTTTTCCCTCAGAAAGACGCTGGTCACTCAATGCTTCTTGTTTCTTGATACTCATTTTCAATTTTACTTGCAAACTACAGCTGGCAACACTTTTCGGCTCCCAGGCCTTTGTCAATGTCAGCTACCCATAGTGACAAAATGTGTTAAATCTAAAAACAACGCATTATGATTGGCATAATCTTAAAGCATATACATAAACAGAGAACTGCCATTCAAATCATTCTCAAAAGATTAAAAATGTAGCGGCCATTTTGTAGTCACATGCAGACAGTGAATACATAATCTTTTGTGTTGCACATGATTAATATTTAATGTTAATGTTAATGTTTCTTAATAAATCGGAATAGATTTGCCATTTACCATACACTTCACAATAAAAACATGATTGCGCGTACAGTTTACAGAATCAACTATCATGATTTAAATAAATAATTGTCTCCTAATCTATGTATCTATTTACCCAATTTCTAAAGCACGCATGTTATATTAAATAAATAAATGTCGAAAATGTACTTCAAGGATGCCTGTAAACCCTCAATGATGCTAGTCATCGTGAAATGGACATTCCATTCCCTACAATGCTGTGCAACCTATATAAAACATGCATGTTTATCATGTGTGAAACCTCTTTTGTATAAACTTCCTACAGAGGCTGCTCCAAATATCTAGCCTTGTATAGGCTGTGTATTTAGATCCTACAGTTTGTTTATTTCCTGTACTTACAATCCATTGCATGTACCAAGAGAATGTACAACAGCAGCATCAATTAACAAAATTGGCACTTAGGGGCTCATTATGATAGCAGAAGGACCACCACCGCTGGGCCGGCGGTGGCGGTCCTTCCGCCATCTGACTCCCATTTCCCCAGCCACATTAGAATGGCAGGTGGAATCAGCTTTTGTGACCGCGGTGGTCACAAAGACCACCCTTCACGCTTTCACCACAGGCAATTGTCACGATTGCCTGGTGGCACGGTCAGCATGGGTAAAATGACAGCAGTGCCTAGCCGCCACCGCCCACCAGATGACAATGCTAGCATCAGCCAGTCTCTACCATGGAAAGGCTGTCGGAGGATGGGTTTGGAGACCCCTTGCGGGCCCCCTCTGTATGGGGGGAGGATGTATGTGCCCTGGGGGTACCCATGGTACCCCCCTATATTTCCATGCACAAGGTGGCACGCACCGCGTGGTACCTGCCACGTTGTGTATGGAAATGCGCTACGTGGCATTTTGGCATTGTGAACGGTGCTGCGGCCAGCAGCACTGTCCACAATGATCAGGGCCCTGAATGTGCCTGCCATAGTGGCGGGCACATCCTAATTCACTCAGTGGGACCGCCGCCTTACCGGCGGGTGGTGCCAGCACCGCAACTATCCGCCATCGTAATGAGCCCCTTAATTTCGATCTCCCTCAATTTCAATATATATGTAGTGTGTGGAGTCATCACTTGTAGTAAGCCACCTCTGCAGATGTCAAGCAATGGTAGTGTCTCTGGTCAATCTTTGCTACTAAGGAGAATGGTTGTATATGTATATACGCTTAGGGAAATGGTGCCGTGGCAAAAGCAGTAAAGTTACTGCAAAGTCTAAGAGTAAATGTACACATGTGTGTAAATTTACTTTTGTGAATAGGTCCCTCATTGTTTTTGCATTGGTAATCATTAACCTTTTCCTGGTGCCATATTTCTTTATTTTTTTCAACTGTCCATACCCAGAGTAGGAACAAGCTATGAATGCTTGCTCTTTCAGAAATTTCTCCTTTATATGACACTCAACATAACATTGTTAGGTCTAAAATAGCTAAAGATGAGACATTTCTATTCACATATTAGTTTTAATCATGATCAGGGGGTTTCACAAAGTCCTCGCAAGGCAAGTTTCAGGCTAGATTCCTGGATTGACCACAGAGTGTTGGAATGATCTTATTTTCGATTGTGTCATGTATATTTGTTTTATAGGAAGATCTTGAATACCTGGCATGATCCAGTCTTAATGGTTCTAGGTTGCACACCTAAGAACTGAAGTATTTTTACAGTAAACTATCAGTGTAACTGTTCTTTCTTCACTCCAGTGACTTTGCCATCACATGTAACAGTAAGGGAATAGTGTCCACCATTGTCTCCCACAATCTCTGCACTAACAGAGTTGAAATGCTGAAGCAAAGGTTTCAATTCTGTATTCCCTAATGATTCCTCCAAGAAGTGCAATATCAATATGCATACTTAATGGATGCATTTAGATGAACATATGTCATTCCAGGTACGTGCAACACAACACAGCATGGTCATACACTACAATACATCATTGCACCATGCTACAACACTACACCATAACACACACAAAGCTGCACTACTGTAAAGCAGGTCACTGCAAAACTGTACAAGACTACAATACACTGCAAACATATGATATAACACTGCATTATTGCACTGTAACTTATTTATACTGTACACTACAGCACTGCTTTGCACTGCAACGCAATACAACCTAACATATTAGAGCAATACTTCACACTACACAGTCCTTTACAGTACAGTAAAGCACACGTCACAATACAACACTACAATATACCACAATGTTAGACAACCACATATGTAGCTAAACCTCACTGCCTCTCATTGCCTTGAATGCCATGTAAAGTAATGGAGACTGACAGATACCTTTTTTCGATGTTCCAGGATTTTACAGCAAGATAAAATGGTCTCATCTGGTTCGACAGAAGCAGACGTATCCAAAAAACCCATAAGGGTTTCTATGTCCAAGCGCCGGATCGATTCCGTCAGTCGAACTGTAATGACAACCCCAAGAAATAGACACATGTACGAATATTGTCCAGACAGATGTTGTTCAACATTCTTTAGTCATTTAGAAAAGAGTATCATAAGACATTCTTAACTCGCAGCACAATCTGCATGAATTTTTCAAGAAAGGACAGATGTCCATGAAGCATTTGTTCTTGCGCAAATTATGCTGTATGTTATTTTTTTATTGATTGATTACATATGGAATTCAAGTGTTATGCTCTTGATATATGTGCTTATGAACTACTGGTAAAAATAACATTGGCAAAGCCAATAGATCTTAACCCCTAAATAGGTTTGCCACCTTTCCAAAAGAAAAATGTCACCATTTGTTGTTGGTTTAAGAGCCTGCAAAGGCCCAAAATAGGACTTTAAACAAAATCGTATGTATTAATTTGTAAAATGTCTCTTCTGTCTTAGTTTACGTGAATTATTTGTCATGGATGATTTACTCATGTCTAGAACACAGATAAGGGCTTAAAATTCCTGCATTAGGTGATTTTGCTTATTTTTATTTCAACTGAGACATTAAAATGATGGTGGCTCTGCTAGGGAGCAAGTTAGGTGGCAACCCTAAACCTGAACCATATTGGATTTTCCAATTATGTTTAGATGCCTTCTGTGGATGCACATGCATTCCTGGTTGTCAGCTTTGAAAGGATATTTTATGCTTTAACCCCTCGCTGCTAGGCCTCCCCCACCCCCTATGCTAAGCCTTTTTTTGGCTAATTGGGGTAGTTCACGCTTAGGCCCCTGTAAAGTTTTGACCACATACGTTATGCATGCCAAATCTGCCTCCTTTTTTTCCAACATCATGGGAATTCGAAAGGCGCCCCGGGGTTTTGGATTCCCTTTGAGGGGACCCAGAAATTAGCCAAAATACAGCAACATTTTGGGTTTTTGGGCAAAAATGGGCTACAGATGAAAGCGTCTGATTTTTTTCCCTGCAAATGGTATCAAAAAAGGGGTTGTGGTGCTGAAATCACCATCTTCCCAGCTTTCAGGGACAAGTAGACTTTTGTCAGAAAACCAAAATGTTTCACACAGTTTTGGAATTTTTCTGGGAGATAGCCTATTTTTGGTATTTTTTGTGCTTTCAACCTCTTTCCAGTTAATGGTAGAAATGGGTATGAATGCAATAATGGATCCTGGTAAGATATACATTTTAGATAAATGTATATTAAATACAATTCTGAATTTAGCAAGGTGTCATTTGTGTAGATCCTTCAAGGTTTCTTTGTAGAGACTAACCGTTGAAATATAGGAAAGATTGAAAATTAGTGGAAAAAACCCAGCCATTTGTGTCAACGTTTTAACCTGTAACTTCTTCTAATTATGACAGCTGTTTGAAAACAATATACTGTTACATCCGCTGGACCGTTCTGGTTGTGGGGATACATAGGACTTGTAGGTTCACCAAGAACCCGACGAACCCAGAGCCAATAACTGAGCAGGGTCTTGCAATGTTTTTTTATTATGTACCTGGTATATAGCAATTCATTTGGGAAAATACATACATGGAAAAATCGGTATGAAAGACACCTATGTATTTTTGAAATTGGAACAAAATATAGAGGGGCAGATTTACAAGCCCCGTATGTCACATTTGCGCCGCTGTTGCGTCAATTTTGTGACGCAGCAGCGGTGCAAAGCCAGCGCCATGCTGATGGGTATATACAAGATGACGCATCTAGGGAGATGCGTCACATTGTAAAGCCCTGCACCACATGAGGGCGTTCTGGCATGGGGGGGCGTTCCGGTGCAGGAACGCCTCAGTAACATTTAGGGCCATGCTGCGTCAAAACCCTGCACTTGCTTGAAGCAGGCGTAAGGATTGACGCAGCATGTTAGGCATAGGGTCACCCGGAGCCTTGCTGGAGCTGCGTCGCTCTTGCGACGCGACTCCAGCAATGCGCTGCCTTTCCGCTGGGGGATGCAAAACGCATCTGACCATCTGGGGCGCCACGGTGCGCCGCATTGTAAATGCAGCGCATCAGTGGTGGCGCACCGGTGGTTTGGCTTGTTGCAACTGTTCAGGCGCATCCCTACTGATTAGCAGAGATGTGCCAGAAGTTGTAAATCTGCCCCAGAGTTTAGAAACAGTAGATATTTTCGCATTTCTGAAATTGTTAGTACCCATACTAGCATGAGAATTATGGGCCATTTTTCAAAATGACTTCTTTTTCACATTGTCTTTCATTTGGAAGGCAGAAATGCATCAACAATCAATAGGTAATAACAGTTGCTCTACGATTCTGTTGTACTGTAAGTCTCCCGATAAAAATGGTACCTCAATTGTGTATGTAGGTCTAGTGCCCGTGACAGGAAATGGCTCAAAATGCAACATGGACACTTTCTTTTAACAGTGAAAACGGCCCCTTTTTTGTAAATTGCCATCGCTGTAGATTTTGAACCCTAGCTCTGCTGGCACATAGGGAAACCTAGCAAACCTACACATTTTTTTTAATTAGACACTAAGGGGAATCCAGGACTTGACTGGCTCTCACCAGGTTCTATTACCCAGACCCCCTTGCAAACCTAAATATTTGTAAACAAACCCACATTTTCCTCTCATTTCTGTGGTGGAAAGTTCAGGAATGTGCGTAAAGCCATAAAATTCCCCCGACTACGAGTTCCCCAAAGTCTTCCAAGAAAAATGTGTAGGTAGGCCTAGTGCCCATGACAGGAAATGGCCCAAAACGCAACGTGGACACACCACATTTTTACAGTGAAAATTGACCCTTTTTTTGCAAAGTGCCTAGCTGTAGATTTTGAATCCTAGCTCTGCCGGTACCTAGGGAAACTGAGCAAATCTATACATTTTTTAAAACAAGACATCCAGGGGAATCCAGGATGGGGTGACGTGTCTAGCTCTCACCAGGTTCTGCTTCCCAGAATCCCTTGCAAACCTCAAAATTTGTCAAAAAAAATATTTTCCCCACAAGTTCTGGAATCTGTGTGGATCCACAAAATTCCACCCACCCTGCATTCCCCAAAGTCTTGAAAAATGGTACCTCACTTGTGTGGGTAGGCCTAGTTCCAATAAAACATATTTTCCTCACATTTCTGTGGTGGAAAGTTCTCGAATCTGCGTGGATCCACAAAATTCCACCCACCTCTTCTGAGGAAAATTGTAACTCACTTGTGTGGGTAGACCTAGTCCCCGTGACAGGAAACGGTGGAATACAAAAAAAATCCCTGGTTTCTAGTGGGGTTTCTGCCCCATGGGGGGGCAGATCTGGGGCTACTGCCCCCATATGCTCCCCAGGGGGGCAGAAAGACTGGATTTTTTGTGGGCGAGGTGGAGGCATTGGCATTCCCGGTTTGGGCAGCCCCCACCCCTGATTCAAATTGGCAAAAAAATCCCTGTCGTCTAGTGGGCTTTTTTCCCTTCCGGAGGGGCAGATTGGCTACTGCCCCATCTACCCACCAGGGGGGCAGAAAGGCTGTAATTATGGTGGGGGTGGGGCATTGACATGCCCATTTTGGGCAGCCCCCACCCTAATTAAAATTTTCCCTCAAAAATCCCTGGTTTCTAGTGGGCTTTCTGCCCGCTGGGAGGGGCAGAAAGACTGTAATTGTTGCGGGGTGGGGCCATTGGCTTGCACGTTTTGGGCTGCCCCCACCCTAATTCAAATTGTTCCCCCCAAAAATCTCTGGCTTCTAGTGGGCTTTTTGCCCCCCCGGGGGCAGATTGGGGGCTATTGCCCCATCTGCCCCCCAGGGGGGCAGAAAGGCTGTAAGTGTGGTGGGGGGCATTGGCATGCCGTTTTAGGCAGTCTCCCCCCTATTTAAAATTGTCCCCAAAAAATCGCTGGTGTCTAGGGGGCTTTCTGCCCCCAGAGGGGCAGATTGGTGGCTACAGCCCCCATTTGCCCCCCAGGGTGCGCATAAAGGCTGTAATTGTGGCAGGGGATGGGGGCATTGGCTTGCCCATTTTGGGCCGCCCCACCCTAATTAAAAGGATCCAAAAAAAATCCCTGGTGTCTAGTGGGCTTTCTACCCCCGAGGGGCAGATTGAGGACTACTGCCCCATATGCCCCCCAGGAGGGGCAGAAAGGCTGTAGTTATGGCCATTGTGGGGGCATTGGCATGCATGTTTTGGGCAACCCCCACACTCATTGAAATTGCCGCAATGAAAATCCCTGGTGTCCAGTGGGCTTTCTGCCCCCCATGGGGGCAGAAAGACTGAATTTGGCCAATATTTTTGGGGGGGCCAAAGGCCCTCGCCCTCCTTGGGAGATTCTCCCCTTTCCAATGATACCTCTTCCGTCTTTCTACGTGCTCAGGGGGCTCAGGGGGCTCAGGGGGCTGAGAGTAAAACTGAAATGAGCCTAAAGGCTCATTTCAGTTTCTGTTTCTGTGAAATGACGTTAGCGCAACGTGCGCTGATCATCATTTCATAGAAACCACGGGGGGCCTCTGGAGCTGGGGAAGCTCTTCCCCGGCTCCCGAGGCTTTGGGGAAGAAAAAGAAATTCCTCTGGCCTGCACCTGAGGGATTTCCGGTGCTTTGTGCCAGGGCAGCCAGGAGCCAACCTGCGCACACGAGCACCATTGAGCATGACGGCTCCCGTCCGTCGTGCACACTGAAAGGGTTAAGAAAATCCATTCAAAGATGATATCGGCAAATAAACACACATCTATGTCAGCCATCTAAGAATGGATTTTCTTAAAGCTGATTAAAATACATTAGTAAATGTCTGTCATATATATGTGTGCACATGGAATTTCTGTCAGACATATTGTAATGGTTAAACATTTTTTTATGATTATCACCTGCCAATACAACATTGAGCTGAGCTAAGAGCCCGAAGTCTCTGGAGGATGAAGGACATGTTGAGAGGGTTGTTTTAACAAAGAGAAGGTGACGGCAGAAGATGTGGCAGCAGGAGTAAATAAGAGAAAATAATACTTCATATTCACTGCAGTGCAAGATCTGATGCATGTAGTGAAAGGAATCCTGCCATACAATCAAAACAGAGTGAGAAGAACAGGCTTGAATGAGACACAAACACAATAAGAGGGAAGAAAGCAATCAAAGATGTAGAGAGTGACAAGAAAACCATCCAATCATGAGCAAGGAACTGACAGAAGGACTACTCTATGTTTTGTATTGCTCAATTGGGCTTCATTAATAGACAGCTAACACGAAAGAGGCCCAAAAAAGATCCAAAACTAGGGAGTCAGCCAAACTCCCTTTTCTAGGTTATTCGGGCAGGTGGAACAACTCATTGAAGTTTTTGAGTGATGAACTAGTCAGTGGTGGCATATGGCATGTTATCATAATTATGCCATGGAGCCCTTAGTCTTGCATATGGTGGCTGGCAAGTGGCCCTCTCTTCAATCTGTTTGGAAGGGTTTGACCAGTGCTCAATTTATCTTGGCAAGTCAACATGATGTGGAAAGGGTAATTTGGGGGTAGGGTTACATGATGAAAGTGGGCTGATTATTCATTCTGATAAGAAAAGTTAAGTTACATTTGTCAGAACTTAAGTAAGATAAACAGTGAAAGATGTAAAAGATTCTGGAAATAGGAACAGTGAGATAAAATAGAATTAGACAATATGCAGGTAGGTGTGGCTCCCTGAGGATCCTGTATACCCATGAGGACAAATGACCAGTATTTCATTAAGAAAGAAGCAACACGTAGGTCAGATGGGGGGGGGCAGTAGGACCTCTCTGAGTACTGAACACTAGGCCATTGGACAAAATGTAGCCACACCTCATGACAGAGGACCAGTAAGCAATGAAATAATGAGGAAAGGGCTAAAATTAGAAACATAAGTGTGGGAAAGGGAGAGAATTATATAGCAAAGTAACGGTGGAATGATTTGTTCCCTTCAAATATATTTTGATGAAAAACTTGTGAACACTCAAATGAATGTCTTAAAAGCATCGTAACATAAATTTCATATATCAACTTTTTCTAAACTCAAAACCTAAATAAAGCGGTACAAAGCTAAATTTTTGGTATTTTGCATTGCAAGTTTAGGTTGTCTTATATTTATTTAAATGCCTCAGCTACAGCTGAGTTTCTCTGCATGTTAAAATATATTTAAAGCATTTGAATAGTGCACATTTTGTCTTTATTGATTTTCGTTTTTTTCAGCAATCACATATCATGTGTGTGCTCCATGACATAGGCCTGTCTCACAAATTGCGATCTTGATGGACCAGGAGGGGTGACCAAAGCACTACCCTCATAGTGCTGCAAGGCCACTGCCTTGACCCAGAGTTAAGTAGCACGAGCTCTGTGGTGGCAGCCTACTGGGTAGATGATGATAGGAGTGAACAGGTCCTGTTTACCTTGTGTCACTGGAGTTAGGCCTGCAGGCTCACTCCCTGTTTTAAAAGTTCCACTCCTGTGTGCCTAACTCACCCTCGTCCTACATGCCTAAAGTGCTGCGTAGGAGTGGTGACTCTGCACAGGTTGTATGTGTGCTTGGGAATGGTACAGTACGGGGATAGAGCAGTGCTGTGCATGGGGCGCGCATGTACTGGGTGTATGTTGGCAGTGTGAAATACATAATATGAGAGATATAGTGCTATGCAGTGCGTGAACAGTGAAAGCATGTGCTGGGTATTTGGGTGCTTGCGAAAAGCATAACACATGAAAGGTTAAGTGTTGTGCAGTAGGCGTATGATGAATAAGTGCACCGGCAGTGTGTGTTTTTAAGTAGAACATCATTGCACAACAAAGAAAGGCTACTGTAATGAACAGTGCCCAGAGTGAATGTGTTTGTTGAATGTATGTGTGCCTGTGAGGACACTATGCATGAATGTAGCAGTTCTGCATAGAGTGTGCACTGTGTTCATACACTGAGTATGTAGTGGGCCTGCAAAGGTACATTACATGGAGGACCCTGGGTTCCAATTTGGGAAGCCTCGGCCTACCTAATGAAGACATTACAATTATAGGAATCCCCCAGACAGCTTTGCGTTCCTGTGAGCAGGAGGGGACACATTGGAGAAGGGAGAGAGAGCCCCCCCCAGTCACTGTGAACTGGCGAATGGGGGATAACTCCAACCACATTAGACGAAAGAGGATGCTACAGGGATTTACCAGTTGAAAACTGGAGCCCTAACCTCAAGGGAATTATTATTGCTTGTGAATGCTGAAATACATTTTTGAATGCGTAGAGTTAAAAAGAAAATAATACTTTTTATTATAAAAACAAAACATTGATTTAATGACAATATTAGTTATGAGTCGTGCTAAACAACCTGTATCTACACTTCCCCTATGATGGAGCCTTTGACTCATTATCTACAGCTATCACAGAGAGTCAAGTGCAGAAGGGGTACTAGGCCCAGTTTCTCATGGTCCATAGTAGGTCAGAATATAGGAGATCAGGAGTAAATTACCTCAACCACTACAATTGAGCCCATGAGCCCCTGCATACCCTGTGGCCCTCTGAAAGAAGTCCTGACACTGTTACTCTTAATTTCTATAATCAAACTCCTCAAATATTATCTCATGTTAAAGTCCCCGGCATACAAGACACCAGACCCCATGACCTGTCTAACCTATCCAATAAGGCCTTGATTGGAGTTCTTTGTATTGCACACCATTAATATTTGTCACCGACATTTGGCAGGATGCATTCACAGGCCACACTACCCGTGATCATTTTAAGTGTTGTCTTAAGCATTTTTTGGGTCCTGGGCAAAACATGATTTAACCCCTTCGATGCTGATGACGGAGCGGTTCCGTCATCAGCATCGGTTGGGCTGTGCTGATGACGGAATCGCTCCGTCATCGGCACAGCCCTCCGGGGCAGCGCTGGCGCTCCCCCCCTGGGGCATCGATCGTGGTGCTAGTAGCAGGGGTGGCAGCGGAAGACTTTCCGCTGCCACCCCCGGGCCCCCCCGCGCTTCCAGGTGAGGTCAGTGCGTACAGGACGCACCGACATCATCAGGAAGCGCTGGACGCGCTGGAAGCCATTTATTTCCAGCGTGTCCAGGCAGAGGAGGTGAATTTTTGCCTCCGGTGGGGCGGGGGGGCATTTCTAGGTGCCTTGAGGCATTGGGGGGAGGAAACACTGTTTCCTCTCCCTTGATGTCCCAATGCAGGGCATTCCTGGTGCAGGATCGCGCACAGCGTCGCGATCCTGCACCAGGAATGCCACCACTAGAAACCAGGGATGTATTTTTCTGCAAAAAGGAAGCGACCCCTTGGACAAGGGTCGCCTCCTGGGGGGCATATTTAATTTCAGACTTTTCTGCCCCCCCTGGGTTGCAGATGAGACGTTTCTTTCCCTGATTCTGGACCCAAGGGGGGCAGAAAAGCCCACTAGACACCAGGGTTTGTTTATTATTGGTAAAGGAAGCGACCCCTTGGGCAAGGGTCGCTTCCTGGGGCAAAATAATTATTTTAGACTTTCCTGCACCCCCTGGGGCCAGATCGGCCGTTTTTTGGCCGATTCTGGACCCAAGGGGGGTAGAAAAGCCCACTAGACACCAGGGATTGTTTTTTTATTTGTAAAGGAAGCGACCCCTTGGGCAAGGGTCGCTTCCAGGGGGCAATGTTAATATTTTAGACTTTTCTGCCCCCCCTGGGGGCAGATTGGCTGTGTTTTTTGGCCAATGCCGGACCCAGGGGGGTAGAAAAGCCCACTAGACACCAGGGATTGTTTTTTTTTGTAAAGGAAGCCACCCCTTGGATAAGATTGGCTGTTTTTTCCGATTCTGGACCCGGGGGGTAGAAAAGCCCACTAGACACCAGGAATTTTGTTGCTTTTCAAAATGGAAGTGACCCCTTGGCCACGGGTCACTTCCTTGGGCCCATAGAGTTTTTATTGAATATATTCTGTCAGTGTCTTAATTTGGCCTTTCTGCCGTCAGGAGGGAGCAAAAAACCCCACTAGACACCAGGGAAGTCTTTTTTTTTTTATGGAAGGGACCCCTTGGGCAAGGGTTGCTTCCAGGGGGCACAAATTTAAAAAGATTTATATTCTGCCCCCCCATTTGGACAGACACCCCATTTGTGACATACCCTGTGACATAGCCTGTTGTAATGTGTATTGTTTTTTTTTTGTAAAGTGTAATGTTTTATTTTCACTTTAGACTGTTGCAGTGTGTGGTTTCGTTACTGGTGGTTCTGCTGTTTATGTAGTTGCATGTGTTTGGTAAGAGACCTTTTTTGTACAATTTTAATGTAAATGTTTTTTTTGCAAAGTGTGTAGTAATACGAGTATGTTTGGTTTCTGGTTTTTGTGATTGTGAAACATGTTTTGCATGTGTGCTTGATGTGTATTTTGCTTTCTGTAGATTTAAGTTTTTTTTCTTCTTTCTAGTGGGACATAGTTGACTATTTGCTGTGTCTTTGCAGAGTAGGTGCTGGTGAGTGTGGCTGTATTTTGTAAGTGAATTGTGTAGTTTTTCAGTATATAGATCTTTGTGATAAAGGCTTACATTTTTTTACCTACTTTGCATAGTGTAGGTTGTTGAGGTATTTGTGCAGTCTCCTTTCTTAGTACAGATAATGGCTAGCCGCCGGATCACTGCTCAGCAAGATGTTGGAATGCTTTTTGATTCTTCCTCTGACCATGGTGCAGAGACTGATTCTGAGGCAGAGGTGGGAGGTGAAGATTCTGGTAGTGAGTTTTCTCTCAACATGACATCGTCTGATGATGAAGATACTCTGAGTGCTGATGAAGCTACTTTTGGTGTGGATGAAGTGCCTGTGTTAGAGGAGGACATTGCTGTGCCGATAGTGCGGCAAGAGGCATCTGGGGTGCAGCCTGGGGCTGCTAGACTTCACGTTGGTACAGTGAGGCAAGAGGCAGCTAGGCGGCAGCAGGGGGTTGCAAGTCTTCCAGTTGAAAGTTCTGACCTCTGGATTGCCCCAGGCATGGTGCAGCCGGCATTGCAAGACTTTACTGGTGTTCCAGGGTGTAGGGTGAACACTGAAAACTTTTTGCCGATTAATTTTTTTCAGTTGTTTATGGATGATGTGTTTTTGGCAGAGATTGTTGAGCAGACTAATTTGTATGCAGAACAGTTTTTGAGGGAGAACAGTGCCAGCCTTAAGCCCCACGCTAGAGCTACCCGGTGGACTCCCACAAATTTGGAAGAGATGAAAAAGTTTTGGGGTTTAACTTTTTTGATGGGCTTGCTTAGGAAACCATCAATGGCTTCATATTGGTCTACTAGTCCCTTGATGGCAATAGCTATATTTCCGGCAGTCATGAGTCGTGATAGGTATTTGCTTCTGCTTCGGATGATGCATTTTGTTGATAATGGTTTAGCTTTGCCACGACATCACCCTGATTGTGACCGTCTTTTCAAGATTCGGCCTGTCATTGATCACTTTGTTGATCGATTTCCTGAGATCTTTGCTCCTGGGAAAGAAATTGCAGTGGATGAGTCTTTGGTGTTGTTCAAGAAGTTGGCTATCCATCTTTTCTACTTGGCAACCTTTGATGCTTTTGTTGTGTTCCAGCAATCTTGTTCTCAGTCAAAGATGACTTTTGTAAAGTTTCAGGAGTCTGTAATAGGCAGCCTTGTTTTAGTGGAACAGGCAAGTGTTCCTAGAGTTGGAGTGGTGGAGGATGTTGCCAGATTGAAAGATCGCCACTTTCCTGATCAAATTCCTCCTACATCCTCAAAAGACTTTCCCAGTCGGAGATGTATGGTCTGTTGGCGAAGAGGTTTGCGGAAGGAGGTTCGTATGTACTGCCCCGACTCTCCTTCTAACCCTGGGCTGTGCGTACCTGCTTGTTTTAGAATGTACCACATGCAAAATTATTTTTGGGAGCATCCATGAGTGTAAAGTGAACTGCCTGGTCTCTATTCTTTAAAACTTATTGTTCAGTTTCAAAGTTAGCATTTGTGTAGTGTATTTAGTTTTAGTTGTTGTGTTAGTAGATTTGCAATTTGTTTCTATTATTTATTTATATTGAAAAAAAATAAAGCATGATGTTGATTTGGGTGCAGTGTCGATTGTCTGACGGTGTGCATGGTCTGGCGCTTGGCTGGCGGTGTCTGTGGACTGGTGCTTGGGTGGCAGTGTCTGTGGACTGGTGCTTGGCTGGCAGTGTGTGTGGACTGGTGCTTGGCTGGTGGTGTGCGTGGTCTGGTGCTTGGTTGGCGGTGTGCGTGGTCTTGCTCTTGTCTGGTGGTGTGTTTGCATTGGTGCTTGGCTGGTGGTGTGCCTGGGCTGGTGCTTGGCTGGCGGTGTGTGTGGAGTGGCGCTTGCCTGGTTGTGTGTGTGGACTGGTGCTTGGCTGGTGGTGTGCGTGGTCTGGTGTTTGGCTGGCGGTGTGTGTGGTCTGGTGCTTGACTGGTGGTGTGCGTGGACTGGTGCTTGGCTGGTGGTGTGCGTGGTCTTGCGCTTGCCTAGTGGTGTGTTTGGATTGGTGCTTGGCTGGTGGTGTGCCTGGACTGGGGCTTGGCTGGCGGTGTCTGTGGACTGGAGCTTGGCTGGTGGTGTGTGTGGACTGGTGCTTGGCTGGCGGTGTGCGTTGTCTGGTGTTTGATTGGCGGTGTGCGTGGTCTTGCACTTGCCTTGTGGTGTGTTTGGATTGGTGCTTGGCTGGTGGTGTGCCTGGACTGGTGCTTGGCTGGCGGTGTGTGTGGAGTGGTGCTTGCATGGCGGTGTGTGTGGACTGGTGCTTGGCTGGCGGTGTGCGTGGTCTGGTGCTTGACTGGCGGTGTGTGTGGTCTGGTGCTTGGCTGGTGGTGTGCGTGGCCTGGTGCTCGGCTGGCGGTGTGTGGGAAGTGACTTAATGCTGGTTACTACATACAGTGCTAGCTGAGCGCCACTCCATGCATTCCATGAGTTTGTGTAGTTGCTGTTTCAGGAATGTGGACGTGTGAAAGTGATGGGCCCTTGAATGGCGTTGTCTGCTGGTGGAAGTGTAGTAATGTGATGGGTTCGCGGCTGGCGGTGTGAATGTTTTTTATTTGTCACACGTATGAAAGGTGTATGAATGGCCTGTAAAGAGGTTGGTGCCTTGTCGTGGCTTTACAGCTCACGAGCTGTGAGTCAATGGTTCAGTTTCTTGTCCATTCCATTATTAACAGTGTATTTCATTTGTTGTGAAATCACTTGCTAATACAATGGTATATACTGAACCATCACTCACCCTCATGCCATATTCAACCAGTATGTGTGTGTGTTTGAGGACTTGATGTCTGTGTAGTAATTGTTTTTTTTTTTTGTTTTTTTAAGCAGGGCGCACCTTGTCACTTTTTTGTAAATGTTGTGATGTGTTGCTTTTGTGCCTGGTGGTGTGAATCGTCTTCTGTGTGTCAGGTATGAAAGGTGCGTGAATGGCCTGTAAAGCGGTTGGTGCCTTGAAGTAGCTTTACAGATCACGAGCTGCGAGTCATTGGTTCAGTTTTTTTGTCCACGTAATTGACAGTGCATTTCATTTTTGTAAAATCTCTTGTTAATAAAATTATATACACTGAACCATCACTCGCCCTCGTGCCAAATCCAACCAGTATGTGTGTGTGTTTGAGGAATAGATGGCTGTGCAGGGATCTTGGTCTTTTTAGTCTCTCTGCCAAGGTGTACATTTCACCTACGAATAACCTACCAATTGTAGTTATTGTTGAAAACCCATGGGAGTACAAGGTGATGTCTCTCTGGTGAAATCTAACAATTAATATTATCCACAATATCCTGCAAAACTCACAATGCCCGTCATAGTTTCCTTGCAATATTGCGCCCAAATTTTCACGCTGCACAAGTAAACAACTAATTTTGTCTAAACTAATTGGTTTAGCTAGGGGGGTCACATGGATTTTTCCCTCCTTCCTCGGTTGCCATCTAGGGAAACCTAGCAAACCCACACATTTCTGGAAAGAAGACAACCGAGGT
This sequence comes from Lissotriton helveticus, assembly GCF_964261635.1. NCBI lineage: Eukaryota > Metazoa > Chordata > Amphibia > Caudata > Salamandridae > Lissotriton > Lissotriton helveticus. The sequence goes on along the minus strand of NC_136059.1, from coordinate 1,245,362,656 downwards.
CTTTCAAGGGGGTATGGCTTGCGTGGATCCTCCAAAGTTCCTTTTCCCAGAATCCCTAGCAAACCTTAAACGTAGCTGAAAAAATTTGTTTTTCACACATTTTTGTGTGTAAAAGCATGGCATCACTGGGCTCACACAAATTTCCACCCACCCTGCGTTCCCCCAGGTCTCCCGATAAAAATGGTACCTCACTAACATGGGTGGCTCAAGGACCCGCAACAGGCAAGGGCCCAAAACCTAATGAGGCGACATCAAAATGACCTATCACAAAGCAACCTGGTTTTGCAAGGTGTTTCCCATGAGTTCTTGGCCGGGGCTCGGCGGCCATCTAGGGAAACCTACCTAACCCATACATTTGTGGAAACTAGACACCCGGGGGACTCCAGCGAGGTATGGCTTGCGTGGGTCCCTCATCATTCTCCTACCCAGAATCCACTGCAAAGCTCAAATTTCGCCACAACAATCGCTTTGTTCTCACATTTCTGTGTGGTAAAGTTGTGGAATCTGTGTGGATCCTCAAATTTCTTCCCACCCACCGTTCCCCCAGGTCTCTTGATAAAAATGGTACCTCACTTACGTGGGTAGGCATAGTGGCTTCAACTGGAAAAGGCCCAAATCGTACGGTGGAGACCTAAATATTACCTATAGCAAAACAACCTTATTTTTTGGGGGGGGGGGCTGAGTTTTTTGCCCCGTGCTCGGCAGCCATATTTGGAAACTACCAAACCCAAACAGTTGTGAAAACTAGACACCCGGGGGAGTCCAGCGAGGTATGGCATGCATGGGTCCCCCAACGTTTTCCTTCCCAGAATTCCCTGCAAATCTTCAAATTAGGTTAAAAAAAACCTTTTTCAAACATTTTTGCGTGGGATCTCCGTGCCGGCACAAATGTCCTACCACCCAGCGTTCCCCTTGTTCTCCCGAGTAAAATGATACCTCACTTGTGTGGGTGGGCCAAAGGCCTGTGACTAGGATGAGCCCAAAACAGTAGAGTTCTCGTGCTTTCTTGTAAATACCGAACGCTACAATTTTTTTAGAATACATTTTTAACCTGTTCTGCTTTGGCCCAGGCACAAGGCCGATCCACACAAGTAAGGTACCGTTTTTATTGGGAGACTTAGGGTAATTCAGCTTTGTAAATCAACTGTTACATCCGTTAGACGTTCCTGGTTGTCGGGATATACAGAACTTGTAGTTTCGCCAAGAACCCGAAGAACCCAGAGCCAAAAACTGAGCAGCAACTTGCAATGGTTTTTTATTATGTACCGGGTATAGAGCAATTATTCAGGAAAAATTTATACATGGAAAAATCGGTATGAAAGACACCTATGTATTTCTGAATTGGGTACAAATTATAGAGTTTAGAAACAGTATATATTTCCACATTTTCAAAATTGGGAATACTCATACTAGCATGAGAATTATTGGTCATTTTTCAAAATGATTTTTTTTTTTACACAATGTCTTTCATTTTGAAGGGAGAAATGCATGAAAACTCAATAGGTAATAACGGTATATTGCTTTCAAAGAGCTGACAAAATTACAAGAAGTTACAGGTGAAAACGTTGAGACAAAAGGCTGTTTTTTTAAACTAATTTTCAATTTTTCCAATATTTAACTGTTAGTTTCTATAAAGAAACCTTCATGGATTTAGACAAATGACCCCTTCTGAATTCAGAATGTTGTCTACTTTTCTAAAATGTATAGCTTTCCAGGATCCATTATTGCTTTCGAACTCATTTCTACCATTAACTGGAAGGAGGTGGAAAGCACTAAAAATAGCAAAAATAGGCTATGTCCCAGAAAAATGCCAAAACTGTGTGCAAAATGTTGGTTCTCTGACAAAAGACTGTCATTTCCTAAAAGCTGAGAAAATGCTGATTTCAGCCCCAGAAACCCTTTTTTGATAACATTTTCCAGGAAAAACCCAGAGGCTTTCATTTGCAACCCGTTTTCCCCATTTTTCTGAAAAAAACAAAACATTTTACTGTATTTTGCTTAATTTCTGGGACCCCTCCAAGGGAATCCACAAACCCTAGGTATCTTTAGAATCCCCATGATGTTGGAAGAAAAGGACGCACATTTGGCGTGGATACCTTATGTGGTCAAAAAGTTACAGGGGCCTAAGCATGCACTGACCCAAATCGCCATAAAATGGCTTAGCACAGGAGGGGAAAAGGCCTAGCAGCGAAGGGGTTAACGGCCTCTGTACAGTCCAAATTTGAATGTTATTACCCATTTCCTGGAAATTCAAGCTTGCATGATTCCAAACAGCACTAAATTATACATTAACGGGGTCACATAATTAGTTGAAATATGTCTTGACCAGGGTGACAAAAGTCCTTAAAATGACACAGGGGTAAAAAGAGTCAGTTGTAGCAGTAAGCGAAGAGTGTAGATAGAGCAATAGAATAGTCAGAGATCAACTGGAGAGAAAGTTCACTTTCCAATAGTGTCTCTTGGAAGGGAGGGGACACTGGGCAATTGCCCAATTTGCCCATCTTGCCTGATCATCCTGTGGTCACAAAAGCTCACCACCCACATGCCATAACACTCTATTAGATGATTTTCAGTGCTGCATTTGGTTATCATTTGAGCATTATGTTGGGGTGGTGCCAGGATTAAGTACCTCCTACCACAATGACTGAAGGCCCAATACGCCCAGAACTGAAATACTGAATGATCAATGATGCCACCACATCCACTATACATTCTAATACTGAGTGACTGCTGCCTCCATATCTGCATGAACTTTAATATTAAGTGATTGATTACCCTGCAATTCATGTACTATAAAATGACATAATAGCTACAAGGACAGCTTGTTCTGTGCTGAAAATGTACTTGTTCCATAACTACACTCATTTGTTTCACTAAAACTATAAATAATGCGAGAAGGCACACAAAAGGAGAACACCCAGAGTACATTTTTGTCTAGTACCATGAGATAATGAGGGGTTTTGTTTTTGACCACTTACCTCCCTCAGGTACTGCACATGGTTTGCAGCAGCAGATTACTGCCCTCAGACTGGGACGCATTTGCAACTAAACGAAAAGCAGAAAGAAGCATTAGGTCATTTTCTCTAAAACCAGATTTAATCATTGAGTCATTTTGTTATACAGTGTTACACCCTGTGCCGCTCAACCACCTTCTTGTTGAAATGTAGTAGATAACTACTGAAGGAAACACCTACATACTCAACTGTAATGGTCTCCATGCCATTGGTCTCACCACATTCTATGAGCTTTCTTGGTGTGCTGCCCTATATCTCACTCCTGCCTTGAAGGGGAAATACATTGTTTAATCCAGTGTAACTTTCGCTTCACATTGAAGGACTGTAGTGGGGTGAGCACTAAACATGATGTTTGTGCAATTCTGGGAAAAAGATCAATCTCCTGCACTTTTTTTGTAGAGACTAATTCGATTGTGAACAAATCTGAGAACATCCCTGTTAGACCTGACAGCCCTTTGGGTGGTCCCTCCTGATTTTTTTCCCCTTTTTGTCGTATACTTTTTGTGTCCACTACATTTTTTGGTGTTTGACCCTAGGTCTCTGGGCACTCCATTGCTACTAATTAGCAATGGAGTGCAGGTGCTCTTCTAAAATGGAGGAATAGTAGCAGGTCATGTACAAAATGGTGGCCTTCCAACTGCCAAAGTTTCACCTCACTGCCTAGAGCCATAGGTTGGCATGAGAGGTTCCAGAACTTTCTGGACCCCTCTGGACACTCAAGGCTTAGGCTATATAAGGTGGAAAGTGGGGCGGCCATTTTGGGGGTGTGTGCCAGGAGAGTTGTGAGGAGAACCTGGTGAGGAGTGAGGCAATAACGTGGGGAGGAAGGCGCACTGAGTTGGGTTGGATCTAAGCATGGGCGTAAAATCCGTTACGCTCGCGGATTTTTCGTATTTTCGGGGAATCCGCAATCCGCGAACTCTCGCGGATGCGGCGAGAATACGCAAAATCCGCGCGAAGCGGATTTTTTGTTTGTGTTCGCACTGCTCGCGCTGCTCGCGGTCCGCGGCGCGGGCAGGAACAATCTCGCACTAGCGAAAGTACAAAAATTACTTAGTAAAGGAAGTGGCCCAGTCTCCAACTTCCTGTTCCTGTCCAGCAAGCTCCTCCCATAGGGGTGGGGTGAAGGAAGTGCCCCAGTCTCCAACTTCCTGTTCCTGTCCAGCAAGCTCCTCCATTTCCTGGCCACTTTTCGATCATTCTTGACTGGGAAGGATTACTTTTTGTGGTTGCTGCTGGATATTTGGATTTGAGGCTTTTTGGATTAATTTTGGATTCGAATTTTGATTTCACAAAGAAGTAAGTTGATGTTGTTTGTTTGTGGTGATTTTTGTGTGTGTTTTTTTTTTCGACTTTTTGGGGGGAAAATCTGCAAGTTCGCGAGCTGAGGATGTTTTTGCTTGTGTTCGCACTGCTCGTGTCCCGCGCAGCAACAATCTCGCACTCGCGAAATTGTAAAAATTACAATTCTGCTGCACATGAATTGAAAACCACCAGGCTTATTTATGGGTGCATGGATGATACAACTGTTTTGTTGAAATTATTTTTGTTAACATGATTCTGTGCTCTGATGTCATCCATTATGCCCAGGGGGGCCCAGAATCGGTCTGTTCGCGGATTTTGTGGGTTTTTGCCACGTTCGCGCCGTGAAGCAACAATCTCGCACTCGCGAAATTGTAAAAAATGCAATTTTGCACCGGAAAACCACCAGCAGGCAGCATAAGCCTTCTGAAAATGGATGGATGGCATTGGATTGTGGTGATTTGATTTGTGTTGTGTGTTTTCACTTTTTGGAGTAGGGGTTGGGTGCTGGCTATGTTGGTGGTGGCCATTTTGAGGCATGGTCCTGGCCATGTGGATGGGGGGGTCAAGCGGCCATTTTGAAGGCAGGCAGTGAGCTATGAGACATAGGCCTACACCCATTGTGCCTTGCTTTCACCCATGGTGCCCAGGCGGAGTCAGGGGTACATGAAAGCACAACCCTCTGTGTGTGTGCTCTCTTGGATCATTGTTAAATTCCTGTTTCCCAAAAATTTAGCAATTCCTAATTATGAAAATTCCATATTGTGTGGTGTGCACGTGTGTATTCATAAATGCCTACTTGCTAACTGTTTATTCAAGCGCTAGATATGCAACATTTATATTTACTGATGTTCCTCTGTCTTCATTTGCGTTTAGGTGCACAAAACTACGCATCATCATTGAGCATCAGTGCCAGGAAGAAGTGCTGCTGCGGCCTGTTGTTAAGACATCTGAAGAAGATGGCTCCAAAAAGAGGTGCCCGTAGGTCCTCTTCCAAGAAAGATGTCTCTACTAAGGAGAAGAAGAAGCAAGTGGCACCACTTACCAAGGCGACTGGTTGCTCAACCAAGACATTTTTTGGGCAACAACAACCAAAAAAACAAAGGCCCACCATGAGTGCTGCACAGGTAGCCTGTTTAGTTGTTGAATCACCAACGACCAGTGATGTTGGATCATCGCAAGAAAGTAGCAGCACGCCATCAACACAGGTTTTAACTCATCTCACAAGTACTATTCAACAACCAAAGCCGCAACAACAACTGCATGGGCTACTAGTACAAGCAGAAGTACATGCGCAAGGAGCTGTCCGAGAAGGAGCTGTCCGAGAAGGAGCTGTCCGAGAAGGAGCTGTCCGAGAAGGAGAAGGCCGAGAAGGAGAAGGCCGAGAAGGAGAAGGCCGAGAAGGAGAAGGCCGAGAAGGAGAAGGCCGAGAAGGAGAAGGCCGAGAAGGAGAAGGCCGAGAAGGAGAAGGCCGAGAAGGAGAAGGCCGAGAAGGAGAGGTCCATGGAGACTTGCAAGTAGAGGTCAGTGAAGATGGCCATGGAGCGGTGCAAGTTCCCACAATGGTTGTTCTTCCAGAAGTAGGGGCACAGGAGGAAATTGACTTTGGAGCCGGGGTATCATGTCAGGAAGACGAAGCCACTCCTCCTGATGATTCATTTTCTCCCAGCTCCCCAGCAAGGAAAAGATCAAGGAGGATGTGTAGAAGTTCCTCTTCAAGCCCCGCTCCATCAGACGATGATCTGGATCTGGATTGGCAACCATCTCCGATGTCTGAGAGGGAGGCACACCATGAGCTGCGAAAGGTATCAAATGTTAAAAGGAAGGGCCCCGGAAAGCTTATACTTATGGATCCGAACGTCGGACTTGATGAAGTGGTGCATTCTGATGTTGTTGAAGAGGATGACAGCAATGACCTAGTCATCACACATGTCAGTCCAGCCACACCGGCCATGCAGCAGACAGACATTTACACCCTATCCCGACGTCATGCTGAGCGTGACCCTGGCGACGTGCCACTGGTAGCACCACCAACGCAGTCAAGTAGTACCACAAGTTCAACAAAACCTACAGCTCCCATATTTTCTCCCCGGAGGGGGACTCCATCCCGCTCGACTCCCTCAAGTAAGGTTGCTGCAATAATTGCACAACCCAGTAGATGTCTGCAAGGCTCATCCACCACTGCTTCATCTGGCATTGGCAGCAGTATCACCTCGTGCGGCAAAACCAGAAGTTTCCAGTCCCCAGTTTGGAACTTTTTTAGTGTCCATGAAAAATATGATAACATAGCCGTTTGTTGCATTTGTAAGACTAGAGTTAGCCGTGGTAAGACTGGTACCAACTATGGAACCGGAGGCCAGATAGGTCATCTTGAAAGAAAGCACGCTGTCGAATGGTTTCCGCACCTAGCAAAAGTCAAGGGAAAGCGATCCCAAAGGGCAAGTGGCCAAAATATACCCATAGTAGGTGTTTCATCTGAAGATGATGGGGAGGTAGAAGAAGCGTCAGACATGTGTCCGGTTGCACCCAGTACCCCTTGCAGCATCACACCCTCCGTAACACATAGCAGGCACACTGAGAGTCTGGGAGACACACCAATGCGGAAAATGTCAACACTGATCAGAAGTGGGTCGAAGAAGGCATCCGCATCATCCCGTAAATTTGTCCAGCGCACCATTTCAGGCATGTTCTCCTCAGATGCGCAATTTCAACGCAACCACCCAACTGTACGCCTCTATAACACTAAGCTGGCAAAAATGCTAGCGGTGGACCTTCTCCCTTTTTCGTTTGTCGAATGTGTGGGTTTCCTTGAACTCGTGGCAACATTGGCCCCTAAATGGAAGGTTCCTAGCCGGTACTATTTTGCCAGGGTTGCTGTTCCAGCACTACACAAAGAGGTGCTTGAGTTGGTGGGGGCAGCTTTGCAGAAGAGTGCTGTTCACACTATACACCTGACAACAGACATGTGGACCAGTTGCCAAGCCCTTGATTACATGTGCATCACTGCACACTGGGTCTCTTTTTCAGGGGTTATTAAACAGATAAATGCAGGTGGTGATTTGGTCGAGATTTTTAAGGGTGCTCGTAAACATGCAACATTAGCCATGTTTGGCATGGAGAAAAGTCATACTGCAGTCAACATTTTGGCTGACTTTAACAAAAAGGTCTTGAAATGGCTGCGCCCAAGAAATTGCAAGGTTGGTTATGTTTCTACAGATAATGGCAGGAATGTAGTTAAGGCCATGGAGGACGGTTTCTATATCAGAGTGCCGTGTTTGGCGCACTGTATCAACCTTGTTGTGCAAAATTTTTTGAAAAAAGAACTTGCAGTCGACAAAACACTGACCATCTGCAGAAGAATATGCACACATTTCAACCATTCTTTTAAGGCCCGGAAGGAGCTGAGGCGCAAGCAAAATGAACGTAGAATGCCAGTGAAAGCACTTATCCAGGAGGTAGCAACACGTTGGAACTCAACCTTCTACATGCTTGAGCGTCTGCATGAGCTGTTTCCAGTAGTCAATGAGTATTTCTACAACCTGGGTGGTGATACGACAGGAATGATGCTAGCGGTGGAGCAATGGCAGCTAGTTAAAAGCCTGACAGACATGCTTCGGCCTTTTGAGGTCTTCACGCGTGACGTGAGCAGGGAGGACTGTTCTTTGAGCAAAGCTATCCCACTGTTGCTGAAGCTCGAGCACCAAGTCAAGGTGGTGTCTTCACAATTAAAGGACGTTGGAAAGAACGAAGCACATGAGTTGGCGCAGAGATTATTACAACGCCTAGTTAGCAATGAACGGCTTGTAAATATCAAGAAACAACAGCACTACATTTGTGCTACTATTCTGGATCCACGTTACAAAAAGCCATTGTTTGGCAAAGTAATAATTCCTTTTGAAACATCGGATGTTACAGAGTACAAAGGTTGGCTAGCTCAGTCAGCCATTCGTTTTGAAATAGAACGGAAGGAAACTGTAGGAGAAGACAGTACTACTAGTCAATCAGCAGGCGATCAGGCGTCCCAAAAAAGCACTTCACCATCTGTGCCTGTGGCAGAAGTGAGTGACTTTCCCTCTGAGCCGTTAACCACACCAGCAACCGTATCATCTGCACCAGGCACATGCGATATGTCTGAAGCGAGTTGGCTAACTCAGCTAGGGTTTCCTGGTCCTAGAAAGGACACAGAAGTGCAAAGTACAGGAATCCGGGAGGACATTCTTTCAATGGTGCAGGCCTATCTGGATGACTCAACAGAGGTCAATATTACTGAGGACCCATTGGCGTATTGGCATGGGAAAAGAAAAATATGGCGAGAGCTCACCAACCTGGCTATCAATTACTTGTCTTGCCCACTCGCAAGCGTGTCTTCAGAACGTGTTTTTAGTTCTGCTGGTGGCATTGTGACTTCCAAAAGGTCCCGCCTCTTGCCCGCAAATGTGGAGCGGCTCACCTTGATAAAGATGAACCAGCACTTCATACCACCAGATTACAGAGTACGAGAATGCACGCAGGAAGAAGAGGACACCGCCCTACCCGAGGAAAGTTCTCCTCAGTTACCAGAAGTAACCCCGACTGATGATTTAGCAGAGTATGAGGACGAGTTCTGCTTCCCTGACAGCGAGTTCTGAAAATGACTCAATCAATCATTCATTAATTGTAAATAGTCCTCCTTATTCACTTTTATTCCTGTATGTCTGTCTTTCTTTAGCAAGTGCTTCATCACATTCCCAACAAAACTGTAATCACCCAATCAAACAACAAGCACATCAGCAGAACTGTCTTGATTTTGATGCAGCAGCATTCCACCGGTTCACAACAGTTAGTTGACAAGAACTCAGTCCTGGTCGTCTATCCTGAGTCCTCCTCCTCCAGACTCACCCTATCCATTACCCATAATGCTGATGCCTGGATTCTGCACAATGAAGAAATGAAGAAATGAAGGAGCCAGCCCTCAAACACAAATTACAGGTAAGATAAGCTTTTGGATGGGAGGTAGTATAAAGGAGTATTCGGAGAGGCGAGAGAGTGACAGTGGTACTAGCAGCAAAGTCCTAGGGCTCTTGAATTAACAAAGTCTGTGACAGGCATTTACTTAGGAAAAAATGTGGCCTATTGCACGTGAACGTGTAGGCGTTCTATTGCTCGCTTGCCTGTCTCAGGGGTGCTGTCTCTGGGGTTTCTAGGTTTTAGGGTTGTGTCAGCACCGCTACCACATTTCTAATGTTGATTGCTTTTGATTTGCAGAAAATCCACGCCGGGAAACTCCAGTTGTGGCCCTGCTGCAGAACGCGTTAGGACTCTGTGAATTCCAGGTGGAGCCAGCCCTCAAACACAAATTACAGGTAAGATAAGCTTTTGGATGGGAGGTAGTATAATGGAGTATTCGGAGAGGCGAGAGAGTGACAGTGGTACTAGCAGCAAAGTCCTAGGGCTCTTGAATTAACAAAGTCTGTGACAGGCATTTACTTAGGAAAAAATGTGGCCTATTGCACGTGAACGTGTAGGCGTTCTATTGCTCGCTTGCCTGTCTCAGGGGTGCTGTCTCTGGGGTTTCTAGGTTTTAGGGTTGTGTCAGCACCGCTACCACATTTCTAATGTTGATTGCTTTTGATTTGCAGAAAATCCACGCCGGGAAACTCCAGTTGTGGCCCTGCTGCAGAACGCGTTAGGACTCTGTGAATTCCAGGTGGAGCCAGCCCTCAAACACAAATTACAGGTAAGATAAGCTTTTGGATGGGAGGTAGTATAATGGAGTATTCGGAGAGGCGAGAGAGTGACAGTGGTACTAGCAGCAAAGTCCTAGGGCTCTTGAATTAACAAAGTCTGTGACAGGCATTTACTTAGGAAAAAATGTGGCCTATTGCACGTGAACGTGTAGGCGTTCTATTGCTCGCTTGCCTGTCTCAGGGGTGCTGTCTCTGGGGTTTCTAGGTTTTAGGGTTGTGTCAGCACCGCTACCACATTTCTAATGTTGATTGCTTTTGATTTGCAGAAAATCCACGCCGGGAAACTCCAGTTGTGGCCCTGCTGCAGAACGCGTTAGGACTCTGTGAATTCCAGGTGGAGCCAGCCCTCAAACACAAATTACAGGTAAGATAAGCTTTTGGATGGGAGGTAGTATAATGGAGTATTCGGAGAGGCGAGAGAGTGACAGTGGTACTAGCAGCAAAGTCCTAGGGCTCTTGAATTGACAAAGTCTGTGACAGGCATTTACTTAGGAAAACATTTGGCCTATTGCACGTGAACCAACACGATGACAGTGTTCTGTTAAATGAAATTACTGCAAAACCACCACCCACCCAGCTCAAAAGTAGTAAAAAAACAGGTATGCTCAGATAAAGTTTGAAAAAGTATATTTATATCCCTAACAAAATAATCTCCCGCAAGACCCTCCCTAACCCCAACAAATAGTCCTCAAAAGTCCCCAAAAAACCCAACTCCCAATTCCCACCCCCCAACAGTCTCAAAAAAAGGGGCAAGGGACACTCTATGGATGCAAGCTGGTAAGTTTGGCCTCCAGGGCATCATGCTTTAGGGCCAGGGCATCATATTTTTCCTGGAGGATGGCTTGCTCTAGGCGGAGGCCCTCCACCACATTTTGAAATTTGTGCCATTTCTGGACCTCCGCCTCTAGGTCTGACACTCTGCGGAGTGCACGGCGCAAGCGACCTTTAACAGTGCTGCGAGGTGCAGCTTTTGCTGCTCGGCGGTGGCGTCTTCCGGCACGGCTCCGGTTCGCTGGAGCACTGTGCTTACCGGCAGAACGTGGGGTAACAGAGGAGGATGTAGACGATGTTAAGTTAGATGCACTGGAGTGCGTGTCATCCCCCTCGAGTTCCACCAGTCGCCGATATTCCGCAACAGTTGCTTCCAGCCTCCGTTGCCGGGCCAGTACAGCCAGCATACTCCTCGTTGGTTTGGAGGTTTTAGTATTGCCAACTATATGAAGAAAGAAAGACATAATCTGTAAGCAATGCTCTTTAGGAATATGATTAACACAAAATGATTCAGCAGGAAGTTGTGTCACAGTACAACTAGCAACTAGCCAGGGCAGTACAAAACTATTCAGGCCAGTATCATGGGCGTCCGCAGGGAGGGGCGCTTGAATCACCATTTCCCTTCCCACAACTCTCTTGTATCCTTGGTTTGGTGCTCTTTCATATGAAAGAGATCTGGCAGAAGTGAGTGATTTTTCCTCTGAGCCGTTAACCACACTAGCAACCGTATCATCTGCACCAGGCCCAGGCGATATGTCTGTTTCCCTCCCTCTCTCTCTCTCTCTCTCTCTCTCTCTCTCTCTGTCTCACTCTTTCTGTCTCCCTTTGTCTCCCTCTACCTCGCTGTCTCTCTCTCTCTCTGTCTCCCTCCCTCACCCTCCCTCTGGCTCCCTCCCTCTCTATCTCTCCTTCTGTCTTCCTCTCTCTCTGTCTCTGCCTCTATCTGTCTTTCGGTCCCAGCCTGCTGTAATTACCATATTGTAATTTGTCACTGGGCCACCACTGGATACACATCATATCCTATCTAAGAGTCAGATAGTACCATGATCCAGCTTACCTGTACTCGCCACCGCCACTGTCTCCTGCCTCACAGTCTGTACTTGTTCTTGGTCCGACTCCTCCCCAGATTGACCCTCGGACTCCGAGTCAATGATGACCACATCCGAGCTGGCCCCGCCACCAGATGTTCCACCTACAAAATAGATTTAAGAATGTTAGATTACACCACTCCACTAGTATTTGGACTATGAATGAAAAAATGTGAAAACAACTGAAAAAGTAATTGACTGTCTACTGTAGTCTAAAGTAAATGTCCCTCCTTCCAGGGAAAGCTGTTGTCTTGCTTAATTTTTTTGTCACAATTGTTGAATGCTTGCTTAATTTTTTCACACACATTATTTTTCTCTGAACAGACAGAAACTGGACTTCTAATGACAAGAGAGGAACATCAACTTGAAACCAGGTGAAAGCTCGGCTCGACCACAAGAAATGTGTACCATTCCAGAACTCATCAAATCAGCACCAAGCACTTTTCCATTTCCAACTAACTTTATTTTAATATATGTGTTTACTTAAACTTTTAATAAAGCTTTTAAACTTGAATTGACTCTGTAGTTTTTCCTCTAGAGAGTCCGGACTAGAGTGACTGAGCGAAAAGTTTTGCAATTTTTGGAAGGAGGAATCTGTGCTGCTGACACTACCAGGTTTATTTATACAGTGTGCCAAACACGCCCCTCTGAAATATTATTACTCTGGTCTTTGGTGTCCATAGTTCGGTTTGTGGAGAATTGTCCCTGCAACAGTAGGATTATTGATTTTGCTCCTATCTAAACACTATTTCAAAACAATTAAATTAGGAATGCTTGGACAACAATAGGTCCTCTATATTTAAAAGAAAACTTACTGGGGCCAGCAAAGGAGCACTCGCCGCCCTGGCCTGCATCCTCCTCCTTTGGAGCCACTGCTGCAGCAGATTTGCCCCTGGGCGGACCTAACGTACAACATGAAAGAAATAACAGAAAACATTGATGATTGCTGCTTGCCGATGTCCTTGTCAACCAAATCAAACATTTAGAAAGAACAAGAACCTACTATTTCATCCAAAAAGAGGGCTACAAAGGAAGGACTGCACCTGAGCCTCTACTCTAGGGGCAGATTTACAAGCCCCTTGCAGCTCTTCTGCTCCATTCTTGCGTCAATTTTGTGACGCAGCGCCACAAGAGAGGCGCCATGGTGTGGCGTATATTAACACCCACCCCCCACTCCCCCCCTGCGTGGGAACGCACCCATTGAGGCGCAGGCCCAGGCATTCACGTGGCGCATCTCCTTAGATGCATCACGTTGTGCATGACTCGCAGGGATGCGCCACGTTTACGTCGCTGTGCATCAGGTAAGGCAGTGTAAACGTGGAACAAGGGGCTTGTAAATCTGCCCCTTTGTGTCTAGCATTACGCAGTTCTGTAACATACACTCATACTCAGCCCAATTAAATGAACACAAAATAGATAACAAATAAGCAGTGGCACCGGCACAGAGAAGGAGAACAGTGCACATGAAATGCACAGAAGATTTTGAAATATTAATGAAAAAATTGCTACTACTACTCACCAAGACCGGGGACCTCCACTCCCAGCACGTCTAGCAGGTCACGCTCTCGGTCAAGGATGTCGGTCCAGCGGTGGGTGACCTGATTGTAGGTGCGCTGGACCCCCGTGATCTTAAAAAGGGCCTGGCACACCTGCGCCCACCGCTTCCGTCGCTCCTGGCTGTTGGTGTAACCAGCAGCAATCCTGCCGCCTGCCGCGATGGTCCTGGGGAGACGGCGCTGCACGTAAAAAACAAGTGCGCCCACCTCCTCAGGGCTGAAAATCTCCCGAGGCACCACCATTTCCGCCCTCAATCGACCACACGGGAGCCGGGCACGGGCTGCGGTGCCCGTCTTGGGCAGCTTCACAGCTGTCTTGACCATGTTCTTGTTCTGGGCAGGTGTGAGCAGTAAAGAAGAGACAAAATGAAAAAAAATAAGAGTAGGGAAGAAGGAAAGTAAAAGTTTAAAAAAGTAGTTCAAAAGTAAACAAAAATAGCCTAAAACACAAAAATATAGATCTAGAAAAATACAGGGATAGAAAATAAGTTAAATAGATCAAAAAAATAGTAAAACAAGCAAAGGATGGCAGAGATATAGAGAGGATAGAAACACCATACCCAGACACATAGGAATGAATGAAAAACAAGATGGCGGCCCGATCACGCGCGAGTAAGTAAGTTCGCACGCGATTTCTCTCGCGAACTCGTGCGAACTTGTATTCGCAAGGCGCGAGTCGGGCGAGATTACACTTAGCGGGCGGAAACGGAAATACGTCACGCAAACAAAATGGCGGCGCCCATACTCAACCTTGAGGTAACTCGCACGAGTTCGCGGCTTCCACGGGCGAGTTCGCACTACGACGCGCCCCGCGAATAGGGCGAAATTACCGAAAAACGAGTTTTGCAAAAGCAAAACGAACGAGCAGGTGCAAAAGTTCGAGCTATTCATTTGTAACCATTTACCTGTAGTGCTTCCTGAAGGGGCCCTCCAGAATCCGGTTGCCTACTTGCAACTATTGTGTGACCCTGCTCTATCAGTCACAGAATAGTTACAAGTATGCCATTGCATCCTGTTAAAAAAAATTATTTACTTTGCATTTGCAACAAAAAGGAAAGGGAGCAGACAAGCAGGTGCCAGCCTTCATTAATGTCAGTTGGGGCAGGGCAGGTGTTGTTGTTTGCAAAACTTAAGGCACTTAGCAGGTGTTTGTTCACTCAGTGGTCAATCAGAGGGTGTTGTGATGACACTGAGGGTGGCATGGGTGTGCCAGCCAGAGGGTGGCATGGGTGAACCAGAGTGCCAGTGTTGACAGAGGATGGCAGTGCTTTGCTTTGCCCCAATAATGTACACTGGTGAACTAGAGGGTGATGTGATGACACAGAGGGTGACATGGGTGAGCCAGAGGGTGGCATGGGTGACCAAAGAGAGTGCCAGTGGTGACAGAGAGTGGCAGTGATGAAGAAAGCTTAGCAAACAGACTGGGCACGTACAAACAACAAGTTCGCTAAACTGGCGACCCGACAAGTAAGTTCGCAATTTGCGAAATAGTACAAAACCCTCGCGAACTTGCAGAAACCCGTGCGAACACACACACCCCCAAAAAATCCGCTAATCCGCGAGAATTCGCGGATTTCGCGTATTTTCGCAATCCGCGAATACGCAAATCCGCAAATTCGCGGATCGCGAATCCGCAAAATCCGCCCATGCTTAGTTGGATCGTCTCTTGGGCCGGCCACTCTTCTCCCCTAACGCGACCCCCTGCCTGTTGACCAAGCCCTGCTGCCATTATCTTCCTGATAGCTCCTTCCCCCCCATCTAGCGCTCCTGGTAAAAAGGACCTGGTGATACCCTGATAAGCTGAGGGTAGTTGGAATAGGAGCTAGGAAGTGGGGATATCCGTCTCTAAAAGGAAGACCAGAACGGAGGTGTGATCCGCCTTCTCCTACTCCTATTTTAAAACACATGCACGCCTCATGTTTTTCCCTTGCTCTCTTGTATCTTACTTTAGGATCTTTCTACTATATTTGCTGCTATTGTCTCAGGCCTTAACCTCTAAACTTTCACCCTAATTAGGAGTAAACATTTGTATTTTTGAAACTCAATCCCTGGTAACGACAATGAAGCAAAATACCTCATTTGAATTTACAGGCAGGAAAAAAGAACTCACATTTATGGACATCTTGACCAGAGTAAAATTCAAATGTCAGCTGTGGTTGATGGTGCACACCCAACTGGATGGTAGGCAAACAGCTAGGAATAAAAAAAAAAAAAGTTAATGTGTGAAGTCAAGAACTTCAGTTGTCACAATAGTTTTATAGTAAAGAATTCCATGAGTTGTGAGAGTCTGAGATCAATGACAGAGCCTGCGACATTAGTAAAAGTCATATTTACCAAAAAATGCTGGAGCGTGGTGTTATGCCAAATTTGGCAATGTCATGCTTCGGCATTTTTCAAAGTCAGAGATGCGCCATATTTACAAAAATACAGTGCAGCCCAGAATTTCCTGTAGCTGTGGTCTAACAAAGGCGCCTGCGCTGCAGAGGTGATTGTGTACATGCAGGAGGGACAACTTCCTGCACATAAACAATCAATAATGGCGATTTGCTGAGTAGATAGAGAAATATGTGGAGAAAAATTAATAATTTCTCCTCGTATCGCCATTCTAAGACCAGGTATTACCTGGCCTTAGTTTTTGGTGCTGCCCCAGCCTTGTAAATCTGGGGCAGCCTCATAACGCAATGAGTGTTGCGGTGGAACGCCCACAGCAACATCCATTGTATGCCCTTGCCACAATGGACTGTGGAGGCAAAGGGCATATTTACAAGATGGCGGTAAGCCATGTTAAATGGTTTAGCACCACCTTGTAAATATGTGAAATGCTGCAACGCCGCCAGAGCGTCAAAAAATGTGACACTCCAGTGGCGCTAAGGGCTTGTATAAAGAGCCCTTATATGTTTTTAAAACACTGGTGATTCCAGACAGGTCTGTGAACATACAACTTTATTTTTAACATGAATAATTTCTGATGAAAAGGAATTATTAGAGAAAGAAAATCACTTTTATAACCAGAGTCAGGTGAGAAGAAGGGAGAGTGGAGAAGAAAACAAAACTTGATTCTTGTCTAAGCTGTTGTTATCATGAAACCTCAAATAACCCAATATTTCAATATCAATTCTCCAAAAACAATGGGAAAACATTTATACTGTTATGTTCTGTACTAAAGACTTTATTGCATCTTATCCCTAAAACACATACCAGAATTAGCCTCTATCAGAATCTGCGGGAATGCACATTTTCACCAAGTAACAACAACTTTCTATAAGTGACTACTAAAAAATTGCTTAGATTTGGGATGAAACAGGTTGACACTGTGAAACCTTTACAACTTTTTTTTATTTATTCATAGAGCTTTATGTTACATGGAATCAGCTCAATTGTGCTAATGAAAACAATGCCCTAAAGCAGAACCTGCCTTGTGACACCACTATTCTATGTGCTTTTGACATGTCATTGATGTGTATATTAAAGATGAAGATAATTTCAAAGATGTACATCTATTAGTGCTGTACTGCAAAATCATTGTTAAAACATGTTGTTGGTTGCATTTCAAGCTGTAAATTAAAAGTATAGGTATCGAAGGCCATAGAGGGTAAGCACAGTTTCAGATGGCACGTAGACCATTCAAAAAGCATTTTAAATCACCTAATCAACTAATTTATAAGTGACCGGAGTAGTTATGCAGCCATATCAAAATGAGGATGGGGAAGGTCTACTGGAGGGGTTATAGTGGGCATAAGGGGCATAGGGGAGCAATGCACTCAACCGGTCAGCAGAATGTGTGGGTGAAATTGGTATTGTGTGAGTAGAGGACATCCCTTGCCCCTGTCTATGTGTGTGTGTGTGTGTGTGTGTGTATACATATATATTGTTAGATCTGGCAGCCTTGTGGTGGTCTTCCCCCAACTTTTTTCCTTCTTCATCCACTTTTACTGACTTTGTTTTTGCTGGTATTAGGACTCTGTGCACCTTACCACTGCTAATCAGTGTCGAAGTGCTGGTTTCCTCTCCCATAAACATGGTAACATTGGTTCGTTCCCAACTTGCATATTTAATTTACATATAAGTCCCTAGAAACATGTTAGTACCTGTACCCAGGACCTGAAAATGAAAGACTATCAGTGGGCCTCCAGCACTGGTTGTGCCACCCACTGAAGTAGCCCTTTAACCATGTCTCAGTTCTTCAATTGCAGGGCCTGTGTGTGCTGTTCACACTGCCATGTCGACTTGGCACATAAAACCTTTCGTTAGGAACAAATCTTCAATTTTTATTCATATAAATCGACCCTATGGTAGGCCCTGGAAAATACAGAGGGCAGGGTGGAATGTATTTAAAAGGCAGGACATGTAGTTTTAAGTTTTGCATATCCTTTAAGTGAAAACCCCTTAAATCCTTTTTTTTACTACAGCAGGGCCTATGTATCCGATAGGAACATTGAGATTATCTAATTACATTTTATAAGTGCAATTTCTAATTGTGAAGAGGTAGACATTTTGTGTTTGGGGTCTCTGGAATCACAATTTAAAATACAAACTTATGGTGAAGTCAGGTTTTAAGTTGCAATTCCGAAAATGCAAGATAGCTTTTTCTTACTTTAGCCATTTGCTACTTGCTGTTTGTCTCTGATCACACGTCTGGGGTAGGTGACAGTTGGGGCTTGAGTATCTCCCCTAGACAGCCACCAACAATGGGACATTGAGTGTGACTTGATGGGCCATCCAGGATTATGGTTCTTTGGCTCAGTGGCCTAACTGGGTTCCTGTAGCCGGCGCACGTTCTATCACTGTTGGCCTGAACGTTTGACTTTGTCCCATCCAGAGCTACCAGATATCCCAAATAGTGCTTTTAGGCACTAGTTTAACAAAAAACGTTAAAATTCAATGTCTCAAGTTCTACTTATTGGATGTTGGTTGTTTTGGTATTGTATATTTATTTAATGAAGCTCTATTTTCTTACCTGGTGTGGAATCTTTTTGTGTGGCATTTTCACTGATTTACTGTTTGAAGTTTTGTGCAAATACTTTGGACATTGCCTCTAAGTGAGAGAAAATCACACAACCATACAGCCACTTAGACACCAACTGACTGACTGATACAGACATTCACACAACCATTTACTCACCCAAACATTCACTGAGACACCTAATCACTCACTTATACAGTCAGTCACACACCTACGGAATCATCCAAACAGGTAGGTACTCACACACCCACTGATGCACCAATACACCTGGTATATATATTTAAACCATCAAAAATCTTTAAAAAACGCTCACAGTCACTGGATGATGTCATCAGTGATGTCATTTGAAATGTCATCAGTGATGTCCCTGACCATGTCATGAGTCATGTAAAATGTGAGGTCATAAGCAGGGGGTTGTGGGGTGTGAGTTATAGTTGTATAGTTAGCTCACTAACTATAACAGTTACATGTCAGTGGTTTTGTATGAGTGACACCTGAGCCTAACTATAATGTCCCTGTAAGTTTGGCGTTTTTGTAAATATAAATGTGTATATATATATATATATAAGAAAGAAGTGACTCAAACAGATAGATTCACCAAAGAACAAAAATATATTTCCACTACAACGTTTCAGCTTCCGCCTTCCTCAGGTAGTTTCAAGATGGTAAGCTCAGTGGCTGCACAGATGACACAGCTGAATTTTCAAAAAGCATCATGAGTGAAGATTCCATTTGGAATGTGGAATCAATGCAGCCCTGAGAGTTCTTGAGATATGCATTAATCAGGTTGTATTGTCAGTAATGTTCAGTCCATCTGGATGCAATGATTTTAAACGGTACATCCAGAAGTTTTCCTTGGAGTCCAGTAGTTCTTCCTTTGAGACATGTTCTACGGGGAAAATCTTCAAATCTGATAGTGAATGATCGACAAGGTTAAAATGATTGGCTACAGGCTGTTCTATTTTCTCATTAAATATTGCTGATTTGTGGTTCCTGAATCGTGTGCGGAGGTCATTCACTGTTTGGCCTACATATTGTTTTTTACAGCTTTGCCGTTGGCACTGAATCACTTAAATAATGCATGTTGAGCGACATGTTAGATGCTGCCTTATTGCATAGGTTCTTCTGGTAACATAACTAGTAACTGATGATGTTTGTAAAAGGTATTCACACGTGATGCATCTTTTAGAGTCACAGCAATGAACCCCTGCATTTGTTACAGCTTGCTTGATTTCAGCTCTCACAATAAGAGATCGTAAATTTGGAGCTCTGCGGTAAGCAATGACTGGCGGTTTTGGAAAAACCTTTTGCAATTTTTCACAAGTGGACAGTAAGGGAAATGTTTTTTGCATTATATTTCTGTAGTTGGGAGCTGATGGATGATAGTCAACTACAAATGGAGTTCTGTCACTTTTGTTTCTGGCGCTGGTATTCCAAATAAGTGCTTCTCTGGGTAACTGCAAAGACTTGTCAATTTGTTGCTGTATGATATGCAGAGGATAGCCTCGCCTTCTAAATAATGTAGCAAGCTCCTGTAGATGGTCTTTACAGGTTTCCTCATTGCTGCAGATGCGTCTTATTCTGAGTGCTTGGCTGTAGATGATGCTCAGTTTAGTGTGATGATGGTGACATGAAGTCCAGTTTAGATACAAATGAGCATCTGTAGGCTTGTGGTACAGATCAGTTGTAATTTTGTGTTCATGAATGGTGACTAGCACATCCAGAAAAGGGAGATGATGCTTCTGTTTGGTATTGCTGCTGGTAAATTTGATGGTAGGATGGATATTGTTGATATTAGCTGTAAATTGTTCCAATGATCTACTTCCTGCATTCCATATTATAAATATGTCATCAATGTATCTTAGCCATACCAGTGGTTTGATGCTAGAAGTAGCAAGTATACTGTTCTCTAGTTTGCCCATGAAGATATTTGCATAGGATGGAGCCATCCGAGTACCCATGGAAGTACCTTGTATCTGCAGATAGTGTTTTCCATTGAATGTAAAATTGTTGGATTTAAGGATGACTCTAGCAAAGTTGGTGAGTACATTTGTTGATGGTTTTTTCACAGTTCTTTTATTAAGAGCTTCAGATAACACCATAAGCCCATCCTCATGTGGTATATTGGTGTATAATGATGTAACATCAAATGTAGCCAGAAGAGTATCATCATCAAATGTGTAGGTTTGGTTTAATTTTTCAATAATCTGAAGGAAGTGACTGGTATCTTTAACAAATGATGGAAGTTCCTGTACAATGGGCTGGAGGTGCAGGTCATTTGTGTATATATATATATATATATTACCTACTGGCGGTCGCCAGTAGGTATATATAGTTAGGATTTTTTCTCTATGGGATTTTTGAAAATTCTATGTCTAATAACTTTGGCGTTTGTGGACGGAATTGGCTGAAATTTTCAGGAAAATGGAACATTTTGTTTCTGAGCAGCCCCCGAAAATTTGGGGGGGTTTCGTCAAGGGGGGGCCGAGAAAAAAGGGGGGTCCCAAAACATGTTTTTAACATTGAGTTTTCCATAGGGCGGTTGGCCTCACTTTTAGCCCGAACGGCTGAATGGATTTCCACGAAACTTGGCAAAATTGTAGATATTGTTTGCCCGATGTGCCTTTGCTAGGTCTCAAGATATGTGGTCCTGTGAATTTTGAGTAAATTAGGTTTAAAAAAAGATATATATCTAGAGCCGCGCCCGGTACGCGTACCGGGGAGCGCTTCAGGCGCGCCACGCGACTTGCGCATGGCAAGCTGATTGGTTCTCGGGTGTCTGTAAACATTCGAAACAGTCCGCAGCGGCCGCCATCTTGTGTCTCGGTGGGATTGAGACACAAGAGGTGGCAAGAATCAAAGGGGGGAAATTAGCAAAAGGGGGCAGGGTACACCCCCCTGACCCCCTACTTTTGATGTGGGGGCCATAAAAGGCTCCCGCGGGTGAAAAAAAAAAAAATCGATTTTCGCGGGGGGGAGCGCCCGGTACGCGCACCGGGGAGCTTACGGGGGAGCGTACCATGGAGATTAAAAATGACAGACTTTTTAAAAAAAAAAAAAAAGCTTCTTTTTATAAATTGGAGGTAGTTCTGAAAAGAACTTTATTTTTGATTTTGTTGTTTTATATATTTTTTTTGTTTTTGTTGTTTTATATATTTTTTAGACTTTTTAAAACAATTTTATATTTTTTTGGGATTTTTGTCAAGGGAAAAACAAAAACAGGGATTGCAAAACTGCTCAACAGGAGCAAAAAAATTTGAAAATTTAGGGACTGGCAGAGCAGCGGTGTTGCTGCTTCTTTAGGGCAATCAGTTCAACACTCTGCTCCCCATAGCAGAGCAGTTCGTCACACTCCGTGCACAAAAATTTGATGCCTGCAAACACCGGCTAAATGTTAGGGACCATTCTTCCACGGGGTGGTCCCGAAGGTGTTGCTCCACCAGTGGAGGTGCTGCCGCCATCTGTTGGTACATTCCGTGCCAGCTCTCTGACACTCTCCCTGGCAAAGTTGTTAGGGTGTCTTCTTTTCACATGCCTGATCAAATTAGCATTCCCAAAACTATATTTTTTCAGAGGATTGCCTCTGGATAAACTACTCCCACATATTTTGCAGGTTACTTTGGGAGCGTTGACTTTTTTCTGTCCTTCAGGGATGTCGTAAAATTTCCAGATGAAATGGGTTTTTTTCTTTTGCTGAGGAGGGTCCTCATCTAAAAATCCATCTGAATCACTGCTGGATGACTCTCTTGCAGCCATTGCTGGAGATCAGAAAAGTAGGAGATAGAGTAGACAGAACAGCTCTTGCTCTCTCCAAGTACAAAGCAATAGTGAGAGAAATGGGTGGGTTTCACACAATTTGGAAAATAAAAAGTTCTGAACCAATGAAAAGTGTTATTTTAAAGTCACATGGTTTGACGCGCTTACGCTACGCGCCCCGGGGCGCGCCCCGGGCGTGTATCATAAGCGCATCAGGGCGCTTACGTTGCGCGATCGTATGCGCTTCCGGGTGCGCTTACGCGGTGCGTCATAAGACGCATCTCGCGGCTACGCGATACGTGTCTTATGACGCAAGGCGTGGCGGCTACGCGATACGTCACGATGTTGTTTTCGTTCGCGGCAATAGCGCTTCCGGGACGCGTATTTGTACGCGCCCCGGGGCGCGCCGCAAGATTGCGCTTACCCGTGCGTTCACCTGTCCGCGCCCCGAGAGCTTACAAAAAAAAAGTATTAAAAAAATTTTTATTAATAAACATATAAAATATATGTTTGGATTTAAAGAAGAATACATTTTACAGCTACAGATATTAGCTTTTAAAAAACCAATGAAATTCACTGAAAAAACCATAGGTTATAGACCATATATAGTTAGGAATTAGCATTTACAAAACCTTGAAAATTCACTGAAAAAACCATAGGTTATAGACCATATATAGTTAGGAATTAGCCTTTAAAAAACCTTATTTTACTCACACAAAACCATTGAAATTCCATATATAGTTAGTTGTACTAACTATATATATCGCGCACCCGCAATCCACTGCTGATGATGTCACATATTACATCATTCATGACATGGTCAGTGACATCACTGATGACATCACTGATGACATCTCAAATGACATCATGACACACCAATACCAGTTACTACATACGCACTCACTGATTCCTACGTCTACACACACATTCACTCATTCACCCATACAATCACTCATACATACAGTCACTCATTATTACAACACTATCATATGCACTCATACACCTATGCAGACACTCACACACTGCCACTCATCCATGGAGTTACTCACACACCTAGTCAGTCCTGTAAAGAATCAATCACACTTCCATTTCCTCATCTATACAGTTAAACACAGAACACCATACTTCAGTGACATCACTGATGACATCACTGATGACATCTCAAATGACATCACTGATGACATCTCAAATGACATCACTGATGACATCATGACACACCAATACCAGTTACTACATACGCACTCACTGATTCCTACGTCTACACACACATTCACTCATTCACCCATACAATCACTCATACATACAGTCACTCATTATTACAACACTATCATATGCACTCATACACCTAGTCAGTCCTGTGAAGAATCAATCACACTTCGATTTCCTCATCTATACAGTTAAACACAGAACACCATACTTTTTCACACATATACTAACACATACTTACTCTCTTATACAATCACTGATACAAGTACACATTGATATGCACAGAGTCACACACCTCCCAGCCAGCCACACACACACCCAGTCTTCCATACATCCACTCATTCTTCAATATGTAAAACATATTTAAACTTTACAAAAACACACAGACACTAGATGATGTCATCAGTGATGTCATTTGAGATGTCATCAGTGATGTCATCAGTGATGTCATTTGAGATGTCATCAGTGATGTCATCAGTGATGTCACTGACCATGTCATGAATGATGTAATATGTGACATCATCAGCAGTGGATTGCGGGTGCGCGATATATAGTTAGTGCAACTAACTATATATGGAATTTCATTGGTTTTATGTCAATAAAATGTCCAGCTAACTATATATGGTCTCTAACCTATGGTTTTTTCAGTGAATTTTCAAGGTTTTGTAAATGCAAATTCCTAACTATATATGGTCTATAACCTATGGTTTTTTCAGTGAATATATATAAATATAATGCAAAAGGAGTGTTGAATACTATTAATACAATTTAAAGTAATTTTACATGGGCACCTTTTATTACATGGGCACAATAAAGTGAAGAGGGAGATAGGTTGGTTTTCTTTGTAGGTCAATGTTTGTTGGAAGTTTAACTGCTAGGAGAGATGAAAGTCCATGGCAGAGGTTTATTGCAAAGTCGGTATGGGTAGGTTTTGAGAGAGAGGGTTTGTGATTTAGGGAGGGTATATGCGTAGTGTAGTGAGGACTGTCAGGAAGCAAGTACTTTCAGTGGGTTGTAAAGACCATGATTTGCTGAGGTGCTAAGGCAGCCTTTATCCACATAGTGAGAGTAGATCTCAAGTACGATTTGTCAAAGCGTCACAATTCACAAAGGCTCTTGTAGCACAGTCAGCAGGGTGAATGGCACACTGCGAGCAAGCACTGATTTCTCAGATGATCACAGCTCACAGAAAGAGGTGGTGGTACACTCATCATTCATATATGTAGGTCACACATTTGCTGTGCGCAGATCATTCAGAGGACGTGGGACGCGTTGTTCAGAGTATTATAAATTGCTCCTATGACTTCATAACATTTAATAAATTGTGGTCCCCTTTTCTGGAAGCCTCTGTACATGGCGATTCTGCCTCCACTCCTCCTTCTCCTCTGATTGTTCCACCTTCTTAATCCTATTCTTTTGAGTCTTCCTCTCGTATTGCTCAGCTTTACATTTTCTTCCCTTACCTCTTTTTATGTAAATTTGTGTTGCTCTGGGATTTTTGTCTACTCTTTTCTTTTCTTTTTCTCTTCTTTTCCTCTTTCTTTATTATTTTCTTCTTTTTCTGTTCTATTCTTCTTTCCTTTCCTTCATTCTTCTTTCATCTTGCACTTATTTTATAATCTTTTCATTATCATTGCATTTAGGATTACGGAATATACGTTATCCTTATGTTCTCATATTTATTATATTCTGTGTAATGCTTTTCTTAATTTGTACCATTTTTTACTTACCAAAGATTTTACTCTGTATCATTATTTCCATATGTACTTTTATCTTCAAATTTCTAATAAAAAATTTCAACACAAAAATAAAGACAATGCAGAAAATGTCACAGTTCTTTAATAAGGGAATGCCCACAAGCTTTCCAATCCACTTTAACTTTGTTCCAGTGTCACAGTGTCACAGAACCCACGTCTGTACTTACAGTGTGCCACAGGAACCAAGCTATACCTGTCTGATGAACCCTGCTAGGGTGAAACCAGTCCTAGGTTGCTGGTGTTCTGGTTCAGGGAGAACCTGGCCTTTTCCCATTAGAGCAGAGTTAAGACTAAGCATGGGCGTAAAATCTGTTCCGTTCGCGGATTTTGCGGATTTTCGGCAAATTCGCAATCCGCGAACTTGCCGAAAATTCGTAAATCGGTGCGAAGCGGATTTTTTGCTTGGTCGCACTTGCCAACTAGAATACTATACAATTTTGCGGGAGTAAACACTTGTGAACACGTAGATGCGGTGGGCAGCGACAATCTCGCAATTGCGAGATTGCAAAATTTACAATTTTGCACAAGAAATCCACCAGCAGGCAGCATAAACCTTGAAAATTATGATTTTTATCAGAATAACTCCTCAGGTTGACATTTGCCTGCACTTTTTTTTTGCAAGGAGTCCGTTTTGGGGGGGTGGGTGGGAGGAAGGAAGTGCCCCACAGTTTCCAACTTCCTGTTCCTGTCCAGCAGGCTCCTCCCAGTGCTTTCTTCGTGTGCTGGTCACTTTGATTTGGATCTTGACCTGGAAGGATTACTTTTTGTGGATGCTGCTGGATATTTGGATTTTTGCAAAACTGAAAGCACTCACCAGGTGCAAAAGTTCAATCTTATCATTAGTAACCATTCCCTGTAGTGCCTGGAAGGATTACTTTTTGTGGATGCTGCTGGATATTTGGATTTTTGCAAAACTGAAAGCACTCAGCAGGTGCAAAAGTTCAATCTTATCATTAGTAACCATTCCCTGTAGTGCTTCCTGAGGGGCCCCTTCAGAGTTCAGTTGCCTACTTGCAACTATTCTATGACACTGCTCTGACCCTCACAGCAGGCTCAGAGAATAGCTACAAGTATACAACAAAGGTCCTGTTAAAAAATTACACTGCAACAGAAAGCAATTACAGATAAGGAAGCAGGTGCCAGCCTGGAAGTTCAAATTCAGTGACACATTAATCAGCCCCTAATTCATTCATGTCAGTTGAGGCAGGGCAGGTGTGCTTTTCCCCCCATAATCTGCAGTGATGAACTAGAGGGTGGCATGGGTGAGCCAGAGGGTGGCATGGGTGAACCAGAGGGTGGCAGTGGTGAAACAGAGGGTGGCAGTGGTGAAACAGAGGGTGCTGTGATGAAAAAGACATAGAAACAACATGGTCGCGACCGTTGCTACCCGACAAGTAAGTTCGCGTTTGCGAACTGGTAAAAAACCCTTGCGAAATGGCAGAAACACTTGCGAACATAAAAAAAAAAGGAATCCGCAAAATTCGCGAGATTTTGCGGATTTTGCGGATTGCGAATCCGTAAATACGCAATTTCGCGGATTGCCAATTCGTAAAATCCGCCCATGCTTAGTTAAGACCTATTTTGAATTTGACTGGGCCCAAACTGAGGTGATAAAGTAAGAAAAATAATGATGGGTCTGGATGAGCCTTCGAGAAATTACCAAAGGATGAGATTAATTCAAGCATGACATCCATCAGTTTTCTGTACACTTTAACCCTTTCACAGCTAGACCTTGTTGGACCTGGAGTTACCAGTCCACATAGGGTAGCCTGGCCCAGAGTAGAAAGACCTATCTCAAAGGCAATTTGTGCTATGATTGCATCACACTTACCACAGTACCCCAGTGCCCATCCACTAAAAGAAGACACCACACCTTTTCTTTAGTAAAATAAGCGAATTCTGCTTTATGATTGATTTGGTTAGCTTTTTCTGTTTGGCATGTTTCATTTAAACACATCGAGCATTTCCTCATTTGACAATCCGCATCAATTAAAACTTCATATTACATTTGGTTCAAGAATCTTGTTCCTCCTTCCAGAAGAAATGAAGCTAATACATTCGCTTATTACGCTAGTTCTCAAGCAGATTCTCTTGCAGATTAATTAAGAATTAACAGGACGTACACATTACATCTATTCAGAGGCACAAGATTATGCAATACTACAATTAGGGCACCTTTTTGCGCATCTCTCTTAGTAAACCGATCTATGCAGTGAGATAGCAGGAACCCGGTCTACATACTCTCTGCAAATCAAGTACGGCCATTGAATTCAGTCAGTCAGGAATTTGAGTTTAGGCCTTGTAAGGTTTTAATTTCTGTTAAGCATCAGAATTGGGCCTGTGGCAGTTCTTATGGATGGCAGGTCCCTAATGCAAATAGGATTGTCTTGTCAAATTGAGCTCCCTTGGCATGCCTGACATCTACCGCTTGGGTTCCAGAAATTAGGCCATCCACCAGCCCATGGCAATTCCTCCGTTGTTGTGTCCCACACTAGGCCCCACTTCCCGGCTTACTTGTAGGTTTAGTGTTGTTCATCTTGGATTCAGCCGACACGAGCAGCTGAGAGAGTTCCCACCTTCCCCGGCAGTCACTGGATTAAGCGTCTCCTTCCCCTCACAGATAAGGCCGACTTACACACTGGGCCTGCGCTGCAAAGGGGACGCTTCAATAGTACTCCGCAGCTGAAATTGATACGGCTCAGGTACGTTACCACAGCTACCGCTCCTTTCTTCCACACAGCCGCGCTTCACTGGTCCTGCGTGGGGAAGAAGCGTCTGTGGTGCGGCCCCGCCCCCTCCGGAAAGCCGTCAAGCCCTCCTCTGGGCCTGCGCATATGAGGGGACGCTGGAAGGCCACACTATCGCTTCCGTCACCTTCACCTCAGGAAGAGGCAGCGGACTAGCGGCTCCTCACTCTACGGAGGGGGGAGTCGCAACACCCACGCAGCCACTCCCAGCTCAAATGTCACAGGTGAGAGGGGCAAGTTGGCACCGCAGAGGGGATCACTCGAGGACGTGGGAGGGATCGAAGTTTCACAGTCTCCTTGTTCTTCCTTCCCGACCCCCTGAAAACGACCAGTGTCCCTAGGTAGCTCTCACTCCCACAGGTCCCAGGGGCAGTACTTTTCACTCAGTCAGAGCCCCAACTTTTACTCAAGAACCTCTCAGCAAAAGCGACCACTCTTTCCTTTTCTGTGGAGACACTGGGGCAAGGATCACCAGGGAATCTCCAGGCAGGGCCAGGTCTATGAGTAGGGGGGCGGTGGCAACGGTAAGGAAGCAAGCCTCAGGAGAAGTGAACCCACTCACGGCCCTATTCCCCTGACGCCACAGCCTGCACTCCGGCCAGCCTTATCATGAACCCCCAAAATGGCCGAATAAAAGAACTCCCTTATATAACCTAGGCCCATTGAAGAACCGGGGTTTTAGAACCCAGCGGCGCCAGGGGCACGCCCAAAGTCTTCGGATTCACCTGTCTTGGTATACAGAGACACGGAATACTTCTGGGTGGCGTCAGAGATCATATTTATTAGCTGCAGCTAGTAACAGTAATCCCAGCAATACAACACGGTGTACAACTCAGGAACCTGCTCAATTTTCGTAGAGCAAGACATCACTTTTTATCCATATTTTACTCATTACAAATGCACACCCACTGCGACAAATACTGACGAAGGAAATACATTTTCCCACACATTATCACATTCCAAAAAGCTCAATTTACATCGTACCAACCCACAAGTTAATTATTAGGAATGTCCCAAATTCGATTTCCACAAGCTGGACAAACCCATAATTGAAAGCACTACCCATGTAATGAAAAGTTGTAAGAAAAGGAAACAATTCAGATGCTGAATAGGATAAGATATGTGCAAGGAAACTAAAGTTAACGATCTCCTGAACATTGATTGGCAATTTCAGACAACGATCAGCTAGAGAAATTGGCTTCGCAAAGGGTCAGTTTCAGGTGACGGGGTCAGTGTCTTTGCAGTTCACTCACAAGTCAGAAAAGGCCTAGTTAATGCGTACATGAACAACAAAGCCCATGCAACTTGTTTGTTCGGTTACCTCCACGGCCTACGTGAGGGCAACACAAAATGGCGTCACGAACAAATCAAACAAAATGGAGTCCGGTTCGAGAATCACAGAACCTCACCATGTCACCAGAAAGGACCAGAAGGTTCTAGATCCACCTAATGCTAGCCTATGACTTTGAGGATGAATTTTGACAGTTGACAGGCCACCATTTTTTGAGGGTAACTGCTGTACCTCCATTTTAAAGGAGCACCTGCACCTCACTACCAATAAGTGTAAATAAGGCGCCCAAAAACTTAAAAGTCAACATCCAGATAAAAAAAAACTATAGTGGACACCCAGGTAAAATTCAGAGGACAAAAAGGGGATAAAATAAATAATAATGAGGAGGGACCACCCAAAGGGCTGACAGGTCTAACAGACCTTTCTCCCCCGCAGCTAAGCCATTTTTGGCTATTTGGGGTAGTTCCCGCTTAAGCCCCTGTAACTGTATGTACACACAAGGTATCCATGCCAAATTTGCGTCCTTTTCTTCCAACATCATGTGGATTTTAGAGGTACCCAGGGTTTGTAGATTCCCCTGAAGGGGACACCGATATTAGCCAAAATTGACAATGTTTGAAGTTTACAAGGGATCCTGGGTAACAGAACCTGCTGATAGCCACCCAAGTCACCCCATCCTGCATTCCACTGGGTGTCTAGTATTTAAAAATGTATAGGTTTTCTAGGTTTCCATACAGGCTGGCTGAGCTAGAGTCCAAATTCCACAGCTTGACACATAGCAAAAGACCTGTCAGTTTTCACTGGAAAGCTCTGATGTGCATGTTGCGCTTTGTGCCATTTCCTGTCACGGGCACCAGGCCTACCCACACAAGTGAGGTAGCATTTCTATTGGGAGTCTTTGGGTAATGCTGGGTGGGTGGAAGGTTGTAGATCCAAACAGATTCCAGAACTTTCCATCACAGAAATGTGAGGAAAATGTGTTTTTTGTTTTACAAAGTTTGAGATTTGCAAGGAATTCTGCTTGAACCGCTGAATGGAATTACAGCAAGTTTTGCGCAAAGTTCGATGTAGGTTCAGAAACCAAGCTTTTTATGACTTGGTGTAAATATGTTGAGTAGCTTCAGAGATATTAAAGTTAAGAAATCTAGATATCTGGGGACGCAAGAAATCTTTTATAAAAAAGATGCATGGGCTCCCACTGTTTTTTTTTATGAAGACCCCAGGTGGGCCAAATCCCAGGGGCATATTACAATCAAGGAGAAGTTTCATGGGGCTCCCTCCTAGGCTTTTGAAAAGCCATGGGGACTGCTACCTACCAGGGGCACTTAAGCACACAAATGCAGGGGGCTTGCGCAGCCCCCGCAGCCCCAGGGACCACCCTCTCCCAGGGGCACTGAACAATATAAACATGGGAAACCCGTTCAGCCCCCTGGCAGACACAGGGTCTGCCACCTCCCTGGAGCACATACATTATTTAGGAAAGAATGTTGGAGTGGCCCTACTGCCTCCCCTGCTGCCCCGGTGACAACCACTTCCCCAGGGCAGAAATAGTATATTTGTGGTGGAGCCACGTGGCTCCCCCGGGTACAGCTACCTCCCTGGGGCACAAACAGAATAATGGGAGGGTGTCCATTGTGGACCCCTGGCCCCGGGGACCACCATCTCCCCTGGGCTAAATACTTGAAAGAGGGGGGCCAAGTAGCCCTACTTGTGGATCCGTAGATGGCCTGGGTGCTCTTGCAATGTCACAGGGAGGCCCCCTCCTGGGTCATTGATGTTTGCCATGGCTTCTAGCAAATGCTGCTCTGCTTTCATCAAGCGAGAACATTAAAAATACTCTCACTTGCTGAAAGCAGAGCAGAATTGCTTTGGGACAGAGGGAGCTGCATGTTTAGCAGCTACCTCTGTCCAAATTCAATGCAGGCTTCTGCAGGATGCAGGGAGCAGGCAGGGACCGGGGTGCCCCCTCCCTGTATTTACAAAAAAAAAGAGGGGCCCAGCAGACCACCATTCAAGTGATTTTTGAACGTCCGAGGGGGTCGTAAATTGCGATCTACCCCATTAATATTCATGAGGTAGGTCATTTGCGATCCCCTAGGAATCGCAGAACGTGTTAACACAATTTCATGCATTCTATTTTCCAATTTTCTTTTTGCGAATCGTAAGAATTCGCAATTAAGAAATCGCAAAAATGGATTGTTGAGGCATCTGACCATGGGTTCTTAGTTGAGAAGAGTGGAAGCACCACTCTAATAATAAACGCATTCCTTGTCTGGGTGAACCACAAAAGTCACTACGTAAGCCTATGCTTATCCTCTAGTACCCAAGTACAAAAGGACTCATGCTTAACTTAGTGGTAATGTGGATAGCACTTATGCTGCACTCAAACAAATAAAGTGATCAAGTGAAAACCCTACACAAGAAAGATCCCAAATCTTTCTACGTCACTGGAGCTTCATGTCGTCAGTCATCACAGGCTACTGATGCTGGTTCTTGAAGGGGACGCAAAGAGCAGGTTGTCACAGGAGATTCATGTCAGCGGGCATCGCAGATGGTTGCCAGGCGACATGAGGAGTACATTCGTAGTTGCACAGAGACAAAAACCTTATCTTCACCAGGAACTCGGGACTTGTGGTTTTCAGGCAAGAAGAGAACACTCTGATGGCAGTTGAGGGTCACAACCTGGATATGCACCTCTAAGGGATCAGCATTCAATCCAGCAGAGGCCAGCACCATGGCTCAGGCCGGTCCATGCGGGACCAGTCAGTGCTGGTCGGCTTGACAGTTGCAGGAAGACCTCTGGAAGCTTATTTTTCCCTGTAGCTCTAACAGGAGAGTCAACTGAGACTTTGAATAACTTATGTGGAGCCTGAGCTCAAGTCAAGCAGGTCCAATCTTCTTTCCTCAGTCAGCAGGACAGTCCTGTTCCTGAATCTTCCACAGGACTAGCAGTGTTCTGATGAGAGGTTTTGAAGGTGCTACTTTTATCCTCAGTGCCAGCCTGCAGGTGAGGGATGTCCCCTCTGTATACACTTGCCTCTTATTTTTATTTGGCTCCAAAATGTGTAGGGTAACAAAGGGTAGATAGGCCTATTTGTGATCTGCATTTGTCTGTGACACAACAGGCAACCCTTAGAAGTTGGGGGGGGGAGGGCAAGCCCTGAGGCTATGCTTTGATGTTCAGGAAGGCTAAGTACAACCTTCAAGGACATCCTTGTTAGGAGGTAAACACCCCACCCCATCCCAAGGCCTATTAGTCCCCATATCTGAAAGTAATATACTAAACACAACAGCACACATATTCACAGTCATGTGATCCTGTACCTTGGCAGAAATGCAAACTTTCTTTATGCAGAAGAATGCACACTTTCTAAAATGGGTTTTTCCAGAATAACAACCTAAAATCCGGGTTTATCATTAAAGAGGATTTCAAATTACACTTTATTTCAATGGAAACAGTGTCTCTTGATATGGTCCCAAATTGAAGTCATGACTTCTTAAGCGTAACAAGGCAGCCCATTCTTTATCTATGGGAGTTCGTTTTACAACCCTGAAAACTTCTTCTAGGAGTTTTTCACTGTCAGGACATGTAAAACTGAAATAAACTTGTCCTGAATTTTAAATACAATGCCCTCTGCCCTATATATTATGGGTGAATTATAAGTATTAAACAGGACGGTTTAGGCCTAGCAAAAGATTTGTAATGACTGGTTGAAATGGTCAGTTTAACACATCACTACAGATTTTAGTGGTCGGCCTGAGACATGTTTTGCAGTGCTACTTTAGTGGGGGAGGAGAGCATAATGAGTGCTGCAAAGCACTAGTAGCATTTAATTTCCAGGCCCTGGGTATATTTAGTACCATACAATAGGGTCTTACAAGTAAAGTAAATGTAACCAATCAGACAAACGCCATCTTTACCGTGTTTGCAAGGGTACCATAATTTGTTTACCACTATTTAGCAGCCCTAAAGCCATCAAAAACGAGTTCAGCGAATGAAGAAAAAAATGCTGGATGACCTTGCATAAAGGGCCAGGTTGAACACCACCTCATTCCGTTCCTGTTTAAAACATTTAGGACTCATATTACCAGCTCACTGAGTAGTAATATTTTGTTAGGTTGTAAGGCTGAATAACAGATTTAAAACCATCACCACTGACATTGATTAGATGCAAATATATTTCATAAGCATTTATTCTTTAATACTATTTGATAGGTCGACAGCCCTAGCCCGAATGTAAATATATGGTAGATATCTCTAGGTGGTGAATAGTGTTTGAACAGAAGACAAGTAATCCTTCTTCCTTTTCACCACAGCCTGTAAGTTTTCCTCTTGTACTGTACCACTACATAGGTTCATAACACGGATGTGCAACCTGACAGCCCTCAAACACAAGACCCACATTAAAAGATGGAAGGAACAGCTGTGTTTAATAGCAACATCTCTTTGCCAAATGAGCAGCAAAAAACAAAAGTTACTAGAAAACCTAAATGTGCGCAACAGCAAACAAAAATAGAGATGCCTATGGAATTTTGAGGACAATAAAATACCGCAAAAAAATGTATTTAAGAAAATCACAAATTAGGTAAGGCGTAACATTTACAGACTAGAGCTCCTAACACTTAAAAAACTTCACACTCAATTACCACATTTCTAGATGTTTTAAACATAAATCAATCACCAAAGAACATTAAAAATGTAAACATAAAACATAACCTTTTTACTAAGCAAGAAATCATCTAAGCAGGTACATGGTGCACAAATATCTTTGGGTACTTCATTGAAAGCCAAGAACATGTTTGCCATAGAAAACATTATAGATATCAATAAAATAACATACTCAAATGTGTGTGTGTGTGATTATTTATTTTCTTACCTTGATAATTCACACTGTTTACTAAGAAATAGATCCAGTTATTTTGCTACACTTCCAACTGAATTTCCAGGAAAGTCATGTGTGTTCCATTGAAATAAATTGAGTGCAATGTTACAGTGAAAAGTGAAGCTGCATATTTTTAATACAGAGTGGCTCAAAATTCCCAAGACACTCATTAGCATAGCATAGCAGTAAAGTCTCATCATTTGTCCTCAGCATGTATTGTATTGTAATTGCATTTATATAGCGCTTACTACCCCTGACGAGGCGTCGAAGAGCTTTTTTGGCGGGTAGCACGCTACTCCGGGACCCATAGAGGATTAGTGTTGAATTAGTATAGTGAAACATGCAAGTACATTTTAAGCGGTGGATAGGTTAGTCAGTTATTTGGATATGGAATGATAGCAGAAGGATAGAGGAGGACAAAGGTTTGTATTTATTTATCGCTTGTTGACGCACGCTATTCCGGAAGCCTATAAAGGATTAGTGGTGTATTAATATGGTGAAATATGAGGTAATTTCAGTGGTGGATATTAGTCTGTTACTTGGAGTGAGAAGGATAGCGGAGGGATAAAAGGGGGAGAAAGATTAGCATTCATATAGCACTTGTTACCCCTGATGGGTGTTGAAACACTTTTCTGGCGAGTAGAATGCCACTCCTGAACCCATAAAGGATTTGTGTTTAAAATTTGTATAGTATAAATATGAATTAATTTGAGTAGTAGATATGTTATTCAGT
Organism: Lissotriton helveticus; assembly: GCF_964261635.1. Taxonomy (NCBI): domain Eukaryota; kingdom Metazoa; phylum Chordata; class Amphibia; order Caudata; family Salamandridae; genus Lissotriton; species Lissotriton helveticus. Next base: position 1,245,327,863 of record NC_136059.1, on the reverse strand, counting down.
TATTTGGGCAGTATATTAGTATAGTTGAATATGGAATTTGAGAAGTGAACATGTTAGTCTGTTAATTTTGATTGAAAAGGATAGTGGAGAAATTAAAGAGTGAAAGTTTTTTTTTTTTTTTTAGGTCTTAGCAGTAGGAAGAGAAATTAGAAGGGCAGCATTTCTGGCCCTAGTCCCGACCAGACAAGAACAGGCTCAAACAGGCAACTACCCTTGTCCTCTCCACCCTTAGCCTCGATGCCCGAGGTGAGAAACACTAACCCTGGGCTTGTGTAGCCCTAGTAATCAGGTGACCCCTTCAGCCAATGGGAACCCTAGCCCTAACACTATCCAATCACAACACTAGCCCTAAAATCTAGAACCAATGGGAGACCAGGACCTTACTGCCAATCTTAGCCCTAGTCCAAGCACCCAATCAGTTCAAAAACCCTGATCTCTACGTCCAATAAAGGCCTTAACCCTACCAGTAGTCCAAACCCAAGTCCAAGCAGCCAATGGTACAGGTAGCACTAGTTCCTAATTCCAATAGAAATCCTAACCCTAGCTCTAGTCCCAACCCTAAAATGATTGAATCACAGACCCAGAACCCTCAAGTACCCATCCAATGAGGACATTAACCCTAACCCAATAGAAACACCAGATACAACCACCAATCAGTGTAAACATGTGCCAACCACTAGCAGACCATATAAGGTCCCAGCGACGTCAGACAAGGTTTGCTGGCCAGGGAGTTGGAAGTTGCTTTTCCTGTTCAGAATGTCCTAGGAGACAGACAGGCTCAATCCACACTTTGGACTTCTTCAGGAAAAGGCTTCACTAACTCGAATTCTAACAATACTGTTTGAATAAAACTTCACTCGCCCTGCTGGCCAAAAAACTAAGTGCACAGGCCCCAGTAAATACAGTTTAAACAGCTCTCAGAAGCACCCTCTGATTTAGAATATCCCTGTTGCTGGGGGGGGGGGGGAGGCAGGGGGGCTGGCCTCACTGGCTTGTGAACACAAAATGGTGGCTGGGGGTGCACTGTTTTAACACACAGGTCTTAGCACAGAACAAAGGAGACATTTGGAGGGAAAACAGATTTGTCACCAAGGAATGAGAGGGACAAACTACATAGAATGGACTGCAAATCCCACAATTCAACACTTTAAATGCAAGCAATCATGGGCAGGGAAAACCACAAGTTTAAAACACAAAACAGTTGATAAAATATACAAGAACAGGCAGGTCAAAACTGCAATTTTAAACTGTAACAACCACATGCAAAGACAGTAATCACAGAAAGGGAACATCGTTTTTTAAACAACTTTTGTTTTGGGAAGAGACAACACTAGTCTGTCTCCTTACCACAAAAGTGTGCATGGATTTGGAAAATACATAGGCCTTTAGAGGTAGAACAATGTTTAAATTCTGTTTAAGTTAAATATTAACATAATGGTTTAGATTCAAAACGTAAGAGATATCCTATCCATCTTATTCCAAGTGTCCTTATAGTCTAAGGCACTTGTAATATGGCAGAAGAAGTATATGTCACATTTTGATTGAGTATCCCATCCACCATACTGCAAAAAGACCCTCAGACAAGCAATCTAATACATAAATTGACTTACCAGTAGTCAAGCTCACTAATAAATGTCAATGTTTAAAGAAATTGCACTTCTCCTGAGCTAACACAGCTTCAACCTCCTCCTTCCAAGTCTCCAAGGAAAGTGACCACTGCGCCAGAGATCTAGAACTTTCAGCCTCGGTGTCCTAGGCAGCACTAATGCAGCCATTATGACACTAGCAGCAACCATCTGCTTGTTATGTTTCCATTTTTGCTACCTGGCAATTCTGATGATGTCACAGAAACAGAATCTGCAGAGGGTGGAAGGTGAGTTGAGAATCCTGGTGTGAGGGAAATTCCAACAAACAACTGAAGCAGGATTTCCCTTAAAGAAAATGCAGAAAATGTCACAGTTCTTTAATAAGGGAATGCCCACAAGCTTTCCAATCCACTTTAGCTTTGTTCCAGTGTCACAGTGTCACAGAACCCACATCTGTACTTACAGTGTGTCACGAGAACCAAGCTATACCTGTCTGATAAACCCTACTAGGGTGAAACCAGTCCTAGGTTGCTGGGGTTCTGGTTCAGGGAGAACCTGGCCTTTTCCCATTAGAGCAGAGTTAAGAGCTAATTTGAATTTGACTGGGCCCAAACTGAGGTGATGAAGTATGGAAAATAATGATGGGTCTGGATGAGCCTTCGAGAAATTACCAAAGGATGAGATTAATTCAAGCATGATATCCATCAGTTTTCTGTACACTTTAACCCTTTCGCAGCTAGACCTTTCTCCCTCGCTGCTAAGCCATTTTTGGCTATTTGGGGTAGTTCGCGATTAAGCCCCTGTAACTGTATGTACACACAAGGTATCCATGCCAAATTTGCGTCCTTTTCTTCTAACATCATGTGGATTTTAGAGGTACCCAGGGTTTGTGGATTCCCCTGAAGGGGACACCGATATTAGCCAAAATTGACAATGTTTGAAGTTTACAAGGGATTCTGGGTAACAGAACCTGCTGATAGCCACACAAGTCACCCCATCCTGCATTCCACTGGGTGTCTAGTATTTAAAACTGTATAGGTTTTCTAGGTTTCCATACAGGCTGGCTGAGCTAGAGTCCAAATTCCACAGCTAGACACATAGCAAAAGACCTGACAGTTTTCACTGGAAAGCTCTGATGTGCACGTTGCGCTTTGTGCCATTTCCTGTCACGGGCACCAGGCCTACCCACATGAGTGAGGTAGCATTTCTTTTGGGAGTCTTTGGGTAATGCTGGGTGGGTGGAAGGTTGTGGATACAAACAGATTCCAGAACTTTCCATCACAGAAATGTGAGGAAAATGTGTTTTTTGTTTTACAAAGCTTGAGATTTGCAAGGAATTCTGCTTGAAACGCTGAATGAAATTACAGCAAGTTTGGCAAAAAGTTCGATGTAGGTTCAGAAACCAAGCTTTTTATGACTTGGTGTAAATATGTTGAGTAGCTTCAGAGATAATAAAGTTAAGAAATCTAGATATCTAGGGACGCAAGAAATCTTATATAAAAAAGATGCATGGGCTCCCACAGTTTTTTTTTATGAAGACCCTAGGTGGGCCAAATCCTAGGGGCATATTACAATCAAGGAGAAGGTTCATGGGGCTCCCTCCTAGGCTTTTGAAAAGCCATGGGGACTGCTACCTACCCGGGGCACTAAAGCACACAAATGCAGGGGGCATGCGCAGCCCCCGCAGCCCCAGGGACCACCCTCTCCCAGGGGCACTGAACAATATAAACATGGGGAGCCCGATCAGCCCCCTGGCAGCCCCAGGGTCGCCACCTCCCTGGAGCACATACATTAGTTAAGAAAGAATGTTGGAGTGGCCCTACTGCCTCCCCTGCTGCCCCGGTGACAACCACTTCCCCAGGGCAGAAATAGTATATTTGTGGTGGAGCCACGTGGCTCCCCCGGGTACAGCTACCTCCCTGGGGCACAAACAGAATAATGGGAGGGTGTCCATTGTGGACCCCTGGCCCCGGGGACCACCATCTCCCCTGGGCTAAATACTTGAAAGAGGGGGGCCAAGTTGCCCTACTTGTGGATCCGTAGATGGCCTGGGTGCTCTTGCAATGTCACAGGGAGGCCCCCTCCTGGGTCATTGATGTTTGCCATGGCTTCTAGAAAATGCTGCTCCGCTTTCATCAAGCGAGAACATTAAAAATACTCTCACTTGCTGAAAGCAGAGCAGAATTGCTTTTGGACAGAGGGAGCTGCATGTTTAGCAGCTACCTCTGTCCAAAATCAATGCAGGCTTCTGCAGGAAGCAGGGAGCAGGCAGGGACCGGGGTGCCCCCTCCCTGAATTTACACAAAAAAAGCGGGCCCAGCAGACCACCATTCAAGTGATTTTTGAACTTCCGAGGGGGTTGTAAATTGCGATCTACCCCATTAATATTCATGAGGTAGGTCATTTGCGATCCCCTAGGAATCGCAGAAGGTGTTAAACACATTGTCATGCATTGTATTTTCCGATTTTCTTTTTGCGAATCGTAAGAATTCGCAATTAAGAAATCGCAAAAATGGATTGTTGAGGCATCTGACCCTGGGTTCTTAGTTGAGAAGAGTGGAAGCACCACTCTAATAATAAACACATTCCTTGTCTGGGTGAACCACAAAAGTCACTAAGTAAGCCTATGCTTATCATCTAGTACCCTAGAACAAAAGGACTCATGCTTAACTTAGTGGTAATGTGGATGTCAGGATTCCCCGGCCGCTGGTAGATCACTGCCTGCAGTCCGAGTCTGTAAGAGGCTTGAAAACTACAATACCCATGATCCTTAGCGCGGCGCGCTGGAATGACGCTATGCGACCGGAAGGGAATATCCTGGCACTCTCGGAGAGAAACGCTGCCGATTATTCCTCTCGGCGAGCAAGAGTGATTGCTCGTGTTTCCTGTTCCCAGTCGGCGTTTGTTGCAGTGGGCTGAGGTAAGCCCACACCTTTGGTTCACCGGACCGTTGGATTACTTTGGTGGGGCTTAGGAAGCGCCCGTGTTCTTGGTTTCTGGGAGCCCGCCTCCTGGGTGGAAGGTCGTGGCAACTTCACCGGTGTTTCACTGGACCTGTGGATTACATTGGAGGGGCTTAGGAAACGCCTGCATCGAGAGTGGAGAACATTGTCTCAGGTTTCCTCTGGTCTGGGGGGTGCTTGGATTGTATGCATTTTTGGGGAAAACTGCTAACTAGCCCCTGCTCTAACAAACTGTTAGGAGTGTGATCCTCCTATCCCTGCCGGACACCTAGGCTTAGGTGCCGCTTGTTGCAAGAGGAAGTTCCTTCCCTGCTTGTGCTTGCAGAGACGACTCTGCAGAGACGCTGTGTTTTCTACATTTGTTTTGTGCTGGGCATCTTTTCGTTTATTGGTTGATATTCAGGAACATACTTTGTGAACTCCATTTAGGTGGTACATGAAACTTGTAGGGGTTTTACTCTTACGCTTCCTGCGCTGACCTTTGACTCTGCTGTTCCTTTATCCACCTCGGAGGGGAAATCCTTACAGTAACTGTATTGAAGTTACTAGGAAAAGAGTGATAGTTACTTGTTATTTATCCTGGGGCCTTCTGGTTTTCTTCATTCCCATTTTGGGAGAACCAGGGATTTAGAAGACGCCCATTCTATTACTCTTTGCTTCAGTATACCTGAAGGATATTTCAGGTTTCCAGTTGCAGCCGCCCAGCTGTTCCCCTCCGGACCTATCTTTTTTCCCCCGCTTGATCTCCTTAATAGTCTGCGAACTTGATAGCCAGACTTGGGATGATCTAGAGGAGGGCCCCCTTTATAGCATCAATCCAATCCTGAGGAGCAACAACGAAAGACCTGACAGAATAATCGGCCCAAGAGTTTTTATCCTCCTGGTTGGATTGATCAAAGGGATGGCCTCCTTAGATGACGTGCTGGCAGCTCTAGGATTAGTGCAGGCAGAATTAGCCTCCTCCCGTCAGGAAACAGCCGCGTTGCAGGCACGGATGGACGCCTTACAGCAGAACCCTTTTGATGCAGGTGCCCCTGCCCCTCAACCTGCCTCAGTAGTGGTAGAACTGCCGTCCCCTGATCCGTTGGCTCCCCCTGAAAGATTTCTGGGAGATAGAAAAAAGGTGCAAGTCTTCATGACCCAGGTATTGTTACATTTCACCTGTAAACCCAAATGTTTCTTAACCAACCAAGCTAGGGTTTCTTTTCTGATTTCTTATCTGGGTGGAGAGGCAGCTCAGTGGGCGGTCCCTATAGTCAAGAATAACGACGCAATCCTTTATGATTGGGATCTGTTTCGTACAGAATTTGAAAAGACCTTTGACCGAAGAGCGGAAACCTTTTCCGCCGATAAGGAATTGCTTGTCCTCAAACAAGGTAATTCCGATTTAGTCACATACTTGAACCACTTTAGGAGGTTGATAGCGGAAACAGATTTGCCTGAGGCAAAGCAAACAGTCTTGTTCTACCAGGGACTCACAGAGAATCTAAAAGATGTCATAGCCCAGGTAGAACCCCAACCTACGACGTGTGCTGCTCTTATCGATTTGGCCTTGCGTTTGGACCACAGGTTACGTGAAAGAAAAGGAGAGCAAGGAAGAAATGACAGACCACTACTCTTGGGTGACAAACCGACCATTGGGGAAAAACATGAGGGAAAGATAGAACCAATGGAAATAGGAGTGGTACGAGCTTCCCTAACCCCGAGCGAAAGAGAGCATCGCCGCAAATTTGGGCTCTGTCTTTACTGCGGGAAAAAAGGACACTTCCTACGCGAATGCCCAGTGAAGCCCAAGGGAGGTCGCTATCGTACAGGACAAGGAGCGGTGTCCACAGTTGACAAGGGGTCGGAAAACTCCAACGCTTGAGTTTAAAGGAAGGGAGGAACTCGAGCACGCACTTCATCCCTTCAGTTACAGAAGAGGACTTGGTGGGAAACCATCTATTTTTTCTGGATATGGAACTGTGGATAGACTAAAAACCCAAGACCATCAGAGCCATGGTAGACTCAGGAGCGACAGGTTGTTTTATGGATCTGGCGGAAGCTCGTAGACTGGGGGTGACTCCTGTCACAAAATCTGTCCCTGAAGCCGTTTTTGCGGTAGACGGTCATGAACTAGAATCCGGCCCTATCAACCAACATACACCTGAATACGAGTTGTGGTATGGGGGTTACCACATGGAACGTCTTTCGTTCAATCTCATTCATGCCCCTACGTATGGAGTGATTCTGGGACTCCCATGGTTGAAGAAACATGAACCCACTATTAGGTGGACGGATCAGTCTTTGGATTTCAACTCCCCTTATTGTCAAGAACAATGCCTCAGAGAGAATCCCCGACCTTCCATGGTTCTGGCCATTACACACCTTGTTTCTACCGCAGCTGAAAAGGAGGTAGAATTACCTAGTTGTTACCAGGAATATGGGGAGGTTTTCAGTAAGGTGAAAGCAGAAGTGCTCCCTCCTCATAGAGAATATGACTGCCGTATCGAGTTAACGCCTGGGTCTGTTATTCCATGTGGCAGGATATACGCTTTATCGCAACCCGAAACTGAACATCTCCGGGAATACTTGGACAACCTCCTTAAATTGGGATTCATCAGACCTTCCAGGTCTCCAGCGGCTTCCCCGCTTTTTTTATCCCAAAAGCTAATGGGGAATTACGCTGTTGCATTGACTACAGGGCATTGAATGCCATAACTATAAAGAACCAATACCCACTCCCCTTGATACCAGTGTTATTGGAGCAAGAGCGATCAGCCAATATCTATACAAAATTGGACCTGAGAGGGGCCTACCATTTAGTGCGCATGCGAAGCGGCGACGAATGGAAGACCGCTTTCAAAACGAGGTATGGGCTCTTTGAGTATTTGGTGATGCCCTTTGAAATCTGTAACGCCCCTGCCTCTTTCCAATTCTTCCTGAATGAGGTTTTAAGAGACTTCTTAGACATCTTTGTAGTCGTCTACATTGATGACATCTTGATCTATTCCAACGATGAACCAGAACACCAAAAACACGTGTGTCAGGTGCTTCAGGCCTTACAACAAAACCAATTGTACTGCAAGTTAACAAAGTGCGAATTCCATGTTACCACTGTCGAATTCTTAGGAGTCATGCTCACACCATCAGGTCAAGTGATGGCAGAAAGAAAAGTACGTGCCATTGTGGAGTGGCCTAAACCCAACAGCGTCAAAGACATTCAAAAACTCCTTGGATTCGCAAACTTCTATAGGAGGTTCATCTCGCATTTTTCTGACATGGTAACCCCACTCACTAAGCTGACCCGGAAAAACACTCCCTTTGTGTGGGGCATCGCCGAACAAACCGCCTTTGACCGATTGAAAACCGCGTTCACTTCCGCACCGGTACTAACCCATGCTGATCCGAAATTCCCCTTTGTGGTGGAAGCTGATGCTTCAGAACTGGCAGTCGGGGCAGTCCTCTCACAAAGGAATGAGAGTACAGGTCATCTTCATCCCATTGCTTTCATGTCTCGCAAATTGAACAACGCTGAACGCAACTACACCATTGCGGAAAAAGAACTGCTAGCCATTAGGGACGCCTTCACTGAATGGAGGCATTGGTTGATGGGCGCCTCTCAGCAAATCACGGTGTACACTGACCACCGTAACCTGCAGTTTATGCGAGCAGCACGCCATCTCACCCCCAGACAACTTCGATGGATGCTGTTTTTTACTGAATTTCCTTTCGTGGTTACATTTTGTCCGGGATGTGACAACCGGAAGGCAGATGCTCTCACACGTCAGGAAAACAACCCAGCAGTAATGGTAACACCAGAGGCAAGCATCATTGAACCCAAGAAGGTGGTGGGAGTGATACACACCGAGGAGTTTCTCCACAAGGTCAAGAGGGGTATACAAACCTTTGTCTGGAAAACATGGCTCCGTCTACATCCGGAGTGGAGAATCCGTCAAGGGTTGCCAAGAAAAGGCCCACAGTTGCTCCTTCCCACGCTAGCATTGAGACAACAGGCTTTCAAATGGTGTCACGATCTGCCATGTGTGGGACACACTGGAGGAAAGAAAACCCTAGAGAAAATGCTACGCACCTACTGGTGGCCTACTATCCGCCCTGATGTGTTTGCTTGGGTACAACGGTGTGCCACTTGTTCGCAGGCCAAGAGTGATCATCGCCCTGCACAAGGGCTTCTGCAAACCATGCCCACTCCTGTGAGTCCTTGGGAGAGCTTTTCTGTGCATTTTGTAGTGGGTCTCCCTAAAGATCACGGTATGACAGCTATTGTAGTAGTAGTGGACTACTTAACTAAAATGGGTCACTTCATTGCCAGTAAAGGGGTTCCCACAGCTAGGCAACTTGCCCATTTGTTGCTCCTACATATAATCAGGTTGCATGGACTTCCCAGGGTCATAGTTTCAGACAGAGGAGCCCAGTTCACCGCTAAGTTTTGGAAGGTCTGGTGTGACAGGCTAGGCATTGCTTCTTCCTTATCCACCAGCTTTCATCCTCAAACGGACGGACAAACTGAAAGGTTAAATCAGACCCTCAAACAATACCTGAGATGTTTTGTAGATACCACTACTGAGGCATGGGTTGACTGGTTATGGACTGCTGAGGTAGCATATAACGATGCTGCCCATTCCTCTACTTCTTACACCCCGCTTTTCTGTACCTACGGGTTTCACCCTAGATTTGCCCCGTTGAGTGTTCCATCCCCTGAAGCTCAGATTCCTCAGTTGCAGTCTCGATTGGTGCAGTTACGGAAAACCGTACTGCTAGCAAGAATGAACCTTGAGAAAGCAAAACAGAAATATAAGGCACAGGCTGATAAACACCGCAGGTTTTGCCCTCAGTATAGCAAAGGGGATTGGGTATGGTTGTCCACTCGAAACATCCGGTTCCGCAAGTACAGTGTCTTCAACCCTAGGTTTATTGGCCCTTACCAAGTGATCCGCCACATCAACCCGGTGGCTGTGAAACTGAGACTTCCAGCACATTTCAGAATACATCCGGTGTTCCATGTATCGCTGCTCAAACCGGCGAAGTGTCCCCGTACTAAAACCCCTGCTCCTGTGAGAGTCCAACAGGATGTGGAGTACGAAGTACGGTGCATTCTGGATGCACGTAGAGTGCGGGGCAAGCTCCAGTACTTGGTGTCGTGGAAAGGATATGGACCCGAGGAGGACTCCTGGGAGCCTGTAGGTGCTGTACATGCCCCTAGACTGGTACGGAAGTTCCACCTGTCTCATCCTGGCAGTCCTGGTGGCAGTCAGTGAATTTCGCATGGGGGGGTGTCCTGTCAGGATTCCCCGGCCGCTGGTAGATCACTGCCTGCAGTCCGAGTCTGTAAGAGGCTCGAAAACTACAATACCCATGATCCTTAGCGCGGCGCGCTGGAATGACGCTATGCGACCGGAAGGGAATATCCTGGCACTCTCGGAGAGAAACGCTGCCGATTATTCCTCTCGGCGAGCAAGAGTGATTGCTCGTGTTTCCTGTTCCCAGTCGGCGTTTGTTGCAGTGGGCTGAGGTAAGCCCACACCTTTGGTTCACCGGACCGTTGGATTACTTTGGTGGGGCTTAGGAAGCGCCCGTGTTCTTGGTTTCTGGGAGCCCGCCTCCTGGGTGGAAGGTCGTGGCAACTTCACCGGTGTTTCACTGGACCTGTGGATTACATTGGAGGGGCTTAGGAAGCGCCCGCATCGAGAGTGGAGAACATTGTCTCAGGTTTCCTCTGGTCTGGGGGGTGCTTGGATTGTATGCATTTTTGGGGAAAACTGCTTACTAGCCCCTGCTCTAACAAACTGTTAGGAGTGTGATCCTCCTATCCCTGCCGGACACCTAGGCTTAGGTGCCGCTTGTTGCAAGAGGAAGTTCCGTCCCTGCTTGTGCTTGCAGAGACGAATCTGCAGAGACGCTGTGTTTTCTACATTTGTTTTGTGCTGGGCATCTTTTCGTTTATTGGTTGATATTCAGGAACATACTTTGTGAACTCCATTTAGGTGGTACATGAAACTTGTAGGGGTTTTACTCTTACGCTTCCTGCGCTGACCTTTGACTCTGCTGTTCCTTTATCCACCTCGGAGGGGAAATCCTTACAGTAACTGTATTGAAGTTACTAGGAAAAGAGTGATAGTTACTTGTTATTTATCCTGGGGCCTTCTGGTTTTCTTCATTCCCATTTTGGGAGAACCAGGGATTTAGAAGACGCCCATTCTATTACTCTTTGCTTCAGTATACCTGAAGGATATTTCAGGTTTCCAGTTCCAGCCTGCACAGCTGTTACCCTCCGGACCTATCTTTTTTCCCCCGCTTGATCTCCTTAATAGTCTGCGAACTTGATAGCCAGACTTGGGATGATCTAGAGGAGGGCCCCCTTTATAGCATCAATCCAATCCTGAGGAGCAACAACGAAAGACCTGACAGTGGATAGCACTTATGCTGCACTCAAACAAATAAAGTGATGAAGTGAAAACACTACACAAGAAAGATCCCAAATCTTTCTACGTCACTGGAGCTTCATGTCGTCAGTCATCACAGGCTACTGCTGCTGATGCTGGTTCTTGAAGGGGACGCAAAGAGCAGGTTGTCACAGGAGATTCATGTCAGCGGGCATCGCAGATGGTTGCCAGGTGACATGAGGAGTACATTCGTAGTTGCACAGGGACACAAACCTTATCTTCAACAGGAACTCGGGACTTGTGGTTTTCAGGCAAGAAGAGAACATTCTGATGGCAGTTGAGGGTCAAAACCTGGATATGCACCTCTTAGGGATCAGCACTCAATCCAGCAGAGGCCAGCACCAGGGCTCAGACCGGTCCATGCAGGACCAGTCAGTGCTGGTCGGCTTGACAGTTGCAGGAAGACCTCTGGAAGCTTATTTTTCCCTGTAGCTCTTACAGGAGAGTCAACTGACACTTTGGATAACTTATGTGGAGCCTGAGCTCAAGTAAAGCAGGTCCAATCTTCTTTCTTCAGCTAGCAGGACAGTCCTGTTCCTGAATCTTCCACAGGACCTGCAGTGTTCTGATGAGAGGTTTTGAAGGTGCTACTTTTATCCTCAGTGCCAGCCTACAGGTGATGGATGTCCCCTCTGTATACACTTGCCTCTTATTTTTATTTGGCTCCAAAATGTGTAGGGTAACAAAGGGTAGATAGGCCTATTTGTGATCTGCATTTGTCTGTGACACAACAGGCAACCCTTATAAGTTGGGGGGGGGGGGCAAGCCCTGAGACTATGCTTTGATGTTCAGGAAGGCTAAGTAGAACCTTCAAGGACATCCTTGTTAGGAGGTGAACACCCCACCCCATCCCAAGGCCTGTTAGTCCCCATATCTGGAAGTAATATACTAAACACAACAGCACACACATTCACAGTCATGTCATCCTGGACCTTGGCAGATATGCAAACTGTCTTTATGCAGAAAAATGCACACTTTCTAAAATTGGCTTTTCCAGAACAACAACTTAAAATCCGGGTTTATCATCAAAGAGGATTTCAAATTACACTTTATTTCAATGGAAACACTGTCTCTTGATAGGGTCCCAAATTGTAGTCATGACTTTTTAAGCGTAACAAGGTAGCCCATTGTTTATCTATGGGAGTTCGTTTTACAACCCTGAAAACTTCTTCTAGGAGTTTTTCACTGTCAGGACATGTAAAACTGAAATAAACCTGTACTGAATTTTAAATACAATGCACTCTGCCCTATATATTATGGGTGAATTATAAGTATTAAACAGGATGGTTTAGGCCTAGCAAAAGGTTTGTAATGACTGGTTGAAATGGCAGTTTAACACATCACTACAGATTTTAGTGGTAGGCCTGAAACATGTTTTGCAGTGCTACTTTCGTGGGGGAGGAGGGCATAATGAGTGCTGCAAAGCACTAGTAGCATTTAATTTCCTGGCCCTGGGTATATTTAGTACCATACAATAGGGTCTTACAAGTAAAGTAAATGTAACCAATCAGACAAACGCCATCTTTACCCTGTTTGCAAGGGAGAACATAATTTATTTACCACTATTTAGCAGCCCTAAAGCCATCAAAAACGAGTTCAGCGAATGAAGAAAAAAATGGTGGATGACCTTGCATAAAGGGCCAGGTTGAACACCACCTCATTCCGTTCCTGTTTAAAACATCTAGGACTCATATTACCAGCTCAGTGACTAGTAATATTTTGTTAGGTTGTAAGGCTGATCAACAGATTTAAAACCATCACCACTGACATTGATTAGATGCAAATATATTTCATAAGCATTTATTCTTTAATACTATTTGATAGATCGACAAGCCTAGCCCGAATGTAAACATATGGTAGATATCTCTAGGTGGTGAATAGTGTTTGAACAGAAGACAAGTAATCCTTCTTCCTTTTCACCACAGCCTGTATGTTTTCCTCTTGTACTGTACCACTACCCAGGTTCATAACACGGATGTGCAACCTGACAGCCCTCAAACACAAGACCCACATTAAAAGATGGAAGAAACAGTAGTGTTTAATAGCAACATCTCTTTCCCAAATGAGCAGCAAAAACAAAAGTTACTAGAAAACCTTAAATGTGCGCAATAGCAAACAAAAATAGAGATGCCTATAGAATTTTGAGGACAATAAAATACCGCAAAAAAAATTTATTTTAGAAAATCAAAATTAGGTAAAGCGTAACATTTACAGACTAGAGCTCCTAACACTTAAAACACTTCACACTCAATTACCACATTTCTAGATGTTTTAAACATAAATCAATCACCAAAGAAAATTAAAAATGTAAACATAAATCATAACCTTTTTACTAAGCAAGAAATCATCTAAGCAGGTACATGGTGCACAAATATCTTTGGGTACTTCATTGAAAGCCAAGAACATGTTTGCCATAGAAAACATTATAGATATCAATAAAATAACATACTCAAATGTGTGTGTGTGTGATTATTTATTTTCTTACCTTGATAATTCACACTGTTTACTAAGAAATAGATCCAGTTATTTTGCTACACTTCCAACTGAATTTCCAGGAAAGTCATGTGTGTTCCATTGAAATAAATTGAGTGCAATGTTACAGTGAAATGCGAAGCTGAATATTTTTCATACAGATGGGCTCAAAATTCCCAAGACAGTCATTAGCATAGCATAGCAGTAAAGTCTCATTATTTGTGCTCAGCATGTATTGTATTTTATTGTATTTGCATTTATATAGCGCTTACTACCCCTGACAAGGCGTCAAAGAGCTTTTTCGGCAGGTAGCACGCTACTCCGGGACCCATAGAGGATTAGTGTTGAATTAGTATAGTGAAACATGCAAGTACATTTTAAGTGGTGGATAGGTTAGACAGTTACTTGGATATGGAATGATAGCAGAAGGATAGAGGAGGACAGAGGTTTGTATTTATTTATCGGTTCTTGACGCACGCTATTCCGGAAGCCTATAAAGGATTAGTGGTGAATTAATATGGTGAAATATGAGGTAATTTCAGTGGTGGATAATAGTCTGTTACTTGGAGTGAGAAGGATAGCGGAGGGATAAAAGGTGAAGAAAGATTAGCATTCATATAGCACTTGTTACCCCTGATGGGTGTTGAAGCGCTTTTCTGGCGAGTAGCATGCCACTCCTGAACCCATAAAGGATTTGTGTTTAAAATTAGTATAGTATAAATATGAAGTAATTTGAGTAGTAGATATGTTATTCAGTTATTTGGGCAGTATATTAGTATAGTTGAATATGGAATTTGAGAAGTGAATATGTTAGTCTGTTAATTTTGATTGAAAAGGATAGTGGAGGGGTTAAAGAGTGAAAGTTTTTTTTTTAGGTCTTAGCAGTAGGAAGAGAAATGAGAAAAAGGGCAGCATTTCTGGCCCTAGTCCCGACCAGTCTCGAACAAGCTCAAACAGGCAACCACCCTTGTCCTCTCCGCCCTTAGCCTCGATGCCCGGGGTGAGGCACACTAACCCTGGCCTTGTGTAGCACTAGTAATCAGGTGACCCCTTCAGCCAATGGAAACCCTAGCCCTAACACTATCCAATCACAACACTAGCCCTAAAATCTAGAACCAATGGTAAACCAGGACCTTACTGCCAATCTTAGCCCTAGTCCAAGCACCCAATCAGTTCATAAACCCTGATCTCTACGTCCAATAAAGGCCTTAGCCCTACCAGTAGTCCCAACCCAAGTCCAAGCAGCCAATGGTACAGGTAGCCCTAGTTCCTACTTCCAATAGAATTCCTAACCCTAGCCCTAGTCCCAACCCTACAATGATTGAATCACAGACCCAGAAACCAATCAGAACCCTCAAATACCCAACCAATGAGGACATTAACCCTAACCCAATAGAAACACCAGATACAACCACCAATCAGTGTAAACATGTGCCAACCACTAGCAGACTATATAAGGTCCCAGCGACCTCAGACAAGGTTTGCTGGCCAGGGAGTTGGAAGTTGCCTTTCCTGTTCAGAATATCCTAGGAGACAGACAGGCTCAATCCACACTTTGGACTTCTTCAGGAAAAGGCTCCACTAACTCAAAATCTAACAATACTGTTTGAATAAAACTTTACTCGCCCTGCTGGCCAAACAACTAAGTGCACAGGCCCCAGTAAATACAGTTTAAACAGCTCCCAGAAGTACCCTCTGATGTAGAATATCCCTGTTGCTGGGGGAGAGGCAGGGGGGCTGGCCTCACTGGCTTGTGAACACAAAATGGTGGCTGGGGGTGCACTGTTTTAACACACAGGTCTTAGCACAGAACAAAGGAGACATTTGGAGGGAAAACAGATTTGTCACCAAGGAATGAGAGGGACAAACTACATAGAATGGACTGCAAACCCCACAATTCAACACGTTAAATGCAAGCAATCATGGGCAGGGAAAACCACAAGTTTAAAATACAAAACAGGTGATAAAATATGCAATCACAGGCAGGTCAAAACTGCAATTTTAAACTGTAACAACCACATGCAAGGACAGTAATCACAGAAAGGGAAAATCGTTTTTTAAACAACTTTTGTTTTGGGAAGAGACAGCACTAGTCTGTCTCCTTACCACATAAGTGTGCATGGATTTGGAAAATACATAGGCCTTTAGAGGTAGAACAATGTTTAAATACTGTTTAAGTTAAATATTAACATAATGGTTTAGATTCAAAACATAAGAGATATCCTATCCATCTTATTCCAAGTGTCTTTATAGTCTAAGGCACTTGTAATATGGCAGAAGAAGTATATGTCACATATTGATTGAGTATCCCATCCACCATACTGAAAAAAGACCCTCAGACAAGCAATCTAATACATAAATTAACTTACCAGTAGTCAAGCTCACTAATAAATGTTAATGTTTAAAGAAATTGCACTTCTCCTGAGCTAACACAGCTTCAACCTCCTCCTTCCAAGTCTCCAAGGAAAGTGACCACTGCGCCTGAGATCTAGAACTCTCAGCCTCGGTGTCCTAGGCAGCACTAATGGAGCCATTATGACACTATCAGCAACCATCTGCTTGTTATGTTTCCATTTTTGCTACCTGGCAATGCTGATGATGTCACAGAAACAGAATCTGCAGAGGGTGGAAGATGAGTTGAGAATCCTGGTGTGAGGGAAATTCCAACAAACAACTGAAGCAGGATTTCCCTTAAAGAAAATGCAGAAAATGTCACAGTTCTTTAATAAGGGAATGCCCACAAGCTTTCCAATCCACTTTAGCTTTATTCCAGTGTCACAGTGTCACAGAACCCACGTCTGTACTTACAGTGTGCCACAGGAACCAAGCTATACCTGTCTGATGAACCCTACTAGGGTGAAACCAGTCCTAGGTTGCTGGTGTTCTGGTTCAGGGAGAACCTGGCCTTTTCCCATTAGAGCAGAGTTAAGACCTATTTTGAATTTGACTGGGCCCAAACTGAGGTGATAAAGTATGGAAAATAATGATGGGTCTGGATGAGCCTTCGAGAAATTACCAAAGGATGAGATTAATTCAAGCATGACATCCATCAGTTTTCTGTACACTTTAACCCTTTCGCAGCTAGACCTTTCTCCCCCGCTGCTAAGCCATTTTTGGCTATTTGGGGTAGTTCGCGCTTAAGCCCCTGTAACTGTATGTACACACAAGGTATCCATGCCAAATTTGCGTCCTTTTCTTCCAACATCATGTGGATTTTAGAGGTACCCAGGGTTTGTGGAGTCCCCTGAAGGGGACACCGATATTAGCCAAAATTGACAATGTTTGAAGTTTACAAGGGATTCTGGGTAACAGAACCTGCTGATAGCCACACAAGTCACCCCATCCTGCATTCCACTGGGTGTCTAGTGTTTAAAAATGTATAGGTTTTCTAGGTTTCCATATGTGCTGGCTGAGCTAGAGTGCAAATTCCACAGCTAGACACATAGCAATAGACCTGTCAGTTTTCACTGGAAAGCTCTGATGTGCACTTTGCGCTTTGTGCCATTTCCTGTCACTAGCACCAGGCCTACCCACATGAGTGAGGTAGCATTTCTATTGGGAGTCTTTGGGTAATGCTGGGTGGGTGGAAGGGTGTGGATCCAAACAGATTCCAGAACTTTCCATCACAGAAATGTGAGGAAAATGTGCTTTTTGTTTTACAAAGTTTGAGATTTGCAAGGAATTCTGCTTGAACCGCTGAATGGAATTACAGCAAGTTTGGCACAAAGTTCGATGTAGGTTCAGAAACCAAGCTTTTTATGACTTGGTGTAAATATGTTGAGTAGCTTCAGAGATATTAAAGTTAAGAAATCTAGATATCTAGGAACGCAAGAAATCTTTCATAAAAAAGATGCATGGGCTCCCACTGGTTTTTTTTTTATGAAAACCCCAGGTGGGCCAAATCCCAGGGGCATATTACAATCAAGGAGAAGGTTCATGGGGCTCCCTCCTAGGCTTTTGAAAAGCCATGGGGACTGCTACCTACCCGGGGCACTTAAGCACACAAATGCAGGGGGCTTGCGCAGCCCCCGCAGCCCCAGGGACCACCCTCTCCCAGGGGCACTGAACAATATAAACATGGGAAACCCGTTCAGCCCCCTGGCAGCCCTAGGGTCCGCCACCTCCCTGGAGCACATACATTATTTAAGAAGGAATGTTGGAGTGGCCCTACTGCCTCCCCTGCTGCCCCGGTGACAACCACTTCCCCAGGACAGAAATAGTATATTTGTGGTGGAGCCATGTGGCTCCCCTGGGTACAGCTACCTCCCTGGGGCACAAACAGAATAATGGGAGGGTGTCCATTGTGGACCCCTGGCCCCGGGGACCACCATCTCCCCTGGGCTAAATACTTGAAAGAGGGAGACCAAGTGGCCCTACTTGTGGATCCGTAGATGGCCTGGGTGCTCTTGCAATGTCACAGGGAGGCCCCCTCCTAGGACATTGATGTTTGACATGGCTTCTAGAAAATGCTGCTCCGCTTTCATCAAGCGAGAACATTAAAAATACTCTCACTTGCTGAAAGCAGAGCAGAATTGCTTTGGGACAGAGGGAGCTGCATGTTTAGCAGCTACCTCTGTCCAAAATCAATGCAGGCTTCTGCAGGATGCAGGGAGCAGGCAGGGACCGGGGTGCCCCCTGCCTGTATTTACAAAAAAAAACGAGGGGCCCAGCAGACCACCATTCAAGTGATTTTTAAACCTCCGAGGGGGTCGTAAATTGCGATCTACCCCATTAATATTCATGAGGTAGGTCATTTGCGATCCCCTAGGAATCGCAGAAGGTGTTAAACACAATTTCATGCATTCTATTTTCCGATTTTCGTTTTGCGAATCGTAAGAATTCGCAATTAAGAAATCGCAAAAATGGACGACATGAGGAGTACATTCGTAGTTGCTCAGGGACAAAAACCTTATCTTCACCAGGAACTCGGGACGTGTGGTTTTCAGGCAAGAAGAGAACACTCTGATGGTAGTTGAGGGTCACAACCTGGATATGCACCTCTTAGGGATCAGCACTCAATCCAGCAGAGGCCAGCACCAGGGCTCAGGCCCGTCCATGCAGGACCAGTCAGTGCTGGTCGGCTTGAGCTTATTTTTTCCCTGTAGCTCTAACAGGAGAGTCAACTGACACTGTGAATAACTTATGTGGAGCCTGAGCTCAAGTCAAGCAGGTCCAATCTTCATTCTTCAGATAGCAGGACAGTCCTGTTCCTGAATCTTCCACAGGACCAGCAGTGTTCTGATGAGAGGTTTTGAAGGTGCTACTTTTATCCTCAGTGCCAGCCTGCAGGTGAGGGATGTCCCCTCTGTATACACTTGCCTCTTATTTTTATTTGGCTCCAAAATGTGTAGGGTAACATAGGGTAGATAGGCCTATTTGTGATCTGCATTTGTCCGTGACACAACAGGCAACCCTTAGAAGTTGGGGGGGGGGGGGGGCAAGCCCTGAGGCTATGCTTTGATGTTCAGGAAGGCTAAGTACAACCTTCAAGGACATCCTTGTTAGGAGGGGAACACCCCACCCCACCCCAAGGCCTGTTAGTCCCCATATCTGGAAGTAATATACAAAACACAACAGCACACACATTCACAGTCATGTGATCCTGGAATTGGCAGAAATGCAAACTTTCTTTATGCAGAAAAATGCACACTTTCTAAAATTGGCTTTTGCAGAATAACAACTTAAAATTCGGGTTTATCATTAAAGAGGATTTCAAATTACACTTTATTTCAATGGAAACAGTGTCTCTTGATATGGTCCCAAATTGAAGTCATGACTTCTTAAGTGTAACAAGTAGCCCATTGTTTATTTATGGAGTTCGTTTTACAACCCTGAAAACTTCTTCTAGGAGTTTTTCACTGTCAGGACATGTAAAACTGAAATAAACTTGTCCTGAATTTGAAATACAATGCCCTCTGCCCTATATATGATGGGTGAATTATAAGTATTTAACAGGACCGTTTAGGCCTAGCAAAAGATTTGTAATGACTGGTTGAAATGGGCAGTTTAGCACATCACTACAGATTTTAGTGGTAGGCCTGAGACATGTTTTGCAGTGCTACTTTAGTGGGGGAGGAGGGCATAATGAGTGCTGCAAAGCACTAGTAGCATTTAATTTCCAGGCCCTGGGTATATTTAGTACCATACAATAGGGTCTTACAAGTAAAGTAAATGTACCCAATCAGACAAACGCCATCTTTACCCTGTTTGCAATTGAGACCATAATTTGTTTACCACTATTTAGCAGCCCTAAAAGCCATCAAAAACGAGTTCAGCAAATGAAGAAAAAAATGGTGGATGACCTTGCATAAAGGGCCAGGTTGAACACCACCTCATTCCGTTCCTGTTTAAAACATCTAGGACTCATATTACCAGCTCACTGACTAGTAATATTTTGTTAGGCTGTAAGGCTGAATAACAGATTTAAAACCATCACCACTGACATTGATTAGATGCAAATATATTTCATAAGCATTTATTCTTTAATACTATTTGATAGGTTGACAGCCCTAGCCCGAATGTAAACATATGGTAGATATCTCTAGGTGGTGAATAGTGTTTGAACAGAAGACAAGTAATCCTTCTTCCTTTTCACCACAGCCTGTAAGTTTTCCTCTTGTACTGTACCACTAGTTCATAACACGGATGTGCAACCTGACAGCCCTCAAACACAAGACCCACATTAAAAGATGGAAGGAACAGCAGTGTTTAATAGCAACATCTCTATGCCAAATGAGCAGCAAAAAACAAAAGTTACTAGAAAACCTAAATGTGCGCAACAGCAAACAAAAATAGAGATGCCTATGGAATTTTGAGGACAATAAAATACCGCAAAAAAATGTATTTAAGAAAATCACAAATTAGGTAAGGCGTAACATTTACAGACTAGAGCACCTAACACTTAAAACACTTCACATTCAATTACCACATTTCTAGATGTTTTAAACATAAATCAATCACCAAAGAAAATTAAAAATGGAAACATAAATCATAACCTTTTTACTAAGCAAGAAATCATCTAAGCAGGTACATGGTGCACAAATATCTTTGGGTACTTCATTTAAAGCCAAGAACATGTTTGCCATAGAAAACATTATAGATATCAATAAAATAACATACTCAAATGTGTGTGTGTGTGTGATTATTTATTTTCTTACCTTGATAATTCACACTGTTTACTAAGAAATAGATCCAGTTATTTTGCTACACTTCCAACTGAATTTCCAGGAAAGTCATGTGTGTTCCATTGAAATAAATTGAGTGCAATGTTACAGTGAAAAGTGAAGCTGCATATTTTTCATACAGATGGGCTCAAAATTCCCAAGACACTCATTAGCATAGCATAGCAGTAAAGTCTCATCATTTGTCCTCAGCATGTATTGTATTGTATTGTAATTGCATTTATATAGCGCGTACTACCCCTGACGAGGCGTCGAAGAGCTTTTTCGGCGGGTAGCTCGGTACTCCGGGACCCATAGAGGATTAGTGTTGAATTAGTATAGTGAAACATGCAAGTACATTTTAAGTGGTGGATAGGTTAGTCAGTTATTTGGATATGGAATGATAGCAGAAGGATAGAGGAGGACAAAGGTTTGTATTTATTTATCGCTTGTTGACGCACGCTATTCCGGAAGCCTATAAAGGATTAGTGGTGAATTAATATGGTGAAATATGAGGTAATTTCAGTGGTGGATATTAGTCTGTTACTTGGAGTGAGAAGGATAGCAGAGGGATAAAAGGGGGAGAAAGATTTGCATTCATATAGCACTTGTTACCCCTGATGGGTGTTGAAATGCTTTTCTGGTGAGTAGCATGCCACTCCTGAACCCATAAAGGATTGGTGTTTAAAATTAGTATAGCATAAATATGAAGTAATTTGAGTAGTAGATATGTTATTCAGTTATTTGGGCAGTATATTAGTATAGTTGAATATGGAATTTAAGAAGTGAACATCTTAGTCTGTTAATTTTGATTGAAAAGGATAGTGGAGGGATTAAAGAGTGAAAGTCTTTTTTTTTTTAAGGTCTTAGCAGTAGGAAGAGAAATTAGAAAAAGGGCAGCATTTCTGGCCCTAGTCCCGACCAGTCAAGAACAGGCTCAAACAGGCAACTACCCTTGTCCTCTCCGCCCTTAGCCTCGATGCCCGGGGTGAGGCACACTAACCCTGGCCTTGTGTAGCCCTAGTATTCAGGTGACCCCTTCAGCCAATGGGAACCCTAGCCCTAACACTATCCAATCACAACACTAGCCCTAAAAACTAGAACCAATGGGAGACCAGGACCTTACTGCGAATCTTAGCCCTAATCCAAGCACCCAATCAGTTCAAAAACCCTGATCTCTACATCCAATAAAGGCCTTAACCCTACCAGTAGTCCAAACCCAAGTCCAAGCAGCCAATGGTACAGGTAGCACTAGTTCCTAATTCCAATAGAAATCCTAACCCTAGCTCTAGTCCCTACCCTACAATGATTGAATCACAGACCCAGAACCCTCAAGTATCCAACCAATGAGGACATTAACCCTAACCCAATAGAAACACCAGATAAAACCACCAATCAGTGTAAACATGTGCCAACCACTAGCAGACCATATAAGGTCCTAGCGACGTCAGACAAGGTTTGCTGGCCAGGGAGTTGGAAGTTGCTTTTCCTGTTCAGAATCTCCTAGGAGACAGCCAGGCTCAATCCACACTTTGGACTTCTTCAGGAAACGGCTTCACTAACTCGAAATCTAACAATACTGTTTGAATAAAACTTTACTCCCCGTGCTGGCCAAACAACTAAGTGCACAGGCCCCAGTAAATACAGTTTAAAAAGATCACAGAAGTACCCTCTGATGTAGAATATCCCTGTTGCTGGTGGGGAGGCAGGGGGGCTGGCCTCACTGGCTTGTGAACACAAAATGGTGGCTGGGGGTGCACTGTTTTAACACACAGGTCTTAGCACAGAACAAAGGAGACATTTGGAGGGAAAACAGATTTGTCACCAAGGAATGAGAGGGACAAACTACATAGAATGGACTGCAAATCCCACAAGTCAACACGTTAAATGCAAGCAATCATGGGCAGGGAAAACCACAAGTTTAAAACACAAAACAGGTGATAAAATATGCAATCACAGGCAGGTCAAAACTGCAATTTTAAACTGTAACAACCACATGCAAAGACAGTAATCAGAAAAAGGGAAATCGTTTTTTAAACAACTTTTGTTTTGGGAAGAGACAGCACTAGTCTGTCTCCTTACCACATAAGTGTGCATGGATTTGGAAAATACATAGGCCTTTAGAGGTAGAACAATGTTTAAATTCTGTTTAAGTTAAATATTAACATAATGGTTTAGATTCAAAACATAAGAGATATCCTATCCATCTTATTCCAAGTGTCTTTATAGTCTAAGACACTTGTAATATGGCAGAAAAAGTATATGTCACATTTTGATTGAGTATCCCATCCACGATACTGAAAAAAGACCCTCAGACAAGCAATCTAATACATAAATTAACTTACCAGTAGTCAAGCTCACTAATAAATGTCCATGTTTAAAGAAATTGCACTTCTCCTGAGCTAACACAGCTTTAACCTCCTCCTTCCAAGTCTCCAAGGAAAGTGACCACTGCGCCTGAGATCTAGAACTCTCAGCCTCGGTGTCCTAGGCAGCACTAATGGAGCCATTATGACACTAGCAGCAACCATCTGCTTGTTATGTTTCCATTTTTGCTACCTGGCAATGCTGATGATGTCACAGAAACAGAATCTGCAGAGGGTGGAAGATGAGTTGAGAATCCTGGTGTGAGGGAAATTCCAACAAACAACTGAAGCAGGATTTCCCTTAAAGAAAATGCAGAAAATGTCACAGTTCTTTAATAAGGGAATGCCCACAAGCTTTCCAGTCCACTTTAGGTTTGTTCCAGAGTAACAGTGTCACAGAACCCATATCTGTACTTACAGTGTGCCACAGGAACCAAGCTATACCTGTCTGATGAACCCTACTAGGGTGAAACCAGTCCTAGGTTGCTGGTGTTCTGGTTCAGGTAGAACCTGGCCTTTTCCCATTAGAGCAGAGTTAAGACCTATTTTGAATTTGACTGGGCCCAAACTGAGGTGATAAAGTAAGGAAAATAATGATGGGTCTGGATGAGCCTTCGAGAAATTACCAAAGGATGAGATTAATTCAAGCGTGACATCCATCAGTTTTCTGTACACTTTAACCCTTTCGCAGCTAGACCTTTCTCCCCCGCTGCTAAGCCATTTTTGGCTATTTGGGGTAGTTCGCGCTTAAGCCCCTGTAACTGTATGTACACACAAGGTATCCATGCCAAATTTGCGTCCTTTTCTTCCAACATCATGTGGATTTTAGAGTTACCCAGGGTTTGTGGATTCCCCTGAAGGGGACACCGATATTAGCCAAAATTGACAATGTTTGAAGTTTACAAGGGATTCTGGGTAACAGAACCTGCTGATAGCCACACAAGTCACCCCATCCTGCATTCCACTGGGTGTCTAGTATTTAAAAAAGTAAAGGTTTTCTAGGTTTCCATACGTGCTGGCTGAGCTAGAGTCCAAATTCCACAGCTAGACACATAGCAAAAGACCTGTCAGTTTTCACTGGAAAGCTCTGATGTGCACTTTACGCTTTGTGCCATTTCCTGTCACGGGCACCAGGCCTACCCACATGAGTGAGGTAGCATTTCTATTGGGAGTCTTTGGGTAATGCTGGGTGGGTGGAAGGTTGTGGACCCAAACAGATTCCAGAACTTTCCATCACAAAAACGTGAGGAAAATGTGTTTTTTGTTTTACAAAGTTTGAGATTTGCAAGGGATTCCGTTTGAACCGCTGAATGAAATTACAGCAAGTTTGGCACAAAGTTCGATGTAGGTTCAGAAACCAAGCTTTTTATGACTTGGTGTAAATACGTTGAGTAGCTTCAGAGATATTAAAGTTAAAAAATCTAGATATCTAGGGACGCAAGAACACGTTTATAAAAAAGATGCATGGGCTCCCACTGGTTTTTTTTTATGAAGACCCCAGGTGGGCCAAATCCCTGGGGCATATTACAATCAAGGAGAAGGTTCATGGGGCTCCCTCCTAGGCTTTTGAAAAGCCATGGGGACTGCTACCTACCCGGGACACTTAAGCACACAAATGCAGGGGGCTTGCGCAGCCCCCGCAGCCCCAGGGACCACCCTCTCCTAGGGGCACTGAACAATATAAACATGGGGAGCCCGTTCAGCCCCCTGGCAGCCCCAGGGTCTGCCACCTCCCTGGAGCACATACATTATTTAAGAAAGAATGTTGGAGTGGCCCTACTGCCTCCCCTGCTGCCCCGGTGACAACGACTTCCCCAGGGCAGAAATAGTATATTTGTGGTGGAGCCACGTGGCTCCCCCGGGTACAGCTACCTCCCTGGGGCACAGACAGAATAATGGGAGGGTGTCCATTGTGGACCCCTGGCCCCGGGACCACCATCTCCCCTGGGCTAAATACTTGAAAGACGGGGCCAAGTGGCCCTACTTGTGGATCCGTAGATGGCGTGGGTGCTCTTGCAATGTCACAGGGATGCCCCCTCCTGGGACATTGATGTTTGCCATGGCTTCTAGAAAATGCTGCTCCGCTTTCATCAAGCGAGAACATTAAAAATACTCTCACTTGCTGAAAGCAGAGCAGAATTGCTTTGGGACAGAGGGAGCTGCATGTTTAGCAGCTACCTCTGTCCAAAATCAATGCAGGCTTCTGCAGGATGCAGGAAGCAGGCAGGGACCAGGGTGCCCCCTCCCTGTATTTAAAAAAAAAAAAGAGGGGCCCAGCAGACCACCATTCAAGTGATTTTTGAACGTCCGAGGGGGTCGTAAATTGCGATCTACCCCATTAATATTCATGAGGTAGGTCATTTGCGATCCCCTAGGAATCGCAGAAGGTGTTAACACAATTTCATGCATTCTATTTTCCGATTTTCTTTTTGCGAATCGTAAGAATTCGCAATTAAGAAATCGCAAAAATGGATTGTTGAGGCATCTGACCATGGGTTCTTAGTTGAGAAGAGTGGAAGCACCACTCTAATAATAAACACATTCCTTGTCTGGGTGAACCACAAAAGTCACTAAGAAAGCCTATGCTTATCCTCTAGTACCCTAGCACAAAAGGACTCATGCTTAACTTAGTGGTAATGTGGATAGCACTTATGCTGCACTCAAACGAATAAAGTGATAAAGTGAAAACACTACACAAGAAAGATCCCAAATCTTTCTACGTCACTGGAGCTTCATGTCGGCAGTCATCACAGGCTACTGCTGCTGATGCTGGTTCTTGAAGGGGACGCAAAGAGCAGGTTGTCACAGGAGATTCATGTCAGCGGGCATCGCAGATGGTTGCCAGGCGACATGAGGAGTACATTCGTAGTTGCACAGGGACAAAAACCTTATCTTCACCAGGAACTCGGGACTTGTGGTTTTAAGGCAAGAAGAGAACAATCTGATGGCAGTTGAGGGTCACAACCTGGATATGCACCTCTTAGGGATCAGCATTCAATCCAGCAGAGGCCAGCACCAGGGCTCAGGCCGGTCCATGCAGGACCAGTCAGTGCTGGTCGGCTTGACAGTTGCAGGAAGACCTCTGGAAGCTTATTTTTTCCCTGTAGCTCTAACAGGAGAGTCAACTGACACTTTGAATAACTTATGTGGAGCCTCAGCTCAAGTCAAGCAGGTCCAATCTTCTTTCTTCAGATAGCAGGACAGTCCTATTCCTGAATCTTCCACAGGACCAGCAGTGTTCTGATGAGAGGTTTTGAAGGTGCTACTTTTATCCTCAGTGCCAGCCTGCAGGTGAGGGATGTCCCCTCTGTATACACTTACCTCTTATTTTTATTCGGCTTCAAAATGTGTAGGGTAACAAAGGGTAGATAGGCCTATTTGTGATCTGCATTTGTCAGTGACACAACAGGCAACCCTTAGAAGTTGGGGGGGGCGAAGCCCTGAGGCTATGCTTTGATGTTCAGGAAGGCTAAGTACATCCTTCAAGGACATCCTTTTTAGGAGGTGAACACCCCACCCCACCCCAAGGCCTGTTAGTCCCCATATCTGGAAGTAATATACAAAACACAACAGTACACACATTCACAGTCATGTGATCCTGGACCTTGGCAGAAATGCAAACTTTCTTTATGCAGAAAAATGCACACTTTCTAAAATTGGCTTTTCCAAAATAACAACTTAAAATCCGGGTTTATCATTAAAGAGGATTTCAAATTACACTTTATTTCAATGGAAACCGTGTCTCTTGATATGGTCCCAAATTGAAGTCATGACTTCTTAAGCGTAACAAGGTAGCCCATTGTTTATCTATGGGAGTTCGTTTTACAACCCTGAAAACTTCTTCTAGGAGTTTTTCACTGTCAGGACATGTAAAACTGAAATAAACTTGTCCTGAATTTTAAATACAATGCCCTCTGCCCTATATATTATGGGTGAATTATAAGTATTAAACAGGACGGTTTAGGCCTAGCAAAAGATTTGTAATGACTGGTTGAAATGGCAGTTTAACACATCACTACAGATTTTAGTGGTAGGCCTGAGACATGTTTTGCAGTGCTACTTTAGTGGGGGAGGAGGGCATAATGAGTGCTGCAAAGCACTAGTAGCATTTAATTTCCAGGCCCTGGGTATATTTAGTATCATACAATAGGGTCTTACAAGTAAAGTAAATGTAACCAATCAGACAAACGGCATCTTTACCCTGTTTGCAATTGAGACCATAATTTGTTTACCACTATTTAGCAGCCCTAAAAGCCATCAAAAACGAGTTCAGCAAATGAAGAAAAAAATGGTGGATGACCTTGCATAAAGGGCAAGGTTGAACACCACCTCATTCCGTTCCTGTTTAAAACATCTAGGACTCATATTACCAGCTCACTGACTAGTAATATTTTGTTAGGCTGTAAGGCTGAAGAACAGATTTAAAACCATCACCACTGACATTGATTAGATGTAAATATATTTCATAAGCATTTATTCTTTAATACTATTTGATAGGTCGACAGCCCTAGCCCGAATGTAAACATATGGTAGATATCTCTAGGTGGTGAATAGGGTTTGAACAGAAGACAAGTAATCCTTCTTCCTTTTCACCACAGCCTCTAAGTTTTCCTCTTGTACTGTACCACTACCCAGGTTCATAACACGGATGTGCAACCTGACAGCCCTCAAACACAAGACCCACATTAAAAGATGGAAGGAAGAGCAGTGTTTAATAGCAACATCTCTTTGCCAAATGAGCAGCAAAAAACAAAAGTTACTAGAAAACCTAAATGTGCGCAACAGCAAACAAAAATAGAGATGCCTATGGAATTTTGAGGACAATAAAATACCGCAAAAAATGTATTTAAGAAAATCACAAATTAGGTAAGGCCTAACATTTACAGACTAGAGCTCCTAACACTTAAAACACTTCACACTCAATTACCACATTTCTAGATGTTTTAAACATAAATCAATCACCAAAGAAAATTAAAAATGTAAACATGATTCATAACCTTTTTACTAAGCAAGAAATCATCTAAGCAGGTACATGGTGCACAAATATCTTTGGGTACTTCATTGAAAGCCAAGAACATGTTTGCCATAGAAAACATTATAGATATCAATAAAATAACATATTCAAATGTGTGTATGTGTGATTATTTATTTTCTTACCTTGATAATTCACACTGTTTACTAAGAAATAGATCCAGTTATTTTGCTACACTTCCGACTGAATTTCCAGGAAAGTCATGTGTGTTCCATTGAAATAAATTGAGTGCAATGTTACAGTGAAAAGTGAAGCTGCATATTTTTCATACAGATGGGCTCAAAATTCCCAAGACACTCATTAGCATAGCATAGCAGTAAAGTCTCATCATTTGTCCTCAGCATGTATTGTATTGTATTGTAATTGCATTTATATAGCGCTTACTACCCCTGACGAGGCGTCAAAGAGCTTTTTCGGCGGGTAGCACGCTACCCATAGACCCATAGAAGATTAGTGTTGAATTAGTATAGTGAAACATGCAAGTACATTGTAAGTGGTGGATAGGTTAGTCAGTTATTTGGATATGGAATGATAGCAGAAGGATAGAGGAGGACAAAGGTTTGTATTTATTTATTGCTTGTTGACGCACGCTATTCCGGAAGCCTATAAAGGATTAGTGGTGAATTAATATGGTGAAATATGAGGTAATTTCAGTGGTGGATATTAGTCTGTTACTTGGAGTGAGAAGGATAGCGGAGGGATAAAAGGGGGAGAAAGATTAGCATTCATATAGCACTTGTTACCCCTGATGGGTGTTGAAACGTTTTTCTGCCGAGTAGCACGCCACTCCTGAACCCATAAAGGATTTGTGTTTAAAATTAGTATAGTATAAATATGAAGTAATTTGAGTAGTAGATATGTTATTCAGTTATTTGGGCAGTATAGTAGTATAGTTGAATATGGGATTTGAGAAGTGAACATCTTAGTCTGTTAATTTTGATTGAAAAGGATAGAGGAGGGATTAAAGATTGAAAGTTTTTTTTTTTTTAGGTCTTAGCAGTAGGAAGAGAAATTAGAAAAAGGGCAGCATTTCTGGCCCTAGTCCCGACCAGTCAAGAACAGGCTCAAACAGGCAACTACCCTTGTCCTCTCCGCCCTTAGCCTCGATGCCCGGGGTGAGACACACTAACCCTGGCCTTGTGTAGCCCTAGTAATCAGGTGACCCTTCAGCAATGGGAGCCCTAACACTATCCAATCACAACACTAGCCCTAAAATCTAGAACCAATGGGAGACCAGGACCTTACTGCCAATCTTAGCCCTAATCCAAGCACCCAATCAGTTCAAAAACCCTGATCTCTACGTCCAATAAAGGCCTTAACCCTACCAGTAGTCCAAACCCAAGTCCAAGCAGCCAATGGTACAGGTAGCCCTAGTTCCTAATTCCAATAGAAATCCTAACCCTTGCTCTAGTCCCAACCCTACAATGATTGAATCACAGACCCAGAACCCTCAAGTACCCAACCAATGAGGACATTAACCCTAACCCAATAGAAACACCAGATACAACCACCAATCAGTGTAAACATGTGCCAACCACTAGCAGACCATATAAGGTCCCAGCGACGTCAGACAAGGTTTGCTGGCCAGGGAGTTGGAAGTTGCTTTTCCTGTTCAGAATCTCCTAGGAGACAGACAGGCTCAATCCACACTTTGGACTTCTTCAGGAAAAGGCTTCACTAACTCGAAATCTAACAATACTGTTTGAATAAAACTTTACTCCCCGTGCTGGCCAAAAAACGAAGTGCACAGGCCCCAGTAAATACAGTTTAAACAGCTCACAGAAGCACCCTCTGATGTAGAATATCCCTGTTGCTGGGGGGGGGGAGGCAGGGGGGCTGGCCTCCAGCAGCGGTGCGTCCATTGGGGCGTAGGGGCGTAGCCCCACTAAGCCCTGGACGCACCGTGACAAGAGCAGCCAGCACCTCAATTAAATAATTACACAGGAAAGCCCCGCAGCGCTGCGCTTCAGTCCGTGGAAAAAAAACAGATGCTTAGGGGGTGGGGCTGGCCAGCTTGAGTGACGGCCTGAGTCTACAGAAGGCCAGCAGTCTGCAGACACTGTCTCTGCGCATGAGGATTTTAGGGTGGCACCTAGCCGACGCATGCGCTACAAGGCTGACACAGAGGGACCGAAGGGGCCGGGGGGGGGGGTTGCTGCTTTAGCCGGGCCCAGGGTTTCAAAGGCACCAGAGGGCGAGTAGTCAGTTTGCCCCCCTAGCGCCAGGATTGGCTGGTGGTGGGTGGCACACTGCCTCAGCACTGACTGCATATCATGGCCAATCACAGCATGTGAAGCCATGCAGTGATTGGCCATTCGGGATGTGCGCGCGCCGTGACGTCGTTGTCACTTTTTCAGTAGTTTAAGTTTCATTCGTGTAGCGTCTCAGGAGCGGCAAGCAAAGAACTGGTCGTGCAGCCTGCTTCTGTTGTGGAGGTTCTTTAGGTGCCAGTGTATTAAGGTAAGATTCATTAAGTTTTGAAATGGCCACTTTTCCTCATCTGCCGTTGTCTGCTGTCCCGTCTCTTTCTGTCTCACTCGCTGAAACGGTGCTTCGATCCCTGGTGAAATGGATCCAAAAAAGAAAGAACAACTTTCGTTGTGATGCCTGTTGTATAGTCTGTAATGTTATGCTGTATTTCTTGTGTTCTGCATTATATAGTGGTGTTTTATTGGCCTGTTGTTCGAAGGTATTGCTTGTGTGCCATTTTGATTTGTTGCCATCACTGCATTATCACTCCATCCATTATACTACTAACCCTACCAATTCACTCTCATATCACACTATCTCCACTAACACCCCACTTCACAGCTGCACTAAAAACTTCCATCAATGCATTAGTAATGATACCCCACACCACCAGGCTACCAACTTCGAGCTCCTTTGTCACCCTCACCACTACCCGTCCTTCTAAGTGTTGTGCATCACAGGTTGGTGTAACGCATTTTAGCGCCTGTACTACCTCACTAAAATGCAGTGACAGGTTGAAGAGCCCTGTGTGAATTATTCGAGGTGCAGCAGCTCAGCGCTGCCGTACAGTCATCACTTACTAATCTCTGCTGTTTGTGGTATCTGAGGTAGTTGCAAGAGTGTGAGCTGGGCCCAGGACCAAGGTTGCCATGAATACCAAGTCATCGGAGTATGTGCCAGCTTCTTTACTTTATGTCTGGCACACAGATATAATAACAGGGATACAGTAACAGAGGCAAGCCAGGTTCTCATGTCAGAGGTACAGTAACAGAGGCAAGACATGGTTCTCATGTGGCAGAAGGCAATGTTAGTCTCTGTAATTGTGGTGTTCAGAATAAATGCACATCAATCCTTGGCCTCTCTGCAGAGAGCCAAGAGTAGCTGTCACATGTGTGCTAATTGTAATCAATTTCTTATTTTTAGCTCTTTCCATGCACTGTAATCTTGGTTTTACTTGCAAAAAGTGTCACTTTTAAGTGTTGTACATTTGGTCGTTGAATGTCACAGGAACAGCGCAATTTAGTACCCAGCCTTACACGTCACAGAAACGCAATATTTATGTGCATTTAACACTATATACTTTGTGTGCCCTAACTTTATCAACATGGAGTGAAGCATTCAAATGTACCCCTGGAGCGTATTCACTGTAGAAAACTAGAGACTCATGAACGTGTGTATACTAATATCTAGTTTAATCATGAAAGCAATTTGAAAACTTGGCAGCAATGCAATAGTTCTGTGTAATATTTCCATGGTTTCAGTGTACTTATGAGTGATGGGAGCCCGCAGGAAGCTGCTGCCATATATCTTTTTGGTTGTCAGAGGCAAAAGGGAGTCGATATTCAAATAAACAATTTAAAGTTTGTATAACCCATTTGGTCACACAATAAGAACCAGGAACTAGTAATTAAAGTTTAGTGGGTTTATTACAAGTTAGTAATCATTCCAATAAATGCAAAAATCAAAAACATATTATAAACGTAAAAAAGTACGACAAGAAAATTCAGACAGCAAAGCTGTTATTGTATCCGGTTAACTAGCACGCGTTCATTCTTGTGCTAGTTAACTGGATACAATAACAGTAAACTCACAGACAGGTACCCAAATACTGATAATTGCTTTGATTTACTCATGTCAAAGTGCCACTAAAAGAGGCACACATTTGCCAGTAGAATGTCACTCATACGCACACTAAAACCATAGTGTTACACATAAGCAATCAAAAAATTGGGCAGTTGTATTCCTTTAGACCCTTATGGAAAGCAGAAAAGTATACGCATAGACAACAGTACATTTTATGGCAAGACCAAAGGTTATTATTATGCATAACCAGCCGCGGTGCGTCCATTGGGGCGTAGGGGCGTAGCCCCACTAAGCGTTCACAAAGTGGCCAGATTAGTTTTATTAACACCCAAACACAGTAGTGCCACTTTACAGAGTTTGCCAGCGAAGCACTGCTTTTTGTTTTCTCCTCTTTCTTTGAACAGCATTGTTTTCCCTGGGTGATGAGGTGCACCATTCCTGGAGGTACTGCAATACCTGGTAGATGGGTGGAGTGGAAACCGATTAATGTGATCCTTATCCGCTTTTTTCCTTATTTTAGTTTATAAAATGCGGACACAGCTCTGTGTTTAGGAATGTAGTCTTTTTAAACCACACTGCTCACGGTTCATAGGATATAAGCAATGGACCGTGATACTGGTCCCTCCAGGGATCTGCAGTGGTGCTTAAAGTTTCAGTAAAAACACTCTTGATTTCTGGATAATGAGTTTAAAAGATTTAAGGTAGCCATGTTGTTCTACTTACATTTCACATGCTTTACTTAATCTTGCATCCATATGAGGGTTTGCTTTTTCCAGGAAGGTACTTTTCTTTCCAAGCAGCATATCACTCCAGTGCATAATTTGAATTGAGCCGCATCCAGGTATATATAGCCGGGCACTACTGGGTTGTAGCTGAAGGCAGTGTGGGTGTCTCAGTGGGATAGTATGGTGTTCATTGGGGGATGTGGCACTACGCCAGAGCTGCCGAATTTGGTTCTGGGGAACCAGGTTCAGCCTTCATGAACAGTCCACCAGACCACTCTCCTGAGGGAGCACATTCCCATGGTAGACCTTAGAAGCCCCAGCTAGACCTTTAGAAGCCCAGGCCCAGCCCCACAGCACAGCCCGATGGCGGCACGTGACATGAGTGAGAGTCACGACGCCGCAGCCGCACTACAGTGAGTGAGTGAGCTCAGCTGACTGACTGAGTCCGGACTCCGGCGGTACCTCTCCTCGACCTCCGGTAAGTGGGTCTGGGTTACGGACGGTCCCGGGTGGTATTAACTTAAAACTGCCCACAGACTTCTCCCACCCTCAGCTGCCACCTCCCAGCCTGGCCTGTAGACTTTGCTGATTTTGCCTGTCTGGTGTCCTATCGGTCTCCATTCACGCTATGCTTTTGCTCTTCTTGTGGTATTTGTGCTTGCTGTAGGGAGTGTTTGTGGTAATATCAGGGAAATCCATAGCAAACGTTGGCCCACCAGACCATAAAATGGGCCCTCAAAACAGAAAACACGTCTGCATACTGATTTTTCAGACCAGTCCTTCTGGCACTGCTCGATGCACTGTAGGCCAGCCTCCCTGGAAGATGGTAAACAAGAATTGATGCAATTTTATTTAGTGATAATGTAAAACCTAATAGTGATTGTATGTAGGTTTAAGACAACTGTGGAGGGGTAAAGAGCGTATGGTACACAAGAGAAAATTGGCCCACTTGCATTGTAAATGCTTCATGTTATTTAAAAACATAAACCACTTTTATCAGTTTACAAAGCACTTGGAAGGGTCAAGTCAGTGTCCAGAATCTATTCTGCGGAAACTAAAATAATGAATTCCACAACAATGAGATCTGTTATGGTTTTAACCTTTGGGCAAGGGCTGATACATGCATGTAGAATGTATGTAATCTGTATAGGAGACACCGTTTTAAATCCAGTCTCATTCGGAGCAGCAGGAGAGCGTAATGTCCCGCCACAATGCAGCAGCAGCAGCACCTTCACTTTCACTGCAGGGTCTTTCAGTTCTAATATTACATTTTAAATATGTGGAATTGAATGTCAGTTACACAGCGGAATAGCGTGGGTTGGTTGCCAGCGCCAGGAGCAGGGCAAGTATTCTTTCACTTTTCGTTAAAAAATTTGCGCCTCTAAAAATGCCCCTAAGAATTTTACGCAAGCCGCCAGGGCAACTGCCTCTGTGCGCCCCCCACCAACCCCCTCACGCTGCACCACACGTACATATCCAAATTGACTTTACCCTCAGAACAGGAAACTACACTAAGATGTAGGTTTCATAAATTAGTACAGAGAATATAGTTTTTTAATACCACTTACATATGTTTTCGCATTGATAACCTTTCATACGATTGAGTGTCTAATGTGTTATTTTGCTAACTTCTAATTCCCATATTAATTTAAACTATCTGTCTTCCTGGCAAAGATCTTTATAAGGCAGAATTTTACCAGCACTGTTTGCTCCTCCTTTCTTATCCGTCTCAGTGCAGTGCTGGATGAACAATGTGCTTCTGCATTTACCAAAGCAGGCCTTCTACCTTCTAGTTTGCAGCTGCTTACACCCTCACATGGTTTCTGTGACCTCGAAGCTAACATTTCATACCATCGTTGCATTGTGTGTATTAGTCAGACAGTATACAGTAGAGAGTGTGCATGCATAACACAGGATGTCCTTCTTATACGTAGACTCTGGTCAGTATGCAGGTCAAGGTTTAAACCTTTTTATATGTGTGACCTGTGATCAGTTCACAGTCAAGCAATGTACACTTTCATAAATATGTCTTGTGGTCAGGGTACTGTTCTAGGACTGGATGTTTTGATAGATGTAATGTGTTGCAAATGTGCAGATCTGTTACTGGAAAAGCTCATACACGTGGCCTGTGGTCAGTGCCAGTAAAGGAGTAAAACCTTTTTATTTGTGTGACTTATGCTCAATGTGTGGGTCTCAGATTGGACCTTTTCATATCTGTCACTTGTAGTCAGTCTGCAGGTCTCAGACTGGACCTATCATACATGTGACTTCAGGACCATGTGCAGTCCAAAGACTTGATCATTTCACATATGTGGCTTATAGTTTGCATGTAGGACAAACAATGGACGGTTTGATATACATGATTTATGGTCTGTGTGCAGGCCTAAGACTAGACCCTTCATGGCACATTCCCACCATAACTATGGCCTCAGCGCCTATTGTGAATGCTGCCATCTTTGCTGTTCTCTGTTGATTTGGAATTTAGTGGAGTTTCTTGTTCTCTTGAGGAGAGTAGTCTTACTGGATAGTGGTTTGCATGATGGACCCGATTAACTTATTGCCCAGTGATTGACTATGTTGGAGGAGGTGGTGGCTAAATCCTCCTACTGGTGTCTGTGTTCACCACCCTCCCTGTCTGGATTTGCTATTCCTTGCTCCATGCAGTTGTTTCTGAATTTGTAAAGGCTGTTTCCCAACTGCTGTGCAACTTCTGCTACTCTTAGAGCTGAGATTTTCATGAAAGTCTTATAGTCTGAATTCAGCAGCGTAATAGGACGGAATGTAAGAAGCTCTGTGGTTATACTGAATAAGCAGCTACCTATGTTATGCCATCTATTAATGTAATAACTGCACTTTCACAATTGCTTTATTAACCTTCCTGGTTTCTCAAATTTGCTTGAAAATGCACGATTTTTCTCAAAATTTTCTTGGGTGGGGTTATCCCCCCAAACCCCCCGTTTGGGGTACGGGCTCGCTCGCTGCGCTCGCTCGCTACGGTGCTGTATGCAAATCACTTGCGCACCACCACTTTCAAATGTCACCCACCGCCCCTGCTGGCCTCACTGGCTTGTGAACACAAAATGGTGGCTGGGGGTGCACTGTTTTAATACACAGGTCTTAGCACAGAACAAAGGAGACATTTGGAGGGAAAACAGATTTGTCACCAAGGAATGAGAGGGACAAACTACATAGAATGGACTGCAAATCCCACAATTCAACACGTTAAATGCAAGCAATCATGGGCAGGGAAAACCACAAGTTTAAAACACAAAACAGGTGATAAAATATGCAATCACAGGCAGGTCAAAACTGCAATTTTAAACTGTAACAACCACATGCAAAGACAGTAATCACAGAAAGGGAAAATCGTTTTTTAAACAACTTTTGTTTTGGGAAGAGACAGCACTAGTGTGTCTCCTTACCACATAAGTGTGCATGGATTTGGAAAATACATAGGCCCACATGCATCATTGTGACATTTTGCACTTCCTAATTTGCAAAAAATAAGGAATCGCAAATTAAGAAGTGCAAAATGCTATGCATCATTATTTTCGGTATTCATTTGTGATTCGGTAAAAATCGCAATTTTTACCGAATCCCAAATGAATACCGAATTCTTAAGTTAATTTTCGCAATTCCCATTGATTCCTATGGGCCAAAAGGCCCATAGGAGTCAATGGGAATTGCGAGTGGCACTTAGAAAATTTCATGGGTGCAGGGGGGGGTCCAAAAAAACAAACAAACCCTGAAATGTATTTTTCGCATCATGTTTCACACACACATGTCCTAAGGACATGTGTGTGTGAAACATGAATGTTGAAAAAAATACATTTTAAGCATTTTAAACACTTTTTCCAAATTTACCGAGTGGTTCAACCACTCGGTAAATTTGGAACCCTAATTGCGAATTTCCACTTGTCAAAGTAATGATGCATTGCTTTTAAGAAGTCGCACATCTGCGACTTCTTAAAAGCACCCGCAATTTCAGAACTCGCAAAAATATTACGAATTCTAAAATTGCTTCATGCATCCCAAAAAGCACTTTTGCATTCGCAAACGGCCGATTTTAAGGAATCGCACCGTTTGCGACTACAAAAATGCTTGATGCATGTGGGCCATAGGCCTTTAGAGGTAGAACAATGTTTAAATTCTGTTTAAGTTAAATATTAACATAATGGTTTAGATTCAAAACATAAGAGATTTCCTATTCATCTTATTCCAAGTGTCTTTATAGTCTAAGGCACTTGTAATATGGCAGAAGAAGTATATGTCACATTTTGATTGAGTATCCCATCCACCATACTGAAAAAAGACCCTCAGACAAGCAATCTAATACATAAATTAACTTACCAGTAGTCAAGCTCACTAATAAATGTTAATGTTTAAAGAAATTGCACTTCTCCTGAGCTAACACAGCTTCAACCTCCTCCTTCCAAGTCTCCAAGGAAAGTGACCACTGCGCCAGAGATCTAGAACTCTCAGCCTCGGTGTCCAAGGCAGCACTAATGGAGCCATTATGACACTAGCAGCAACCATCTGCTTGTTATGTTTCCATTTTTGCTACCTGGCAATGCTGATGATGTCACAGAAACAGAATCTGCAGAGGGTGGAAGGTGAGTTGAGAATCCTGGTGTGAGTGAAATTCCAACAAACAACTGAAGCAGGATTTCCCTTAAAGAAAATGCAGAAAATGTCACAGTTCTTTAATAAGGGAATGCCCGAGGGAGGAGCTACGCTAGCAACCAAGATGGCCGCATAAGCTCCCGGCTCCGCCGACCTCCGCCGGTTGATCATAAATCCTGACTCTCATCCTGAATTCCCACCGGACTCCCGTGCAGCTGAAGTGCGCCTGACTCCAAAGGTGCGATCCCGGACTTTCTAGCTGCTCAAATGACGAAGATATGCCGTGCGCCATTCTCGGCCTAACCCGGAGTTGAAGCCAGGGCCTCGAGTTCCAGCCCAGCCGGGTTGGAGTTGAACAACATCGGCTGCGGGACGTGGGTGGCTTCCGGTCTCCCGAAGTGGCGTCTTTCTTGTCCGTTCTGGATGGTGGTTCGTGACGGCTTTATCCCGCAACTGCGGCGGCTTTGCATATCGACTGCTTTGGTCGGGGATCCGCTGCCCGGAGGCCCCGCTGAGCTCCCGGGGTCGAAGGGCTTGGTTCCCCGCTGGCGGCGACGGTGTTGAGATCGTGCTTTTGGAGGTGCTCACAGTTGTCATCTACATAGCCTTTGCCTGGTGCCCCGGAGTAGTCGACCTCCGGGGTTCAGATACCTGCCCAGTCGCTCAGTGAGGGGCGATGGAGTGGGCTGAATATACACCGTCGCTACATACTATCATGGCCGCCATTGGGGAGCTCCACATACAAGTCGCCGCTATTGTCCAGAGGATGATTGTAACGGCTGATATCATCTGCCGGAGGCCGGATTCCGACCCTTTGTTGGTTGTTAATCAAGATTCTTTCACCGCGGAACGAGCTCCAATTGCTACCGAGGACCCTGTGTGGAAGCCAGACTTTGTAATTCTTTGTGAACCCCAGATGGCAACGAGCGAGCCCGAAACTATCGGATGTGTGTTTTGCCCTATGTCGATATCACCTGGAATGGATGTGACTAGTCCTATATTTCATCGTGAGTTTTCCAAGGACAGTTGGATTAATACCTGCCCCTTTTCTTTCAAATGGACCCAAAACGCTCTGCTGATTTATTGCTGGTGGGCAGTGAACTTTGTTTGACTTTTGGACTTTGTAAACATCTATCCTGTTATCACTCCTTCCGTGTCGCTTTGGAAACTTTCCTATTTCTTGCTCTTCCTGTTGTGATGGCGGTTCAAATGGACTGGGCTTGCATAAAGAATCGTAGTGGCCAGGGTTGACTTTTACCGTATGGGTTTGGAAAATGACTTCATTTGACACGGGACTGTACCTCATGATTGCGCGGGAGGGGGGTGGTTTTTATACGCTTCCCCCCCTGTTGGATTTTGCTTGTTGTGTTTTCTTATCCTGGAGATTTATGGGGTGGGTTGATGCCGGCGGGGGGCAAGGGGTCCGGGGGCCTGTTTGTTATTCCCTCCTCCACTTTCCTCTTTCCTTCTTTTAGGACCAGTTCTGGGGCGACAGGCACGCTGCTAGTGGGGATGGGCCGTAGCCATTGCAGAGGTGTAGGGTGGGGGGAATGGGGAGGGGTTTATTATTTTATATTAGTTTAGTTCTATGGCCTTTTTTTTCTTCTTCCTTTCTTCTTTCACAAGAGACGGGTCAATTATCCTGTACCCATTTTCTTATTTGTCGGGTGTCTAATGTGGTCCTTAATATCCTGTGTCGTGGGTGGGCTGCCTATGCGGACTATTGTTTTGTCGGATTGCTGTTCGTATTTCCCCTTTAAGTATGCATCGTTGCCACAATTGCATCCGTCGGTTAACTTGCTTTTAACGCATTGTATAC
The DNA here is from genome assembly GCF_964261635.1 of Lissotriton helveticus. Lineage (NCBI taxonomy): Eukaryota > Metazoa > Chordata > Amphibia > Caudata > Salamandridae > Lissotriton > Lissotriton helveticus. The sequence continues at coordinate 1,245,288,621 of NC_136059.1, read as the reverse complement.
TTGCCCACCTTTTGATGTATCGTGTTAGGTGTATGCCACCCGATTTATGTATATTCTCTTGTTTTTCTTCAATAAAAAACCTTAAAAAAAATATATATATATTTACAAAGTGACGCATCTAGGTAGATGCGTCACTTTGTAAAACCCTGCGCCACATTATACCTGCGCCAGGTATAATGTGTGCAAGGGGGGTGTATTGACGCAAGGAAGGGTCGTGGAAGTGACGCGGTGAAATCTATGAGATTTCGCTGCGTCACTTTTGGGACGCCGTTGCGTCAAAATCTTGCGCCTGCCTCACAGCAGGCGTGAGACTGACACAGGCCCTTTCACATGGGGCTTGCCCCATGTGAGGGGGTGCATTGCTGGAGTTGCGTCACTTTTGTGACGCACTCCAGCAATGCGTCACTTTTGCGCTTACAGATACGTCGGAAATACTGACGTATCTGTAACTCCTTGCGACATGATGCGTCATACATTAAATGTGGTGCATCATTGGTGTCGCAAGGAGTGCGCAGTGAGAAGTGACGCATCGCTGTTTTCACGCAGCGATGCGTCACTTTTCATAAATGAGGCCCAAAGTGTACATTTTTGTATTCATTAAGATCATACATTTAAGAGTTTGCATCTGCCCAAGCCATGATGATCATTACAAAGACTTTAAAGTGGAATGCTAGAGACTTGAGCAGAAAGAAGTCCATTCACCCATTATCTGTTCTAACGAGCGACCTGTGTCTGGGTGCAACCGGCTTCTCACAATGCATGGTCTTGCTTCAGGCTCTGCCCAGACTGATGCTGTTATATATTCCACTATCACCTAAGAAGTGTTTGGCCCAAAATCAGTAAGGCTGGGCCATAAATACTAGACAACACAAACAATGCCACTACTGATTATCATTCGTTCAACCATTCACAACATGATCACACAAATCAATTGTTATGATCAATTGAACTTATTTGAAGGGTCACTTCTCCATTGAAAATGTTTTTGGATTTTAGGAGATGTTTTGATTGAATGTTATAGGTTCGTTGTTACAAAGAACGGAAGCTTCACAGAATATCCATACTCGACTTGGAGTCCAAAACCAAATGATGGATCGAATCAAAGTCTCCCAAAAACGACACGGATTGTGTCATTCAAGTTTTTCAAGGGCCTTTCCTTATGTGATTCATTGAGTGAAGATATCAGATGGAGCTCTTTCAGCGTTCTGTGTCCTGAGGAGAACCCTTAAAGAAACTTTTCTGGGTTCCAAACCCATCAACAGCCTTTCTTTTTGGCCAAATAAGTGTTCTGCATATGTACTACCACTGATGCTCATAACCAATTGATCCAGAGAAATGTATTTCCTTAAAAAATTTCCTATGAGCTCAGTAGGGTCACTATTTGGTTATTGCCCCTGCTATAATATGTCAAAATTTCCTTTGTTGGGTAGTTTCCAGGGGCACTTACGATAAATTTGCTGTTTAAACTGCGCAGAACTTGAGCAAAAAAATTGTTTGTGTTGTGTTTTGTATATGTATTGTATGTATGTCATGTAATTTGTATGGTGGGTACATATTTTTGAAACTTGTAATTTTGTGATCCCTGTGTATATCAAAAAATCAATTAAGTTGTGAGATTGAATCAAGAGATCTCTTGAAGACAGAGGGCATTTTTGGTTGAGAAGTGACTTTTGGAGTGGATTCAACTCATCATAGCAACAAAAAAAAACAAAAAAAATAAGGGAATGCCCACAAGCTTTCCAATCCACTTTAGCTTTGTTCCAGTGTCACAGTGTCACAGAACCCACGTCTGTACTTACAGTGTGCCACAGGAACCAAGCTATACCTGTCTGATGAACCCTACTAGGGTGAAACCAGTCCTAGGTTGCTGGTGTTCTGGTTCAGGGAGAACCTGGCCTTTTCCCATTAGAGCAGAGTTAAGACCTATTTTGAATTTGACTGGGCCCAAACTGAGGTGATAAAGTATGGAAAATAATGATGGGTCTGGATGAGCCTTCGAGAAATTACCAAAGGATGAGATTAATTCAAGCATGACATCCATCAGTTTTCTGTACACTTTAACCCTTTCGCAGCTAGACCTTTCTCCCCCAATGCTAAGCCATTTTTGGCTATTTGGGATAGTTCGCGCTTAAGCCCCTGTAACTGTATGTACACACAAGGTATCCATGCCAAATTTGCGTCCTTTTCTTCCAACATCATGTGGATTTTAGAGGTACCCAGGGTTTGTGGAGTCCCCTGAAGGGGACACCGATATTAGCCAAAATTGACAATGTTTGAAGTTTACAAGGGATTCTGGGTAACAGAACCTGCTGATAGCCACACAAGTCACCCCATCCTGCAGTCCACTGGGTGTCTAGTATTTAAGAATGTATAGGTTTTCTAGGTTTCCATACGTGCTGGCTGAGCTAGAGTCCAAATTCCATAGCTAGACACATAGCAAAAGACCTGTCAGTTTTCACTGGAAAGCTCTGATGTGCACTTTGCGCTTTGTGCCATTTCCTGTCACGGGCACCAGGCCTACCCACATGAGTGAGGTAGCATTTCTATTGGGAGTCTTTGGGTAATGCTGGGTGGGTGGAAGGGTGTGGATCCAAACAGATTCCAGAACTTTCCATCACAGAAATGTGAGGAAAATGTGCTTTTTGTTTTACAAAGTTTGAGATTTGCAAGGAATTCTGCTTGAACCGCTGAATGGAATTACAGCAAGTTTGGCACAAAGTTCGATGTAGGTTCAGAAATCAAGCTTTTTATGACTTGGTGTAAATATGTTGAGTAGCTTCAGAGATATTAAAGTTAAGAAATCTAGATATCTAGGGACGCAAGAAATCTTTCATAAAAAAGATGCATGGGCTCCCACTGTTTTTTTTTTATGAAGACGCCAGGTGGGCCAAATCCCAGGGGCATATTACAATCAAGGAGAAGTTTCATGGGGCTCCCTCCTAGGCTTTTGAAAAGCCATGGGGACTGCTACCTACCCGGGGCACTTAAGCACACAAATGCAGGGGGCTTGCGCAGCCCCCGCAGCCCCAGGGACCACCCTCTCCCAGGGGCACTGAACAATATAAACATGGGGAACCCGTTCAGCCCCCTGGCAGCCCTAGGGTCCGCCACCTCCCTGGAGCACATACATTATTTAAGAAGGAATGTTGGAGTGGCCCTACTGCGTCCCCTGCTGCCCCGGTGACAACCACTTCCCCAGGGCAGAAATAGTATATTTGTGGTGGAGCCACGTGGCTCCCCTGGGTACAGCTACCTCCCTGGGGCACAAACAGAATAATGGGAGGGTGTCCATTGTGGACCCCTGGCCCCGGGGACCACCATCTCCCCTGGGCTAAATACTTGAAAGATGGGGGCCAAGTGGCCCTACTTGTGGATCCGTAGATGGCCTGGGTGCTCTTGCAATGTCACAGGGAGGCCCCCTCCTGGGTCATTGGTGTTTGCCATGGCTTCTAGCAAATGCTGCTCCGCTTTCATCAAGCGCGAACATTAAAAATACTCTCACTTGCTGAAAGCAGAGCAGAATTGCTTTGGGACAGAGGGAGCTGCATGTTTAGCAGCTACCTCTGTCCAAAATCAATGCAGGCTTCTGCAGGATGCAGGGAGCAGGCAGGGACCGGGGAGCCCCCTCCCTGTATTTACAAAAAAAACGAGGGGCCCAGCAGACCACCATTCAAGTGATTTTTGAACTTTCGAAGGGGTCGTAAATTGCGATCTACCCCATTAATATTCATGAGGTAGGTCATTTGCGATCCCCTAGGAATCGCAGAAGGTGTTAAACACAATTTCATGCATTCTATTTTCCAATTTTCGTTTTGCGAATCGTAAGAATTCGCAATTAAGAAATCGCAAAAATGGACAACATGAGGAGTACATTCGTAGTTGCTCAGGGACAAAAACCTTATCTTCACCAGGAACTCGGGACATGTGGTTTTCAGGCAAGAAGAGAACACTCTGATGGTAGTTGAGGGTCACAACCTGGATATGCACCTCTTAGGGATCAGCACTCAATCCAGCAGAGGCCAGCACCAGGGCTCAGGCCGGTCCATGCAGGACCAGTCAGTGCTGGTCGGCTTGAGCTTATTTTGTTTCCTGTAGCTCTAACAGGAGAGTCAACTGATACTGTGAATAACTTATGTGGAGCCTGAGCTCAAGTCAAGCAGGTCCAATCTTCGTTCTTCAGATAGCAGGACAGTCCTATTCCTGAATCTTCCACAGGACCAGCAGTGTTCTGATGAGAGGTTTTGAAGGTGCTACTTTTATCCTCAGTGCCAGCCTGCAGGTGAGGGATGTCCCCTCTGTATACACTTGCCTCTTATTTTTATTTGGCTCCAAAATGTGTAGGGTAACATAGGGTAGATAGGCCTATTTGTGATCTGCATTTGTCAGTGACACAACAGGCAACCCTTAGAAGTTGGAGGGGGGGGGGCAAGCCCTGAGGCTATGCTTTGATGTTCAGGAAGGCTAAGTACAACCTTCAAGAACATCCTTGTTAGGAGGTGAACACCCCACCCCACCCCAAGGCCTGTTAGTCCCCATATCTGGAAGTAATAAACAAAACACAACAGCACACACATTCACAGTCATGTGATCCTGGACCTTGGCAGAAATGCAAACTTTCTTTATGCAGAAAAATGCACACTTTCTAAAATTGGCTTTTGCAGAATAACAACTTAAAATTCGGGTTTATCATTAAAGAGGATTTCAAATTACACTTTATTTCAATGGAAACAGTGTCTCTTGATATGGTCCCAAATTGAAGTCATGACTTCTTAAGCGTAACAAGGTAGCCCATTGTTTATCTATGGGAGTTCGTTTTACAACCCTGAAAACTTCTTCTAGGAGTTTTTCACTGTCAGGACATGTAAAACTGAAATAAACTTGTCCTGAATTTGAAATACATTGCCCTCTGCCCTATATATGATGGGTGAATTATAAGTATTTAACAGGACGGTTTAGGCCTAGCAAAAGATTTGTAATGACTGGTTGAAATGGCAGTTTAACACATCACTACAGATTTTAGTGGGAGGCCTGAGACATGTTTTGCAGTGCTACTTTAGTGGGGGAGGAGGGCATAATGAGTGCTGCAAAGCACTAGTAGCATTTAATTTTCAGGCCCTGGGTATATTTAGTACCATACAATAGGGTCTTACAAGTAAAGTAAATGTACCCAATCAGACAAACGCCATCTTTACCCTGTTTGCAAGGGAGACCATAATTTGTTTACCACTATTAAGCAGCCCTAAAAGCCATCAAAAACGAGTTCAGCGAATGAAGAAAGAAATGGTGGATGACCTTGCATAAAGGGCAAGGTTGAACACCACCTCATTCCTTTCCTGTTTAAAACATCTAGTACTCATATTACCAGCTCACTGACTAGTAATATTTTGTTAGGTTGTAAGGCTGATCAACAGATTTAAAACCATCACCACTGACATTGATTAGATGCAAATATATTTCATAAGCATTTATTCTTTAATACTATTTGATAGGTCGACAGCCCTAGCCCGAATGTAAACATATGGTAGATATCTCTAGGTGGTGAATAGTGTTTGAACAGAAGACAAGTAATCCTTCTTCCTTTTCACCACAACCTGTATGTTTTCCTCTTGTACTGTACCACTACCCAGGTTCATAACACGGATGTGCAACCTGACAGCCCTCAAACACAAGACCCACATTAAAAGATGGAAGGAACAGCAGTGTTTAATAGCAACATCTCTTTGCCAAATGAGCAGCAAAAAACAAAAGTTACTAGAAAACCTAAATGTGCGCAACAGCAAACAAAAATAGAGATGCCTATAGAATTTTGAGGACAATAAAATACCGCAAAAAAAATTCTTTTAGAAAATCACAAATTAGGTAAGGCGTAACATTTACAGACTAGAGCTCCTAACACTTAAAACACTTCACACTCAATTACCACATTTCTAGATGTTTTAAACATAAATCAATCACCAAAGAAAATTAAAAATGTAAACATAAATCATAACCTTTTTACTAAGCAAGAAATCATCTAAGCACGTACATGGTGCACAAATATCTTTGGGTATTTCATTGAAAGCCAAGAACATGTTTGCCATAGAAAACATTATAGATATCAATAAAATAACATACTCAAATGTGTGTGTGTGTGTGATTATTTATTTTCTTACCTTGATAATTCACACTGTTTACTAAGAAATAGATCCAGTTATTTTGCTACACTTCCAACTGAATTTCCAGGAAAGTCATGTGTGTTCCATTGAAATAAATTGAGTGCAATGTTACAGTGAAAAGTGAAGCTGCATATTTTTCATACAGATGGGCTCAAAATTCCCAAGACACTCATTAGCATAGCATAGCAGTAAAGTCTCATCATTTGTCCTCAGCATGTATTGTATTGTATTGTAATTGCATTTATATAGCGCTTACTACCCCTGACGAGGCGTCGAAGAGCTTTTTCGGCGGGTAGCACGCTACTCCGGGACCCATAGAGGATTAGTGTTGAATTAGTATAGTGAAACATGCAAGTACATTTTAAGTGGTGGATAGGTTAGTCAGTTATTTGGATATGGAATGATAGCAGAAGGATAGAGGAGGACAAAGGTTTGTGTTTATTTATCGCTTGTTGACGCACGCTATTCCGGAAGCCTATAAAGGATTAGTGGTGAATTATTATGGTGAAATATGAGGTAATTTCAGTGGTATTTGTATTTGTATTTGTATGTGGATTGGTAGAGCGCGGTTGCTGCCCGGGGGCGTCCAAGCGCTAGGAACCAACAGAGGTGATTGGTGGTAGCAGGAAGAGCTAACAGAGAATTACTGTGGGGAGTTGAAGAGGAATGTCTTGAGCTGTTTCCGGAATGAGGAGAGATTGGGGTTGGCTCTCAGATGAAGGGGAAGGGCGTTCCACATCTTGGAAGCATTATGGGTGAAGGTCCTACCGCCTGATCTGGCCCTTTTTATTCTGGGTGCGGTAGCCATAAAGGCCTGGTTTGAGCGGAGGTTTCTGCTTGGTTGGTAGTGGGAGACTAGGTCACGGGTGATCAGAGGACCTGTGTCCTAGAAAGCCTGGTGGGCGATACAAATGGCTTTAAAATGGATTTTTTGGCGTACTGGCAACCAGTGTAGGCTGATCAAGCCAGCTCTAACTGATTGTCGACGTGGGATCTGAAGCAGTGTGCGAGCTGCACAGTTCTGCACTGTCTGAAGTCTCCGCAGTGTATAATCTGGGGCAGCAAGGTAGAGGACATTGTTAAAGTCCAGGCGGGACTGGATCAGACCCTGGATGGCTACCTGCTTAGCCTCCATGGGTAAAAGATGAAGAACTTTCTTTCGCATCCTGAGAAGGCCAAAGCAGGTAGCCGAGAGTTTGGTGGCTTGGATGTCAAAAGAAAGGGATCTGTCCAGCCACACCCCAAGGCTCTTGATGTTATTCTTAGGTGCTGGGGGGGTGCCCAGGCAGGGTGGCCACAGGGAGTTGAAAGAACTTGGATCAGCGGGGCCCAGAAGCATCAGTTCCGTCTTGTCCCCGTTTAGTTTGAGTGATGAGGAGGACATCCAGCTCTTTTTTTTTTTGTAAAAACAATTTTTATTGGCATTTCAAGTCGAAACATCACAGTTCAATGAGTAAGTTATGCAGTAACAACCGACATTTCAGGATAACAGTACATTTCTGACCAGACGCCTTTTATGATAACAATCCCTTAACCCGCTCCCTCCCTGGGTCCCTCCCCCCTAGTCAGTGCGCCGGTGTCTTCTCTCTCAGTCAGCTAAGAATCAACATCGTGTTACCTCATCGAACAAGTCGAAAGGAGAAGGTAAGTAGTGCATACCAATGGGGGACCTGAGCTCACGGGACCTCCGTCGTTACTTGCTACAGTGGTGCGCTGCACTGGGAATGGGGTACCCCTCAAAAGAACTACCCTATGGTGTCGCTATTTCGCCATCTTCACTTTGGTCACTCTCAGGCGATTGGAGCGCAGTCACTAGGGCCTCCCATGCTCTGGCCGCCTCTAATGCCCTGTCACTATCTAGTCGCCTGGCCTGTTGAAGCCGCAACGCGCTCTCCGCTTTCGCCCACCGCTCCAGAGTGGTCCTCCATCGCGAGTAACTGGGGCCCCGGCTAGATTTCCAATGCATGGTGATCTCCCGTTTGGCCAGTATCAGGCCCAAGTCATAAAATTTGCTGGTAATGCGATTGCGGGGGGTGTGAGGGAACCACAACAGTAAGCAAACGCCCATATCCGCGTCAATTTGCCGATCAGTGACAGCATTCAGGCAGGCCACCACCGCCTCCCAGTACTCAGTTAGCCTCCCACAGGACCATAACATGTGTGCAAAATCCGCGTCCTCCGCTCCACATCTAGGGCAGAGTGAAGACGCACCTTCAAAATATTGCGAGATCTTAGCCGGCGTCAGGTAAGCTCGGTGGAGGGAGAAAAACTGGACCAGCTGGAACCTGGCATTCCTAGTGCCTTTCCAGGTCCGCCGCAAAAGCTGCGGCCACGTTGATTCAGGGATTGGTCGCCCGATATCCCCTTCCCATTTGGCTCTCAACCCATCCAGGGGCTGCAATGTTTCAGTCGACAGCCTCCGATAAAGGCAGGTGATGGCCTTGTAAGTGCCAGCCGCCATGACCACATATTGACAGCACTCAGACGTCAGTGGCTCAGAAAGCCCCCTCTTCCAGTGGCTCCGAATACCGGCCACCAGCGAGGCGTGCAATAGATAGTCACCCCTCGGGAGGCCGTAAGCGTCGTGCAGCTCCTGAAACGAGAGCAGCGATCCCTCCTTGTAGAGATCACCGAGCATTTGCAGGCCAAGTTCCTCCCAGGTCGCCAGCGCAGACCAATCTCTCCCATGCAGAAAGGCAGTGCACATCCCTAGTGGGATCTCAGGGGCATATGGGCGAGCGACGCCGGATCGCCTATGGCATCGTAGCCAGCAGTTACGAATCGTCCGCTCCTCCCCCGTAAGCTGGGAAAGGTCCAATTTCTGGCACAGAATTATAAATGAGATGACGTATCTCGGAAGGATTCCGCCTGCTGCCCCCTCCGGACCTCGAAATTCTAAAGCCACTGCTTGGGTAAGCCACTGCAGCTGCGCCGCCAAATAATACCATTCGAAATCCGGGGCTGCAAGTCCCCCGTCTGATCTGGGGTGCATCAACGTGGCCAGCGCCACGCGCCTCCTACCCGTTCCCCAAATGAACCCGGTAATTAAGGAGCGAAGTCTGGTAAAAACCGATGCCGGGATCCAGACCGGCAGCGTGCGAAACAGATATAATAGGCGAGGTAGTGCCACCATCTTCAGTAACGCCACTCGCCCCGCAACCGACAACGGCAGCGTCCGCCAGAATCCCATGCAGCCTCGTAGACTCCGGATCGCTCTTTCAATGTTACCCTCCAGTAGGTCCAACAACGATCGATATATGTGCGTGCCTAGATAAGGGAGGCAATGGTATTCCCATCGCAGCTCACCCTCCGGTTGGGAATCGTCCATCCTCGACACCAACGGGAAGAGGCAGGACTTCCCCCAGTTGACCCTCAGTCCCGAGAATCGGCCAAAATCCGAGAGCAAGCGCCTAGCCCCACGCAGGGCAACGTCCGTGTCAGCCAAAAACAGTAGGCAATCGTCGGCATAGAGAGATATATAGTGGGTGTCGCCTCTTAGCTGGAGGCCCTCATACGCTCGGCCCATACGGGCGTGAGCAGCTAGGGGCTCTATGGCCAGCGCAAATAGTAGGGGGGACAGGGAACATCCCTGCCGAGTCCCCCGCCCTACTCTGTACGGGGCAGAGATGGTAGCCCCAGTCTTGACTCGGGCTGTGGCCGCAGCATAAAGCAAGGCGGTCCACTTCACAAATCGTTCGCCCAATCCGAAGGCCTCCAGCACTTGGAGCAGGTACGGCCACTCAACACTGTCGAACGCTTTCTCAATGTCGGTCGACAGGACAGCGGCACCCGGTAGGCCAGTAGCATTGCCCCCCATAACCCGAAGCAGCCGACGCACACAGGTGGCGGTGGTGCGCTGGAGAATAAAGCCAGGAGGACATCCAGCTCTTTACCTCCTCTAGACACTGTCTGAGCCCTCCTCCCATTGGTATGTTAGCCTCCTGCGCCAATGAGACCACCAGCTGGGTGTCGTCCGCATAAGAAATGATCTTGACTCCAAACGGACGGACAACCTCAGCCAGTGGCCTCATATAAATGTTGAAGAGCGCAGGGCTTAAAGAGGAGCCTTGTGGGACCCCGCACCTTAATGGTCTGCTAGTGGACACTGACTCACCGTCGAACACTCTAAAGGATCTGTCCTTCAGGAAGGACTTGAACCATAGCCATGTGCTTGATACCAACACTAGTCAGACGGTGCAGCAAGATGTCGTGGCTGACCGTGTCAAAGGCCGCGCTGAGGTCAAGGAGGATCGCTGCCACTGATCCTCCTTGGTCCAGGATTTTTCTGGATTCCTCGGTGACCGTGAGAAGGGCGGTCTCAGTTCCATGCTTGGGTCTGAAGCCTGTCTGGGTGGGATCTAACAGTTGGTTATTTTCTAGGAAAGCGACCAGTTGGCCGTTGATGTATCTCTCCAAGACTTTACTCAGCCAGGGGAGTAGGGAGATTGGCCGGTAGTTGCTAAAGTCTGAAGGATCCAAGCTGGGTTTCTTTAGCAGGGCTCGAACCATGGCCCGTTTCCATCCAGGCGGGACCGTGCCGGAGGTGATAGAAGAGTTCAGGAGGTCCATTATGATGGGCAAAGTGACCTGGGTTGCCGACATTACGATGTCTGGCGGGGCTGGATCGTCAGGGGAACCAGATTTGACTATCCGAGCCACAGATTACAGGGATGAGAGATCAAGGGGGGGAATGTGATCCAGTGTGGGAGGAGGCTGTAATGAAGGGTGTGTCAAGATTGAGTTGGTAAAGGCTGGGAAAGGGGTGGCCAGGGGGGGGAAGGAAGCATACATTTTGTTGACTTTTTGGTGGAAAAAGTCTGCCACCTTGTTACAATGCTCTGTGGATTTGGTCTAAAGCAGGCTAGATGGCAACTTAGTAAGATTTTTCACAATTTGGAAAATTTCTCTGGGTTTTGATTTGGCTAAAATGATTTTATTAGAGAAGTATGTAGCTTGGGTGACTTTGATTTCTTCTTTATACTCTTTGATTTGAAATTGGTATTGAGTTTTTTCTACTGGTGAAAAATCCATACGCCATTTCCTTTCAGCTTTCCTACATTGGCGTTTTTTCGCCCTAAGGGCCTCTGAATACCAGGGAGCGTTTCAATGTGGTTTTTCTTTTGGGGAGAGAGTTATCAAGGGTTTGAGTGATCCAGTCTTCATATGTCTGGTTAGCTAGGCAGGGATCCTCATTATAGAGAGGTAGGCTGCTGGCAAGTTTGGTAGTCCATTTATCGACTGGAAGGCGCAACCAGGCTCTGGCGATTCTTACTGTGGGTCTGGTGGTTAAGGGTTTAAATGTGGTCCAGGTAAAGGGAACTAATAAATGGTCAGTCCACGGAAGGGGAATTGGTGGACTTGTTGCCAGATCTACACAGTTGCTGAACACAGGGTCCATCAAGTGACCCTTGACGTGAGTTGGAGACCTGACAAATTGGATTAGTTGCAGAGCTGCCAAGTCGTCTGTAAGCGTGGTTGCCGTGTGATCTGCTGCGGAGTCAAAGTGAAAGTTAAGATCACCTAGCAGGGTGAAGTTCGAGGAAGTGCTGACGCGTTCAGCCACAATTGAGGCAAGATGGTTGTGGAATTGTTTGGGGGGACCTGGGGGCGGTAGATTAGAGTTCCTGAGAAGCAGTTATTAGGGGAGAGTTCAAGACTGAAGGCTAGGCTCTCGCAATCAGGGATAGTTTCCGGGATGACTCGACAGAGGAACTGTTCTTTATAGATAATTGCTAAGCCTCCTCCTCTACCATCGGGACGGTCTTGCCGAATGATTTGGAAGCCGGGTGGGAGGGCTGGCTGTGACCAGGGCAGGGTCCGAATCTGTGGCCAGCCATGTTTCCGTCAGGAAAACAATGTCTGGCATACGTTCTTCCAACAGCAGTGCAAACTCTGCCTTGTGTTTAGGCAGGGATCTACAGTTTAGCATGAACATGCGGTACTCGTGTAACTGGTCTGGGGCCGGCTTAGGTTTAAGGGTTGATTTACAGGAAGGACAAGTTTGTGGGATGTCTTCTGCGTGAAGCAGATGCTGGTAGCAGTCCCTTCCATGGGGTCTCAATCCAAGGAGGGTTTCGGCGCTGTAATGCCTGGACTTTGCGGCCTGAGATATAGGGGGGGTGGCCCTAGGCCCGGTCTCGGCGCGCAATCGTCACGCCCGCTGCGCTCGTCCGCTGCGCTTCCAGTAGATACACATGTATATAGTGCAGGGGCGGGTGCAGGGGGGGGCGTGGCCTCGAAGTGGGCGTGTCCCTGTCTCTGTGTGGGTAATGGCGGGTGAAGTAGGTCGGCGATTTCGCCCTTTCCAGCGCTCGTTCCGCTATATGAGGGGTGCCTGCACACTGTAATCGTGTGTCAGGAACGATAGGTGAGTGAATTTAAAAAGCAATATTTTACAAGTAAAAACAATGAAAGCGCTAAGTTCTGCCTACTCCCGGCTGTGCCTCAGGAGGTTCCGAGAGTTATCTGCTGCGCTAGTGAGTCAGCGCGCCTTTGTAGTACTTGCAGGGGGCGTGGCCTCGAAGTGGGCGTGTCCCTGTCTCTGCGTGGGTAATGGTGGGTGAAGTAGGTCGGCGATTTCGCCCTTTCCAGCTCTCGTTCCGCTATGTGAGGGGTGCCTGCACACTGTAATCGTGTGTCAGGAAGGATAGGTGAGTGAATTTAAAAAGCAATATTTTACAAGTAAAAACAATGAAAGCGCTAAGTTCTGCCTACTCCCGGCTGTGCCTCAGGAGGTTCCGAGAGTTATCTATTAGTCTGTTACTTGGAGTGAGAAGGATAGCGGAGGGATAAAAGGGGAAGAAAGATTAGCATTCATATAGCACTTGTTACCCCTGATGGGTGTTGAAGCGCTTTTCTGGCGAGTAGCACGCCACTCCTGAACCCATAAAGGATTTGTGTTTAAAATTAGTATAGTATAAATATGAAGTAATTTGAGTAGTAGCTATGTTATTCAGTTATTTGGGCAGTATATTAGTATAGTTGAATATGGAATTTGAGAAGTGAACATCTTAGTCTGTTAATTTTGATTGAAAAGGATAGTGGAGGGATTAAAGAGTGAAAGTTTTTTTTCTTTTAAGGTCTTAGCAGTAGGAAGAGAAATGAGAAAAAGGGCAGCATTTCTGGCCCTATTCCCGACCAGTCTCGAACAGGCTCAAACAGGCAACTACCCTTGTCCTCTCCGCCCTTAGCCTCGATGCCCGGGGAGAGACACACTAACCCTGGCCTTGTGTAGCCCTAGTAATCAGGTGACCCCTTCAGCCAATGGGAACCCTAGCCCTAACACTATCCAATCACAACACTAGCCCTAAAATCTAGAACCAATGGGAGACCAGGACCTTACTGCCAATCTTAGCCCTAGTCGAAGCACCCAATCAGTTCAAAAACCCTGATCTCTACGTCCAATAAAGGCCTTAACCCTACCAGTAGTCCCAACCCAAGTCCAAGCAGCCAATGGTACAGGTAGCCCTAGTTCCTACTTCCAATAGAAATCCTAACCCTAGCCCTAGTCCCAACCCTACAATGATTGAATCACAGACCCAGAACCCTCAAGTACCCAACCAATGAGGACATTAACCCTAACCCAATAGAAACACCAGATACAACCACCAATAAGTGTAAACATGTGCCAACCACTAGCAGACCATATAAGGTCCCAGTGACGTCAGACAAGGTTTGCTGGCCAGGGAGTTGGAAGTTGCTTTTCCTGTTCAGAATCTCCTAGGAGACAGACAGGCTCAATCCACACTTTGGACTTCTTCAGGAAAAGGCTTCACTAACTCGAAATCTAACAATACTGTTTGAATAAAACTTTACTCCCCGTGCTGGTCAAACAACTAAGTGCACAGGCCCCAGTAAATACAGTTTAAACAGCTCACAGAAGCACCCTCTGATGTAGAATATCCCTGTTGCTGGGGGGGGGGGGGCAGGGGGGCTGGTCTCACTGGCTTGTGAACACAAAATGGTGGCTGGGGGTGCACTGTTTTAACACACAGGTCTTAGCACAGAACAAAGGAGACATTTGGAGGGAAAACAGATTTGTCACCAAGGAATGAGAGGGACAAACTACATAGAATGGATTGCAAATCCCACAAGTTAAATGCAAGCAATCATGGGCAGGAAAAACCACAAGTTTAAAACACAAAACAGGTGATAAAATATGCAATCACAGGCAGGTCAAAACTGCAATTTTAAACTGTAACAACCACATGCAAAGACAGTAATCACAGAAAGGGAAAATCGTTTTTTAAACAACTTTTGTTTTGGGAAGAGACAGCACTAGTCTGTCTCCTTACCACATAAGTGTGCATGGATTTGGAAAATACATAGGCCTTTAGAGGTAGAACAATGTTTAAATTCTATTTAAGTTAAATATTAACATAATGGTTTAGATTCAAAACATAAGAGATATCCTATCCATCTTATTCCAAGTGTCTTTATATCTAAGGCACTTGTAATATGGCAGAAGAAGTATATGTCACATTTTTATTGAGTATCCCATCCACCATACTGAAAAAAGACCCTCAGACAAGCAATCTAATACATAAATTAACTTACCAGTAGTCAAGCTCACTAATAAATGTCAATGTGTAAAGAAATTGCACTTCTCCTGAGCTAACACAGCTTCAACCTCCTCCTTCCAAGTCTCCAAGGAAAGTGACCACTGCGCCTGAGATCCAGAACTCTCAGCCTCGGTGTCCTAGGCAGCACTAATGGAGCCATTATGACACTATCAGCAACCATCTGCTTGTTATGTTCCCATTTTTGCTACCTGGCAATACTGGTGATGTCACAGAAACAGAATCTGCAGAGGGTGGAAGATGAGTTGAGAATCCTGGTGTGAGGGAAATTCCAACAAACAACTGAAGCAGGATTTCCCTTAAAGAAAATGCAGAAAATGTCACAGTTCTTTAATAAGGGAATGCCCACAAGCTTTCCAACCCACTTTAGCTTTGTTCCAGTGCCACAGTGTCACAGAACCCACGTCTGTACTTACAGTGTGCCACAGGAACCAAGCTATACCTGTCTGATGAACCCTACTAGGGTGAAACCAGTCCTAGGTTGCTGGTGGTCTGGTTCAGGGAGAACCTGGCCTTTTCCCATTAGAGCAGAGTTAAGACCTATTTTGAATTTGACTGGGCCCAAACTGAGGTGATAAAGTATGGAAAATAATGATGGGTCTGGATGAGCCTTCGAGAAATTACCAAAGGATGAGATTAATTCAAGCATGACATCCATCAGTTTTCTGTACACTTTAACCCTTTCGCAGCTAGACCTTTCTCCCCCGCTGCTAAGCCATTTTTGGCTATTTGGGGTAGTTCGCGCTTAAGCCCCTGTAACTGTATGTACACACAAGGTATCCATGCCAAATTTGCGTCCTTTTCTTCCAACATCATGTGGATTTTAGAGGTACCCAGGGTTTGTGGATTCCCCTGAAGGGGACACCTATTAGCCAAAATTGACAATGTTTGAAGTTTACAAGGGATTCTGGGTAACAGAACCTGCTGATAGCCACACAAATCACCCCATCCTGCATTCCACTGGGTGTCTAGTATTTAAAAATGTATAGGTTTTCTAGGTTTCCATACGTGCTGGCTGAGCTAGAGTCCAAATTCCACAGCTAGACACATAGCAAAAGACCTGTCAGTTTTCACTGGAAAGCTCTGATGTGCACGTTGCGCTTTGTGCCATTTCCTGTCACGGGCACCAGGCCTACCCACACAAGTGAGGTAGCATTTCTATTGGGAGTCTTTGGGTAATGCTGGATGGGTGGAAGGTTGTGAATCCAAACAGATTCCAGAACTTTCCATCACAGAAATGTGAGGAAAATGTGTTTTTTGTTTTACAAAGTTTGAGATTGGTAAGGAATTCTGCTTGAACCGCTGAAAGGAATTACAGCAAGTTTGGCACAACGTTCGATGTAGGTTCAGAAACCAAGCTTTTTATGACTTGGTGTAAATATGTTGAGTAGCTTCAGAGGTATTAAAGTTAAAAAATCTAGACGCTTGACCTGATCTTGCTGCAGCATTGGCCGGACTATGTGTGGAGGCCTAAAGATGTGGAGACAGTATTCCCTGTGCATAGCGGACAAGTCATGTCAATTGGACATGGAACTGTGACCTACTACCAGTGGTAATGTACTCCAGGGTCCACTGCCCCTCCTCAGCCCCACCCAAGGGCGGTACTCGTTGTGAGGCTTGAGGAGGGAGTCGTGGTTGTGCGTTCCTCTATGCTATTCCCCCACGGGTATACCCCAAACATGGGTTTTGTTTCTCGAGGAAGACTAGATTATGAGGGAGGGAAAATGGGTGGGAGTGAGGGGTATCTCTTTGACAAGTTGGGGTTGCTGCGGAGGGTAGGGGGGAGGGGAAGGGGGGGGAACTGGCGGCTGCTGGCATGATTGGGATGCAGTGGTGGGAGGGGGGCAGAGCATTGTTGAGGGGGGGTTCTTTACAGGGGGGGAGCAGTTGTTTGGACTGTGTGGTGTTGTGCTTCACCTGAGAAGAGATGGTACTACAGACAATGTTATGGCGTGGTGCAATTCTACAATGTTTTTTAGCTTATGGCGGGGATAGGGTCCGATGCACAACTGAGCTGTATGTCATGGAATATCAAGGGCCTTAATAATGCCAGAAAATGTCGGAATGTGATTGCTTACTTGGACCGTTACCAAGCCCAGATCGCCATGTTGCAGGAGACGCACATATCACCACAGACACGAACCACATTTGCAAGCAAATGGGCCAACGCCCGCATTTGTTCGTATTACTCCACTTACGCAAGGGGGGTGGCTATATTGATTAGGCGCAACGTGCCATTTCAAGTGTGTGGTGAATTATTAGATGTGGAGGGTCGATTTGCTATGATGTGGGGACGCCTAGGCCGCGACACTATTACATTAGTGAACTGTTATGCGAATCTATGACAAAATATCGACTACAAAAATATCGAGGTACAAAAATATCGCAACAAAAATATCGAGGACAATAATATCGGGATCCTATCTCTAACAAGGTAAGTAGAAAAATATCGAAAAAAATATATCGATGTCAAAAATATCGTTTTTTAGAAAATATAGTTTTTTTAAATTTAAATAAAATGTAATATTAACAAAATAATACTTATAAATATAATAAACATAGTTAAAAATATATTATAATATTTAAAATTAATAAATGATGTAATAAAAACTATTAATAATAAAAATATAATACATAGTATATACTTAATTAATATTAACTCTAAAATATTAATTTTAATAACTTGTGAATAAATTAAAATATAATACATTACAAATAAATGTATATACATAAAATAATAATATAAATAACAATTAATAACAATGTAAAACTAATTAAAAACATTAAGTAAATTTTGGATAGCGTACGGGTAAAAATTACTATTCCCACTCCAGAGAGTGCAACAGTAGGGAAAGTGTTGGGATAACGTAGGGGTAATAATTACTATTCCAACTCCAGAGAGTGCAACAGTAGGGAAAGTGTTGGATAGCGTAGAGATAAAAATTACTATTCCCACTCCAGAGAGTGCAACAGTAGGGAAAGTGTTGGATAGAGTAGGGGAAAAATTACTATTCCCACTTCAGAGAGCGCAACAGTAGGGAAAGTGTTGGATAGCATAGGGGTAACAATTACTATTCCCACTCCAGAGAGTGCAACAGTAGGGAAAGTGTTGGATAGCGTAGGGGTTAAAATTACTATTTCAACTCCAAAGAGCGCAACAGTAGGGAAAGTGTTGGATAGCGTAGGGGTAAAAATTACTATTCCCACTCCAGAGAGTGCAACACTAGGGAAAGTGTTGGATAGCGTAGGGGTAAAAATTACTATTTCCACTCCAGAGAGTGCAACAGTAGGGAAAGTGTTGGATAGCGTAGGGGTAAAACTTACTATTCCCACTCCAGAGAGTGCAACAGTAGGGAAAATGTTGGATAGCGTAGGTGTAAAAATTACTATTCCCACTCCAGATAGTGCAACAGTAGGGAAAGTGTTGGATAGCGTAGGGGTAAAAATTACTATTCCAACTCCTGAGAACGCAACAGTAGGGAAAGTGTTGGATAGCGTAGAGGTAAAAATTACTATTCCCACTCCAGAGAGTGCAACAGTAGGGAAAATGTTGGATAGCGTAGGGGTAAAAATTACTATTCCCACTCCAGAGAGTGCAACAGTAGGGAAAGAGTTGGATAGCGTAGGGGTAACAATTACTATTCCAACTCCAGAGAGCACAACAGTAGGGAAAGTGTTGGATAGAGTAGAGGTAAAAATTACTATTCCCATTCCAGAGAGTGCAACAGTAGGGAAAATGTTGGATAGCGTAGGGGTAAAAATAACATACTTATAAATAAATGTTTTATTTTAAATAATAAAAATATTGACTATTAAATAAATATAAACCATTTACAAATACCAATACATAATTATTAAAAACATGTGAACAAAATATATGTAATTAAAAAAATTAATAAAAATACCATTTAATAATAATTACTTAATAATTAATTAACAATTAGATAATTAACCAAACAATTAATTAAAGAACATTATTACTTAATTACATTTAAATGACTTCCCACCCTATTCCCCTATAAACCCACAACCCACTACAAAACATAATTATCAATTAATCAATTAATTAAAATTATTTACCAATTAATTAAAAATCATTATCAATGAATAAAAAATAATTTATAATTCCTACTAATTAATAATTAAGTTAGCATAATTAAATTACTTCCCACCCTATTCCCCTATAAACCCACAACCCGCTACAGAACATATTTATCAATTAATCAATTATTTAAAATTAATTACCAATTATTTAAAAATAATTACCAATTAATAAATATTAATTTATAATTCCTACTAATTAATAATTAATGTAACATAATTAAATTACTTCCCACCCTATTCCCCTATAAACCCACAACCCGCTACAGAACATATTTATAAATTAATCAATTAATTAAAATTAATTACCAATTAATTAAATATAATTACCAATTAATAAATATTAATTTATAATTCCTTCTAATTAATAATTAATGTAAAATAATTAAATTACTTCCCACCCTATTCCCCTATAAACCCACAACCCGCTACAGTACTAAAATACAAAATTTAATTAAATTACATAAAAATAAATTAAATACATAATAAATACATAATAATATACACAAAAATAATTTATAAATCGATATTAGTAACATCGAAATTATTAACATCGATATTACTGACATCGATATTTAAAACTTCGATATTACTAATATCGATATTAAATTTATCGATATTACTTACCTTCTATATTTTGTCCCATCGATATTTAAATATCGATATTTTGTCTGCATACCCTGTTATACACCTAATATAGATCTGCCAATTTTTTTTCCCACATTGTGGGGTAAGATCCTGGACGTAGGTTCCCGGCATGTTATCTGGGGAGGCGACTTCAACGTGGCACTGGTACCTCACCTAGATAGGGCAGACGGAGTGGCACACTACCAGCCTAGATCCAGAGAGGCCCTTGTGGGTGTGATCGCGGAAAGTAACTTGGTAGATAGCTGGCGATACTTACACCCTCTCCGGAAAGAGGGCACACACTTCACATCACTGACAGGCACATGGGCGCGATTGGATTATCTCTTTTTGTCTCGAGAGATGAGTGCGGGGGTGACTAGGGTGGCACACTTACCCAGGACATACTCTGACCATAGTCTGGTCCTGGTGCACCTACAGGTGCTCGGATGGGACAACCCCCGACCAGACTGGAGGCTACAACCTGCGGCCCTGTTAGACACAGTGTTCCGCACTGAACTTGGCGAGGAGATAGCTGCTTTCTTCCGTCGAAATAAGGGGTCTGTGGATTCGGTTGAAAGCATTTGGGAGGCATTCAAAGTTGCGATCAGAGGGTACTGCATATCGAAAAGCTTCGGAGTGCTACGCGATATACAACGCACAATACGCACACTTGACAGAGACCTGAAAGATCTGGAGGCTTGGATGGTAGCGGGAGATACTGCAGAAGCACATGCAGAGTTTAGGGATAAACTGACACGATATGAGGAGGAAGCGGCCAGGGAAGCCAAGTTCAGGGGGAAATATTGGCAGGTGAGAAAATACTGCGAGGGAGAATGACCTTGCAAGACCCTCTCAGTGGTGACACGTACTCCTCACACTCATAATACAATTCTCGAAGTCATAGATGAACAGGGACAAACAGTTAGGGACACAGATGACATATTGACCGTTTCCATGTCTCATTATCATGCGCTCTATACCACGGCCACGACCAATGATATACTTTATGATGACTTCCTGGGGACATAGCTCTTTGCTGGCTCAGTGACGCGGACAGGGCCTTCCTTGTCGCCCCTTTTGAATTGGATGAAATCAGAGATGCCGTTATGTCACTCAAAAATGGTAAAGCACCCGGCCTAGACGGAATACCTGCTGAGTTCTACAAAGCATATATAGACATAATGGCCCCTGTCCTCCGAGAGGTCTTCAAAGAGTCTTTAGCTGATGGGATCCTTCCCCGCTCAATGCGAGAAGTCGTGATTACCTCACTTTGGAAGCCTGTCAAGAGCCCCAACACCTGTGACTCTTACCGCCCACTCTCGTTATTAAATTGTGATGTAAAAATACTGGCAAAGGTGCTGGCCACCAGGCTGTCCCTCCTGATGACCCAAATTGTATTACCTGACCAATCTGGGTTTGTCCCTAGTCGATCCACCTCCCACAACCTACGCACGTTATTCTCCCTGCTCCGTACGGTGCACCCTGATCTCCCAGTTGCGGCGTTTTTTTTAGATGCCACTAAGGCCTTCGATTCGGTCGAATGGCCGTACTTATTCTCCGTCCTGACCCGTATGGGATTCCCTAAATTATTTATCTCCTGGATTCAGTTACTGTATACGCAACCATCAGCGAAAATACTGGACAATGGACGCCTCTCTCCCTAAATTGCGATCAGGAGAGGCACCAGACAGGGATGCCCACTATCCCCTCTCCTTTTTGCAATAGCCGTTGAGCCACTGGCTTGCAGATTGCGTCAGTTGCACCGAGAGGGAGCATTTCGCTGTTTCCAGCGTCAGATTGATGTGTCATTATATGCAGATGACATTACTCTATTTGTCAAAGACCCGGCACATAACTTGAACCCTCTACTGAGGGAATTTGTTGTCTTTTGCAGACTGTCTGGAGTGCATATCAATTGGGCTAAGTCGCAATTCTACCCCCTTACGGATGCGGTTGCTGAATTCCCACTTGACTTTCCTTTAGAATGGTGTCGGTCGGACTTACGTTACCTTGGTATCCAAATCGCTCTTGATAAAGACGAAACATTGTGCCTGAACTACGGTGTTGCGATCACAAAACTTACCACATCGGTTGATCGCTGGATTTCCCTTCCCCTGTCCATGGGGAGGGCATCACTTATTAAAATGGTGGTGCTACCCCGCTTTTTGTATCTTTTTCTTAATATTCCTTATTACCCAGGTGCGGTTTTTTTTAAGACATTGAAGACGGAACTGTGTCTATTCTGGGGGGGTAAACACCCACGACTGCGATGGTCAATACTGACTCAGCCATATGATCAGGGGGGCTTTGACGTACCCGATTTCGAGGCTTACTATGTATGTGCGCAGGTGCATTACGCTTATTATTGGATGATCCCCACACCTTATATGCCTCAACTGGCATGTCGAAGACTGGATCGCAAATCCCCTTCCTCTGAATGCGCTCATACATTGTCCAGTGACGTCCATAGAAACACCATTTACCACTGTTACGTGCACTATAGATCCATGGCGTCGCATGGCTAAGATGCTGGGCTGCGCCCTGCCATATTCTCCTCGGATGCCTTTGGCATACCACCCTAAGCTTGCGCTCCTACGAGAGCAAGGTTTCCAGTTGCTCTGTCGGTGCCTACAGGCCACCTGTTGGGGCAACCTCTTCACCAATGGTCAGTTCAACTCTGCAGATCTGTTTTTTAAATCTCACAACCCTACTCCACTTGATTCATTCTACTACATGCGACTGCGCCAAGGGATGAAGGAGATTCTGCCTGACTTTCCCAGTGAACTTGAGATCCTTCCTCCCCTACACTTCATGCTATGCTCACAGGATGGCTCGCATTTGGTGTCGGGCATATATCGACAAGTCAGGGCGTCCAGCCTGGGACTGGAGAACCCGGCCCGATCCCACTGGGCTGCTGACCTGGCAACAGAGGTCACTGACGTGCAGTGGCTTTATTGCTGTGACCTAACGGCTAGGATATCCGCCAGCTGTAGGCTCAAGATGATCCACTACAAGTTCTTACAACGGTTGTACTATACGCCGGTCAAAAAATACAAGTTCCGCTTGTCCAGCGATGATAGATGTGAGCGCTGTCACGCGGAACACGCTGGATTCCTACATTTGTCCTGGGAATGTCCCTTGGTCCATGCCTACTGGCAACAGGTGCATGTTGCCCTCGAATCCATGATCGGAGAACCGATAAGCCCTGACCCTTTACTGATGCTCCTGGGATACACACCTCACATCCCTAAGACTTGTAGGAAACTCCTGGATATTGCTCTGCTTCTTGCAAAACGTCGAGTGGCGTGTAGATGGGGTCGTGGCAGGGCCCCGAAGTTTAAGGACTGGCTTGCAGACATGACCCATTGTCAGGAACAGTCCACCATTTGTGCTGAAACACTTCCGATCTCCAGTAGGCCTAGCGACATCTGGGGTCCTCTTATCACATATATGCTGGCCCAGGGGAGTGAGGACGATGGTTCGACTGGGAGAGAGATACGGACTGGCGCAGGCGGACATGTGGAATCTGCCTGACCTGTTATGTAAAACTACCTGTAGATAGGCTATACTTCTGGAAACTGACTGCATATGTGAATGTATGGATGATTATTTCACACAACTTATTATTGTTTACTGTTACTCTGCATGGAGGCCTAGCCACTTACCTCTATACACCTTCGTAATAAGCTGGAATATGATACTCATATAATGTACTATGGCCGATAGATACTGTCCCTGATTGACATACACTGTATTTGATATTGTGACCTTCCCCCAACATATGATGTTGTTGTATTGCCATGAAATGTCTGATTTGTATGAAACAGGTGTTAATGCTACGCGCCACACTGCCAACCTTTGACTTGTTTTGCATTGAAAATCCCAAAAATAAAGTTTATAAAAGTTAAAAATCTAGATATCTAGGGACGCAAGAAATCTTTTATAAAAAAGATGCATGGGCTCCCACTGTTTTTTTTTATGAAGACCCCAGGTGGGCCAACTCCCTGGGGCATATTACAATCAAGGTTCATGGGGCTCCCTCCTAGGCTTTTGAAAAGCCATGGGGACTGCTACCTAGCCGGGGCACTTAAGCACACAAATGCAGGGGGCTTGCGCAGCCCCCGCAGCCCCAGGGACCACCCTCTCCCAGGGGCACTGAACAATATAAACATGGGGAACCCGTTCAGTCCCCTGGTAGCCCTAGGGTCTGCCACCTCCCTGGAGCACATACATTATTTAAGAAGGAATGTTGGAGTGGCCCTACTGCCTCCCCTGCTGCCCCGGTGACAACCACTTCCCCAGGACAGAAAAAGTATATTTGTGGTGGAGCCACGTGGCTCCCCCGGGTACAGCTACCTCCCTGGGGCACAAACAGAATAATGGGAGGGTGTCCATTGTGGACCCCTGGCCCCGGGGACCACCATCTCCCCTGGGCTAAATACTTGAAAGAGGGGGGCCAAGTGGCCCTACTTGTGGATCCGTAGATGGCCTGGGTGCTTTTGCAATATCACAGGGAGGCCCCCTCCTGGGACATTGATGTTTGCCATGGATTCTAGCAAATGCTGCTCCGCTTTCATCAAGCGAGAACATTAAAAATACTCTCACTTGCAAAAAGCAGTGCAGAATTGCTTTGGGACAGAGGGAGCTGCATGTTTATCAGCTACCTCTGTCCAAAATCAATGCAAGCTTCTGCAGGATGCAGGGAGCAGGCAGGGACCGGGGTGCCCCCTCCCCGTATTTACAAAAAAAAGAGGGGCCCAGCAGACCACCATTCAAGTGATTTTTGAACTTCCGAGGGGGTCGTAAATTGCGATCTACCCCATTAATATTCATGAGGTAGGTCATTTGCGATCCCCTAGGAATCGCAGGTGTTAAACACAATTTCATGCATTCTATTTTCCGATTTTCTTTTTGCGAATCGTAAGAATTTGCAATTAGGAAATTGCAAAAATGGATTGTTGAGGCATCTGACCCTGGGTTCTTAGTTGAGAGGAGTGGAAGCACCACTCTAATAATAAACACATTCCTTGTCTGGGTGAACCACAAAAGTCACTAAGTAAGCCTATGCTTATCCTCTAGAACCCTAGCACAAAAGGACTCATGCTTAATTTAGTGGTAATGTGGATAGCACTTATTCTGCACTCAAACAAATAAAGTGATAAAGTGAAAATACTATAGAAGAAAGATCCCAAATCCTTCTACGTCACTGGAGCTTCATGTCGGCAGCCATCACAGGCTACTGCTGCTGATGCTGGTTCTTGAAGGGGACGCAAAGAGCAGGTTGTCACATGAGATTCATGTCAGCGGGCATCGCAGATGGTTGCCAGGCGACATGAGGAGTACATTCGTAGTTGCACAGGGACAAAAACCTTATCTTCACCAGGAACTCGGGACTTGTGGTTTTCAGGCAAGAAGAGAACACTCTGATGGCAGTTGAGGGTCACAACCTGGATATGCACCTCTTAGGGATCAGCAGTCACTCCAGCAGAGGCCAGCACCAGGGCTCAGGCCGGTCCATGCAGGACCAGTCAGTGCTGGTCGGCTTGACAGTTGCAGGAAGACCTCTGGAAGCTTATATTTTCCCTGTAGCTCTAACAGGAGAGTTAACTGGCACTTTGAATAACTTATGTGGAGCCTGAGCTCAAGTCAAGCAGGTCCAATCTTCTTTCCTCAGACAGCAGGACAGTCCTGTTCCTGAATCGTCCACAGGATCAGCAGTGTTCTGATGAGAGGTTTTGAAGGTGCAACTTTTATCCTCAGTGCCAGCCTGCAGGTGAGGGATGTCCCCTCTGTATACTACCAGCTCACTGACTAGTAATATTTTGTTAGGTTGTAAGGCTGATCAGCAGATTTAAAACCATCACCACTGACATTGATTAGATGCAAATATATTTCATAAGCATTTATTCTTTAATACTATTTGATAGGTCGACAAGCCTAGCCCGAATGTAAACATATGGTAGATATCTCTAGGTGGTGAATAGTGTTTGAACAGAAGACAAGTAATCCTTCTTCCTTTTCACCACAGCCTGTATGTTTTCCTCTTGTACTGTACCACTACCCAGGTTCAAAACACGGATGTGCAACCTGACAGCCCTCAAACACAAGACCCACATTAAAAGATGGAAGGAACAGCAGTGTTTAATAGCAACATCTCTTTCCCAAATGAGCAGCAAAAAACAAAAATTACTAGAAAACCTAAATGTGCGCAATAGTAAACAAAAATAGAGATGCCTATGGAATTTTGAGGACAATAAAATACCGTAAAAAAATTTATTTAAGAAAATCACAAATTAGGTAAGGCGTAACATTTACAGACTAGAGCTCCTAACACTTAAAACACTTCACACTCAATTACCACATTTCTAGATGTTTTAAACATAAATCAATCACCAAAGAAAATTAAAAATGTAAACTTAAATCATAACCTTTTTACTAAGCAAGGAATCATCTAAGCAGGTACATGGTGCACAAATATCTTTGGGTACTTCATTGAAAGCCAAGAACATGTTTGCCATAGAAAACATTATAGATATCAATAAAATAACATACTCAAATGTGTGTGTGTGTGATTATTTATTTTCTTACCTTGATAATTCACACTGTTTACTAAGAAATAGATCCAGTTATTTTGCTACACTTCCAACTGAATTTCCAGGAAAGTCATGTGTGTTCCATTGAAATAAATTGAGTGCAATGTTACAGTGAAAAGTGAAGCTGCATATTTTTCATACAGATGGGATCAAAATTCCCAAGACACTCATTAGCATAACTTAGCAGTAAAGTCTCATCATTTGTCCTCAGCATGTATTGTATTGTATTGTAATTGCATTTATATAGCGCTTACTACCCCTGACGAGGCGTCGAAGAGCTTTTTCGGTGGGTAGCACGCTACTCCGGGACCCATAGAGGATTAGTGTTGAATTAGTATAGTGAAACATGCAAGTACATTTTAAGTGGTGGATAGGTTAGTCAGTTATTTGGATCTGGAATGATAGCAGAAGGATAGAGGAGGACAAAGGTTTGTATTTATTTATCGCTTGTTGACGCACGCTATTCCGGAAGCCTATAAAGGATTAGTGGTGAATTAATATGGTGAAATATGAGGTAATTTCAGTGGTGGATATTAGTCTGTTACTTGGATGTGAGAGGGATAGCGGAGGGATAAAAGGGGAAGAAAGATTAGCATTCATATAGCACTTGTTACCCCTGATGGGTATTGAAGCGCTTTTCTGGCGAGTAGCACGCCACTCCTGAACCCATAAAGGATTTGTGTTTAAAATTAGTATAGTATAAATATTAAGTAATTTGAGTAGTAGATATGTTATTCAGTTATTTGGGCAGTATATTAGAATAGTTGAATATGGAATTTGAGAAGTGAACATGTTAGTCTGTTAATTTTGATTGAAAAGGATAGTGGAGGGATTAAAGAGTGAAAGTTTTTTTTTTTTTAAGTCTTAGCAGTAGGAAGAGAAATGAGAAAAAGGGCAGCATTTCTGGCCCTAGTCCCGACCAGTCTCGAACAGGCTCAAACAGGCAACTACCCTTGTCCTCTCCCCCCTTAGCCTCGATGCCCGGGGTGAGACACACTAACCCTGGCCTTGTGTAGCCCTAGTAATCAGGTTACCCCTTCAGCCAATGGGAACCCTAGTCCTAACACTATCCAATCACAACACTAGCCCTAAAATCTAGAACCAATGGGAGACCAGGACCTTACTGCCAATCTTAGCCCTAGTCCAAGCACCCAATCAGTTAAAAAACCCTGATCTCTGCGTCCAATAAAGGCCTTAGCCCTACCAGTAGTCCCAACCCAAGTCCAAGCAGCCAATGGTACAGGTAGCCCTAGTTCCTACTTCCAATAGAAATCCTAACCCTAGCCCTAGTCCCAACCCTACAATGATTGAATCACAGACCCAGAAACCAATCAGAACACTCAAATACCCAACCAATGAGGACATAAACCCTAACCCAATAGAAATACCAGATACAACCACCAATCAGTGTAAACATGTGCCAACCACTAGCAGACCATATAAGGTCCCAGCAACGTCAGACAAGGTTTGCTGGCCAGGGAGTTGGAAGTTGCTTTTCCTGTTCAGAATCTCCTAGGAGACAGACAGGCTCAATCCACACTTTGGACTTCTTCAGGAAAAGGCTTCACTAACTCGAAATCTAACAATACTGTTTGAATAAAACTTTACTCCCCCTGCTGGCCAAAAAACTAAGTGCACAGGCCCCAGTAATTACAGTTTAAACAGCACACAGGTCTTAGCACAGAACAAAGGAGACATTTGGAGGGAAAACAGATTTGTCACCAAGGAATGAGAGGGACAAACCATCCTACCCGCTGCCTGAACGGTACCATCCTACCCGCTGCCTGAACGGTACCATCCTACCCGCTGCCTGAGGTCTGCTAGTCAGAACCTGCTAATAATCCCCAGATTCAGACTGGCTACCAAAGGAGGAAAATCTCTTTTCGTCCGGGGTGCTAGGGCCTGGAACAAGCTTCCACTTTACCTTAGGTCACTGTCCCATGAAACTCAGTTTAGGAAAGCATTAAAAACTTGGGTGTTCTCTCTTACAGATACGGCCTGAATAGCATTGGTGTAAAGTGTAAAGCGCTTCCATTAAGTTGATTTCTTTCCCTCAACTGTGTTATCTGGTTGTTTGAGCGCCAAGATACTCCTTGGAGTGGTAGGTGCGCTATAAAAGTGTCCCTTACATGCACATTACATTTACAAACTACATAGAATGGACTGCAAATCCCACAATTCAACACGTTAAATGCAAGCAATCATGGGCAGGGAAAACCACAAGTTTAAAACACAAAACAGGTGATAAAATATGCAATCACAGGCAGGTCAAAACTGCAATTTTAAACTGTAACAACCACATGCAAAGACAGTAATAACAGAAAGGGAAAATCGTTTTTTAAACAACTTTTGTTTTGGGAAGAGACAGCACTAGTCTGTCTCCTTACCACATAAGTGTGCATGGATTTGGAAAATACATAGGCCTTTAGAGGTAGAACAATGTTTAAATTCTATTTAAGTTAAATATTACCATAATGGTTTAGATTCAAAACAATAGAGATATCCTATCCATCTTATTCCAAGTGTCTTTATAGTCTAAGGCACTTGTAATATGGCAGAAGAAGTATATGTCACATTTTGATTGAGTATCCCATCCACCATACTGAAAAAAGACCCTCAGACAAGCAATCTAATACATAAATTAACTTACCAGTAAATAAATTGTGTGTCTTGTAAAGCGCACTGCTACCCGCACCGCAGGCCTCGTAGCGCTATAGACCGCTAGGGAACCCGTCCTGGCTTTCCCTGTGAGATAGTCCCTCCTGGGAGTCTCCAAGGTGAAACCAGGCTTCCCCGGCGTTTGTGAGGGGCCGTTATGGAGATGAGGCAAGCTTAATGCCCAGAGTTGCCAAGTGTGATCCCTGGTTAGAGTAGGCACCGAGGTGAGAATTATCGAGTCTGCTGACCCTGGTCCAAGACCCTGCCGCGTTGGGAATCGAACCCTGGTCCCAGGCCGTTCTCTGCTCTCGGGTCTGCCGCCTCTAACCAGTGAGCCACACCACTCCACCAGTGAGCCACACCACTCCACAGTCAAGCTCACTAATAAATGTCAATGTTTAAAGAAATTGCACTTCTCCTGAGCTAACACAGCTTCAACCTCCTCCTTCAAAGTCTCCAAGGAAAGTGACCACTGCGCCTGAGATCTAGAACTCTCAGCCTCGGTGTCCTAGGCAGCACTAATGGAGCCATTATGACACTATCAGCAACCCTCTGCTTGTTATGTTCCCATTTTTGCTACCTGGCAATGCTGATGATGTCACAGAAACAGAATCTGCAGAGGGTGGAAGATGAGTTGAGAATCCTGGTGTGAGGGAAATTACAACAAACAACTGAAGCAGGATTTCCCTTAAAGAAAATGCAGAAAATGTCACAGCTGTTTAATAAGGGAATGCCCACAAGCTTTCCAATCCACTTTAGCTTTGTTCCAGTGTCACAGTGTCACAGAACCCACGTCTGTACTTACAGTCTGTCACGGAAACCAAGCTATACCTGTCTGATGAGCCCTACCTGTGTGAAACCAGTCTTGGGTCAAGACAGATTTGATTTTGACTGGGCCCAAACTGAGGTGGCATGGTATGGAAAATAATGATGGATCAGGATGAGATTAATTCAAGCATTACATCCATCACTTTCTGTACGCTAAATTTGGAAGGACAAAATGCATAGAAGGTCAATTGGTAATAATACTTAATCTACTTTTCTGTGTTCTCCTAAGTCTCTGCAGGACAGTAGGATCTGCTTACTAGGGTTACCCCCACTTTTTGCTGGTGCTTCACGGTTTTTCTACTTTAGTTTATCTAGGGGCCCTGCTATTCAGGACCCCAGCCTAGCTGCTTACTCTCTAAATTGATTGCATGTACTTTAGGTACCCTCCAGTTTGGTTACTGAGGTAGCCTTGTGAGTCCCTAGTATATGGTACACTAGGTACTAAGGGCATAGGTACCCCAGAGGCCTACCAGGGGCTGAAGCATGTATTATGCCACCCCTGGGAAGCTTTCCAAAATGGAACCACAGGACTGCTACTGCAGCCTGGGTAAGGTGGTGCATGCAGCCCTTAGTAAGATATAGGTTACCTATAACTACCTTTAATCACTGACACACATAAATCTATCAGTCACTCCTATGGCAGGCCTTATCAATCCTGTGAGTGCTTGGTTTTGTGTGAGAGGGTGCATATGCATGAGCTGGCCCCCTCTGCAGCTTTCGGAGTCTATTCTCTGAGGCTGTTCTGTGATGCAGCCAGACCATATACTCTTAAGTACATTATAACCTCATTGTAAATGCTAACTTTGGAATGGCTGCATGGAACATGTGTTTGATTTTAAACACTTTGGAATCCTACCCCCCTCGCCAGACCTGGTGGCGGGGGTAGAATTCCACCCTTCTAGAGGGAGAGACATGTGCACACTGGTCTAACTGGTAATAGTTTAAAAGAGCCCTGGCACATGGATGAGACAGAATGGCAGGAGGCCCTGGCCTCACCCCGAGAGGTGGGAATCCCAGCCAGACTCAGGTTGGTGCAATAAAAAATTCTTCACCGTTCCTACCTCACTAGGCCTACACTCCATAAAATTGGAAGAACACAACACCCTTATTGTTTACGTGGCTGTGGGGAGGAGGGTACCTTTTTCCATACGGTCTGGGACTGTCCATTTATAATGGATTATTGGCGCAAAGTACTTCGTACGATATCCCAGACCCTACACGTCTCTTTGCTACCTGAGCCTAGAAGATGCCTTCTCAACATATGGGAAGCCAATGATCTGGCGAGACATGGTCAAACTTGGGCGACACTGGGCTACATGGTTGCAAAACGTAACATAGCACAAAAATGGGGAGCCACTGACCGACCATCACTAGAGTCTTGGTGTGGAGACATGGACACCACAATGATCACGGAAAGAACAGTATATGAAAAGGCGTGGAAAAAACCCGAGATCAGAGACACTGACGAAGTAGAGCAAAAGCTAACCGTGCTTCAACATACTCTGACGGTAGCTATCGATAAAATTGCCCCTTTGAAAACATTCAGACAGTTTCCGGTGGCCAAACAGGAAAAATGGTACACCGAGGCCCTAAGAAAAGAGAAACAAGAATGCAGAAGGATAGAGAAGAGATGGAGGAAATCATACTCTGAGGAAAATAAAAAAGCACATCGCGCAGCCCAAGCTAATTATTATAAACACATCAAGGCTGCCCGCAAAAACAACATCGCTCAACAGCTCATGGAAGCTGATAATTCTCCTAGAGAATTGTATAGGATTCTTGACACTTTTGTTAAACCTATAGCATGTATTTGCCCAGATGACTTCTCACTAAGTCTATGTGAAGAAGTGTCATCTTACTTTGAAAATAAAATAGAATCCATTTATGACAAAATCCTAGGATCTCAACCTAATAGCGATTCTCAAAAGGCCTCCTCCCTCAATGAGAACACTAACCTTACCTTAACTACATTCCCCCCTATAAACATCGAAGAGCTTGACACAATAATGACTCAAGTCAAATCTGGATCTCCGGATGACCTTATTCCCGCCAAAATTTTAACCCCACTTCGTACCCTGTTAGCTCCCTACATTCAGGATATCATCAACCAGTCTCTCAAAGAGGGAAAAGTACCAACTGAATGGAAGAGAGCAGTGGTGAACCCAATCCGCAAGAATGCGGCCCTTCCTTGGACGGAGCTCTCCAACCTCCGTCCTATCTCGCTCCTACCCTATTACAGCAAGATGGCCGAGAAACATGTTAATGCACACCTGTCCAACTACATCGAGGCAGCGGGCGGCCTAGACCACTCACAATCTGGTTTTAGGCCCAACCATAGCACCGAATCAGCCCTTCTGTCAGTGACAGATAACATCAGAATGCTACTTGACAGAGGGAGCTCAGTGATTCTGGTGCTATTGGATTTGTCCGCTGCCTCGACACGGTGTCGCATGAAGTTCTTCTCGGCCGTCTGAAGGGAGCTGGAGTAGAAGGGACCGCCCTTGCGTGGCTGGAAAGCTTCCTTGGAGACAGACAACAAGGGGTCAAATTAGGCTCCTATAAATCTGTCTGCAGGAAGCTTACCAAGGGGGTGCCACAGGGCTCATGTCTAAGCCCCACGTTATTTAACGTATATGTGGCCCCCCTAGCAGAGATCATTAGATCTCACGGGTTTTCACCCATCTCTTATGCTGACGATACTCAGCTGCTTTTCCCCTTTCAAACCGTTACACCCGCAGTCATGCAATCTTTCCAAGACGGTATGAGAGCGGTGGCAGGTTGGATGGCCCAGAACTTTCTCCAATGCAACGTGACCAAAACTGAGGTCATGTTGTTTGGAGGGGCCTCCCTGCTCTGGTCCCCGGAATGGTGGCCACCTGAGCTCGGACCTGTCCCAGTGCCCAAGCAAACCATTAAGAATCTGGGGGTACGCCTGGACCAATCCCTGATTATGAAAGATCATGTCAATCAGGTTGCGGGAACGTGTTTTCGCACAATTGGTCTTTTACGGCGTATCTTCCCCTTCCTACCAAACATCCATAGGAAGACGCTGGTTCAGGCACTAGTCCTTGGACGAGTGGACTACTGTAATAGTCTACTCATATCTGCCAACCAGGAACAACTTTGCAGACTACAGGTAGTACAGAACACCGCGGCAAGACTCATCCTGAATGCTCCCCCCCGCACTCCTTCCTGCCCCCTCCTCTCCCATCTTCACTGGCTCCCGGTGCAACAGCGGATCCATTTTAAACTTTGCTGCATTATGCATAAATGCATCTACGGTTCTGGTCCCAAATATCTGAAAGATATCTTTCGTCCTTACTCTCCTGGACGTACCCTACGCTCCAGCAACACTATGTTGCTATACGTCCCTAAAGTAAACAGAGCAAGACAGGGTGGTCGTGCCCCCTCCCTTAAAGGTCCAATGCTGTGGAACTCCCTCCCCCCCCAGCTAAGACAAATTCCTCATCTTCTTAACTTTAGGAATAAATTGAAAACATACCTATTTACACAGGATTAACTTAGCTCCCCCTCTGCCCTTTTCCCGACCTACAGTTTTGCTTTATCTCTCTCAGAAGCCACGCGCGGAGATACCCCTTCGGGGCTGATTCATGCGCGCTACAAGACTATAAATAAAATAAATAAATATGTAAACAGGGATTGCCCGGGGAAATGGACAAAGATCTGGGCAGCCTGGAACACTTACAGGGGGGACATATGCGAGCCTATTGCTGATATAGATCAAGATGACTCTGATGATGAGGACTCCGGAGATTATTAAGCGGGTGGGATGGGGATTGTTGTATCTTAGATTGTTACTACTTACCAGAAATGAGCTTGTGCAAGGATATAGTCGTGACCGGATTGTTGTACTGAAAATGATAATGGACTTTTTATGTATGTGGACAGCTGCTCCTTTTCATGTTGTAAAACCAATAAAAACATTTAAAAATAAATAAACAAATAAAACAGAACACTTTGGAAAGACAAAAAACAAAAAAAAACAAAAAAGAGCCCTGGCATCACAAAATGGATGCTACAGACACGAGTCTGACCTCCTGCTGCTGGACGAAACTCCGGCAGGGGAGGCCTGGGCAATAGGTTTCCTGTCACAGGGAGGTGTAGCCACCTCCCAGACAGGCTTTAGTGTATTAGGCTGGGTGGGTGCACTCCAGGAGTGTTTTTAAAGTCTGCACTGGGTGCACCTTTGGTGTCCCTGTGCATAGCCCAGTTCAAACCGGTTGCAGGGGCTACCAGCCCCTGCTCTGGGACACAACTGGACATAGGAAATGGGTGTAACCACCCTTCTTTCCAGACCCTCCCATAGGTGGGTCCCCAGAGTATGTCCAACCCCTTTTCTTAGTATAAGTGAGGGACCCCTGGCCACAGGACTTTAGATTACACCTGGACGAAACTCTAAAACTGAATCCTTGAACTTCGACGCTCTACTAAAGACTAGAGGACAGAAGAATCTCCCTTGGGGTCAAGGAGTGACTCTCCTGCTCAAGCAGGCACCAACAAAGCATCTTGCAGGTCTGCATTTCCAAAGCTCCTGATGGACTCTGAAGTGTTTGCGACACAAGAAGAGGATTTCCAGACTTCCCAGAGGCAGACATGAGTCCCCCGCAAAGCTGAGATCCGCAGCCCTCACAAGTGACGTGCAACCAGAAACCCTGGACACCATGCACATTTGCTAAGTGCATTAACTTCCCAAACTTTTCTGAAGTTGAGCTTTGGGTTACTTGTAGCCCAATCCCGAGCATCATCTGCACCAAAGATTGTGGGCCTACACTCCACGAGTGTTCGGTGAGCCCGCTTCTTGAATTTCCACTTAAGGCTGCTTCGCGATCCCTGGTCTGTCGACTGGTGGGTCCCCTCAAAGGTCGCTCTACTTTTCCTTGGGCTTCCTTGGTTGCTACAGACATGTCCTGACTCTCCAGCACACGGTGAGTCCCGCAGACCTTGCTGGGTTGGACCGTAGCATTTCTTTGATTCCTGCATGGGTTGCTGTTGCCAAAATTGTTGGGTCCAATCCAGGCATCGACACCGCAGTACTCAACATCCTTCATGGGACAACTCAAATCCAGATCCTGGTTGTCGTCCACACCTCCTGGTCATCGTGGCTAAAGAGTCAAGCTTCACCTGAAATCACCCAACATCGGTGGGCATTCCACTATTGTGCCCCTGGTCACTGGCAAGTGACCCAGACTCTGTCCCCTCTGCTTTCAGGTTCTTCTCATCTTCAAACCTGGCTTGGATCACACCGGATACTTTCCACTTGGACGCCAGCAGCACTTTTCAGCAGATCGCCATTGAAAACGATGACAAACCTCAACACCAAAAGAAACCTATGCACCCGGCTTCCCTGGGTGAGGCAATTCGAGTACTCCGGTGCTCCCGTGAGTGTTGGCTCTAGAACCCCCTAGTTCTGAAGGGGTTTGCTCCAAGTCCTCTTCTAAGTATCCTTTATCTTTAAAATTCCAACCACGACTTTCCCCATAGAAGTTAATGGTGATTTGCGGCTGTGTCCACACACTGCACGCGCCCCCCGTGGGTCCCTTGTGTCACTACCGTGGGTGTTTCCTGGTGGCCCCAGCAGTTCTAAAGGCTCTAGGCCTTGTGTGTATGCAAGTCGTGGTTCTTATACCACTTTCTTAATATATGGTTTGGTACGCCCCTAGGTCTCAACGTATATTGTGCTAATTTACTGTGTGACAATAAGTTTACTGAATGTACTTTTGCCTCTAGCCTCATAAAGGGACTAGAGGGATGTGTTTAGAATAAATACATATATTTCACATATATATACCTGTTGTGGTTCTCCTTTCATTTGGTCATTTACGAGATTATAGACTGGTAAAACAAGCTGCTTTACATTCCTCCAAGACTTAGCCTGAAGGCTGCTCTCCACAGCTAGCACTAGGATAGCTTTCTATTAAAGTTATCTTTAACCAACCATCAATAAGGGTCATTTGGACTGGTGCAAGGTGTCCACTAGAATAGTGGACAGCATATGGCAGGCCAATTTCTGACTATCTCTCGATAAAAAAACAAACTGCTACCTCACTAGTGGGGTAGGCCTTTTGCCTACGACAGAAAAGGGCCCAACTGTCGGGTGCCCCACAAGACTTACCACTGCTTGTTAGGCGATTCCGCAGAGACGGCTAGAGCCACCGCCCCTGTACCCACCTGACCCTTGTGGACTGTAGTACCCAGCAGGGATGAGATGGAAGCAGGGAAGGGAGCCAGAAAAGAATTTAGAGGCTTGGTGTGGGGATGGAGCTTGGGTAGATCGTGGTGCCAACTGGGTAAACAGGAAAAGACCTGATTAGGAAAAGACCACACCTCCCGTGTTCAGCACAGACCCTAAAAACACATACAGAAACGGATATGCCTTTAGGGAACTCACCAGTGCTTTTGCAGCCCTCTGAACCAAGACATCAAATGAGCTCCAAAGGAAAAACCAAGGAAAAGCGCTCCTGCGCTATGATGCACAAATCAAGAGTTAAAGTACAACCCTAATGTGGTATGCCTGGGTGGCGAAGTAATCCAGGATAGAGCTCCTGTTCCTGAGGAACTGTACCCCAATGCTGCGCTCCTGTGCAGTGAGATACTTCCCCACTGTAAGGAAAATGAACAAATGCAGCGCTCCTTAACCCCAGGACAGCGCTCCTGCGCGGCTAGGGTTTAAGGACCAAAGTGTTTGCAACCCCCAGAATAGCGCTCCAGCGCGGTGTAGTCT
Organism: Lissotriton helveticus; assembly: GCF_964261635.1. NCBI lineage: Eukaryota > Metazoa > Chordata > Amphibia > Caudata > Salamandridae > Lissotriton > Lissotriton helveticus. The sequence goes on along the minus strand of NC_136059.1, from coordinate 1,245,252,338 downwards.
AATGACACAAACTAGCGCTCCTGCGCGTGACAAAGGCAAAAGAAAACAAACAAGCGCTCCTGCGCGGCGAGGGTAAGTAGATCAAGAAAAACGTTTAACACCCCAGAAGCAGCGCACCAGCGCCAGGACGAAGAAAACCAGAGTGCGCTCCTGCGTGGCGAGGGTCTGCAGTCTCCAGGATACGTCTCCGGGCTCCGTGGACAAACCGCGCATCCAGAAGTAGGAAGGAATCCGAAGCACTGAGCCGGCGGGAAACGCAATGTTTAAGCGTTTCCCCCGGAAGTGCTTCGGTGCGGAAGGTCAACAGCAAAAGACTGGACCGGGTGTCCACTTCCGCCCGGAAGTGAGTATCCCGGCTTTCTGTATGTGTTTTAGCCGGGAACGGCAATAGCCGCGAACGTGACACCAACACCCAACTTGGACACATCACATTTTTCCAGTGAAAAGGAATTTTTTTTTTACAATGTGCCTAACTGTGGGTTTTGAACCCTAACTCTGCCGTCACCTAGGGAAAACTATCAAAACTATACATTTTTTAAAACTAGACATCGAGGGAAATCCGGAATGGGGTGACTTGTGTGGCTCCAACCAAGTTCTGTTACCCAGAATCCCTTGCAAGCCTCAAACTTTGTAGAAAAAATAACACATTCTCCTCACATTTCCATGGTGGAAAGTTCTGGAATCTGCGTGGATCCACAAACTTCCACCCACTCCCAATAGAAATGGTACCTCAGTTGTGTGGGTAGGCTTAGTGTGCGGGACAGGAAAAGGTCCAATTCGCAACATGGACACCACATTTTTCAAGTGAAAACTGACCCTTCTTTTTTCAATGCGCCTAGCTGTGGATTTTGATCACTAGCTCAGCTGGCACTTAGGGAAACCAAGCAAACCTATACATTTTTGAAAACTAAACATCTAGGGTAATATAGGATGGGGGACTTGTGTGGCTCTCACCAGGTTCTGTTACTCAAAATCCCTTGCAAACCTCAAACTTTGTAAAAAAAAAAAAAAACATTTTCCTCACATTTCTGTGATAGAAAGTTCTGGAATCTGCATAGATACACAAACTTCCACCTACCCAGCATTACCAAAAGACTTCCAATAGAAATGGTACCTCACTTATTTGGGTAGGCCTAGTACCCGCAACAGGAAACGGCTCAAAACACAACATGGATACATTACATATTTCCAGTGAAAACTGACTTTTTTTGCAATGTGCCTAGCTGTGGATTTTGAACCCGAGCTCAGCCGGCACGTTGGAAAACCTAGCAAACCAATACATTTTTAAAAACTAGACACCCAGGGAAATCCAGGATGGGGTGACTGTGTGACTCTCACCAGGTTCTGTTACCCAGAATCCTTTGCAATCCTCAAACTTTGTAAAAAAAAAACTACATTTCCCTTACACATCTGGGATGGAAAGTTCTGGAATCAGCAAGAACCAACAAACGTCCACTCACCCAGCACTCAACAAAGTCTACCAATAAAAATGGTACCTCACTTGTGTGCATAGGCCTAATGCCCCCGACGGGAAACGGCCCGAAAAGCAACATGGATACATCATATTTTTCTAGTAAAAACGGATCTTTTTTTGCAACGTGCCTAGCTGTGGATTGATTGATTGTCATTTGAAATGTCATGAGTGATGTCCCAAACCATGTCATGAATGATGTAATATGTGAGGTCATAAGCAGGGCATGGTGGGGTGCAAGTTATGGTTGTATAGATAGCCCACTAACTATAACAGCTGAATTTCAATTTCACTGGTTTTGATTAGAGTGAAACCAGAGCCTAACTATAATGTCTGTGTAATTTGTCTTTTGTGTAAATATATATATATATGTTTGTTTAAACTTGCATGCGCTGGAGCTGCTATATATATTTATATATATATTTATTTTTTAATTTTTAATTTAATTTAATCCATTCATAGAGCGCATGGTTACACCACTGGTGTGTCCCCACGCTAAAACAGACTCACTGAAAGGAAGGAAGGCATAGTCAGCTATTCGTACCTCAGTTCTGAAGGACCTCTAAGCTGCTGCGGAGAATAACCAAGTCTTCAGGTGTCTACCAAACCCGGTTTCACAGGGCTCCATTCTTAGGTCCTCCCGTAGTGTATTACAAGTTTTGTCAGTAAGATATCTGAAAGAGCGTGCTCCCATTCTTGCTTTGTTAATTCTCAGTACATTTACCAATGCCCTATCTTTAGATCTTAAATTCCGGCTGGGGTATATTGAGTTATTAGAGGGTATAGGTACCGTGGGCTTCGATGACAATAGCACATTGCTTTGAATATGATTATTTTCTCAATCGGCAACCAGTGCAGTTCTGCCAAGGCTTTCTTTGTAGAAGCTCTTCTCGGAAGCCCTAGCACTAAACGAGCGGCTGCATTCTGCACTGACTGGAGTTTCGTCAGCCCCCTTTTGGATGCCCCTAGATATAGTACATTGCTGTTATCTAGTTAGGAGGTCACTAGGACATGTACAATAGTTTTCCTGGCATTCGATGGTAGTGAGTCGAGGAGTATTTTTAGAGTTCCGAAGCATTTCCCTACAACTTTTTGAATTTGACTGTTGAATGATAATATGGACTCAAACCACACTCTGAGGTTTTTCACCTCCATTTTTGGGATAGGTAGGTGGCCTAATATCTCTAGCCACCAGGCAGATGTCCAGATGTTTTGGGACTTGCCCACAATCATTACCTCGGTTTTGTTCCCATTCAGCTTTAAGCATTGATTTGCCATCCATGCTGCCACTCCCTCCAGACACATGGAAAATTGGAGAGCTGTTTGTTTGCTATTTTTAGACAGCGTCACAATCAACTGTGTGTCGTCAGCGTACGACACGATCGTCACATTATGCTCTTCTACAAGATCTGCCAATGGTCCCACGTATAGATTCAATAAGGTGGGTCTCAGTGTCGATCCCTGTGGAACTCCCTGAGGTAGAGGGATGCTCTTAGACAGGTGTGATTGTTGGGCAACTTGGAAACTTTGTGAAGAGAGAAAGGATGTCAACCACCATAATGCAGTACTTCTAATCCCGCGTTCCTCTAAGCTGAGGAGGAGCAGCACATGATGGCGGTATCAAAGGCCGCACTGAGATCCAACAGGATCATTGCTGCTGTCTGCCCTTCATCCACGTATTTTCTCATTATATCCATGGCCAAAAGTAGTGCTGATTTTGTGTAGTGTGCAGCTCTGAGGTTCCGTGACGATTTTACACGTGTTTTTAACATTGTCGTAAATACATAATTTTGGTATCAGTGAACCGCAAATGATCCATTTAATATATCCTGGTGTTTTCGCTATGCTACGAGCAAGAGCACTCCTGTTACAAACACATTTCTGTTCTACCCGTGGCATCCATCTTAGAACACGGAAGCCATTTTGTATTCCTTGCCCTCACATAGTCAATGGACAAGCAATGACCCCTTTTCATTTAAGGACACGTAGGCTTTAGCCGGCGATTCACCTTGCTAGTGACACGTGCACCTTAGGCCAGCAACGCTGTAGCAGCATGACTCGGCAAGAACTGCCTCCCCAGCCTGAGGCCAGTCCTGCTATACTGGTTCTTGTGTTCGTTGGCCTGATCATGATTAGGCGGCCGAAACTGGTAACCGTGCCCATTTACGACCCACAAACATCTCTTATCCTGTCTTTCTATCTTCTGCACCTGGCTCTGCTCCTTTCCTTCTGGGCCTTTATTAGGGGGAGGTAATGAAATTTACGATGAGGCGGTCCGGGTCTTGAATGAGAAATTGACATGGGATTATGATGGAATAGTGGGAACCCCTCATTCGTAATGTTTTGACATCAGATACTGTTGACGATTCCTGTGCAACGCCAAATATTTATTGTTTAAGACACGAATGTTTAGAACTGTGGTAACATGTAAAGAATTTGCCCCGAGCAGAATATTTAGTATATAAGGAACAACCCTCTTTGTACAAATTGAACAGGCTCCTAGACACTGCCCGTGTGCAGTTTCTGTGACTTCTGTGTCCCTGCAGTAATAAACCTTTGGTCTTTGACGCCACCATCGAGAAGCCCGTGTTTCTGTTTGTTTGTGCACCAAGACAGGTTGAACTCCGGGGTCTTCGGGTGTTGTCCCTGACACCTCTGGACGGAACCAAAAAGTCCAGAACTCCAATTGGCGCCCAACGTGGGGTGACGTCATTCGGTACCGGTCCAAAAGCCTGAAGAGTTCGAGGAGCTTCGTGTGAAGATTTCAGAGGGAGGCGCCCCACTTCATCGATCCCGGCATATCGCAAAAGTGGCCCCGACGTTCTCTTCCGCGAGGGTTCCCGTTCAGACGGCTGCAGTGGTCCGTTGCCTTGACCGTCGCCCTGTCTTGGACCCGAGGTGCAGTCCTTAGTACGGCGAGACGTGACGGGTTTCTCCTTGGTGACGTCTTCAGTGCCTCAGTTAAGTATTTTGTGAGGGTTGCTCCTGTTTGGATAATCCTTTTTAGTTCTCAGTTCAGTTCAGTTCTGTAAGATTATCACTGGTTATTCTGGTTACGATAATCATTCTGTTCAGTTCAGGTATCGATACATTTATCAGTTCTGGTAGGCCTAAGTTCTTGGTTCGAGTGCGCATCTTTTCTGTTTGTGTCTTGTTTGTTTTGTGTTCCGGATTATAAAATGGTAAGTCGGAAAAATTGTATGTTGTCTTGTTTCAGTTGCAACAGTGATTCCCAGTTGGAGAACTCGTGTTTGGTTCCTCCGATTGGAACTCCCCTTTATGATCTATATTGCAAATTTGGTGTGGGCCCTATCTCTTATAACGAGGTATGGATCCACTATACAGAGAAAGATGGTGTCCTTAGTTGGCCACTACATGGTAGTTTTGAACCTGAAGTTCTCGATAATCTAGAAAGAAGGTTGTTTAAGAAGAAAGCCCGGCCGGCAATGTTTGATTCTTTCCGTTATTGGCGAAAAGAATCTAAACAGAGAGAAATTAAAAAGTTGAAGAAAGAACAGAAAGAGCAAGAGTTGACTTTAGAACAGTCTGCTAAGCAGCTGCAACTCAACGAGTCTGAGAAAGCGATGGAGGTGGCCAATAGAGAGCGTAATTTAGCGATAGACAAGTGCTATCCTGCTTTGCCATCGAGTACAGCTAAGATAGTAGAGGACCCTGAAAAGGATCCCCTGTTGTCTTACTTGTTACGATCACCCCCACCGTATGCACAGGGTGCTACGGCTCCACCTATACCGAATGTTCAATTACCGGTTGCTGGACAACCTGGTGTCCCTGTTCCCGCTCCCCTGAATCAAGTTCCTGTACCTCCTGTGGTCAATATTAATGTTCCTTCGACAACCCCTCTTCCAGGGTTGCCGGCTTCTTTACCTATGCCTGTGTCGCTCACACCTGCTAGTCCACAGGCTATTTTGCCTGCTACTCCTACTGTTCCTGATCTATCTGTTCCAACTGCTACTCTATTTACTGCTTCTGCTAATATTATGACTCCACTTTCTGTTCGTCGGAGAATCACTGATTCTGTCTCTAATATTCTATCTCCCTTCTATAAAACTCTGATTAAGACTCCTACCTCTGACTCTGTGCAGAGACGTAGTCAGCTTCCCAGTACTGAAGAAAGAGGAATATTAGATTCCACAGCTCTTAGATGGGTTTCAAAAGTTGGAAGATATAATGTACAAGATGTATTAGATACATTTATGCAATGGAATGAACCGACACAACGATATGTGTTCGATGAAATGTGTTTCCTTCTACGTGAGGAATTGGAAGAGGATGACCCTGAATCAAATCTAGGAGAATTAATTAATGTTCAGAAAGAGTTTGCTGCAGGTATGATAGTTGGACACAATATAAAGGAAGCGATGGAACTGGTTCTAAGTTATAGGACCGACTCATCCCTTCGTTCCCCGAGAGAGTTAGGGAAACGTAGTACGAAACAAAATCGTCAATACCCAATGAGAGAGGTTCCACCAATTTGGCGTGAAGCTGTGCAAGCTAATGCACCGCTTGGTATTGCAGCTGCTCCGGCCCAATTCCAGAGAGTATGGATACATATTCCATGGAAGCGAGCTGAAGTATTAGCAGTAAAACAGGCCTTGCCAGATCCGCGTAAAAATCCTGCAGGGTACTACAAAGAGTTGGCTCAGACAGTTGACGCTTGTGTATTGAATCTGGCTGACATAGATCTGCTATTTGGCAATGTAGTACCACAACCAATTTGGGCTAAAATTCGTAAAGACAATCATCCAGTTGCCCTAGGTGGTGATTGGGCAGCTATAATTGCAGCGGATGGTCAACAAATAGGTGGTTCTAAACCTGAACCCTTAATTGCTAATTTGCCTGGTAGAATAATCGATTTAATGAAAACCTTGATGCCAGCATTGCGCGTTAACTGGGACAAATTGTCCGCGTGCAAACAAAAGAAAGACGAAAGCGTCTCCGACTTTTTCACAAGATTCGAGGAAACTTTCGTGGATCATAGTGGTCAGGATATGAGCACAGAAGGAGGCCAGAGATTATTTGTTGATAAATTTGTGCACAATCTGTTGCCAGAACTTAGTGGTAAATTAAAGAATTCTGAAAGTGCGTGGGCTGTCTCTACGACTGCGCAAATACTTGCGACTGCCCAGTACTATGAAAATAGGGATAAAGAAGAGAAGGAAAAATCAGATAAAAAGACAAAAGATTTAAAAACTAAAGTACTTTTACAGCAAGCTTATCCGCCTCGCACGAATCAGACTAGTATGCAGCAAGGGTCATATCAAAGAACGGATTATAATTTTCAAAGGCCACAATACCAATGGAATCAATGTGCTTATTGCAAAGTGGAAGGTCATTACAAAAATGAGTGTCCAGTTCGGGCACAAAATAATGCTGCGGCAGCTCAGAGAGGTCGTGGTAGTTCTATGCAAAATTCTAGAGGTCGAGGAAGAGGTGCTATGCCTCCGCAGACGAGTGATCGCCCTTCTAATTATTTCGACCAGCGAAATGGACAATCTGCCCAACAGAATAGGTCTCCACAGTATCATGTTGAAGACTATTATGAAGCTAGTGAGGAAGTTCAGCAAAGTGAGTACTAGGACAGCCATGGACAAAGAGAGGGAGTAGTATCAGTTCCAGTAGATCAGAGTGGGCCTTATGTCGCAGTAGCAACATCAGGTATAGTCGAACCGTTTCTGTTGGATACTGGTGCAGCAAAAAGTTCTATCATTTATGCGAAACTCCCTGGCGCACCTTTGTCTGGCTTAACAAACGTTTCAGTAGGTTTTTCTGGCGCCCCTGTTCACAATCCGGTTTCTGGTCCTTTGTCTATTTCTGTTGGACCCCGTCAATTGAAAGCTCCCCTGATTTTGACGACAGGTTGTAACGAAAATCTGCTTGGTTTAGACTTGTTAAAACGCCTGTACGCGACATTGTACTGTTCTCCAGCAGGAGTACAGCTTACGTTGGGTAAAAGAATAATCTCTCCGATGTACTTGTCGATGGATGCGCTCCCACCAGAGCTGCGTTCACTCCCTGATACTCTTTGGGCGACTGGTCCTAATGATGTAGGTCTATTGGAAATTCCACCCTATGTAGTAACTTTGAAAGCAAATGTCAAACTTCCACGAATTCCACAATACAGAATCTCTAGTGAAGGTGAGCGTGCGCTCCTACTGATAGTGCAAGATCTGATTGAGAAAGACGTTATAGAAGAAACTAGAGGTAATGTCTGTAATAGTCCTGTACTGCCTATTTTGAAACGAACTGACCCAACAAAACCTCCAGTATATAGGTTTGTAATTGATCTCAGAGAGGTTAATAAAATTGTGATTCCACAGTTTCCTGTGGTTCCAGACATTACTGCATTGTTAACGTTGATTCCTGCCACAGCAGCATGGTTTTCGGTTGTCGACTTGAAAAATGCCTTTTTCAGCATTCCGATAGCCGAGGAAAGCAGAGATATCTTCGGTTTCTCTCTAGGAGGACGAAGCTTCAGGTTTAAACGCGCTCCACAAGGCTATTGTGAAAGCCCATCCATTTACAGTCAAGCATTAAAAAGCCAGTTAGATTCCTTCGTACTTCCTCTTGGTTCTGCTTTAATACAATATGTTGATGATCTTCTAGTAGCTGCTGATGACAAGGAAACTTGCAAAACAGCTACGATTTCTTTATTGCATCACTTGTCAGATTTGAATCACAAGGTGTCACCTTCAAAAATGCAATACTGCTGCCAAGAAGTGACCTACCTAGGTCATCTCTTGTCAAAGGAGGGAAGGAAGTTGACCCCAGAGAGAATAAAGGCAATTACACAGATGAATGTTCCTAGCACGCAGAGAGAAGTACGTGCCTTTTTAGGTATTACCTCATACTGTAGGCAATGGATCCCAAATTTTTCTCTTTTGGCAAAACCATTGGTAGCCTTGACTGGGAAAAATGTTCCGAGTCCGGTACCATGGTCTGCAGAATGTCAGCAGAGTTTTTCTGAATTGCGAAATGCACTGTGTTCAGCTCCTGTATTGGGTACACCCGACTACAGTAAGCCATTCACGCTCTATGTCCACGAGAGAGAAGGTTGTGCATTGAGTGTTTTGACACAGAAATTTGGCGATAAACAACGCCCTTGTGCGTATTTTTCATCAACGTTAGATCCGGTAGCCAGAGCATTGCCTGGTTGCTTGAGAGCTGCAGCCGCAGCTGCAGCCTCCATTCGACAATCTGCTGGTTTAGTAATGAACAACATGCTAGTGGTTATGGTTCCTCATGCTGTGGATACACTCATGAACCGAACCAAGACGCAGCACCTTACCAGTGCTAGATTATCAGGTTATGAACTGACACTGTTAGCTAGTCATATTCAGATCAAGAGATGCAATGTATTGAATCCAGCAACATTGTTGCCGACTAGCCAAGAGTCGAGTGATTCCGAACCACACGACTGTTGTTTCAAAACTGAGGAAGAAACAAAAGGACGAATTGATCTAAAAGACACTCCGTTATCAGATCCAGATGGCACGCTGTATGTTGATGGGTCTTGCTTTAAATTGGAGAATGGTGATGTGACTGCTGCCTATGCAGTAACGACTTTGAGTACGATTGTGGAGACTGCAAGAGTGAGTCAGAATTCTGCCCAGGCTGCAGAATTGATCGCGCTGACAAGAGCGTGCGTTTTAGCTAAGGGAAAGAGAGTGAATGTGTTCACAGATAGTCAGTACGCGTTCGGCGTGGCCCATAGTTTTGGCCGCTTGTGGAAAGAGAGAGGTTTCATTACGTCCCATGGGACTAAGATTCAACATGGTCAGCTAGTTAATGACTTGTTGGAATCTCTAACCTTGCCGACTGAAGTTGCGATTGTGAAATGCAGTGCTCATAAAGCAATCACGGATGATGTTGGTCGTGGGAATGCTTTTGCTGATGAAACTGCAAAACAGACAGCTAGAAATATGATGAGTAGAATGTATGTTGCAACGTCTGCAAGATGGATTTCTGAGTCTGGAATGTGTGAGGACACAGTGGAAAGCGTGAAGGAAATTCAGAAAGAGGCGACTGAGGAGGAAAAACTTGCATGGAGAGAGAGCACGGGTAAAATGGACTCGAGTGGGTGTTGGATTGACTTGTCGGAACAACAGCGTTGGATGTTGCCTGATGCGTATGTGCTTGCAGTAGTAACGATGGCACATGGAACAGCACACATCAGTTCAAAAGGGATTTGTAAGATATTGGCTCCGGTCTGGAAGAATGATGGGATTAGTAAGTGTGCAGAGAGAGTGGTGAGAAATTGTATGGTATGCTTGATGCATAATCCTGGCAAGGGAATCCCCACACCTGCAGGTCATTTCGCTCCTCCTTCCTGCCCCTTTGAAGTGATCCAGCTAGACTTCATTCACATGGATCGTTGTAATAACCTGAAATACGTCCTAGTGGTAGTTTGTGCTTTCTCCAGATGGATCGAAGCATACCCGCTAAAGGACAATACTGCCTTATCCACTGCCAAAATTCTTCTTAAAGAATACTTCCCCAGATACGGAATGCCACGGATTGTATGGTCAGATAACGGAAGTGAGTTCGTAGGGAAAGTTATGCAGAGTGTGTGTGCCGGCCTAGGGATTAGACAGAAGTTTCATAGTGCGAATCATCCCCAGTCCGCGGGTTTAGTCGAGGGTTACAATGGCACCCTTAAACTGAAACTTGCTAAGATACAAGCGTCCACGGGTTTGTCTTGGCCAGACGCATTGCCTTTGGCTTTGCTATCAACAAGAGCAACTGTACATTCTAGAGTAGGGCTTAGTCCTTATGAAATAGTTTTTGGTCGTCCTGCAAATGTTTGGGGGGTACCTAGACCAAAAGAATTCAAGCAGCTGGAATACCCAATGTTAATTGATTACCTTTTCGACTTGACTGCTAAATTGAGTCTTATTCACCAACAGGTTTTCGATGCATTGCCAAAGCCACCGGAGAGTCCAGGCCATCAGCTGAAACCAGGTGACCAGGTGGTCATTAGAAATTTTGCAAGAACGAAAAATCTTCAACCCAGATTCATTGGCCCTTTTCAAGTCCTACTAGCAACGAGAACTGCTATTCGTGTGGCCGGAAGGAAGAACTGGATCCATACGACACATGTCAAACGTGTGCCTCTGCCACTTCCTTACGACAACTGGGTAAAGAAAGGAATCGGTGCCTCTGAAACGGAACAAGTCCCCAGGTTCATACCTTTCAGCGATGCAGAACTGATCACTGATTCACCAAATTCTGACTCTCCTCCTGAAACTGCTCTTTTGAACCCTGAACATTTGTCATCTGCACCCAACGAATATTTGCCATCTGCACCAAAAGAACATTTGTCATCTGAAAACGTGAACATTGCAACGTCGGCTGAAAATACATTGTTTCCAGACCAGACAGCTCCTGCAAAACTGAGATACAACTTGCGACCTCGCAATATGGACAAATAAAGCAGGAAACTGCCTATTTTCAGATTTGAATTTTCTATACATTGCCTCCAGCCAGGAAGTTTGCTAATACTTTGTATTGTTTCTTTTTGTTTTAAAATTGCCTTGCCGTCTGGGTAGCCGTAGGGTCGTGGCTGTGTGCCTAGTTGAATCTGCGGGGGTCAGACACAAGGTCGATCTTTCTGTTAGTTCTGGGAACTCCCAGGGCTGATAGAGGCATTTTCATCTACGTACACATCATCAGTGGTCGCGAACGGTCGTAGAAGATGGAGCTTCCTGAGCTGCAACGAGAAAATGTAATTTATGTTCGCAGAAATAGACTGTACAGAATACTTCACAGCAAATGCTTTCTAATACAATGTGCAGTTACATTTTTTATTGTTTTGATAACGTTGGTGGGTGGAATCGTCTTTGGTGTACATTTGATTTTTATGCCAGTAACTACAGTACCTCCCCTTGATCCTACTACTTCTACGGTTTCTTCTATGCATTCTTTTCACTCATTTCCTGAACACGAACAAGCTCGACGCTCAGAATTTATTAACAATACATTTGTACAGCTCTTGCATCAACACCAACTGGTAGTTAATACTACAGACTGCTGGGTGTGTGGCTTGATACCTCACACTATGGATAAAGGCATTCCCTATCTAGTCTTGCCTTTTAGCTACAATGGATCATTTCAGGCCTTTCAGACCATTTTTTCATATGCCCTTGAGACCTATCCTCCGCGTCCACCACGGTCCACTAAATACAACTCAGCCAACAAAGCTTTAGTCCAGGGAATTATTGACATGATTAAAGACGTCAATAATACTCCATCTTACCCTAGAGATGAATTACGGGTGTATTTGAGTTGGAACTCTACCGAGTATCGCCTTAGTTTGGGAGAAAGCAAGCGTAAAAGCTCCACTTCAGTTTGGGTCGTGCCTCACCGAGGTCAGGTCTGTTTGCAAGGAAATGGGAGAAATCTGAGAGCTCAGCTAGGGAGGAGTGAGTGCGTTGAGACTTACGTATTTCCGTCTAATTCCTCCCCTGCCTTTCTGACTGCTAGGGGTACCTACTTCATCTGTCAGGACAGAGCATATACATGGCTGCCTGCTGACTTTTCAGGTTCATGTTATATTGCTCGATTGTTACCTCCGACATACACTGCTTCTTCAGATTATCACAAGACCAGAGTAGCAAGAGGTGTCTTCAGCAAGGAAGATACCGCTGGTCAGGAAGCTGGAGACTTCTTCAAAGGTTTCCTTCCGTTTTGGGGGCCTATGGCCAATAGTAGAAATCTACGTCAACTAACACGGGTAGTTGAATCTACTATTACAGAAACTGCTGGTGCCCTTAGTAACTTAACAGCTGAGCTTCAGGCGGATCGTCTCATGACGTTGCAGAACCGAATGGTTCTAGACGTAATACTTGCAGATTGAGGTGGGGTATGCAGAATGATCCAATCGAGCTGCTGTGTCTTTATTCCAAATAATGCTCCAACAGTCTATGAAGCGATCTCTAAGCTACACAAGATTTCCGACTCTATACACGTAGACAAGGGAAACTGGTCCTTCATGGAGTGGTTTTGGACTCTGGTATCCGCGTGGGGATGGAAGGTTCTGATGGTCATTGGTGTCATCCTAGTATTTCTGTTCTCGTGCTGCCTTATTATCCAATGTGGTCCCGCTCTGTGTAGTCTCTGTGCTGCAACCTGTTTCAGAAAACCACCTGCATTAGGAGAAAAGGCACGAGACAGGATAATGATGCAACAACATGTCACTGACCTAATGAGCATAGAATTAGACTCTGACTCTGACATAGACTGAGTAATTGCCTATGTAAGGGCAAAAGGAGGGTCTGAGGTTCCGTGACGATTTTACACGTGTTTTTAACATTGTCGTAAATACATAATTTTGGTATCAGTGAACCGCAAATGATCCATTTAATATATCCTGGTGTTTTCGCTATGCTACGAGCAAGAGCACTCCTGTTACAAACACATTTATATTCTACCCGTGGCATCCATCTTAGAACACGGAAGCCATTTTGTATTCCTTGCCCTCACATAGTCAATGGACAAGCAATGACCCCTTTTCATTTAAGGACACGTAGGCTTTAGCCGGCGATTCACCTTGCTAGTGACACGTGCACCTTAGGCCAGCAACGCTGTAGCAGCATGACTCGGCAAGAACTGCCTCCCCAGCCTGAGGCCAGTCCTGCTATACTGGTTCTTGTGTTCGTTGGCCTGATCATGATTAGGCGGCCGAAGCTGGTAACCGTGCCCATTTACGACCCACAAACATCTCTTATCCTGTCTTTCTATCTTCTGCACCTGGCTCTGCTCCTTTCCTTCTGGGCCTTTATTAGGGGGAGGTAACGAAATTTACGATGAGGCGGTCCGGGTCTTGAATGAGAAATTGACATGGGATTATGATGGAATAGTGGGAACCCCTCATTCGTAATGTTTTGACATCAGATACTGTTGACGATTCCTGTGCAACGCCAAATATTTATTGTTTAAGACACGAATGTTTAGAACTGTGGTAACATGTAAAGAATTTGCCCCGAGCAGAATATTTAGTATATAAGGAACAACCCTCTTTGTACAAATTGAACAGGCTCCTAGACACTGCCCGTGTGCAGTTTCTGTGACTTCTGTGTCCCTGCAGTAATAAACCTTTGGTCTTTGACGCCACCATCGAGAAGCCCGTGTTTCTGTTTGTTTGTGCACCAAGACAGGTTGAACTCCGGGGTCTTCGGGTGTTGTCCCTGACACCTCTGGACGGAACCAAAAAGTCCAGAACTCCAGCTCTAAAGCCAGATTGTGATGGAGGCCTTAAATCATTCTTCTTGATATGATTTGTTAGCTGCTTACTCACTACTTTTTCTCAGCAATCTTTGCAACAAATGGTAATAATGCAATTAGGATGAAGATTTTCCAAAACTGCTTTGTCTATAGATGGCTTCTTTTTTATTGGGCAAATTATCGCCTGTTTCCATTTTTGGGGACCTCACCCGTCTGGAATGAGCATGCAATTAGCTCTGAGATGTAAGGCAAAATAAGATTCCCTTGCATCATTTATTTATTTATTTATTTTATGTCATTTGTAGAGCACACTGTAACCCTGCGGGCATCCTGGCTCTGAGAGAAAGGTTCAAAGGAAAGCAATCAGCCGTGAGAGTAAGAGGAGGGTGTATCAGCAGGAGTCTATTACTATTGCCCCTGGGGGATTATACCCTCGGAAAGAGCCAGGTCTTGATTGTCTTGTGGAATAGCAGCAATTCATAAATTTTCCTGATTTCAAATGGAAGGCTGTTCCAAAGACGGGCCGCTGCTACGCTAAACGCTCTTCCGCCCTGGGTCGCTTTCTTTATCCTAGGTATTCTAACAAGGTTGGCGGAAGAGGAACGGAGGGCCTGTGTGGGCTCATACCACTGGAACTTGTCCTGGAGTGGCTTAGGGCCCTGACCATGCACTGCTTTGAACACGGTGCATAAGGACTTAAATAAAAACTCCTGAGGTACTGGGAGCTAGTGTAAGTCTGCTAATGCTTGTGTTGTTGAAGATCGGCGGGTTTGTGACAGTCCTAACTTAGCTGCTGCCACCTGGATACTCTGTAGCCTGGTAATCAGATATCAGGTGATTCCAGTAACAAGGCATTACAGTAGTCCAGGCGACTAAGAATGGTACTCCTGACTACAGTTGTTCTTGCCTGTACAGGTAGCAGAGGCAGCAGCTTTCGAAGACCTCGCATTAGAGTGCAGCAACTGCCCACCAGTTTGTTGACGTGGGTCTCCAGATTTAAATTTTCATTAAAACTGACCCCCAGATTCCGCACCGTATTCACTGGTGTCAGTGGACCATCCGAGGCCAAGGGCCAGAAGTCTGCTGGCAGGCTTCTGGCAATCCTCCCCACCTTGCATTGTAGGATCTCCGTTTTTCCGCTGTTGAACTGGAGCGATAATATAACCAGCAGGGCAGACTCAGACCTGTTTTTGAATAATCTTCTTGAGCACCCAGAGGCAAATAAGATATTAGACGATAACATCAGAGAAGACCTTGAGAAAGAAATCACACTTATAGAAGTTCAGCTTGCCCTGTCCTCACTGGCCTCTGGGAAAGCGTCAGGTCCGGATAAAATTCCCCTTGAATTATATAAAATTCTTAGTCATACCCTAGGTCCACCTATATACGATCTAATTTTAGGGATTCAATGGAGCGGTACTCCACCTATTTCATGTAGAGAAACAAATATAATTATCTTTCCAAAAAAGGGCAAACCTCCGGATCAGCTATCATCCCATCGCCCAATTTCCCTAATCAATTCTGACTCCAAATTATATGCTAAAATAATGGCCATCCGGCTCGGCCGGGTCATCGAACATCTGGTCTCCCCATGGCAGCATGGTTTCATCCCCAGCAAAGGCACGAACGACCACACTCGGAGAGTCATCTCCCTGTTTGATATAATGTCTATAATGGGGGGCCAGATGTCGATGATTCTTCTGGATGCCGAGAAGACCTTTGACCGGGTGTCTTGGAATTTTTTATGGGCTGCATTGACCCGGTACAATTTCGGCCCCAAATTTGTCAAATCCATAATGGCTATGTATATCGAACCGAATGCTAAACTAGAAATAATAGGCTCTGATTCGAGTATAATTAGAGTATCCAGAGGCACACGACAAGGCTGTCCCTGTTCTCCAACATTATTTGCCCTTTATATAGATCCTTTAATTTTGAAACTTTTAGAGAATCCACTAATTACACCTACAGTGGTTAACCAATTTGAAACCAAAGTATTGGCTTATGCCGATGACATTGCGGTACTAACACCTAACCCCTCTGAGGCAATGTCTGAAATAGAGGCAGTCACACAAGCTTATGGCCTCTACTCTGGGTATTCACTAAATAAAAAAAAAACAATCGTGCTGTGCACGGATAATGTCATCTGCAACAACCGTAGGAAAACCGATAAAGCTACATAGCTAGGTGTCAGCATAAGCCCCGATGTCACACAAATCCCGAAACTCAATTATGAGCCCTTACTAAACACTATAAGGAAAGACTTAGACCGGGTAAATAGCTTACAGTTATCAATAATCGGCAGAGGTAACTTTTTAAAGATGATTATCCTCCCTAGGGTGCTTTATTTGTTTCGAGCTATTCCTTTGATTCCTGATGAGAAGGTTCTCAAAATACTAGAATCTTTTATGTCTAGATTTATGTAGCAACAGGGTAAAATTAGAAGATCCTTGAAGCTTCTGTGTGAAAAATTAGTGCGTTTTGGTGAACATTATCTGCGCCATCTTGCCTCTCCCCTGATGCCACACTTTTGTCGTGCGCGCCCGCCATTTTAAGATGCCCCGATCAGAACAAACCCTTTTGCATGCCGCTGGCCCCTGACATAGCCCTTTGCCTTCGCTAAGCCTGCACGCTGACCACCCCCTGCTTGCACCTGCCTTGAGTCATAAACCCCTCTTCGGCGCTGCTCTGCCCCAGGCCCTCATCCTGTTCCCAGCGCGACACCTCCCTGCTTTCCTTTCATGATCTCCGGCCCTTAGATGCAAACCCCCTTTTTCCCCGTGTGCCCGTTTTTCCTCCCCGTTCCCAAGCCGACACCCAGCTCTGCCGATACCATCCTTGCCCCTCCCCGTACAATAGAAAGCTTCCCCCATCAAAGAATCCCCGGGTTGATCAAAGCCCCCCACCCCATGAGATCCGATCAAACTCCCCACATTCCGTGAATCGGCGGATTATCCAGCTGCGCGATGCTCATCACCTGTTGTGACTAGGGTGGGGACTTCAACTGTAAATGTGTGTGGGAACGGGCCCCAAAGGGGGATTCCGGGTATGTCTTTCCGTATATCAAAGCTTTGTCACATGTATGTAAACTGTAATAAAAACCATAAACACTGTATATAAGGGGCCAGGCCTCAAACGTAAGTTAGAGCACCTCAGAACGATACCTTCTGTCCGTTTCGTTGTGTTCTCCTCCGGAGAGAATAAAAAAACCCTTGTTTCCTGCTTTTCAGTCTCCAGCGCCTGCCTCTTCATTGATTTAAATAACTAGAGGGTCACAGAGGCAATACCGCCGGGCAAATATCGATTGTCCCCGACCCGATTGAACTTTTTACAATTGGCGTCCCAAGCGTGGGGCCCATCAGCGACTCGTGGATCCAGTGGGAGAGGTCCCGACGACAGAGTGAACGACTGCAACGATCGGGAGAGCTCTTGCCCAATAGACCCTCGTCTGGCAGCCGATCATCCGAACTTCACTAGTTCCGAACAGACCTCTCTCGAGTGATCTACGGTCCTGACTGGGAACCATCAGGAGTGCCGTGAGAAATACGAGAAAAAGAGGACGATCGGGCGCTGGATTCGGAAGACAAGAAACTGTCCACATGGTCCGGGTAAGGTCGTGTTGCCACGACAAGTTGCGAAATTTGTTTTGATTGCTTGATTGTTCAAAATACTAGTATTGCTCTTTTTGTTTATTTGGAGATTCACTGTCTGCAAACAGAGAAACAACAGGCTCTCTCTTTGCAAGCAGTGGAGGATAGGTAGGGCAGACAACCGTGCTTATTTTTCTCCCCCACTCAATAATCACCTGAAACTGAGCTGTTGTTCACAAACTATTGTTTCCTGGAGATTCCCTGTCTGCAAAAAGGGAAGAGACCACCCTTTTTGCAGATAGTGAAAAGGGTAGGTAACGCAGATCTTTGCGGACCTACTCATTCTCCCCATTGTTATTTATCGGTCTTTTGTTATCTTGATCTATGAGGGATTCACTGTCTGCAAACGGAGAAACAAAGGTCTCTCTCTTTGCAAGCAGTGGAGGATAGGTAGGGTAGCAGCCGTGCTTATTTTTTTCTCCCCCACCCTATAATTGCTTGAAACTGAACTGTTGTTCGCAAAATTATTGTTTCCTGGAGATTCCCTGTCTGCAAACAGGGAAGAGACCACCCTTTTTGCAGATAGTGAAAAAGGTAGGTAACGCAGATCTTTGCGGACCTACTCATTCTCCCCATTGTTATTTATTGGTCTTTGGTTATTGTTGATCCATGAGGTATTCACTACCTGCAAACAACGTAGAATAGAAATATTCTGTCTAGTCTTTGCACCTAGTGATAAGATAGGCAGTGCTGACTTTTTAGTCCCTCGTTACGAGCCGTCATGTCTGTCTTCTCCCCACTGATAAATAGCCTGTTTAGCCCGGACCGGGTGTTAGAGGTGGACCATATAGCTCCACTAGAAGGCACCCCTAATAAGGACATGTTCATAAACTATGGGTTAGTCACCATAGCTTATAATAAATTATGGCACAGGTATACCGAAGATAGCCAAGACAAACAGTGGCCACTGGCAGGATCCTTTGACCTTGATAAAATAGAAACGTTAGAAATAGCCCTTCGAAATAATAAGACGACGCCAATTATGCTCGACAGTCTCGGTATGTGGCGCAGAGAGGCTACGAAACGACAGAGAAAAGACGAGGATAAACCAAGTAGGGAAATATACCGACAGGACAACCCCAGGACACCGCTACCCACAACTTATCCCCCGACACTATGCAAAGGACGACCAGACTTAGGGTCAGACCAATGCGCTTTTTGTAGGTATGTCGGACACTGGAAAGCCCAATGCCCGACTCTACTGAGCGTGAGTAAAGGCAAAGGGCCGACAAGAACGACAGACCGACAGTACGAGAAAAGGCGCGAGACAGAGAAGAACCCGACTTACATAGACAGACCAGACAGAACCACCACGTTTGATTATGCCCGATGGCACAGATTTCGCCAGGAAAATCTCAGCGGCATGATCAAGTTCTCCTAGGTCGGGCAATGTCAAGACGGGAACCCAGCCTCGTTTAAAATTCACAGACGGAAAGAGATAATTATGACCAATAACTGTTTTTATATTTGTCTTGGGTCTTTGTATGTCGTACTTGTACTGTCCCCCGTCTGAGTTTGTGTGTATGTAATGTACAAATCTGCGTCATCCCTCTACACGTGTTTCCGTGTTACTCGACCCCTGTTAGCAGAAACTTAGCATAAAAGCAACCTGGAAAGAAAGAAATGATAAAACAAAATCCGTAGACCATTAATAAACTTGAACTTTTAATTTAACACAACAAACAAGGAATAATAACGATAAACTGTAGAAAATGAAAGTCAAACAGAACATTCGCCCCCCCCCCATTCTGGAACCTTCCAAAGTAGGGCAGGGTTACGGCTACGCCCAACCAACGGCAACCCATATAAGGCGAGCCCCGCCGCCAACTCTTGGTCAGGAAATCTTAACGTATGGGGGAGCCGGAGGAGAGGCAGGAGCCCGCAGCCTGGGCATTTGCAGGTAGTCCCGCCACATGTCTCCTTGGCCGGCCGCAACGGGCCTGGAAAGACTAAGGTAGTCCCGCCACATGTCAAGAGGAGAGCGAGGCACCTCTTCCTTTTCTCTTCCGTCACAGCCGCAGCAGTCCTGGACGGCGGGATGTCCTGCACGTACCTCCACAACAATTTGTCCAAGTTGGGCTGGGAGGGAGAGGCGACGCGGACGAGCCTCTCCCACCTCCACCGGTAGGAGGTTTCCCAGCCCCCAGCCCGACGCCGAACACCCCCAGTCAGGCGATGGTGCCCATACTTCCACAGCACCGGACACACCATGGTGGCACCCCAGTACTTGCGCAGCACCGAACGTACAATGGTGGCACCCCAGTATTTGCGCAGCACCGAACGTACAATGGTGGCACTTGGGGAACACCGGATGTGGAGAGGCCTTCATGCGGGGCGATGAAAAGGAGCGGCATGGAGTGCACCGGGAGAAGGAGACGATGTGAACGAGTCTCCCTCGCCCCCCCCCAGGTGGGGGCATCACAGCTGCACCCCAGCTGGACGTCCCGCTCTCACAAAACAGGGACCTCTTCCTTTCACTCCGAAGGGTCTCTTCCATTCTTGCAAACTCGACGAGAGTGGCCCCTGTAGGGCCTCAAAATGGCGTCTGGATCCGCTGGAAGGCGGGCCCCGGCCACTAGAGTAACTTTGGCCAGCCGTATAACTCGAACATTTGTCCCATGGAGCACGAGCCCCCATCTCCGACAGCATCTCCGCAGCCTTGAAGATCATACAAAGGTCCCCGGCGGAGCCTTCGGCCTTTGCAGGTTTCCGGTAAAGGACGGCTGCCTCGATCGCCAACGAAACTAACATGACATTGCCACACCTTCTGTTAGCGTGAATTCTAGAACTGCCGAAAAGGACTCTGGTCCAAACTGCCAGTAATGGAAACATTTCCCCCTGATGCTGCTTCCGGACTGTGCCGGCCCCGCCCAAAATGGCGCTGGTATCAATCGGAACTTACGAACACCTCGTGGTGTTCCTTCGCACTAATATAAACTTGATGTTCTGAGATTTTTGTGATCCTTTGTACACTTGGCTAGAAAAGACGAGGAGAGCTCACTCGACGAACAGTATGAAAGAATCCCCATTACAAATGTTGATTACAAATGTACACTGTATTATATTTTTATAACCGATGTAAACCCCATTTACGACGCACACGTACGGTATGCATATAGGAAATCTGATTACAACTATTGTGATTATGCTTCTGAATTATGAAATATATGTCCCCGAACCCCCAGCCAATTAATAGACGTTTTAGTCTCTTACAAATGAATGAGTAAAACTTTCCGATGTTTTTATTGTTGCAAACAACACCCCCCACTGTACGCACTTTAGCCATTGCCACGACCGACCAAATACTACCACACCCTCCTAATCCATATGCTGAAATGAATTTGCAAAATAAAGTCTTTGAAACAATGGACGGGTATTGCATGCTTTATTTTAAAACAATATGGGATGGGTAGGAAAGTTCTTTTTCTGTGCACCCTACTCTGCTCTCTCTTTAAGGTTAAAGGAAGATGGTTGCCCAGCCCTGGAGGACGGATCGGATCGACAACACGACACTCCGCCTTAAAAGTACGCGACTGACTCATGAACTCTCGCGTAGAGGAAGACCGTGACTTCCAAGGATGGGTAAAACGAATGGTGTAAATGAGGGAATGTAAAAGGAGGGTGAAATGAAATAATGTAAATATTGTAAAGTACAACGTTCCAAAGTAGCAGGGACCCAAGAACCGAAGAACTTTAGAACGCCACGGCGTTGAAAGAGGTTTAAGGATCCCGATAGTGAGATATATCCTTTGACTAGATACCTCGCACTAGGCACCTCTGGTTTCCTTTTTATGTTTCCCCGCACACGCCCTACATGAACACACTACCCCCCCTCGACTCCGAAAACCATATCCCCGGGGACCCTGCCCCAAGGAGGAAAGACGAGTAAGAGGTAAGTAAAGGACTTATGAATCCATGTATTTGAATGCGCGCGAATGCTGTCTCCCCCACCCCCCCTTTTTTTCCTTCCTCTGCAGGTTACATCAGAGATTACAGCCAAGGTGTGGCGAAGATCTGAGACCTTGCCATGTCTAAATACACGAAACGGACTAGCGCCGCAGGGTGGTGTCTAAGCACGCCTGCAAACTACTCACGTATCGAACAAACCCGAAAAATTAGCACAACCTGATAAAAAGTGATCACCCTTAAACCAGACCGGACGGATGAACCCATGTCACGTATGATGCGAAACTGTGAGGGAATGTGTGTGTGTGACTGAGGCGTTGACCCAACTGGTCAAAGGACCGAGAATGCGAGAAAGTGCGACAAAATGGTACCTCCTTTTTCTTCTTTCCTTTTCTCAAAGCACGTCCCCTCTACCCTGTCTAATGCTCAAACTGCATGATTACAAGATTCTAACGCGGACTCGTGAATACCCTTTACTGTGTAATGCACTAAATAGCCTTTCTTGAATGCACTGCCGCCCTCTCTGTTGCACGTGTACTATTTAGCCTGCCGTTGCACTCTCTCTCTCTCTCTCTCTCTCTCTCTCTCTCTCTCTCTCTCTCTCTCTCTCTCTCTCTCTCTCTCTCTCTCTCTCTCTCTCTCTCTCTCTCTCACTCTCACTCTCTCTCTCTCTCTCTCTCTCTCTCTCTATTTTTGCACTACCACTCTTCCGAGTGGTTAGCCCCGAAATTGGCAGATTGCCACCCCTAGCACACCACCTAATTGGCTTCAAATACCGTCAGTATTTGCACAAACGCTTGTCTTTAATACAATCACCCTGAGGCCGCGTCATTACCTCTCCTTTTCCGCTAGAAGTCAATGAACCCAGGTTGGGCCGTAAGGGAAAGGACAGGTAAGACGACAGAGGTTCCCTAATCTGGCCCGAAATAAGGGAACTACATGTCAACGGCTCCTATAGTATAAAACAAGGACCTCAGAATACGCGACCCTCCCCTCCCCGAATCGTCGCAATACCCAAACCAGAAAAACGATCACCCCCGTTACCTCCCCTGTCTATGTCCCTGGTTGTTTCCCATAAAACCCCTGTCCTTCCTAGTTAAGTAACCGGGCTGTAAAAGGTTACGTAGGACCCAGAATGATGTTTTACAAGGTTAACAGACTAGACCAAGGTAAAGAAATCATCAAAATGAACCCCGCAGTAGTTGAAAAACAGGATGCACCGATAGAAAGGAAATGTTTAGCCCTGTTCGTCTCTCAGCAAAATACCTGTGTAGTACCATGTTGACGACTCACTGTACCCTTTTGTAAATGTGAAACTCTAGAGAACGGCATATCTTTGCCAGATTTGTCTCCCGAAGGTGGGTTACCATCAGATGAACTGTCATGCCTGTAATAAATGATTATGAAGGACAGTCGTAGTAAATCCAACAGGTCCGCCACCGGTCATTCATATGCCAGTTGTGAACATTAAATATAGCGGACATTTTCATTCTTTGCCTGGAGCTGGGAGAGAAATAGACTTTTTGATTATCTTCATCTGCAAATTTTCTAAAGACTGTCTTTTCAAACTTGTTTAAGGGTACTGCTGTTGGAGGAGAGAAGGACCGGATGTGGGAGCACGAGGCCCGACTGCAAACTAAGGGACACCTGCGACATTAGCCAAGGCGAGACCACGACTGAAAGGAGCTGCAGGACGAGGCACTGTTTTCGACAGCATGAAAAGAAAGGGTCGACCTGATGCCCCTGCTCGACGTCCAGTGCCTGTCGACAAGTCCCCGCTCTCTGAATTCCGTCGCACGCCCGCCCATTTGAAGTCTCTCGTTCCCCTAGTTTGTTCCCAATTTGGCCTTGCTCCATCCCCCTTTTTCCTCTGACCTACCCTATGGACTGTTTTGAACGCTCTTCTTCCATCGGAACTTTCTGACAATCACCTCAAAGGACACAGGGCGAAAAGGACCTTTCCGACCAGAAACGCGAGGAAAGGGTCGTGCCCTGCAACGCAGAACTTAGAACAGAGCTGGACTTGTAGCTCCACCGCCGGTGCTCAACAGCGCCAACGAAAGACCACAAAGAACAATGAGAACTCATAAAACTTCGAACATTCGACATCTTCAACCACCGTTTTGCTACGCCTCATTTCTCTCCCAGCCGCCATTGTATTGATCCTGCTCCAATCCGAATCTGAAACATGTATTAACCTGCCAGTTCACGTTATGATATGTACTTGCTGCTCGCCGTTTTTGTATTTCATTCCTATGACTTTCCTGCTTTATCAAATAGGTGCACCTCCTAAAAAAAAAACTAGAAACCTCAAAATGTATTGTTTACAACTCTTTTCCATCTAGGGTTCCTACCGTTTTCTTTCTCATGCTCACCACAGTAGAACCGAATAGAAAATGAACCAGCAAGATGTCTTGAATATGTTAAAGGGAGGACTGTGAAAAATTAGTGCGTTTTGGTGAACATTATCTGCGCCATCTTGCCTCTCCCCTGATGCCACACTTTTGTCGTGCGCGCCCGCCATTTTAAGATGCCCCGATCAGAACAAACCCTTTTGCATGCCGCTGGCCCCTGACATAGCCCTTTGCCTTCGCTAAGCCTGCACGCTGACCACCCCCTGCTTGCACCTGCCTTGAGTCATAAACCCCTCTTCGGCGCTGCTCTGCCCCAGGCCCTCATCCTGTTCCCAGCGCGACACCTCCCTGCTTTCCTTTCATGATCTCCGGCCCTTAGATGCAAACCCCCTTTTTCCCCGTGTGCCCGTTTTTCCTCCCCGTTCCCAAGCCGACACCCAGCTCTGCCGATACCATCCTTGCCCCTCCCCGTACAATAGAAAGCTTCCCCCATCAAAGAATCCCCGGGTTGATCAAAGCCCCCCACCCCATGAGATCCGATCAAACTCCCCACATTCCGTGAATCGGCGGATTATCCAGCTGCGCGATGCTCATCACCTGTTGTGACTAGGGTGGGGACTTCAACTGTAAATGTGTGTGGGAACGGGCCCCAAAGGGGGATTCCGGGTATGTCTTTCCGTATATCAAAGCTTTGTCACATGTATGTAAACTGTAATAAAAACCATAAACACTGTATATAAGGGGCCAGGCCTCAAACGTAAGTTAGAGCACCTCAGAACGATACCTTCTGTCCGTTTCGTTGTGTTCTCCTCCGGAGAGAATAAAAAAACCCTTGTTTCCTGCTTTTCAGTCTCCAGCGCCTGCCTCTTCATTGATTTAAATAACTAGAGGGTCACAGAGGCAATACCGCCGGGCAAATATCGATTGTCCCCGACCCGATTGAACTTTTTACATCTGTCGCTACCTCAGAAGAAAGGAGGATTAGCAGTTCCAAACATTCTGTTTTACCTCTGGGCTTCATTTCTCCAACAGATGGCCCCACTTCTTTATGCCAATCCTAGTCCAGAGACTCTCGAGCCTACACCACTCCCATCTATTTACGAGCTGTCCCTAGGTGAAAAAGCTAAAGGTCTCTTGTTGAGGCAAGTGGAGAGAAGCTATTACAAAAAGAATAAATTCAAAGTCATCACCAGCGCTTGGAAAATCTGGCTAAGAACAGCCAAATATATGCACATTCCAAAGCTTAATAGATATTCTCCCTTATGGCAATCTAACCTATTTCCCGAGCTAGGGAATGACGCCATCTCAAAGAAATGGTAATCCGTAGGAATTACCTCCGTCGGTGACTTTTTGGGGGCGAATCAAGCTTCTACCTTTGCAGACTTACAACTAAAATTTCACCTTCCAAATGGACACTACCTCAAATTTATACAGATTCACACTATCCTTAAACGTAAGGCCCTCAACATCAACTTGGGGAGAATTGAAATTATCGATACCATAGCTAAAAAGACTACAAGAATAGTTACAATCTATGGCCAACTGCTGGATAAATTACAAGATGATATAGAACATACAGAAACTGTCTGGGCAGACAAACTCGACAACCCAAATGTAGATATTGATATGAGTTTTTGTCTATCATCACGATTACTTATGTCAGCTAGTTTAAAAGCCCAGACCTATAAAACTATATATAATCTATATTTTACCCCGGCTAAACTATATGCCTGGGGCAAAAGAGAGAACAATCACTGCCCTAGATGTCTTAAAGGCCCCGCAACACTAATACACATGTTCAGTGAGTGTGACCAACTAACAATACTTAAAAAAATGATTTGTGCATTCTGGGAAGAAGTGTTTGGCCATACAATACTCCTCCACTCTATATCTGCTAGGTACTGATAATACACCTAGCCTGAATAGGGACGAAGAGGCCATGCGTTTTATAGGCTCTGCAGTCCTCAGGGTAATACTAGCAGCACGGTGGAAAGACTCAGATCCACCGAGCTTTCAAATGTGGTTAGCCCACCTTCTTGGTGTCTTCAATCAGGAAAGCGCCATCTATGCCACTAGAGGGCTAAAATCCGCAATGCGCGGCAAGGCGATTTGGCAACCCATCACTAACTGGAGGAGGGGGCTTTGCTCAGTGTAATGATGAACCATTGTAATCTGCCTTCTCTTACGATTAATTTCTGCCCTCTTTCTTTCCTTTTCTCCCATCATATTCTTTTTTTATGAATTCTTCAACCTTTCTCTTTCTTTCTTCTTATTTTTCCTCTCTTTTTCGTTATGAGAACGTATCATATATGAAAGTGTTTGATTATTGTATAGTATTATTGTATTTTGACTCCTGTCTCTACTGGTTCTGACAAATAAATATATATATAAAAAAAAAAAGAAATGGAGCGAATTTCCCTTCAGCCATTTTGCCATTTTGCCATTTCGTGCATACAGGCATGAAAGCTATCTAATGAATCTGCCTGAGCACCATTGAGGGAAATCATAAGCTGTGTGTCATCAGCGTAGTTAATCACGCTGATGTTATGAGCTTTAATGATTCCCAACAGGGGTTGCATGTAAGCATTAAACAAGATGGGACTGATGGATGATCCCAGCGGAACCCCATGTAAAACTTTTGCAAATTCAGATTAGTACGGAGGGAGTGCCACTGCCTGGCATCTGTTGGACAAATAGGATCGCAGCCAATTAAGCGCCATCCCTTTCACTCCAAAGGTCTCCAGCCTTGTCAGCAGAATATCATGGTTCACCGTATTAAATGCGGCGGACAGGTCCAGCAGTTCAGGGCGAGCAGGATCTGCTGGGGATCCGGATGTAATTCCCGTCGCTGTGATATTTAGCTCATTTAGCTCCTGTACCGTGAATGAGTCCAGGGTGTCACCTGAGAATGGGATACCTGTTTTACCCTCTGTTGTAACCCCCTGATGGGCTTCCACTGAAAAGGAGTCATATATTTTTGTTACTTTGTCTGCAAAATATTCGGCTACTTTATTGCAGTCCTCTAATCAGGTGGTTGCCTCATAATTTGCATTATCACATGTTGTTAGTGCTTTGAGTATAGAAAACATTTATTTAGAGGAGTAACTTGCTTTTTCGATTTTTTCTGTGTAGAAATCACATCTAGTTTTCTTTATTACAGCATGGTACTTTTTTCATTCCCTTCTGTAGTTCTCTTTGACCTTAATACAGTAGCCCTTACGCCACGCACGTTCAAACTTCTTACACTCCTTTTTAGCTCTCGC
Organism: Lissotriton helveticus; assembly: GCF_964261635.1. Classification (NCBI taxonomy): domain Eukaryota; kingdom Metazoa; phylum Chordata; class Amphibia; order Caudata; family Salamandridae; genus Lissotriton; species Lissotriton helveticus. Next base: position 1,245,225,454 of record NC_136059.1, on the reverse strand, counting down.
TAAAGTTTCATTAAACCAAGATGCTGATGCCTTGTGTCTCTTAGGACTCCTAGTGCTCTAAGGCACGATCTCATCCAGTCCCTCTGTTATTCAAGTCTCAAAATGCCTATTGGCGATATTTATATCCTTCTCTAATTTGAGATTATTTCTCAATACTGCCTGAGAAAAGGAGTTAGAAAATAAATGTAGTCCACTTCCTCCTCGTGACTTTCAACACCGGTCCTGGGTCTATGTATAGGTATAGTGAAAGAAACTAGGTGGTGGTCTGACCAAGGGATTGGCCAAAACATCCCCACCTATGTCTCCATAGAGCTGGTAAATATAGGATCTAAAATGTGCCCTCCTTGGTGTGCAGGCATTCCCACTTTTTGGACTAGATTCAATGTTTCAAGATCTAGGCAGAGGGCTATGGCCTCTTGGTTTTCTTTATTATCGAAATGTATGTTCATATTCCCTAGTATGAGGAAGTTCTTATACCGTAGGGCTGGTTGAGTCACTTTCTCTCCCAGACTTGCCATAAACTGGGCTGCTGGGCCTTGAGGTCGGTATATCAGAAAGCCCACTATGGACTGGTCTCCAGCCACTGACAGTGTAAAGAGGAAAGCCTCACAGTTTTCTATGTTAGCTTACTTAATGCTGCACTTCATTGCAGATTAATAAACAATCGCAATTCCACCCCCTCTTTGTCCTACTCTGTCCTGCCTTTGTATCTCATAACCGTCTGGGAGTGCATCAAAAAGCTTGGGGGCCAGAGCTCTCATTTAAACCTGTCCCTATAATAAATAATGTATTGGGGGGCGTGGCTTCACGGCTAACCAGCATGGTCGCTTGTTAGGGCTTCTCCGTAGCTCTCCCCTCCTACCTCATTAATCTGCCGCATAGATCCTACTCCCAGGTGCCAAATTGAACACCGGAGGGAAAGCGGTGCCCAACGCTGCAGTCCAGGAAAAAACGGACGTCATGGGCCGGAGCTATCCGTGTCGGAGTTTCGGGGCCTGCGGCGAGGAAAAACCGGGACCTTGAGTAGTGGAGCCTGCCGTCCCGGAAGCTGAGGGTGCCCGCGTGCACCCCTCCCCCATCCCCGGGGGGCCGGGAACCAAGATCGAGAGGCTCAGCAGCGCCTCTAAACACCCAACAATCGTAGCGCTGCAGCCCCACTCCTTGACTTGCAACCTACAACTGAGCTCTGGGCCTGGCGTGGCTGGGCCGGGCCCCAACCAACCAACCAGCGGAATTTGGGCGGATGTTGGCGGTGCGGTGCTGAACCTTACCACCGCGCAACAGTGACCTTGCCTGTGCGGGCGTGTCAAGAGCGGCCTGGACTATTTCCCTACACAGGCCAACACTCAAGGCGGCTGTAAACACCGCAGAGGCATTTCATATGACCGACGAGCCGCCCCGGCGTCATCCCAGTAAGACCGCAGCGTTTGAGTGCGGGGCCTGAACTGCGAGACTCGCGGCCCCTGGTCCTGTGGCTTCATTGACCTGGGCTCCCCCCAACACGGCGTGCTTCTCCCTGGGCAGGCTGGTAGGAACCCTAGGGGGGCCCGTCCTAGTGTGGGCAGATTGGGTGCTCCCCATTCTTTGCACCCTGAACGTGCCAGATGCTGGGGACTCCCTGCACCACCCCCCTCCCATCCTTGCCCTCTTCTGACTACTCCACCTGAGCGATGACACCAGGCCTAGACTGAAGGGAGCTACAGGGGCCTTTGTGCTCTCTGCCTCCTGCATTTTAGGCCACCTACGCGGATCCTGCTATCTGCGGCTGAGGGGGCCTTCACGACGCGCGGAAATGAGGGGACGGCTGAGAGAGGTGGTTTGAGGCACGCGGACTGTGTCCGGAGCACTTGTTGCCCGTCCCCGGGTGGCTTCTGGCTCATTGTGCTGTGTACTCGCGTATCCGTGCACCTTTGGCCTGGCGCTCTAATCCAGCCCGCATCATGTCCAACACTAAAGGTGCGAAGACCTCCCAACAGAGCAGGCTTGATCGCTACACTTGCCCGAAGGCGGACCTACCCGACGGAAGAGGAGTGGGCGACAAGCAGCATAGGGGTGCGGAGCAGGATCCCTCTGAACCCACAATGAAAGACTTATTGACGGCGATAACTGGAGTTCGCACATCCATTGATGCCCTTTCATCTGAAGTGACTACGAACAGGGCTGATCTCACTAAAAATAGGGAAAAGGTCAAGCAGTTGGAGCTCACCACCGCCAGCCTTGTGGAAGACACTTCGCAATTGCAGACTGACGTCAAAGAGCTCCAAGCGTTACGTAGATTCACAGAAGATAAGCTGGACGACTATGAGGGGTGCTTGCGACACAACAACATTCGCGTCCTTGGAGTGCCGTAGACCAGTACATCGAAAATCTGGTCACGACAAAGCTGCAGCCGAAGGGACTGTCTGAACTGTTCATGATCGAGAGAGCACACAGGGTGCCTGGGGGCTGTCCGAGGCCGGGTGCCCAGCCCCATCCGATACTGTAGTGTAGTTCCTATATTCCCAATAGGCTCTGCGCATTGGAATAACATAAACGATCATTTAGACATAGGACTTAGGTCGACTAGGTCTCTATTGAATATGTTAGACTTAATTATGAATGCCAGCTAGCTCAGAGGTCACTAGAAACGTTCTCGAGTGAACAAGAAGGTGTTAACTTTCCTGAATAGACAAGAAGGGATTGGTTTCTGACAACCGCATAAACATGACAACTTTGCTCCCTCCAGAATAAGGAGTATAACTCCAGAGTCGCGGAAACAATAGATAACTATTTCACTCAGTCAATCGTGCATGCTTAGTTTCACCAGAAGCGCAGAGAAATAGAGAGACGGACGGGTCCAATAAAAGTGGTTATTTATTGAACAGTCTTCTTTCTCATTCAAGAGAAGTGAGTTGCCACAATTGCAATACTTGTTATAGAGTAAAGTGCGTACAGTAAAAGGAGTATTATAAAATAATATTGTAAAAGCATGGTATGGTTTCTGAGCCATACGGTGTTTAAAATAGATAAAATATATACATATATAAAACCATGACTAAACGTACTCAACTGGTGCTTCTAAGATACGCCTACCCCGGTCTACCTAACCTAAGCCTAGTACGTGGGAAGGAGTAAGTGAGCTGCAGTTTAAGTTAAGATAGTTTTTGCCAAGGATCTGAATCAAGAATTCTCTATGGATCTAATCAGCTCCGTACCTTGGTTATAGAATGAAGGAGGTCTTGTATCTGTTTCTCAGGACTCGATCACCCAGCAACCCGCAAGGGTGACTGGAAACACTGGAGCTGGATTTCTCGGCAGGAGAAAAGACAGCGTCTCTCTCAGTGCGTCAATGGGAGGGTCGGCTTCCTTCGGCACTTGCCACAGCAGGGCGTCGGGCAAGTAGATAGCTGATCTGCTCCAAACCACCGTGTGTTTTGCTAGGGCAGCTGCTGGTATATTTATACCTGGAAGGTGCCGAGTTTGACGTAAGGTTGGACATAAGACGTCACTAAGAACTCGCAGTTCTTTCAGGACTCCAGGAGTTCTTGGGCAAATCAAAACAGAAGCAGGGGGAATTCCCGGGCTGCTGGAGGCTTGGTTTGTTTAAGAACCCGTTGTACTTTCTAGGAGTCTATGGGAGTAGCCTTGCTGTATTTGGACTGCATTGGCTATGACTTAATATGGATAGGATTCTTATGCCTTTATAAGGATATGATTTGTTATAACCACATAAGGGCATAAATCGGGAATATTTAAATAGGGTCCTAGATACGTTCACAACACCCACTCCACGTATAATGTCCATCATTACTAACTACTAAGCAATTTTTAACATATGAATATGCATGTGTTCTCCATCCCACACCAAAATACATAAAATGCATTTGAAATGGTATATACATGAAAAATGAGTAATATACTGTACGTCTTCAAGCAGTCGTATCATTCAGATAATACGTGTATTGTACGTTGAAATATTGGCTGAATGAATCACAAAAATTACATTAATGAAATGGCTCTTAATACAGAAGAGAAGATCGAGACCATTTCACCACATATTTATACAAGATTGTACATGTGCTAGAGGCTGAATCAAAATATTGTCTCTAGAGTTTCAAAATAGAAATCTTGTTCTCTAAGAATAGTTCTACTTTAAGCAGAGTATTGTGTGCCAAAAAATAAGTAAATATTTTGGGAAGGGGAAAAATAATTTTGCTTTCCGTGCAAAAAATAGTTCCACAGTTTTTTAGAAGCTCTGTTTTCAAAATTGAAGGTCGAGTTCAGAGTTCAGGGAATGCTGTGTGCTCAAAAGTTATTCTCGTTGTTAGGAGAGAACATTAACTCAGATAGGGTGGCAAAGAATTCGTCTACAACAGTAGGAGAAAGTTCGACCAAGTTAGAAAAAGCAGAAATAGTGAAAATATGAGAGGCATTGCTGTCATCGGTGTTCAGATCAGCAATGGTCACAGAAGGTGGTACCTGTGTGCCGCTTTCATCTCGTACCTCACCGTCACCTAATCGTAATGGTGAAGTCTCAACGAATGCCGTCATCAGAATAGGTAGCCGCTGGGGACAACACGTTGCATGAGCCGTAACCGAACCAAGCAAAGTATCGATATCCAAAGGTACTGCTGATGGTAGTGTGAGACAGATGTCCAACACGCATTCTTCTCCGCATAGCAGGCATCGTAGAACAGGTAAGATGCAATCTTGCCAGATTGGTCTGAATGAAAGAAACCATGTGGTATTCAGATCTCTTAGTCGAGCTAAGCAGAGTACTTTAGTTATTCTTTCTTGGTATCTCATAGCAAGGATCGTTTCTTCCATGGTTGCCTGAGTTTTGTTTGTGGCTGGATTTGCCATATATCGGAGCAGAAGGAACAAAAATAAAATACCTGTTATGAGTCCCAAGATGAGAGGCAGGCCGCCAAACACAGAGTGCACGAAATTTGGGAAGATGCTCAGGACTGCTTCAAAGAGTGCTAATAGTCCCGAAAAAATTGTCTTAAATACATGTGCGAGGCCACTGGTATCAGACATGTTTAATGCACGGGGCAATTTGTTGATAATAATGCATGTATCTCTGCCGCTGTCCTTGCAACTTGCAGATCATACGTTTCTCTAGATGAGGTTAAAGGCACAGTCGTTTGTAAAAGAATGGATTTCATTCTGCTTAAAGTATCGATTCGAATAGAAGAGATATTCAGAGAAGGCCATATTGTTGCCTCCTTGTCTGGTTTGTTGTTTGGATACAATACTTGCATACAGCAAGTGGCCATGGAAGTTACACTGACGAGATAGGCCCTTCCTGGCACCATGCCACAACAGCTGCGGTCACTTATTATAACGTAACTGCCGTTGGAAAGTTGTCTGAAAAAAGGCTCTATCTGTGTAGCTGGGGTGCCGTGCAGGTGGCATGAAAGGTTATGTGATGAACCTTCGCAGGCTCCATGCAAGTTAATTCCTTGACACAGAAGAGTGCCGCTTAGTGAATTTTTACAGTTATTACCACTAAGAAACACCTCTTTTTTCCCCTCACTGTAACATTTATGTGTATAAGGTAGATTCCAGGTCGACTTGATGTAAACTTTACCCAACCTTTCATACAGGCCTGCTGGTATATGCTTTTGGCAATATTGAAACTGAAAAGTTGTAATCGGAATTGTAATTGTGCATGTATTATCCATTCAATGACGGGTCTTTCGGAGACTGTCAATGGCAATTTTTCAAGTTTTTCAACGTTCAGCACCGTATAGTCTGCTCCTTTTTGGGACAAAGAAATGTGTTTATCAGTAAGGTTAAAGATAGAAAATAATGACGTTGTGTTGATTAGACGCCATGGCACGTAGCCTGAACGGAGGTTTTGCAACGTCCAGCCTAACTGTACAATAGAACGCAATTGGGACTGGCCATGTTGTAACATTAGCATATCCTGTTCTATTATATCAATAGCAGATGATGCAATGCTGTCCAGTGAATAAATTCTGGAGGACAGAGTCGTTAACCCATTGTCCACTACAGACAGTGATTTTTCCAAATGAATACGATCAATTTCTCGTATTTTTTCTGCAGTTTCAATTTGCGTTACTTTCCAAGCTTCGTTGTAAGCAGCGTGTATACCGGCGTATATGAAACGTTTTTGACACTGTTTGCGAGGTCCCAATATGAAATCTCGCAAGTCAGCACCTCCTTTAAGTAAAGTCAAGTGTTGCTTAATTTCAGGCAGTGTGGATTTCTGTAGCCATTCGAGGCATAGTGTCCCTCCACTGTATGTTGTAATTATCCCTGGATGTTGTCTCTGGGAATATCTTGGGTCTGGCCTGTTCTGTTTGAACCCCTGTCTTTTATTCAGGAATCTATCTTGACAGTTATTAGTGTCTGTGGGCCAGATCAACCATTTTCTCCAATCAGGATTAGTTCTGTTATGTTTTAAAATATGCGATACGTCTATTTCTGCATCTGTAGAGCTATTACTATCAGGTATGGGCTTTGGTATAGACGGTTTATTTAAGTCCTTTATCTTGGCTAGGCCAAGACAGGTTGTTTGTTGAATGGTGTCATTAAGGAACATTATTTGCTCTGGGATCATGCAGGCTCTAAATAATGATTCTAGACCTTGTACCTGCCAATCTTTTGTACCCCAGATGGTTTTTGTTTCAATGTTGTTTTTCCAAAATTCAAAACCAAATGTAGACATTTTTTCATAAAATTTTGTGGAATATATCAATTTAGTGTTTGTCAACGTGTTTTTCATTCCTCTCTTATTTAACATTTTAAAATAAAACGTTTCTGGATCAGTGATGTTAAACCCTGAGAAGTATTGGAATTTCTCATACAATGTTTTCGAGCTGCCTTTTGGCGGTGTTGGACAATGTTCCCATTGATTATAAGTAAAAACATTTCTAGGATTAGCAGATTTATGCAAATAGTGATGCCCATAATGATTAAAGCAATACATTTCTTCATACTTTGATGAGCCTTCTAAATAATCATGTTCTATAAATTTTGCTGACATTTCTAAATCTGACATCATATTATTAATATTTTCAAAGTCCCAATCATCAGAGAAAGTACTAGGTGATAAAAAGTCACTTAATGAAACCTTGAACTGATGTGGATATCTCAAAAGCTCAACCAGGCCATATATGTTGTAATCAGTAGTGTCCCATGCTACACCACCAGGTATAGGAATGGCTGTGATGTTTACTGATGATAGTTCTCTTTTTTCAATGTGAGAAGATCTGTGAGGCTTTAGGACCAAGTTGATGTTCTGACTTGCTGTGTTCATTGTACTATATTTTCCTTCAATCATTCTTCCCAAGCTTAAAACCAAAATGAGCCAGAGTAGGAGGAAAAGTACACCTAAAACAATCCATAATTCAATCCATGGTGAAATCATATATGTTTCTTTGAGTTGATGAAAGAGTTCAGTCATTTTTCTTTGAAAGTTGTAGTTGCTGGCGTTTCTTCATGTTTCTTCATGTTCACTTGGATCTTCAGAAAAGTCATCAAATTGATGAAGTAGCCAGATGCAGTTCTGTCAATTGTTGGAATTGCTTCTGGATTTTCATTAATCTTTGCATTTGTGTAGTCAGAGGCTACATCATTGTAGATTGGTGTTTCTTGACGAACTGTTGCAATTTGGGTTTCAAGAGGCACAAGTTCCATGGCTTTGTTGCATAGTCCTTTTTTATTTACTGCAGGTTTATCAAATGTGATTAGTCTCTCAGTTTGAACCTCTTGAATTGTAGCAAGGTTTGGTCTTTTGCTACTTCTTGGGAGTCCACTGGGCCTACTACTTATTATTAGCCACATGATTGTGGTTTTACCAGGTCGATTGATACAACTCTGTTCTCCTTTTTACCAGCAAGGGGCGGTAGTACTACTGATCTTGTTCCGCTGATAGCTAAGACAGGTACTGCTTTTCTGTAAGAAGGCCCAAATTCCTTCTTCACCGCGATCTTTTCTCTGACCAGATCCCCAATCTTTGGAATCCAGACAGGTCTTGCTGGGACAGGTGATTTTTCTTCAGTGGCCGTTGGCTTTAGCTTTGTGTTACTTAGACTTCTTCTTGTTTCATTTAAGTCCTGTAAAACAGCCAAACGATATTTGATATCAAAGGTTTTTTGTTCTACCACTGAAGTCTGACAATCGAGGTCTTCGATTATCATTCTAGTACCAAACAAAAGTTCATACGGAGTGATTCCCCCCAGAGAATTTCTTGGCAGATTATTAATACTACGTTGGACACTTGTTAGATGTTTGACCCACCCGTCACCCGAACCTAATACCCTCGCTGTTATAGATTGCTTTATGTCACGTTTTTTTCTCTCACTACCGCATTTCCCTCGGGATGGAATGGACTAGAGTACTGCAATGCAATGCCCAAGCTAGCCATGGTCTCCGTGTAAGCTCGAGAGCTAAACGCAGGACCCTGGTCAGAATGTAGCATGCCAATTGCGTATGTGCCGATAAAGACTTGCAAATCTTTTATAACAGTTCTGGCGTCAGCCGAGCGCTGGGGCCACATCTAAATGAATCTCGTCTTAATAATTATGGGATCACATTTTTCCGTCTGGATGTCTGCGTATAGATAGCCTAATGCTCGCTAATAGAGGTGTCCGGGCAGGTGTCTGGTCCGGTTCACAACTGCGATCTCTGTTGCAGTCCTGACAATCCATTGCAAAGTTATAAATTTGTGGCCACCAGTATTGTGATTGTAATTCTATTAGAGATTTCAAGATCTCTTGGTGCCTCAGACCCATTCCCATGTGTGCTTCTTGAATCAAGTAAGCCCTCCGGTTCGTGTTTGGAATTACTCTGTCCCCCACTACAGGGATTCGAGCAAAAGGAACGGAGTTCGCATCAATTATGTATGTATTGTCGAGTGGACAGTTGAGAGGTAATGCTGCATAGTCGCCTTTTAATGAGGCTTTTACTGCCAGCATGATTTCTCCATCTATTTGTTTTTTAGAACGCTTTTTTGGAGCTACGGAAGCCGGTTGAACCGCTGCCGTTCTGGCTCTGCTAGCCAATGAATTCCCTGCAACGTGAACGCCATCACATTGAAGACTCTGCGTATGTATCACGTGAGTCTTTTGTAGTTCTTTCTGTAAAAGAACTACTTGTTCCCAAAGTTTTTTATGCTTGATTGTGCCACCTTTTGCATCTTTGAAACCGTTTTGAACCCAGTTCTGCGAGTATTCGTTGTAAGACTGGACGCAATAATACGAATCACACACTATTAGTGTGGGGAATTCGCGATCGGCATTCCCAAGCGCCATCTTTAAAGATCTTATTTCAGCTCGCTGAGCTGTACAGTTTCTGAGTGATTCAGTTTTAGTGACCATCGGTCTGAATTTACCTAAGCGCTAGCGACCTTTAACAATCGCGCATGCTGCATTGTAAATTTGTTTTTCCACAACGTAGTGTTGTGCAAATCTGTCCGTGTAGATTACACAGGTGTACTGTTCGAGAGGCAGAATTTCGATTGACAGAGGACATTCATGTTCGTATTCCAGATCTTCTAGTTTTTTCATTTTCGGATCAAATGCGTGTTTCACGTCTGTTGCAGCAAGAGAATTTTCCCATTGCATCAATTTTGGATCTAAAGCTTTAGCATTCGGAATGCTTGGTCTTGTTACTGCCTCAAGGGCTGATACTGCTGTTAAAACAGATATGCTCTTCCCTTGGGCTAGGGCTCTTTCTTTTGCTACAGCAGTTTGAACCGCAGTCAGAATTTTTTCAGTAGAGCTGAATTTCATTTCAGCTTGTGTGTACAAGTGTGATTTATAAGCTATTGGTACCGTTTCTCCCTCATTAGAGGTCATGTACGTGAATCCGCATCTTCCTGGGATGACTCGGATCACAAGGTTGCGTTCATTTGCGCGTGTTTACAGTTTTGTTTTAGTTAACATATCTGTTTGTATTGATCTTAAAATGTTTGTGTGTTTCTGAGTCCAATTGATTGGTTTGAAATCAGGTTTTATTAATTCGTAGAGAGGTTTAACCCTCTCTGCATATTTTAGAATGTAAGTTCTTCCGAAATTCAGGAAATCTAGAATTGATTGCAAGTTTTCAGTGTTTTTGGAGCTTGGAGTACTGCACACTTCTCTAAGAAGTTGTCTGCTAGGCTTTTGCCTTCACTTGATAATTCATATCCTAAAAATAGGACAGTTAGGTGGGCAATTCGTGACTTTTTGAAGTTGAATTTGTACCCTTCAGATGCAAACCCAAGGATAATGGTGTTCACTCTTTTCAAGTGTGTCTCCAGGTCATCGTCTGTAAGATAGATGTCATCGACATAAGATAATGCCTCATCATCATACATTTGTAGTATTTCTGTTACCCTAGCTGAAAATAATCCAGGGCTGTTCTTGAATCCCTGGGGGAGACGACAAAATTGCCTTGGGCCCCCATACTTGAGAAAGCGGTCAAATACCTGCTTTCTCGTGCAATGTTTTGACAAAAGAAACCATTTGAGATATCTAATGTCGTTTTATATTTTTTGCGCACGATGTTATTCATTAGTGCTGCACTGTGTGAGTTTTGTACTGCAAATGTTTTGCAACATGAGTTAAGGTGTCTGTAGTCCAAAACTAGACGATATGAATCGTCTGGCTTGGAGACAGGAAACAAAGGATTGTTCATTTGTGAGGTGCATGTTTCAATCACCCCCTGATATTCAGGTTGATCTAAGATCTCCCTGACTTGTTTTTTAGCTTCTTGCTGAACAGGATACTGCCTCTGTGCAGTAGGTTGATTTGTTAACTGAATTTTATGGTGAGGAGAATCCTCATCCCATCCTACATGATTTTTATATAATGCAGGGGCTTGGGCCACTGCCCATTTTCTAGCAAATGTGTATTTTTTATGAATTGGAATGTGATTTGAGAAGGCAGGCATAATAATTTCTTCGCCATGTGGGCACTCCCTGACAAACTCTGGTGGCCAGTGCTTTTCTCCTAGCAGGATATCATAGCCTTTAGATACTTTCTCCCAAAAGAGACCTTTTATTTTCCTAGTTTTGTCCCCTTCTATACGTAATGTTATTTCATATAACTTATGGGGCACACTGACTCTGGTGTCTTCAGTTTCCACCTAAATGTATTCATTCGTGTCCACTGTCTCCAGAAGATTCATCAGGATCTTGCGAGTTATGGTCACTTCTGCTGCGCTGTCTAGCATTGTCTGGGCCCATTCTCTGTTCTTGAGTTGTGTCCTCAGAATCCTCGGCATGTTTTATTTTAATACTGGCTACCTTCTTTTTGGGAAATTGTAATTTTTTAATTTGATGAGCAGGTTCCTTGTCTTTGGACTTGACGCGCTCTTCTTTATGTTCTGACCGTCCTCTTCTTTCCGATTTCTGTGAGAAAGTCTGAAAAGATCGAGAGGGACGTGTATCATTATCTTGATATCTGTCAGGTTTTCTTAAATTATCCCTATTTCTAAGGTTGTATCTTTTTTCAGAGGGCTCCCGTTGTGGAGACCTGCCCTCCCGTTCTGGAGATCTATTTCTCCGTTCGGGAGACCTTCCTCTGGACTGGAACTGTTTTTCTCTGGGAGTGGTTTGTTTATTACCCTCCCACTTCTTTTTTGGAGTAATGAGATTATTCTTAATAAAGCTCTTTTCAGGATTTTCAGTTAGTTGTGGTTTTAGTGGTTTCCCACCCAAACTATCTCTACCTAATTATTCATAGGATTTTTCAATTAATCTGGCGAGTTCAAAAGGTTGTTCAGCTATATCTGTTTCTTTAAATTTTTGGCAGATCGCCACAGATGCTGCTTCTCCTTTTATGTTGGCTAATAGTATAGCCGAGACTTGCTTAAAGTCTTTCAGTAATTTCATACCTAGAGTTAAAGCAGGCTCTGGACCATATTCATTTTTAATCTGTCTTAATACGTCTGGTATAACCGCCATAGACGGAACACCATGTGTTTTTGTGTATATTGAAGCAAAGACTGTGCCCCAAGTGTCACAGTCCTCCACATGTGGTGCGATCCCCATTGGAAGGCAGATAGTCAGAATTCTGTGTTTGTCATGAGGTGTAGTATCAGGAAATACTGCCTCTATCGGAGTAATTTTTTGAGCCAACCAGAATGGAATTTGTTCCCGTTTTGCGGGTAATTTGCCAATGACTGATTGTATAGTCTGTGGTGTAATTTTATTTGTGTTCCCATGGTGAGGGGTGTGCTGTGGAATTCTTATTGCTGGTTGGACTGTTAAAGTCCGCATTACATATTGGACCAATTGTCTATGTATTTTAATTAGTTGTTTTAGCTGAACTAAAAGTTCTTCACTTGACATTCCTTCAATGTCAGGATGTGGTGTATAACCTGCTAGAACTGGCCATGTGGCTCCTGGTCTACCTAGTGGACCGAGCCTGGTGAAGTGATTTTTGTGTTTTAGGGCGCCATTAAACCAGAGCTGGTGCTCTTGGTACATTAGTGGAATTTCAATGTCCTCAAAAGGAACGTATTCCGTTGGAAAGTCTTCTATTTTGTAGTAGTGAAACTCACGTGTCACAGCATGTGCTGCTGGAAAATGTATCCAGGAATAGAATACCTCTGTCTGCCGATATTCATGGTCCTCTACCACAAATATAACGGTACCACCTCTTGGTGATACTCCATTATTTATAAGTTTGTAAGTTACACTCTTCCTTACATTGACTGGGATGAGTATAGCATCCAGGTCATCTTGCAGAAGACTTGTCTCTTCCGCTAAAAGTTGAGCTGCCAAAACATCTCTTTCTCTGTCGTCGTCCGACATTTTACTGACTAAAAGTTTGCAGAGCAAGTTTTCAAGGAAACAAAGATTAGGTGCACAATATTTTGGAACACTGTATCCTTCAACGTTGACTAAACCAAAAACTAATACATAGGAATCTCTACCTACTAAGTTTTGGTGGATATTAACCTTTCACCCACTCCAGGCGTCTATTGGAGTATTTACGGGAAAAAGGGGTCTGTGTGAAAAGCACGACTGAGTTACTCTAGTATCTAGCGTTAAATTATCGCCTTACCAAACGTTGGGCGCCATGTAGTGTAGTTCCTATATTCCCAATAGGCTCTGCGCATTGGAATAACATAAACGATAGTTTAGACGTAGGACTTAGGTCGACTAGGTCTCTATTGAATATGTTAGACTTAATTATGAATGCCAGCTAGCTCAGAGGTCACTAGAAACTTTCTCGAGTAAACAAGAAGGTGTTAACTTTCCTGAATAGACAAGAAGGGATTAGTTTCTGACAACCGCATAACATGACAACTTTGCTCCCTCCAGAATAAGGAGTATATCTCCAGAGTCGCGGAAACAATAGATAACTATTTCACTCAGTCAATCGTGCATGCTTAGTTTCACCAGAAGCGCAGAGAAATAGCGAGACGGGCGGGTCCAATAAAAGTGGTTATTTATTGAACAGTCTTCTTTCTCATGCAAGAGAAGTGAGTTGCCACAATTGCAATGCTTGTTATAAAGTAAAGTGCGTACAATAAAAGGAGTATTATAAAATATTACTGTAAAAGCATGGTATGGTTTCTGAGCCATACAGTGTTTAAAATGGATAAAATATATACATATATAAAACCATGACTAAACGTACTCAACTGGTGCTTCTAAGATACGCCTACCCGGTGTACCTAACCTAAGCCTAGTACGTGGGAAGGAGTAAGTGAGCTGCAGTTTAAGTTAAGATAGTTTTTGCCAAGGATCAGAATCAAGAATTCTCTAAGGATCTAATCAGCTCCGTACCTTGGTTATACAATGAAGGAGGTCTTGTATCTCTTTCTCAGGACTCGATCTCCCAGCAACCCGCAAGGGTGACTGGAAACACTGGAGCTGGATTTCTCGGCAGGAGAAAAGACAGCGTCTCTCTCAGTGTGTCAATGGGAGGGTCAGCTTCCTTATGCACTTGCCACAGCAGGGCGTCGGGTAAGTAGATAGCTGATCTGCTCCAAACCACCGTGTGTTTTGCTAGGGCAGCTGCTGGTATATTTATACCTGGAAGGTGCCGAGTTTGACGTAAGGTTGGACATAAGACGTCACTAAGAACTCGCAGTTCTTTCAGGACTCCAGGAGTTCTTGGACAAATCAAAACAGAAGCAGGGGGAATTCCCAGGCTGCTGGAGGCTTGGTTTGTTTAAGAACGCGTTGTACTTTCTAGGAGGTTATGGGAGTAGCCTTGCCGTATTTGGACTGCATTGGCTATGACTTAATATGGATATGATTCTTATGCCTTTATAAGGATATGATTTGTTATAACCACATAAGGGCATAAATCGGGAATATTTAAATAGGGTCCTAGATATGTTCACAATACTGTCCCGGTTACTGAATTATAGAGAAAGGGACACCATTCTTCATGCAGCCAGGGTCGCTCCCCCGGTCCAGCTGGACAATTCAGAAATTACCTTCTTTCCCGACTTCACTGGAGTAGTGCAAATGCATCAACGCTCATTCCTGGATGTTAAAAGACGGTTGCGGGAAAAAGGTCTTGAATACACTATGCTCTTCCCCACCCGTTTGCGTGTAGAGGTTGATGGCAAAACCAGATTCTTTGACTTGCCGGAGGTGGCATTTGACTGGCTGGACACCTTGAGAACATTGCCGGAAAGAAGCCCCAGCGACCACTGAAATGGAAAGTACACTCTGTTTGGATGGCTTTGGGTGGTTCCGGACCTCCTTTCCACTCTGGGTCTGGGCTTCGCTTGCAGCCTCTTGACACTCAAAGACACCGAACTGGACAGTAGTGCACTTAAGTACTAACATTCTGTGTTTTGGCTTTCTATTTTTATAATGCACCTATAATCCATAACGGTAGGAGAGGGTTTGATGGGGCACTAAGGTCTTCCCCCACGTTCTTCTTTTAGTCATACTGTTGGGCGACAGGCACTCTGCATTTTTATTAATGGGCAGTTCTGAGCCCAGAGTGCAGGGAAGCAGGGTGGGGGGTTAATAGGAGGGGTTGTTTTTTCTTGTTTATTATTTTTTGTGTTATCTCAATGGTACAGTCCTTGTTTATAATGCAATCTGTCACACTCCACACACAGGTCCATGGGTACACAGCGGAACAAAGAAGTCAAAGTCTTAAGTTGGAATGTTAGCAGGTTGGGGGACAAAATCAAGAGAACAGTGGTGTTAGAATATCTCAAGAGACTTTCGCCAAACATTGTATTACTCCAGGAAACTCACAGTATAGGCAATGTATGAAAGGCGATGCACAGATAGGGATACTCAATGGTGGTACACGCGGGCTTTATGTCCAACTCAAGAGGGGCGGGTATAATGCAAAAGAAATCATTTCTCTTATCTATTACGTCTACTTATGTAGATGATCGAGGGAGATTTGCTGGGATCACGGACACCTGGGAGGGCCGAACTTTTACCTTCATGTCAATATATG
Source organism: Lissotriton helveticus (assembly GCF_964261635.1). Taxonomy (NCBI): domain Eukaryota; kingdom Metazoa; phylum Chordata; class Amphibia; order Caudata; family Salamandridae; genus Lissotriton; species Lissotriton helveticus. The sequence continues at coordinate 1,245,210,071 of NC_136059.1, read as the reverse complement.
CACCCTCAGGGCTACAAGCCATAGCGTTCACTGACCTCAGTGCTATACTGCAAGCACTGCCTGACGGGCACTTAGTGCTTGGCGTTGACTTCAACTTAGTGTTGTCAGGCTCGCTCGACAGACAACCTCCTCGCACAATACCCCAGGCCACCCACTATTTTTCCTGGTTTTTCGAGGCAATGGGTTTAGTGGACGGTTGGAGGACTTACAATCCAGATAAGATTCAACACACTTTTCACTCCGGGACACACAATAGCCTTTCCGTCTTAACTACATAATTGTCCCGGCTTCACAAGTCTCTGATATTCACGAGATCAGACATCTGGCCAGAGGTATATCCAACCACTCCCCCCTATGGGTTCACATGGTCCTTGATCATACGCAAGTAGGGCGCATTGCCCCTATAAATCCCTGGTACCTAAAAAATCCCAAAATCCGTAAAGACCTGAACAAATCTATAGACAACTACTTCTTTGAAAATGAACATACCGTTGAGTCCCCTCGGTGTTGTGGGAAACTTTTAAAACCGTGGTTCGAGGTCAAGCCCTCTCCCTAATAGCAGGATCAACAAGCATTGAAAATGCAACAGGTCTCACCTTTGGTTAAGTTAAAGCCATTTGCTTTGCTAATGGTATTGTATAGCAAAGCGAATGGCTTTAACTTAATAAAAGGTGAGATCCATTGCATTTTTAATGCTCGTTTGTCGCTGCCATCAAGATATTTGTTTTAGCTTTACTGAGACAATGCCCTCGCCTTTACTCTGCCTGCCTTTAGAAGAAACTTCATTATAAATTGCTGCTTTGAACTTTGTCCTTTACATTACAACTTCTAAACTCACAGAAACCTATGCATAAACGTGATAAGGAACCAAGTAATCCTCTGCTTGAAACTTGTTCGCACGCAGATTTTTTCCCTAGTTTGGAGGGGGGGGGGTGTTGTAGAGCCGAGCTCTTAATGGCTCCGCCCACGTACACCTCTTTATGGTATAATGTTTCATGACTGATGCAAAGTACAGGGAAGACATTAGTAACAAACATATGCAGTAATGGCTGTAGGGTAAAGACCAGAATGGCATACCTCAGAAAGCTGCCCTGCCTCCCATTAAAACCTCACTCGTCCATTTGGCGCTCGTTAAATACACAAAAGAGATTATTTCCCTTCGTGCCATTCACTTTGCCCCTCTTGAAACTTCTAAAGCTTATCTCATCATTCTTCGATAAACATTTATCACGGCCTGCGGATGTAGTAATATTATCTTTCAGGGATTACTTTCAAACAGGAATTTATAACCTAATGGTTTTAAACGATTCCTGCTAAACGGGGACGTTTAGTTTACGGATAAAGCTACCGTGCAGATCTCAAGGGCCTGTGTGGATTGTTAAAAAAAATAAAAAATACGATATCGATGGGGAAGCGTATTAAGTAACTTGTTTACGTCCAAATAGATGGAAACTTTCGAAACTGTGAAGCCAGACAGAAAGAAGGCATTGTCTTCACATCAAGTCCACATTGAGAACATAGCTTATTTTGGATTGTGTCATTTTCTTTCCATGAAGTGTCGTTTGTAAAAGTGCACAATCTGTTATTATGATTGCATCGTCTTTCGATATCCTGACTGTGTCTATACAAACCTTTCCATAACGAACTGCAATCTGCTCCAGTGTTAAGGAGGTGCAGACTGCAATCTGCTCCAGTGTTAAGGAGGTGCATACTGCAATCTGCTCCTGTGTTAAGGAGGTGCAGACTGCAATCTGCTCCAGTGTTAAGGAGGTGCAGTCTGCACTCTGCTCCAGTGTTAAGGAGGTGCAGACTGCAATCTGCTCCAGTGTTAAGGAGGTGCAGTCTGCACTCTGCTCCAGTGTTAAGGAGGTGCAGACTGCAATCTGCTCCTGTGTTAAGGAGGTGCAGACTGCAATCTGCTCCAGTGTTAAGGAGGTGCAGACTGCAATCTGCTCCAGTGTTAAGGAGGTGCAGACTGCAATCTGCTCCATAATCTGCTCCAGTGTTAAGGAGGTGCAGACTGCAATCTGCTCCAGTGTTAAGGAGGTGCAGACTGCAATCTGCTCCAGTGTTAAGGAGGTGCAGTCTGCACTCTGCTCCTGTGTTAAGGAGGTGCAGACTGCAATCTGCTCCAGTGTTAAGGAGGTGCATTAGCTGTATTGCAGCAGTGCTGAGAAGTAGCGGTACGTTCCCTTTCAAAACAATGATCTGCGTGTACGCAGTACCGAACAGTACCTGCCTATCTCGTGCACTGCATCCGCTCTTTCCGTTTCACCGATATTTTCGGTTTCACTCCGGCTCTGTCCGTCACTGAGGCCTTTTCCGTCGCTGCTGCTTTTCCCCCTCACCTTTGGCCTTTTCCATATCGCCTGCTTAATTGTGTTGTATTTATATAGCGCTTAATTCCCCTGCTAGGACTTTGGTGTAATGCCAGCTAACCCAGGGGTAGAAAAATCGACGACAACCTGCCACTGGCTACTCAGTGATGTCATATCGTGACCATAGAAGCTAGGTTCACCCAATTATTGATGGGGGTACCGTTCAGAAGAGCAGCTTCCTGGGGTCCGAGACGACCAGCCTGCCTCTAGTTAAAAGTGTGATGGTCCAGGGAAAAGACCCTTAGATGATGGAACTCACCCTAACTCAAAAACATTAAATAAGTAACACATGTGAGAGAGCGCCATTTAAAGTGAAATTTGTAGGGGTGCAGCATATGTACAAGTAGTCAGCACCCGCATATGTAGAGGCCTGTTAATCATGTTTAGATGCAATGTATGAGAGAGTACTAAAGTAAATTGGTATCAGAAAATGTGCAGAGCCAACGTTACAAGGTGCAATCCATGCTTGGTGAAAATAGATGGTTTTAAAATGAAACCTTCTTCTTATGCAACGTGTGTTTAGCAATGCAATTGAACTTGAGATCCGCTTTATCTGAAATGTAACGGTCTACATATATATATATAATGATTTGCTTAAAGTAGAAAATGCATTTGCTGTTTAAGGTTGGAGGCCTAGCGAACTAAGAAGAAGGAATGCCAATGTAAAGCGTTGGGCCTATAAAACAAGCAGTGGCTTAGTTCCTTTGGAATTGGTGTAGGCCTGTTGGAGAATGCCTTGCTTGACATTTAACTGTAGAAATGATTTATAAATGACCTTTATAAAATGTTGCAATATCTGTAGACTGTGAGCTACTTGCGTGTATTCCTTTGCAGGCGCCTCATCGAGCAGATAGTAGAGTAGAAGGGCCCATTGTGTGTGTATGTTAGGATTCTAGACCTAGACATGGAGGAGTAGACCCGGAATTCAAGGAGGCAACTTGAAAGGATGAAGAGCCTGAGACCCAAGGCCGGCTGAGCAGACACAGATGGATCCACGCCATATGGAATTTTACAGAACCCAACGCCTTCTAGAGGGGCGTACTGTGGTAAATAAATAAATAATACCTCTCTTTTTGACTAGACATATATCATAACAGATAGCTCAATAAATAAGAGTCAAGATTCGAGGTAGTGGGAGTTTTGCAGGTTTATTACAGCATAAGGACAGGATCAGGACAACCTGCATAGTAATAAGATGACAGGATGACAGGGCCCAGCAGCTGCTGGGGCTCGACCTGGGATGAGCGCGCTGACTTTTAATAACAATACATGAGCATATATACATAACGCAAACACATAGCATTACATTGCAATAGGCGTAACAGTGGGTGGAGCAGAAGGCGTGACGCGTAGCAGTCGCGAAAGATAAGGGTAAAAAGAAGGTGTAACAGGGCGTATACATAGACATGTGATGCAAACGTAACAGAATATGTCATGAATGGGGCGGAAACCATGGAGGGGGCTACCTAAGGAGCCGGGACCTCTAACCTAGTGGTGCGCGCAAACTAGCAATGACGTATCACTAGGAGAAGCTGGGGGCTATGAACTCTGTGCTAGGAGCAGAGACTGAAGTCTGGAGAGTCAGGGCGACACGTACCTAAACAGTATCTAGTATCTGATGTTTAGAGAACATGTTGATATAAACTGGAAGTCAGGAGGGGAAAGGCTAACTTGATTCTAAGACTGGACCATGCATTATTCTACATGTAGTGCGTGATGAGGAATATTAAATGACCATTGAATACAGTATTTCTCTAACGTGGAGCCGGAAAGGCTAGACAATGACGGAAACTATTGATGCAGTTCAGTAGCTTAGGAATGCAGAGAAGGAGGACTGAACTGATAACTGGAACTATAACATATTCTTGGCAGACTCAGAGACTGAGCCAGGCTGGACCGGGCACTGCGAGGCAGGAAGTAAGTGAAGGGTCGAGGATACAGGTGGGGGCTGTATCGCTCCTCAGCGAGGCTTCAGGAGACAGGAGCTGAATCTGGTGTCCGGGCCCTTTTGAGGCCTAGAGACGGGGACTTTACAATGAAATAACGTGCACACTGAGAAACGTGGCAACGTAGCTTTACATAGGCCTAATATTCGTAGTATTCACGAAGACTGGAAACTGGCATACCAGAGGTGGACACAACTATAATTGCGTCATTAATCGGACATGGGGAATACATATGCATATTTGATCATGCACACATAACATATGATGGACGACACGTAGGGACACAGAACATGGCAAAATTTACTTTTCCACATTCCCTCCTTGTCACTACGTTTCTATCAGGAAACATCAATTTTCATGATACCGTCTATCATTTCATACAGTAACATTTGCTCATCTCGAATTCTCTTAGAACGGGATTTAGAACGGGACTTGGGACTAGGAGTTATACTAGGAATACAGGATGTAGCACACTTGCCGCAAATCGCAGGGCCACATTGTATACAGAGGCAGCAGCTGAATATGATCGCTACTGCTATACCTAGAAAGGACAATATTTTCCATCCCCAGGCGGAAATTATATTCCAGAACCAACCGGACCATGTCCAGGTGCCTGGATTCTGGTGTAACTGATGGGCAATCTTATGAAGCCTGGTTATAGCTGAATAAACAGACGGCGCGTTATTTGGAATGAAAATGCAGCAACTAGATCCGATGACTCTACAGGCCCCGCCCCTATCGGCCAGTATGACGTCAAGGACGAGACGATTTTGCAAAACGACAAATCTCATAGCAGATTGCTCTTCAGTTAAGTTACCTAGAGCAGAGGCAGTCTCATTTACTACAGCTTCAAGGGTTCTGGTTAATCTACGGATTAACTTACTATTCTGGACAGGGCCTATAAAGAAGAAGAAACCTTTATTGAAATCGGTATATTGCTCTAGAGTAGTTTCAGTATAATCGACAATTGGGGACTCCCTTCTATGTCTAATGTGTACTAGATGTGTGTTTCTATGATAATCAGATGGGGCTAGAAAAACAGGTGGCAGTAGGAAGGCAATGTAACAGGTTCCCTCCCAATCGAGGGGCAGACGAACATATGCAGTTTGACCACAAATAAAATATGAGTGACGTGAAGCTTTGAAAATAGATTTCCCACTGTCACTATACTTGACAACAGTAGTACAATCACTATGTCCTACATGTATGGAACCCTTATTTCGGACACATAATTCGCCTTTGACTGGTAGTACTGAAATAGCAGGTAAGTCTGGAGTAGTATCAGACTGAACATTCAGGACCATAAAATTCGAAGAATAATTACCTAAATTATACACTTCATTTTCTAGATCTAAACCTGTTCGGTGAGGGAGACCTTGCTTGTCTGGGAAACATGTACTGTTAAGAAAAGACATATCTGTTGAGGATGACGTTAACGTGGACCATGCTCCACATGAACCATTATGTGAAAATGGATAAGGAAAAAGTGGCAGGACTCCCTTCGGCGTCTGGAAAGGGGGGAGTCGACCACATACCCAACAATTAGTGGCATTGCTGGTCTGGTGTGAGTAATGTAACATGCGGATAAAAGTATTGTTTCGCATAGCGAGGCGGTAAGAGAGTTCATGAGGGGGCAGATCACTAAACGTGTGCTCTGCTGTAACATTGGAAGACTTATTTACATGAGAAACTGGGAAACATAGGTAAAATGCATAACTGGTGCAGGAAATCATAAGGCTGGAAAGCAATATGAAACATAGAAAAATGATACATCGGATTGAGTTTTGACTAACTCTCTCACTATGGGGGTCTATTTTATACATGTCAGAAACAGTCTAACCGTTTCACCTAGGGGAGGACTTAGACAATCAAACTGGCTGACTTAATTTCCTAGACCGTACTTTCTGTTTATACTCCTGCTGCGGAGTTTTCTCTAACAGGGGAGGGGTTGTAGCAATGTCTTTTGCGGGACAGTCCTTGAGAACAATATTCTGGCAATCCTTCAAATCCTGGGAAATGTTCTTTAAGACGGGTTTTAGTCTATTAAAAAGTTTAACATGAGAAAGGTGCACCCAGCCTTTGCGTCCTTCCAACTTCACGGCTGTACGGGTGGTGAGGAGGACCTGTCGGGGCTCTTTCCATCGAGGCTCCAGCGGACTTGATCTGTCAAAGTTGCGGACCATCACCATGGATCCTGGAACGATTTCATGCGGTGCCACCTCGGTATTGTCTGGAAATGCGGCGGCAACCTGTGAACGACATGAGTTGAGGGCAGACATCAAGGAAGCTAGGTAATCTGTCAACATATTACTTGAAACATCGGTAATACTTCGGGGTCTAGGAGTACCCCACATATTAGGGGGGCGGCCGAAAACGACCTCATACGGGGACAGACCTGATCTGGAATGTGCGACCATGCGCATGTAAAATAGAGCAACTGGCAGAGCTACTAGCCAGTCCACACCTTTTTCTTGACAGACTTTGGCGATGCGGATTTTCAGGGTTTGATTATGTCTCTCAACGAGACCGGCTGCTTCAGGATGGCGTACACAATGGAACTTCCACTGGTACCCTAGCAAAAGGGAAACGTGCTTCATTAACTCTGAGGAGAATGGCTGGCCGTTATCAGAATATACGACTCTAGGGAGTCCATAACGAGGGAAGAACTCACGAACCAACTGCTTGGCAGTGGTCGCGGCTGTGTAATCTGGGACTGGATATGCTTCTGTCCACCTGGACAAAGCGCATACAACTACAAGGACATACTTGAAACCTCGACATCGCTCCATCTGAATATAATCCATCTGGAGGACTTCAAAAGGGTGGTCAGGGGGCTGGAATCCACCTTGTTCCACCGGGACACTTTTACCTGGATTAAACTGACAACATATCATACAGGTACGGACTTTCTGCTTGGCTGAAGCTCGTAAATGCTTGTTGAACCAAATATTCTGGATACTGTCTAACATAGCTTTTTCCCCTAAATGTGCTGGACTATGTGCGGTATTAATAATGACTTGAACCATAGAGTCGGGGAGAAACCATGTGGTTCTACCCTTCGTTAACCATCCTTGATCTGTCTGGACCCCTCCTTGTTCGGACCATTTCTTGATTTCATCGGGAGTAGCATGTAACTGGATATCTATGACATCTTGAGTAGGGTCCTTAACTGTCATGCATGTAGTCGGATCTGGAGTATGTGTCATGTTAACTGGAATGTCTGGAGTCTGTGCTGTAAGCTTGGCTGTGCGATCTGCTAGATCGTTACCTTGGGAAATAATGTCAGTAACTTTCGTATGTGCTTTGCACTTCATGATAGCAATAGATGTCGGTAAGTGTATGGCATCTAACAGAGCTTGAATAAGGAGACCATGCTGAATCTTGGTTCCATGAGAAGTCATGAAACCTCTCTCCTGCCAGAGCACTCCGAAGTCGTGTACAACTCCAAATGCATAACGTGAATCTGTGTAAACATTAACTTTCAAGTTCTTGGCGTGTATACAGGCTTGTGTCAGAGCAACTAGCTCTGCTGCTTGAGCGGACAGAGTGTCAATACGGTGTGTTTTAATAACATCAGTGTCAGTAGTCACTGCATACGCGGCGACTAGTTCTCCTGTACTAGTTCTCATACATGAACCATCCACATAAAGTGTCAGGTCAGGGTCTGGTAATGGAGTATCTGTCAGATCTTGTCTTGGCTTTGTCGTAATGTTAACTACTTCCACACAGTCATGTGTGGCAGAATTTAAATTAACTGATGGTAACAATGTAGCAGGATTTAAAATGTTGCAGCGTCTGATTTCTATGTGTGGCTGGAACAGTGTCAATTCATAACCTGTTAGACGTGCAATTGTCAAGTGCTGAGTCTGTGTTCGGTTCAGAAGAACTTCTACGGAGTGTGGAACTTGTACTGTCAGGGAGTGTCCTAAAACTATGGAATCACTTTGTCTGATAGCTAGTGCTGTGGCTGCAACTGACTTGAGGCACGCAGGCAGAGCCTGGGCTACAGGATCTAATGTGCTCGAAAAATAAGCACAAGGCTTGTATTGTCCTGCTTGATCTTGTGTGAGAACAGATAATGCTGTACCTTCACGTTCAGTAACGAAAAGTGTAAAAGGCTTACTGTAGTTCGGTGTCGCTAGAACTGGAGCTTGGCATAAAGCTTTCTTTAATTCATTAAAACTAAGTGTATGTTCAGATGTCCAAGGGAGAACAGTCGATGCGGCTGCCTCCTGTGTCGTTAACTGTATCAGTGGCTTGGCTAGAAATGCATACTGAGGAATCCATTGTCTACAATAAGAAGTAAGGCCGATAAAGGCACGTACCTCCTTCTGGGTCTTGGGCTGAGGAAGACTCGCTATTAACTGGATACGGTCAGGTGTCAACTGCCTACCCCTCTTGGACAGTAAGTGTCCTAAGTATACCACTTGCTGGACACAGAATTGAAGCTTCGAAGGGGACACCTTGTGCCCCATCTCGGCTAGGAAATACAAGACTGTAAGGGATGCCCGCTCGCAAGCACGTTCAGAACGGGCTGTGATCAGTAGGTCATCGACATACTGGAGCAGGGCAGTGTCAGTTGGCATGTGAACATTATCAAGTTGTCTCTTAAGTGCTTGACTGTAAATACTAGGACTTTCTGTGAAACCTTGAGGAGCGCGTGTGAACATATAGCTCTTTCCATTTAAACAGAATCCGAAAAGAAACTGGCTGTCTGGATGAATAGGAACACTGAAAAATGCGTTCTTGAGGTCTATTACTGTAAAGAACATGGCTTCGGAATCAATGGCTGTCAATAGGGAAGAGATATCTGGGACAACTGGGTACTGCGGAATAATACATTTATTAAGCTCTCGTAGGTCAATCACTAATCGATATACTGGGGGTGCATTTGGATCAGTACGTTTCATGACTGGAATGATCGGAGAATTACATACATTGGAGTCAGTTTCTACAACCACTCCTTGAGCGATGAGCTCGTCAATAATTTTGGATAAGGCTGCTACAGCCTCAGGTGGCAATCTGTACTGTCTGATTCGTGGTAACACTACACCTGGCTTGAGAGTCACACGATAGGGTGTGATTTGCATATAACCTACATCAGTTGGACCTTGCGCCCATAAATGCTGCGGAACATTAGACAGTCTTGGATCAAAATCTCGTAATACATAGTGACCCTTATAGTCACGTAGGAACAATCGTATTCCCTCTGGGGAACAGCATATAACTGCACCTAACTCTTTCAGTGTCTTAATGCCTAATAGGTTTTCTGGACATGACTTAGTAAGTAACAGATCAGTAGTGCGGGACAATGGACCTACTTCTAGAGTAACTGGCTTTGAAATCTCATTTACGATAGGTTTTCCTGAAAATCCAAGGGAAACATTTCTTGAGCCTGAGAGCGGAGCCCCTGGAACTTCGGCGTGACTAATTGTGGTCCTACTTGCCCCTGTATCAATTAAGAACTTTCTGTCTTTCCCTAATACTTGACTATGAACATAGGGACCTTCTTGATCTACAGGTATCTCGATGAGAGGCAAGCCTACCTCCCTCTCTAGGCTGTTTCATGAATACTGCTGGTACTCTGGATACTCAGACTGTGCATACTGGTACATCTGCGATGTAACATGCTGTGTTGCAGCAATAGGCTGCGGTGCGGTAACTGTCTGTTGTGTATTCTGTGGCTGAGGAGTCTGTGAAACTTGTTCTTGTCTAGGCGGACGTGGTCTTTCCTTAGTCTTACCAGTAGCTATGTTGTGTTTCAGAACTGCACACTCATTTATAAAATGGGTATGCGACGTTTACAACGCAACCTTTACAACGCCGTTCCATGACGACGCGGTCATAACAACGAAAGTTGTCACAACGAATTGCGCTGGGGGGCGCTCAAGGATAGTAAATCATTTAATTTACTATCCCAACACCTTCCCTACTATCCACGGGGACTGGTGTTGGAATAGTAAATTAATTTTTTTTAATTTACGCACCCCCAACGCAAGTCGTTGTAACGACTTGCGTTGTTACAACCGCGTTGTAATGGAACGCGTTGTAAAAGTGTGCGTCGTAATGACGTACATCCATAAAATGACCTGGCTGTTTACAATAATTGCAATTCCCTTTAACGGGAACTGCAGGATGACTGGCTTGATTCGGACCCCTCTTCTGACTGTCTTGAGGAACGGATTGTGCAACTAGTACTTTCATTTTCGTGTCTTTCATACGTTTTCTCTCGTGTTCTTGCTCTTCCCTGATTCTATTCTGGTGGTACTGGAGCATTTGCAACATCTGGGACGGGGTATTAGCTTGCCAGGTACTTTCGACTTTTAAAACTCGATTTTTAACTTGTGGACTTGAATTCTCGACTAATTTAGTAACAAAAAGGTGAGGGTATGACTCACTACTTGTCTTGAGGCCACTGTTGATACTGAAACATTTTTCAAACCTAGAATAAAAATCACTAATATCTTCATCTTGTTTCTGTTTACAGGCTGAGATTGCATCCCAGTCTTCTTTTCTAGTTGTTAATAATCTGGGTAAAACTTGAATCAATAATTCTGGTAATTCTTTACATTTCTCTCCAAGACCAGTACCTGGTACTCGTGCCTTGTCTTCTGCTTCTAGAACTGTCCAATCTATCTTTTTCTCTCCCACCTCCCATTCTTTTTCCTTTAGCTTTTCATACACCCCTGCGGGCAACAGGACCTTTAACATTTTAATGATATCTGGGTAAGTGTATTCTCCCATACGGAGCATGTCTTTTAATTCTCTATGGAACCCTGCTGGATCTTTGTCATGACAGGGAATTAATTTCTTCATTTCGAGGAGTTCCATCTTTGTAATCGGGGTGTAAACAAACACTCGTTGCATTTCACCGTCCTCTGTCTTAACTGGATGCACTTCTCGTAACGGGTTCTGTCTTTCCATGTAAAATGGTTTACTTTCTGGGGGTGAGACATGAACAAAATGCGGGTTCAGAAACGTTCTATATTTGTGACGCTGTTCTAGAATGACACTAATTAAATCGGTACCTAGACCTCTCCATCTATACTGGAGTAACTCGTTCAGGATATCGTGTAACGGACCTGGATCAGAGTGCTGACCCTCATACAAAGTAATGAGGTGCTGGATCATATACATACCCACCAGTCGCTGCTCGGCTGGGGGCATTTTCAGAAACATTTGTGCCACTATTTCGTCTGGAAAAGTGGTAGAATCAGTAATCCATCGGACTGCTGATCGGGCTAGTTCTTGTTCATGCATGGTACTTAACTCACTGTAACCGATTCGTGATTTTAGAATGTGATCGGTAGCTTGGAACACTTGTTCTAGGGAACCTTGTTCTGGTGCTGAATGATGGAAAATTGACTTGTGTTCTAGGCGTAAATGGCGATCTGGAAATCTAGATTTTCCTACATACGCTATTCTGGCGGGATTCTCGTCCTCTACCTCTTCAGTATCAGAGTTACTTTCTTTCTCGCTTACTTGTGCTGCTTTACGTTGTTCGTGTATCTTTATTATTTCTCTACGGATTTTCTTGTACATACTCTCCATGGCACTAATGGTATTGTGCTTACCCTCGGCTATATTATCACTCCACTTTGTCAGGATTTTCATTTCGGCCTGATCTTTAGACGGGTAATCTTGTTCTCTTATTAGACAGTTAATTAAAAACTTTAATATCATACGCTGGATCTCAGCTTTCCTTTGAGACATGGCATCACTAATACTTTCTGGATCATCCCCTGTACGGATGAAACGATATATTCTGTCTAGATCTTCTTTCATATTGGGTAGGGTGACTAGATACTCGGTCACCCTCCTTACGCGTACTGAATATAAAACCATATTATTCTCGCCTGGGACTGGGTCATAGGCACATTCGCCAAGGGCTTGCCTGATTTCTGCAACAGACTTATTACTCTTGGGAGTACGCTGTGATGCTTGAGCATGTAATTCGAGTGCTGATAAACGCTTGCGTGGCGGCGGGGTTTGAGGAGGACCTCCTCCTGCGGCCCCTAGACTAGAATCGTCGACTGATATTCTTCGTGGTGGAGCAGGAAATTGAAATGCTGGCTGGACCGGGGGTACCGTAGCAGGTACTGCATGGGGTGCCCCGGTGTCTGGAGAAGCAGGATGTGCCTGATTTACTGGGACTGGCGGAGCGCGAACAGGATTTGCATATTCAGGGACTGTGTCGTCCAGATAGGACGAAATAAAAATATCAGCTGCGGTCTGTTTGTGACGTAGCTTGGTCGGAACTAATGGTGGCGGGAAATTACTGGATGCCTCCGGGGTCGCTTTTGGCAAGCCCTCGGCAAGAAGAGGATACATACCCTTAATAAGGGCATTCCTCTGTCTGTCACTCTGTTCAGTTTTGACTTGTTCACCTATCTCGATTAATTCTTTTTCTTGGGCTCGCTCTAAGGATTCTCTACTTAATTCTGACTTTCTGATTTCTTTTTCAGTTCTTTTATGAGATTCTTTGCGCCATAACTCAATGGCATCTTTCTGTGACTGTCTGGCTTTCTTTTTCCATAATGCTTCTTCTACTCGCATGATGCACTCGGCATCCCATGTACCCGATACGGGCCATCTATACTTTTCTTCTAACTGTTTGGTATACTCTACCCATAAATCTAGATACAATATGGCACTTATGCCATGTTTCTGATACATAAAGTGACCTGGACTGTCCCTGGGCGGGACGGGAACTGCTGCTTCCAGCAGACCCTTTCTAGTTTTTAACTGACGTAACTTCGAAAACAAGGGCATGACTGGACTGTAATCTAGACACAATACAATACACAATAAACACGATACTTATTCCCCATTCATACCACGACATTGAAATACATGAAAAACGTTTAAAATAACAGTTCGAACAGAATACTACCTGGAAATACTGAGAACAGAACGCATAAATTTTCTCGAGAACAGAAACTGACTAGAACAGAAACTAGATGCACTGCTGAAACAGTACGAAACTTACCGGTCTCATAAAGAGACACGTCAGGACCCGTATCCACCGAAGTGGACACTTCGTTTGTGGGACTGTGTACCACCAACCCACAGACCAGAGTCACTTAAATTGACCCTGTCTAGATACCACCCCAGTAACGGTACTCACCGGGCAGCAAGAACGGAAGGCCTCAGACTGGACTGGACTGCTACGACGACGGACGACGAACTTCGGACTTCGGACTTCAGTTACGGGCGGACCTCCGGATACCTCGGACCTTGGACTCTTGGCTTGGGCTCTGGTCGGGACTCGCCGCGTTCCTCCACCGTCTCGTCTGGATGCTGGACCGCCTCCTCCGTCTCCTCCGTGGGCCTGAGGGATACTTGAGCAGAAATATCTGCCACTGCGCAGAAGAGTTCCGTCACGACTGCAGAGGGTCAGGGGGTCGGCGTGGCTTCACCGACGCGTGGGGAAAGGGCAAGTCCCTGTTCGGGCGCCATTATGTGGTAAATAAATAAATAATACCTCTCTTTTTGACTAGACATATATCATAACAGATAGCTCAATAAATAAGAGTCAAGATTCGAGGTAGTGGGAGTTTTGCAGGTTTATTACAGCATAAGGACAGGATCAGGACAACCTGCATAGTAATAAGATGACAGGATGACAGGGCCCAGCAGCTGCTGGGGCTCGACCTGGGATGAGCGCGCTGACTTTTAATAACAATACATGAGCATATATACATAACGCAAACACATAGCATTACATTGCAATAGGCGTAACAGTGGGTGGAGCAGAAGGCGTGACGCGTAGCAGTCGCGAAAGATAAGGGTAAAAAGAAGGTGTAACAGGGCGTATACATAGACATGTGATGCAAACGTAACAGAATATGTCATGAATGGGGCGGAAACCATGGAGGGGGCTACCTAAGGAGCCGGGACCTCTAACCTAGTGGTGCGCGCAAACTAGCAATGATGTATCACTAGGAGAAGCTGGGGGCTATGAACTCTGTGCTAGGAGCAGAGACTGAAGTCTGGAGAGTCAGGGCGACATGTACCTAAACAGTATCTAGTATCTGATGTTTAGAGAACATGTTGATATAAACTGGAAGTCAGGAGGGGAAAGGCTAACTTGATTCTAAGACTGGACCATGCATTATTCTACATGTAGTGCGTGATGAGGAATATTAAATGACCATTGAATACAGTATTTCTCTAACGTGGAGCCGGAAAGGCTAGACAATGACGGAAACTATTGATGCAGTTCAGTAGCTTAGGAATGCAGAGAAGGAGGACTGAACTGATAACTGGAACTATAACATATTCTTGGCAGACTCAGAGACTGAGCCAGGCTGGACCGGGCACTGCGAGGCAGGAAGTAAGTGAAGGGTCGAGGATACAGGTGGGGGCTGTATCGCTCCTCAGCGAGGCTTCAGGAGACAGGAGCTGAATCTGGTGTCCGGGCCCTTTTGAGGCCTAGAGACGGGGACTTTACAATGAAATAACGTGCACACTGAGAAACGTGGCAACGTAGCTTTACATAGGCCTAATATTCGTAGTATTCACGAAGACTGGAAACTGGCATACCAGAGGTGGACACAACTATAATTGCGTCATTAATCGGACATGGGGAATACATATGCATATTTGATCATGCACACATAACATATGATGGACGACACGTAGGGACACAGAACATGGCAAAATTTACTTTTCCACAGTACCTATAGGCGTGTCATTAACATGGTGGGGTTTTGTATTAGGGACAGCACCCCGACGGTGGAGACAGAGCAGATGGCTGAGGAGCTAGAGAGAGCGGTCGCATGGGCAAGGAGCTTAGCAGCAGAGATGGAAATTGTAGTCTAAGAGAGAAGGTGGCGAACTTCTTAGGAAGTCTCCACGGCTGACACCTTTTGGTTAGGTTGGGCTATTGTTGAGTAGGGATGTCATCTAGCATAGAGTAGGGACAGACTAATCTGAATCTATGTCTTATATCTTGATGAGTACCAGAACTCAAGTCATAGCTATTCTGTTTAGTTTAATGATTCTGGAGTTGATTCTCGTTCTGTTCATTAGCCGGTTGAGACTTTTCCGTAGGATTATGTTTGTATTAGTACCTGTTTATCTCTTGAACCTCTTGCTGAGGTGCCTGTATCTCCAGCTATTTTTGGTTATGTAATAAACCTTTTAAATTCAGTCTTTAGTCAGTGGTTCTTTGGGGAAAGTATTTCGGTATCTTGAATTTGAACTGTTTAGCTGTGATTAGATTACCTAAATTCACTCTATGACAGGTAAAAAGGTCCAGTCGACCTGTGACGGGATTCTGGAGAATGGTAAGCAGACTCTAGAGGTGAAATCCCGCCTTTTCAGTTGGTAGCAGTTTAGGATGGTTTCTCTTCTGGAGTAAGGGTAATCTAGAAGTAGGTTGAGATTTCCCCGAGGCCCATAGAGAAGAACATGAAGAGTGTCCAGAGAGTCACGGACGGAGGATGGCGTTCCACGGAAACTGACGGAGAGTAACAGTGCGGCAGAAAGCAGCAGGTCGGAGGAGAGTGAGTATGAAAAGGGTCATGCGTTGCTAGATTGCGGTGTTATGTTGTGTCATTGTGTTGTAATGTCTTGCGGAGCTGAATGCCTGTAGTGTGAAAGGAGATCAGGTTGTGAGCGCGCAACCGGTGAAAATCTTAAACTCAAGGAGAGCTTAAGTGGTTCGGGTGTATCGAACATCCAAAGTAATTGTCGACTGTTGTGAAAGGGGGTCATGAGGTACCATTGATCGCCCAAAGGAGTGTGTAGGTAACGGACGCTGGCCGGAAGTTACCGGGTGTTGAACAGTTGAGGTGATTGTCTGTTCGCTCGCGGACAGGCATTTGCCGGGAAAGGTGACAATTACAGTTAGACTGTGGCCGTACAGTCAAAGAAGTGGTTGCTTGGTCGGAAGTAATCATTTCTAGTGTATGATTGGGACGCATGCGTGACCGGCGAGACATCGGAGAAAGGAGGGGAACTGCTGCGAAACGGAGGCGAGTGACGTCAGAAGGAGCCGCGCTGTGATAGGGCGGTTAGTGTGAAGCCGCGCTGGGATAGGGCGGTTAGTGTGAAGCCGCGCTGGGATTGGTGGATTGTCATCAGGAAGTAAACGAGGGTTGTAAACAAGGAAACATTGTGGGTTTCATCATGAAATGTTTTAAAGTATTGCGGGAATGTTTCAAAGGAGAAAACAAGATAGAACCTCGGGGCGGGGAGGAGGCTCCACCCGAGGATACTCCAGCCTATTATATGGCAGCGAATGTTGGGTTGCATACCATATTGTGGCTTGATAATTGGTGTAAGATGACAGATGGAAATGAGGAATTGACTTTTCCTAAATATGGAACGTTTAGACTAGAAGTGTTATACCAGTTGAAAGCGATTATGGCTGCATTGCGACCTTTGCCCAGACCAACACAGTTTGAAGCGCTAAATGCATGGATCAGGGCAGCCCACGACAGGAACAGAGACAGGAGACAGGAAAGAGTAAAACGATCGGTACGGGCGGTTCAAGATGCGAGATGGGATGCCATGGAAAAGAGGTGGAGGGTACAGACCATTGCAGTAGATAAGTTGTATCCGTTGCTGGAAAGTGCAGGGGATGGGCAGAAAAAGAGCACAGAGGATGAAGACAGTGAGACGGACGACAGCCTAATAGAGAGGCTGTTGTCAGAAAGGCCACCCCATACAATCCAGAGCTAGAGGGAACGCAACCATCGAGAAAGCACTGGGAAGCCCCAACAGGGGAAGGCGGAGTTCCAATGGGGAACGGATGGGAAACCCCAGGGGACAAGTTTACCCCAGATAAGGGAGAAAAGGCACCTCCACCCTCACCGGTAGCGAGAGTAGTGGGAAGATTTACAGTACAGAAGGTACGGGTGGAAGATGGTGTCCATTCTCAGAAACTGCCAGATGCCCTTACAGTACCGGTTACCATAGGTCCCATAGTATCAGTGTACAATCCAGAACAGACCCATAATGAGAGTACACCCCAGATGGGGAGTGAGAGGAGTGCAAGCGATGGCAGAACTCAGGTGACAGATGGGTGGAAGACATTAACTAGACCTGTAGAACGGAGCACCCCTTTGGTAACATCGGCAGACCCTTCGGAAGACAGAGGGGGTTGGAGGGGATCGATGGATCTGAGAGGACCAAGGCCGAAGTCGATGAGGGAGTTAAGGCCAGATTTGAGAACTTGGGAAACAGTTGTAGATACCCAGAGCGACAGGTCAAGGAATGTGTTTGGGTCGGAGAACGAAGAGAATAGGATGGTTTCTCACTGTGCAGCTAGCGAAAGCAGACAAGAATGGGAACGCGGAGGTGTGGGAAGCAGGGGGACGTCCCACCACACCTCTGGAAACAGCAGGCAGGAGTGGGACTGCGAGACCTGTGAGGGTAGAAGGGTTCCTCCTAACACACCTGAAGAGAACAGAAGAGAGAGTCAGAACGGCAGCGGGAGGGACTCTAAGGAAACTTCTAGCCAAGGCACACTGAGAGCGGCAATAAAGGCAAGAAGGTTAGACGTGCTGAGACTAAAGTCAGAAGTAGAGGAAATAGTGGAAGGTACACTGCCGCTAGAAAGAATTGAACTTTACGAACCAGATGAGCTATTGTTCGTGGCAAAGGATGTCACTCGGATGGCTAGGACTGCTCATGAGAAACTCTCAGAATTAGCGAACAAGTATGAGGTGGATTTGACAAAGATAAAAGCTTTGCAGGGGGGCCATAGGTTACAGTACTCAGATCAAGACCTGGAAGAAAAGAGGGTGATCGGGTTAAAAACCCATATCAGGGAGCTGATCATGGGAATCCGAACATGGTCCAACTTGGAGAGATGGGAGGAAAGGTGGTCAAAGAAAAAGACTGTTAGGCGGAGTGTTATTGGGACACCCCCGGGAGGAGGGTTGATGCATGCCGAAGCGTACCCCTTGCGGGAGGTGGCCCATGGGGGATATGTACATGTACCCTGGAGCAGGGGAGATCTGGCTGCCTTTACTAACACTTTCCCAAAGTTGCGAGAGAGCCCAGTGGAATGGTACAAGCAGGTAGAGAGGTTCGTTAAAATCTCAAAGGTCCTGTGGATTGATTTAAACACACTGTTTGACATTGTGGTTCCAAGTGATTTGTGGATAGCGTGCAAAGTCAGTGTCGAATGGCCCACAGCGGAGCCAGAGCGAGATACAGCCACAAATGGGCCGTCACCTAGGGTAATGGCAAAGTAAGAGCAGGCGATCACGTGGCTGAAGACTAAGGTACCACCACAGGACATAGACTGGGTAAAAATAGATCGGACTAGGCAGGAACCAAAAGAGACGGTGCATGAGTACTATGAGAGGCTATTGCTGATTTTTAAACAGTACAGCGGATTAGATGTGATGGATCCAAAAGATATGGGACAGTTCGTATCCAAGTTCGTGCTGGGATTGAGGCCTGATATCTGCCTCATGATACAGCAACATTTGATCTGTTGGCAAAACAAGCCCTTAGATGAGATTCTGAGGTATGCAAGGTACTGCAGTGATGAGATAGACTCGAAGACAAAGAAGCTTAAGGATAAACTGATGTTAGTCCAGATGCAAGCGGGAGGACAGGGCCAGTCAGGAAATGGCACCATGAGCAGGAAGACAGGGGGACAGAAAAAAGACAACGAAGAAGGTCCGAGACCTAGGATAGACATAGCGACTCTGAAAAAGACGACCAAGTGCCATCACTGGGAAACTTGATTCCCAGTCCTGAGGCGGAAGCCTGGATCTGGAGGTACGCTATATTTGATTTTAAAAATTGTGTGTTTATTGCATTGTGACTTGTTTTAAAAATTTGAAAGCCTACCTGACCTCTTTTGGGAAGAAATTCCACTGCCCAATCACCACGCAGCCGACTTAACGCTGCAGCGGTAATTGTTTGTTTAGCGGCCGCCATCGCCGGCGTGCTCGCTAACCACGCCCCCTTGAGGCCACGCCCCCTTGAGGAAACGCCCCCCGCCCTGTTAAAAGGCGCTGATACACGAGCGACCTCAGAAACTTGATTCCCAGTCCTGAGGCGGAAGCCTGGATCTGGAGGTACGCTATATTTGATTTTAAAAATTGTGTGTTTATTGCATTGTGACTTGTTTTAAAAATTTGAAAGCCTACCTGACCTCTTTTGGGAAGAAATTCCACTGCCCATTCACCACGCAGCCGACTTAACGCTGCAGCGGTAATTGTTTGTTTAGCGGCCGCCATCGCTGGCGTGCTCGCTAACCACGCCCCCTTGAGGCCACACCCCCCTTTTTCATCCCTTATTATGTGCCTAGGCAGGAAGCGCAGCGGGAGCGCCGTTTGCGCGCCGAAGGCGCGCCTAAGGCAAGCCCGTCTGTTCCCGTCCGCGCCCCGACAGTGCCCAGGGCCAGGAACCCTGCTGATTCAACACTGCATGGGACTACTCCCCCTATCACCTACAACTCAGACGAACTGAGAGCTTTAAGTCACAACCTCTTATGTAATGGCGCCCACTGGGATGTCTCAGACTCCATCTCACGAATCTGTCCTAACTGCTTCTTCAAATTTAGTCCCTTTAATCCCTCCTTCCCCCAGCTTACCACAGCGGATGACCCACCTATTCAGGCTGCCCTTATCAATGCACGTTGAGGATGGAGAAGCCATGGAATTTTTCCTAGCATTATCCCCGCAATTCACTCTGGGGGGACTATTGCTCTATCGCCCTCCGGGTCCTCTAGGCAATTTTATCAAATCCCTGGAGGAGATCACCATCCAACGTGCACTCAGATTCCCACACTTCCTAATGTTGGGAGACTTTAATCTACATATGGACACGAGCTCTGCTCCCGGAGTTAAAGAGCTGAAAGAAATCTGTAGTTTGGCTCAGATGGTTCATCAGGTGCAATCTGGCACTCATGAAGGGGGGCACTGTTTAGATCTGGTATATTCCAACTCTAACATTTCCACCGATCCACCATACCCCATTTCATGGTCAGACCACTTTCTGGTTCACTTCTCCTGGTTTATTAACAAAACTCGTGTGTTACCCACTCTAAAGACTGAGGAACGCCCTAGAAGAATTAATATTCCGGATCTAGTGGAGGCCCTCACCCACTCCACCCCTATGAAAGCACAAAACTTGGATGAAGCTGTAGACAACTTCTCATCCTGGATAGACTCCTCCATTAAGGCACTACCAAAAAGCAAAGGTAAAAACAACCATAGGATCACCCCTACTTCCCCCTGGTATACTGAACAATTAAAAATTTTAAAAACAGGATGTAAGGCGTTAGAGCGAGTATGGAGAAAGAACTATTGTCCCACTGCTAAAACGAAACTTCGTGCAGCCCAAAAAAGTTACTACGCAGCGATTAAAACAGCTAAAGGGGAATTCTATGCGTCTAGAATCCAAAAAGCCAAAAACAACAGTCGAGAAATGTTCTCCATAGTTAAAAGCTTTACTGCCCCTGTAGCAGAGAAGACGGCAATTCCGCCTTCCACAGAATGGTGCGAACAACTATCCACTTTTTTCATCGAGAAAATTCAAAAAATTCAAGACAGTCTGAATAACCCTAACCAGCCACCTGCCTCGCAAACGGATCTAGCTTTATATTGCCAACCTCTTTCTCCTCCACTTTCTCTAATGTCAAGGGTTAAAGTGGAAATGACCAAATTCACTCAGGTTGAAAGTATAGACGTTATGGCCTTATTAAAAACTCTGAAGTCAGGGTCACCTATAGATCCTTGCCCTGCAAGGGTCCTGAATGGAATAGCTGAAGTAATTACCCCCATGGTCACCACCCTGGTTAATGAATCCCTAACTTCAGGAACTGTGCCCACCAAGTGGAAACAAGCCAAACTTCTCCCTCTGTTAAAAAAACCCTCCGCAGATCCATCGATCACCTCCAACTACAGGCCCATATCACTCCTACCAGCCCTTGCCAAAGTTTGCGAGAAGGCGGCATTCCGGCAACTTGAGAGATTCGTGGAATCCTCTGAGGCTCTTCATCCGGCCCAATCAGGGTTCCGCACCTCTTTCAGTACAGAAACTGCATTGGTGGAAATGGCTGAGGCCATTAGGGAATGCCTTGACGGAGGCGGCAGAGCGGCCCTTATTCTTTTGGACCTCTCTGCCGCGTTTGACACGGTGCCCCACCGCCAGCTTTTATCTAGGCTGGAGGACATTGGCATCTCGGGCACGGTTTTAGATTGGATTAGGTCTTTCCTATCTGACCGTTCCCAACAGATTTGGTTACCCCCACATCACTCCTCCAATAGAAAGGTAGAAACTGGTGTCCCCCAGGGGTCGACCTTAAGTCCCCTTTTATTTAATATTTATTTAACTCCTCTGATCCGGCTGGCGGAGAGCTGGGGTGCTAAGATAATGGCCTATGCCGACGACACCCAGCTTCTCTTCACCTGGAAAAAAGAGAATTTGTGCACCTCTGGAGTACGCCAATGCCTATCCTCTGTATTTGCCTGGCTAGCCAAATCATGCCTCAAATGCAACGAGGAAAAAACAGAAATTCTGCTCTACGGCCAATTCCCCACTGACTTTAAGGAGTCTATTTGGCCCAGCGAATCAACATGCCCTACGGGAGAGACTGGGATAGCCAAGAACATGGGTATCTGGTTCGGAGCCGACTTATGTTTCCGCGATCAGATCTCGCGCTTGGCGGGGATGTGTTTTGGAACCCTGACCACTCTGCGCAAATTCTTTCCCCTCCTCCCTCAAACGGCCAAAGAAACGGTAGCCAGAGCTCTGGTTCTCTCCCGTCTGGACTACTCAACGCCCTTTATATAGGGGCTCCTGACTATATGATCAGAAGGTTACAGGTAGTCCAGAATGCTACGGTGAGACTCATTTTTAACATCCCCAGGAGACTCAGCATTCGCAAACAGCTGAAGGAGCTTCACTGGCTTCCTGTGGCACAAAGAGTGCGCTTTAAATCTTTGGTCATCGTCTATAAAGCCCTCAATGGACCGTGCCCTTCCTATCTAGCCAAAAGATTCACTCTCTACCTCCCGACCCGTCAGTTGCGATCTACCTCCAGAAAGCAGGTGGTCGTCCCCAGATTCAGAAGAGTCCGCCTAGGTGGACAATCTCTAACGGTAAAGGGAGCTCAAATGTGGAACGCCCTGCCAGACGCTCTTAGACACGCTCCCAATCTGACCAATTTTAAAAAACTGCTTAAAACTCACCTCTTTCAAGTTCATGAATAGAAGACTCCTTTTTCCACCCTGATCCAGTTTCTTCCCCGCGCCAGGACAGTCTTGACTATCGGAGCGCGTTACAAATCCGCATATAACATAACATAACATCAGTGTCATGAGGTCGGGCATTGGAGACGCGAGTGCCCCCATAATCCGGACAATCAGGTGCAAGAGGAGGAGGAGGAGGAGGAGGAAGTCGAAGCCCCTCCGATACGGAAGGTGACAGTGACTAAGCCCCAAATGACAAAAGGGGGGACATCGGCCCCTAGGGCTCCGGTTCCTCAACCACCTAAGATTTCAGCAGGGAACAAGGTTTACAGGCCGATGCCCTTCATAGTCGAGGGAGATGAGCACTATTTCTTTGATCCAGTGTCAGGGCGGTGCCTGAATGGGGAGGAAGACTGTACCCTTGGAGCAGTGCTGGAGGTAGATCAGAGGGGACCCTTTGTAGAGGCTGACGTAGACGGGCACCCCACCACTTTCTTGGTCGACACTGGTGCTTCCAGATCTACTGTGCGGTCTGCGGTGGTCCCAAATTTGCCCCTTTCAGGACAAACTATTCAAGTGGTAGGAGTAGCGAACAGAAGAATGACAAACCCATTGACTGAGCCAGTCCCGGTAAAGATCGGAAGTTTCAGAGATAGACACCAATTTGTAGTGTGCGATTCCAGTCCTGTATGTTTGCTAGGAAGAGATCTTTTGTGTAAACTCAATTGCACCATCTATTGTACCCCCAAGGGAGTAGAATTGCAGACTAATGAGGACGATGCTGATTTTAAAGTTGCAAACACGCACATGTGCATTGAATTGTACCCTGCCATAACTGTGGAAGAACTTCCCTGGGATTTGAGAGATTCAGTCTCACCGGAGGTGTGGGACTTTACGGGGGAGGAGATAGGACTGATCAAAGGAGTAGCGCCTGTCAGAATCCAAGTGAAACAGAATGCTGACTTTCCTAGAACACCACAGTACAAGCTGACTCCAGAGACATTGGAAGGAATAAAACCCGTGATTGAGTCCATGATTAGACAAGGGATTCTGAAGGAGGTTATGGGCAGTCCCTGTAACTCTCCGATAATGGGCTTGCAGAAGCCAAGTGGGAAGTTCGGGATAGTGCAGGACCTACGAAAAATTAACAACATAGTCGTCCCATGTTGTCCAGTGGTACCGAATCCATCAGTAATACTGTTTCAGATACCGTTCCAAGCTGAGTGGTTGTCTGTGATTGATTTGTGTCAAGCTTTCTTTTCCATCCCACTGCATGAGGAAAGCCAATTTCTTTTTGCGTTCAAAATAGAGAGTCGCGTATTAACATGGTGCCGTATCCCTCAAGGGTATACAGAGAGCCCATCCATCTTTAATCAGTTGCTGAAAAGGAATCTGGAGAGTCTGGTACTGCCACAGAACTCAGTTCTAGTACAGTACATAGACAACCTCCTTGTTGCGTCAGATACCGAAGATGCTTGTAGGATTGACACCATCGCCTTGTTGAACCATTTGGGAGAGAATGGACACAAGGTATCACCTAACAAGTTACAGTACTGCCTGCAAGAAGTGCAGTATCTGGGTCACAGAATAGAGCAGGGAAAGAGGAAGGTGTCGCCTGACAGAATTGAAACGATCATGAGAATGACTGTGCCCTCGACCCAGAGAGAGGTAAGAATGTTCCTGGGCATGGTTGGCTATTGCCGACAATGGATTGCAAACTTTTCCCTGAAAGAGAAACCCTTGCAGAAACTGACGCACAAGGACGTGGTTGATCCGGTACCATGGGACACAGATTGTATGATGGCTTTTCTTGAGCTGAGAGAGGACTTGTGTCGTGCTCCAGCTCTGGGGATGCCAGATTACCACAAATCATTTGCATTATTCTGCTGCGAGAGGGAAGGATGTGCTTTAGCTGTTCTAGTGCAAGATCATGGAGGAGTCCGTAGACCAGTTGCCTACTTTTCGGCTACCTTAGACCCAGTAGCCGCAGCGTTGCCCGGATGTCTCAAATTCGTTGCTGCAACAGGTGTCAGCATTGAACGATGTGAAAGCATAGTGATGGGATATCCACTGACAGTGCATGTACCTCATTCTGTGGAATTGTTGATGACCAGGACCAGGACGCAGCACTTGACCAACAATAGGCTCACACGCTACGAGCAGGTTATACTTGCTGTGGAGAATGTGACCCTCAGGAGGTGCTCTGTCTTGAATCCTGCTACTTTGTTGCCATTACCAAATGATATAGATGATGATTGGGAAGACCATGATTGTCTTGATGTAACTGAACTGTGCACCAAACCTAGGCCGGATATTGTTGATGTGCCATTGACAGACCCCGATGAAATTTATTTTGTCGATGGCTCATGCATAAGAGACAATACTGGTCAGTTGAGAGCAGCATTTGCTGTCTGTACTATTTCTGGAATAATTGAAGCAGCCTGCCTGGAAGGAGTACACTCCGCTCAGGTGGCTGAGATCATTGCGTTGACGCGTGCCTGTCTGGCAGCCAACGGAATTCGGATTACCATCTTCACCGACAGCCAATATGGGTTTGGGGTGGTTCATGACTTCGGACAGTTGTGGTCGCAAGGGGTTACATGACATCATCAGGCTCCCCAATCAGGAATGGAGAGTTCGTCAGGTTATTGCTGGAGGCGTTGCAAGGTCCTGCCGCAATAGCAGTGGTAAAATGTACCGCTCACACCAGAGGCACGGACTTTGTGACAATGGGGAATCGTTATGCTGATGAAGTCGCACGCTATTGTGCAGAGCAGGGATACTCCTTTACTGAACAACACATTGAGGGACCGAGGGAAAGAACTGAGCTAAGCATGATGCTTGAGGTGGCAGATACCTGGGAAGAGTTGAGAGACATGCAAGGTCAGACGTCAGATTATGAGAAAAAGGTGTGGGAATCGGCTGGTTGTGTCAAGGGAGATTTGGACATGTGGGTTTCAGCTGATGGAAGAGCTGTGTTGCCGAATGAGCTGGTGAGTGCGATGGCACGACAGATACATGGTCCTGTGCATCTGGGAAGGGATGCGATGTTGCGTGTGTTCAGACAGACATGGTACAATCCCAAATTTAGACAGGCTGCGGAAGCAGTATGTCAGAGATGTGTGACATGTCAACAGATAAATGTTGGGAAAAGAACACCAGTTACACTGAGTCACATTGGAAGGTCCGGCAGACCTTTTTACAGGATGCAAATAGATTTCATTGAAATGCCGAAGTGTAACAGCCTTAGGTATGTCTTGGTGATCGTGTGTGTGTTCTCTAGATGGGTTGAGGCATATCCCACTCGTAGGTGCGATACACTCACTGTAGCCAAACTATTGTTGAGGGAATTGGTACCACGATTCGGGGTTCCGACCTCTCTGGAATCGGACAGAGGAAAACATTTTAATAGCGAAATTGTGAAGATGCTCTGCTCTGCTCTGAACATTGATCCAAGACTGCATTGTAGCTACCGTCCAGAGGCTTCTGGCATGGTAGAGCAGATCAATGGTACCCTAAAAGCCCGAATGGCAAAGGTGTGCTCATCCACGTCCCTGAAATGGCCCGATGCACTGCCATTGGTATTAATGAGTATGCGTAGTACCCCGGATAGGAGGACAGGGGTCTCTCCTCATGAAATCCTAATGGGGAGGGCTATGAGACTGCCATCTATTCCTACAACTGCCTTGCTGAATATCACAGATGACCTGATTCTTGATTATTGCAGGGGACTATCTGATGTCATCCGTTCTGTGTCCCTTCAGGTGCAGGCTGCTGAAGTTCCGGCTGCTAGCGACCTTTGTCACGACCTGTGCCCGGGCGACTGGGTATTCGTGAGAAAGCACGTGAGGAAGAGCTGCCTGGATGTACGCTGGAGAGGACCTTTCCAGGTGATACTCGTAACCACTACTGCCGTGAAGTGTGGCGGATTGCCGAATTGGGTCCATGCTTTTCACACCCGACGAGCTCCAGCACCTGAAGAAGGAACAGCTCTTCTCGTGGATGAGAACAATAACGACGAAGAGGATCCGAAAGAGGGAACAAGTCAAGCTGTGGGGGTGCCAGTAGAAGTTGGGAACTCCCCTGATCAAGCTGTGTATGATCACGATGACAGCGACACTGAATCCGCCCCAGAAGAAGGAAGTGGCGGAGAAGGTGATCAGAGTACAGAAGAAACTGATGGGGAAGACGAACAGGGAGTGCAAACAAGAGGCCGGCGAGCAAGAGGTGCAGAAGCTCATTGGCCAGAAAGACGGAGGCGAATGAATGTGAGATTGGCTTCCGAAAGAGAACTTGCCCCGGTGTCCGAAGAGTCCGATTTCGAAGGGGAAAACGAAGGAGCTGCACAGAGTGGTCCGAGAAGGTCAAGGAGGGTGCGAGTACCGTGCCAAAGATATGCCACTCCAGAGTGGACCTATCCTTTCACAAATGTTAGGATTGCCAATGCCAGGGGTACTGAGGTCCGGGAGGGTGAGGTCAGTGGAGGTGACCAGCACAATCCCCAATGTTAAGCTGCAAGTGGTGCTGTTGATACCTGGACTCGAAATTGAAGGTATCCTGACACTCACCATTCCTAATCCCCCTCTCCTAAGCAAGATACGTGATTTACTCCTGGAAAGACTGGTATTTCCTACCTTTGTTCCGGACATGCCAGCCTATGATGTAGTTGTGCTTCGCATGGAACTTTTGGATTATGTGTTACAGGCAATCGGATCAAGTATAATCATAGACTATTAAGAGCCGTGAACTGAACTTTGAACTTTGAATTTGATTGACTTTGTGCTTTGCTTTGAAAAGAACTTTGAAAAGACCTTTGAAAAGACTGTTGTGAATAGCTGTTAAAACTAACCTAGAGCCGAGTGGAAGAAGAAGAAATTTAGGGACTTTCCACAGAGGACGGAGAAGGGTTAGGGCTGTCTGAAAAGAAGAACTGAAACAAGAACTTCTGTTGCCAGGTGTGGTTCAAGAAACTCAAGTAACAAAGAAAAGAGACTTTGGGTGCTTTCTGAGAACGAACTGCTTGAGCCGAGACCATGGCGCCTGGAAACCCGAATCGTAGAGCCAAGTGCATAGTAGGCACCCTTTTAGCAGGAGTGATTCTCCTTATAGTTATAGTAGTTTCAGTTTCCTATTTTGCACCACACGAACAAGTAGAGAAGGCTGAGGGGACACCGGCACCTGACACCCCTAGTCAGAAGGAAGAAAGAGAAAGAAGAGAAAAGGCTTTACTGGCTGCAGAAAGTCGTAGGTTACATACAGATCTGTCTAAAGGAAATTTTGGGCAGAACGCATATGCAAAGCTGCTGTATGAATACATTGATGCAATGGATGCGAAAGACTGTTATGTGTGTATGCAATTGCCAGCTTCAGTAGATGAGGGTATTAGATACCATCACCTTCCATTGACATATGGAATTTGATGTAGTTTGTTGATTAGCATATTGTATGGTAGAAATAATTTTGAATATTATTTTTCAAATTATGATGCTGTGTTACCAGAAGTCCCAAATTACAAGCACTTGAATAAGTGGGACTATTATAAATCAGAAGACAGACTGGGATATTTTTTCATTCCCACACAAGAGCTAGACACCCCGTATGCACACCGACACAATTTGACTTGTTCATTGTCAGAGGTGGAAAAGAAGTTTATTGAGCAGGTAGAAGACAGATACACGAAGCAA
The DNA here is from genome assembly GCF_964261635.1 of Lissotriton helveticus. Taxonomy (NCBI): domain Eukaryota; kingdom Metazoa; phylum Chordata; class Amphibia; order Caudata; family Salamandridae; genus Lissotriton; species Lissotriton helveticus. The sequence continues at coordinate 1,245,181,896 of NC_136059.1, read as the reverse complement.
AAACAGTTGCGAGATTCAGGACAAGGAAAGGTAGATTGGACCAAAGAGGAGAAGAAGCACAAATCAAGAGGGAGTTATGGTCCAATAGCTCTAGATGAAGTACAGAAAGGGAAGTTGTGCCTTCACCGTCCACAGACTTATTATGAGAATGTGTATGTAGGTCATACCACGTGTGAACACACCTTTACGTTAGAGTATTACACAAAGGATTTCTTGAAGAGTGTGGTGCAGGTGATCCCTACTGTATATTTTGTCTGTGGAAAGAATGCGTATGTGAGATTGCCAGAGAAGTGGTATGGAACGTGTTACCTAGCAATTATCTTTCCAAAGATTTACCATACTGAGGATTTTGCTCTCTTGGAGGGAGGGTCCCAGAGGAGGGTAAGGCGAGGAGAGAGTGCTGGAGCAATTATTGGAGATGTGTTTGGAGCAGTGATACCTATGTTGGGAGTCATTTTGAATGACATCAAGATAAGGCGGTTAGCAACTGTGGTGGATGAACTGTCAATGAATACAGCCAAGTCATTAGTGTTGGTCGAGGGTGAGATGTTGTCGATAAGGACAATGGTTTTACAGAACCGTCTTGCCCTAGACGTCATCCTAGCAAAAGAGGGCGGAGTCTGTAAACGTTTGAAGATTCAGGAATGCTGCACTTATATACCAGACAACTCTAAGGATCTGGAGACGTATATAACCAACATTACTGCTATTCATTATGAGATTGAGGACTTGATCCAAGAGAATGCATGGGAGACCGTTGGCAAGGGATTTGGAAAGGTTGGAAACTGGTTTGCCAACCTAGGAAAGGGTTTCCTTGGGTTTGTACTGAGACCCCTCCTCATAGCAGTGGCATGTGTGATTGCTTTGTGGGGTTTAGTGAGGTTGTACAAATGGTACAGGTCGAACCGGTTGGCAAGATCAATGAGAGTGCAAGAGATACAAATGGAAAGGCTGCAAGACAATCAGTACCGTATCTTGAGAGCATTGCAGATGCTCAAGAGGGGAAAAATGGCCACAAGCTCTGTTTAGTTTAGTTCTTACCCCGAGGATGATGTGAGGGTGGTGATGACACGGGTCATCAAAGGGGGGAACTGAGAGAGCGCCATTTAAAGTGAAATTTGTAGGGGTGCAGCATATGTACAAGTAGTCAGCACCCGCATATGTAGAGGCCTGTTAATCATGTTTAGATGCAATGTATGAGAGAGTACTAAAGTAAATTGGTATCAGAAAATGTGCAGAGCCAACATTACAAGGTGCAATCCATGCTTGCTGAAAATAGATGCTTTTAAAATGAAACCTTCTTCTTATGCAACGTGTGTTTAGCAATGCAATTGAACTTGAGATCCGCTTTATCTGAAATGTAACGGTCTACATATATATATATAATGATTTGCTTAAAGTAGAAAATGCATTTGCTGTTTAAGGTTGGAGGCCTAGCGAACTAAGAAGAAGGAATGCCAATGTAAAGCGTTGGGCCTATAAAACAAGCAGTGGCTTAGTTCCTTTGGAATTGGTGTAGGCCTGTTGGAGAATGCCTTGCTTGACATTTACCTGTAGAAATGATTTATAAATGACCTTTATGGGAGGAGCCAAGCTCGCGAGCGTAATGGTCGCCTTTTAGCTCGGCTCCGTCAGCCCTCCGGCCTGACTCGTATATCCTGCTTTATATCCTGTCCGGAGACGACACATTATCGAAGAACTGGGAACATAACGCTTTGCTCATACTCACCGTCTTTCCCGGAAGCTCCGACGTGCCGCAGTTCCGAAGTTGTGCCCCCCGAATGGACCGGGGCCTCCGTGGAGCCTGGCCCGGGACCTCGCCTATGGGATCCAGCCTGGTATTGCTGTGAATGTCGGCCTCGGCCGAGAGAGTGAGCCACTGGTGAGAGCCGTTGTGCGAACATCCCGGTGATCCTGAGCCGGGCCAGTCCTGGTGGCCTGAGGCTGATGCGGGGCGCGATGCTCCGGGGACTGATCATGTGAAGGGGTCCCCCCCGCCGCTGCTGCGTCCGGCGACCCTGGACCCTTGCGCCTGGACTCTGCTGGTGAGGAGCGCCGGCGTTTAATATAGGCGGACCCCCGCATTGGGCGAGTACCCTTTCTGCACCGAGGCCGCCATCGCTGGGACCCCCCGGAGCTCTGTAAAGTCCTACATTTTTGAACCGTCTTGAGAGTAACGGAGGGTGGTGAAGGGGCTGACTTCACAAAATGGCTGCCGCCTATCTGGAATATGGATCACCTCGTGGCGGCGGACTTGGGTTGCCGGACTGCACGGGGGCCTGGACATGTGTGCGTGAGCCTACAATTGGAGATGTTCTTGATGCCCTGAGATCCTTGCACGCGTCCCTGGCCCCCAATGCCCCTATACGCTCGTCGCGGTCCGCCGCCATCTTGGATGGACGCTTCTTCATGCATCCCCCTTGTCCCAGTGCTTCCATTGCCTCGCCCCCTTCGGCTGTTGCGAGGGTTATTACCGCTGTTCATCGACCACTTAGTGGGCCAGTGGCTTTGGAACTCTTTGCTCTTCGAAGTATTGAGATCGGGGACTCGGATGTTGTGCCGGAGCCCGGTCCCACTTGGGTGCCTGGGAGGAATGCTGGACTGCTGCCTGTCTCTGCATCTACGAGTTCGTGTTTCTACATTGCGGGGAAACTCCCGCGTTTCCGAACGGCGAAACTGAACTCCTGTTTTTCACCGCCCGTGCTGCTGTTGCTGATACATTTGAACTACCTATTTGAACTTTTGCTCACTTGCGGGTTGATTGACCCCCCTTGTCTACGTCTTTATCGTACTTTCTCTCAATTGTGTGCTTGCCTCGCATCGAGTGGCTCACTTCACATTGTCATGTGGTGGGTGGGGTTTGTGGTTAAGAAAGGATTGGGGTGATGTGCACAACTTCCGGTGGATTTTTGGTGTACGAACTTGTGGTGTAGTTGCTTATATTCATAGCGCGGTGGGAGGTCCCCCCCTGTAAGTATTATGGCGCTCGAGATCGTGTCGTTCTGGTTCATTCGTAAAACGAGTGTAAGGTTGGGCGGAGGGCTGTGGCCGACTGTATTTGTTTCCGCCCTCTTGCTCCTCCCTCCCATTTCTTCCTTTGTGTTCATGTCTTCTTTTTGTCTCATTTATTCTTCCTTTCTCTTCTCTCTACTGCATTTCGGGTTCTGGTTTAGGGCGACAGGCACGCTGTCTGAAGGGTAGGCCGTAGCCTTCTACAGGGGTGCAGGGTGGGATGGGTGGGTTGGGTCCTATTTGATGTTCATTTTCCTCAGTTCTATGGCCCTTTTGTATTTCTTTATAGGAGTGCCGCGTCTGTCCTTGCCTCCCGTGGTATGACTGGGGGTGGGTCTGTAGCATCGTTGATCTTCTTCTTATAGTTCTGCTGTTTTCCATGGCGACTGCCATACCCTCCTTGTTGCTAATGCTCCTGCTCTCTCCTGTGTTCCCCGCCGCGGGACGCCTGTGTCGGCGTGGCGTTCTTCTCTTTCGTTTTTTGTTTTCAATTCCCTCTCTTCCTTTTTCTCCCCCCCCCCTCTTTCCTCCCCTTCCCTTTTTACCCAAGGTTAGTATGACGGGTTAGTTTTGGTAAGATATCCATCCGATCCCTTCGTTCTGGTTCCGATGTGCTATTGGGTGGTGGGCATGCAAAGTCGATAGTGATCGCATGTTGATTGTGTTTAACGCAACTGTTTTTATACCTATGTATACGGTGTTGCCTCTCCTGTATTGCGGCCCCATACCCCCTTACTGTTGTTGAGGGTTTGTCTTGGGAATTCGGATTCTTCTATGTTGACACTGAACCTGTCGTACTCCTTCTCCCCATATTATAAAATTAACCTTCTCTGCTCCTGTTTGCTGGTCGCCTAGATCTTCTGTGTTTCCCCCTTTCCGGGATTGTATTGCTCATGCTCCTTAATGATTGATACTGTAATGCTCGCTCTGGATCTTTTGCCCGATTTCCGTAATGTGGCCGGCCAATTTGGTTGTAGGCCCAGATTTGTATATCCTTTTAATACGAATAAAGGTTTTAAAAAATAAATAAATAAATAAATAAATGACCTTTATAAAATGTTGCAATATCTGTAGACTGTGAGCTACTTGCGTGTATTCCTTTGCAGGCGCCTCATCGAGCAGATAGTAGAGTAGAAGGGCCCATTGTGTGTGTATGTTAGGATTCTAGACCTAGACATGGAGGAGTAGACCCGGAATTCAAGGAGGCAACTTGAAAGGATGAAGAGCCTGAGATCCAAGGCCGGCTGAACAGACACAGATGGATCCACGCCATATGGAATTTTACAGAACCCAACGCCTTCTAGAGGGGCGTACCTATAGGCGTGTCATTAACATGGTGGGGTTTTGTATTAGGGACAGCACCCCGAGGGTGGAGACAGAGCAGATGGCTGAGGAGCTAGAGAGAGCGGTCGCATGGGCAAGGAGCTTAGCAGCAGAGATGGAAATTCTAGTCTAAGAGAGAAGGTGGCGAACTTCTTAGGAAGTCTCCACGGCTGACACCTTTTGGTTAGGTTGGGCTATTGTTGAGTAGGGATGTCATCTAGCATAGAGTAGGGACAGACTAATCTGAATCTATGTCTTACATCTTGATGAGTACCAGAACTCAAGTCATAGCTATTCTGTTTAGTTTAATGATTTTGGAGTTGATTCTCGTTCTGTTCATTAGCCGGTTGAGACTTTTCCGTAGGATTATGTTTGTATTAGTACCTGTTTATCTCTTGAACCTCTTGCTGAGGTGCCTGTATCTCCAGCTATTTTTGGTTATGTAATAAACCTTTTAAATTCAGTCTTTAGTCAGTGGTTCTTTGGGGAAAGTATTTCGGTATCTTGAATTTGAACTGTTTAGCTGTGATTAGATTACCTAAATTCACTCTATGACAGGTAAAAAGGTCCAGTCGACCTGTGACGGGATTCTGGAGAATGGTAAGCAGACTCTAGAGGTGAAATCCCGCCTTTTCACATGTATTCATTTGGTGTACATAAACTTGCATTGAACAGCATATTTAAGTACTTACAACAGGCCCAGAAACATCGGAGGAGTGTTCCAGCCTTGTTTACCTCTCTGTTACTCCCCCAGCCTCTCTTTCGTGTTTTGAGCGGCGGTTTAATTCCCAATCAGCGCCGGGAATGCGTATTTAATGAAGAACTCTCTGATTCGCGCGCACGCCCATCACATATTTAACAACCCACCGGGGTCGGTATGTAATTTTCCTGCTCTCGGCATTTCCGATATTTAGGGAATTTTAATATCGGATATTGAAGTCTAGGTTTGTAGTTGTTGGACAGGATTACGAGGAGAGAAGGGCTAGAGAGCGAGAGGAAGTCCCGGAGAGGATTTAAAGAAGGGAAAAGGGGGCAATAAGGGAAAAAGATAAAGTGAGAAGATAAGGAGGAGAGAGGTGGCGGGAAAAAAGTTAAAGAAAAGATTCATGAGACTTTGAGAAACGGGGTTGGAACTAAACAATAGGATGAAAAGGAGAGCGTACGGGAGCAAACACACAGGAGGGGTGAGTGATGGAACTATTGAGGCAGTAAATAAAGAGGTACACGCGAATAGATCTATCAAGTCTGAGGCCCGTGCTCTTTAAGTTATTTCACGGACTCGAGTTAAAAATGAAGTTTTACTTCACTTTGTCATCATTTTCGTATTCCGCTTCAGAAACTGGTCCCTGGGGCCAGGGGCGCAACTAGGTCTTAATTTGGGGGAGGGGGGGGGGGCTGACATGGCAAATGAAGGGGGATGGCTAATGTTAATGAATGGGGCGGAGCTAAAATGGCAGATAATCAGGATCGGTTAATGCTCAGGTCAAGCTGAGAAAAAAATTTGGTGAATTCTGCATTTGAAACTGGACAACAATTAAAGCACACATTTTTGTTAATTTGATGCATTTATATGCTATTGTCTTATGAAAAAGGAACAGAATGTACTGAATTAAAAGGCCAATTTAATACATTTTACTACATAGCAATTTAGGAACACATTATAACCAATTTTCACAATGCCATTTCAAGGCGACGACCCTTTTTCGCCAGTTCATTAACAATTGCTTCTATAGGAGGACACTGTGCTTGTGAAATGTTTATCATTGCAAGTCCAGAGAGTCGTTCTTGCCCCATTGTTGACCGGAGATAAGTTTTCAGTCTGCGAAGACAACTGAAGCACCTTTCTGGGGATGCGGTTGTCACTGGCAAAGTGGAAAATAATTTTAGCAGGCAGTATATGTTGGGATAGAAGTCAATGTGAGCATGAGTTAAGGTATCCATTATATTCCCTGGCCTTTCTTCAATAGGTACCTTCAGCCATGTCATTACCCACATGTCATATTCATTTTTAAGATCCTCGCGTGTACCAGGTAAATCGTCCTCATATTTGTCAAGAGCATCCTTCAAATTTTTAAAAGACTCTTGGGTGACAAATCTTGGTACCAGATACTGCATTGTACAGGCCTTTTTCACATGCTGGCTGAATCTTTCTGACAATTCATACAATAAATTGTCTATAAATGGTAAAAATATTGAAATCCTAAAGTAAGCTTCAGGATCACTAGTCTTGTAATTGGCCCGTTGTGTCTGCCTGCCAGTAAGGCGTGGCATTGTCAGAGGTTCCCCTGCTGTGGTTTGGGCTTTAACGAAAATCTCATTAAATGCTTCTTCAGCTTTGTCTCTGCTTTCTTGAATCACCTGCTTGACTGTTTCAATCTGTCCTATGCACTCCAACATATCTGTATTAGGATTTTGGAGTGCAGCTGAAACAGGAAGCAGTAGCCCAGAAAATCGTGCCAGGATGTGTAATGCAACAATGAAGTTACTTGGCAAGGGAACACGCTGTGCTGTGTTGCATCAAAGGCAGAGAGCAGAAATGTGCCATATTTATAAAAATATGACACATTTCTGCTGTCTCCTTCAACTGGTGCTGCATAGTGCCAATGCAGACATCATGGTGCAACGGTGCCTGCGTTATGAGCAAGAATCTTTCTGTGAAGGAACGGATACTTGAATGCAGCTCACATGGAAAAAGGAAGCAACAAGGATAAATAAAGAGAATTCTCCTCGTAACGCTTGGGCCTGGGAGGCGCACCATTTGGCAGCATTCCCAGGTGTACTGGCCGAAGTAACTGTGGGATTGTGTCAAAATCCATAGACAGATGTGTGGGAATGCCCTAGCTCCACCCATGGAACAACTTCCCAACGCAAGGTAACTCAATGCAGCTCAATGCTCTGCCTCTCATTACTCTGGAGTTACTAAACCACGCAAAACCACAAAAGTGGCCTTTGAGTAAGTTAAGTAAATCCCAATTAAATGGGTAAAATTATGGCAGCGTAAGAGGAAATCAGAATGGATGGATACAAGGGTGAAAGTATAGTAAATCTAAATGTGAGAGGATGGATGCGTTGGTGAAGGGATGGTAGAGTAAATAGATATCTGAGATGGTGGCTAATAGGTTCGGTGTAAGGTTGGCAGAATAAATTGAAATCAGAAAGGACGGATGGTTGGATTGATGGATGAAAGGATAGCAGATAGGATAACACACACCTACCTGATGTACCAGCAGGTTACAGAGTTCATTGAAAAGTGTGTTTACCAAATGTGGATATTATGCTCTCATAATTGCGATATTAGGGAGTGGTCACATCAGCAAGCAATGTAAATACCCTCTAAATAGCTCAATACCACAATATGATTGCATGTATCAAGTCAGGATAGAGGCTCACACATGGAGCCCTTAATTGCCTGAGCTCTGCGCTCACATATAAAAGTCCAGCCCTAGTAATGTTTGAGTAACCAAGATGGTGTTTTCAAATACCCCGCCTGCTTGACATGCATTTTTGATACACTGCATTACCTGCAGGAAAATCTCACATTCGAAGAGCCAATCAACATACTTTGGACGTGCTTAAAAAAAGTGTGTGTATTGGGCCTCATCAATAATCTGAAACTTATTGAAACCGAAGAGCACCTGCTAGCGGAAACTTCTTGACACCCGAAATTAAAGTTACTGAGAGGTGTCTGCATCTATTATGGGCTGAAAAATTCATCACAAACTGGGCAACCAATTTGAGTCTATAATCGTGCAACTATTATTTTTAGAAAGGTATTCCGGAACTAAATTTAATTTTAGATTATTACGTAATGTGCAGGTCTGTAGTACTAGATAAGAAGTTACCAGAGTATGACATGTATTATTTCTGCTAACTCTTGCGGATCCATAAGATCAGATTGAACCATCTACTGCTTCCCCCATCATAGGCAGGAGCCAGGAACCAGAACACAAGAAACAAACCACCAGCATAACAAAGGGACCTGCAGAGCTAATGAGAGCTGCCAGCATAAAATATATTATAGAAATGGTCTCCTATCTTGCACACTTCCTCATCAATCACACAACTAAGCACGGAGTCCCGTAGCTCAATAACTGCACCTTGGTATTCATCATGAACTGCATGGAGATGCTTTTCACAGAGGCTTAAGTAAAGACAACACTCTTCCAACCACACACCCACTAGGTGTAACCTGCTACATGCATGGATAAGTGCTTCAGCATCGCACGAATGTATGACAGTACAACACATGCCATCACAATGCATGTCTTTGCAACGCAGTTGTAACAACTCAACAACTCGAGTGCTGCTACAACACAATACCATTACAATGCAAACTCTTACCATGCATATGCCTTTACAACAAAAGCATATGCGTGGTAAAAGTTTTGTTTTAAAATATAACTATTTTACGCTACATATATATATATATATATATATGTGTACAGGTTTACATATCCCTGTAAATGGCTTTTTTTTTAGTAAAGTATATATATATATATATATATATATATACATATATATATATATATACATACATATACACACACACAAACCCACCCACATTTCCTTTAAACCCTGCAACCCTTCAACTCATACCAACCCTAAAATTGCCCCCCTGGCACCCTAAAACCCATCACCACCCTGAACTCTGAAATTACTCCCCTGGCACCCCAATAACCATACCCGCCCTGAACCCTAAAATTACCCCTGGCACCCCAAAACCCATACCAACCCTAAAATTACCCCTGGCACCCCAAAACCCATACCCGCAGTGATCCCTAAAATTACACCCTTGCCCCCCAAAACCCATACTCACCCTGAATCTTAAAATTAGCCCTGGCACACCAAAACACATACCCACGATGAACCCTAAAATTAACCCCCTCACACCCCAAAACCCATACCCGCCCTGAACCCTAAAATGTTCCCTGGCACCCCAAAACCCATACCCATCCTGATCCCTAAAATGACACCCCCCCGGCACCCCAGAACCCATACCCACCCCAAACCCTAAAATTACCCCCTGGCACCCCAAAACCCATACCCACCCTGAACCCTAAAATCCCCCCCCTGGAGCCCCAAAACCCATACCCACCCTGAACCTTAAAATTACCCCTGGCACCCCAAAAACCATACCCATGCTGAACCATAAATTCCCCCCTTGCCCCCCAAAACCCATACCCACCCTGAACCTTAAAATTACCCCAGGCACCCCAAAACCCATACCCATGCTGAACCATAAATTCCCCTTTGGCACCCCATAACCCATACCCACCCTGAACCCTAAAGTAGCCCCCTGACATCCCAAAACCCACACCTGCCCTAAACCCTAAAATTACCCCTGGCACTATCAAACACATACCTACGCTGAACCCTAAAATTAATCCCATGGTACCCCAAAACCCACACCCACCCTGAACCTTAAAAATACCCCTGGCACCTCAAAACCCATACCCATGCTAAACCATAAATTCCCCCCGGCACCCCATAACCCATACCCACCCTGAACCATAAATTCCCCCCTGGCACCCCATAACCCATACCCACCCTGAACCCTAAAATTGCCCCCTGACACCCCAAAACCCACACCTGCCCTGAACCCTAAAATTACCCCTGGCACACCAAAACACATACCCACGCTGAACCCTAAAATGACCCCTGGCAGCCCAAAACCCATAGCCACTCTGAACCCTAAAATTGCCCCCTGGAACCCCAAAACCCATGCCCGCTCAGAACCCTAAAATTACCCCCTGGCACCCCAATCCGTAACCCACCCTGAATCATAAAATTACTCACTGGCACCCTAAAACCCACACCTACCCTGAACTCTAAAGTTCCCCACTAGCACCCCAAAAAAAATTAACACTACAAACTTACACTACATTTGCAAATTTGGAGGGGACTGTCCTCTTTGACGTTTCCATGTATGTAAGTCAAGAACAACATTCACAGTAACCTTGATATGCAGGCAGTAGGTAATGCTGTGCTGAAAAATGCATTAAAGTTACTGGAACTTACATAAAAAACTGCTGCCTGCTCCTCTGATACTATACTGGCTGATCAGCAGCACTGCGTCCTGGCATCCAGCCCCTCCCGAAGGTCTCAGAGTAGATAGGTGGGGGTCAAATGTCTCTTGGATTCTCCTTGCCTGGGCCTCCTCTGCTTCTTCCTTGGTGCCCTTGGATGTGAAAATAGAAAGATCCATGGCCCTGTTCACCATTCATCTAGTGAGCAGCGCCGTGGATATGAATTCCATCCAAGTGCACACACAGCAGGGCGAAAGGGATGGCCAGTGCAGGTGATGCTTTTCCATTGTAAATTAATTTCTGCTGGCGTCATAGCCCAGGGTTTGCTGTCTGTGCACTTGTATGGAATACACATCTATACAAGTGCACAGACAGCACACCCTGGGCTATGATGCCAGCAGAAATTCATTTGCAAAGGAAACGTGTCACCTTAACTGGCCATGCCTTCCCCCTGCTGTGCACATATTCGCACCCCATGCTCACAACCCATCAAGTGCTTAGGTGAAATCCCTGCCTTCAGGCAAGGATTTCTCCTCAGCGGTGCCACTCTAAAGGAAAACAAGAGGTGGGGACAGGGGGGTTCCCTCACTGAAACTGTTCAGAGGCTGGCTGTCTGGCTCGGGCTGCTGGGACTCTCAGAAAGCATAATAGAAATCACATTCTAGGATCGGATGCGCAGCCTTCTTGCACCATTTCAGTGCGTGTCATCTTAGCCCGGGCAGAGGAGGTGACAGGGGGGGGCTGAAGCCCGGTGAGCCCAATGGGTGTTGCGCGCCTGCCTGGGGCTACCTAGTCTCCTTTCCACCTCTTTCTCCCCTGTTCTGTCCACAATCCGCACAGGACAGCCGTTCATCTTGCTAAGGCTGATTGCCCCCTCCGCCCACCCCTCTTCCAAGCTTGAAGAGTCTCTTTCCTTAGCTCAGCATTCTATTTGGAAATACAGAAGTGCGAGTACTCGCTGTCGTGAGAAGTGCCTGTTATCTCCCATTAACTGTATTGCAGCAGCGCTAAGAAGTACCGTTACGTTCCCTTTCAAAACAAGCATCGGAAATGCAATAGGTCTTGCATTTGTTGGAGCTGGAGCTATTGGCATTGTAAATGGCAATGTTTTTTATTTATCCTTGGGGTTTTATATAGCGCGAACTTAACAGCCTCAGTTATGAACTTCGATGCATCTAAGTTTTGTGAACCCTGAAACTTGCACAAATAAAGGGCTAACAGTATAAATATGGGTACTGTTTAATAAATGAAGCCACTGCAATACAAGAGTAAAAGGTGACCGAGTTACTGCCAAGGGGTTGACGGAGTTGCTTACAGTCACTGCCCGGTAAAGCTAGCAGGCCCGCTACTATGAGTTTATCAAACTTAATGCTATGTTTTCTTATGCTATGCTATGCTATGCTATGCTATGTTATGCTATGCTATGCTATGCTATGTTTTGTTATGCTATGCTATGTTTTGTTATGCTATGCTTTGTTTTGCTATGCTTTGTTTTGTTATGCTTTGTTTTGTTATGCTATGCTTTGTTATGCTATGCTATTCTTTGTTGTGTTTTGCTAGGCTATGTTTTGTTATGCTATGCTATGTTTTGCTATGCTATGTTTTGCTGTGTTTTGCTATGCAATGCTTTGTTGTGCTATGATATGTTTTGTTGGGTTGTGTTTTATTATGCTATGCTTTGTTTTCGTATGCTATGTTTTGTTATGCTATGTTTTGTTATGCTATGTTTTGTTGCATTTGTTATGCTATGTTTTGCTATGCTATATGTTTTGTTTTGCTATGTTTTGTTGTGTTTTGTTATGCTATGCTTTGTTGTGTGTTGCTATGTTTCGTTATGCTATGGTATGTTTTGTTATGCTATGTTTTGTTATGCTATGCTATGTTTTGTTTTGCTATCATATGCTTTGTTTTGTTATGCTATACTATGTTTTGTTGTGTTTTGTTATGCTATGCTATGCTTTGCTATGCTTTGTTATGCTATGCTGTTTTGTGCTGTTTTCTTGTGTTTTGCTATGCTATGCTACGCTTTGTTATGCTATGCTATGCTTTGTTATGATATGTTTTGTTATGCTTTGCTATGCTTTGTTTTGTTATGCTATGCTATTTTTTGTTGTGTTTTGTTATGCTATGTATTGCTATGCTATATGTTTTGTTTTGTTATACTATGCTTTATGTTATGTTTTGTTATGCTATGCTATGTTTTGTTGTGTTGTGTTATGCTATGTTTTGTTTTGCTATGCTTTGTTATGTTATGCTTTGTTTTGCTATGCTATGTTTTGTTGTGTTTTGTTATGCTATGCTATGCTATGCTTTGTTGTGTTGTGTTTTGCTATGCTATGTTTTGTTTTGTTATGCTATGTTTTATTTTGCTATCCTATGCTTTGTTATGATATGCTATGTTTTGCTATCCTATGCTTTGTTTTATTATGGTATGTTTTGTTGTGCTATGTTTTGTCATGTTTTTTTCATGCTATGCTATGTTTTGCTGTGTTTTGCTATGCTATGCTTTGTTATGCTATGCTATATTTTGTTATGATATGCGGTTATGTTGTGTTTTATTATGCTATGCTTTGTTTTGCTATCCTATGCTTTGTTTTGTTATTCTATGCTTTGTTTTGTTTTGCTATCCTATGCTTTGTTATGCTATGTTTTGTTGTGTTTTGTTAAGCTATGCTATGTTTTGTTGTGTTTTGTTATGCTATGCTATGTTTTGTTGTGTTTTGTTATGCTGTGCTATGTTTTGTTTTGTTGTGTTTTGCTATGCTATGCTATGTTTTGTTATGCTATGCTTTGTTATGACATGCTATGCTATGTTTTGTTGTGTTTTGTTATGCTATGATATGTATTATGTTATGCTGTCTTGTTTTGTTATGCTGTGCTTTGTTATGCTATGCTATGTTTTGTGATGCTATGCTATGTTTTGTTGTGTTTTGCTATGCTATGTTTTGCTATGCTATATTTTGGCATGCTATATTTTGTTATGCTATGTTTTGTTATGCTATGCTATGTTTTGTTATGGGGCGTGGCTTGGACCTCGCTGGGCATGGTCGCTTGAGACCCGAGCTCAAGGCCGAACCCCGGACTTATCCTGATTGTGACCCCCCCCCCCGGCGGCGCTGCTGGCACAGCACGGTCCCTAAGCACTATGGGACACCTCGGCGGCGGCTGGGTGAAGGGGGGGACCCCCGGCTGCCTGGATCTTGGCGATCTGGGAGCAGTCCCGATCGCGGCGGTCGGCCATCTTGCTTAGGGCCTTCCACAACCCATGGATCCCCGGCCTCGATTGCTGAGGCGACCTCCGGAGCCCCGGAAACCGTGGGGGAGCGGCAGCTGGCGCAGACCTAGTGACGGCCCCCGAGCGAGGGCGAACACGGGCGACCAGTGCTAGCGCCTGAGTGCCCGGAGCACTGGCAGGGGACTGGCAGGGAGCGCTGGCACCGATCTTGGGGAGTGGTGACGTCCTTGGGCCCGGACGGCGACGCGGCCTGAGGCTGAGGAGGAGCGTTCCCTGGACCGGCTTCAGCGGACGCCGGCGCTGAGAGGAGTGGCGCATCCCCGCGACGGTGGGATCATGAGCCCCGACTGAGGAGCAGGGCCGCCGCGGGTCCGGGAATTAATAGGACCGCCATCACTGAGGTGCGGGGCTGCTGGTTGGCGGGCCGGCGGCCTGCCTCTGACCGGGCCGAGGGTGCACAGTCCTAGCCTGGTGAGACTTTGGGAAGTGACACTCTGCTAACTGCGTCACGAGCCCTGGGCGCTGGCGGACCTCTGGACGCACTGTGATAGCGGGATAGTCCCGCGGGCGCGACCTTTCCACAGCGGCCTCTGAGAGCACGGGCAGCGCTAGCGCCTGAGTGCCCGGAGCACTGGCAGGGAGCGCTGGCACCGATCTTGGGGAGTGGTGACGTCCTTGGGCCCGGACGGCGACGCGGCCTGAGGCTGAGGAGGAGCGTTCCCTGGACCGGCTTCAGCGGACGCCGGCGCTGAGAGGAGTGGCGCATCCCCGCGACGGTGGGATCATGAGCCCCGACTGAGGAGCAGGGCCGCCGCGGGTCCGGGAATTATTAGGACCGCCATCACTGAGGTGCGGGGCTGCTGGTTGGAGGGCCGGCGGCCTGCCTCTGACCGGGCCGAGGGTGCACAGTCCTAGCCTGGTGAGACTTTGGGAAGTGACACTCTGCTAACTGCGTCACGAGCCCTGGGCGCTGGCGGACCTCTGGACGCACTGTGATAGCGGGATAGTCCCGCGGGCGCGACCTTTCCACAGCGGCCTCTGAGAGCACGGGCAGAGCGCTGGGATCGCCATTGGACCTCCCCCAGAAGCGGATGCCGGTGGCCTGATCTTTCTGGGACTGTTGGAGGCCTGCGGCGGCTGCTCCCCGCCGGCGGGTCTCATCGACGGCCGCCGAACCTGGCGGGCGGTACCCCTTCACCGCGACGAGTGCCTGTGAACCTGCGGCACCCCCCGGAGCCATCTCGAGCGCCCGGCCCTGGTTCCTCACTTGGCCGGATCCACGGGGAAGCTGATCCCGGTACCCTCGGAGGTGCGCCACGGGGCTGACGTTTGACGCTAGGCAAGGCTGGCGAGGCCCAGAACTGCGCCATGGAAAAGCCTAGGAAGGGAGCGGGCGCGGCGCCGGCTGACCCGACGGAGGACCCCGCAGACGTTCCCGGACAGCACCCGACGGAGAGCCAGGCGGTGGGGCTACAGCAGCAACAGATGGATCAGATCCTCAAAGCGATAGGAGACACCAGAGAAGCGCTGCGTCAGGACATCGCGCAGGTCTCTACAGGCCTAGGCCTCCTGAAGGCGGACCATGTTAAGCTCGCGGATCGAGTCAAGGCCGCGGAGCTGACGCTGGAGACACTGGAACCGGCCCAGTAGGCATCGGACGCCACGATGGAGGACTTAACACGCAGGGTGCAGCACTTGGAGAGGAGAGCGGCTGATGCAGAAGGGCGCAATAGGCGCAATAACATTCGAATGGTAGGTCTGCCGGAGACTGTTGAGGGGAACGACATGATCTCCTATCTGGAAGGCTGGTTGCGGGATGTGGTGGTTCCTGAGGGACTGACGCCCTTTTACACACTGGAGAGGGCGCACAGGGGGCCGGCTCGACCTCCTGCCCCGGGGCGCCCTCCCCGGCCGGTGATAGCTCGACTGCTGCACTTCAGGGACCGGGACATTATCCTGCGGCAAGCTCGCTCGGCCGGCCCATATAGGGTGGACAATGCATCTGTGTCCCTTTTTCCCGACTACTCCCAGGAGGTCCAGCGGTGTCGTTTCTCCTTCCTGGCAGTTAAGAAGGCCCTCCGCGAAGGAGTGCAGTACTCCTTGCTGTACCCGGCACGCCTGAAAGTAATGGTGGATGGAGTGGCGACGATCTGCGACACCCCGGACGACGCTTGGCAATGGCTGGAGCGGTACAGGGCGGGCAAGGATGGCACTGGCACCTGAGCGGAGGCGACGGAGGCCCGACCGAAGCCACGCAGGAGTATGCGCAACCGGAGACGCGTGCAGAACAGGCCATCCCCTTTGGCATCGCAGACGGAATTGGAAAGGCAGGCTGCCCTGCAGGCGGTCTCGGAAATATCCGGAGCGGCGACGGAGACTCCATTGGTGGACTCGGAATCCCGGTTGGGTTCAGATGAAGTGGACACGGGAGGTTCAGACGGGGGTTCGGAGAAGGATCCTGGGGAGCTTCCTCTAGTTACCCCACAGACGGCCGTTGGGCTCATGGACGAATGACATTCAGGGAGCTGTGAGCAGTACAGTAAGGGGGCATGCTCAGCTTGCAGGGTGGGCGCTGCCGGGGATAGTGGGGAATCACTCCTGGGGCGCTGGGTGGAGGGATCTCCTCCGTCTTGCCAGGGTGCTGCCGAGGTGTTGGAGGGCATTACTGGACTGGGGACTCGATTGGGTGGGGGCGCAGCTGGGGGAGAAGCCGTCATTAGTCGGGGTCGGCCTATCACGGGGTGGTGGGTCTCTTGCTGACTGGCTTGGCTGGGTTGGAATCACCCCTCTATCTCACATAACCTGTGAGTCTCTGGTAACTCCAGAGTTTCCCTCGCTGACGGGGGTAAGGTTTGGATGGGTAGCAACTGTTTGACGCCTGTTCTGGGGGTGGGTGGGGTGGGTGGGGTGGGTGGGCTGGGGGTTGCTTGGGGCTGTTTTATGTTGCAGGGGATTGTCAGTGTACCTTTAGGAATGTGTGGGAATGGACTTTGCTACAGGCCTATAGATGGCGGCTAGGCTTGAACTTAAATGTATTACCTGGAATGTGCGGGGGCTCAACTCCATGAGAAAACGCTATAAGGTGCATGCATATTTGGTCCGCAGGGGGGTTCAGGTGGCTTTCTTGCAGGAAACGCATTTAACACAAGCAGAGGGGCAAGCGCTGCAGCGTAGATAGAGGGGGGCAACTGTTTTATACTACCTATTCCGCTCATGCCCGGGGAACGCTGATCTGGGTGCGCGCAGGTGTCCCCTTCCAGGCCATGTCTACGGTGGTAGATTCAGATGGGAGGTTTGTGGCAGTGCTGGGGCGTATGGATGGCAGGGATGTCACGCTCTGCAGCGTTTATGTACCAAACTTTGATCAGGCTGCGTTTTTCTCGGCGTTGTCGAAGAGGTTAGCCACCCTGCTGGTGGGCACGGTGTTTATGGGAGGGGACTTTAACTCAGTGGTGGATGTGGAGATGGATCGCTCACATCCTCCGCTGGAGCAATCAGTGGTGCACAGGGTGGCCAAAGCGCGAAAGACCTGGCAAGATCAGTGGGGTCTTTTAGACGCCTGGCGGACGCAGCACCCGGCTGACAGGGACTACTCCTTTTATCCTACCCCTCATGACCTTCACGTGCGACTTGACACTGTACTTTGTACCCCTGGGGCTCAGGAACTCAAGCGCAGTAGTGAATACCTGGCGAGAACCATATCGGATCACAACCCTTGTCTGATCACGGTCCTCTGGTCCAGGCAGCGGCAGCCGGTCCCCACGTGGCGGTTAAACCCGTTGGCACTGGAAGACCCGGTTTTTAACACCGAGGTCCGGGAGTGCATTGAGCGTTATTTTCAGGAGAATGCAGGAACCGCGACCACCAGGGCAGCCGAGTGGGACGCCTTTAAGGTGGTGGTGCGAGGCACGTGTCTTTCGTCCTCGGCGGGGATACGCAAGACATTGCTTGATGACATAGAGCGAGAAGAGGCTTCACTGCGGCAGGTAGAGAAGGCTAGTCATGAGGGCAGGAGCGATAGGGAGGAGGTGCTGATGGCACAGGAGCGGGTAGCCACCCAAATCGAAAGGCTTCGTTGCCATGATTATCGAGAGTACATGGTGCGGGCACATGCTGAGAGGGACCGGGTTGGCACCATGTTAGCATGGCTGGCCAACCCCCAATCTAGAGGCACGCCGATACTGTCGCTGGCCACACCTACGGGGGACTTAGTCTATTCCCAAAAGGAGATTAATGATCAGTTCCTGGCTTACTACTCGGAGCTCTATCGGAGCAGACTGTCGGTCGCTCCGGCAGAGCCGGATGCCTTCTTAGATGAGGCACAGTTACCGCAGCTAGCTTCTGAACAGGGGAAGGCGCTAGGGGATGCTATATCGCTGGGGGAGATTAGAGCGGCGATCAAACACATGGCCAGGAAGAAGTCGCGGGTGGCGACGGGCTGCCGGTGGAGTTCTACGCCTCGTACGTCGACCTCCTGACACCTCGATTACATCTGGTGTATGGAGAAGCGAGGGAGCGAGGTAGGTTGCTGTCGTCGGCGAGGGAGGCGATCATAGTGCCGTTGCTAAAGAAGGGCGGGCTCCCTACTGCGCGGACGGCTTATCGCCCACTCTCGATGCTCACTGTGGACTATAAGGTGCTGAGCAGGATCCTGGCCACACGTCTGTCTGTGCATATGTGCACTCTGGTGCACCCGGATCAGTCGGGCTTCATCCCCACGCGGAACACCTCGGCAAGTATAAGGCGACTGCTGCGGGTCATGGGAGTGGAGGGGGACGGCCCCTCAGGCGCGGCCGTGTTATCGGTGGATATCGAAAAGGCATTCAATAGCGTGGAGTGGCCCTACCTGTTTAGCGTGCTACGTCGGTTCGGGCTGGGGGACGGTTTCGTCCGATGGACGCAGCTGCTGTATGATTCCGCTACTGCCAGGGTACGTACGGGCCGCTCTGTATCTGCGGCATGCGCGGTGGAGAGGGGCACCAGACAGGGTTGCTCATTGTCCCCGCTACTCTTTGCTTTGGCGATTGAGCCACTAGTGTCGAGGGCCCGGCAGGGACGGTTCTACGAGGGCGTGCCCCTGCACGGCGTACCGCACTATATTTCCTTGTATGCCGACGACCTTCTGCTGTACACAGCTGACACGGATGCCTCGGTGCGGGGGGCACGGACCATGCTCCGTGAGTTCGGCGACTTATCGGGTTTGCGTGTAAACTGGTCCAAAACCTGCTTATTCCCCTTGGCCCCTTGTAGTACTCCGCCTGCGGAGCTTGAGGGATTGCGCTGGGAATCGGAATGCCTACCGTACCTCGGGGTCTACATCTACCACACCCACTCACTCTTGTATGACGGGAATGTGGGAAGAGCGTTGAGAGGCGTCAGAGGCAATTTGAGCTTCTGGCGTACTCTTCCGCTGTCTGCAGCCGGACGGATAGCGCTGTTAAAGATGGTGGTTCTCCCGCGTCTGCTTTATTTTTTCCGCACATTGACGGTGCGGATCCCGCTTTCCTTTTTCCGGAGTCTAAGGTCGATGGTGGTGGGGTTCATCTGGGGCGCGGGCAGGAGGCGTGTAGCCTTGAACACTTTGCAAAGATCAAGGGAGGAGGGAGGTCTGGCGGTGCCGGATTTTGAGTGGTATTATTTGGCAGCACAGCTACAATGGCTCACGCAGGCGGTGGCGCGAGAGTTCAGGGGCCCAGACGGCCCACAGGGCAGGGTTATTCAGCGGCATGTCCTGTCCTTCATTGTACTCCAGCAGGGGCTCCGGCTGGATCAGCTGACCTTAGAGGAGCATACCCTTCGCCAGTGCTGGCTGCGCAGCCAGAGACGAGCGGGCTTTCCTACCCCATATGCCCCGGAGATTCCTCTGGGCATGTGCACTGCCCTCCCGCATGGAGGGGACTGGTCGGCTCTGGCTGATTGGGAAGACCGCGGGATCCATATGGTGGGGGACCTGTACAGGGATGGCTGCTGCCATTTCATGACTTACGGGAGGCCTTTGACCTGCCGAGGGGTGACTTTTTGCTCCATGCGGCCCTGGTGTCTGGGATTCGGAAACATTGGAAGATGGGCCTGGCGGAACCACCCGTATCTCTGGGCTGCCAGTACGTCACGATGGCTGCTGGCACCTTCAAGGCTGTCACTTGTCTGTACAGGAGGCGGGCGCTGGATGTGCCGCCCCCCCTCGATAGGTTGCGGGAGTGCTGGGAGGGAGATCTTGACCAACAGATATCGGAGACGGTGTGGACTCAGCTTGTGCGTCGGGCATGGAAGGGCACGCGTAATGTTCGGTTTCGGATGGTCCAATACTTTACTTTACACAGGGCGTATTGGACACCGGCCATGATCCAGCGGATATTTGGTGGAGCGCATTCGGTGTGTCCCCGGTGTAGTACGGAGGGCGCTGATTTTGGGCATATGTTCTGGTCCTGCGTGGGGCTTGGTACCTACTGGACTGATGTTATGTCTTGCTTAAATGAGGTTACGGGCCGCCAAGTTGACGCAAGTATGGAGGCTTGCCTTTTGCTCTGGTTCCCGCACACTCCAGCCACAAAAATTACGAGTAAATTCTTTGACCTGGGGTTGATCCTAGCCAAGAGGGAGCTCACGTGGCACTGGAAGGCCAGGGGGGGCCCAAGCTTTCTGAGATGGCGGGGGTGTTTTCTGCAGTGGGCAACTAGTGAAGGGACTCTTCGATTGCAATTAGCCAGATGCACTAATAATGATAAAGCGCTAGATGCGGCCAGGGCGTGGGTAGCGTTGGTGGCGGACCTTGGTTCTCTATCAGAAGCTACTGAGGGTGAGGGGCTGGATAGGCCGGCGAGCCAAGCAGGGGAGAATAGGGCGGAGAATGCCGGGTCACTAGCTGAGGGCGAGGCCCGCTAGACTGGGGCAATTTACACCACGCGGGGTTGGATGACCTACGCTGATGAGGGGCGAGGGGTGGCCTGGGCACCTTGCACGACCTTGCGTGCATCTGGGTCCTCCACTGGTTGGGGGGCCGGGAACATGGGAGAGCAGGGAGGAGCTGCACACTGTCACACGAAGGCTTATGCTGCACGAATGGAGAGATTATGGGGGGTACACTGACAAGGGGGGGTGGGGGTAGAGTGGGCGGGGGGGGGCTGGACAGGGCATGGCTATTGGGGACCAAAGTGGAGGTTATCCTGACCTAGACCATGAAGTTGGGGACTGTTATTGAATATGTGTTTGTATGATGTTGTACGAAAATCAATAAAAATTTGTTTAAAAAAAAATGCTATGTTTTGCTATGCTATGCTATGTAATGCTGTTTTGTTATGCTATGCTTTGTCATACTATGTTTTGTTGTGTTTTGTTATGCTATGCTTTGTTGTGTTTTGCTATGCTATGTTTTGTTTTGTTATGCTATGCTGTTTTATTTTGCTATCCTATGCTTTGTTTTGTTATGATATGCTATGTTTTGCTATCCAATGCTTTGTTATGCTATGTTTTGTTGTGCTATGTTTTGTCATGCTATGCTTTGTTATGCTATGCTATGTTTTTTTGTGTTTTGCTATGCTATACTATGTTTTTCTATGCTATGTTTTGCTATCCTGGTGTGTGTCTGTCTGTCTGTCTGTCTGTCTGTCTGTCTGCCTGTCTGTCTGCCTGTCTGTCTGTCTGTCTGCCTGTCTGTCTGTCTGTCTGTCTGTCTGTCTGTCTGCCTGTCTGTCTGTCTGTCTGCCTGTCTGTCTGTCTGTCTGTCTGCCTGTCTGTCTGCCTGTCTGTCTGTCTGTGAAACTAAAGACCAAGCAGACCCAAGACCATCATGTCTAGAACTTGTGATACATTCTTAAACATCAGAATTGTTGCTTGAATATCTTGCACCCTCTGAGGAGGTGGAAAGGCTTGATTTGACAGTGTCCAGTACTGTCCCAATAAACAAACAAAAAAAAGAATCCACTTGGTGGGCCCCAGGCGAGACTGGGACTTCTAGATGGAAAAGGTCAAGTTGAACAGCAGAGCCGCTGTGACTTGCAGGTGGCACATCATCTCCAGGGACCCGGCTTTGAGGAGCCACTCGTCTAAGTAAGGAAAGACTGGGATTCCTAATGTCTGAGGTGGGAGGCAACCACTGCCATCATCTTTGTGAAGACACTTGAGGCGGAAGTTAGACCACAGGGAAGAACTGGAAATTGGTAATGTACAGATCCTACCATGAATCCGATACATCCTACGCAACTGCAGAATTGGTATATGAAAATATATGTCCTGTAGGTCAACAGACATCATCTAGTCTTCTGTTTCCAGTGCGAATAACACCTGTGCCAAGAACAACAGTTGGAACCTTTCATTTCACAGGAACCAGTTCAAAACCCCGAGGTCCCGGAATAGAGGAAGACTGCTGTCCTTCAGGACCAGAAAGCACAGGAAGTAGCACCTCTGGCCTTGGTCCTGCTCTGGCAACAGGTCCACCTCTCCTTTTTGAAGTAAAATCTCTACCTCCTGTTGAAGGGTAGAAAGGAGGTCTGCTGGAGAGGCAAAAGTAGCGGGTGGATTGGAAGAAGAGGCATGTTGAAAGGGTAGGTCATACCCCTTTCTACAATCTGCAAGACCCATTCGTCTGAAGTTATGACTGTCCAGCCTTGTGGAAAGAAAAATACCTATCCTCCAACCATCTGAAGTTAATACCGTCCAGACTTTTGGAAAGAATACTTATCCTCCAACCAATGCACTGCGGTCCAAAAAGAGGAAACCAAGGCTGCGTCCCTATGGTGGCTGAGGAAGAGAAGGGAGGAAGAGAAGGGAGGGAAAGGCAAGGGACAGTCTCCAACTTACCACATCCTCAGTAGTTAGTACATTGTGTTGGCATGTTGCTGCTGGGAGGCCTGAATTTGCAGTCTGCCTCAAAAGGAGAATCCTTTGCAAAATCCTCTAATTTCTCTATCTTGTCTAAAGTCCTGCTGTTGAGTTTGCAAGCAAGCGACCTTGCAGTGGTCTTGCTCGATTAGAACCGCATGAGAGCAGAGCCTGCTTTTGCTCCAAAGAGGTGCAATTAATTGACCAGATAATTGACCACCCCCTGAAAAAATCCTGAATTTCTCAGCCAAGCATGGCAATGAATGCATTTGGATGTGTCCATGGCCCATGTCACAGAGTCCACAGTGTTGAGGCCCAACTGGAACATTTGTGAAGAGAAGCCAGATAGCCGCAAAATAAGATCTGCGAAGGGGGGTTGGAGGTGTTCCAGCAAGTTCAGGACAACTAATTCTCCCTTGTTGCAGAGGGCATGCTTAGAACGCCCCGTTAAGTTGAGGTATTTCAGGGTCATCCTACCAGCCCAAAAAGATTTATTGGAGAGCGGTTCTATTTTCTTAGACTCTCTGCCAGTAAGTGTAGTGCAAAAAGCTCCTGATGAGTTTGGAGGTGCAGGACATTTGAACAAGGCTTTCTGGAGATGGGTGCATTGCTAAGAAGGCAGAGTCGCCAGGAGCTAACCCTGCATTTTGTGACCGCGACCCTATTACCATGCGCTTCAGCGCACCGCATACCTGTAGTAAGCGCTATACTAAAGCATGCAGTACAATACAACACAATTGAAGGTGGAAGAAGAGGTGAGCTTCTCTCACACAGTCAGAATGGACTCCGTCAGAGCTTCATTGAATGGTAGTAGGGCTCTGCAAAGTGAGCTGTAGGATGTAATATTAGAAGCACAACTCAGCGCTCGCTCTCACCTTAGCGCTCAGCTGATTTTAAAAGCTGTTCGCGCCTTCTCAGTTCCTTGCCTGCAGCCGCCATCACCAGCGGCGTGCGCGCTGACTCCGCCCCCTTGGAGGCCACGCCCCCTACTCGCCCTACTTAACCCGCTGATTCCTAGCGGTCACCAGTAAACCTTGACCCAGTCTTGAGGCGGAAAGCCGGGGCTGGAGGCACTCTGTTGTTTTTAAAAAACTGTACATTTCACTGCACTCTGTCTCTTGTGTGGTGTCACTATTTTCTTGTCTTTTAAAAACGAAGCACAACTCAGCGCTCGCTCTCACCTTAGCGCTCAGCTGATTTTAAAAGCTGTTCACGCCTTCTCAGTTCCTTGCCTGCAGCCGCCATCACCAGCGGCGTGCGCGCTGACTCCGCCCCCTTGGAGGCCACGCCCCCTACTCGCCCTACTTAACCCGCTGATTCCTAGCGATCACCAGTAAACCTTGACCCAGTCTTGAGGCGGAAAGCCGGGGCTGGAGGCACTCTGTTGTTTTTAAAAAACTGTACATTTCACTGCACTCTGTCTCTTGTGTGGTGTCACTATTTTCTTGTCTTTTAAAAACGAAGCACAACTCAGCGCTCGCTCTCACCTTAGCGCTCAGCTGATTTTAAAAGCTGTTCGCGCCTTCTCAGTTCCTTGCCTGCAGCCGCCATCACCAGCGGCGTGCGCGCTGACTCCGCCCCCTTGGAGGCCACACCCCCTTCCTCACCCCACAAATGTGCGTGCATAGGACGCGCAGCGGACGAGCGCAGCGGGAGCGCCGTTTGCGCGCCGAAGGCGCGCCCAAGGCAAGCCCGTCTGCGCCCGTCCGCGCCAAGACCGCGACAGGCGCAGGAAACTCTGCCCAACTCACCTCCCGTATCTCCTACCAACCCAGCGATCTTCTTCAACTCCAGCCCTCTAAGCATTGTCCATGTATACTCGACCCAACCGCTTTTTCAGGCCTAGTTAGTTGCAAACTCTGCCACTGGTCCACAGAGCTCCACTCAGCTGTCCCATCGGCCAATATACTTCAGGCCCCTCTACCCTCCTTCAAAGGCGGCCTGATCAACGCTCGCTCTATGTGCAAGCACAACCAAGACATACACGACCTCATCTTGGAGTCCGACCTCGACTGCCTCATGATAACTGAGACATGGCTCACAGCAGATAGTAACCCTGATATTGCTGTTGCTCTTCCCCTGGGCTACTCCCTCTTCAGGGAAGATAGAGCCAAGGGCCGAGGCGGAGGTGTTGCAATCATCCTTAAAGACTCCTTCCCTTGCCACACCTTTAGTCTAGAGCCTCTGAAAAAGACTGAAGGACTAGGCTTCTCTATTAAACTGAACGAACACACTTCGTTCTCTGGCGGACTTATCTACCGCCCACCCGGCAATGCATCTGAGTTTCTCGACTCTCTGTACGATTCTTTAGGACAACTCTCCCTTAGATACCCTTTCTTCACCCTCCTTGGTGATTTTAACCTCCATCTAGAATCGAAAACAGATACTCATACCATCAAGTTCGTACAAACCCTCGAGATGTTCAATTTCAGGCAACTCGTCACCTCACCCACCCACTCTCTAGGTCATACCCTTGATGGAGTCTGCACTAATTCCCCCTCCTTGATCACTCTTTCCCCTTTGCCCCAGATTTGGTCTGATCACTCCCTGATCCCATTCCATATCCTGAGCAAAAACCTACTCAATCGTGACAAAGTTGCCTTTCACCCCGATAATTATATCAATTGGAAAAAGGTCCAGGATAACATCACTCTTGATCCTTTAATGCAAATTCAAGCTCCTATTCTCTCCGGCAATGTCGACACTGACGCCGATCTTTTCCAAAACTGGATCACTCAAGAAATCAAATCCAGAATCCCGCCCTCACGCCCCTGTATTTCCCGGCGCAAAACCAAAACTAAAATCAATGCCCCCTGGTTCACACCAGACCTTGCAAAAGCGCATCTGCTATGTAAAAAGGCAGAAAGAAAATGGCGGAAGACATACGAGGCTACTAACCGCTCCTCCTATATCGCTACAAGGAAAAACTACCTTTCGGAAATTAAACTGGCTAAAAAAAAACACTATGTCAATGCCATAAAAAACGCAGGCCAAAAACAAAAGGTTCTGTTCACGATTGTTAAATCATTCACGCATCCAAAGGTACTCCAGTCTGAAATCCCCCCTTCCCAGAAATTTTGCGATCAAATTTCTGATTATTTCGAGGAAAAGATTGCCGCGCTCCAAATCAATTTCCCCCCCCCCATTGCTCCCCCAGTGTCCCCTCCACTGGTCCCCCTAGGCCTTGCACTAAGTCGTTTCTCCCCTGTCACTCTTGAGCAGTCGAAAAAAGCCATCTTGGCCTGCAAATCTGGCGCCCCGTCCGACCCTTGTCCCCCCATGATACTTGACCAACTAATTGATGAGGTCAACCCGACCATCAACAGCCTAATCAACTCCTCGCTTAGCTCAGGCTCAGTACCCAGCCGTTGGAAAAAAGGTATCGTCAAACCCCTTATGAAGAAAGCAAATAAACCCCTGACGGATCTCACCAACCTCCGCCCAATTTCGCTACTCCCGGCCTTGGGAAAAATTACGGAACACCTAGTCCATAGCGAGCTGAAACGCTATCTGGATGATAACAACCTTCTTCATCCCCAACAATCCGGATTCCGCCCCAAGCACTCGACAGAAACCGCTCTCATTGAACTGTCTGACACCATAAAAACTCTACAAGATCAGAGAAAAAATTCCATCCTAATCCTTCTCGACCTAACGGCGGCGTTTGACACCGTCTCCCACACCATCCTCATCAGTAGACTCAGGGACATTGGTTAATCCGACACCGCCCTATCCTGGATTACGTCTTTTCTCTCGGACCGTTCCCAAACTGTCACTCTGGGCCCATTCCACTCCAAAGACAAACTTGTCTCCTCAGGTGTTCCGCAAGGATCTATCCTAAGCCCTCTCCTTTTTAACGTATACCTCATTCCCCTCCTTAATCTGATAGAATCATTCGGCATACCCGTCACTTCATATGCCGATGATACACAACTCATTGTGCCACTTGACAAACTATCTACCAAAGCTGAACTCAACCTGAAACACTGCCTGACCGAAGTATTTCGATGGATGGACAATAACCACCCGAAATGCAATTCGAGCAAAACAGAGATCCTCCCGATTGGCACAAATATCTCTTTCTGCCCAGCACTATGGTGGCCGGATAATTCTGTTGCCCCTCCCCAGACGGTGTCGTCAGCCAGGAACCTCGGCGTAATCTTTGACTCTGAACTCTCCTTTGACCAGCACGCCAGAACCATCGCAGGTAAATGCTTCGGAACGATCAGATCCCTGAGAAAGTTCTTCGACTTTCTCCCCATCGATGCCAGAAAGACGGTGACAGTCGCACTCATAATCTCGCGACTGGATTACTGCAACGGCTTGCTTGCAGGAGTCAAAAAGAGCACCCTCCTAAAACTGCAGAGCGTACTTCACACAGCCGCCCGTCTCGTCCTGGGCTTACCCCGCAGATCCTCCATCTCTGCAGCGCTTCATTCACTTCACTGGCTCCCCCTTCACAAAAGGATTCTCTTCAAAATCCTGATTATAGCCTTCCGTGCCTACAACAAGACAGGCCCTAAATACCTCACCAGGCGTTTTCCCCACTACGTGCCCAGCCGTCACCTTCGTTCAACCGATGACAACCTCATTCTTCTCCCGAAATACAAACTGAAAACGAAGGGTGAGAAGACCCTTAGCTTCCTTGCATCTAAAGCGTGGAACAAACTGCCCAAAACCCTCAGACAACAAACCCAGGAAAAACCCTTTAGAAAGCTGCTAAAGACATGGATTTTTAATCTCCCGGACGATTACTCCAAAGCTTCCATCTAACCCCCTGGACTGGTTTCATTTAGGTTCCCAAGCGCCAAGATGCTCCCTCCGGAGCGAACGTCGCGCTCTAGAAATACCCCACAAATATCAAATATCAAATATCAAATTAGCTTTAGCTTCCATGGAGAGGAGTTGGAGCTCAAGGACCTTGCTGGCATTTAAAAACAACATTTTATAACTGTGTGGTAAGAGGTGACCTCTGGGCAAGTGAGGGAGTATAGTTTCCACTCAGGCGATGTGTCAAAGTCACTTGCATCCCTAAGCACTGTGAAGTCTTTGTTCATGGGGAAGGACTGTACGCCACCATCATCCATGTCTGGAGAGGGCTCCTCAAGTGGGTTGGACACACAAAATATGTGGTTCCTCCTCTATAAGATGTTGTGCCTCTCTTCTTGATCTGTGTGTTGGAGCAGGAAGTTCCTTCAGAGAAAATTGATGCAGGTAGAATCCTGGCCCAATGGCATTGGGAACTGCGCCAAAGGTGTCAGTTGTGGCAAGAGCTGGGCTGTCACAGATGGTGAAGAGCCTGTTCAAATGTTATGGGGAGACTGCGTTGGTCGTAGCAACAACCTCGAGGCAGAGGCTGGCATCTGAGTGGGCGTCAGAACCAAAGTTAATGAAAGCAGCCTTTGAAATGGGTCAAAATGCTCCAAAGTATAACCCTCCATCATCGCATCAAAGGTGTAACCCATATGACTCATGGGACCTGAATAAGTTTCAGAGGAGACCCGGAGGGCCCAGTAAAAGACACAACATTGCAGTAAAAAACAGCAGGGTCCATCCCAGGAGCCAGCAATTCAGGATACTGCTAACTGACCTTGGGCCTGGGTGACTGCGCTGGATTCGAGATCTGTGCTGGGTCCTAGAGTGCTGAGGGCGCTGGGTCTTCTTGGGGAAGGTCAACAAGCTCTGCCTCTGAAATAGTCTAGGAACAGGGGAATGTCTTAGCGAATTAAGCTGCGAAGAGCAGCCTCTCTTTTGAGTTACTGTGTCGCTACTTCTGTTTTCTCTGGGTCTACTTTGACAACAACTGCAACTCTGGAGACCTTGATGAGGGGGGTGGCTTGACAGAGTGAGCAGCATTGCTCGAGAGCTCCGACTGGCAGGCCACCATCCAGCTCCATCCTGACCCCTCCCCGGGACAAAATCCTGACCCTAAAAGCGACCAGGGAGTGCTCACTGGGGGTGAAGAAGCAGCTGAATGTGAGGCGTCAGAGCGCAGCCGACCCACAAGTCTCCCAAGATGGCAGCAGCTTCCGGAACAGACAGAGCTGAATCTCAGGGGAGCCCCCTGAGCCTGAAGGCGCGGCTAAGTGTTCGGAGGGGAGAGGTAAATCAGCTCCAACCTCGGATCAGGAGCCGACGGTACATCCCGGACCTTGAAGGAGGCAAACGATGGCACAGCTCAAACCATTCAGCCATGACAGAATGAGAGGGCGCGACCAGGGGAATGGAATTTGTGCTCGCCAGGCCCCTGACGAAGACAAGTAAGTAGAGAAACGAGCAGAGAACCTGCGGGGCAATTCCGGACAACCAAACAACTGGGATTCTGTGAACTAACAAGGTAGGCCAGCCGTGCACTGTGCGTATAGAGAAGCCACCAACAGCGGAGGCCAAGGCCCACCTGCACTGCTGCAAACTGAGGAAGACCTGTAGAAGAATGGAGGAATGAGCCTGAACAGGACAGCACCTGCGGTTCAAACAACGGAACCAGAGAGCACTGAACCGTACTTCAGGAAGACAGGGACTGGACTCAGGTACCCAGCGTTTGGGCTTGAGGTGAGGCCTTGCCCAGCAGCAATAGGGGAGAGGGCTACCTCCACCAGCCATAGTACAGGGCCCACAGGGCAGAGGCTCCTCGGAGTAGTCAACCAAAGACAGTAACTGTGCAGCGCTGACCCGATAGAACAGAAAAGGGGGAAGTCAGACTAACAAAATCCTATGAAAGAGCGGAGGTAGGATAAGCAACTAAAGGGCTGAAGAGAGGCCTAACCCAGGGGTCGCGCAGAGGAACCCACAGCCCATGGCAGCGGACCCTGAACTAGAACACTTGTCACTAGAAGGCCGCAGGAACACAGGGAGATGAACACCACAGCCAGAGCAGACCGAGACTGGAATCAAGCCCACTGCAACAAGTCCCACTCAGTAGAGAGCTCCCCACACAGGGTGCAACGGCCCCGGAAGGCGCAAGAGAGGTTAATGCCTGCCACCAAGAGTCCCGGAAGAGCAGAAGTGGTGACCCGCTCGAAGCACAAGAGAAGTAGAGACACAATAGGCGACAACATCCAGTGGGGAGAAACAAAATGGGGAAAATAATGAAGCGAGAAAGGGATAGACCTCCAACTGAAAGCTCGCAAGAAGGGAATGAGAGCCCTACCTTCCAAGTTGAGTGCCCGCAAGATCCGACACAAGACATCCCACAGGCAATAACAAGATGGACTCCATAAGCACGGACTTAGGCATTCTTCGAGATGATCACAGACGACTAACCAAGCGAGTATCAGCAAATGAACGCCAGCTGTCAGACTCCCCTGCAGTAACACAACTGAAAAATCAGCTTGCAGCGCTGGAAACGAGAGAACAGACACTGGAGATGCAGGAAGAAGATGCCGAAAACAGGTCTGCAGAAACAATATCAGGCTAGTGGGCCTGCCCGAAAAGGTGGAAGGGGCCAACACCGTGTACTACCTAGAAAAATGGCTGCGCGCAGAATGGCACCAGTAGGATTGTCGGCATTCTATGCAATAGAGAGAGCTCACCTAGTAGGGGCGAGGCAGCCACTGCCCGGGCCCCCCAGCACCCTCCTTTGCCATCCCCAGGGCGGTTGTGGCGAGGCTTCTGCACTACAGAGACAGGGACTACATCCTGGCACAAGCGCAGCAAAAGGGAGACCTCCCAGTGAATACTGTGGTAGTGTGAATCTTCCCGTACTTCTCCAGAGAGGTACAGAAGCAGCGAGGATCATTACAGTGTATGAAGCAGAAACTCTGTCACTTGGACTATAAGTGCACAATGCTCTACCCTGTCAAGCTGCGAGTGTCGACACCAGATGGAGCTGAGTTTTTACGCGATCCACAGGAAGCTTGGGACTGACTGGAGCTCTGCTGCAGCGAGGCTCTGCCGCGAGAGGCCCGGAGGCGGGAAAAGCACAATGGCAGATTCTGCAGCAGAATGGCCAAGAGGGATGCACTAGCCCAACACAGGAAGAAGTACAAATGGAGAGACAAAATGCAATGAAGGTAGTGGCGCTGGTAAGCGGAAAGGAGATGAAACAGCACTACAGTCAGACTCCAAACAGGGATCATGTGTATCTGTGACTCTGGAGTATTGAACTCCCGAAGGTGACACCGCAAACAGCCGACATCAGCTAAGAGACCTGGAGGAGTACTGAACGCAAGAGGGGGCTGAGGGACATTAAGATGTCATAGAACTGGCGAAGAGGTACTGTGATTTATTGAGGGGTTAGACCCAATAGGATTCTCCGTTTTCTCTGAGCTAGGTGGCGGACCTAAGGGCTGGAGGTGCAATGGGCCTTCCCCCCTGAGGCACCAGTCTGTAGGTGATCTGCTTGCAAAATCGAATTAATGGTTTGGATGGGCGGCGACAACTTACTTGTCCTGGGGAGCAGGAGTTGTGGATCTTGTTTGGTATTACAAACGTTTGGTGGTTCGGAGTCACACCGCTTACCATACCGATCTCTCAATACTGGGAAGTTCACTATTGACTGGAGGAGAAGTCTGGGGAAGAGGATTGGCGCCAGTTCTTTGTTGCAGTACCAGATGGCAGGTACACAGACATATACAGGCATGACATGGAACATAAGGGGAATGCACACTATGTTGAAGAGATATAAAGTATTTTCCTATCTTAAAATGTGGGGAGTGCAAATAACCCTGCTGCAAGAAACACATCTCACAAAGAAAGAGGGGCTGGCATTGCAGAGACATTGAGAGGCCAAGCTTTTTATACCACGTACTCCACTTACGTGAGAGAGGCCCAGAATTGGCTACATACAGGGGTCCAATTTTATCTTATAGACCCCTTACTAGACCCAGAGGGTCGCTATGTGATAGTTAAAGGTTGTTTAGAAGGACGTGACCTGAATATAGTGAGTATTTATGCCCCTAACACTGACCAGCCTGCTATCTCTGCTCACCTGCCCCAATGGCTGGCCAGCATACTTGACAAGCACTTGAATACGGGGGGGGGGGACTTCAACAGGGTAGCTGACATACACATGGATAGGCCCCACCCGCCACTACGAGATTCACCAGTAACTTGCACAGCGCGGGTGTTTAGTGACCGGCAGCGCCACTGGGGGCTACTGTACTCCAAGAAAAAACTCTCCATCCCTATGACCGTGAGTACTCATATTTTTCATCTAAGCACGAAGTCCATGTATGTGTAGACACCTTTTATGCACTGCGGATATGCAGCGCCTAGTACACACGGCAGAATATCTGCCCCAGACGATATCTGACCATAACCCGATCATTCTAGGCCTTGGGTGGACGCACCCTAGGCCTGCAATTCCTACCTGGAAACTCTGCTCAGATGTACTGGAGGACCAGGTGTTCAGGGAGGTGATACAGGAGAGGATCACTCAGTATTTCGGGGACAGTCTCTTCTCTGATGGCAGGTGCTCCTACGGGGGCAATGCATAGCAGAAAACATGGCAGTCAGACATTTCTATTTAAATTTGTAACGCGCATTATCACCCAGAGGTCTCTAAGTGCATGACAGAGGGTGTGCACGGACTAGAAGGGGGGAGCGGCTGCTAGGACGTGCCCCATGCTTCCAGGTAGAGCACAGTTTTAAGCTTTTTCCTGAAGGGTAGGAGGTTCATTTCCTTGCGGAGGCTAATTGGCAGGTTGTTCCAGGCCATGGGGATTGCTGTAGAGAATGCTCGCCTTCCCATAGAAAATAGCTTAAAACAGGAGCAGACCAGAAGGGTAGCCTCTGCTGATCGGAGTGTCCTACTGGGGACATAGGGGACTATGCGGTCCTTGATGTATCTTGGGGCTTGTCTGTACAGAGCTTTGTGTGTAATGCAGAGACCCTTGAACAGGATTCTCTGCCTAATTGGGAGCCAATGAAGATCACGTAGCAGTGGTGTGGCGTGTGCCAGTCTTGGTTTTTTAAAGATTAGTCTTGCTGCGTCGTTCATGACAGTTTGTAATCTAGCCAGCAGTTGTTGAGTAAGGCCTGCATAGAGAGAGTTGCCATAGTCCAGAAGCG
Source organism: Lissotriton helveticus (assembly GCF_964261635.1). Classification (NCBI taxonomy): domain Eukaryota; kingdom Metazoa; phylum Chordata; class Amphibia; order Caudata; family Salamandridae; genus Lissotriton; species Lissotriton helveticus. The sequence goes on along the minus strand of NC_136059.1, from coordinate 1,245,149,472 downwards.
ACAGGATCATTGCTGAGACTGCCCGTCTGAGCGTGGCCGAGGTGAGGAGTGGAGACAGTTTACGCAGTTGTCTTAAGAGGCCCACACAAGTGCCAACGACTGCCGAGACTTGTTGTGCCATAGAGAGTTTGGCATTGATTTTGATGCCCAGGCTTTTCACTGCCGCCGCCGGTTTAGGGGAAGGCCCCAATTTTTTGGGCCAAAGGAGGTCATTCCAGGGGCTGGAAGCTGTGGTGATCGCCAGCACCTCTGTTTTATCAGGATTTATTTTTAATGAGTTGGCGGACATCCAGTTGACTGTAAATTTTAATATGTTTTGCATTCTTACATATGCCGTAGGGGAGTTGTCGATTTGAATAATGATTTGGGTGTCGTCGGCATACTTGTAAATCCGGCACTCCATCTGGTTCAGTGCAGAGATCAAGAGCTGCAGATAGGCGTTGAGAAGGAGGGGTGAAAGTGCTGAGCCTTGGGCCACTCCGCATGAGAGAGCTGCTGGGTTGGAAACCAAGTTTGCCCGTTGAACTCTCTGGGAACGATTTTTAACCACATGCGTGCGGCCGCGATTTTCGCGCTGTGCGGCTATTTTAAAAAAAACGCGTTACATGACGAGCTGAGCTCGTCATCAGCGTGCGAGCGGCACAACTCATGACGAGCTCAGCTAGTCATGCGTGCGGAAGGGGTTAAGGAATGAAGTTAGCCAGGCATGAGCAGTGCCCTGACTGCCAAGGGCCCCCAACCACGACAGTAATTGGTCGTATTTGACCGTGTCGAATTCCGCAGTCTAGCAGCACCGGGGCAGACAGTGTTTTTTTGTCTGCCCCGAGTCTCAGTTCATCCATCACGGAAAGGATAACAGTTCCGTGTTGTGATGGGCCCTGAAACCAGCCTTATTCGGTTGTAGGAGATGATAATCTTCAAGATGACGAGAGAGATGGGGGAGGTAGGGGAGGCTGAAAACACTCTCAGGGAGCTACAGCACAGTAGGCCAGGACACCCAGATGTGTAACAGGAAGTACATGTAGCTAGATAGGAAAAGGTGCGACAGACTGAAAGACTTAGGTGCTTTGATTACAAACAATATCTAGATCGCACGCATGCTGACCGGGATAAAGCTGAATCCCTTCTGGTGTGGCTAGTTGACCCCGTTGGCAGGAGCTCCCAATAGTGGAGTTGGGCGATAATGAGGGCCATAGACTGTACACACAGGAGATCAACTGCATTTTTGTGCAATATTATGCGAAGTTATATCGAGGTACAACGCCATGCGACAGAACCTCAACCCGGGAATATCTAGAGGGACTGCAGTTGGCACACACAGCGCCGGAGGCAGAGGCGATGGGTGAAGACATCACTCTGCAAGAAGTGCGAGCGGCTATCAAGCACATGGTGCATAATAAGACCCCAGGCCCAGATGAGTTCTATGCTGCGTATATTGGGGACCTGGCCCACAGGTCTGTTTCATTGAAGGCTGGTGCTCGAGTTGCAGGGTTACTACCTAGAGCACCAGAGGTGCTCATTGTCCCGGTCCTGAAACCAGGAAAACTGGCGCATAATCGCATGGCTGATAGGCCGCTATCCATGCCGAACATGGACTACAAAATATTAAGTAAGATTTTAGCTACCCGATTACTACCACACATGCCAAAGTTGGTCCACCCAGACCAAGCTGGGTTTATCCCAGGGCGGAACACAGCAATAAACATAAGGTGGCTCCTCACCATCATGGATATAGAGGACTATCATTAGACCGCAGCGGAGTTGTACACTGTAGACATTGAGAAGGCTTTAGATAGCCTTGAATGGCACTTCCTTTATGAGGTGCTGAACGCATTGGGCCTCGGAGGTGGCTTCTCCGCATGGGTGAAACTGTTATACACAAACCCGATGGCCAGAATGCACACGGAAAGACCATCTCCCTCAGTCAGGCAGTAGAGAGTGGCTGCCCCTTATCCCGGCTACTGTTCGTCCTGGAGCTGAAGGCTTGCAGAGCGAGAGCAGGACGTGATTACAGAGGGTTGGTGGTGAGAGAGAGACACAGCACCATATAGCCATGTACGCAGATTAACTGAGGTCAACTGGCAGAAATCAAAGCTATTCCCTGTGACGACTGATAGACCTCCGCCGACTGCACTGGACAGCCTCCAGTGGGAGCCCAGCTGCTTGGCATACCTAGTGGTGGAAATATATTACGGACCCACTGAACTCCTGGAGGGCAACATAGGCAGAGCAATACGCTCCCTCTGCTTCTCTATGGAGTTTTGGAAGACCCTACCACTGTCGACTGCCGGCAGAGCGGCCCTCCTGAAGATGGTAGCACTGCCACGCTTGTTGTACTTCTTGGGGACACTCCCGGTATGGATTCCCCACGCAACATTCAGGGACATGGACTCATTGATTACATTGTCCATATGGGGAATGGGCCGCAGACGAGTGGCGCTGGCCACGATGCAGGGCTCCTCAGCGACTGGCAGGCTAGCAGTCCTGGACTTTGAAGCCTACTACATAGCGGCACAACTTAACTGGTTGATCCAATGGCCGGCAACCAGGAGGCACCCCGACAGAGCGCAGCACCCATTTACCCTGACGGCCTTGGAACTTGCAAAAATACTATTCTGCATACAGAGAAGAGCCGCGTGAGACACAAAAGAAACCAAGGCAGTGACATGGTGCTGGGCTAAACACCTGCAACGCATTGGTGGCAGAGCCCCCTACTCTCCCGACCTGCCCATAGCCCAGCTTCGACACCTGCCACATGGGGGGAACTGAGCGGGCCTGGATAACTGTGAGGAGGCAGGAGTGTGGGTGGTGGGTGACCTCTCCCGACCTCACCATGACCTGTCCTACCCTAATCCTTGGTCACATGTACACTCAGTTCCCATGGGACCAAAGCCTGATGAGTATGGCTACTGCTTGCCCACAGTTGGCTCTGAGCTCAAGTTGTGGCATCTGACCAATGTCTGCGCTCAGCCACAATGGCCACAAACCCTGCAGCGCACAGCAAACTTTGGGCCTGGTCCATGCAATGAGACTTTTTTGTAGTGATTCCTTTTTGTATTTTCATTTTTATTTATTTAGTTTGGGAACATTTCCCTAACCAGTTCAAAAAAGTCGAACAGGCACGCAGATTTCGTTATCTTTCAAGCGATCAAACAAAATCTTCCATGACATCCTAGATATGTTGTGGTCATGCACAGCTATTCGAGCATATTTGGGAGAGGTCACTAGGCGTCTGGCCCAGTGTACAGAGCGAACATTAGACTGGGCATGGAAAGTATGCCGCCTGGGACTCTACCACAGATCTAAGAAACATAAGGTGACTTCTAGATATGTAGACCTAGACTCATAGTGGCTAAGTGATTGCTCACACGTCGTTGGAAATTCCCCAGCAGCAAGGGCCTGGTATCACTCCCACCTATGCTGCGCACAGGCGGAGAGCATAACACTCCGCCATGAAGATGCGATATGGGACGTAATCCTATCACATTTTCGCGCTGCAGGGATCGGAGTCTGTAGCAGACACAACTATGAGCGACGACGAGCAAACACCAACACAGCTGGCGCCCATTTAGGTCTTATAGGACAATGCGATAACACACCTGGTCACTGACAGCCCCTGGCATTTAGCAATTCACACCATACATGCCAAGGTGGATGGCTGGAACAATTCAATGACATTTATTTATGTCATCATTTTGGTTGGGGTGATGCATATTCACAATGTATGTGATTCGTGGATTATGAAGTGCCTGTTATTCAACATAATTGTTCATGTTGATCGCAGTTGAGTTTTTCTGTTCTAACCCTTTCTTCTTCCGTTCAAACATCAAGACATTATGCCAATTTATCGCATGCTGGACTTGCAACAGAGTGCCAATGGCAAAGCTGTAAAACACCATAAATGTATTGACTAGTAAAATGATAGTATGCAAAAGGAGATATATAATATGCATATTGGCTGTCATGTAACGTTCAAAAAATCATAATAATAATAAAAACAAATGTAAACAAAATCTTCCATCCTTCTGGGATTCCCCTCTGCCTCCTGTGGTTGGGGCAAAAACGGTGTTGGATCTAGCCCTGATCTCTTGACTGGGTGAGAGTATTCTGCTTAATTCAGAGACTCTGTCCATCACCACCCCTTGTTGTAAATATTTTTGTCCACCATAAGCGTGGAAGGGTATACTCAGATGTGAGTCCCTTGCTCATTGCACCATCAGGATTCAAGCAAGCCGGGCCGAAGACGGCTGAAATGCCAGAAACCGGTCCCCGGAAGCTTGTTTCCTTCCCAGTGTAAGAATTGGCTTTTGTAGTCTGGTCTGCCCTGTTCCCATGATGCACTGGGCCAGGGACAGACTAATTTGCATACAGCCAGGTTCTGAAACTGGGATGGTGCAATGAGCTAAAAAACGGTGTTGGATCTAGCCCTGATCTCTTGACTGGGTGAGAGTATTCTGCTTAATTCAGAGACTCTGTCCATCACCACCCCTTGTTGTAAATATTTTTGTCCACCATAAGCGTGGAAGGGTATACTCAGATGTGAGTCCCTTGCTCATTGCACCATCAGGATTCAAGCAAGCCGGGCCGAAGACGGCTGAAATGCCAGAAACCGGTCCCCGGAAGCTTGTTTCCTTCCCAGTGTAAGAATTGGCTTTTGTAGTCTGGTCTGCCCTGTTCCCATGATGCACTGGGCCAGGGACAGACTAATTTGCATACAGCCAGGTTCTGAAACTGGGATGGTGCAATGAGCTAAAAAACGGTGTTGGATCTAGCCCTGATCTCTTGACTGGGTGAGAGTATTCTGCTTAATTCAGAGACTCTGTCCATCACCACCCCTTGTTGTAAATATTTTTGTCCACCATAAGCGTGGAAGGGTATACTCAGATGTGAGTCCCTTGCTCATTGCACCATCAGGATTCAAGCAAGCCGGGCCGAAGACGGCTGAAATGCCAGAAACCGGTCCCCGGAAGCTTGTTTCCTTCCCAGTGTAAGAATTGGCTTTTGTAGTCTGGTCTGCCCTGTTCCCATGATGCACTGGGCCAGGGACAGACTAATTTGCATACAGCCAGGTTCTGAAACTGGGATGGTGCAATGAGCTAAAAAACGGTGTTGGATCTAGCCCTGATCTCTTGACTGGGTGAGAGTATTCTGCTTAATTCAGAGACTCTGTCCATCACCACCCCTTGTTGTAAATATTTTTGTCCACCATAAGCGTGGAAGGGTATACTCAGATGTGAGTCCCTTGCTCATTGCACCATCAGGATTCAAGCAAGCCGGGCCGAAGACGGCTGAAATGCCAGAAACCGGTCCCCGGAAGCTTGTTTCCTTCCCAGTGTAAGAATTGGCTTTTGTAGTCTGGTCTGCCCTGTTCCCATGATGCACTGGGCCAGGGACAGACTAATTTGCATACAGCCAGGTTCTGAAACTGGGATGGTGCAATGAGCTAAAAAACGGTGTTGGATCTAGCCCTGATCTCTTGACTGGGTGAGAGTATTCTGCTTAATTCAGAGACTCTGTCCATCACCACCCCTTGTTGTAAATATTTTTGTCCACCATAAGCGTGGAAGGGTATACTCAGATGTGAGTCCCTTGCTCATTGCACCATCAGGATTCAAGCAAGCCGGGCCGAAGACGGCTGAAATGCCAGAAACCGGTCCCCGGAAGCTTGTTTCCTTCCCAGTGTAAGAATTGGCTTTTGTAGTCTGGTCTGCCCTGTTCCCATGATGCACTGGGCCAGGGACAGACTAATTTGCATACAGCCAGGTTCTGAAACTGGGATGGTGCAATGAGCTAAAAAACGGTGTTGGATCTAGCCCTGATCTCTTGACTGGGTGAGAGTATTCTGCTTAATTCAGAGACTCTGTCCATCACCACCCCTTGTTGTAAATATTTTTGTCCACCATAAGCGTGGAAGGGTATACTCAGATGTGAGTCCCTTGCTCATTGCACCATCAGGATTCAAGCAAGCCGGGCCGAAGACGGCTGAAATGCCAGAAACCGGTCCCCGGAAGCTTGTTTCCTTCCCAGTGTAAGAATTGGCTTTTGTAGTCTGGTCTGCCCTGTTCCCATGATGCACTGGGCCAGGGACAGACTAATTTGCATACAGCCAGGTTCTGAAACTGGGATTGTGCAATGAGCTAAAAAACGGTGTTGGATCTAGCCCTGATCTCTTGACTGGGTGAGAGTATTCTGCTTAATTCAGAGACTCTGTCCATCACCACCCCTTGTTGTAAATATTTTTGTCCACCATAAGCGTGGAAGGGTATACTCAGATGTGAGTCCCTTGCTCATTGCACCATCAGGATTCAAGCAAGCCGGGCCGAAGACGGCTGAAATGCCAGAAACCGGTCCCCGGAAGCTTGTTTCCTTCCCAGTGTAAGAATTGGCTTTTGTAGTCTGGTCTGCCCTGTTCCCATGATGCACTGGGCCAGGGACAGACTAATTTGCATACAGCCAGGTTCTGAAACTGGGATGGTGCAATGAGCTAAAAAACGGTGTTGGATCTAGCCCTGATCTCTTGACTGGGTGAGAGTATTCTGCTTAATTCAGAGACTCTGTCCATCACCACCCCTTGTTGTAAATATTTTTGTCCACCATAAGCGTGGAAGGGTATACTCAGATGTGAGTCCCTTGCTCATTGCACCATCAGGATTCAAGCAAGCCGGGCCGAAGACGGCTGAAATGCCAGAAACCGGTCCCCGGAAGCTTGTTTCCTTCCCAGTGTAAGAATTGGCTTTTGTAGTCTGGTCTGCCCTGTTCCCATGATGCACTGGGCCAGGGACAGACTAATTTGCATACAGCCAGGTTCTGAAACTGGGATGGTGCAATGAGCTAAAAAACGGTGTTGGATCTAGCCCTGATCTCTTGACTGGGTGAGAGTATTCTGCTTAATTCAGAGACTCTGTCCATCACCACCCCTTGTTGTAAATATTTTTGTCCACCATAAGCGTGGAAGGGTATACTCAGATGTGAGTCCCTTGCTCATTGCACCATCAGGATTCAAGCAAGCCGGGCCGAAGACGGCTGAAATGCCAGAAACCGGTCCCCGGAAGCATGTTTCCTTCCCAGTGTAAGAATTGGCTTTTGTAGTCTGGTCTGCCCTGTTCCCATGATGCACTGGGCCAGGGACAGACTAATTTGCATACAGCCAGGTTCTGAAACTGGGATGGTGCAATGAGCTAAAAAACGGTGTTGGATCTAGCCCTGATCTCTTGACTGGGTGAGAGTATTCTGCTTAATTCAGAGACTCTGTCCATCACCACCCCTTGTTGTAAATATTTTTGTCCACCATAAGCGTGGAAGGGTATACTCAGATGTGAGTCCCTTGCTCATTGCACCATCAGGATTCAAGCAAGCCGGGCCGAAGACGGCTGAAATGCCAGAAACCGGTCCCCGGAAGCTTGTTTCCTTCCCAGTGTAAGAATTGGCTTTTGTAGTCTGGTCTGCCCTGTTCCCATGATGCACTGGGCCAGGGACAGACTAATTTGCATACAGCCAGGTTCTGAAACTGGGATGGTGCAATGAGCTAAAAAACGGTGTTGGATCTAGCCCTGATCTCTTGACTGGGTGAGAGTATTCTGCTTAATTCAGAGACTCTGTCCATCACCACCCCTTGTTGTAAATATGGACTTGCAACAGAGCGCCAATGGCAAAGCTGTAAAACACCATAAATGTATTGACTAGTAAAATGATAGTATGCAAAAGGAGATATATAATATGCATATTGGCTGTCATGTAACGTTCAAAAAATCATAATAATAATAAAAACAAATGTAAACAAAATCTTCCATCCTTCTGGGATTCCCCTCTGCCTCCTGTGGTTGGGGCACACCCATCTTGTCTGAAAAGGATTTTCTTCCACAGCGCTGGTCTGAGACCCGCTCGCATCACTTAAAGGCAACAATATTTTTTACATGAGGACAGCCAATCAGACTGCTGAAGTATAAGTAGTATGAAAAAAAAACAGCTGCATCAAACAATCAGAGTTAAATGTTAAAAGCCCTGAATGAGAGTTTTAAGTCCATGGAACAGGAGGACTCATAACTAGGGAAAGGGCCTTCAACAACCAGTATAGCCCAAGGCAGAAGGACTACAATGTTATTGGAACATTCCACACATTGAGGGTTGTAAAAATGCAGACAGACAAGCATAAAGATCAGTATTAGGTAAAAAAAGATGCATAAGGAGGTCTAAGCAGCTATTATTGGCATAGTCGCTTCATTGTGTTAAGTGGAGCTTCCAACATTCCAATGTTCTAATTATTGTTCAATTCAAATGCTCAAACACAATGTAAACAAACACCGGCATTGCCAATAGGCCTCGACTTTGGGATCTTATAAGTACTTAGTCATGCAGCACATTATCCTGGGTGCTGTGCCGCCAGGGATTGAAGAGCTATACAATTACTACACACTGGGTCATGCTGTCTGATTTAGGAATACATGGTTGCCTCGGGAAATCACTCCAAGGCTTTGTAACACACAGACAGAAAGACAAGTGCCTCAATGCAAGTAAACAGCATATAGCATAGTCCTGTACCCCCTAGAGACACCCCAATACGTATATTTGGCAGCAGGCCTAGTAGGAGTGGGACAGAGCTGCATAGTAACTAACAGACAGTGGTCTTTTATTGGCCCCAACAAAAGTGATGCATGGGAGCAGAGCAGCTGTCATGACCATTGCTAAAAAAGTTTCGGGTCCACCTATGGTGTATGCAGGCAAATACCTCTTACAGAAACATAAAAAGGCAGTGATATTTGTATTGAATTTATTTTTCAATATATGTATGTTGTTCTTATAGTGCCACTATCGCTCTTATAGATGTTATCAATACGTTTTAGAAATCCAGTTGTAACACGCCTGAGTCGGAAACACTTATGGAAATATTAACAGAAACAGACAAGGAGCAACTCTTCACTTGGTCTGAAGGAATGTAAAATATTGCAAATTGCTTTATTTATCATCAGAAATGGATTCACTATCACTCAAGGCTGGGGCAGTATCTTGGCACTCATCCCGGCCTGATACTACTCAGCTTACTAACAGGAAGAATGAATGGTTGAGTGAACCCATCGATATTTTAAGCCTGACTTGCAGACAGGTCTGAGTAGCAGGTTCTCAAATGACTGAACTATCCAACCTATTAACTCTGCACACTGCATCCAGCACATACTGGCAAGTTCACATTCTTGTAAGTCTCTAAAACATGCTAGGCAATCTGCCAGATTCTTAAACACAATCGAGTAGCCCCTATGAGAAGTTGGCCTGGTATATGCTGTCCACTTTTCTAGTGGGCACCTTGTACCAGTCCAAACGACCCTTATTGATGATAGGTTTAAGACAACCTTTATAGAAAGCTATCCTTGTGGTAGCGGTGGAGAGCAGCTTACCGGCGAAGTCTTGAAGGAATGTAAAGCAGCTTGTTTTACCAGTCTATAATCTCATGAATGATCAAATGAAAGGAGAACCACACCAGGTATATATATAAAATATATGTATTTATTCTAAACACACCCCTCTAGTCTCTTTATGAGGCTAGAGGCAAAAGTACAATACAAGTACTTAAATAGCACACAGTAAATTAGCACAGTATACGTTTTGCCCTAGGGCCCTCACAAACCATATACTAAAAAAGTGATATAAGAACCACGAGGGAGTTAGAAGCAAGGCCTAGGGCCTGTAGAACCGCTGGGGCGACCAGGAACCACCCAAGGTAGGGACGCAGGAAACCCACGGGGGACGCGTGCAGTGTCTAAACACAGCCGCGAATCACCATTGACTTCTATGTAGAACGTCGCAATTAGATTTTTAAAGAAAAAGGACACTTGGGAGTGGATCAGGAACAAACCCCTTCAGTACTGGACACTTCGAGAGTCAAGACCCACTGGAGTACCGAAGTACTTGTGTTACCTCACCCAGGGAAGCCGGGTGCATAGGTGTCTTTTCGTGTCAGGTTTCGTCGTCGTTTCCTATGGAGAGCTGCAAACTAGTGCTGCAGGCGACCAGAGGAAGAGTGTCCGGAAGGATCCACGGGTGTATTGAAGATTTGAAGAACCTGAAAGCAGAGGGGACAGAGTCTGGGTCACTTGCCAGAGACCAGGAAGGCGACAACCGATGTCGGGTGATTTTAGGTGATGTAGGTGAAGCTGGACTCTTCAGCCACGAGGACCTGGAAGCATCAACGACAACCAGGAACTGGATTCGAGCTGTCCCACGTCGGATGTCGAGTGCTGCAGCGTCGGTATCCGGATTTGACCCAACAAAACTTGGCAACAGCAAACCACGCTGAATGGAAAGATTGGCTTCGGAGCAGACAAGCAAGGTCTGAGGGACTCACCCTTTGGAGGGGAGTCAGAGCACGTCTGTAGCAACCAGGAAAGCCCAAGAAACAAAAAAAGATTCCTTCGTGGGGACCCACCAGTCGACGGACCAGGGATCGCGAAGGGACCTTGAGCAGAAATGCAGGAAGCGGGCCCACGGAACACTTGTGGAGCGTAGGCCCACAAACTTCAGTGCAAAAGGTGCTCAGGGCTTGGACCACAAGTAGCCCAATGCACAACTTCGGGAAAGCTCGGGTGTCGATGCACTAGCAAATGTGCTGTATGTCCAGGAGTTCCGGTCCCACGTCTCTCGTGATGGCTACAGGTCCTACAGGTCTCAGCTGTGCTGGGGACTCGTGTCGGCCTCGGAGATGTCTGGAAGTCCGTGTCCTGTGTCGCAGATTCTTCGGGATCCAGCGGGAGTCTCGAAAATGCAGACCGGCAAGATGCTTTTTGGTGCCTGTTTGAACAGGGGGGTCACTCCTTGACCCCAAGGGAGATTCCTTCTGTCTTCCAGTCGAAATGGAATGTCGAAGGTCCAAGATATATGTTGCAGAGGTTCGTCCAGGGTAATCTAAAGGCCTAGGGACTGGGTTCCTATACTTATACCAAGTTTAGAGGATGGACTAACTCTAAGCTCCTACCTATGGGAGGCCCTGGGGAGGGGGTGGTTACACCCCTTCCCCTTTGTCCAGTTTCACGCTGAAGCTGAGTGCCCCAGCAACCGGCTTGAACTGGGAAATGCACTGGGACACCTTGTGTGCCCAGGCACTGTCTGGAAAGCATTCACTGAATGCACCCGCCCTGCCCAAATACATCAAAGCCTGTCTGCGGAGGTGGTTACACCTCCCTGGGCAGGAAACCTATTGTCCAGGCCTCCCCTGCCAGAGTTTTGCCCAGCAGCAGGAGCTCAGACTTGTGTATGTGGCAGCAGCATCCACTTTGTGATGTTGGGGCTCTGTTTAACTTTTACCGGTTAGACCAGTGTGTACATGTCTTTTCCCTCTAGAAGGGTGGAATGCTACCCCGGCCGGCAGAACTGGCGGGGGGGGGGGGGTAGTATTCCAAAGTGTTTGACACCAAACACGCCATGTTTTGATGCGGCCATTCCAAAGTTGGCATTCACCGCCAGGTTATAATGCACTTAAGAGTATATGGTATGGCTGTATCACAGAACAACTATAAGGAAGGGATTAAGAAAGCTGCAGAGGGGCTCAGCTCATGCTAGGGCACCCTCTCACAGAAACCCCAAGCACTCTGCCTCCAGGATTGTTAAGGCCTGCCATAGGAGTGACTTATAGGTTTATAGGTGTCTGTTTTAAAAGGTAGATATAGGTATACTATTTCTAAGTAAGGGGTACAAGTACCACCTTACCCAGGCTGCAGTAGCAGACCTGTGGTGTCATTTTGGAAGGCTTCCCAGGGGTGGCATAATACATGCTTTAGCCCCTGGTAGGCCTCTGGGGTACCTATGCCCTTGGTACTTAGGCACCATATACTAGGGACCACTGTTCCCAACAAGGCGCGCGCCCGCTCGCGCACTTGTCAACCCCTGAGCGCGCATTCCCATTTGTGGAGCGCGCACATCCCGCGAGAGTATTCGCGCCGCTGCTTTTAAAAAGCGTGCGGCACAAAAAACGGGCATTTTGTGATTGCGGAGGATGGCGGTGAACGGCGGTGAAAGGTATCACTCGGGAGCGGAGGTAAGTGCTATGTGCCCCCTTGTATTTCTTTTGTTTCTGGTGCTTTTGGACTCCCTCCGGCGGCACGCACTGTTTCCTCGCTGTTCTTTCATAATGCGAGGCTGCGGGGGAGACTGTGTGGAAGCGCAGTTAAGTATCCATGTTAATCGCAGCCCCTTCACGAGCTGCGATTAACATGGATATTTAAACAAAAGCACTCAATGTGCCCCGCAGCCGCACGTTACTAACAATACAATCCAGCAAGTTTAGAAACACGGCATGTGTTTTTTAGGCTAATCTGCCTTGTTTCTAAACTTCCTGTATTGTTTTGTTAGTAACGCGAGGCTGCGTGGAACATTGAGTGCTTTTGTTTAAATATCTATGTTAATCGCAGCTCGTGAAGGGGCTGCGATTAACATGGATACCTAACTGCGTTTCCACACAGTCTCCCCCGCAGCCTCGCATTATGAAAGAACAATACAATCGGCGCTACTTTTGTACTCTTCTGATCAGTGTTTCTGATATTCGGTCATTAGAAGAAAGAAGGCCAGCCATAGTCCGTTACACGAAAGCAGTAATCGCTTAGTAGCACCGTAACAGATTATGAGCTATAGCTGTTTTTGAAGTGACTTTCAGTAGACTTTTTGTTAGCAGGGTGGCACCAACACGTATAAGGAATGTAGTGCTCTCGGCTTAAGGGTCTAAGAATAAACTTGGAGTTCCGTGGCCTTAAAAAGGAGTCTGGCCTTCAGCCTCGCTGCTCTGTATGCTTGAGGGGCGCATTGGTGACTTGCTGTATCCTTATAATGCATGGCATAGTGCACTTTATCCTATACAAACATGCACATTTTCTAGGGCTGTGGACCATATTCATGCTTGACCGCTGTAGAAGGATTAACAAGACTGCTATTCTGCTTGAAGTAAAAGAGGCAACAAATCTAATCTTGCCAAGTTTGTGTTCCAGTGAGGCGTTTCTTATAGAAAATAAATTGTAACTCTCTGCTCGATGGACGTTAATATTGTTGTGTTTGATAAGGCCGCTGTACTCCTCCAGATTCCAGTTCAGGACCTTGTGTTGTCATCCCAGGCTCTGTATGAAGCTGGCCCTGCCAAGTCTGAGAAATGAAACGCAGTGGTCTTATTAGAGCGGAAGAAACTCGCGGGATTACTTTTCCTTCCGATATACCTACTATGTTCAGTAGTAGTTGCCTTTTACACCCATTCACGGCAGCACTGAAAAGATCTTGAGCAGGCACTGCCTCATGTTTTCATGCAGCCATTCTCTCTCTTAAAACATAGAGTTTCAGTTCCAATCCTGCCGAAAAATGAAATTGACGTACTACTATGAACATCAACCCTTTCCTTTATGGGTGGCACCCAGCATACATGGAAGAAATCATATGTGCGTGTTCCTTCTCTTTATCGCGTCAAAAATTCACATTTTGTACTGCATATCCTAGTGTGACACTTTGAGCAACGGTGTACAGAGATTATTTTGTTTCTCTGTAACCCCTCAGAAGATCAATAGAACGGTGTGATTTGTGTGCACATAAATGTGAGGTGACTAGCAGACCGCTAGAGTCCAGACGTGTTGTTTCAGAAGTCACGCTCCCTATAAATGTATTCCTATTTGTACTGCATCTTTATGCATCATTTTCCGCTGTGCTGTCTTGTCTTTGAATACAGAGCCATGCCTCCTAAAATTTTGTGTACATCTGCCTAGATCATCCTAGATATAATTTTACCCCAGGCTTAGACGGTAACCCAAGAGAAAACTACCTGCTCTGACAATGATGGTTATTGCTTTAGCATGTTTCCAGAGTACATAATGCGTACAGTAGGCCCTATGAAAAAACTGTTTATTACTTGTCATGCTGTTGACTGAAAGCGATGGCTAAAAGTCACTCGCTCCTGTGAGTTCGACTGGTTCAGTACATGACACGGCTTCATAGAGAACTGGACACCTGCCTTAATTTGAATCCGCCCATGACTACATTCTTTTCATTGTAAGCAGCAGACAAGCTCTTGTCCATCTGTGGCTCTTGCACATGAAACTGAATGAATCCGTCCCTCCACTAACTTGCACATACGCCAATTCCGAAGTATTTGCGCTTGCAACTTACGGACATATTGCCAGTAGAAGTAAGAAATCCTGGTGCCACCACTTAATTCTGCAGGAGGTATAATAATGACCTTCCGATCATTCTTCTTTCCTCACCTGATTGAGGAAAAACCATTCTTAATTGCTCACTCCTCTTAACTCTCGTTTCTTAGAAGAGTGTGCTACACGCTGCTTCTCAACTCATCACACGACTGAAAAAGTGCAACCATATTGCTGCCACATTAAAATATCTTCATTGGCTGCTCCTCGAATTTCACATCAATGACAAAACCTTCTGGATCACCAGAAAAGAAGCGAGAATTGGTGCACCAGCTGTTTTTTTAACTGAAATATTAGATCACTCTGGTGGGTAGTTTGGCTAAGAAAGACCAAACATAGCCGGAATTGAAAATTTGCAGATGTAAAAAAGAATGAAAAATAGGAGTTACAATACCTCCCTCTATGCACTGAGTATCTGGAATAAGATCCCTCTATACTTGCAATGTCACTTGTGCAGTTCAGACCCCGTATCCAATTTGAGTTCCCTAAAGCATTATCTTGAGCCATAACATGTAATTATATCAACATTTAAACACATCAAAAGTAAATGAAACATTATTTGCTATCTAATCTGATTTATCGTATCATTTATTTTTATTTATTTTATTTAGAAGTTTTCTATAGCGCTAACAAGACCCGAAGGTAACAGAGCGCTTTACAGTTAGAGACTATACCCTCAATCTCTGAAAGTCACTGCATCCCCCTTAGCTTTATAATGCAAGAAAGGGTTCCTTCATGTGCATGGTTGGACATTTATTAAGTGTGTGCATAGCTTGCCTCCTTTTTGTTTCTTCATTTTCTCTTTCTCTCTCTGCTGGGCCCTAATGAGTGATACAAGGATTGGGCTACTTGTTGCATTAAATCAATCTCTTACTACTTCTGACGTTCCATTCCGTTTCCAGAGCATTGTAACAATAAGGGGGCTGCTACTGGGATCTTGCCTCGCGTTTGGTGGTCAATAACACTAACCGGGTTTTGAAGGGTGACTTTAAGGCTACAAGCAACTTGAAAGGGAATATTCAGATTAATCAGAATACATCATCAATCCATTGGTGAAGGCAAAGGAGATCAGAACTCAAGAAATTGATCACCATGAAGAGAGAAAGACTGCATATTGCTTGCAAAATATTGCCAAACTGCGACTGCTCTATGAAGAATGCATTTGCATTTGTCTGCAGAACTCAAACATTAGAACTTTACATACAGTACATTGTCATTTGTTTTGTTTGTTACTAATTTTGGGGGCATAAAGAAGCGAAATGTATGTGAATTGATTTTTACTGCTTAAATTAGATCTGCATCAAGTTCTCAGAATGGTTTTATAAATATCATTATATATTTAAAAATGTCATGTTGTTTTGTTAGTAACAAGAGGCTGCTGGGGAGATTGTGTGCGTTTATTTAAGTATCCATGTTAATCACAGCTCATGAAGGGGCTGCAATTAACATGGATACTTAAATAAACGCACTCAATCTGTCCCGCAGCCTCGCCTTACTAACAAAAACAATACAGCGATGAAAGCCATGTAAATGAAGTACGAGGGATGGGTAGCACCGAGGAAGCTTCATGAATGGCTCTACTCTTGCTGCTACTGCCTCGGGGCAACGAATGACCCCAGGAATTAAGGACAGGGGATGTGAAGGACTATTGGTATAGGCAGCTGGTCTGGGTAGAGAAAGCCATAGCTGCCAAGGTTTCGGATTGCTATGTGTGACATGTTCAAAATTTCAGTGTAATTATGATTGACATTTCTCGACTCCTTCTGCATAGCTGCCAAGGTTTCAGATAGCTATGTGTGACATTTTTATAATTTAAGTGTAATTATGAATGACATTTCAACAACTATGAGTGACACTTTCTTGTGCGCAAAATCAAGCAATGAAGAAGAGGGAAACTATATATATATATATATATATATATATATAACGAGAAGTCCTTAACCGCTATCAAACGCGGATAACACAGGAACAGACCCCTTCTCCAGTACAAATAATAATCCAACAGGAATTAAGTCGCCATCACACCGTTAATCGTGTTGCAGTGCAGATTTATTTGCCATAATTATCTGAGCAAATGCTCTCCATTTATATATATTACCTACTGGCGGTCGCCAGTAGGTAGTTATAGTTAGGACCTACTTTTCATAGGAAATCCGCAACATTCTATTGGGAATAACTTTGGCGTTGATGGACGGAATTGGCTGAATTTCTCCAAGAAAATGGCCAGCTCCGCTCCGCCCCCTGAAAGTTTGGGGGGGATTCGTCAAGCGGGGGCCGAGATAAAAGGGGGGTCCCAAAACGTGTTTTCCCCATGTTATTTTCCATAGGGTGGTTGGACTCACTTTTAGCCCGAACGGCTGAATGGATTTCCACCAAACTTGGCAAAATTGTAGGGACTGGTAGCCCGATGTGCCTTTGCTATGTCTCAAGATATGTGCTCCAGTGGATTTTGAGGAATTTAGGTTCAAAAAAATATATATATCTATAAGCGCGCACTGGGGCGCGCACCAGCGCGCTACGCGAGTGGAAAGCTGATTGGCTCTCGGGTGTCTGTCAACATTCCAAACAGTCTGGAGCGGCCGCCATCTTGTGTCTCGGTAGGATCAAGACACAAGAGGTGGCAAAAACAAAGGGGGAAAATGACCAAAAGGGGCAGGGTAGACCCCCCCCTGACCCACTAGGCAAAAAACATGGGTTTTTTTCCGATTTACGCGGGGGGAGCGCCCGGTACGCGCACCGGGGAGCGTACAATAGAGAAAAAAGAATAACAGTTTTTTAAAAATGTAGCATTTTTTTATAAATTGGAGGTAGTTCTAAAAAGAACAGTTTTTTTATTCTTTTTGTTGTTTTATTTTTTTTTATTGTTTTTTTGAACTTTACTTTTTTTGGCTTTTATGAACAATTTTATATTTTTTTTGTAGTTTTTATGGAGACAAACAAAAACCAGGGAATTGTAAACGGATCAACTGGAGCAAAAAAAAAAAATCAGGAAAAAATTAAGGCTTCTTTCAGCAGTTGTGGTTGTCTCCAGCACGGTTGATGAGTTTGATGCTTGGCTCACCATAGGAAATTGTAGTCCCGCAAAATATACAAATTATTTTGTAATCTCCGAACTGGCGTTGTATATTTGGGACCATCTCCCTTGTCTCTGGACCCGATGGAGTGGGTTGATTTATTTTGGAGGTGCTAGGAGAAGATTGGGGGGGTTTCTGGTCAGTTCTCTGACCTCTGCCGCAGCATAGTTGTTAGGGTGCCTGCGTTGCATGTGGCGAAGCATTGTATGGTTCCCAAATGAATATTTTTTGGCAGGGTTCCCCCTGGAAAGTACAGTGCCACAGATGAGACATGTCACCTTTGGCGCATTGACTTTCTTTTGGTCCTTTGGGATTTTAAAAAACTCCCACACAAAGTGCTCCTTAGGTTTATAGGGGGTATTATCTTCACGCAGGAACTTGTATCTATTGTATGTTGATTTGTATAGCGCGATTGCTGCCCAATGGGCGTCCAAGCGCTGAGTATGTAGACAGAGGTGGGCAGTGCGGAAGAGGTTAGAGCTCGGTGGACCTTGCAAACAGAAGGGTCTTCAGTTGTTTGCGGAATGAGAGCAGGTTCGAGTTGGACCGGAGTTGTAGAGGAAGTGAATTCCATAACTTCGAGGCGTTCAGGGAGAACATCCTGCCTCCGGTCCTAGCTCTCCTAACTCTGGGTACCACAGCCAAGAAGGCCTCCGTAGAGCGAAGATTTCTACTTGGGTAGTAGCGAGTGACTAGGTTGTCGTTGATTACTGGGCCTGTCTTCCAGAAGGCCCGGTGGGCAATACATAGTGCCTTGAATGCCACTCTGTCTCACTGGCAGCCAGTGCAGACTTTTTAGTCCGGATCTAGCTGACTGAGTGCGTGGGATCTGTAGCAAGGTACGGGCTGCACAGTTCTGTACCACCTGCAACTTTCGTAAGGTCATCTCAGGGGCTCCCACGTATAGGGCGTTATTTGAGTCTAGCCGGGACTGAATCAGGCCTTGTACTGCCACTTGTTTGGCTACCATTGGTAAAAGGGGTAGAACTTTCCTCAGTGTTCTGAGTAGGCCGAAACATGTGGCAGATAGCTTAGTGGCCTGAGTGGTAAAAGAGAGACTTTTGTCCAGCCATACTCCTAGGCTTTTTACACTTTCCTTAGGGGTAGGAGGGGTACCCAGACAGGGGGGCCATAGGGAGATGAGTGGCAATGGTGATACTGGGCCCAGGAACATGAGCTCAGTTTTATCTCCATTAAGTTTTAGAGAGGAAATTGTCATCCACTCCTTGACATCCTCTAAACATTTCATCAGGCCTTCCGGGGTTTGCCTGTTGCTCTCTTGCGCCAGAGAAACCACTAGCTGGGTATCGTCGGCATACGATATGATCTTAATACCGTGTGGTTCGACGACCCCAGCCAGCGGTTTCATATATATGTTAAACAACGCAGGGCTTAAGGAGGAGCCCTGCGGAACCCCACAACTCAGTGATTTGCTGGCTGACACTATTTCTCCGTCAAAGATCTGGAAAGATCTGTTAGTCAAGAAGGATTCAAGCCACCTCAGTGCATCGCCTGTTACTCCGATGTTACGTAAACGGTTCAGCAAGGTGGCGTGGCTGACCGTATCAAAGGCTGCACTTAGGTCAAGGAGGATCACTGCCACTGATCCTCCTTGATCTAGTATCCTGCGTGATTCTTCGGTAACCGCTAGCAAGGCGGTTTCAGTACCGTGCTTAGGTCTGAAGCCTGTCTGGGTCGTGTCCAATAGCAAGTTGTTCTCAAGGAATTGAACTATCTGAGTGTTTATGTACTTCTCCAGGACCTTGCTTGCCCAGGGGAGAAGTGAGATAGGACGGTAACTGGAATGATCATCTGGATCAAGGTTGGTTTTTTTTAACAGTGCCCGTACCATGGCTCTCTTCCATACAGTGGGCACTGTACAGGAGGAGATGGAAGAGTTTAATAGATCCAGAATTACGGGCAGGGTGGCTTGACTTGCCTGGAGCAAGATCTCCGGTGGAGCTGGGTCATGAGGAGAGCCAGATTTGACTTGGCGTGCCAATCGGTTAAGGGTGTCAAGGTCTAATGGGGGGAAATGTTCAAGATTTGGCTGATCTGGGGGGTGAGGTGACT
The DNA here is from genome assembly GCF_964261635.1 of Lissotriton helveticus. NCBI lineage: Eukaryota > Metazoa > Chordata > Amphibia > Caudata > Salamandridae > Lissotriton > Lissotriton helveticus. The sequence continues at coordinate 1,245,130,163 of NC_136059.1, read as the reverse complement.
CGAAGATGTTTGGTTGGTTGCTCCTGGATTTGTGGCTGCTATCGGGAAGGAAGAGTAGATCTGGGTGACTTTATTATAAAAGAATTCCGCTAGCTCATTGCATTGTTCTTGAGTTTTTGCCAAGGGGGGTGCTATGTTCACTTTAGTGCATTTTTTTACCAAGTGAAAGATTTCCTTGGGTTTGGATTTGGCTTCCATGATTTTGTCCGCAAAGTAAGTGGCCTGGGCCGCCCTGACCCCTTCTCTATAGGCCTTGATTGCCTCTCTATATTGGGACTTTTTTCCAGGTAGGAAATCTAGACGCCACGCTCTTTCTCGTTTCCTACAGAGGCGTTTTTTTTCTCTTAACGTGTCAGAGAACCAAGGTGCTGATTTATGCAGCCTCTTTGATATGGATCTCCGAAAAGGGAGAATTGTATCCAGTGAGTTTGTGATCCAGCCCTCATAATTCTTGTTTGCCAAGTTGGGGTCTGTGCCGGGAGATGGGCGGGTGGAATCTAGGTTACTTATCCAGGACTCCATAGGTAGTTTAGCCCAATTCCTCTTCGTTATGACTTGGGGGGTAGGCAGGGGGGTTTTGCAGGTAAGCCAGGTAAGCGGGACTAGAAAATGATCTGACCAGGGTAGACGAGTGGGTGGGCCCACCACCAACTCGGTACAGTTGCTAAAAATCGGATCAAGTAGGTTACCCTTTTCATGGGTAGGGGCTGTGACAAGCTGAGTTAATTGTAAGGCTGCTAGGTCATCTGTTAGTTCCATGGCAGTATGATCTGTAGGGGAATTGAAATGGAAATTAAGGTCTCCTAGGACCGTGTAGTTAGCAGAGGTCATAATTCGTTTGGCTATGATATCTGGAAGAGACCTATGGAACAGTTTAGCCGGCTCTGGGGGGCGGTATATCAGAGTGCCGGAGAAGGAGTTGTTCGCATTAAAGTCTATGCTGAATGCTAAGCTCTCGCACTCAGGAATAGTTTCAGCTGTGGTGCGACAGCGATACTGGTCTTTTAGTATGATAGCCAGGCCTCCTCCTCTCCCCTCTGACCGGTCTAATCTGTAGATTTGAAAACCAGAGGGTAAGGCTGAGACTATGTCTGGCTCAGATTGCGATGTAAGCCATGTCTCTGTCAAAAAGATGGCATCTGGCTTGCGCTCCTCTAACAGCAGGGCAATTTGTGTGCTGTGCCTCGGTAGGGACCGGCAGTTAAGTACATACATACAGTATTCCTGTGACACAGCTGGTGATGTGGCATTGTGAAAGGGGTGTTTGCATCCAAGGCAGCGGAGGGGGAGTTCAGCTGGTGAGTAAATGTATGTACAGTGTGCAGCAGCAGTAGTTCCTATGTTGTGGAGGGCTGCCGAGCTGTATGTCCTGCCTTGGGTTATGTGGGAACCAGGGATTGTGGCCCCTGGTCCGCGCCCGCTGCGCTTCCGGGAGCAACACATTCTTATATATCAGAGAGGGGGGGCGTGGCCTGTGTCAGTGGGCGGTGCCCGGGTGTCACGTCGATTCTCCTGCGACCCGCTGCAGCGCCTGACTCGGCTGCGCGGGGAGGGGAATCACGAAGGGGAGCAAGAGTTAAAAGTAGTTTTTAAAAACACAGAGTATCACAATAGCAATTCTAAAAGTAATCTTTAAAATTGTTCCTTGCTCTCGGCTTTCCGCCTCAAGAGCTCTGTCTGCTACGAGCGCTGGCCAGGAAGCGCGCCTTAAATAGAAAAAGGGGCGTGGCCTGTGTCAGTGGGCGGTGCCCGGGTGTCACGTCGATTCTCCTGCGACCCGCTGCAGCGCCTGACTCGGCTGCGCGGGGAGGGGAATCACGAAGGGGAGCAAGAGTTAAAAGTAGTTTTTAAAAACACAGAGTATCACAATAGCAATTCTAAAAGTAATCTTTAAAATTGTTCCTTGCTCTCGGCTTTCCGCCTCAAGAGCTCTGTCTGCTACGAGCGCTGGCCAGGAAGCGCGCCTTAAATAGAAAAAGGGGCATGGCCTGTGTCAGTGGGCGGTGCCCGGGTGTCACGTCGATTCTCCTGCAACCCGCTGCAGCGCCTGACTCGGCTGCGCGGGGAGGGGAATCACGAAGGGGAGCAAGAGTTAAAAGTCGTTTTTAAAAACACAGAGTATCACAATAGCAATTCTAAAAGTAATCTTTAAAATTGTTCCTTGCTCTCGGCTTTCCGCCTCAAGAGCTCTGTCTGCCTCTCCTCCTCCTCCTCTTCTTCTTCACCACCAATGTGGTGTTGTGGTGGTCCTGGTGGTGGTGGTGGTGGTGGTGCAGATGCTCCTGCTGCTACTGTAGCCATTTCTCAATGAATAGAAACAGGTCTTCCTCACTCAAAGAACAAAGTGAGAATGAGGAAAAAAGGTGGGGGCTTTCATCATTTGGAAAACAAAACTGTTCTGAACCAATGAAAAGTGTTATTTTCAGGTCACATGACCCGACGCGCTCACGCTACGCACCCGGGGGCGCGCCCCGGGGCGCGTAGCGTAAGCGCGTCGGGGCACGCCCGGGGGTGCTTACGCCGTGCGTCATAAGACGCATCACGCGTCTGCGCGATACGTCACGATGTTGTTTTCGTTCGCGGAAATAGCGCTAACAGGACGCTCACCGGTACGCGCACCGGGGCGCGCCGCAAGATTGCGCTTACCGGTGCGCTCACCGGTACGCGCACCGGGAGCGCTCCAGGGCAAAAAAAAAAAACCATGAATATACATAAAAAAAATAGTATTACATAAATATACAATATAGGATTCATTATAAAAAATATATTTCATAGCTATAGAAATTAGCTATTAAAAAAAACCTATGAAATTCACTGAAAAAACCATAGGTTTCACACCAGTTATAGTTAGGAATTAGCATTTTAAAAACCTATTAAATTCACTGAAAAAACCATAGGTTTGACACCAGTTATAGTTAGCTGGAAATTTTACTGACATAAAACCATTGAAATTGCCACGTTATAGTTAGTTGGACTCACTATAACTCGCGCGCCCGCAATGCACTGCTGATGATGTCACATATTACATCATTCATGACATGGTTAGTGACATCACTGATGACATCTCAAATGACATCATCCATGTGATAATACAATACACCTCCTCACACTTTAATCTAACACATGATACACCTAGTGTTAAATACAAACTACCTTTCCTGAAACCATTGACACAGTAAAACCACTTACCACATACGCACTCACTGATTTCTAGGTCTACACACACATCCACTCATTCCCCCATACAATCTTTCATACATACAGTCACTCACCAATACAAGATCAACCAAGATGAAGACAAATGAAACGCAAACTCCTTAGGTTTGGTGGTGGCAGTTGCTGTGCTCATTTGAATTGGATATGTGTTGTCTGTAATGGTAGTGCGCTACCACACCATGCATACACCACTCCACTGGTCTATTGTAAATGTGATTACATGCAAATGTGTGTGAATGGGACACGTCTCCGTTAAAACATTGACATGGCAAAAGGTAAACAAAATGCAGGAGAGTGGCTGGATTGTGTGGGGAGGTGCAGATAAGTTTAGCCTAATGGATGCTAATAATGAAGCACAGGGGCACTTGCCTATTTGCCTAAACTGGAATCCCAGGTAACTATTTGGTCGTTTTTCCTAGTGGAGTATCTGGGCCAGTCCCATTCATTGTTTGTAACTCTTAAAAGCCTTTGCTAACCATCTTGTCTTCAATTGCAGGTTTGCAGTTTGTAAGGTATTTGTATTTGAATGGTCAGGCGTGAGTACCCACAAAGACAAGGTAATTCTGTTTATGTTCCACGTTGCATTTGGGGGGTGCTTGGTAAATAGATTCACAATCTGCACCCCTTTTCTTTTACAGGTTTGTGAGACTGTGCTACAAATACAGTTGTACGGGCAGACGTGAGTACAGGCAGAACAAACAGGTAATTGTTTGGTAGAGTTAAACTGTGGTGCATCTGGTACATTGTAATATAACAACATACCTTACCCATGTTTTCTTCTGTTGTAGGTTTCACAGACAGTACCCCACACATTTGACCGGGCATACGTGAGTAGAAGCACAACAGGTAATTGTTTGGTAAACTGTGGTGCATCTTGTGCATTGTAGTATAACCACATACCTTACCCACGTTTTCTTCTGTTGTAGGTTTCACAGACAGTACCCCACACATTTGAACAGGCATACGTGAGAACAAGCAGAGCAGGTAATTGTTTGGTAGAGTTAAACTGTGGTGCATCTTGTACATTGTAATATAACAACATACCTTATCCATGTTTTCTTCTGTTGTAGGTTTCACAGACAGTACCCCACACATTTGACGGAACATACGGGAGTACTAGCACAACAGGTAATTGTTTGGTAGAGTCCCCATATGGTGCACATGGTATAATTCTGTATTACAAATTCACAATGTGCTGTAACAATCTTTACTTCTATTGCAGGCTCTACGGACAGTGCTACATAGAAGTTTGAAAGGGCACTACAGTGGACAGAAAAATCCAGGTAATTACACTCTACGTTTTGCCGAAGATGCCTCAGTATTATGTGACCGATTGCAATCATGAACATAGGCATCAACTTTAACCTTGTTCCTTTATTTTGCAGGCTTTGTGGCATAGCAGGCTAAACCCAGTTATTGCAAATATGTTCAAGCGCAAAGCTGTACCTTCTGCAGAGTGTGATGCTTCACCACAAAGGAAGAAATGTTGCCTTGTCTTCAAGGAAGAGTGGATGAAAGAAATTGTGGAGGCTGAGACACAGAAATCACGAAGCAAGGTTCGCGTGCAACTTGGGGAACTATTTCAATAAAGTCCAGACGTGGGCTTAATTTGCATAGCATGTGCAGAAGCCAAGATTGTTGGGGACTTTTCCACAGGGAATAAATGGAGTGATGGCTGGAAACTGGATTACCTGAAACGCCATCTAATTAGCAACGTTCACGAGGCTGTCATGGTGATATTGAGAAACAGAAGTGCTGCTGCCAGGTTTGGTTTTGGAGTGCGGGCAATGCTGACAGAAACTGCCACTGACAAAGCAAATAGGATGGAAGTAGATGAACGACACAGATCCCTGCCTGAGGAGATAAAGGTTCTCATCAACAATGTGATGCCAGCAGTCAAGATGAATACTTCAATGTTATCTGTACAAGACATCCATGACCTCCTAGCTTTGTATGTGAAGATACCAGACAGCTGGAGGAGCAAGAACTATGCCTTTGAGTTCCTTGAGGCCATCAATAGCGTGATACACAGTGAAGGTATGACAGAACTTCGTAACGCTTTGTATCACACATTGAGAATTGATGAGAGCACAGATATTTCTGTTACAAAAATGCTCATTCTGTACTTCAAGTACCGACCTGTAACCTCAACAGAGCACAAAACACAGTTTGGGGGCATAGTGAAGCAGACTATTTGTAATGCTGAGGCCATCACTACTGCTGTGAAGGAATTTTACACTGCCAATGAACTGGACCTCATGAAAATGGTCATGTTCACATCTTATGGTGCGTCTGTGATGTTCGGTAAAAATAATGGTGTTGCTACTCGCCTTAAACAATCTATTCCCCATCTAGTTGAGCAGCATTGTGTCGCTCATCGGGAAGATTTGGGAGTTGATGATGCCTGGAAGAGGGTTCCAATGATTAAAGAGATGGAGACATTATTGAGGACTGTCTACACTGTGTTCTCCAGATCACCTGCAAAGAAGTCGAAGCTGGATGAAATGGCATTAGTCACTGACTGTGAAGTGGTCTCTTTTCGACCACTGAATGAAGTCCGGTGGCTTTCGAGGCATTTTGCAGTTGGTGCACTAATTCGGATTTACGAGGCTGTTCTTAAGTACTTTGAGCATGAGAAAGTTGAAGAGAATGATCCAGTTGCTAAATATTGTTATAAAAAGCTATCTGACTCAAACTACCATATTTCCCTTGCAGTACTTAATGACATTCTGAGTGAATTTGCATCATTGTGCAAACTGTTCCAAAAAAGTTCTTTGACTACTGTCGAAGCTGTACAGTATGCAAGAGCAAAGATTGGCCAAATTAAGGAACAGTATTTGGGGGACACTGTCTTTTGGAGCAGCAATGTAAGAGAAATGATGGTGTTGTACAAGGAAAGGCAAGAATTTGACAGTGGGCCTATTCTGTCTTTTGTTTCCCTTCTTTGGGAGCACATGCAAAAAAGGTTCCCTGAGGATGAACTGAAAAACACAAAAAAGTATAAAAATGTCTTGGTCCTGGGTGATTGTGAAACACCAGAAGATGTTGTTCGACAATACAGAGACTATAAATATGTGGTGGCAGAACATGTAAAGAGTGGTTTATTTACCACATTTCAAGACATGGTGAATTTCACTGTACGCAATGCTGCTCAATATAGTGTGGTGTCTCAGCTAGTTGATGTCTGCGCAACATTTCAAGCATCTAGTGCAGATTGTGAACGAGGATTCAGCCTCATGAATACTATCAAGAGTTAATTGAGGAATAGACTAGAGCAGAAGCATTTGGATATGCTGATGAGGACAAAGGCCTACCTCCTGAATGGGAAAGTTGACCTTGATAAAGTTTATCAGCACTGGAAAAATGGCAAGGATCGCCATGAGAAGCAACCCTGTCACCCATCTAGTGATGCCACTTGACTTGTCTGAAAGTCCCTCTCCCACAGTCCATGTTTGCGTGGATGTCTGAGTTTTACAAACTATCCCTGGCGGGATAGCCCAACATTACTCAGTAGCTTTCACATCAAATTGTAAATGTTATGTAATTTTGTAACTTATTCTGTATATGTGATATTGTATAGGCTCTCAACATTTCCCCACCCAATGAACAGTGCTCCAGTTAAAAATATTTAGTAAAATCTTATGATGGTACCATCTTTTGGAGTCTTGTGCTTTTCTAAACCTTGAGTGTACTTGCCTGTGTAACCAATCAATGTCATGGCGTCGTTATCCAATATGCAAATCGGCCCTAAGACCCTTAACATGGAGCTGTTTGTGTGAAAATCCACCAGCTTTTCACTTTTTTAAGGCAAAGTTTGGAGTGACATTTGGCGCTGCACACGCACGTGGTCTGGTTCCTGGCGCACATAGCCATGATTGCAGCGCCAAGAGACCCTCCACTGCCGCACACAGAGGAAAAAAATTAGAGGGAAGATTGCTAGGGACTTACAAGGGTAACCCAGTAACCAATCTGGAGTGTACCTAATGTACATGCAATCAATTTAGAAAGGGAAACCGATAGGCTGGGACCCTGGATAGCAGGATCGCAGCCAAACGAATTAAAAAACCATCATAATACGAGGCAAAAAGTGGGGGTAACCATGCAGTCGGATTCCACCTTCCTACAGCCCCCAGACTGGCAAAACTCGGGACAGCCTCTATGAGATAACAATCAAACAAACTTGCAGTGCAGGGATGCTTACCGGTTGCTGCTGAACTGTGGTGCTACTTCCCAACCCTCGACAGGGGATCTTTTAAAATCCAGCACTTCATGCCGTGGCATGCAACTACAGCCGGGGATGTGCCAGAATGACGGTCTTCCTATAGCAGTCAGGTTAAGAAGACTGCTTGTGCAAAGACTAAAGTGAAACGAAAGTGGTGGACGACGTGATTCCCGCACGGCGTCGTGACAAACATTATGTTTCCGTGACCAATACCGCAAAAAGGCCTCTTGGGGGGCTGCCGCCCAAAAACATAACCTGGCAACACCCGACCTACTCGACTCAAGTGGGATACAAGAGAGGCAGCAGTTTCGAAGTACTGGCCTATCAATGTGCATTGCCAGCATGTCGTTTTAAAGATGCAGTACAAGCGATTCCGGAGGTTGACGGGTAGAACTTCAAATTGCATGACAAATTATTTCAGTGTGGTATTGCGATGATAGTGCATTTGCGTTAGTTTGACCCCCTGATGAATGACACTTGACCGGGCTGTTACCATTTAGGTAAGGCCGCTGCGCGGTCAGTCACTATGCTATAACAGACTGCGCATGCCCATATTTAAAATAATCACAAAATGAACCTGCTCAGAAGGACACATTGTGAATCACTGCCCCATTTTTTTGCCTTCACTTACGTGTGGGCTCCGATTGGCCCACATTTTCCCAGCTCCCACTGGACACAGGACTGGCAAGGTTTAGTTTGGGAGGTAGGCAGTTTTAAATAGCACTTATGGAAATCCAATGGAAACATGGATTACATGGTGGGGGCTCTCAGGGGCATAACATCCAGAGCTGCAGACTTTGGGACTGGTGATCTGGGTTTGAGTCTGGGAGTTGGCTCTCCCTGTGTCTACAGAAAAAAAAATGCAGAGATATGCCGATCTGAACAATGTAAATATAATAGTGACAACAGCCAACAGAATGATGTTTGTAAACTACATATGGATGAAGATGACAAATGACGAGCCATAAGTTTATTAGCACTACAGCAATCGGGATGGGTGAACGTATACAGGAAGAAAGCAGACATTTCTAAAACATGGGAAGAAACAAAATAGTGTGCCTACGTGCACAACAGGGCAAGCCTACACGTAATAGGGGTATACTTAGGCTATCTGGTTTTAGGTTTAAACCTGTAATAACTGATAAAACCCCACCGAAAGGAAAATAGCCTTCACCGGTGTAAACATATAAACACTGAGAAAACCCATTGCAACCACAAACTAAGTGCGATTTAAAGAAAGTTACAGATGAGTGAAAAATACATTTTTATTTCTTCCTGAAGGGGCCAATACAATGTAACTTTGTTATAGAAGGTAGCATCAAGAAAGACTGGGCTAACATTATTCTGCTTGAATTTTGTTTAGGAATGTCACTAAAATATTATCTCTTCTTCTTTCTGCTTTTTTCAGTTTTGTGGTCTTTGGTCTAAAGATGCAGTGTTTAGAAGCATGTTTTAGGTCTTTTTTAGTTATTTTATAAACTGTAGAGAATTAGGCAATATCAAAATCATGTTTGATACTTTGGCTACATTCGATTTCACTGATAGGTAAAATGGCTTGTTTCATAAGAATCTTTCCCAAAATGTACCATCACATTTACCCACAGCAGAGAATGGGTAAAATCATTTGATACATCAGCCTCCTTTTCTAGTGAGTCAGTATTGATGGATTGTAAGTAAACACCTCAAGCTTTAAACAGTCAATGCAAGATGTTGTGACAGGTATATGTAAAAAGAATGTTGTCACCAAGCATCTGAGATAGTGGTGAAAACATGACACCAGGCGTTTGATAACGTAGAACGCAGTGTCACTTGGAATGCTGCTGAAAAATGTACCAAGTTCAATAAAGATTGGAGTGATATTGTTTGTATTTGCAGTACCTCAGCTAAGTATGTGAAAAAGTTGTATGATGGTCTGTCAAAATCAATTCCTGAGCTGAAGTACTTCTGTGTAAGAGATCCTTGTATCTTGCTAGATGGTATGCTGAAAGCATCTTTACAATCTTCAGAGTTAATTAAGAATGCTATTGACTTTGTAGTCCGTTCTGGTGCAGTAAAAATGTATTTGGACCTCTTATACCCTGTGCACACGCTATCCATACACATGCACCATCAGTGCAGAAAGCAAGCAATAATTAAAATTAAATTAAAATTCCATAAACACTGGAAAAACACTGTGACTGCTGATATTTAATGGTGTGAAAATATGTAACCACCGATAACCACAGTTTTTTTAAGGTATTGAAAAAACAGAAAAAACCCCACCAGAATTTACCAAAAATAGAAACTGAAAACAGGAAAGCCTAGGTATACTCCATGGGAGGGGTCAACATATAAAAAGGAGGGACATATAAACAACACTGACCACAGTGAGGCAAGCCTTTGCGAAGGACATGCAAAGCAAATTAAAAGCGATGGGCGGAATGTAGGCATACATAATAGATACAGCAAAGAGACAGTGCATGCGCTGCTTAGGGGAGACCTAAATATTTTTTTTTTAACATTTTTGTGGAATCAGAATGTGCTTTCAAATGTTATTGCACATTTATCACAAAATGAAAGACGTGTTTAATGAGACATATTGTTTATCATTTTCGCCACGATACTTAATAAAGATCAACTAGTATTCGTACTGCTGTAAAAAGAGAAAACTTTTCAATCATGTTCAATAGGCCTTTTTACAAGCAGCAATGAGAAATTGCAGGAGATTGATCAGATTCACAGGTTTTATGCCAAATCAAGTGTCTATGTTGCCATCAATGGTTAGTGTTACAAAGACTTTAAAGATTTTTGGGGCACATGGAGCAAATATTGAAGCTCAACTACTTAACATTATATAATCAAACACAGAAAGACTTTGCCAGGCAGTGTAGGAAAGTACCCCTTTTTGCTTGATTGGCCCCTACTTTTTGCCTGATATTTGATGCTTCTAGACTAAGTGTGCCTTGGGTTCCTGCTAATCAGGTACCTAGGGCCTGTGCTCGTTCCCCAAAACTGTACCTTTGCTCCAACAATGGCACTCCTCTAGCCTACAGATAAGTCTCATGTAAAAGGTGCTAGGGGCACAATGGGGCCTTGTAGCCAGAGAAAGACTCAGAGATGAAACATATTTTGCCACCATCAGAGACTCCTTCCCTGAACCATACACACTGCTAGTGCATTCTGTGTGCCAGGGGGGACCCTAATACTACAAGTCAACATGGCACACCTCCCTGTGTGCCACGCCCACCAAAACACTGCCTGTGGCATAGGTCAGTCACCCCTAAAGTAGGCCTTCCAGCCCTAAGGCAGGGTGCACTATACCACAGGTGAGGGCACAGTGGCATGAGCCCTGGGGCCTTACAGTACATGTGCCATTCACAGGTATTGTAAGTCCAGTAAGGCCATTTTAAACCAGGGACTGAGAGTTTGGCCCCCCGAACACCACAGTTCCAGGATGGCTTTACTGAAGACTGAGAAGTTTGGTATCAAACTTCTCAGCCCATTAAACCCACACTAGCATTGTTGGATTTAATACCAAATGCACTCAGAGGGCATCTTAGAGATGCCCCCTGAAAAACGACCTAAATCTAGTGTCCTGGCTGCAACCCCAGACATGTTTCTGGACTTCTGGGTCGAGAGCCTCCAGCTCTCTGGATCCTGAAACAAAGCACATCCTGGGCAGATGTGCCAAGCCTCCCCCCCCAGGATGGGCAGGGCCCCCATCGGTTCTGAACCCCACTTTGAAAGGGAGAATTGGCGGGAAAACCAAGATAGTAGGAGAGGTGTGCCCACCTTTGAAGCACACCTCTTAGTCCCTGCCATCTTGAAGATGGAGGAACCAGCCAACCAGAGAGAGGCTTATGCCCCTCTTCCACTGGAGGATGGTATAAAAGGGGGCGTACCCACTCCAAGGAAGGGACCCATTGGTTCAGACCTGTACCTACCTGAAACGCCCCTAAATTTAGTATTTAGGGGCGACCATGAAACTTGCCTTCTCAGACAACCAAGAAGAAGAAGAAGAACTGAAGAGCCGTGCTGAAGGAACAGGAGGAGGACTCCAACTGCCTTGGACCCAGCCCAACCCGCCTGACCCGACCTCGACCTGTTCCAGCGGAACCCCGGCGTGTCCAGCAGCCACCCAGAACCCGGAGGACCTTCCCTGCAAAAACTGTTTCTCGTGAACACCGGACTTGCTCAAGAACCAGACTCTGGCTGAATCTGCCAGTCTGCACCCAACGCACATAGCCCGAGTGGCCCAACACCACAAGGAGGTCCCCCCAGCGAGCCTGACCTAGGATCTGGTGATCCCTGACCTACCTAAAGCCTCCTGACGATGGCTGCAGCCTCTACCTGGAGGGTTCGACCCCCAACCGCGACCAGAGCTGGTAAGGAAACTAAACGCCTCTAGACACCCCTGCACCTGACGCCCCACGTCCTTGGGTGGCCCAACACACTGAGTCCAGACATCCCCTAGCATCCCAACGTACCTCTCCAGCCAGTGGTTGCCTCCAGAAAGCCTCCCTGCCTGAGCCTGCAATCTTTATTCCGACTGGAGATCTCCCAATGAAACCAACCGGGCACCCAACGGCAACTCAGCACCCTGCACCGGGCCGCCTGGGCCGCTGTGAGTGCACCTTTGTGTGCTGCCTGGGATCCCCCTTTGTCCTGAGCTTGACCCTAGAAGCTTTGCGCCCTCAAACCAGTGGCTTGCCCGAGAGCAGCCACCAACCGAGGAGCCCCTAGCCACATAGCTTAACATTGGGCCTCAGCACTCTGCACCTGGCCGCCCTAGTGCTGCTGAGGGTGCTCTTTGAATGCATCCTTGACCCGGAGGAACCCTTGTTCTAACCCAGAAACTCGACTCTCAAAACAGATTGCTTACCTGCAAAGCAATAAACACATTGTCTTCCATAGGATTGCATTGACTGTTTTTCCTCTGAAAAAGTTTTAAGTGTTGAGTTGCGTATGTATGGAAACCCAAGTAACTGTTTTAATGTTAAAGTCGAGGAAATGTCCCACTGTGATATCTACAAAAGAACAATTGATCGGCAGAATTCTGAACAATGTTTTACTTTCACCCCAGTACAGAGATCTGGGCCTAAATTAATTGGTTTTTTGCTCCCCAGGCCATTCCAGTTCAGACCCAGCCATATGCAAATCCGTCTTGACCCTGTTCCCCATGGGAACATTCCAGCCCTAAGTGGGCCGGGTATGCCCAGACATGGGTCCCGGGCTCACTGTGCCACTGGATTCAAGCTAGCCTGGCTGATGAGGGGTGATGCCTCGAAACCGGTCCCAGGATGCTCTTTTCCAATCTAGGGAGGACCTGGCTTGGTAGTTCGGGCTGGACTGTTCCCATGCGGCATAGGGTCAAGCCTGATTTGCATATGGCCGGGTCTAAACTGGGGTGGCATGGTGAGCAAAAGAACAATGGATTTAACCCAGATCTCTTGACTGGAGGTGAATGTTTGATTTGCTCTGCATTCCGTCCATCATCTGTGTCTCTTTTGCCTTCTCGTCACAGTGTGATATCTAGGCATACCACACTGAGTAGAAAAAGAAATCTAACAAGTACTCTAAAAATAAATCTCAAAAGTAATTACAACATTATGACAACTGCCTTTAAATGTTTTAGAAACCTGTAAAAGTCAATTTCATCCAGCTTGCATATTCTCATCAACCTGTTTTGAAAAGGACAACTTTACTTACCTGTACCAAGTCCTGCATGGTTCTAAAAATAAAATACAACTAAAGAAATATTTTGTATACAAACAATTGGTCTGAGTTGAGTCTTTTGGAGTGTGTGACATCATTTCTTGCCTGAGTGTGTATAATACATGCTTAACACTACCCTCTCATAAAGCCTTACTGCCCACCCCACAAATAGAGAGTAAGGTGGTGTGTACTTTTACCTCTGCAGGCCTTTGGGGATCCACTAGACTACGTGCACACTATACCTTACTTTGATATAGTATATACAGAGCCACCTTTCTACAGGCAGGACACGTTTTGTGCTATCCTAAAGATACTTACTGTTAAAAATTATCACTCTCCTTTTTAATTTCAAGATTTGACTTTGAGGGTTTCACATCAATGACTTTTCTTAAATAATTTGTTTTGGCCTACTTTAACCCTTGGATTTCTTGGCAGATTGTTTGCACCCCAAACATAATGGGATTCGTGACTTAGACGCCAACAAACAGATCTATTACTGGGGGCACGTTTTAGGAGTTACAGCCTCTTATATGTCTGCTCTCAAGAAGAAGAGATGTGGAAAGATGTTTTGAGCATGTACCCATCACCTTAAATTTAAATATAAACATTTTCAGCAAAATTGTATTTCACGAAAAAGTTAAGGTTCAAGACTATCTCAAATTGGAAACCAAAAATTCAGTATGCAGAGATGTGGCAATTCCTCTACTAGTTTTCAAGGCTTTGCCTCAGAGAATCCAGCATTTTCCTTTTTGTGTTTTAAGAAATTAAACATCTGAGAGAGAGTCTGCAATGAGGGAGTTTTAGGTAAATATGACCCCTTGAAAGAGTGGATAGGTAGCAGTATAGCAGGTGAGCTGAGCTTTTAAAGAGTAATGCGAGGAGTGGACATTTTCATTTGAGACACTAACTGCACATTGACATTTTGGTCTTGTTCCAGCTTGACATCTGCTTTACCACAGGATGTAGAATTAGCTCAACATTTCTATGGCTGAGGTGAAATGGCCAAGTATAGAGCAGATTTCCCACTTTCCACAATAGTTTTGCTCTGTGTAAAAACCTAGTGTCTTATATCATATGCCAGATATAATATCCATGTTGAGGAAAGAAGAAGGAGGTGCCATGGGGAGGAGTGCAGGTATTTTTCACAGGACAATGCCTTTTCATACGGTAGCTCATGGTAAAATACTTTGAGTATTTTGTTTAAATGCACGTGACCGAGATGAAATTAATATTCAGAGTTGAAGTAGCTACTAATAGTTACGGAGTTTTCCATTTGCTTGCCTATGATCATCGTTTTAGTGGGTTAACTAGGTGAATGGATTGATTGGCTCCCATGAGAACTATACTCAGTGGTGTTAGGCATTAGCTCAAGATGCTGAAACAGATTTATTTATGTCAGAGAGACATGAGGCTCTTTGGTTGGCACTTCTAATTTAAAGTAAATGTTTTGGGACGCAATATGAGGGAACCATGTTACAAGTCGAATTTTTACCTTAAAGAATGTAAAAAAATAAATGAAGGTTTTAATTATCAATGGGTAAAAGAATATTATTTATAGTCAACTATTTAGAAGGTTCCTGAGGTACAGGGATAAAAGGGCATTTGGTTTAGGAAAGCCTTTAGACAGATCTAAGTGATTTAACACATTTACACAACTTCCCCTCTCTCTCTAAAGAGGTTAAAAAAAAAAAGGGAAGGAGCAACACGGGCATCTTCGTGTAATTATAAACAAGTACAAAATACATTTGCTAAATTTGTACTATTGCGGCTTCATTTTAAAACAATCAACAAGGACACTTTTGCAGAGTACATTTTATTTTGCTTCCCCTTCCTGTCCCCCCAACAGGTAAAAGTATGGAAAAGCATGCAGGGTTCTTCCTTAGCTGCTGGAGTCCCACAATGAACTGTGTGCAAGGTCTAGGGTAAATAAAAAGTGCATCCACCAGACACATAAATGCACACCATAAAGACATTTTTAAAACAAGACAGGCAACAATGAAATAACAGCTAAACACTAAGTGATTGTTTTGAAGACAAAATATCTCTCTTTCCGTTGACTGGTGAAGGGATGAAATATCAAATGTATAGGACGCCTGGCAACGATGGACATTGAATATCACTGAGACATCTGAGCCTCCATAGCTTGTGCAGTCCATTCAGGTGCAGTCTGGCTGATCTTCTCCAGCAAATTGTTAACTTGAAAGCAAAGTGACTGGATCTGTTTGTCCCACGTTGGTAAAGCTTCACGAGCTGAAACAGAGTGCACCAATATATTAAATCTCTCAGCTTTGCACCTCATTTCACCTCTTGATTCTACGTAATCATTCTGCTTTCTTTTCAACCTTGCAAGGATTCTCTATTATCATGAGTAGGAAATCAAGGTTCATAAAGAGTAATGCGTACATTGAAATCATTAATAACGTTTAAATTAAATCTGATCGGTAAAAACCAAGAATTAAACAGTAACTATACAAACCAGGTTCTATGTATTGCATGAAGAACTACTTGATGGGAGACTAAAAAGTCTTGACCTTCCTTAAATACCATTCCCCATGCCAATTACATGTCATAAAGAAGCAGATCCGAAAAGATGTGCCACTTTTTATGCAGTCACATATAGGATATATATATATATATATATATATATATATATGTTTATATTTTGTAGCTCCAACAACACCAGCCTGCCGCACTCGCAAGCGGGTGCCCGCTTGACGGGGGTGTACTCGTCACATACACTCGGCTCCAATGATCCACCAGGTTGCCACCTGTATAGATACGCGGCCCTCACGGGGATGGTTTTTCCAAAGTTTTTATTAAAAAACCTTTAGCACATCAAAAGACGCGTTTCGGCGTTTAGCCTTTGACAAAGGCTAAACGCCGAAACGCGTCTTTTGATGTGCTAAAGGTTTTTTAATAAAAACTTTGGAAAAACCATCCCCGTGAGGGCCGCGTATCTATACAGGTGGCAACCTGGTGGATCATGGGAGCCGAATATATATATATATATGTAATTCATTGGGGAAAAAAACAAAGGCTACAGGAACGTTATAGTTCGCCTCAAATTTCACTTGTACAAAACCAGTGAAGTTTTCCAGTTATAGTTAGCTGAACTATAACTTATGCCCCCCAAATGCACTGCTTATGACCTCACATATTACATCACTCATAATATTGTCAATGACATTACTGATGATAGCTCAAATGACATAACTGATTACATCATCCAGCAATTGTGTTTTCTAAATATTTATGAGTGTTAAACATATATACTAAGGTACTACAAAATGTGCATATTTTGTGTACTATTTAAAAAAAAAAAATGTATTGTATTTTTTTTTACATAGATAGGATATACATAAAACATACACGAGTACATATGCTCTTTCTGGTGCGTCGATCACTTTGTCTTACATTTTCCATCCTCAACAAATGGGTGATCTGTACTATTTCTAACATATTTTATTTAAGTGGCTGTATGACAGTGTGAGACTGGGTGTGTGAGTAGCTGTATGAGTGAATAAGTGGGTGCGTGAGTAGCTGTACGGGTAAATGTGTGAGAGTAGCTGTATGGGTGAGTGAGTGGCTGAGTGAGAGGCTGTAGTTGTGAATCAGTGACTGCGTGAGAGACTGTATGGCTGGGTGAGTGGCTGTGAGAGTCGGTGTCTGAATGGCTGTATGGATGTCTGAGTTGCTGTGTGGATGACTGTATGGGTGAGTCACTGGCTGTGTAAGTGACTATGGGTGGGTGGGTGAGTGGGTATTTGGTGATCTGACAGGATGTGGTAGTGGCTTCCATTTTTATAAAAAAGCCCTGGGGAGGTGGTGGTCCCAGGGGCTAAAAAGAGCCTGGGGGGGGGAGGGTGGGGGGGCGGGTTGTGCTCATCACAAGAAAAAAAAAATGAGTTGCAAAAGGTCATAGGAAACGGTCTTTAATTATTAATGCCCACACTTATGATTAAAAATGGCATAACATGTTTAGATCATATTAACCAGTACAGTTTGGCTCTTTTTTCGTGTGAGGAAGATTAGCCGGCTACCTCTAAGAGCACCCAAAGAAGGTGGTGAGATGTGTGCCATACATAAACACAATTAGATAGTTTAGTTAGTACACACACAACATTCTTCTGAACTCATTCAAATGTTGGTTCCTTCCCATGAACAGGAAAGCTGCATGATGATGATAAAGTGAGCAAATTGGTGAGACCCTGCCAATGGCTCATTGGTGGTTGCTTATGTGAGGCGCTTCCTATTTCTTTTTACTTAATCTTTCTTCCTTTTGGCGATCAGACCTGTTCCTTTCTTTTAAATATAACACACACAGGGGTATTCCTACATTAAAACTAGAACTAGTCTAGTCTCTAAATACAGCATAGGGGACCCTGTATTGTAGACAGTGCATTCAGTAGTGTGTGTCACACCAAGGGCCTTTGTGTTTTATTTGACATTTCAAGTTGAAGACCACCCTTGGTGTGTGTTCCCTCTTTAGCTCCTTGTTATGGATTATGAAAGTTTGCAAAGGCAACATATGATGCATCCAATAGAGTTCCAACAACAAACGTTTCATTCTCCGGCCACACTGGAGTTTCACCAAAAGTCGTTTGCGGCCTTGTTGGTCATGCTGAGTGAGTAGCTTGGTAGTTAATTTTATGATCGCTTGTGCCCTCTTTAATTGTTTTGCAATGGCCAATTCATTCTACTTATCAAAATGAAAAACTTTGTTCCACTGGCTGAATAGAAGGAATAAAGTGAGCAACATTTACATCTTCTTGAAGCCTGCTTCATGCAGCAAAAGTGGCATGTAGGACGTTCACAATGATTAGTGACATCTTTGCAGCATTCACCTGGTCCAATATTTTCCATGTTTTCAGGTGTCATCCGAGGGATTTGGTTGCCCTTATCCAAATATTTCTCAATTCTTTGCCCCAGGGATCATTCTCTGTAGTTGGGATCATTTTTGTTTCATTTAATTTATCCTAAAGCCTGACAGGGCCCCAGTTTGTTGGTCATATAAGGAATATTTAAAGATCTGTGTCGGAGTCTTTCAAAGAAAATAGAATTTCACTCTATGCTTTCTGCAAGGTCCATCCCCATTGTTATCTTACTGATTTCTCTAGAGCCTCTGATCTGGCTTGAAAGGGGTCTAAACACTTGTGTCAAGGGCCATCCAGCTTGGCCCCTTGCCTCTTTATAATATAAAGAATTTTTCTTATTATAAATATAATTAGTGATTTAACAACTGTATGAACATTCAGTTTATCAGAATACAAAATTTGCCTGGGACACAAACAGAAATGGTGAGAACAGAATAAGAGAATATAACCTAAACTGAGATCATAGGACCAAAAGTAAAATTACAGATTTGTACATCAGAGGGGAACAGTGCAGCATATACAAATAGTCATTGAATTATGGGCATCATTTTCAATTCTTCTAAAACACCGGTCCCTGAAGGTACAGACAGAATTGCATATATTTTCAGTCTTGCCCACAAAAAATGATGCATATAGGACAATAATTAGAGTCCCTTTTAATGTAAAATATTCCAAAATACCAAACAAAATTTGAAGCAGTGATCAAGATCTGTGCTGAGGTACAGTGACCACCGTTGTTGAACAATTTCATCCTAACTTACCATTAGAGGATTTCAGGCAAGACATGAACATCACAAGGCAACTAGGTACCCCTGGAGATAGTGGGACTAAATCTGGAAATTCAATAACAGGATTTGGAACATGCGTTCCCGGGAAACAGTCTTTTGAACATTGAAGATTCTTGGCCCAGAAAATTCCTGTTCAGAGTTACAGGTGGTGCTCTTCTCACCCAAACAATTGTTTTCTGTCAAATCCAATACATCACTCGATTACTGAAAACCGCACCTTCAGCTGCCCTACAGCAACTGAATACAACAAATCATGTAATGTGGAGGAAGTAAACCTTGGTCTTTCATCAGTTTACTTTGATATGAAAATCAATATTCTGGTATACCTATATACAGTTGAGACAATGTGAATAGTCCACAAGTAACAGAAACAATCTATAGAGGGTGAACAGTGGATGATTACCTCAAACACTACTGTTGTAGTATATACTTCTTTTCCACATTATATTTACTCTTGAGCTAAAAATAGGTTTAACTGTTTTGAAGAAACAGCCTATTTGAATTGCTTAACCAGCACAGAAACTTCGATCTACTTTATTCCAGGATGTCCAAATGCAGGCAAGTGTTATTTTTAAAGAGCAATGGACAAGCCTATATGTTGGCAAAGGCCTAGACTGGACTGAAGGTTAAAGCAGCACAGCAACAGAGGAAGTGTTATTTCGTTATGGACCATTGGTCTACTTCGATCATGTAGCTTCTAAGTAATTTCCGCACTAACACGGTTTTGATATTATTAAGCCTGTAATTATATACTGAATACATTCTGAACTCCATGTAAAATGAACTGCTAAACCAAAAGAGATGAGGCTGGGATTTGATTTGGAATGTGATTGAGTCCGGCATAAATTTCAACTTTAGTTCTGCAAATCTCAAGGATCACTAAGTGTTTGAAGGTAAAATTAGGGAGCTTTTTGGAGAAGAACAGTAGAATCCAAAAGAATAAATATGTCGAATCACAAACACTCTAGAGCTGTATCCTCCTCAAAAACCAGGTCAAACCTCCCCACCAAAATCTTTATTAATGCACAGCAACATTTTCTCATCGTAGTTGTGCCCATATTCTTTATTGGTGGTACCAATGAAACACGAGACTACAGCAAGATTACTTGAGACATAAGTGTGACTTTTACAGGCAATTGCAAATCGAATATACAATCAAGGAGAGCATCTGACCATTTACTCTCAAACTCCCTAAAAGGATTACTGACAGGAAGCGGAACATAATCTACTGTAATTGCAATATGAGGCGACCTAAAAACCACAACTGACATAAACAGCCAAGAGGCTTTATTTCTATTGGGAAATGTTGGCTCTTTTTCCCAGTTCACTAACAACCTGAAATCTCAGACTCATGTCCCTGACTTGGCTTGATGGAAACAGAGTGACAGTATTAATTCTTTATTATTTCTCCTATCTTAATGAAGGGCTCTCCCTTTTAAACAATGTACACACACAATGAAAAAAGAAGGCCCACCTAAGGATCTACTATCTCTGCTGTACTATTCAACATATGCTTGTTAAGAACTGGATTTTACCAAGGTGATCCATCAAAGAATCTACATCTCATTCACAAATTCTAGACTCTCCAGTTACAGACAGATACCCCTGAAGAACCCCTGCAAGATGGAGAGAAACACGTAAGCAGAACCCTTTTACAAACATACACATACTAGTATCAAGAAAACCCAAATCAACCCGACCCCCTACAAACATGCCACCCAAGCACCCGTTTTAAACAAATACATGACATAATGATCGCTACAAATGACCAAGATGGCCGATTCATCCAAATCTTACCTGTCAAACACAAAGGAGTAGCTATCCAGACATACCACATAACACATTAGAGAAAGGCTAGTACAAAGTCAAAAATAACGTGACTAATCTTCACTATTAATGTAACCCATCAAGGACAAGGCCAAACTGTTCAACACCATAGCCGGCTAACCAATACACCAAAGATGTGACAACGCATCTCACATTATAACCATCAACCCTTCTTTATACAGGTTCTATATCCTCAGAGTGCATACAATCTCAAAAGCCTCCTACCTCCGTTTTCCCTAGCACTCAGCATGAAACATTGACCTTGAATTAAAAATGGATTGGTCGTTCTCCATTTCTATCAAATGACCCTCCTTCCTCTGCATGCTTTACTATCTTAAGTAAAACCTACTCTGTTCATGCTGGTCTGTTTTAATCTATTTAATTGCTGCAAACTGGTTATTCTTCATCTCCCTATTCAAATTGTTCTTCTATATAACAATTCCCTACAATAACAAAACCTCCTCAAGCCCATCTACTCATCCCACCAGCCATGTGCATGAACTCACTAATGATCACATACATCTAAATCCTATTAAGTCAATCTACCACAAAGAAACTGGAGGTAATGAATACAACAATTTCCTGGGAGCCCCAGACTAATCCCAATAACTGATAATGCCAATAATAACCAATAACCATGGGATTAACCACAATCCTTGGGTTCCGGAGTAGCTTGCAACAAAGCAAAGTGCTTCATCGCCTCATCAGGAGAAATAAGTACTAAATAAATGCAAATATGATTTAAATACAAGAAGAGCTACGGGACTACAAGGTACACACAATCCATTCTTGAGGGAGGGACATGATCGCCAAGTTTCACATCCCGAGCATTCCTTTTACAAACCTCTTACACTGGATATTTGAATCTGATTATACCCCTTGCAATTAAAAGCAGGTGTTCTTCTGGAGATGACGCGTGCTAGTTAAAAAGGAAAACTGCCTTCTGTTGCAATGTAGTGTAGTTCCTATTTTCCCAATAGGCTCTGCGCATTGGAATAGTACCTACAGCAGTAAAGGCCTAGGCCAGACGTTAACTAGGTCTACTACTGTCGATACTAGACTTAATTTTTGGGTTTGCCAGCTAAGCTCAGAGTTCGCTAGAAACTTTCTCGAATGTTCAAGGAAGGATTAACTCCCCTGATTAGACAAGAAGGGATTTAGTTTCTGACAACCATAGAACATGACAACTTTGCTCTCCCCTAATCAAGAGTCAATCTCAAGAGTCGTGTGAGCACAAGGGGATATATGATGTTAAAACGCATACTTTTACAACGCCTACCATTACAACGGGACTTTTACAACGCAAATACTATTACAACGCATGTATTTACAACGCAGTTTTTTACAACGCAGGTACCTTTACAACGCATACCATTACAACGTAAGTATTGGTAAGTATATATAATTATTTTAATTGTATATTACTTAAAATTATTTTTATTTAATGTAATTGTATTTAATTTAATTTAATTTAAATTAATTTAATTTTATTAATTTAATTTATATTTAATTTTATTTTATTTTTTCTTGTACCCCTTTATCTAAAATTCCCAAAACTGTCCCTAAACCCTAAAAATACCCCTTTACCCAAAAACTGAAAACTGACCCTGAACCCTAAAAATACCCCTTTACCCAAAAACTGAAAACTGACCCTAAACCCTAAAAATACCCCTTTACCCAAAAACTGAAAACTGACCCTGAACCCTAAAAATACCCCTTTACCCAAAAACTGAAAACTGACCCTATACCCTAAAAATACCCCTTTACCCAAAAACTGAAAACTGACCCTAAACCCTAAAAATACCCCTTTACCCAAAAACTGAAAACTGACCCTAAACCCTAAAAATACCCCTTTACCCAAAAACTGAAAACTGACCCTGAACCCTAAAAATACCCCTTTACCCAAAAACTGAAAACTGACCCTGAACCCTAAAAATACCCCTTTACCCAAAAACTGAAAACTGACCCTGAACCCTAAAAATACCCCTTTACCCAAAAACTGAAAACTGACCCTAAACCCTAAAAATACCCCTTTACCCAAAAACTGAAAACTGACCCTGAACCCTAAAAATACCCCTTTACCCAAAAACTGAAAACTGACCCTGAACCCTAAAAATACCCCTTTACCCAAAAACTGAAAACTGACCATGAACCCTAAAAATACCCCTTTACCCAAAAACACAAAACTGACCCTGAACCCTAAAAATACCCCTTTAAAAAAAACTAACATATAACATTTTAAATATAATTATATACTTACTTATACTTACGTTGTAATGGTATGCGTTGTAAAAGTACCTGCGTTGTAAAAAACTGCGTTGTAAATACATGCGTTGTAATAGTATTTGCGTTGTAAAAGTCCCGTTGTAATGGTAGTGCGTTGTAAAAAATGCGTTGTAATGTGTGTTTACCGCACAAGGCAATTATTTTACTCAGTCAGTACGTGCATTCTTAGTCTCATCAGAATGTAGAGAAAAGGAAGAGACGGGCGTGTTCAATAAAAAGATGTTATTTATTGATCAGTCTCTTTTCTCGTACAAGAGAAATGGATCGATATTATTGCGATACTTATAGTTAAGTAAAGTGCATACATTAGAAGCAATAGTATAAAATAATACTGTAAAAACATTGATATGGTTTCTGAGCCATATGATGTTTAAAATGATTAAAATATATTTACATACACATATACATTTGACTAAACGTGCTCAACTGGTGTTTCTAAATACGCCTACCCCGTGTACCTGACCTAAGTCTAATGCGTGGGCGGGAATAGAAAGTTACAGTTTAAGTTAAGTTTGTTTTTGCCAAGTGAATAACTAAAGAATTCTCTAGGAGGGGTTATTCAGTTCTGTACCTGGAATTTAGGATGAATGAGGAATGGTATCTCTTTCTCTGCTCTCGATATTCCAGGCTGCCTGCGAGGGCTACCCGGAAGCGCCGGTGCTGGGTCTCTCGGCTTGAGATAGCAGCGCGTCTCTCAGCGCGTCAGGAAGGCGGGGCTGCTGCCAGCGGGGTCTGCTTCTGCTCTCGGCTTCGGCAAGTATGGCTGCTCCGTCTTGTCACCACGCGTGTGTTTTGCATAGGGCAAGATCGGCAATATTTATACCTTAAAGGTGCCGGGATTGACGTAAGGATGGACATAGGTACGTCAATAAAGATGTCATACGACTTGCTCGTTAGCACATTCTTTACTAAAGTTCTCTGTGAAATCAAAACAATGGCCGCACGGATTATCCAGGTTGTCATAGGTTTGATTTGTTATGAGAACGTCGTATGCCTTATCAGGGGCTGGAGGAATATCGCTTGTCTAATTAGATCTCAAGCGTTATGACCTAATCAGATAACACGTTCCTGTGCCGTAGTGTGACTGCGTCAGATAACGGTATCTGCATCATGGGGAATTTCTTGCCTCATGGGCTGACTGTTAGTTAACTAGCTAGGTAGTTTAACCAGAATAGGGTCAGGAATAGGGGGATCGATTCAGAACCTATAGAAATACACGACACCCACTCCACGCTAACTATGGTCATATCTACTAATCTATGCATAGTATAACATAGTACAACATACTATAGAGTATAGTGTATACCTTACCACCCCAAAATACATAAATGCATTTCGAAATTTTCAAATATACTGAAAAATTGCAGTCATATATATTGTATGCACTTAAGCTATGAATTAAATGCAAAAGTAAACACGCATTGTTATGCATTATTGTTTGTTGGTATATGAGAAATACACATGAAATGGCTCTTAATATGGCTATACAGAAAAAAAGTCGAAACCATTTCATCACATAAAATATATTGTGAACATACCAGTGGGCAGCTAAAGTCTATATAAAGTCTATAAAGAATCTAAAAAAATAGAAATCTTAGTTCTCTAGGAATAGTTTCTTACTTTAAGCAGAAGATCAGTGTCCCGGGAAAAAATATATAGAAAAATATTTTAGGGGCTTGCTGAAAAAAGTTGCTGACGTGAACTGGATTGTAATTGTTCATGTGACTTTATTATTAAAGTTGAAGGCCGAATTCAGGGAACGCCGCGTGCGAGTTTACTCAAAAGTCTCTATTTCTGTTCCGGAGAGAACATCATATCATTCAGGCTTTCGAAAAAACTGTCAACAGCTTCATGGGAAAGTTCCACTAAGTCGGAAATAGGGGTAACCATGCATTCGTGCGCATGATTGTCTCCATTGACATTCTGATTTGCATTGCTGACAGAAGGTCGTACCTGTTCGATGCTGCTTTCATCTTGAACTTCACTACTCTTCAATCGCAGTGGTGAAGATTCCAGGAATGCCGTCATCAGAATTGGCAGCCTTTGAGGGCAGCACAGTGCGTGAACCTTGGTAGGAACCAACAGTGTATCTGCATCCACTGGCGCATCCGATTGTAGCGTCAGACAGGTGTCTAACACGCATTCTTCTCCGCATAGCAGACACCTTAGTACAGGTAAAACACACCTTTGCCACATTGGTCGAAATGATAGAAACCAAGTCATGTTTAGGTCTCTAAGCCGGGAGAGTCCCAGGATTTTTGATATCCGGTCCCGGTATCCAATGGCTAGGATCGTATCTTCCATTGTCGTGAGATTTTGTTCTGTGACATGGGTTGCCATAACGAAAAATAAGGACCAGGAATAGGATTCCTGCAATTAGTCCTAGGATCAGGGGAAGTCCGCCAAAAATCGAATGGACGAAGTCTGGAAAAATACCCAGTATGGCTTTGAATGGTGTTAATGCCATCGAAAATACTGTCTTAAATACCTTTGAGACCCCTGTGGTATCAGAAATATTTAAGATTTCGCTCAGGATTTCCGCGAAATGTACGGGGGAATTGGTTGATAATAATGTATGTATCTCTGCAGTCGTCCTTGCGACTTGTAGATCATACGTTTCTTTAGATGACGTGAGCCTTGTAGGCGTCTGAAGAAGCACTGTTTTCATTCTGCTTAAAGTGTCTATTCGAATAGAAGTAATTTTCAGACCGGGCCATGCCCTTGCCTCCCTGTCTGGAAAGGAGCTGGGGAACAAAGAACGTCCACAGCACTTGACCTTCGCCGTCGTAGTGACGAGATAAGGAGTCCCGGGCATAAGACTACAGCATCTGCGGTCTACAATAAGAATGTAACTCCCATTATAGAGTCTTTGAAAGAATGGTTCTATTTCAGTTGCAGGTGCGCCTTGCTGGTGACATGAAAGGTTGTATGAATTCCCTTCACAGGCTCCGTGCAAACTAATACCGTTACACAGAAGCGTGCCGCTCAGTGACATAGCACAATTGTTGCCACTAAGAAACACTTTCTGTCCTTTGTTACTGACACATGCATGTGAATAGGGCAGGTTCCAAGTTGTTTTAAGGTACCCTTTTCCCAATTTCTCGTACATGCCAGCCTGTATATATTTTTGGCAGTATTGAAACCTGAAGGTTGAGATTGGAATATTTATGATTCCGTGTATTATCCATTCACTGACAGGTCGTTCTGACATTGTCATTGGTAATCTTTCTAGTTTTTCAATGCTCAAGATTGTATAATCAGCACCCTTCTGCGCCATACCGATTTGTCTATCAGTAAGGTTAAAGATTTGGAATAGTGACGTTGTGTTGATTAAACGCCAAGGCACATAGCCTGAACGCAGATTTTGTAACGTCCAACCAAGCTGTACAATAGAACGCAATTGTGACTGACCATGTTGTAATAATAGTAAGTCTTGCGATAATATATCGATTGCTGAAGACACAATGCTGTCCAATGAAAAAATTCTGGAGGACAGAGTCATTAACCCATTGTCCACTACAGAAAGTGATTTTTCCAAATTAATACGGTCAATTTCCCGTATTCTTTATGCTGTCTCAATTTGAGTAACCTTCCAGGCCTCATTGTATGCTGCATATACAGAGGCTGCTATGAAACGCTTATGACGCTGTTTGCGTGGTCCCAGTATGAAATCACGCAAGTCAGCACCTTCAGTAAGTAAAGTTAGGTGTTGCTTAATTTCAGGCAGTGTGGAATACTGTAGCCATTGGAGGCATAATTTGCCCACACTGTAGGTTGTTATTATCCCTGGGTGATGTCTTTGAGGATATCTAGGGTCTGGCCTGTTCATTTTGAAACCCTGTGTTTTATTCAGGAATCTATCTTGACAGTTATTTGTATCTGTGGGCCAGATCAACCATTGTTTCCAATCAGGATGTGTTCTGTTTTGGTTAAGTATATGGTTTATGTCTATTTCTTCATCTGTATCAGAGTTATTGCTAAACATTGTTGGCTTTGGAATAGACAGGTTATTTAAATCTTTGATTTTTGCTAGGCCAAGACAGGTGGTTTGTTGGACGGTGTCATTTAAAAATATCATTTGTTCTGGGATCATGCAGGCTCTAAACAAAGCTTCTAAACCCTGTACTTGCCATTCTTTTGTACCCCAAACACTTTTCAAATCAACATGTTTGTCCCAATAATCAAATCCAAAAGTATTCATTTTTTCAAAGAAAGAATCTGAATATATCAATTTTGTGTTGGTTATCATGGTTTTCATCCCTGTCTTGTTTGACAATTTGTAATAAAATGTTTCAGCATTAGTTATGTTAAAACCTGAAAAATATGAATATTTGTCATATACGGTTCTAGAGCTCCCTTTTGGAGGTGTAGCACAATGTTCCCATTGATTATAACTTAAAACATTTCTAGGTTGTGCAGATTTATGCAAGAAATGGTTACCATAGTGGTTATAGCAATACATACTATCATAATTTGTAGAACCCTGCAAATAATCATGTTTTGTAAATTTAGCAGACATTACTAAGTCAGACATCATATTGTTAATACTTTCAAAGTCCCAATCATCAGCAAATGAGTTTGGTTTTGCAAAGTCACTCAAAGAGATCTTGATTTGGTGTGGATATTTCAGGATCTCGACCGGACCATAAATTTCATAGTCAGTGTTGTCCCAGGCTACCCCACCAGGTATTGGAATTGCTGTGAAGTTGGCTGAAGAAAGTTCTGAAGAAAGTTCTCGTTTCTCGACGTGTGAAGATGTGTGTGGTTTGAGGACCAAGTTGATATTCTGACTTGCTGTGTCCATTTTAGCATATTTTCCCTCAATGAAGCGTCCCAAGGTAAATACCATGATGAGCCAAAGTATGAGGATAAATGCACCAAAACCCACCCAAAATTCAATCCATGGAGAAATCAGATATGTTTCTTTTAGTTGTTTCAAAAGCTCCTTTGCTTTGTCTTTAAAGGATTTTGATGATGGCTGTGTCTTTTGTTCGCTGAAGCCTTCAGAGGAATCATCGAAGTTGATGAAGTAACCGGATGCAGTTCTGTCAATTGTTCCAATTGGTTCAGGATTTTTGTTTCTTGCATTTTCACTTGGTACTTCTGTATAGATTGGTGTGTCTCTACTAAATGTCTTTATTTGGGTTTTCAGAGGTCTAAGTTCTATTGCATTGTTGCATAGTCCTTGTTGTTCTTCTGTAGGCGTTTCGAATGTGATGAGCCTCTTTGTTAGGACCTCTGTACTGGTAGCAAACCTTGGTGTTCTGCTACTTATTGGGAGTCCACTTGGCCTACTGTTTGTTATCGGCCACATGTTGTGGTTTTACCAGGTCGATGGATACAACTCGGTTCTCCTTTTTTCCAGCAAGTGGCGGTAGTACAACTGATCTTGTCCCGTTGACAGACAAGACAGGAACTGCTTTTCTGTAAGAAGGCCCAAATTCCTTCTTTACCGCGATCTTTTCCCTGACTAGATCCCCGACTTTTGGAATCCAGACAGGTCTTGCTGGGACAGGTGGTGAATCTTCAGTGGTTGTTGGCTGTTGTTTCAACTGTATGTTGCTCAGGTCTTTTCTTGTTTTGTTTAAGTCCTGCAAAATAGCCAAACGGTCTTTGACATCAAAGGTTTTTTCTGTTACCACTGAAGTCTGACTGTCGAGGTCAGAGATCAACATCCTAGTTCCGAATAATAATTCGTACGGACTGAATCCCTTCAGAGAATTTCTTGGCAAGTTATTTAGACTACGTTGGACACTTATTAGATGTTTGACCCACCCAGCTCCCGAACCTAATATCCTTTCTATTATAGATTGCTTTCCGTCTTGGTTTTTTCTTTACACCATCCCATACCCTCAGGAAGGAAGTGAGAAGATTCCCGCTGGGCTGTGCTCATTTGGCCATTCCTTCCCCCCCCAGGCTGGATTGCCTGAGAAAAAGAAAAATTGGTCGAACGTAGCATGCTCTTAGCGTATATGCCATTTAGACTCGCAAATCTTGTATAACAGTCCGGACGTCAGCCGAGTGCTGTGGATCTACATTATAAGTGGAACTAGCCTGTGTATGTTAATCGCAAGCCATTCTTTTTGCTGGTAATATTATCTGCCTTGATACGACGAGGTATTAAACTGCTTCTCTCCCCACTGCGATCTCTGTTACAGTTTGGGCAGTTTTTTACAAACATGGTGTAGTGCAGGCTCATGCCTGGCCACCAGTACCGTGATTGTAATTCTTCCAGAGAATCTTTTAATTTAAGGTGTCTGTGACCCTCGCCCATGTGTGCGTCTGCGATTAACAAGTTTCTCCTGTCCATGTTTGGAATCACTCTATCCCCCACTCCAGGGATTCGAGCAAAAGGGACGGAGTTTGCATCGATTATGTATGTATAATTGAGTGGATAGTTGATCGGTAACGCTGAGCAGTCGCCTTTTGATGACGTTTTCACCGCCAGCAATGTTTCGCCGTCAATGTATTTTAATGTACGCTTTTTTCGATCTACGGGAGCCGATTTAGTGGCTGCCGCTGCGGCTGTCTCAGCCAATGAATTCCCCACAACGTGAACGCCATCACGTTGATGACTCAGTGAGTGAGTCACGTGAGTCTTTGGTAGTTCTTTCTTCAAAAGAGCTACTTGTTCCCAGAGAAGTCTCTGCTTTATTGGTGCACCTGTGTCATCTTTGTAACCGTTCTGAATCCATGTCTGCAAATCCTTGTTATATGCTTTGACGCAGAAATATGAATCTGACACTATAAGTGTCGGGAATTCGCGATCCGCATTATCTAGCGCCATTTTCAAAGCTAATATTTCAGTTTGTAGTTCTGAATTAGTTTCTACTGAGTGTGATTTTGTTAATAGAGGTCTTAGTTTACCTCCGTGCCACACTTCTTTTGTAATCTCACATGTGGGATTGTATGCATGTTCTCCCCAAACGGAGGGTTGAGCATGTCCGTCTGTATAGATTACACAGGCGTAATGTCTTAGAGGCAGAATGTCGATTGGCAGAGGATACGTTTTTTCATATTTTAGATTTTTTAATTCTTCTAGTTCTGGATCAAAGAAGTAGTATACTTTGTCCGTTGTGATTGAATTTACCCATTGCAACCAATCTGGATCCAATGTTGTTGTTGGTAAATTACACGGTGTTGTTAACGCCTCGAAGGCTGATTCAGCTGTTCTGACTGTGATATGTCTACCATCAGCTATGTCTTTTTCTCTAGCTATTGCGGTTTGAACTGCTTGAACCATTTTTCCTTTGTTGCTGAATCTCTGTTCAGCTTTTGTGTACAAATGTGATTTGAATGCAATTGGTACCTTTTCTCCCTCATTAGAGGTCAGGTATGTGTATCCGCATTTCCCTGGGATGACTCGGATCACAAGGTTGCGTGTATTATCACGGGTTTCTAATTTTGTTTTAATTAGCATGTCTGTTTGTAAGGATCTCAAAATTTCTGTGTGTGTTTGAGTCCAACTGGATCTTTTAAAGTCTGGTTTAATTAGATCGTAAAGGGGCTTGACCCTTTCTGCGTAATTAGCAATGTAAGTTCTTCCGAAATTTAGGAAGCCTAGAATTGACTGTAGGTTTTTTAGTGTTTTAGGAGCTTGGATTACGGCACATTTCTCTAGGAAATTGTCTGCCAGGCTTTTGCCTTCACTTGATAACTCATATCCTAAGAATAGGACCGTCAGATGGGCAATTCTGGACTTTTTGAAGTTGAATTTGTAACCCTCTGCAGCGAAACCAAGTATTATGGTGTTCACTCTTTTCAAGTGAGTTTCCAAGTCATCATCTGTTAAGTAAATGTCATCGACATAAGATAATGCTTCATCATCATATTGTTGTAGTAATTCTGTTACTCTCGCTGAGAATACCCCCGGGCTGTTCTTGTACCCCTGGGCTAACCGACAGAATTGTTTTTGAGTGCCATTTACTGAGAATGCAGTTAAATATCTGCTCTCTGGTGCTATGTTTTGACAAAAGAATCCATTGGAGATGTCCAAGGTTGTTTTGTATTTTTTGCGCACTATGTTATTCATTAGTGCAGCACTGTGTGAGTTTTGCACTGCAAAAGTTTTGCAACATGTGTTAAGGTGTCGGTAATCCAAAACTAGACGGTATGAATTGTCTGGTTTGGAGACCGGAAACAAAGGATTGTTCATTTGTGAGGTGCAAGTTTCAATCACCCCCTGGTATTCTAGCTGATCTAGTATTTCATTTACTTGTTTTTTAGCTTCTTGCTTAATTGGGTACTGCCTTTGTGCAGTTGGTTGTGATTTTAGCTGGATTTTGTGAGGAGGAGAGTCCTCATCCCATCCTACATGATTTTTGTATAAAGCAGGTGCTAAGGCCACTGCCCACTTTCTAGCAAGTGTGTATTTTTTATGAATCGGTATTTGATTCGAGAAGGCAGGCATAATTACTTCTTCGCCATGAGGGCACTCCCTGACAAACTCCGGTGGCCAGTCTTTTTCAGCTAGAAGGATGTCATAGCCTTTGGATAGGTTATCCCAAAATAGTCCCCTTATTTTCCTAGTCTTATCTCCCTCTATACGTAATGTTATCTCGTATATTTTGTGGGGCTTGCTAACTCTGGTATCTGCAGTTTCCACTTGAAGGTATTCATTCGTGTCCACTGTCTCCAGATGATTCATAAGGACTTTGCGAGCTATGCTCACCTCTGCTGCGCTGTCTAGCATTGTCTGAGCCCACTCTCCGTTTTTCAATTGTGTCCTCAGTATTCTCGGCATTGTTAACTACCTTGATACTGGCTACCTTCTTTTTTGGAAATTGTGATTTCTTTTTCAGTTGAGCAGGTTCCTTGTCTTTGGACTTGGCGTGCTCTTCTGATCGTCCTCTTCTTTCCGATTTCTGCGAGGAATTCTGAAAAGATTGAGAGGGACGTGTATCAATGTCTTGATATCTATCAGGTTTTTTAATATTATCCCTATTTCTAAGGTTATATCTATTCCCAGAGGGTTCACTCTGAGGTGACCTTTGTCTCGGGTTTGGAGATTTCTCTCTTCGCCTAGGAGACCTTCCTCTGGACTGGAATTTCTTTTCTTTTGGATTGGATTGTTTGTTTCCATCCCAGTTCTTTTTTGGTGAATTATTATTATTAAAAAATATTTTTTCTGGACTTGTAGTCAGTTGCGGTTTTACCGGTATTCCACCTAGACTATCTCTGCCTAGTTCTTCATAGGATTTTTCTATGATTCTGGCAATTTCAGCTGGTTGGTCTGCTATATCTGTCTCTTTTAACCTCTGGCGGATCGCCACGTTTGCTGCTTCACCTTTTATGTTGGCTAGTAATATAGCCGAGACCTGCTTGAAGTCTTTCAGTAATTTCATACCAAGAGTTAAAGCAGGTTCTGGACCGTATTCATCTTGAATTTGTTTTAGCACATCTGGTATCACCGAAATGGATGGGACACCGTGCGTTTTTGTGTAGATGGAAGCAAAGACTGTACCCCAAGTGTCACAGTCCTCAATGTGTGGTGCGATTCCCATTGGGAGACATATAGTCAGAATCCTGTGTTTTTCTAGCGGGGTGGTGTCAGGAAACACCGCCTCTATTTGGGTGATTTTCTGTGCCAACCAGAATGGTATCTGTTCCCGTTTAGCTGGAACCTTACCTAGGCAGGATTGGATGTTCTGTGGTGTAATTTTATTTGTGTTCCCCTGGTGAGAGGTCAGCTGTGGTAGTTTAATCGCTGGCTGAATTGTAGAAGTCCGCATTACATACTGAACTAATTGTCTGTGAATTTTTAGTAGTTGTTTTAGCTGTATTAATAGCTCTGGTGCAGGCATCTCGTCGATGTCTGGATGTGGTGTGTATCCGGCTAAGACCGGCCACGTTGCTCCTGGTCTTCCTAAAGGACCGAGCCTTGTAATGTGATTATTATGTTTTAGGGCGCCATCAAATAAGAGCAAATGCTCTTGGAATTTGAGTGGTACTTCCACCTCCTCGAAAGGAGTGTACGTTTCTGGAGGAACCTCTATTTTGTAATAGTGGAAGTACTTTGTTACAGCATTTGCTGCTGGAAAATGTATCCATGTATAGTATACCTCTGTCTGCCGATATTCGTGTGCCTCGATTACGAATATGACTGTGCCACCTCTAGGTGTCAGTCCATTTTCTATAAGTTTTAAGGTTATAGATCTCCTTTTGGCGACCGGAATGAGTATTATATCCGCGTCCGCATCTAGTGCAGCATTATCAGCTGCTGCTATTTCAGCCGCTAATCTAACTGCTTCTCTTTCTCCATCACTGTCTCCCATTTTACAGACAGGATGGTATTATGTTTATTTGCAGATCAGGTTTCTTTATGGAAACAGAGATTAGATGCACAATATTTTGGAACTGTTTTATCCTTCAACGTTGACTATACCAAGAACCATACATAGGAGTTCCCTCCTGCGAGGTTTTGGAGGATTTATAACCTTTCACCCACTCCAGACGTCTTTGGAGTATTTGGGAAAAGGGGTCTGAGTGAGAAAGCACGACTGAGTTACTCTAAATGTCTTACGTTAGTTTTATCGCCCTTTCCAAACGCGTTGGGCGCCATGTAGTGTAGTTCCTATTTTCCCAATAGGCTCTGCGCATTGGAATAGTACCTACAGCAGTAAAGGCCTAGGCCAGACGTTAACTAGGTCTACTACTGTCGATACTAGACTTAATTTTTGGGTTTGCCAGCTAAGCTCAGAGTTCGCTAGAAACTTTCTCGAATGTTCAAGGAAGGATTAACTCCCCTGATTAGACAAGAAGGGATTTAGTTTCTGACAACCATAGAACATGACAACTTTGCTCTCCCCTAATCAAGAGTCAATCTCAAGAGTCGTGTGAGCACAAGGCAATTATTTTACTCAGTCAGTACGTGCATTCTTAGTCTCATCAGAATGTAGAGAAAAGGAAGAGACGGGCGTGTTCAATAAAAAGATGTTATTTATTGATCAGTCTCTTTTCTCGTACAAGAGAAATGGATCGATATTATTGCGATACTTATAGTTAAGTAAAGTGCATACATTAGAAGCAATAGTATAAAATAATACTGTAAAAACATTGATATGGTTTCTGAGCCATATGATGTTTAAAATGATTAAAATATATTTACATATACATTTGACTAAACGTGCTCAACTGGTGTTTCTAAATACGCCTACCCCGTGTACCTGACCTAAGTCTAATGCGTGGGCGGGAATAGAAAGTTACAGTTTAAGTTAAGTTTGTTTTTGCCAAGTGAATAACTAAATAATTCTCTAGGAGGGGTTATTCAGTTCTGTACCTGGAATTTAGGATGAATGAGGAATGGTATCTCTTTCTCTGCTCTCGATATTCCAGGCTGCCTGCGAGGGCTACCCGGAAGCGCCGGTGCTGGGTCTCTCGGCTTGAGATAGCAGCGCGTCTCTCAGCGCGTCAGGAAGGCGGGGCTGCTGCCAGCGGGGTCTGCTTCTGCTCTCGGCTTCGGCAAGTATGGCTGCTCCGTCTTGTCACCACGCGTGTGTTTTGCATAGGGCAAGATCGGCAATATTTATACCTTAAAGGTGCCGGGATTGACGTAAGGATGGACATAGGTACGTCAATAAAGATGTCATACGACTTGCTCGTTAGCACATTCTTTACTAAAGTTCTCTGTGAAATCAAAACAATGGCCGCACGGATTATCCAGGTTGTCATAGGTTTGATTTGTTATGAGAACGTCGTATGCCTTATCAGGGGCTGGAGGAATATCGCTTGTCTAATTAGATCTCAAGCGTTATGACCTAATCAGATAACACGTTCCTGTGCCGTAGTGTGACTGCGTCAGATAACGGTATCTGCATCATGGGGAATTTCTTGCCTCATGGGCTGACTGTTAGTTAACTAGCTAGGTAGTTTAACCAGAATAGGGTCAGGAATAGGGGGATCGATTCAGAACCTATAGAAATACACGACAGCAACATCATGCCGTTCAAAATACTTTACACTGGTTTAATGTTTGTATACCAACCCGGAAAAAACGGAGCTGATGCTCTTAGGAAAGGATGCCCACCTTTGGACTCCTGACTGGTGCCCCCCCCCCAACTGGGTGATGCACCAATGCCGTCCTCATCAGTGAAAAGCCTGGGAATCCAGCTGGATTTTAAGCTTAACATGAAGGACAATGTGAAAAACATCGCAGGATCATGTTAATATAACCTGCGTCTACTACGCAGAATCATTCCATATCTACCATTGGAACACCGTAGAACCATAGTACAGGCAATGGTAGTGAGCAGGTTGGATTACGGAAACGCCCTGTTGGCTGAAGTAGGTGTTACCACTCTGGCAAAATTGCAGGTAATACAGAATACCGCCGCCAGAATGGTTCTAAACTGTCCCCCTGGAACCTCATCCCTCCCCCTGCTTAGACAACTGCACTGGCTGCCGGTGCAACAAAGATCCTTGTTCAAAATATGCTGTCTCTCCTTTAAAGCTCTTAGAGGGGAGGGACCATCCTATCTCCAAAACAAACTTTCCAAACAATCAAATGAATACAATCTAAGATCGAATGCCTTAGTTCTCCTGTTGATCCCCCGCATTCGGCTAACCCGCACAGGT
This sequence comes from Lissotriton helveticus, assembly GCF_964261635.1. Lineage (NCBI taxonomy): Eukaryota > Metazoa > Chordata > Amphibia > Caudata > Salamandridae > Lissotriton > Lissotriton helveticus. The sequence goes on along the minus strand of NC_136059.1, from coordinate 1,245,094,683 downwards.
GGCAGAGCTTTCTCGTTTATAGCCCCCAAATACTGGAATTCATTACCAGTAGCCCTGCGTAAATCCAGCACCTATATGTCTTTCAGGAAACAATTAAAAACATTCTTGTTTTAAAACTGTTTCATAAAATAGCTCTTTTTCTGTTTCCCCTTTTCTTAATTCCCATTGGTAAGCGCTGAGATGCCCCCGGGTGAGTCATGACCTATATAAGAATCCATAACATAACATACGTACCACATAAAAATTTCACAGCTTACATAACCTGAATATGCCAATAATTCAGAGTTGGTATATGTATGGAAAAATGATCATGGGCAACAAAGTATTCCATTGCCATTTACAGTAGAAGCTTCTTTCGCTTACTTATGTACAATAATATGATTATTTACATCATTTGACTCTTCTGAACAAAGTGGAGAAACTTACTTTCAAAATGAACTATTCCATCAATTTGATCAATAAACCCATTCATACGTCCTTCTGTGATCATTTGAGAGGCTATTTTTTCCGCCTGTTAAAAAAACAAATGAAATAAATGGATCAGACTTAATGAGGAACAACCCACAAGACACTATCAAACCGAATGAGATTTTCCAAAAAACGTAAAACAAAGCCCAATGGTCTGTGTTGGAGAGTGAAAGTACACAATTCTGTGCTTAAAACAAATGAAGCCAACCAAAACAAAAATGCATTTAATTCTGAATCTTTAAATTAATAAAATGCAAAAATTTCCTTGGTGATAATTTTACAATGCTGGTCTTGGTTTCTTTGCTTATAATGAATAATGGAACTGCTTAGTGCTGCATTGGACACAAGACTCCATGTGAATCGAAGAGTCAGAGACAACTGATATATACAACAACAGAGAGGTAACACTTTGAGAAGGGTGCTTCATATTGCATAGTTCAATCTAAGCAAACCTGTCGCTGAAATCCTGTGTGCACGTCAAGTGCTTGTACGTTGAGTGAGCATGTGACACATGTATGGCAGTAGTACAGACAGGAAGTGTGTGTCTGTGTGTGTGTACGAGTACTGAAACCAGTAGGAACCCTTTTGATGTACCTGGTCTTAGCATGGCAAAAGATGGGGAATGAGTGTAGCTTCCCCACGTAGTGGAACTGTGTTGCCTTGTCAGCATTCCTGTGGCCGGAGGATCCAGACAGGGCTTTCTTAAGAAATTCCATGACGACTTTGTTAGCAAGGGGCTGTTGAATAGTTCTTCCTGAGCATTGCTATTTGGTAGATGGTAGGGGTGAGAGGTGGGATTTCTGTTTACGCTAATGGAGAGAAAGTTTCTAGAGGCCTTGTCCTTCTGTCGATCCCAGATTAATATTTCAGAAAGACAGATGAGCCAGCTCCTCAACAGTTGACCAAGTGATCGCGCTGATAAGACAAACCAAGTCAGGAGCCTCTTTAGATCCCTGTCAGCCCAGGGTGGTGCATGAGGCAGCTGACAAGATAGCTTCGGCTCTCGGATTACTGTTCAATACTGTCATTAAGGAGGGCTGCTTTCCCGAAAAATGGAAAAAGGCAGTAGTTCTTCCTCTTTTGAAAAAGCAATCCCTTGATATCGACCTATATCGCAAATACCTTTTCCAGCGACAGTCATTGAGAAATAAAATCCGGTCAGAACATTTAGAGAAAAATCTAATTCTGACCGAAGCACAGTTATGCTTCAGGTCTAGTCATAGCACTGAGACTGCTTTAGTTGTAGTCTCGGAAGAGATTCTAACTACTCTGGACAGTGGTGGGAAAGCTGCGGTGGTCCTTTTGGATCTCCCTGCAGCTTTCGACATGGTCAGCGACACAATCCTTTTGGAAAGGTTAGCAGAGGTAGGGATTACAGGCCCAGCCTTTGGTTTTCTTTCTTCAATTCTAGGAGGAAGAGAACAAAAGGTTGTACTTGGGGAATGGAAGTCAAAATCTTTCACCCTGCTTTGCGGGGATCCCCAGGCGTCATTCCTTAGCCTCACAATATTTAACATGGTCAGCCATGCAGTCCTTTTGGAACGGTTAACAGAGGTAGGGGTTACAGGCCCAGCCTTTTGTTTGCTTTCTTCAATTCTAGGAGGCAGAGAACACAAGGTTGCCCTTGGGGAATGGAAGTCAAAATTGTTCTCCCTGCTTTGCGGGGTCCCCCAAGCTCCATTCCTTAGCCCCACAATATTTAACATTTTTGTGGCCGCTTTGGCCTAGCTAATCCCCTGGTTTGGCTTTGCCTCAGTAGCTTATGCGGATGACACCCAGATAGTTGTGTCATTCACCAGCAATGTGGAGGAAGTTGCTGAACGGTTTAATAGGTGTATGACAACAAGTATTAGCTGGATGAGCAGCAATTGTTTAAAGTTGGATTCTCAAACAGAGGTCCTCATTCTTGGGAAAGAGGTTTCATTCCGTCAGGAATCAAGCTTGGGGAGAAGATGTAGCTGAACGGCTAGGGCAGTCGATCTCAAATCTAGGGAACCGGATTTGAGTCTCTGCAATGACGCTCGCAACATCCTGTGATTCTGGGCAAATCACTTAATCTCCCCATTCCTAACGAAAAAGAATGTGTCCTTGTGTAAAGCAACTGGTGCTTGTGTAAAGCGCTCGGATATCTTTGGGTCAAGTTTGCGCTATATAAAACTACGGGGAAAAAAAAGCTTGGCGGCTTCAGAGTCTTGGCCCTCTTCCCCTACTACCTTATAAAGTATAAAAATCTAGCTATAGTATTTGATGCTAATCTGTTTTTTGTGAAGCAGGTTAACAAATTGTCATCATCATGCTTCTATACAATAAGCCTGCTGAGGAAAATTTTACATTTTCTCCCGCCGGACTAGCAAAAATCAGTGGTCATCTCCCTAGCTTTATCGAGGCTTGCCTATTGCAGCTAACTTTATCTTGGTACTAAACAAAAACCATTAAATAAGCTCCAGAAGTTGCAAAACACAGCCTGTCGGATACTTAAGAAAATCCCTAAATTCAAGTCTGCTACAAATACACTGACGGAGCTGCACTTGCTCCGTTCAGGAAAGGGATTGCCTTTAAGGCCTTGTGCCTAGCGCATAAAGCTCTACATGGTTTAGAGTACCTCAAAAGTAAATTCAGCCTTCTCAAGCTCATTGATCACACCCTGAATTAAGAGAACAACATGGGGTAGTCACAGTTTTGTCTATGCCACCTGTACACTATGAAATAGAATCCCTTTGCATCTTAAATGTCAGGCCAATTTACTCCTATATCAGAAGCAGTTGAAAACTTGTTTTTTTATTCTCCGTATAGTCCTTGTGCACCTCCTTCATTAGTACTAGGTTTAAAGTCGGATCATGTTAGCGTAAAACGCCTTACAGCACTTGCATGCTCTAGAAAATTCTAAATAAAATTTCAAATGTTGGGAGAAGTGTCATTTTACAGAAAGGCTAGGTCTCGCGAGCATCCTGGAAAGGTGGTTTGAAAGGGAGCCATTCCAAACCGGTCCTGAAGCCTGAGACAGAGGATCCATGGCCGGAAAATATGTATAAAAATGGAATACAAAGGACTCCGATTTCAGTTTCAGGTTCTTCACCAAGTAAAGGACTGCTCTGAACAGGACTCAAAGGACGGCGGGGTAACCAGGGCTGGTGTCTGCATCACTGCCAGTCTTCCCAGAGATCGGGGCTATTACTTGAAGTCTGTGACTTGCTGTAGAGTCCTAGACGCCTGTCTGCTCAGCGAGGGAAGGAGTGTGCCTGGACACTACGGGAGGAGAGACTATTGAGGAGAACCCCTGGATGTTCCATCATGTGGAACACCCAGACATAGCCTATTAGTATCATGTAATCATGAGGTACGAGGGGTCACCAGGAGTTCTGGTGCAGTCCCTTTTGTAAGCTGCATAAAGAAGTTATACACCAAAACGTCATTGTGCTGTCTGGCATTTTTTTACAGTAAGCTCCTGAACGTCTGGTCCCGCAGCTGCCTCCAGAGGAGTCCAACTCTGAGGAGCCTCTGCTTCGGCCTAGAGGCTGCAACTGCTGACAAGTAGGCCTGGCACGGTGTTAAAAAAGCCTGGCAAGCGGTTAAAAAAAAAAAAACTGTTTCCAAGGGAAAATTAACATATATGGTTGGGTGCGGTAACATAAATGAGGAAATACCAACAATGAGAAATGCGTTTGAGCAGTAATTAGTATGTATGTTTTTAGGCAAAAAACGGATGTAATTTTAAATGCCCTGAAGATGACTGGTATTTATAATGCGCAAGCATACTCAAAGAGTGTCCCACTGCTAATTGTAATGCTGCTTGCGGCAATGCCTGAACGTCAAATCATGCTCGTTGGAAGAGCCATGTTTTTAATTTATTCTTGAAGATGGCAATCTCTGATGTGGTACGAAGGCTCGGGGGAAGCTTATTCTAGACCACAGACCCAAGGTAAGCAAAGGATCTGCCTCTAGTCCTGGCCCAGCGGATATTTAGAATTCTGGCCAGATACCGTAGGATGACTAAATCCTTTGTCATGCAAGGCTTTAGGAGCCAGGACCAGGGTTTAAAAAATAAACCTTTTTCAATCAGAAGCCAGTGGAGCGCTTTCAAATGGGGGCTTATATGAGTTTGTGGAGAAAGGCCGAGAATAATTTGTGCTGCCTCTTTGTATCACCCTCAGATAAATGTGCTTCTTTCGCTGGGCCTGGGCATGATTTCTCTAGGTTCAGGAAGAACCTAATCTGTGAAGGGTCAATGCTCTACTGGCACTTTCTAAACAACATTGCCTTTAACAATCAGCCAGGTAGAGATAGACATGTATCCCATGTCTCCTCAAATGCACTGCCACCACTTCAAGGGATTTTGTCAAAATCTTTGGTGCATATTTTATTCCTAAAGAGTACTCTGAACTGGTAATGTCCCTTTTCCACTATGAACCCCAACAACTTATTTTGTCTGCTATTTATCAGCATGTGCAGATGGCCTTCTTTGAGGTCTATGATTGCCATGTAGTCTTTCTGCAGCAGCAGAATGGCTTCTTTTAATGCAGCCAACTTCAATCCATGTGTTTTGGTGAACTTGTTCAAAACACGCAGGTCTAGGATGGGTCTGACAGTCTTTTCTGGTTCTAGCATCAGGATCAAATTGAATAGACCTTTCGATGGTGTTCCTCCTTACAAACCCTTTAGATTGCTTGATTGCTTATAAGTACTTTGCCCTCTTGTCTCGGGCACGGCAATTCTTCCTGTTACAGGTCTAGCCTTTGGCTTGACTGTTGGATTCTTTCGCACCAGTTCTATACTACAGCCATGCTGTTTTATGATCAGTGTCCATTTGTCAGGGACGATTGCCCTCCACTCATGGAGGACAAACCCAGAATCTGCAGCGTACTGATGCTGTGTGTAAAGGGGATGGGGTGTACTGGTGTTAAGTCCCTTGCTTGCTAGTCCCACCCCTGTGTAAAGTGACCTTTCCACCTGGCTCTTTCCATGGGGTATTGCCACTTCAGTGATGATCTGTGGCTTGAAAACATCATGAGGGGCAATAAGTTGCAACCCTCTGTTTGTAGGTACCTTTGCTCTTGGAGTGGAACCTCCTTGTACCTGATCTCTGAACAGCAAGGTGCCCCTCAACTTTGCAATTTCATTGTCTTTCTTAATTCTCGGTAGTGACTCATCAACTGCATTCCCAAATATGCTTTCACCCTTGAAAAGCATGTTTATTATAGTCACCTGCTTAAACTCAGACACCCTCAGCCTGTCGTCTCCTTAGGGTGGAACCGGAGGACAATTGCCTGCATCCGATGTATCCAGAACAGATTTAAGATGTGTTTGGATATGGCTTTTTCCATCCTGGATTACTGCCTTCGCCCTCTTCCTGTACTACTCCAGAAAAAACTTTTCTTTCCTCCCAACTTTGGTGTCCCTACTTGTTGAGCAGTGCATTGGAGCTGGCTACGCGCCATCGGGTGGCCATTGGCCTCTCCATCTGTTGGCCCACAGTCTCCACCCTCTTGCTACCCTTGTCCAGTGGGGCTCCCGCTGTAGCAGTCTTGTTAGCTCTCGTGTGCTGCAGGGACCATTATGGAGTCACCTGCTACATTTCCTTGTATGTACATAGGGGGCTTGAGAAGAATGCCTATGCTTCTTCTCAACTCTGGGCATCACTGCTTTGGCAGAGGTTGGTTCCATGTTGGGAACATTGGCAGGCACTGGTTCTTCCTCTGTGACAGCAGCAGATTTTTGAGCAGGGCTCAATTTGTTTCTCATTAAACAAGAGGGTCAGGTTTAGCACAATCCTAACATGTAAGTATATACAGGCAGATTAATAAATCTCCTAGTTAATTCTCAATACACAAAAGGTTTTTCAATGACATTGATGGTTGGACAACGGAGTTCAGTTTCTCATATTCTTTATCTAAAATTGAAAAATAACAAAATAATAAAATAGACCGCCACAATTGGCGTATTTTACTTAGTGACTATGCTGGTAAGCATGTTAATACCACACAGTCAAATGATAATGAGAAAATTGAGATGTGAAAGAGAACAGTCGGAATGTTACTCACAAACCCCTGAATGTCAGGCTGCCATCAAAATGTTCGTCTATTGACATTAGGCACACATGTATGTATGTATTTTAATGCTTATTAAGCGCAGCTGTCACCCAGCGGGTATCCTGGCGCTGAGATCAGTTCCACCATCTGCTCTACCATTTATTCTGCTCTAGGGAAGAGAAAGGTTTTAAGGTCCTTTTTAAATAAAATCAAATTTTGACTGCTCCTCAGTGTTAAAGGTAGAGTGTTCCACATTGTGGCGGCCGTAAAACTGAAGGCGCGGCCGCCCATTCTCACTCTGTTTATTCTTGGGATTTTCACTAAGAACGCTGAGGCGGATCTCAGAGGTCTGGCAGCCTGATACCACGAAAAGAGGTTTTGCAGTGGTATTGGTCCTTGACCATGCAGTGCACCAAAAATCAGGCACAAAGCCTTATAGGAGATCCTCTGCTGGACCGGTAACCAATGTAAGATTGCCAGAGCTCCGGCAGAAGAAGCCGAGCGAGGCAAGGTTAGGGCTAGTTTAGCCGTATAACACATAGAAGTACTAATCTACTAATGTGTAACAGGATCACATATCATAAGATCAGATCATTTAACAGGATCCATTGTACTGGATGGACAAAATCAAAGAGTCTCAACCTGCAGATCTACTGCCATTACTATTATGGGTGGTACATACATGATAAATTCAAAACATAAAATAAGTGGTTTTACAAATTTTCCATATTGTCAAAAGAAAAAGGGGGGGGGGGGGGGGAGACGAAAAACAAAATAGACCATATAACAGATTCAGTAAATACAGCATAAGAAATGAACATCCTATCTGTAATATAAAACAATGGCAAATATGATTCCATGACATTGGTATTCATACAAAAACATGCATTTCTCTGTCAGTATTCAGTCCCTGGTCAACAGCTCGTAATCTAATCAACCATTTGGTTTCAAGTCTCCTTAGAGCCGTGGTCTTGTTGCCACCACGTGGATCATGTCTAATGGTGGCAATGCCATGGAACTTGGTATATTTCTATACTTGTTAATTTTTGGACTTCATCTAATCACGTCTTGCCCTCCTTTTCCTCCTCCTTTCTTTTTTTTCCTTCTTCTTTCTTTTTTTTTTCTCTTTCAACATCACCATCACTTGGGTTATCTTTTCTTTCTACTTTTTTCTCCATTGTTAGAACTATTAATGTACAACATATGTTATGTTCTAGGCCCTTTTTTCCTTCGTTTTTCTTTGTTATTACTTTGTTACATATTTGTTAAATCTATATTATATGATATTTTTCTGTCTTATTTCACAGCCTTGAAAAAGTCTTTAGTACTTACCCCTAGTGCTGACGAAACACGTGTCGGCTGTTTTTTTGTCAAGCTTACTCCTATGGAATTTTGAATAAAGAATATGAGAAACTGAACTCCGTTGTCCAACCATCAATGTCATTGAAAAACCTTTTGTGTATTGAGAATTAACTAGGAGATTTATTAATCTGCCTGTATATACTTACATGTTAGGATTGTGCTAAACCTGACCCTCTTGTTTAATATGTATCTGGCCAATCTTTGATTGTCATTAATATCTCTCTTGGTAGTGGGGGATAGTGGTCTGTACAGCACTCCGTCTTCATAATTGAAGTTTTGTTACACTTCCAGCACTTAGCATATATTTAATTGTTAACAGTGAATGTGCGGTCTCTTCCTTTTGGATACACCACTACCGTCTCTCCCTCTCTAGTAAATCAATTTGTTTCTCATCCAAGTTGACTGCATCGGTATCAGCTGCAATCTTAATGAGTGCATGGTACATTTCAATGTCACGTGAAGGACAGAAAGGTCTTGAGGGCCAGCAACACCTTCTTCAGAGGCGTCCGCGAACAGATCCTGCAACACCGGCTTCTGATGGCTCAAAGGCCTAACTGATCTTTTTCTTGTTTCCTTTCGTCAAACTTCTTCTTCCTCCTCTTTTTCGGGCTTCAACCCAGTATGTACCTCTTCCTGAACCTCCTCTCTGAAGATTTTGAATCAATTGAGAGAGTCGTCAAACTACTTCCTATTTATGAGTGCCTCCATCTCAAAGCGTTTTTTTTTTCTTTTTGACATTGAGACCATTGTTTGGTATCAAGACTTTTCTTTTTGATGTTGAAGCCTCTTTTTCAGAAATTAGGTGGGCTCTGAAGCTTTACAACCATTGGCGTCTTTCAACTTCAACCCAGGAGGTACTTTTTGTTTCCTCTTCCTCTCGATCATCAGTTGCTTCCAAATTGGGGTAGTCTTCAAGGACTCTCAATGAGATATTTTCTACTCCGTTCAGTTGCACTCCTGAGGTGGATGCCCACGTGTCTGCTGGGCGACAGTCTTACCTTCCTGAGATGTCCCCCAAGTCCGAAAAGACCTGCTTACCGGAAATTAAGTGTTGAGACTGCTGTAACTGGGAGACAAGATCACCAGTGGCAATTGGACCTCCACTGCTACACTTTGGGAGGTCGAGGCCTGAAGGCAGAGACGACCCCGATGCTCATGACTACCAGGGTGGGCCCTGCAACACTCATCGAATCTCTTCAGCATCCTCAGCATCCTGTACCCCTTCCTGGCTGGACTGCGATAAAGGAGAAAAGTGCACAGAGGACCCTGAGACTGCTGAACCAGGCAGGAAACTATTGTATTTCCAAATAGAGAACTACAGTGATTTACGTACCTATGAACATTCATAACCTTGGTTTCCCTCAACATATTTTCATTGTTTTATAGTCTATTTAAAGATAAAAAAACAATATTTAATAAATTGGTGTTGGGTTTTAATTGTGTTGTGTTTCTTCTTTATTAACTGTGTTGATACTTCTACATGCTGGTTTCTTTGACTAAGCCAACTGCTCTATGCCAAAGCTACCCAGAACTGAAGTAAGGGTTCTGTTAAAGAACACAATTGGACCTGATAGAGATACCGACATTATTAAATGGTGAATGTCTCACTACCACACCACATAATAGTCCACTTTCCTACAGTTGATAAATAATAATAAGGATTCCATAATAAGGAATTCCCTTTTTATTAGGACTGAAGGGGCTCGGTCACAAGAATACCCCTATGTGTGATAACACCTGCTTTACATTTTGCAGCTGAAGCATCAGATTATTTTTCAATCATATTTCTTCCACCTCACAATGCCCAAATTTCTTAAATGTAAGAAACAAATTAACACCTTAGCTGCTGGGATCTCCAATAATGCACCAAGTTCTTCAAAGGTTATGTTGTTATACAGCTTACTAGCAGACAGCAAGTTATGCTCGATCACCGCTCGATCCAAGATACTTGATCCTGGGGAACAGAAATAATAACCATCACTCAAATGTTTACTTTGTAATGGGAACAATAACTGATTAGGAGCACACATTACTCAGCAAATTAAAAAGGTAAACTTGTTTTGAAGTTGAATATTACTTCTCTTTTTTAATGTACATCAAAATATTCGATAAAATATGAAAGGTAAATATTAATAAAAATGAAAAAACAAACAATAAAGGGTAGCCAAACACAGATAAATTAATTGTACACTCCTGAAATCCAGCTGAACAAAGTTTAAAACGTCTCCCGAGTAGGCCAGCTCTCCAATGACAAAATATACTTTCTCGAAATGGTCGCAGCGTTTCAACGGAGCAAAGTGCAGAGTGTGGCAAAAGACAAGTATCTATAATACGATGGTTTGATACGAAAAGGATCAAGCTTACAGGTACAATTTTTGCACTACTGCATTTGGAAGCCATGGATACTGACCAATACCAGAGTTCAAGCGTGTCAATATTTACACATGAACAATGACAGTACTTGATAACAGATTAGTATCCACATGAAAACTCACATTCCTTACTGTGAGACCTTTTTTGCAGTCAGAAGCAGTCAGAGGTTGTATCTGGGATGTATCACAGATAATCAAGTTACTTCTTTTGGGCACCTGACTCTCAGTAAGTCAAGGCTTACTCCTGGAGAGCAGAGGATAGATGCTCAGATTGAGCGCGACAGTAAATACATTTGGAAAATACTAATAACGAGTCAGTGTTTTACTTAAAAAAATTAAAATACTTTATTTAAAACGGATGAGTATTGCATTCACATAAAACCTGAACTTTTCAGAAAGTACTGGGGCGCGATATGACCACAAATGTTTTTAGGGCCTTTATAATTAATTTATGGTAACAGACTCTGAAGCTGGATTTGAGTAAATTCATGAATATTTGGAAGCACTTCAGTCTCTAGTTCTAGTAATTTGTGGGCTGGTTGGAAATGGATATAGAGGCAAGGACTCTTAACCCTACTGGGGTCCTGGGCCAACTATGGGTACCACATAATGGTACCAATGCCGGACTAAAAGTGCCATGTCTAAAATGGGATGCCATAACCTGAATAGAAGGTGTAAATCACAATAAGAATATTCCAAAAATCAAACTACCCACACAAATACAACCCGACCAAGAACATTTCATTACAAGACCGGAGGCTACCATTATGCAAATACTTTCATTTGCTGCCCAACATGTAGCCCTTTAATGAATGTAAAAACATCACAATAACTAGAACGTTAGCAACATCATAAGGAGACAGGGCACACTCCCCATCTTCCTCTCTTTTGTTCGCTGCTCTGACACAGCTAAGTATACCTTTTTCATTTGTGGCATTACTTTCTTTAATTGTACTTATTTTGATTTGATACTCTTGTGTATTATGTTACCTTGGCGAGCTGTATTAATTGAACATAAGTATCGGACTTCTGTCCTACCTCGCCTTGCCTTTTTCCTGTATTAATAATCATTCCTTTTCATCTCACCATCCTCCTGTCCAATTTATGGCAGGGAATGGCTTTCATTTAGTTTTTGCCTTCCGATTGCTCTGCGATCATTAGAAGGAACAGGTAAGTGATTTTATTTTCGTGAAATTGTCCTCTGCTGCTCGCGTCATTTATATGAGCAGTTGTGGCCGCACGGGCAATGTTATATCTTTAAGCCTGTTTCGTGGTTTTCCTTTCTATTTTTAGGTCTTGTTAAACAGGCGGCAGCGCACAAAAAGGAGTTCATGGGACCGGAGCTTGCGTGTTTTAATCCCCGCATCCCCTAGCAACATGCTGGGAGACGCGAGAGCGTGCCATTAATGCTTCAAGCGATCAGGAAAACGCAATGCTCCACCCTCGGGCTCGGTGTCGGGTTGCATTGGTTACGCCCCCTCGTCTCGAGCGTGTAACGGTGCCTGACCGAGCCGGAGCCCCTTTCAGTCCCAATCTCCGCTGATACTTATAAAGTAACAAGAAAGAGCAAGATCGCCACCTGGTGGCCTCATCTCACGCTGCGCGCCAACTATCCTACAGAGAAATAAGGAATCTGTCCTTTAAAGAAAGTCTGGTACTGATTTTGAGTGCATTACCTGCACAACTGTGAGTAGGCCTTATAAAGGCTCTTTTATTTATTAATCATACATATTTTATCTGAAGATATCTTGAGCTTAGTATGGATCCTGACGCCAATACCCCACAACAGCCCCCTAAGGAGCTTCTGGGGGATAGCCTGAAGAGGCTCATTGGGGAAGAGCTTAAATCTTCCGTCAGGGAAGCGGTTGACGCCGCTCTGACTAAGAGGAAGAGGGTGTCCCCTATCGAGGTCTATTTTTCTCTCTCGGACGGAGACTCTCCCTCTACCTCAGGAGCCAAAAACGGGGGTAAGGTACCCCAAAAAAGAAAACATGTTAAGGAGGCATTTACCCATGCAATGGAGATTGGTGTATCTCTCGCTCGCTACAATAGATGCTGGTGCACATGGCAGCACAAAAGAGAAATCCCATTTCCTTGGGACAGAGAGAAGAGATGCCCATAGCGGCATGATAGAATGCGGTTTCCTTTACGGTACAAATGACCTTGATGATTCCTTGCATATCCATCACAAAAGCACAGACTATGACTAGGAGAACCTAGATATGGATGAGTTCATTTTTGATCCTCAGGATACTCTGGAGGATCTTGATGAGGACTTGGATCAACCTTTCACCTCATCCTTTGTGGTCCAAGACCCCACTTGGGGAGATGTTCAATCCTATTACATCACCCCTGCAGCTCTGAAAGAGGACAATGGATCACGTGGGAAAATATCTATCCCAGTGGGTAAAGGAGCCCCTGGATAGAGAAACAATCTGCTGCGGAATGAGTGCCCTCACCCCTCTTTGGAGGAAAAGGTTTGCAGCACCCCCAATCTTGACCCCAAATTGATCACCTTCCTATTCAAATCTGGGAGAGACCCCAGAAAGGGAATCGAAAAATACCTGAAGCAATGCCAGGACAAGCTACTTGATGTACTTGGACCGTTGTCCAAGATCCTCGATATGAGCGAAGAGGCTAGGACCAACAACACCCTGGTCAACATCGAGCTTCTAAGAGGTTGGTCGCAGCGAGCAATCTGCTTAGTTGGTAATGCCAACGCCAACCTGAATACTGAGCGCAGGAAAGCAGTTCTCCTGAGAATGAACCCCAAGCTTGCCGACGTACCCGCTAAGGAGGACATGTGCGACGCTAAGGGACTCCTATTTGGTGACAATTTTGTTAGAACTCTTGGCAAGTATGGGTCCACCCTTAACGTGTTCAGTAGGGCCCAGTCAAACATGCGCAGAGTCTTTGGGGGACGCCCACTTTTTGTAAGGGCTGACAGGCGGGGACGGCCTGTCAGCCGCAGCTCCTACAGGTCACATTTTTACCCCCAAGATGAAAGAGGCGCCTCTCGTCCCTATAGAGGCTACCGCTCCAACTCTAATTTCTACCACAAGAGAGGAAGGGGTTCAAGATCCTGCGGCGGGAGATCAAGGTCCACTAATCAATCCTATCAAGGTAAGCCCGAAATCATCTTTCCCCCCTTAAGGGTAGCGAGAAGACAAACATTTTGCACACAATTTGTCACGAATTACTCAAGATCCGTGGGTTCTAGAAACTGTAGTGGGTTTCAAGATAGATTTTTGGGAAGAACCGTTCAAACTAAAGATCCCAAGGGAGATGACCCTACACAAGGAAAATTCAAAACTGATCGAATTGGAGATTTCCCAAATGTTAGACAAAGGAGACATTATAAAGATCCCCTTATCAAAGATTTCGAAAGGTTTTTTAAGTACTGTCTTTCTAGTCCAAAAGAAGGACAAAGGTTGGTGTCCCATCATAAACCTAAAATATTTGAACAAGTTCCTAATGTACAGACACTTCAAGATGGAGGGTCTTTTGAGAGACATTTTGCAAGCCAAGGACTGGCTGGTGAAACTGGACCTCAAAGATGCCTATTTTACAATCCCCATGGACGAGGACTGTCGAAAGTACCTTCGTTTTACTTGGAAAGGAACTCTTTATCAGTTCCAGTGTCTCCCCTTCGGCTGGTCTTCAGCACCTTGGTGCTTCACCAAGATCCTGCAGCCAGTGGTCAGTTATCTCAGAGAGAGGGGTTAGCCTAATAATTTATTTAGACAATATCCTCATTATGTCTCAAGACAAGTTGGAAATACACAAACATTTACAAATGACTGTAGACCTCCTTCGGAACCTGGGCTTCATCATAAATATGGAAAAATCTATCATGGTGCCGACACAAGAGTTGGAATTCCTCGGTTTCCAGGTAAATACCATTCTCTCCAACCTAATCCTTCCCCACAAGAAGGTTACCAAGATAAAGAAACTTGTCTCTCTTACCCTATCAAAAGAATCAATCTGTCTGAAAGACCTAGCCAGGCTCTAGGTCGCCTGCGATCCTCTATCCAGGCAATTTCACTGGGTCCTCTTCATTACAGGGGTCGGCAAAGACTAAAAGTTCTAGGCCTGAGAAAAGGCCTGTGGTACGAAGCTCAGTTCCCCTCTCGGAGGACGCTCGAGAGGACCTTCACTGGTGGTTGAAAAACCTTCAAGCATGGAACAGGAAAGCTATTTTCGGAAATGTTCCAGATTTTACCCTAGTATCAGATGCGAGCAACCTCAGTTGGGGTGCTCGCCTAAACAATTTGGCAGTAGGGTCGATTAGAGCCTTCATTGTCCTTCCCTTGATGATGGCAGGGAGGTCTTCAGGGCCAGGCAAACAACCTGTAGCCTACAGACAGATGTGGAGACGGACCTCCACTTGAGACCAGAGTCCTTGGATCTCCACCCCCTTCAAGTGGCCTGCTCATCCAACAGTGATGTGTCAGTCACCACTATCAGCTTTGGGTAGGGTAAGAGATAATTGTGTGCTGCAGTGTAAACTAAGGTCTGTCAACCACCACAGCAGATATTGAGCGGCATCCTTCAATAACTACATGCTTTTGGAAACACATCCGTGGTGCAGTGCCCGATGGGACTTCAAGTGACACTGTAGGGGCACATGTGCCACCTGACATGGTTAACAAAAGAGGATGCACAGGGCTAAGAGGCCGAAAAGCATCTGAGCCACCCTCACCTGGATTCAGGTGCAACATTGAAACATCACGATCGTGGCCTGAATGCCCTGCACTTGTTGCTGGGGAGGGAAAGCCCAGAGCTCCACCATAATCCATGGATTACCCCAGTGAATAGAAGCCTCTGTAAGGGAAACCGGTAGGACTTTTAATTATTTATGGTGAAACCCAACAATGTCAAAAGCTCCTCCATTGCCTGGAGGTGGTCCACGACTGACTATGGCGAGTCCACCTTCAGCAGTCGTTGGGGTATTGGAATACAGTAACTTCCTACCTCCGAAGCTGGGCAGCAACCACCACCATCAATTTCGTGAACACCAAGGGACGCTGGCAAGGCTGAAAGGGAGCACAGTAAACTAAAAATGCTCTTCGCTCCACCATAAACTGCAGATAAAGCCTGTGGGACTGCAGAATCAGTCTATAAAAATATGCATCCTGCAAGTCCAAGGACACCATCCAGTCGCCTGGGTTCAGAGCAGATCGGATCTGGGCCAACATGAGCATCTTGAATCTGTCCTTCCTTAGGACTGTGTTCAGGAGACGGAGGACCAGGATAGGTCAGAGGCCCCCATCCTTTTTACAGATGAAATAGCAAGATTAACAACTCCCACCTGTCCCCGAGTCCAGTACCTTATCACTAACAGCTTGAAGAGCAACAGGCATACCTCTTGAAGCAGCATAGACGGATGCTCTTCTAAAATCCATTCTGGCAAGGGGGATATTTGGCATGGAGTAAAGAAAATGCAGGGCATAACCATTTTGAATAATGTGATGAATCAGGATGGATTTATAAATGAGAAAGAATGGTCAGAACAACATTAATCAATGTCTCAGGTAATTGGCAAAAGTGCTAATTATTTACAACCACAAGACTTATTGTAACTGAGTCAACGATTTACGCCGACGTTTAGACCCCGACAACAGCCTGATTAATAGATGTTAATGCGGGTCTTCTTCGAGGCTAAGGTGTTGTAGACAGCCCAAACGGAGGGGTAAACCCCTTCAGAGGAACCTCTTCAGGTCAAGGTTAATGGTGACCTGATAAATTCAGGAAACTAACGGACCAATTAAGTAGGAGTTTGATGGTGGAGACAACGTGGTATATGGAGTCGTCAGATCACCGTGTACATTTATTTAGAATGCGGGCAGAAGTGATTAAACATCAGCCATAGTGGAGTAAACATGATTTATGTTTCCCTGAAAGCAGGCCGGTCAAACCTAATGGCACGTCCTCCTGCAGCGGCAGTCTTGATGTAGAATGCATTCTACATCAAGACTGCCGCTGCAGGAGGACTTGTTATGATTGTAAATAATTAGCACTTTTGCCAATTACCTGAGACATTGATTAATGTTGTTCGGACCATTCTTTCTCATTTATAAATCCATCCTGATTATTTGAATATATTTTATTTTTACACCTATATATAATACGGTCACGTCACTAAAGTCACTGAGCACCTCACCTCACTAAGATTCATGTCACCGTTTGCTATACACTTATTTATTGACAGCCTTCTAAATGTATATTCTGATTGTCTTATCCGGTAAGAAGTAAAATTGATATTCCATGAAGTGCATTCTTGTTTATTTTGTGTTCCATTAGTATCATAGTTGAATGATACCATTTGATTTTACGTATCTTTGTAAAGGAATTATCAGTTTATCCAACAGAACCGCTGTAGCTTTTCTGACAAATACCCAGTTCTGAGGGACACAGGGTTACACCATTGTATTGGTACAATGTGTTAAGGTTTGGACTCACCAAAAAAGTTTGAGCAGGAAGTGGATCAGTTGGGGGAACAGAGCCAGGACGGAGAACAAGCCCAGGTGCGGGACTTGGAGCGGGAGCGAGACCTACACATCACCACAGCTACTGTTTGTGATCGCCTCATACAGCTTTGCCTTGAATTAACTTCAGGTGCATGAGAACGCACCTATGACATGATATAGAATCATGTTCGGAGCCCAGACGCCAAAGACACCTATTGTGTGGATCGGTGACCAACATCTGCTTCCTGCAGTCAGTCACAGCATGGCTTGAATCTGTCCTTTTCAATGGGGTCATCCTTCCCTAGAACACAGAAAAATTGGGAGTAGTCAGAACGACCTGACAAATTTGGAAGTGGAATTCCAGAACCACACTGCAAGGTGTGCATAAAGAGGAACTGTTTTAAGTGTCCAGACATGGCATTAAAATATGGCTCGGCACTGCCAATCCTGGGGCGGGTATGGATCCACTGCAAAGCCATACAATGCCACCTATCAGAAAAACTTCAGATCCAGTATGGCACCTGGGGAATATTCTAAGGGAAGGAATCTCGAATGGATTACCATGCTTGATGTCTTTATGTGGTGGGCCAGTTACTTGACCTAGATGACGCTCTTTCTTGTGGATACTCTAACAGCAGATGCCCTCACCTGGTGAATTTCTCCCAGGAGCTAGATTGAATTCAGAAAATTCAAAAGCAGTGCTCCTGCATGCTCGTAGGTGGTGCCATGCGACTGTGTCGATACCGCTCCAGTAGTGACAAACTGAGCCTAACATAAGCGCCACTCCTGTGCTCCGAAGTCCATTTCATTCATGCAATCTTCTGTTCCTTTGATATAGCCAGTGTTCAGATTCCTAAATGGGGATCTTTTTATTTGGAAGAAACCATACCACAGAACAGGAAGGAAGGAGGGGGGTGGGTGAGGAATCTGCAGTTAGATAGGGTATCCACCACAAAGAGTAGTACTGAAGTTAAGCACATTGTCTTTCTGATGGATATTTCTATCCATAGATTTCTCATCTTGTGAAATGATAACAAATCAATACCTCCCTGTGGAATGGCAATCAAGCAATCAGAGACTTGTAGAGCGTGGCTACTTACACATGAGGGTCTTAAGGCGCTGGGGGAGGGGGTCTGTTGGTCGGACTGGGTGGAGGATCATTCGAAGAGCCAGGTCTTGAGATTCTGCCTGAATTGGGTCAGAGACGCAGATTGCCTGAGGGGCAGGGTGTTCCAGATCTTGGCGGCGAGGTAGGAGAACGACCTTTCTCCAGTTCTGGTCTAGTAGATCCTGGGGATGGAGGAGAGTTGGGAGGATTGGAGAGATAGGGTGGGTACGTGGAATGTGAGGTGGTGGTTCAGGTATGCTGGTCCCTCGTCATGTAGAGCTTTGCAGGCGTGAGTGAGGAGCTTGAAAGTGACTCTTGTTGACTGGGAGCCAGTGGAGTTGTCAGAGGTGCTGCGTGATGCAGCAGGGGATGTCAGGGACCAACGTGGCTGTGGCGTTTGACGTTCTGTAGTTTAACTGTTTCTGGGTGCCGCGGGCGTAGAGTGTTGTTGCCGTAGTATAGTCTGCTGGTGAGGAGTACGTGGGTGACCATCTTTCTGGAGTCTGTGGGAATCCGTCTGAACCTCTTTCGAAACAGGCAGAGCTTGTTGAAGCAGGCTGAGGAAACTGTTGATTTGGTGGTTCATAGTGAGTGACGAGTTCAGTATGTTTCCGAGGTTGCTTGTGTGGTCCGTCGGGGTGGGGGGAGATCCCAGAGCAGCTGGCCACCAGCAGTCGTCCCAGGGTGAGGGGGTGGGTTCCAGGATGAGTACTTCGGTCTTGTCTGAGTTGAGCTTGAGGCAGCTGTCTTTCATCCAGGTAGCAACAGCCTTCATTCCACTGTGGAAGTTGGTTTTGGAGGTTGTGGATTCATTTGTGAGGGAGAGGATCAGCTGGGTGTCGTCGGCATAGGAGATTATGTTAAGCCCGTGGCTTCCAACTATTGCAGCAAGGGGGACCATGTAGACGTTGAAGAGGGTGGGGGACGGGGATGAACCCTGGAGAACTCCACAAATGATCTCCGTGGGTTCTGAGATGAACTGTGGCAGTCTGACTCACTGGGTCAAGCCTGTGAAGAAGGATTGGATCCAGTCCAAAGTCTTGTCACGGATGCCGGCGTTGGGGAGTCTTTTGATTAGAGTGCAGTGGGAGACTGAGAGGTAAAGTAGGAGGAGGGCTGCGGTCTCGTCCCGGTCGAGGAGGGAGCGGATGTCCTCGGTGGCGATGAGGCGTGCAGTCTCTGTGCTGTGGTTGCATTGGAAGCCAGATTGGGAGGTGTCCAGGACGTGGTTCACTTTGGTGAACTCAGAGTTGGGAGTTGATGGCCTTCTCTATGACCTTGGCTGGAAAGGGGAGGAGGGAGATCGATGTGAAGTTCTTGTAGTCAGTCGGTTCCGAGGATGGCTTCATCAGCAGGGGGTTAATCCTGGTGTGTTTCCAGCCATCAGGGAAGGTGGCGGTTGCGATGGGACAGATGATTGTGCAGCGAAGATGGGGTGTGATGGCAGGCAGGGATCCGTGAGGGCTCCTGAGTGGATGCTCTTCATGGCCTTGAGCGGGTCTTCTGTTGTGAGTGGGGTCCACCAGAGCATGGTTTGTTGGGGTGTGGCTTGGCTGTGTGCGATGGAGGAACCAGGGTGTCAAAGCAGTCGTAGATCTTCCTGATGGTGTGGTGGAAGAACGTGCAGAGTTTGCTGCAGAGGTCTTTTGTGTGTGTGCGGGGGGAGGACATCTGTGGTCTCGCTGCTTGGCCTGACGATGGCGAAGAGTTCTTTGCTGGTGTGTGCGTTGGTGTTGATTCGGATTGGAAGGCCGCTTTCTTAGTGGAGGAGGTAGTGTACGTTGATGGAGGATTTGAAGGTTGCTTGAGTTTGTAGGGTTTTGTCATTCCTCCTCTTCTCGAGGCGACTGCAGGTGTGTCTGGACTCGTGGAGGGCGGGAGTAAATCAGCTGGTCTTCTTGGAGTGTTGTTTGCCTGGTCTTTTCTTGAGTGATGCCAGAGGGGTTGGCGCAGTTAGAGATCCATTGGTGATGGTTGCGTGCTGCGGTGTTGACATCCGTAGGTGTTGGCGGAGTCTTTGTGCTGAGGGAGTTGACAAGAAGTTCTTTGGAGGCCTTGATCCAGCTACGACGGGCCGGGTGGCTATGATGAAGGTGGTGCACTGCAGTGATGGTCGGTCCAGGAGAGTTCGGTGGTGTGGCTGTAGCGGATGTTCCCGCTGGCGGAGAAGACAGTCAAGTGTGTGTACGGCTGATTGGGACAGTGGGGAGACTGGCTGCTTGTGACCGATGTTGGCGAGGTTCTCCAGGAGGGAGGTGGTGTTCTGGTCACTGTGGTTGCCCAGGTGGAAGTGGAGGCCTCCGAGAAGGATGTAAACAGTGGACGAGAGATCCTAGGGTGCGATGAGGTCTACAATGGCATCGGTGAAGAGGGGGAGGTCGGGGACTGGTAGACAGGGTGCCACGGAGGGTGGTGTTGGGGTTGTTCTGGATCTGGAAGTGGAGGTGTACCATGGTCATCATTAGGTCGTTAGAGTGCGTGGCTAGTCAGAGTGTGCTTTAGTGGACGATGGTGATTCCTCCTCCTGGGAGGTCAGGGAAGTTAGCTCAGACTAAAGCGTCCTCCAGGACAGAGTGGAAAAAATGCCCATCTCGTTAGACCTAACTGTTGAGGCAGTAGATCTTTATGAAGGTGTGCACTGTGTAGCACACAGCTGCCTGGCAGACATCCAGGACAGACACTCCGCGAGCCAACACACTAGTAGCAGCCCTGGCATTGGTGGAGTGAGTCCTTAAGCCTTCTGGAGGCTGCTGCTTAGCTAGTACTTAGCATATCTTAATGCAGAGGACTAAGAATCAAGAGATGTTTTGTTTCAGCACCGTCTTGTCCTTCACCCAAGAAAATGCCACATAAAGCTGATCTGCTTTGGTACTCTCAATATAAAAACGTAATCCACGTATGGTGTCAAAGCACCAGGCTGGTTTCCAAAGCTGAGCAGTTAACAAATGTAGCCGCATCTCAAACATATTTAATGGTTTGGGTTAAGAAAGACCTCACCCACCATGTACCATAGAGTGGGTATAGCAACCTGGCAAAAAGCTAGAGTTATCCAACTTCAAAGTAAGGCTGGCTGAGGAGAACATATGCCCTCTTAAGGAATGCACTTGTTATGAATCCCTGTCGGGGACATGACTGGAAAGAATTTGACACTATTGGTGGACCAAGCTTTCAGGTGTTGGGTGGTGTGTTAGCAGGTCTGGGTGTCCTGGAGCCGATCAATGGCGTCAGGCGACCTGCCCTTTGATTGGGGACAAGACCATACATGGCTTAGCCCAAGTACCTAGCAGTGTGTTAGTGAGAGCTTCATGGACGGGCAACAGAGGTTCAGTGCCTGGCCAGGTTGTAGGACCCTGGACAATACACTTATTCTTGCATCAAAGTGAGAAGGTGAAAAACCTCAGCAGCGCTCCAGATCACATTAGCAAATAAAGCACTTTCCTCTGTTGATGGCTCAGTGAGTGGAAGCCAACCCAGTATCTGTGAGGTGTTCAGCCAACTGGCATCCTGTAGGTCCATGTACCAGTTGATGTCATCATAGGGTGGGACAATGTTATTCCCTCCCTACCATTGTTTTACTCCGAGCCAAAACGGTGGTGCAACGTGCACGACTGAGCAGTGGTAGAACTGTGTCAGACTCAGTTCAGTACAGGCTGCAGCACACCGAGGTCAGGACATGGCACCGGTCAAGACGACACTGGCCTGGAGTCCCGGTCGAGGAATCTGTGCAGATTATGGTGCTGGTTTCAATGCTGGAACAGAACCTGAAGCTGGTGCAGAGGGCAAACTTGCCTGCCGTAGCTGGACTGGGTGTCCCCGATTATCCTTTGGGCCCAAAATGCACCACACGTAAACAGAAGCATTCCAAAGATCCGCTGCCCATCCCTCGAAATGTCTCGACATGCTGTCATGTCTCTGATGGACCTGGAAACTCTAGGTTAATCAGGACCAGAGATGGATGGGCTCCTTGCTGGAACAGGAGTGAGATCTGGGGCACAGTCATGCTATTGCACCTTATCTGGAGAACAAGAGTAGGGGGAAGGGGTTGTCTCATGTTTGAACTATTTATGTTTCTACGCTGACTTACCCGAATACTTCGAGCGTGGAGAAGATTGGCCTTGGGAACTATTTCAGGAGCGGACCGTCATGGAGCCTTCCTGTGTTTGACCACACAGAGCAGATGTATAGCTTTAGGGATCATCTGCGAACAGTATTCAGGCTTTGGAGTTGTGAGAAAAACCAGAGCACAAAAAGCACTCCCCATGGGGATCTGTCACAGACATTCGTTTGACAGTCCCCTACAGAGCTTGAATCCAATCAATTAAGGGGGTAACATCCCTTGCATACTGGAAAATCTTTTGAAGAAAATCACTTATACTGAAAGGAAAAAGGAGTGGAGCTCCGGATCCGTGCCTGAAGGTGCAGAAAAAAAGGAATCAACATTAGCGCACATGAGTGGCACTTTTGTGCAGCTCAGTTCATCACTTTCGGAGCCGAACAGCATTGATGTGGAGCTGCATAACACTTTTTACTGGCGTGCAGGACCCCTGCTTTTGAGTCTTCCAAATGTAGTCAGACGCATGTGGGAAGTCGAGGAAGACCACTTGCGGGTCTTCCTCTAGTTTTATTCTGTTCACCCTGGGGTGCAGTTCAGCTCCTTGGCAGGCAGGTGGGTGTTCCGCAGGTCACAGCAGAAAGGAGACTCTGCTGGCTACACAGACAAAGGGCCAGTCTGGATTCAGGGTAGCACTCCAATAGTGTGCAGCAACACTGAAGCATTGTCTGTCCTGGTAACGAGACCAAGTACAAAGCAAATCAGCTGAGAGGTTCAGTACTTATTCCTACACAGTGGCAAAAGAGGATTCTACAGTTTACCAACGATTCAGTTTAATTTAAATGCTTGGAGTCAGGGTAGCACTCCAATGGTGTGCTGCACCTTCAGCTTACACTGGAGCGCAGGCTGTCCAGGTAACAAGACAAAGTACAAATCAATTGCTGGCTGGGAGGTTCAGTATTTACTCCTGCAAATGTGGTAAATGAGTATTCTACAGTCAACAAGAGATTCAGTTTAGTTTAAATGTGTGTTTGCTCATGCAATAGAAGTGGCATTTATGTCCTTATCATTGCCATTTTCCAGGTTTCTGAGCCCCTAGTCACAACAATATTAGTCTCAGACCAAACAACTACAGCCGTTCCCTGTTGCAATGGCATAAAACAAGTAATGGAGGAGTGATGAGAAACTACTGTGGATAAATTGATTGGTCCAGAGGGCTTCATCACCCATAATATACTATAGTTTGGGGGGGGGGGGGGGGGGGGGGGTGACCAGGAAGTGTGCATGAGGACATCACCCAACACAAAACAGTGCACCATGTTGTGCAGCATTTACAAAATGGCCCCCATCATTAATCGCCAAGCCACAGGTGAACCGCATATCCCAGATACCAACATCCTTGTACTTGTTTCATGCTTGATGAAGGCAAGGGGATCTATTTATGAGGACAGGTCAAACCTCTAACCAGAGTACGTGGGTTGCAAGACTTCCCAGAGGGGTACAGCTTTCTGTGAACCTACAAAATGAACACTAATAACTATCTGAAGTTGGAAAGTGAGCAAAGCAATTAATCTATAGTAGATACTTCACCCAGTCCCAATTTCAGACAGTATGAAAATTTTTTAGCCAGGTTTTATTCTGAATGAGCGCCATAAGTTATGCAGCATGGAGCCCTCTTCTCCTTGAATGGGCAGTAGACATTTATCTGTCCAATCAGGAAATTAATGACAGTGCAGACCTGGTTTGTAGTCAGCCAACAGGCATATGGATGCCACCTAGGGCATTGAAATTATGCAATTTTGCAGCTGCAGCATTTTAGGCATAAATATGGATTTGCCATACTTGCTAGACAATCTATCATCTATTTTATTTGAGATTTTAACAAAATTGTTTCTTGCTCACACAGATCTAAAGTGACTAAATCTACTGTCACTCGTTTTGCTGCGCAGTGGCAGGCTCTATTCAAAAACTAACTAGTAACCTCTCCATTGCTGATTACTGTATCTAAGTGTTAATATGATAACGCGATAAAAACTCTGCCCAGACAGTGTCAACTTACATAAAAATTTAATACAGTTAAATAATACTGCCACAAAAGGGGCAAAATAATTTTCCTTTTCTTGCTGCATAATGTGTGATTTGCTAGAAAATGTGGTCCTTAATGATAGCTCCTAGAGGCCAGACCCTCCCCGTTCAACTACAAAGGGTATGAAGCCAGACAGCATGGATCTTGGTGACATTTTGGAAAGGGAAAAGTTCTCATCCCACAAAGGAAGAGAGTAGACTGGGGAGAAAGGGGGGCTAGGGGTGGAATAACCAGTTATAAAGTGAATGGGTGAAGGGTCAACATGTTTTCAATTGGGGAAAAAAATACCCCACAGCTTTAACAGAACTAAAAATACTATCAGTCCAATGTACGGACTTGTACACATGCTAGAATATCTTGCGACTGCAACAAAAAGCTGTGTTGGTTGAGACATTATGTAACCGGTTAGAATCCTTAAAGAGGAGAACAGGGCAGACAAAACAGAAACATGCACCTGTAAGTGGGAAACTGGGTTTAAACAAGGGCAAGAGGTCTCCTTCAAGAAGAGGAAAGGTAGAGAAGGTAGCTCCAAGACCAAGCGTTAGCCAAGTGACGAATACCACTGAGTTGGTAATCGGGGAATGGTCCAACGGCCATGCTTGGGTGAGGGATGTCACAACTTGGCCCAGGGCAGAGGAAAGAGCTTTGACAAAAGAAGATGCCCAGGGACTGCGCAGACGTTCCTGGATGAGACTATGGGCAGAAGTACTGAAGGCTTGGGAGCACCACGGGGAAGATAGGGCTGAGGATACAGGGGAGCAGGAAACACGACCAACAGAGAATGGAGCAGACCCCCAAGGAAGCAACAGATGAGGAAGAGGACACACACACACTCGGAAGTGTAGGAGTGACTTGACTATAGCAGCTGAAGTTCCCCTCTTCTGAAACTTATACCTCAAGAGTAAGGGGGCTTTTACTGCACCTCCCTGGGCCTGTTCCCCTCTGGTTTACTAACTAGCTATTTTACAGGAGAGCGTAAGCAGTCTTGTCCTTACACAGCCCCCCACCTCTACCTTAGGAGGGAGGTGGAGAGACACTGCACCCTCGTATACCGGACACTCTACACCATTCAAATTAGATTAACAGAAAGGGACATAACAGTTGGTTTTAAGTTCAGTTTAATTCATTACACGTGTTGGCCTCTACAATTCCACTAGATTACATTATAGTTATGAAGCATTTCCCCTACACCTAGGGACAGCACTTACTAAGCAGTGGGGATTCAATTTGTTGGTGAAAATTATGCCCTGCAACTGACATATATTGGACAGGAAACTTAGTAAGCATGAACCATCTTAACAATGTATAATACAACGTGTTAGTACGGTTAAGACTGAAGTCTCGGTCCCACTTCCCACCTTTATGCTCAGTAAGGATGTTATACTTTCTTCCATCTGACTATGGGAGTCCCAGTTAAGCATGTACGCCTCTGTAGGCTGAAATTGTAATATGCTGATCATGATGTGTGTATTGAGACAACTGCTTTCATGACCAATTGTTGTATATTAGAAATGCCAATACAAATACATAAAAAGAAGAGGGAGTAGCCTCACAATGCAGGGCTAGCATGCTGCTTTGTGGCATCTAGTCATGTGGAGTGGCATCTACACTGCCAGCACAGCATCTTGCAACACTATTTTAGTGTGCAAGCTCATAAATTGTATAACTTGCTCCTGAAGTTTGTTTTACAATTTAAAGTAATTTTGGTTCTTCATCTGTAATACTTCAAAAAATCATCTTGCAGCATTTGGTCTTGCAATCTTTGACTGCACCATTTGCCATACATCATTTTTCACAACTGAAGAAACAGATATAGCTTGATTTGATTGTCGAGTTAAAGGTTCTTAACAAAAAAGCATTTTACATGCCGCAAAACACAATTTTCCAGACTGATAAGAGAGTACGTCTTGCCAGTCTGTCACTCTGAACTCTAACCCTAGCTTTAGATCCAGTGTGTGTAAACAGAATGCAGGTATTACCTAGCCAAAGTCTATGTAGTGTCATGTGTCACATTAAGGTATACTTTCCATCCTTTGCTATAAAATCATCTCTCTTACAGGACCACTCTGAAGTGCTGATGCTTGGATTCAGAGATGAGCCAGTTAGCATAGGACATTATTGTGAAAATAAAGACAGCTTCTGTTACAGAAAGAAACAGAAAGAAACATACCCATGCCATCTAAAGTTGTGGCCTTCTGATGAGGCATAAGCATGGCAGCAAACTCCTGCAGTTGATTTCCTCTAATTATTCTGTCTAGGTACATCTTCTCCAGGATCCCATAGGCCGCCAACTGCTGGCATCTCTCATCCTTGAATAACGTGGCAAGCATACGAGAGCGCTGCTGTCCTAGGGGAAATAAAAGTTTCAGCAGAAACCTTAAAACATATTGCTTCTGCATCATCAATCTTGTTGCGCAACTGGCAAATGTTTAGTTGTAGGTCAGTTTTTCAACAGACAGTTCTCCAAAATGCTTAACATAACAAGAAAAATTACAATTACATTGTGTGTGAAAAAAGGTCAATCCTAGGAAGATATGAATCTTCAGCATACTTTCTTTGTTTAGAATACTCCAACTGGCTGAAAGTTTGCCACAATACTTTAAAAAATGATAATCAAACCAGTGGTTGAAGCTCACACCACCAAGTACTGTACACAAGCGGTGAACTCACTTCTAAATTGGATATGCGAGGCAAGCGGATACTACAAGTCTACTTGAAGAAACCAGAAACCTCTGATGTTTGCCATTCTGAAAAGGCCGAGTTGTTGCCCTCACACTAGGGAAATAATGGGTATAAAGAAGTTCGCATGCAAGTAGATCTGGGAGAACCTTATACCAGTAATGTGCAAACACGACTGCAGACATTTTGGTTACAGATGAATCTACCTCAAGTTTATATTTGCTGATTATTGAAAGATTTTAAGGGGTATGGGGGGCGAGAAGGGTGTCTCCTTATATGAAAGTTCTGTAGAATAGAATCTAGCCCATGCTAGTGGTTGAGGAGCGAGTGGCTACTGACATGGCATTGATACCTTTCTTTTAAGAGAAATCATGGGAACCTTAAACATCCATAAAGCCAATAAGGCATCTGGAAAGGATTTTGTGCTGGTCAATTTTTTGAAATCAGACACCAAAATGTGTAGTCCTAAACTCATTTTTCTGCTAACCCCTCAACCAAAGCAATCCCTCAATCTCTAGAGGGTGGTTGTAGGAAAGTGGATTAATATTTGGGGTGGAAAAGAGCCCCCCTCAAAGGATAAGGCCAGCACCTGCTAGATGTCACACTAAATAAATTAAATAAACCTATTCTTAATCCTGGGTAATGTGACACAAACAGTTAGGCTTAATCACAGGCAACATGTTAAGTATTTAAGCAGTCCACACACAGCAGAAATAGTCACATAAAATATAATAAAATTCAACAACTCAATCAATCAATCAAAGCATTTATATAGCGCACTACTCACCCGGAGGGTCTCAAGGCGCTAGGGGAGGGGGGTCCGCTACTGCTCGAACAGCCAGGTCTTGAGCTGCTTCCTGAAGGCAAGGTGGTCCTGGGTCAGGCGGAGGTGGGTCGGGAGGGAGTTCCAAGTCTTGGCGGCCAGGTAGGAGAAGGACCTTCCTCCTGTGGTGGCTCTTCGGATGCGGGGGACGGAGGCGAGGGCGTGGCCGGTCGATCGAAGCTGGCCTGTGGGGGCGTAGAAATTGAGGCGGCTGTTGAGGTATCCTGGGCCTTGGTTGTGTAGGGCTTTGTGTGCGTGGGTGAGGAGACGGAAGGTGATTCTCTTGTTGACCGGGTGCCAGTGCAGATCTCTCAGGTGTCCGGAGATGTGGCTGCGTCGGGGGATGTCCAGGATGAGTCGTGCAGCGGCGTTCTGAATCCGCTGGAGTCTCTTCTGGAGTTTGGCGGTGGTTCCGGCGTAGAGGGAGTTGCCGTAGTCCAGACGGCTGGTGACGAGGGCCTGGGTGACCGTCTTCCTGGTCTCGGTGGGGATCCACCGGAAGATCTTACGTAGCATGCGCAGGATGTTGAAGCACGACGGGGAGACGGCGTTGACTTGTCTGGTCATGGAGAGGGAGGAGTCCAGGATGAAGCCCAGGTTGCGTGCGTGGTCTGTTGGTTTGGGTGCGTTGCCCAGGGCGGGGGCCACCAGAAGTCGTCCCAGGCGGAGGGTGAAGATCCCAGGATGAGGACTTCCGTCTTGTCCGAATTCAGTTTCAGGCGGCTGTTCATCATCCACTTGGCTACGTCGGTCATCCCTTCGTGTAGGTTGGCTCTGGCGGTGGCGGGGTCGTTGGTGAGGGAGAGGATCAGCTGGGTGTCGTCGGCGTAGGAGATGATGTTGAGGTTGTGTTGGCGTGCGATGGCTGCGAGGGGGCTCATGTAGACGTTGAAGAGGGTTGGGCTGAGCGAGGAGCTTTGGGGAACGCCGCAGATGACTTCGGTGGCTTCTGATCTGAACGGGGGGAGGCGGACTGTGTCCTTCCGGCGAGGAACGAGATGATCCATTCCAGTGCCTTCTCCTGGATTCCGACGTTGCGGAGGCGCCGCACTAGGGTACGGTGGCAGACAGTGTCGAAGGCCGCGGAGAGGTCTAGGAGGATGAGGGCCGCTGTTTCTCCGTTGTCGAGCAGGGCTCGGATGTCATCGGTGGCTGCGATCAGGGCGGTCTCGGTGCTGTGGTTGGCCCGGAAGCCAGACTGCGAGAGGTGGAGGGATCCGTTCGTCTCGAGGAAGGCGGCCAGCTGCTTGTTGACGGTCTTCTCGATGACTTTTGCAGGAAACGGGAGCAGCGAGATGGGGCGGTAGTTCTTGAGGTCGGTGGGGTCGGCTGATGGCTTCTTTAGTAGAGCGCTGAGTTCGGCGTGCTTCCAGCTCTCCGGGAAGGTAGTGGTGTTGAAGGAGGTGTTGATGATGTCCCGCAGGTGGGGTGCGATGACAGCGTCGGCCTTGTTGAAGACGTGGTGAGGGCAGGGGTCGGTCGGAGATCCGGAGTGGATGGAGTTCATCGTGCGGATGGTGTCTTCGGTGCTGATCGGGGTCCAGGCGTGGAGGGTGGTGGTGGGGGGCGGTGGTTCAGTCGTGGTGTGCGTCGGTTGAGTGCTGAAGCTGTTGTGTATGTCCGCGATCTTGTTGTGGAAGTAGGAGGCGAGGGAGTAGCAGAGGTCTTGCGAAGGGGTGATGTCGTTGTTTCCGGCGTTGGGGTTGGAGAGCTCTTTAACGATGTTGAAGAGTTCCTTGCTGTTGTGTGCGTTGTTGCCCAGTCGTTCCTTGAATGCAGTTTTCTTGGTGGCGTGGATCAGTTGGTGGTGTTTTCGGGTGGCGAGCTTGAGGGCAGTCATGTTGTTCGGTGTTGGGTCTCTGCGCCAGGCTTTCTCGAGTGCTCGGCAGTAATTCTTGGAGCTCTTGAGCTCGTCGGTGAACCATGGGGCTTTCTTGCTGCCGGGTCTGCTAGGCGGGATCTTCAGAGGGGCGAGGTCGTCTGCGCAGTTGCTGATCCACTTCGTGAGGTTGGTGGCCGCCTGGCTTGGGTTAGTTGCGCTGGTGGGAGGGTTCATGCTCAGGGAGTTCGCGAGCTGGTCGGCTGTAATCTTGTTCCAGCTTCTGCGTGCCACCTGTTGGTGGTGGTGGATCGTGGTCCTTCTGAAGCTGAAGTGGATGCAGCTGTGGTCCGTCCAGTGGAGTCCGGTGGCGTGGCTGAAGGTGATGTCCTTGCTGGATGAGAACACGGGGTCGAGTGTGTGTCCGGTGTAGTGGGTGGGGGTGGTCACCAGCTGCTTGAGACCGAGGTTGGCGAGGTTGTCCAGCAGGGTGGTGGTGTTGCGGTCGTTGTTGTTCTCCAGGTGGAAGTTGAGGTCCCCGAGGAGGATGTAGTCAGTGGAGAGGAGGGCGTGCGGGCTGATGAAGTCGGCAATGTCTTCGCTGAATTGTGTGCGTGGTCCTGGGGGTCTGTAGATGAGGGTGCCTCTGAGGGTGGTCTTGGGGTTGATGTGGATCTGGAAGTGCAGGTGTTTGGCGGGTGCGAGGGTGTCGTCGGTGTTGGTCGTGATGCGGATGGTGTTCCTGTGGATGATGGCGATGCCTCCTCCAGTTCTAATTTTAGAACAATGAGAACAAAATGATTAAAGCAAGACCAAAATGGCAAGTATCCAGTAAAGGGAAACAAATATAATTTTTCAAAGATTTAAGTGACAATTGAGGTAGACCGGGACCTTGGTGTGATTTAAAGCCAACCACAATGGAGCCCTGGTTGGATAAAACAACTGCACGTCTTGGTGAAAGTCGGGGAGTGAAAAGTACAGAACCGGTTTTAAGTCTCAAAGCAGATAGGGACTTTTTAGAAGAAAAATCTTCCTTAAAGGGTCCGCCACAAAAATTGTAGCCACCACCATTGAACCAAAGGCCAGATACTTTAAGCAAAGAAGCTTTAGATATTTCTCACAGAATGGGGACTTGGTCAGTTTTTCCGAGGTGATGAGAGCTTTGTACAGGACGAAGCTGAAATTCAATGAGAAGCAGTGGAACTGTAGGTCAGATATTTTCAAACATCTGAATCTCTGGAGGAACAGTGGTGTAAAGTTCCCAAACAACCACACGAGTACACTTCTAAAGCCCCCATGACCTCACTGAAACGTACTTAAAGACTCAGGCAACGGCTAACAGCAAAGTCTAGGATAGGTCCTGTTGCCACTAATCAATTGGAAACTTCCTGGAAAAGGGCTCATTGCAGCTTGCTGTGCCCCAGTAGCCACATTGGAGGGTCAGTCAATCGACTCTTGGAGTCCACATCTTTGCCCTGAGGTACAAGAGGGGGCAGTTTTAGTCTTTCAGTGCTCCTCTCAGGTCACAGGCAGCAGGTCCAGTCCTCTTCTGATCTTCTGCAGGTCCAGTAAGTGTTGTGTGGATGGTGCCTGGAAATGCCACATTTATACAGATTCCAGCTAGTGAGTAGAGGTGACTCCATGGCACTCCCTAATCAATGGGGAAAAATTCCACGAGGGAACACTACCCACTTTTTCAGCATTTCCTGTTTGTCCTGCTGCAAATAGTCCCAAGGCGCCCCTCACTTTGAAAATACAAGATGTGGGAACCTTCCACCCTGGTGCACATCCTGTGTGCCCACCCACAGGCGTGGCCTGGATAATGAGGATACCCCTCTGCCCTGTGGTCACTCAAAACCGGCTCTGCGGGTTGTTACCCACTCTCCCCATGGGGTTTGGTGCCTGCCTGACTAGGGACGGGCCATAAGTTGGGGCCTTTCCAGGAGTCATCTAACATTTGCTTGCAACAAGGAAGGGCTATTTAAAGTAAATTAAGCTGCTAGTCCCATCCGTCTGCGCCTATCCGCGCCAAGATTGCGCCTTGCGCCAGAAATGCTGCCTCTCCTCTGCCAGATCGGGTGGGATGGATTAGATATACTAGAAAGGAACTGTTAGACCTTCGGGTGGTAACAGCTCCTTGCCTTCATACTATGGACCATGAATTCCTATTAAAAAAACTATGCACTTTATGAAGTGCCGATGTGAAGTAGACTAGATTTGGGAATATTCCCATTAGCAATGATTCATTAATGTCTCTTTCTAAAGAGCACATAGCACAGGGTTTTCTCATTAATGCAAGATCCATTATTAAGAACAAACTGGCCTTCAGAGACTTTGCCTCATTAAGAAAGCCTTACTGGGTCTTCATTACGGAGATATGGGCCACGGACTCTTCAGGTCCTGACCTTGTGGATGGAATCCCGTCCGGCTACCGCCTTGTTAGGCTGGATAGGGTTGGCAGGCGGGGTTGGCCATTCTCCACAGAGAGACCTTGGTCTGCCGTACTCAGCTCTTGACCGCACCAGCCCTTTACTTTTCAATTAATTTACATCCGACAAAGTTTTTCTGGTGTCTTATGCGATCGACAACAGGGCTGTTTAAAGCCAGAACTTCCGCAGCCTTCTAGAACCCTACCTGGAAAGATCTAATCTCTCTTGGGTGATTTTAATTTCCAATTAGATAACACACTATGTAACACTCAAATCCCTCTGGACACCTTGAGCGGCTGTGGCTTCACACAGCTGGTAAGAAGTCCCAGCCATCTGGCGGGGCATATCCTAGATGGTATTTTTGCTAATGACACTCGAATCTTCATGGGAGTCTGATCATTATGCCATCCCTTTTGACCTACGCAGTTTGACATCACGAAGTGGTATTGCTGCAAAGAGTAACTGGGAGGAAAGGATAAACCTTAGTCTCATTAGCAAAGAGGCACTCATCAACCTCTTGCACTTTCAGCCCTCTGGGCACCAGGATGCGAATCGGGCAGCAACCGAACTATCTAAACAACTGACAGTAGCAATAAACATCCTGGCGCCAGTGCGTAAGCATTACTCCGCTAGAAGAAAGCCCTCATCTCCCTGGTTTTCTGAGAGACTCAGAAAGATGAGACAGGTGTGCCGCAGACAGGAAGGGAGGGCCATCAGGTAGGGAATTGCACAAACAGTGCCTGAAGAATTATAAAGCGGACTCAAAGATTACAGTCAATGAAATCCTCTAGGGATCTTTTTAATATCATTAACTCTCTGACTCCCCCCCCCCCCCCTCAGTCACTGACCCTTCAGAGTTTTCTCAGGAGTTCTGTGATAAAATATTCGACTTCTTTCGTACCAAAATCATGGATATTTACTCCTTGCTCGAAGCCTCCAACGTGGGGTTACCTGCTAAGTCTATCTCTTTTCTTAACCAAGAGGTGGTTTTGAAGGACTCCCTAGGCTACTCACTTTTCCTTGTTTATCGCCTGACGTTACTGATCGGCTTCTAGAAGGAATTAAATTGGGTTCTCCACTGGATACCTGCCCCCTTAAGGTGAAATTGGTCGCAAACCCATTGTTCCTCACCTAACTGTGGCATTAAACATTGCTATTTCAGAGGGACAGTACCCCACCTTGTGGTAAAGCCACTTTTAAAGAAGCCTTCTTTTGAACCCTCAGAACTGAAAAACTATCGTCCAATCTCATTGCTTCCTGTTCCAGCTAAAATCTTGGAAACCTATCTAAACTCCCATCTTAGTGCCTACCTGAAGGAGCACCAACTTCTCGATAGCTCACAACATGGCTTTAGAAGGCATCACAGTACAGAAACTGCCCTAACTGTGGTATTTAACAACATCCGTACTCAAGTGGACAGAGGGCACACCACGCTGCTCACCGCAGCTTTTGATACCCTGTCTCCTCTGAGACTGGTTGAGCGTCGCAGAGATCGGGATCGGGGGCTCTGCTTTGGGGCTACTGGCCTCCTTCCTTAGTGACCGGGTTTAGACTGTGAAATTTTCAAATTCTACTCGGCCTTTAACTCCATGTCTTAGGGGGTTCCTCAGTGCTTGTCCCAGAGTTCTACATATTTCAATATTTATGTGGCCCCGCTTGCTAAAGTGGTGAGGTCTATTGGGATGGAGGTGTTGTCCTAAGCGGACGAGACCCAAATCATGGTGTCCATCACTCATACTATCAAAGACTCGGCCCATAACTTCAGGAATTGTATGCAGGCAGTATCATCCTGGAGGATGGCCCATTTCCTGAAATTGAATGGGGAGAAGACAGAGGTCTTGATTTTCGGCAGCAAACTGGACATTTGTTCCAGCAACTGGTAGCCGGACTCACTTAGCGCCTGTCCCTGCCCGGTATCCCATGGGAAAAATCTAGGGATCTTAGTGTACACTTCACTTTCCTCGAGCAGGCAGGTCAATAGGACAGTGTCCACCTGTTTTGGGATTATTAGAATCCTCAGAAAAATCTCCTATTTTCTTTCATTTGACTCACGTAAACAGGCTGTTATTGCCCTGATAAAGTTCAGACTGGACTATTGTAAAATAGTCTTCCAAAACTTCACTCAGTTTCGACCTATCTCAGGACATTACACTGGCTTCTTTTGGACCATAGGATCCTCTTCAAGACGCTCTGCCTAACTCATAATGCCTTTTATGGCACAGGTCCTGAGGGTATCAAGGCAATACTTCAGCACTACGTTCCAACTAGACAGCTTCAGTCTGGACATAGGACCTGTCCATAGTACCTAGATTTAACAAGGTTCGATGGGGAGGTAGAGCCTTTTCGACTGTTGCTGCCAAGTTGTGGAACTCCCTTCGGAAGAGTTTCGGGTCAGGTGTCACACTCGCTCTTCCGTAAAGCCTTGAAAACCTGGCTTTTTTCGCAGATCTCAGTATAAGCATGCCGGCTCATCTGCCCACTAGTTCCGTAATACGCCTTGACGCCCTTGGGCTAAGTTTTAGCGCTTTATACATTTTATATTCATTCATTCAAATTGTGTAATCCTAGGCAAGTATTTTATTTTACAGAGCCACCTTTTCTTCATTATCACATTTGTGAGCATCTTCAAATATGGGAGTTCAGCATTTCTATTTTGTTTGATTTAAAACACTAAACATTTGCGTCATGTATAATAAGAATCTAGCTCACATGTAGGATACACATCACCCTAGCCTTGCCTCTTAGTTCACTATTAGCATGGTCATCAGGACAGGAATATTTTTCAATTCATTTCTAGGCCGCACATTTTCCATTGAAATGGCCATAAACCTTCCCACTAATGTAGTTTTACAGATAAAACTATATAGCGTATAAACAATCTGGAAATTGGTTTTAAGCTAAAACATTGGTCATTTGCACATCACCAAATAAAATGTTCTGATTTGTCTTTAGCCTATTAAAATCTTTTTCATGACACAGAATTACAAACAAATTGCTCCATACCTACTGAAATATATAAACAATTTAGTTACCTTTGGTAATGCTTTCTGGTGGATAAGGGATCTGCCTGTGGATTCCTTACCTTTTGAATCATCCCAATGCGGAGCATTCCACGTAATCTCTTATCCTTAGCTCTCACTTCGACGAGGAAGTCAGTGGAACGGCTACGCAAATGACTCCGGATGATGTCAGCCGTAAGAGGACCTCGTGGGCGGGCTGATGTCAGTGACACCCATTTTTCCCGTACCATTGAGGCGAAACTGGTGAACTAACAACACTTTCAATAATATACACAGTATACAAAATACAACGAGGTAAGGAAATGCCACACTTTAGATATTTCCCAAATCCAAATAACCTAATGATTTAAGCAGGAAACCACATAAAATATATGTATGAAAGATAATACGATCTCTAAATTTCCGGTATAAGCAGACAGGCAACGGGGGAGGTGGGTGAGTCAATGAGGAATCCACAGGCAGATACTGTAACCATCAGAAAAAGCGTTACTGAAGGTAAGTAACTTGATCTTCTGATGGATACATCTGCCTGTGGGTTCCTCACTTTTTGAACTGAATCCACATGCAGTCCCATACTCTGAGGAGGGTGCCACAGAAAGAGAAAATAATGGCCATCCTTCCTTACTTCTGAATACAAGCAATAATGCTTCACAAAAGTGTGGAGGGAGGCCCAAGTTACCGCTTTGCCAATGTCGACCACAGGGACACCTCTAGCCAAAGCCCAAGAGGAAGATTTAGCTCTGTTAGAATAAGATGAATACCTTCAGGAGGCTCCTTCTTGGCCATGGCGTAGCAAATATTGATGCACAGGATTATCTACCTGGACAGCGTTCTTTTGTGGACAGCTCTGCCCTTCATCTTGCCCGCATATCCTATGAAAAATTGATCATCCAACCTGAAGTCTTTGGTTCTACGCAAGTAGAATCTAACTGCTCTCTTGGGGTCCAAAAAACTAAGTCTCCCCTCCTCCTTAGATGGATGAGTGGGAGGGTAGAAAATAGGCAAAGTAATGGAGTGCCCGAAGTGGAATGGAGTGATCACCTTAGGCAGGAAAGCAGCTCTGGTCCCAAGAAGCATCTTATCCGCATCGAAATATGTAAAAGGAGGCTTGGAACTAAGAGCCTGCAATTCACTCATCCTCCTAGCTGAAGTGATTGCCACTAAAAATATAGTCTTAAAGGAATATGCTACTTACCAGTATGCATCTGTTCTTGGCATGTAGGGCTGCTGACATTCATATCTGTGCATAGATCGCCGCCTAGTGTTGGGTCCGGATGATTGCACTTTGTTGTCTTGGAAGAGTCTTCGAAGTATCACGAGATAGGTGACTCCTCCCCTGGACTACAGTGCGCATGGGCATCTTCTCCATCCTCAGATTGTTTTTCGCCATTGTGGCAGAGATGGAGATAGTAAAGTAAGAGATGGCCATGCCAGAGATAATGCTGCAGCTGCGACAGGCACCGGGGAGGAGGGCGGGCGATATGAATGTCAGCAGCCCTACATGCCAAGAACAGATGCATACTGGTAAGTAGCATATTCCGTTCGAGGCATGTGGGCTGCTGAATTCATATCTGTGCATAGACTGTATAGAACTATCTCCTCTAGCGGTGGTTACCTGTGCCAGCTGCAGCAGTTTGTAAAAGAGTTTTGAGGACAGCCTGGCCTACAGAAGCTTGCTGTTTTGCTTGCACGTCTACACAGTAGTGTTTTGTGAAAGTGTGTATGGTGGTCCATGTGGCTGCCTTACAGATGTCTTCAAGAGCAATATTTCCTAGGAAAGCAATGGATGCCCCCATTTTCCTTGTAGAGTGTGCTCTTGGGGGGACGGTTAAAGTGCGTTTTGCTTTTTGATAACATATTTGAATGCATTTAACTATTCATCTGGAAATTCCTGACTTTGAAATAGGATTTCCTTTGTGTTGTGGTGCAAATCAACAAATAGTTGTTTTGTCTTTCTAAATGATTTAGTTC
The DNA here is from genome assembly GCF_964261635.1 of Lissotriton helveticus. Taxonomy (NCBI): domain Eukaryota; kingdom Metazoa; phylum Chordata; class Amphibia; order Caudata; family Salamandridae; genus Lissotriton; species Lissotriton helveticus. Next base: position 1,245,057,999 of record NC_136059.1, on the reverse strand, counting down.
TGTCCACATAATAAAGCAGAGCTCTTTTTACATCCAGTGTGTGTAGGGCTCTCTCAGCTACTGACTGTGGATTTTGAAAGAGTACTGGCTGTTCAATTGACTGATTGATATGGAAATTGGATACAACTTTAGGCATGAATTTAGGGTTGGTTCAAGGAACCACCCTGTTGGCATGTATTTGCATTAAAGGTTCTTGAATTGTTAGTGCTTGTAATTCGCTCACTCTTCCGAGTGAGGTAATGGCAACTAAGAATGCAACCTTCCACGTTAAGAATTGTAGTTCGCATGAGTGTAGCGGTTCGAAAGGAGGTCCCATGTGTCTGATTTCTCCATGGTTCTGAGTTAGAAGATGGGGAGCAAGGCACAGTCTTTGATGAGGAACTACTGAAAGTTCTAGGAACGTTGTGTACCACGGTTGTCTCGCCCATGTGGGAGCAACTAGGATTAGCGTGAGTGACTGTTGCCGCAGTTTGCGTGCCACCAACGGGATCAGTGGTGCTGGGGGAAAAGCGTACGGAAATCTGCCTGACCAGTTCATCCATATCGCATTGTCCTGTGACAACAGATGTGGGAACCTGGCGGCAAAGTACTGGCATTTGGAGTTTTCTTTTGTGGCAAACAGGTCTACCTCTGGGTGACCCCAATTTTCGAAGAATGGCTGGAGAACTTGGGGGTGAATCTCCCATTCGTGTAGTTGTTGGCTGTGCCTCCTGAGCAGGTCGGCAATCTGATTGTCCTTCCCTGGAAGGTGTTCTGCTGGGAGAAAAATGTTTTTGGGAATCACCCACTTCCATATGCTTTGTGCCAGATGGGACAGCTGTGGAGAGTGCGTTCCTCCCTGTTTCTGGATATAGTACATTGCGGTCATGTTGTCAGTCCGGATCAACAACGTCTTGCTGTACAAGTATTTCTGAAATGCTTTCAGGGCTAGGAATATCTCTAGCAGCTCTAGTTGGTTGAATGCAGCTTTTTCTGTTTGTTTGTCCAGAGCCCTTGTACAGTGTATTGAAGGAGATGGGCTCCCCAGCCTGTCAGTGATGCGTCCGCTGTTAGTACTAGTTGTGGAACCGGCTCTTGGAACAGTCGCCCCTTGGAAAGGTTTTGTGGGTTCCACCACTGCAGAGAGTTGTGAGCGTGACTGTCTACCAACACTAGTTCTTTTAGTTGTCCTCGAGCTTGGTTCCATTGCCGTGCTAGGCATTCTTGTAATGGGCGCATTTGGAGTCTGGCATGGGGGACAATGAATATGCAGGAGGCCATCATGCCTATGAGCTGCATAAAGATTCGAGCTGGTAGAGAGTGTTGTGGCAGGAATTTGCGAATGAGTATCTGCATGCTGGCTATCCTTGCTGAGTTTGGATATGCCCTTGCCACTGAGGTATTTATAGTGGCTCCCAAGTATTGCTGTGTGTGGGATGGTTGCAGATGCGATTTTGGGTAGTTGATTGAAAACCCTAGGCTGTGTAGCAACTGAAGTGTTTGAGACGTGTGTTTTGCACATTGTTGGTACGATTTTGCTTGTATTAGCCAATCGTCCAGATAAGGGTACACATGGATATGTTGCCTTCTGAGATGTGCTGCAACTGTCGCTAAGCATTTTGTAAACACTCTTGGAGCCGTGTTAACCCCGAAGGGCAAAACCTTGAATTGGTAGTGTTGACCTTCTATTGTGAACCCGAGATATTTTCTGTGGGCTGGATGGATGGGTATGTGAAAGTACGCATCTTTGAGGTCTAGTGTTGCTAGGAAATCTCCTTGTTGTAGCAACAGGAGCACTTGCTGTAGTGTGATCATATGGAAGTGCTCCGATAGTATATATTGATTTAGGGGCCTGAGGTCCAATATTGGTCTGAGGGAACCGTCCTTCTTGGGAATAAGGAAGTATGGGGAGTATACTCCTGTCCCTTGCTGGTGGAAAGGGACTTGCTCTATGGCCCCCTTTTCCAGCATGCAATTCACCTCTTGTTGGAGCAGGGTGATGTGCTCCGTGGACATAGGACGATGTCTAGGTGTTATGTTTGGTGGTGTAGAAGTCCGTTCTAGGCAATAACCAAACTGAATAATTTCTCTCACCCACCTGTCTGTGGTAATTGCGTGCCAGACAGGTAGGAACTGTTGGAGTCTGCCTCCGACCGGTGTTAGGTGGTCTGGAGGTAGCGTGATGAAGTCACTGTTTTGTGGCAGTGGAGGATCTGGTGTTATTGCCTTCACGTCCTCTTCCCTTATTATTGTTGCCCCTATAACCTCCTCTGTTTGTGTTCTTGTTGAAGAAACCTTGTGTGTTACTTTTGTATGAGGCAGATGTTTGCGAGGTATTTCTTCGTGTAGTTGCTCTGTATGAGGAGCGTCGAAAGGAGCCTCTATGTTGCTGAAATTGCAATGCCCCCATTGATTTTGCGGTTTCTGTGTCTTTTTTCATTTTATCCAAAATGGTGTCGACAGCAGGCCCAAATAGAAAGTCCTGATTGACTGGTTGGTTAAGAATGGTGGACTGCACCTCATTCTTAAAACCGGAAATACGCAGCCATGCATGGTTGCGTAGTAAGACGCTACTGTTAATTGATCTAGCTGCGGTGTCTGCTGCGTCAAGCGCGCATTTGAAGGAGGCGTTTGTTATGAATTTTCCCGCTTGTATGAGGTCATCGGCTTGTGCTTTAAAAGGCTCAGGTAGGTGTTGCATTAGGCTCTCTAGCTGATGAAATGAAATGATTACGCACTTGTATAGCGCACGACTACCCGTAGGCATCTCGGCGCTTGTACGAATACCGCCGAGGAACCCTTCCTGGCCTTTCCCTGTGAGGAGCCCACTCTTGGGCACCCCCAAGGTGAAGTCAGGCATCCTCAGCGTTGTTGGGGCCGTTGTAGGGATTAAGCAAGCTATTGCCCAGAGGTGCAGAGTGGGACTCATGATTAGAATAGGCACCGAAGCGAGAATTATCAGGTCCGAGGAAATTGAGCCAGAGACCCGCCGAGGCGGGAATGGAACCCTGGTCCCAGCCAGACTACTGCATCAGGGTCTGCCGCTCTAACAATTGAGCCACACTTCTCTAATGCACACTCATATAACGAGCCAGTAGGGCTTGTGTATTAGCAATCCTCCATGAATTGGAGGCTTGTGCTGCTACCCTTTTGCCTGATGCCTCTAGTATTTTTGATTCTTTATCGGGGGAGGTGCTTCCCCTGTTGTTTGGGAGTTGGCCCTTTTACGTGCATTAGCCACTACCAGTGAGTCTAGTGGTAACTGCCCTCTGATGTAAGTAGGGTCTGTAGGAGCTGCCCTATACTTCTTTTCTATTCTGGGATTGATTACCCATGCCCTGGCTGTATCTTTAAACATGTCAGGTGCATGTTTTAGAACTCCCTTTAACATGGGGAGTGTTCTGACACTTTTTTCTGAAGTAGGGAAGGTGTCAAATAAGAAGTATTCTTCGACAGGGTCATTATGCATGTCTACGTTGTGGTATTGTGCTGCCCTGTCTATGAGTTGATTGAAGACTATGGTGTTATCAGTAGGTGATGGCTTAGTTGGATAAGAGGGTACATCAGGGATGGGATGGGTGTTGTAAGAGTCTGTTGGCTCTTCCCATGGTTCCTTTGTGGTTGAGGATCTTGTGGAAAATCATATTGAGGCTGTGGCTCGTCCCCCATGTTACCCTCATTGTCCAGGTGGTGAGAAGGAGAGTAAGTAGAGTAAGGAACAAAAGGTGTGGTAGGCATGATAGGCTGAAAAGGGATGAAGGGTCTAGAGGGAGAAGTCCCAAAGTCCTTTTTCTTTAATGGAATAGGGGAATGAGAGCCAGTGTCCAATGGCCTCTTCTTCCTGTGCAGGATGGTAACTTTACCAGTCTCTGGATTTATATATATATTTTTGCCTGGTCGTCTGATGGGTCTGAATGGAAGAGTTCTTCCTCTACAGTCCTGGGTTGAGTGTTAGACTTTTTTGGGTCGGTAACACCTTGTTTGTTGACGACTTTTGGTTTTTTCTTCGGCTCGGGCCCTTTTTTCAGGTCGGCGAGGGATTTGGGGTTGACCAGAACTTTCAGATCGACACGTTTTTTGTGCTCTGCAGGTTTTTTGGGTTGAGTGTCCTTTTCCGAGTCGATGTTCTTTTTTGGATCGACTGGTGTCTTCGGAGCACTTGCCTTTGGGTCAGCAGGTTTTTCCGGTTGTGCTATGGGCTTTGGTACGGCACCCTTTTTGTCGGCGACCTTTGCCGGGTCGACGGTTTTTGGAGCAGTAGGCTTATTCGGGTCGGCAACCTTCTTTGGTTCGGCGCCCTTCGGCTGCGTGTCCTTGTTCGGTTCGACTACCTTCTTGGGGGTCGACAGTTTTTGGCTGAGCAGCCTTTTGGGGTCGACAGTCTTCTTTGGCTCGACGCTTTTGGGCTGTACGGCCTTTTTCGGTTCGACGCCCTTCGGGTCGACGACCTTTTTTGGCTCTGGAACCTTCTTTGGAGTGATGGTACTTGGCCCGGGGGTCTCTGGAGGTTTTGGTTTTGGTTTCGGAGCCGAGCCAGATGGCGGGGCTGGCGAAACTTTTCTAGGATCTTGGCTAAGGCCTTTTGGCGATGCCTCGACCGGAGCCTTTGGTAACGGACTAATTGGTGTCGGGGGCAGAGTACTCACGATTTGCCCCGGTGGGATCTCGTCCTCTGAGTCAGAGTAGTCCTCGACGGTGACGATCTCTAGGTCAGAGTCTGGAGCTTCAGGTAGTTTCGGGTCATCATCGAAGATGTTGTCCGGTTCCGGTGCCTGTCGCTGCCTTTCTTGCCTGGCGGCCCGTCGGATCCGTATGGTTTTCTTCGACCGAAACTAGGCGCAGGCTGGGCAGGTTTCTTCACTATGGTCTGGGGAAAGGCACTTGTTGCATACTGAGTGTTTGTCAGTATGTGGGAACTTGGAGTGGCATTGTGGGCACCTTTTAAACGGGCTTCTTTCCATCGACGGTAGGATCACGTGGCGTCGAAAAGGCCCAACGGCTCGCGTCGACGACCGAGTCGAGATGGAAAGGTGGATCGAGTAGAGAGGTACCGAACGAGAACAATACCGTCGAAGTCGAAGGCCTTTTGGCCTTTAGAAAAGTTTTGTTTTCGATTCCGAAGTTGGAGAATAGGAGTTAGCATCCGAACCCAATGGCGGAAAAAAACAATCTGAGGATGGAGAAGATGCATATCCGCACTGTAGTCCAGGGGAGGAGTCACCTATCTTGTGATACTTCGAAGAATCTTCCAAGACAACAAAGTGCAATCATCTGGACCCAACACTAGGCGGCGATCTATGCACAGATATGAATTCAGCAGCCCACATGCCTCGAACTGTGTGTAACCTAACAAGGCAACTATGCAAAGGTTGAACGGGCGAACCCATCAAAAACAAAACTGGATTAAAATCCCACTGAGGCATAATAAAGGGAGTGGAAGGAAACCTATTAGTGAGACCCTTAATGAATCTCATAACAATAGCAGATTTAAACAGAGAGGGTTGGTCTGGCAAACAAAGAAACGGCGACAAGGAAGATAAGCAACCTTTACCAGTTGCCACAGTGCAACCCGGTTGCGCCAAGGAAAGAGAAAAACTAACAACAGCGGATGAATGTGATTTTAAGGGATCAATCGATTTCTTTCCTCACCATTTCACAAATTTAGCCCACCTGCCAGCATAGGCAGTTTTTTTTTTTGTATTTCTTTTTATTGAAACTTTTAACAACATAAGCAAAAAGAAATAATCAAGGCAGTACAAGCAATCGAATGGCGAAGCGTCCTGCGGGGAGGAAAGCATGCGATCATAATACAATCACTGACATTACAGGATGGGAGGGTTGAGGGATTCAGCGAGTCCAGAGACAATCGAAGCAACATGATAGCAGGAATGTCGGGCAAGGGGAGGGAGGATCCGCCACCAATTGTGTAAAGGGGGGCGTGCATATGTCTTCCCTGTAGGAGTTCCATTGACCCCAAATCTTACCCCATTTGCGGGGCTTGCCACGGGCCACATACACCGTCTTCTCCCTGAACATACACCAATCCATGTTCTCCTTCCATGCCAGAACTGTGGGTGGCCTCTGAGAGCCCCACAACTGGGCGATATCCCTCTTAGCGATCATATTGCCGAGGGTCACCCACTGAGTATGTGACAAATCATAGTCATTCGGCTCCCACACGTTCAACAAGCATCGTCTGGCTTCAGGCAACAACACAACACCCGTGACCTTTTCCATTACTGCATGCACTCGATTCCAGAAACGAACAACCACGGGCACTCCCAGAGTATGTGAAGAAAGGTGCCCGGAAGGCCACAACCACGACTGCACAGCCCTTCCGAAGCATAACCCATACTGACCAAGCGCGGACCGGTAACATAGATCCTGTGGAGAATCTTAAGCTGTACAAACCTAAGGCGGGCCGGAATCAGCATAGGCAGTTTTGGTGGAGTGTCTTCCGCCGATAAAATAACAACCACCACATCTGGTGGGAGAGAGAAAGAGCTACGGTTGCCCCGTTCAATCTCCAGGCATGAAGGTGCAGGCTCTGGAGGTGTGTGTGTAGAACCTGCCCCAGCGATTGTGAGAGGAGGTTTGCCCTGAGAGGGTGACGGAGTGGACGGTGCAAGGAGAGGCAAAGGAGAGGCAAAGGAGAGGCAAAGGAGAGGCAAAGGAGAGGCAAAGGAGAGGCAAAGGAGGACTGTGTACCAGACCCTTCGCAGCCAATCCGGGGCGTTCAAGATGACTTGGGCCTGGTCTTGGCAAATCTTCCTCAGAACTCTAGGAATCATGGGTATGGAGGGAAACACGTAAAGAAGCTGTGAACCCCAATCTAACTGAAATGCATCCCCCAACGCTGCCTGCGCCTGAAACTGGATACTGCAGAATGACGGGCAGTGTGCGTTCTTGTGAGTGGCAAACAGATCAAACCAAAGAAACCCCCCACATCCGGAAACTTTGAAGTACCACCTCCGGATGTTGATGCCACTCGTGATTGGCCGAATATTGCCGACTGGCCAGATGATTTGCGATTAGGTAAATTGCATGGTCCTGAAGCCAGGACCAATCGTAGAGCCTCTCTGCAGAGAAGATACAACCCTACTACTCCTGGTTTGTTGATATACCACATCGCTGTAGTGTTGTCTGTTAAGATCTAAACAGACTGATCACGAAGGGAAGGAAGAAAGGCATTGAGAGCCAAACGTATCGCCTGCAATTCCAAAAGATTGATGTTAAACAATTTTTCCTCCGGACACCAAAGACCTTTGACCTCCAGATCCCCCAGATGAGCTCGCCACCTTAGATTGGAGGCATCTGTTATCACTGTGGCCACCAGAGAAGGAGGGTGAAACGGCTTCCCTTGAGACAGGCTGCCTGGAACACTCCACCGTTGCAGTTCCGTAGCAGTGACTTTGGAGATTCTGGCCAATTCCTCGAGTTCTCAGTTGTGTTTAAGCAACTGCATGCGGAGGGATCACTGGAGGGCCCTCATATGCCAGCGTTATGACTGACCAACAAAATTCAGGAAGCAAACAGACCTAGCAGGCACAAGACCTTCAAGGTTGGAACAGATGTTTAATTCTGAAACCATGGAATCACAGCCTGGATGTCCTGAATCGTTTGTGGGGGCAGGTAAGGCACAACTCACTGTAGTGTCCAGTACTGCCCCGATGAACAGGTTGCGCATAGAGGGCACCAGGTGAGATTTTGGAACATTTATTGAAATTCCCAAGTTGAACAACAGCTGTGTTGTTACCAGCAAATGATACAACACTATCCCTGGCGACTTTGCTTTGAGGAGCCAGTCGTCCAGATAGGGAAACACAGGAATCTCTGATCTTCTGAGATGTTCTGCCACCACTTTTGTGAAAACTCGAAGTGCAGAAGTAAGGCCAAACTGAAGGACTGCAAACTGATAATGCAAAGTCCCCACCATAAAACAGAGATACTTCCAAAGCGACTTAAGAATGGGAATGCGAAAATACGCATCCTGTAAATAGATTTACACCATCCAGTCTTCCTTCCCCAGCGCATGAAGAACCTGTGACAGGGTCAATATTTTGAACTCCTCCTATCAGAGTTAAAAATTCAAAATCCTGAGGTCGAGAATCGGCCATAAACGACCATCGTTTTTGGGAATCAGGAAGTACCGGGAGTAGCACCTCTGACCCATTTCCTGCTCTGGAACTAAATGTATTGCACCCTTTTGAAGCAATGACAGTACTTCCTGCTGGAGAAGCATAATATGCTCTTCTGAACAAAGGCCTTAATGGGGAGAGAAAGGAGGGGGAACTCCCGGAAGGATAGGGCATACCCATTTTAAGAGATGTTTAAAAACTAGGGGTCTGTGGTAACAGACCTCCAGAGAGGTAGACAATAGGTCACCCGTCCTCCCACGGGAAAAGCATGCTTTAAGATGGCAGAGCTAGAGTGGCTTCCCTGCAACAACAGATGGAGAGGCACAGGAGGAGGAGAAGGAGACTTGCTGCGGGGCAGAAAAACGCTGGCAACCTCTGCGCCTTCCTCTAACAATTGTGAAGGAAATTTGTCTGCTCCCGTTATCGTCTCCCACAAAAGGACCGATTCTTAAAAAATCCTCGAAACCTGCGGAACTGTCTATAGCCCCGGGGTTGGGAATGAAGTTTGAAGGACCTTGCAGTTGCCCTTCTGTACTTAAAACATTGCAGCGCAGAGTCTGCCTTGGATCCAAACAATCGAGACCCATCAAAGGGCAAGTCCAAACAATGTAGCCTGTACATCTGGTGAAAAACCGGATTCTCCCCCCCCCCACAGCCCCCCTTAGCCAGGCATACCTTGTTGCTGCTACCGAAGACCCCACTGCCCATGATACAGAGTCTGCAATGTCCTGCCCAGATTTGATCATTTGACGAGCAGCCGCCTGAGCGTCCTTCAAAAGTTCAGAAAAATGCCCCTAGGTCTCGGTAGGCAACTTTGGGACAACCTCTTTCGCTGAAACCATGAAACATGAATGTAGCGTACTAAAAGACAAGTAACTTTTGTAAACTTCAAGGCCACAATACCAGAGGAGAAAACCTTCTTGGCCGATTGCTCCATCCTTTTAGATTCTCTATGAGCAGGCGTGGATGGAAACGACTCTGCTGACAATATATAAGAGCAAGAAGTCTGTACAACTAGATTCTCGGTAGAAGGATGTGGGGGACAAAAAAGCTGGAGCCACTTTATATATCCTAGCTATTGTTCGAGACTGCAACAGAGGACATTGGCTTCTACCAGATTTCTAAAATAGGCTCAGTCAAAGCTTAATTGAAAGGCAACAACGGCTCCGACGCAGCAGCTGAAGAATGGAGAAACTCAGTGAGTATGTTAGATTTCAGTTCAGCAGAGGGTAGCAGCAACTCCAATAAATCCTCAGCATTGTGACTTACCTCATGGTAGGTAATCCCCTCAGGAAGTGGTAAACCCTTAGGAGACACCAATTCCCACTCAGGGGAGGTATTCAAACCACTTACCTCTTACAGACCTCTAAAATCAGGGTCAAGTTCCAAAATCTTCCTTTCTTTAGCCTTCTCATGTTCTTACTGTTATTCCGCCTCTTTCAAAAGCCTCTGTGCCTCCCTAGAAGATATTATTCTCAGAATGTGCATTGGCAGCTCCAGTTACTTTGGAACCGGCGTTGCAGGAACATCCAAGGGCCCATGTAATGGAGCCAGCTGAGGATGAACCGGCACCGGATCAGATCCAGATGGCACAGGGGATGATCCATCCTAAGGGTCACGTCCCTCTTGCAAAGGCAACGGCAATAGGCATAAATTGCATGAAAGGTGCCTTTGGAAAATTAGGAGGAAAATCTCCCAGAGAATAAGCCAATGGACCCATGGGGCCCACAGGCACATCAGAAGGAGTCGCAGCCCTTTGAAAAATGCTAAACACAGCATTCAAGTAGTGCGTCTTATCTGAGCCCAGAGTCAGGAATACTGGATACGTCTAAACCGGATTAAAAGGGCTCTGGAGCCGTATGTGGAGGTACTAAAACTGGCTTTGGCTGTGGAGTCGGAGTTCTCAACGCCGGCCGTGGAGGTGGAGTCAGAGTCACAGGCCTTGGCACCGGTGGAGGAACAACAGATCACGGAGCTGGGGAGTAACAGCCCTTGGGCACTGAGAGGAGACACTCTCTGAGAGGGTGTCGGCAATACCTCATCTCTATGACGTCCTCTAGGACTCGAGGACACTGACTTCAGAGTCTCATCCTTCGAGGAATGACGCCGAGAACCATGGCACATCTTCTTTTTGTGCTACTTAGACGACCTGGACGTGAGAGGCGTTGGCCACTCCGACCGGGTCCGATCCCTTCTACAAACCCTCTTCTGCTTCTTGACTTTGGCCATGAATAACATGGCCTTCAGCTTAATCTGTTTGCATGATGAAAACGTCCCGACGTCGTGATCCAAAGACAAGAACCATAAACCATCTTCATGCCGGTCTGTGATGGACATCTGACTTCCGCATTCCCAGCACGGCTTGAATCCTGACTTCCTAGGAGGAGACGTCTTTAGAGGCTACAACGTCGCAAAACAGTATTGAAGAAATCGCCCAGAAATGGAGATGCTGGAAAAACGTATGAGTCGACGCTGTAAAAAAAAACAAAAAAAGGGAACTGACGTCAGCACGCCGATGAGATCTTTTTATGGCTCCGATGACGTCACACAGTGCCGTCGGGAGCCGTTCCATAGTGATGTCCTCATCGACATGGGAGAGCTAAGGAGAAAAAGTTCTGTGGAATCCAGCGCATTAGGATAATTCAAAAAGGGAGGAATCAACAGGCAGATGAAAACATTTGAATTTGAAATGTTTGTACAGTTCACTTACAAGCTATTACAATGTGTTAGAAACCAAACTGGCATTACAGCCTTTCAATCCACACTCTTTGTACAGCACAATTATCAGACAATCTACTTTACAAAATCTTCTAAGGCTGCAGTCAGAGAAAGAAAACTCATTGTAAGAAGAGAAACTGACTTTTTTCCCCACAAACTTTTTATTGGGATTTAGAATAAAAGGCGGCACAGTACAGTACATAATCTGCAGTAAATACATCACAGTAATCACCAGAGTAACAGTACTGGTAATTCTGGCACACTGGTCATTAGCGACCGCCATCATAAGAACAAGAAAGGAAACGCAAGAAAAAAATTGAAAGCCATAAAGTATCCACATTCAGCACGATTCCTGAGAGTAGACAGAGCACAAGAAAAGATCAAACATGCACCACCCGACCAGTCCCAACCACAAAAGAGCTCAATGGTATCTGCTACCATTGACCTAATCTGAGATATGAAGCGAGGTGTGTTCGGCAAAGAGAGGCCCATTCCCCTCTCCCAACAAAGATCCCACTCCAGAAAGGAGTGAGAAAAACAAAATCCCAGACAATGTGTAGAAAGTGTCCTGTTTCAGACTGGCATCGCAAACAGTTGGCGGAAGCAATGAGGCCCCTTATCTAATAACAGACCCTGTATAAGTAGCACCGCTAAATGAGGCAAAATTGGCCGCCTTACAAGAGGAGGCATGGCCTGCCCTCCAGTCCTCGTCATTCAGGGGGCCTAGGTCACAAACCCATGTCTCTCTATGGGCCGGAAAGGTGTCCAGTGTATTAACTACCAGGGAACGGTAAATGCTGGAAACCTTGTGCTGGAGAATGTCAGTCAACAAGATCTTGGCTTCCAAGGGACAGAACTCTGGAATGTCAGTTAAATGGGTGATATAGGGGGAGAGTGCATTCCGGAGTGGCAGCTATCTGTAAAATTGTGTCCAATGCAACTGGAACTCCTCCTGAAAGGAGGCAAAGGATTTAAGTAAGTTCCCATCAAGGACATCCCCCAACTTGGAGATACCTTTTAGGTACCAACGAGAGAACCCCTGCAGCACAACCAACTGGCATAAAATGGCGCCCTTCAACCCTAGTACACCTTCCTGTGTTCTAGAAACGAAGCACAATACTTCATCAGCCCGTAGGCTGCATGCTCACTTAAAGTATTTGTTTTATACAAACCATTCAATTCAATTAATTGTATACAAATACTTTTAATGATATTTCAAATATCTTTTCTTTTTCTCATATATTACTTGTACTTGATCGTGCATAGACTTTCCACAACGCTACATCAGATCGCTTGTGATATTGCAAAATATCCTGACAAATATACAACCACAGTTTGCGACTTGTATACAAATCCCAATGCATTTTTTTTTACCCTTCTTCCGGTGAAGCTGTAAACAAAATAACAGTTTTAATTACCAAGAAAGTTAGGAACAGTATTCATTTTTAGAAACAAATAGCTGTAGAAAAGAGAAAACCATAGTGCCAAAGGTTTAAGAATAAAACCTGTGTGTAACTTCACCTCAGTTTCACACCTGTAATCATTGTGTGTATTAGTTTCTCTGATTTTGATTATTGAAAGTAACATAGTTATTATAGTGCACAATGAGGAAAATAATCATGGTGTGTGGTGGACCGCAAGGTTTTTCACAGGAACTAGTACACACAATGATTACAAGTATGAAACGAAGATGAAGATGCACACAGGCGTTTTCTTTTTTAAGACTCTGGTATTATAGTTTTCTCTTTTCTACAGCTACTATAATAATGCATTGGGAATTGTATACAAGTTGCAAGCTGTGAATGATTGTATATTTAGGTCAGTATATTTTGCAATACCACAAGCAATGTGCTGGAATGTTGTGGAAAGTCTAAGTACGATCAAGTACAAGTAATATATGGGAAAAAGAAAAGATTTTTGAAATATCATTAAAAGTATACTATGGAATGAATTGAATGGTTTGTATAACACCAATACTTAGGGTGAACATGCAGCTATGGGCTGTTAAAGTAGTGTGCTTCGTTTCTAGAACACCGGAAGGTGCAACATGGTGGAAGACAGTTTGTAACGAAGAGGAGCAGGCTCCGTCACGAGGCAGCACACACAACTAGATTACGTTTTTGATAGAAGAGAGTACCTTGATTACTAGCAGGTGCAGAATAACAATTTGATTTATGATAAAAACCATGTCCTCTCGCAAGAGTGTCTCCCAAGTGAGTCACCTTGCACCCACCCTATGGACCTACCTGCAACCCTCCACGTTTGAAGCACTACCTGAGTCGGAGGAGGAGATCGCAAGAGATCACCCCCATACAATAGATGTAACTGCAAGCCCAGAGCCCAATCCTCCGTCGCATATGTGAGATCATCGAAGCCCCCGAACCACTAGTAACTCAACACAGCTAACTGTCAGGTCATGTAATAGGGCCGTACATCAGTAGTGGTAATGCCCTATATGTGGATCTATAGCACTTGGAGAGGGGGATACAGGATGGACCAGAATCCCACACGATGCCACACAGTAGGGAATCAATTCAGGCAAAGAGGGACACCAGCATGAGAAACGGGATGTTCTGGAATTGATGCAAGAGCTGGGGAAGGGCCACCATTTTAAAGATGGCGGATCTACAGAGAAGGGAAAGGGGTAGCATTGCCCAATGTGCCAGGTTGTCCTTAAGCCTATGTTCAGGGACTGTGCCTGGGCCTCATCAGCTGTGACAGATACCCAGATTAAAGAATCCATGCGGAAGGATTTGAAGGCCCTATACACAGGACAGCCCCTGCCTGCCCCCACTCACTAGGTGACAAACGGACTTTTGACCTCTCTGAAGGCAGAGCAAATGTGACAAGATAAAAACAAGATTTAAAGGCATCTTTATTGCTCAATCCCTGTCTGAGCGAACAGGGCACCTGTTCCTTGTCAGCTTGCCACTAGGCCCCAAAAATAGCTCACCTTCATAAAATATGACTCACAAGTGGGCAGGTAGATTTCTCAAGGCCTATTGTTAGAGAGGATATGACCTCTACTGGCACTTGGTTTGAGATTGATGCTGTACTGTGGATATCCTACTCCTCCAAGTAGAAACTATTGTGTATTGTTGCTCTTGCTGCTCTTTTACAATGTATACGCTGGCCTGAATAAAGAAGTTATGGTTGTTTAATCTTGTACCTTGTAAAGTTTTAAAAAAGCATATTAAACTGACACACATGAGCGAGAGTTAGCAGGAGTGAAGTGAGGGAAATAGTTATAAAATTGTCTCTTCCTGCAGTCTGATGCAAGCACTTGAGTGGAGGCAGAAGGGAACTCCCATACAGTCAATAACAATAGGTTAGAACTCAGTACTCCACTGGGATGAGTCAAGTCATTTAAAAAAAAAAAAAAGACTTGAGCCAATAGCTGAACAAGGATGGGCAAAGAATTCCAATGTCTAAAAGTCACCATAAGAAGTCAAAGGATGGCTTTCGAGTCAAATAATGCCTTATATTCGAGAAATGTACTTTGCAACAAGAGCAAGCAAACTGTCTAAATGTCTCAAAGTCTCGCTACTGTGGCTTTTTCTAATAACCGAACAAAAGGGTTGGGTTTTCAATCAAATGCAAATTTGATGACTTGCTTGTTATATTGAATTAGATGTCAAACGAACAAGTTACTTACCTTCGGTAACGATATATCTGTAAGAAACAGTAGTTAGTATTAGATTCCTTACCTTAGAATATCCCCAGGCGTCAGTCTGGATCCGGAAACTTTTGCGTAGCAGTACCCCTGCGCGTCGGTAGGCGTCGTCTGCAGGCGTCCCCTGCGGCTCCGCGTCGTCGGCGTCGTGCGCCGTGATGACGTCGCTGGAGTATATAGACGCCGCCTCCGCGCGCTGACGTCAGTTCTTTGCACACAGCTTTTCCGCGCCAGAACACGCAGAGCCATGTGAGAACTAACACTGGTGCCATTTGAAACTAGGGCCCTGAAAGGGATGTCCCTAACCCTAGGTATCAGTTCGCAGAACGGGGAGGATGGGTGGGGCGGTAAGGAATCTAATACTAACTACTGTTTCTTACAGATATATCGTTACCGAAGGTAAGTAACTTGTTCATCTGAAAGAAACAGGTTAGTATTAGATTCCTTACCTTAGAATAGATACCCCAGCAATACCAACCCCGGTGGTGGGTCTGCGAACCAATACAACCTACACCAGAAAGTCCTGGAGGACCGAACGGCCAAAGAAGCCGTCCCTCCGGACTTGACTGTCCAGGCAGTAGTGCCTCGCAAAGGTGTGCAGCGAGGCCCACGTGGCCGCCTGGCAAATGTCCTGCAAAGGGACTCCCCGGCCCAGGGCAGTAGTAGCCGCCGTGGCCCGAGTGGAATGGGCCCTCAGCCCAACAGGAGGCTCCTTCCGAGCCAAAGAGTAGCATGCTTTGATGCACAGGACGACCCACCGAGAGATGGTCCGTTTCTGTACCGCCCTTCCCTTCTTCTCACCCACGTAGCCAACAAACAGTTGGTCATCCACCCGGAACTGGCGTGTGCGATCCATATAGAACGAAAGCGCACGTTTTGGGTCCAGACGATGGAGCCGCTCTTCATCCTTTGAAGGATGCGGAGGCGGGAAGAAGGAGGGCAAGGTGATGGACTGCCCAATGTGAAAAGCAGAGACTACCTTGGGCAGGAAAGAAGGTCGAGTCCGAAGAACCACCTTATCAGGATGAACAGACAAGAAAGGAGGTTGAATAGAAAGAGCCTGGAGCTCACTCACTCTCCTGGCAGAGGTGATGGCTACCAGGAAGGCCGTCTTTAAGGTGAGAAGACGGAGAGGACAGGAATGAAGGGGCTCAAAGGGAGCGCACATCAGGAAAGTCAAAACCAGGTTCAAGTCCCACTGAGGCATCACGAACGGGGTTGGAGGATACATGTGCGTGATGCCCTTCAAGAATCTTAACACAATAGGGGACTTGAATAAAGATGGCTGATCAGGTAGCCTTAAGAAGGCGGAAAGGGCAGAAAGGTACCCCTTGATAGTGCCCAGAGCAGAGCCCTGCTGGGCAAGAGAAAGAAGGAAGAGGAGAACCTCGGAAAGAGGGGCAGAAAGGGGATCCACAGCCTTTGCTGTGCACCATGCCACAAATCTGTTCCACCGGCAGGCGTATACCGACTTCGTGGAGGGACGCCTGGCTGCCAGAATGACATCACAGACTTCAGGAGGCAAGTCAAATGGCCTCAACTGTCGCCGCTCAATCTCCACGCATGGAGGTGGAGACTGGACAGGTTCGGGTGGAGGACCGTCCCCTGCTGCTGCGACAGAAGGTCCTCCTGAAGGGGCAGGCGGATCGAGGGACCGACTGTCATGCTGAGTAGCTCGGGATACCAGTACCTTCGAGCCCAGTCCGGAGCCACAAGGATAACTTGGGCCCGGTCGCGCCTGATCTTCTTCAGCACTCTGGGCAGAAGTGGTATAGGCGGAAAGGCGTACAACAGACCGCAACTCCACTCGCGCCGAAAGGCGTCGCCGAGCGAGTGCCGTCTTGGAAACTCCAACGCGCAGAACTGATGACATTGCGCGTTCTCTTCTGTGGCGAATAGATCTAACCAAGGCTCTCCCCATTGCTGAAAGAGGCCTCTCGCCACATCCGAGTTCAGACGCCATTCGTGATCCACCGAGCACCGACGGCTGAGTTCGTCCGCCCTGGCGTTCAGAGAACCTGCCAGGTGTTGAACCGTCAGAGTCACGCCCTGACGTTCCAGCCATTGCCAGAGGCGCAGAGCCTCCTGGCAAAGGGTCCACGACCCCACACCGCCTTGTTTGTTGCAGTACCACATGGCGGTGGTGTTGTCCGTGAACACCTGCACTACACTCCCGTTGACAAAGGGGAGGAATGCCTTCAGTGCTAGGCGAATCGCCCGCAGCTCCAACATGTTGATATGGAGCCGGGACTCCGCCGGAGACCAGAGGCCTCTGATCTCCGCCTCTCCCAAGTGGCCACCCCAGCCCTGGAGGGACGCGTCCGTCACAACCACGTGCTCCGGTTGGGGAAGGGAGAGGGATCTGCCCCTGACCCAATCGCGGTCCGTAAGCCACCACTGCAACTGTCGCGCAGTGCCCTCCGAGATCAGGACATGGTCGGATAGGTTGCCCTGATGCTGGGCCCACTGAAACTTCAGGTCCCACTGCAGAGCCCGCATCCGCCATCTGGCGTGATGCACCAGAAGGATGCAGGAGGCCATCAGCCCCAGAAGCCGCAGCGTCAACCTGACCGAAACCCGGGATAACGGCTGAAAGATGGGAATCAGAGCCTGAATATCCCGGACCCGCCGTTCCGGAGGATAAACCCGAAACTGCGCCGATTCGAGAACCGCTCCGATGAAAAGGAGCTTTTGAGAGGGACACAGGTGTGATTTCGGCACATTGATGGAAAACCCCAGCTCGTGCAGGAGGTCTGCCGTCATCTGAAGGTGGTGGACGACTGTCTGGGGCGAGCCCGCCTTCAACAGCCAGTCGTCGAGGTAGGGGAAGACTGAAACCCCTAACCGGCGCAGATGAGCTGCGACCACCGCCATCACTTTCGTGAACACCCGTGGGGCGCTGGTAAGGCCGAATGGGAGCACGATGAACTGAAAGTGCCCGTGGCCTACCGTGAACCGCAGGTAACGCCGGTGGGCCGGCAGGACGGGGATGTGAAAATACGCATCCTGCAAGTCCAACGCTACCATCCAGTCTTGTGGGTCTAGAGCAGCCAAGACCTGAGCCAAAGTCAACATCTTGAACTTCTCCTTCCGGAGGAAGCCGTTGACGTCCCGTAGATCCACGATAGGACGTAGGCCTCCCTTGTCCTTCTTGGGTACCAGAAAGTAGTGGGAGTAGCAACCACACCCTACTTCTGGCCCAGGAACGCGCTCGATGGCCCCCTTGGCCAAGAGGGCCGTAACTTCCTCCTGCAGAAGTGTCAAGTGGTCCCCCGACACACGGTGGTTCTGCGGTGGCATGGCTGGAGGAGCGGACTCGAAGGGGAGGGCATAGCCCCTTCGGACAAGCTGCAGCACCCACCTGTCCGATGTTATCGCGCGCCAGCGGGAGTGGTGATGGCGAACCCTGCCACCCACTGGCGTCACGTGAGCCCGAAAGCTCGGACTAGGAAGGCTTGGATGCAGCAGCGGAGGGGGGCGTGGACTGACCACGACGCTGGCCTCTACCGCCACCACGGCGGAAACCACGGGCGCCACCGCGCTGGGGAGCGCTCTGCGTCGCGTGGCTGGCAGCACGTGTGGGACCTCCCCTCCCTTGGCCACGAAAGGGCCGAAACGAACCCGTCTGCTGGCGCTGGGTCGAGAGACCCAAGGACTTGGCCGTGACCCTGGAGTCCTTGAAGCGCTCCAGCGCGTGGTCCGCTTTGTCACCAAACAGGCGACTGCCATCAAATGGCATGTCCATGAGCGTATTTTGGACGTCTGGCGAGAAGTTGGCAGATCTCAGCCAGGCATGGCGACGAATCGCCACCGTAGTGGACATGGCCCGTCCCAGTGAGTCTGTTGTGTCCAGACCACAACGGATCGAGTACCGCGCCGCATCCCGGCCTTCAACCAAGGCCCGGGTGAGCTTGTCCCGCACTTCCTGGGGGCATTGCGGCAAACACTCTTCGACCGTATCCCACAGGGAGTGGGTGTAGCGACCCAAGAGGCACGCGGTGTTACAAGACCGCAGTCCAGCGCTCAAAGAGGAAAACACTTTTTTACCAAATTGGTCGTACCTCTTTGATTCCCGGTCGGGCGGAGCCGACGGGAATGCGGACTGTGAAGTGGAGGCCTGGATCACCAGACTCTCCGGGGAGGGATGGGTGGATAGGAAGGCAGGGTCGTCCGAGCATGGACGGTGGCGCCTGGCAACGTTCCGGTCAACCGGCGCACCAGAAGCGGGCCTGGACCAGGTGCCCAGAAGGACATCCGTCAGGGCCTCATTAAACGGCAGCAGAGGCTCCTGGGGGCATGACTGCGGTTTAAACACTTCCGTCAGAATATTCGGTTTGACCTTCGCGACGGGGAGCTCAAGGTGTAAGGCCTTGGCAGCCGTCATCAGGACCACCGAATAGGCAGCACCTGCCTCAGACGCCACAGGGGACGGAGAGACAAACCCAGGGTTGGGCGACTCGTCCAGGCCACTGGCATCACCCAGATCACCTACCCAGTCCACATCGTACTGGCAGGCACGGGATAGAGGGTCCTCAGACCCCTCCCAACCCTCTCCATACTCCTCCTCGTCATACCCATATTCTGGGTCGACGATATAGACATCGGGGTCAACGGGCCCCATCGGCGTCGGATCCGGCGCCGATCGACGCCGGTCCGGCTCCGCGTCCGGAGTCGGGGAGGAAAGGGGGGTGGCGCCGCGCGGCGTCGGCGCAGGTGACCCGACGCCGGCCGGAGCCGACGGCGGAGTCGCTGCACCACGCGGGGGCGGTACCACGGGTTGTCCCACAGGAACCGACGCTGGAGAGGCCGGGAGACCAGCCGGCGACGAACCAGAGGGAACCAGCGGCGCCGGGGCCGGAGCCACCGGCGGCGCCGGGGCAGGAGCACCCGAACCGCTCGGGCCCCCAGACGGGACCGACGGGCCCGCAGGCGCCGAAGGCCCCGCCGGAGAAGACCTCGCCCTCATAGCAATGAGGAAGGCCTCGATCTCCTCACGCGACGCGCCTTCCCCAGGGACCGACGGGTGTGGGGTAGACGGCGTCGGCGACCCATGCGGGACCGCGGGGGTGGGGTCACCCGAGCCCCCGGCCGCAGCACGCGGGCGTCGGGGGGAGTCGGGGGTGCGATGGCGACGCCCCGACTTCTTGTGCTTACCTGACGAGCCGGAGGAATGGTGGCGACTCCCGGAGCGCCCATGGCGGCTCCGCGATCGTTCCCTCGACCGCTCCCTCGACCTCCGACCGGACCGGGACCGCTCTCGACGCGGGGCCGACACCCGGAGCTCGAGAAGCTTGCGGGACCGCTCCCGCCTAGCTTTTCCAGTCAAGGCCCGACAGTCGACGCAGGACTCCGTCGTGGTCCGCGCCCAGACACCGGAGGCAGAGTCGATGGTGGTCGGTGACCGACATCATGCGGTCGCACTCGTCGCAGCTCTTAAACCCAGGCATCCTACCGGCACCGTAGAAGATTAAGTTAAACAAACACTAGGTCAAAAGACCGGAGTACTGCTCTTCGGATCTGCGCTAACTGGCGCGGAAAAAAGAAGAACTGACGTCAGCGCGCGGAGGCGGCGTCTATATACTCCAGCGACGTCATCACGGCGCACGACGCCGACGACGCGGAGCCGCAGGGGACGCCTGCAGACGACGCCTACCGACGCGCAGGGGTACTGCTACGCAAAAGTTTCCGGATCCAGACTGACGCCTGGGGATATTCTAAGGTAAGGAATCTAATACTAACCTGTTTCTTTCAGATTACCGAAAATCATCCTATGGCAAAATCAGTAACTGTCAGGTACTGACTGACCTCACTCATGAGTGTATGGAAGCCTGTAGGATGACAGTATGCCCACTACTTTTACGTACTCAACTGATTTGAGCATCCTAAACACTTTTGCTCAGTTCTTTAATAACAAAAAAATTACCTATTGCTTTTAATTACGTTTCAGAGAATCATCAATTTGACAATGTCATTCATGACCCAAAAAAATGGACCACAGTGCGCAAGTTTTCCCATACATGTTGGAGTGGAACTTATTGAATCAACCTTCTATATTCACTGGATCCTCTACTAATGTACTAGCACTTTATAAAAAAAAGATGAAGACATGTGGCATTGCAACAATAACAGTTTGACCCTAAAATGTGAGCTGAGCTATCTAGTTTAATAGATCCCCACTATAATGTGCCATAAACATCTAAATGCACCAATTGTGATGGAGTTGAATTTACCTTCTTATATTGTTTGTGCTGCCTCACACCTGTCGCCAAACACAAATTTTTCACAGAGAATGAGCAAAAAATGCTAATACACTGAAGATTGTTATGGCTGGAAAAAAAACACTGGAGACTAGAGCTCATTACGAAGATCATTTAAATTCCCCTCCTCATGATTTTGTGGGGGGGGGGGGACGAGGATATGCGGAACGCAAAACTGGATTCATAGGTGTGTTACTCAATAGTCACAAAAATCATGAAACTGGGGAATATGATGGTCTATAAACAGTGGCACGTCTCTGGTATTTCCTGTTGCCTTAGTCCTGTAGTTGTAAATATATCAGTACCTGTACAATGGTTTCATGTCCGAGAAGATTAACTACCTCAAACACGACAATCCAAAATCATTTGAGTACCTCTTGATGAAGTTGATGTAGCACCAACCAGTGAGGCTCGAAGTAAGTCTCTTGTTCTCAAGTAATGGAAATGTTCTGTTACTCACCCCATCGCAGGCATTAGCCTCCTAATCGAACCCTTCATATTTCACACAATTATTACAGATAAACTCCAAAAACGAACCTCACATCTAAACACCTGTGGGGATTCCCCACTATAGGAAGGGGGTATTTATACAGAGGATCAAAACGAGGTCCACTATTTAAAGAGTCCAGGCAAACTCCAATTGGTTTACAGAGGCACAAATGATAACCCACATGCTCTCTTATGTCATAGTGTGGCCGAGCAGTTAGGCTTATCAGAGGGTAGTGTTAAGCATTTGTTGTACTCACAGAGGCAATAAATAATACACTCAAGAATACATCCAAAACCAATTTAGAAAAATAACTTAGTTTTATATAAGTTTTGATACCAAGAACTTTGTTATAAAGTAAGCACTTTTTTAGATATACATTTTTTCAAGTAAATAGTACAATTCAATGCATCTTTATGCAGCAATGATTCCCTATGGGAGAAAAGGGATTTGTTGCATACATTTATTTGCGATCGGTTTTCGAGGGTGTCCTTCAGGAGTTGGAGTTGTTGGGGGCCAAGGTCCAAAGTACCACAAGCAGTACTTGTTACCTGCCCTGGGGTGTCCGGGTGCAGAAGGGCTGGTCGGGTTAGCAGCTGTGAAGGTTACACATGTGAAAAGAAGGGGGCCACTTAGAGTCTGCATAGAGGGACTTGAGGACAAGTCCGGGAGCTTTTACACAGGGGTGTGGGGGGGGGATCCTGGTCACAAGGGTCTTAGGACAAGGGGGCAGAGACAGTTCATCGGTACCTGACCTGGGGCACTCAGGTGCTTAGTGGAAAGGTCGGCTGGGCTCTGTACATCCTAGGGCCTTGTGGCTGACTGTCTTTTCACAACTGTTTGCAGCAATGGGGCTAGTACCCCAGGTACTGGTTCTGTACAACTCCAGTTGGTCCTTGTATCCTCCCACTCAGTGAGGGAACAGATCTGTCCTTCAGGAGCACAGGGGGCCTCTTCCTGGGGGGCTTCTGCATCAGGTTGGCCAGGAAGCAGCAACTCTGTAGGCACAACTTTGCGGTTTCGGTGCCTGCGGACTGCAGGGGAGTAGCTCCTACACTCCAAGGGAGATTGCTGGCAATTTGCTAAGTGCTGGCAGCCTCCCACGGTTCTTGGAAGCTGGTCAGCTGCAGGACGGGTCGCTGGTCACAACTGTTGGGACTTGGTGCAGTCATGCCTCATGACTAGCTAATTTTTCCACCTATACTGGTGCCAAAAAAGGCACGGGAATGGCATTTCCCAAGTCTGGGATAGCTTTGCGTCGCATATCAAAGACGGCAGAGGCCTTTGAAGCCTCTTGCCTTGATATGCTGATCACTTAGCCATCCTGCATGGAGGAGGTGACAACACCTCCGGCCAGAGCAGGTATTGTTTATGCCCTCGGAGAACAAGAGCACTCACCTGCAGGTGGGTCAGAAGCTTGTCTTTGGTAGAAGGCTAGTCTACACCAATCAGCCAGCATACTAGTAATCAGCAGGTTTTAAGGGGCCGCCTATTAGGTGCTGTTCAGGTACTTGTAATAATAAAGCCATCATTGGAATCCGTGTGGGTTTAATAATATGAGATGTTTAATACCAAATCTCTCTAGTTTAGTGAAGCCATCATGTTGCTGGGGAACTCGTAAACACCAGTGTTGAGCACATGTACTCAAAATGGCTTGCCTGTTCACTTGTGATATCTAAGAATCGACTTAGACATCACCGGGCCATATCTGCTCATGCAGATATGTCCACACATGTAGTATAGTGTACCCTGCCTTGGGGCTGTAAGGCCTGCAGTATGGATGACTTTCCCATACTTCATGCAGTGTCTGCAGCATGGCACATAGGAGGTGTGCCATGTTGTGTCTTCACTTTTCTCTGTACCATGGCAGCCTGCAATGGCAGTTTGTTGGTGTTCAGCGGTCCCTTAGGGTGGCATAATACATACTGCAGTCCTTAGGGACCCTCTTTAGCCTCCCTGCCCAAGGTACGGACTTACAGAGGGTGCTAAGGTTATTGCCAATTGGGGGAACAATTGTTCAGTTTTAGGGAAAGAGATCTGGCGCTAGGGACCTGGACAGCAGGAACCCAGTCCACATCAGTTAAAAATGCATCAGATACATGGCAAAACGTGGGAGTGACCATGTCAAAAAGGGGCAAAATCATACACACATGCAATATATTACAGCACTTGAGTTGGCCGACCCTCCCTCGGATTTGCATTTCCAAATTAGCCATGCAACTAAACCATGGTGTGGATATAGGACCACTTGGTTGAATGACATCAAAGACTAATACCTTGTAGGTGGGAATATATTTCTCACTGATGAGAAAGCACAGGAAGATCAGAAGTCTCATTTCTAACACTATTTTGACAAGTTTGTCTGCAATTTTTCTTTCACATGTGTTTATCATATTAACCAGAGAGTGTCCATTGTGGCCCTTCAAAGTAAACACCTCTTTTTGTGGTGACTGATGTACATTAGATCCGAGAAAGGTGTTACGAGAAACAAAGGAACCAGCATTTGCTTCTTTGTTTCCTATCTATGAGGAACAACTATCATATGACTGTTTGTTAGCTCTTTGTTAGTAAAGTGCGCAGGTGAGGCACCAGTGACTCCCTCACCCAAGCATTTCAGATCACATAACCCAATTTCTGAAGCCTTTCAATGAAAGTACAGCAGCCAAAGAAATCAAGTGCCTGAGAAAGTCAGTACATGATCCAGTCATACTACTGTTAACCCATAATCATTTATTTATTTGTTTGTTTGTATAGCGCTAGAATCGACCCCCAAAGGGGTGTCTCTGCTCTTGAAGCAGACTGCGAGGAGAGGCAGCAGATTCCAGCAGGATCAGTGACCACAGAACAGGAAGGTCTTAAGCGCTTTCTAAATTGCAGATGTTCTGGACACTGTCTTAGAGGGAGGGGGAGCTCGTTCCAGAAGCGGGGAACGAGAGAAGAGAGAGCTTTTCCTCCTAACCTAGCCCTTCTTACTCGAGGTACCACCAGAAGGTGTTTGGCACCTGAACGGAGGGATCTTTGTGGTACATAGGGCAGGAATTTCTTGGAGAGACAGAGGGAGCCCAGGTTGAGCAGTGCCTTGTGGATAGTGCAGCAAGTTTTACATTTAATCTGTTGACGGATAGGAAGCCAATGCAGCTTTACAAGGAGAGGGTGGGAAGGGGTCCGGGGTGGAACATTCAGGACCAGCCGTGCTGCCATGTTCTGAACCACCTGCAGTCTGCTGAGTGAGGCATCATTAGCCGAGATCAGCAGGCCATTACAATAGTCCAGGTGACTTCGTAAAAGTGCCTGGACTAGAGTTTTGCGGGTAGAATCCAGAAGCAGGGGGAAGACTCGGCGGAGCAGGCCTATTGCACAAGTTACTACTTGTGTAACGTAATATCTGTAAGAGACATTAGTTAGTATTAGATTCCTTACCTTAGAATATCCCCAGGCGTCAGACTGGATCCGGAAACTTTTGCGTAGCAGTACCCTTGCGCGTCGGTAGGCGTCGTCTGCGGGTCCGCGTCCGTCGTCGGCGTCGTGGGCGCCGTGATGACGTCGTCGGAGTACTTAGACGCCGCCTCCGCGTGCTGACGTCAGTTCTTAGACACAGCTTATCCGCGCCAGAAACGCAGAGCCATGTTAAAAACCAACACTGGTGCCATTGAAACTAGGGCCCTGAAGGGGACAACCCTAACCCTAGATATTGGTTCGCAGAACGGGGAGGATGGGCGGGTCGGTAAGGAATCTAATACTAACTAATGTCTCTTACAGATATATCGTTACACAAGTAGTAACTTGTGTATCTGAAAGAGACACGTTAGTATTAGATTCCTTACCTTAGAATAGATACCCCAGCAATACCAACCCCGGTGGTGGGTCTGCGACCCAATAATCACACCAGAAAGTCCTGGAGGACGGAACGGCCAAAGAAGCCATCCCTCCGGACTTGACTGTCCAGGCAGTAGTGTCTTGCAAACGTGTGCAGCGATGCCCACGTAGCTGCCTGACAGATGTCTTGTAAGGGCACACCCCTGCCCAGGGCAGTGGTGGTCGCCGTCGCTCGGGTAGAATGAGCCCGCAGCCCAACCGGGGGCTCCTTCCTAGCCAAGGAGTAGCATGCCTGGATACACAGGATGATCCACCGGGAGATGGTCCTCTTGTGCACCGCTTTCCCCTTCTTAGCGCCCACGTAACCAACAAAGAGTTGGTCATCCACCCGGAACTGGCGTGTGCGATCCAAATAGAATGAGAGCGCACGTTTTGGGTCCAGACGGTGGAGCCGCTCTTCCTCTTTAGAGGGATGCGGTGGCGGGAAGAAGGTAGGCAAGGTGATGGACTGCCCGATGTGAAAGGCCGTGACAACCTTGGGCAGGAAAGAAGGTTTGGTACGAAGCACCACTTTGTCCGGATGGACAGAAAGGAAAGGTGGAGTACAAGAAAGAGCCTGAGGCTCACTCACTCTCCTGGCAGAGGTGATGGCAACCAGGAAAGCAGTCTTCAGAGTCAGAAGGCGAAGAGGACAGTTGTGAAGTGGCTCAAAGGGAGCACACATCAGGAATGTTAAAACCAGGTTCAAGTCCCACTGAGGCATCACAAACGGAACAGGAGGAAACGTGTGAGTGATGCCCTTAAGAAATCTGTTTACAATAGGGGACTTGAACAAAGAAGGCTGATCAGGTAGCCTGAGAAAGGCTGAAAGGGCCGAAAGGTAGCCCTTGATAGTGCCCAGAGCAGATCCCTGCTGGGCAAGAGAAAGAAGGAAGAGAAGAACCTCAGAAAGAGGGGCAGAAAGAGGATCCACAGCCTTTGCTGTGCACCATGCCACAAATCTGTTCCACCTGCAGGCGTATACCGACTTTGTGGAGGGACGCCTGGCTGCCAGAATGACGTTACAGACCTCAGGAGGCAAGTCAAATGGCCTCAACTGTCGCCGCTCAATCTCCAAGCATGGAGGTGGAGACTGGACAGGTTCGGGTGGAGGACCGTCCCCTGCTGCTGCGACAGAAGGTCCTCCTGAAGAGGCAGACGAACCGGGGGATCGACTGACATACTGAGTAGCTCTGGATACCAGTACCTTCTCGCCCAGTCCGGAGCCACAAGGATGACTTGTGCCCGGTCGCGCTTGATCTTCTTCAGCACTCTGGGCAGAAGTGGTATAGGCGGAAAGGCGTACAACAGACCGCAACTCCACTCGCGACAAATAGCGTCTCCGAGCGAGTGCCGCCTTGGAAATTCTAACGCGCAGAACTGATGACATTGCGTGTTCTCTTCGGTGGCGAATAGATCTAACCAAGGCTCTCCCCATCACTGAAAGAGGCCTTGCGCCACGTCCGAGTTCAGACGCCATTCGTAATCCATTATGCACCGACGGCTGAGCTCGTCCGCCCTGGCGTTCAGAGAACCTGCCAGGTGTTGAGCCACCAGGGTCACGCCCTGGCGTTCCAGCCATTGCCAAAGGCGAGGAGCCTCTTGACAAAGGATCCACGACCCCACCCCGCCTTGTTTGTTGCAGTACCACATGGCGGTGGTGTTGTCCGTGAACACCTGCACTACACTCCCCCGGACAGAGGGGAGGAATGCCTTCAGTGCCACACGAATCGCCCTGAGCTCCAACAGGTTGATGTGGAGCCGGGTCTCCGCCGGAGACCAGAGGCCTCTGATCTCCGCCTCTCCCATGTGGCCTCCCCAGCCCTGGAGGGACGCGTCCGTCACAACTACGTGCTCCGGTTGGGGAAGGGAGAGGGATCTGCCGCTGACCCAATCGCGGTCCATAAGCCACGACTGCAGCTGTCTCGCAGTGCCCTCCGAGATCAGGACGTGGTCGGATAGGTTGCCCTGATGCTGGGCCCACTGAAACTTCAGGTCCCACTGTAGAGCCCGCATCCGCCACCTGGCGTGATGCACCAGTAGGATGCAGGAGGCCATCAGCCCCAGAAGCCGCAGCGTCAACCTGACCGAAACCCGGGATAACGGCTGAAAGATGGGAATCAGAGCCTGAATATCCCGGACCCGCTGTTCGGGTGGATAAACCCGAAACTGCGCCGAGTCCAGAACCGCTCCGATGAAGAGGAGCTTCTGAGAGGGACACAGGTGTGACTTTGGCACATTGATGGAGAACCCCAGCTGGTGCAGGAGATCTGCCGTAGTCTGGAGGTGGCTGACTACTGTCTGGGGCGAGCCCGCCTTCAACAACCAGTCGTCGAGGTAGGGGAAGACTGAAACCCCTAACCTGCGCAGATGAGCTGCGACCACCGCCATCACCTTCGTGAACACCCGTGGGGCGCTGGTAAGGCCGAAGGGGAGCACGGTAAACTGAAAGTGCTCGTGGCCCACCATGAACCGCAGGTAGCGCCGGTGGGCAGGCAGGACGGGGATATGAAAGTAAGCGTCCTGCAAGTCCAACGCTACCATCCAGTCTCCTGGGTCCAGGGCAGCCAGGACCTGAGCCAGTGTCAGCATCTTGAACTTCTCCTTCCGGAGGAAGCCGTTGACGTTCCGTAGGTCCAAGATTGGGCGTAGGCCCCCTTTGCCCTTCTTGGGTACCAGAAAGTAGTGGGAGTAGCAACCACACCCTACTTCTGGCCCAGGAACGCGCTCGATGGCCCCCTTGGCCAAGAGGGCCGTAACTTCCTCCTGCAGAAGTCGCAAGTGATCCCCCGATACACGGTGGTTCTGCGGTGGCATGGCTGGAGGAGTCGCCTCGAAGGTGAGGGAGTAGCCCCTTCGGACGATTTGCAGCACCCACCTGTCCGATGTGACAGTGCGCCAGTGGAGGTGGTGATGGCGAACCCTGCCCCCCACTGGCGTCACATGGGCCTGAAAGCACGGACTAGGAGGGTTTTGAGGCGGATGCTGCGGGGGAAGGTGTGGACTGACCTCGCCGCTGCCCCCGCCCACCTGGACGGCGGTTCCCACGGCCGCCACCGCGTTGGGTATTGCCCTGCGGTGCGTGGCTGGCGGCACGTGTGGGCGCACCCCTTCCGTGGCCACGAAAGGAGTGATAGGCAGCCGATTGCTGGCGCTGGCCCGAGAGGCCTAAGGACTTGGCCGTAGCCCTGGAGTCCTTAAAACGCTTAAGCGCATGGTCTGCCTTGTCGCCAAAGAGGCGACGGCCATCGAACGGCATGTCCATAAGCGTGTTCTGGACATCTGCCGAGAAGTTGGCGGACCTCAGCCATGCGTGGCGTCTGACCGCCACCGTCGTTGCCATCGCTCTACCCAGCGAGTCAGTGGTATCCAGCCCACACCGGATGGAATACTTGGCTGCATCCCGGCCCTCCACAAGGGCTTGGCCGAGTTTGGCCCGTACCTCCAACGGACACTCTGGCAGCACTTCCGCGACCTTATCCCACACAGAGTGGGTGTAACGTCCCAAGAGGCAGGCGGTGTTAGAAGACCGCAGGCCGAGGCTAAGTGATGAGAAGATCCTCTTCCCATACTGGTCATACCTCTTGGATTCCCGGTCCGGGGGGGCGGACGGAAATGCGGTCTGGGAATTGGAGGCCTGGATGACCAGGCTCTCGGGGGTAGGGTGGGAGGACAGGAAACATGGGTCGCCCGGGGCTGGGCGGTGGCGTCTGGCCACGTTCCTATCTACGGGCGAACCCGTAGCGGGCTTGGACCAAGTGCCCAGCAGAACGTCGGTCAAGGCCTCATTAAAAGGCAGCAGAGGCTCGGCCGAGCTTGACTGCGGTTTAAGGACCTCAGTGAGGAGGTTAGTCCTCACGGCCGCGACGGGGAGCTCAAGGCCCAAGGCCTTGGCAGCCCTCATCAGCACCACACTATAAGTTGCCCCCTCCTCCGATGCCACGGAAGGAGGGGAGACAAAACCAGTGTCTGGAGAGGTGTCCAGGCCACTGGCCTCCCCAAGTTCTCCTGTCCAGTCCTCATGAGACTGACACTCCCTGGTCAGAGGGTCCTCAGACCCCTCCCAGTCCTCTTCATCACCCATCTCCTGAAATTCAGGGTTCTCATCCAATGGGGCCTGCTCGTAGAGAGAGAACTCTCCAACCGGCGTCAAGAGCGGCGCCCATCGGGGCCGTCCCGACGCCGGAACAGGAACGAAGGTGGAACTGGGGACGGCGCCGCCCAAGGCCGGCGCCGGGGAGGTCGTCAGATCCACCGGCGACGAACCAGATCCCGAAGGAGGACCAGCGGCATCCCGCGGCGCCGGGCCCGAAGGCGCCGGCGGCGTCGGAACAACTGGACCCCTCGGCGCCGGGCCCGAAGGCGCTGGCGGCGTCGGGATAACGGGGACCTGCGGCGCCGGGCCCGAAGGCGTCGGCGGCGTCGCGACCCGCTAGGGCCCCCAGACGGGTCCGCTGGGCCCGAAGGCGCCGCAGAGCCCGTCGGAGGAGAGAGTTTCCTCATGGCCATGAGGAAGCGCTCGATCTCCTCCGGCGACGCGTTCAGCCCAGGGACCGGAGGGTGTGGAGCTGCACGCGGCGCCCGCGACTCCGACGGAGCCGCGTGGGCGGTGTCACCCGAACCCCCGGCCGCATCGCGCGAGCGTCGGGGGGAGTCCGAGGAGCGATGACGCCGCTTGGACTTCTTGTGCCTCTTACCTGACGACGACTTCGACCCGGAGGAGTGCGGCCTACTCTCGGAGCTGTGAGGGCTCCGAGCCCGCGACCTGTCCCTCGACCTCCCATGGGATCGGGACCTCTCACGGCGCGGGGCCGACTGCCGGAGTTCGAGGCGCCTACGGGACCGCTCCCGCCTGGCTTTCGAAGAAAGGGCCCGGCAGTCGGAGCAGGCCTTGTCGTCGTGGTCGACGCCCAAACACGACAAACAGACGCGGTGAGGATCCGTGACCGACATCAGCCGGTCGCAATCGTCACAAGGTTTGAAGCCGGGCATCCCTAAAGGCACCGTGTCGGAGTCGAGAGACTCGAAATAGGATCAAAAAGGATCAAAAAAGTTAGTAAAAAATGACTAGGGTTACTGCTTTTTCCAGATCTGCGCTTGCTGCCGCGGAAAAAAGAAGAACTGACGTCAGCACGCGGAGGCGGCGTCTAAGTACTCCGACGACGTCATCACGGCGCCCAAGACGCCGACGACGGACGCGGAGCCGCAGACGACGCCTACCGACGCGCAAGGGTACTGCTATGCAAAAGTTTCCGGATCCAGTCTGACGCCTGGGGATATTCTAAGGTAAGGAATCTAATACTAACGTGTCTCTTTCAGATACATGAAAGCATTAGCCAGCTGTTTGGGCAACATGCTCCTTCAAGCGGAGGGCTTGATCTTGGCAAATGCCCAGATTTTTAACTGGGAGCTTAGGAGCGGGATGAGGGCCCAGGTCAGTTGGCCACCAATCCGGTGTCCATAGAAGGGGGGCCTCTCCAAAGAGCATGATTTCCATCTTTCCCACGTTACACTGGAGGAAGTTATTCTTCATCCAGTGTGATATGGCCCTCATCCCATCAGAGAAGGCCAACTGCACCGCAGACGTGAATTTGTTAAATGGGAAGAGAAGCGGAGTATCGTCTGCATATGATATAGGGATGAACCCATGTGTCCTCAGAAGATTTGCCAAGGGAGCAATATAGATTTTAAATAATGTTGGGCTCAGACATGAGCCCTGGGGTACTCCCTTGGTCAGTTCCATAGGGGCCGAACGATACGAGCCTAGATTAACAATCTGAGATCGATCAGCCAGAAAGCTCTTCATCCATGAGAAGGCCGATTCTCTTAACCCAACCTCTTCCAGTCTTCTGAGCAGAATACTATGGCAAACTGTGTCGAACGCTGCGGATAGGACCAACAGCACCAGAATCATAGAATGGCCCTTATCTAGGGTCATTCTGATGTTATCTGTAACTGTAAGCAATGCAGATTCTGTGCTGTATTTGGGCCTAAAGCCAGACTGGGAATGATCTAAACATCCAGTCAGTTCAACATAGTTGGAAAGATGGGTATATATGTTTCTCCATTAGTTTGCTCAAGAATGGAATAGGAGGAGTTAGATGCAAAAGGTGCCATAAATAACGTCTAAGCTAGTAAAACCAAATATTTAACTGTCAATTCAACCTTGCTTTGGTGCCTATTTAGATAATGCTATCAGTAACAAGAGTCCAATATTAAAAGCCAAAGAACCCATTAGGAACTGTCGGCCCAAGTCTGAGATTACTTCAGCAGCAGAAACTTTCTTCTAGAGAACGCACTCCAATAACCTGGTTTTTTAGATAGGACCTAGAGCCAGCGCGCATGTGCTGTTGGCTCTGCGAGTCATGCTGTATTGGAGTATGCACTGGAAGCCCCGCCCACTCTCCGCCCATATTTGTCATTGGCTTGTGTCATTGTCCTTAGTAAATGCTGACTTCTGATTCGTTAATAGGCTTGTTAGTCCCTTCTTGGTATCGCCTTGTCTGCATTAGTTCCCTCCAATAACGACTGGGCCTTTTACCAGGCGTGTTACACGGTCTGTGTTAGAAGTGGGTGAGCACTATTTTGTTTATTGACCAATGGGGACAATGGCTGCCCCCTACCTCCACAGCACTCCCGACACAATAGAGTCGTTTTTTTTTGTATTACTTTTTAGAAGAACGCAGCGTCCGCTTCAAGGACAGCGTGCGTTCTTTCACCTTTTCATTTTTTTAATAAACTTGCATGCAGAGAGAGGCACTTGCTTTAGGGACACCGGACAGTTTAATTTTATTTTTATTTTAACTATAATGTTGGGCGCGGCGCCCGCTTCACGGACACCGAGCTCTACAATACAATAGGTCTTGCTTTTGCCAAAGTTTGACCTATTGTAAATGTCAATGCCTTTTAATATTATAAAAGGCATTGCCATTTAAAATGCCCATAGCTCAAATTTTCGCAATTGCGAGACCTATTGCATTGTAAATGCTTGTTTGTACATAAAAGCAAAACAACCCACATTTGAAGGCAATATAAAACTAGCACGTTCTGGTTAGGCCTTTAAAAATCTCAGTGATGTAATCGCATTCACTGGGAGCGGGAAATCAAAAAGTAAAAAAAAAAAAAAAAATTGAAATCATTTGGGATTCCAGCTTGAAGCAAGGAATAAAATGTACAGCATACTGATATCACCATGTCAAAATTGGAAAGTTAAGACTCTCTCTGAACTCTATGGGGAGGAACAAGTAAGGAGACTTGTGGAAGTGACACGGCTGCACCTCCAGCTGATCATCCACCATTGCCTACTAGGCTTGATAGCGAAACCTAAACTTTCAACTATGCAGTGTAGATTTGCAAAACTTAGTCTTATACTTGCTAAGCGCTGCATAGCGATATGCTGGATACACAATAAAGGGCCTACAGTCCAAATACGGCTCAGAGACATGTTGGAATAGACCCTAGCAGAAGAATTGCGATTAAAAAACCTGCGGACAGATAAGCGGGCGAAAGAGAACCTCACAGACTGGGTGAGCACGATGACCTAATTAATAGATGAGCCCATGGAGGTGGAGGGTGGCGGTACTCAGGCCGACACTAAGAGGGAAGAATATGCAACACATGAACGCCAAAGGAGCCCACAGTGACAACTGCTACCTAGGGGGCAGTACTCAGGGGTTGAGTCTTTGCTCTTCTTAGAGTTGCATCTGGAGGGAGTTGCCCCTAATTTGTGCATGGCAAAGTTGTCTTGTATTTGTAATACATACAGTATTAAATCAAAAATGTAAAAAAGAAAAAAAAAGGCTAGCTCTGAAATCAAAGAAGAAAAAAAAGCAGGGTTACACTGGCGCAGCAGCAAAACCTAGTCGACAGAGGATAACTGACAATTATTCAGCCACTGTTTAAAGACAGTCAACGCTAGGGTGGGCATGGAATAGTGTAAATAACTTTTTAATTTTTTTTTTCACAAAGGGCAGCAGGGGGAGAGGAAACTAAATACTTAACAGAACAAAAAAATTAGCATCTGCAAAGCCAATAGATTTATGGTTCATTTAAGCTTTGCCAGTGCACTGAAAAATGGCTACACATGCAGCCTCCGTGTGAGCATGCATTCGCACACATGGACCAACATCTTTGAAGATTTTTTAATAAAATGAAGAGAATTCAAAAAGAGTCACCTATGCTTACAAAAGCATAGATCTTGGTAACCATATTAGAATGATTTCATAGCCCTTTCAAAGATGGCTACTCATGCAAGTGTAATATTGCTCATGCACGGAAATCTGACTGGTTTTAAACCCTATTCAAAGACTATGCCACTTGCATAGACTTGCAAGTGGTGGTGAAGGCCTGGTAGCAGAGTCTGGTAACTGTGGGGGCCTCGCCACAATTAAAACAAATAAGTAAATAAATAATAAATTACAACTGAAATATTTAAACTACAATGGCCTACAAGTCTTTTCCAGTGAAAGTGACATCCTTGTGCTTCAGCTGAAATCTATTACTTGAACAGAAAGTAACAATGACTGAAATGGGCTGGCCCAATGACACTTATGCAGTAGTGGAAAGGAGGAGGTATGGAATATTGATGCAGGGAATATCGATGCCAAACTAATGACGACTGAAATACAGATGCGGTGAGTACATAAAATAAAGATTTACTAAACTTTACTCCACATATAAGAGGTAAGCGTATAGAATAGTAAATCTAAACTTTACTTATATGTACTTACATCATCAATACTTTGGACTGCAACATTTTGGCCAGGATACTCAAGTAAATTGATATTCTGTGCTAAATATTCCTAAATAGGATTGTAGAAGACAAATGAAAATGGCTCAACAACTGGCCAAAAGATGAAGAGGATTGTTTGTAAGCCCCTATTAATAACTACTTTACGTAAAGAATTTTAGTAACATAAAAAGGTCTTGGTTAGAGCTAAAACAAAAATGAACAGTGCCTTGAATGAATTTACTTTTATATGCCACGCCGTAAATGGTTGTAATAACGATAAGAAACAAGAATACCATGAGGAAAGGCTCTAGGAAGGATTACAAAAGCAGAACACGAACATGCCTGGTAATAAGAACTTAAAAAAGTAGTGACTAAATTAGTAAAAATCACAAACGCAGAAGAAAACAAATTTGAACTTGAAATATTTTAGCTGCTTTTCTCTTCAACATAACTTATGTTCTCAAATTCACACATTCTAAAATTCCCTTACCAAAAAAAGTTCAATTTGTTTTTGTATTTTTGATCCCTCGCAACATATGCATAATGTTATTTGGTTACCTGCTGATGCAAGTATGGTGCAGTGCAATGCATGCTTCAAAGCTTCCAGCCTTTCTGTTTCGTGGACTATGCTTTTATACGATAGTTCATTATATCGCTGGGCGGCTTCAATGAACTTCCTTCTGTAATCGAGAACTCGAGCATAGCAAACCTGACGAGAAAAGGCACTATTACAAAAAGGAAGCGGTAAACGGTGCATAGTGATGAACATTTCATTCTTTTTAGGCAGTTTCAGCTGTCTGTGCATTACAGCATGTCACAGATTACTTCTCCACATTACCGACCAAGAGAATTTTTAAGCAGGCAAGAAATGTGGTCACTATTGCCTAGATCTTGAAAGATCCACAGGCAATAGGTGTGCATGAGCCATGTCCTGTCAAACATGTACACTCGGTACATCTTTCACATAGCTATAAATGAAATTGGCACTTAAGGAGTCCTGAGGCAAAAGCAAGAAAGTTTGCAAGTGTTCAAAAAACATTTACACAAGATACAACTGAGGTAATTTCCCCGCCCTTTGGTTTACCTATTCACATGCTCAGCTATTGGGAGACAAGTTACTAAGTCCAAGATAAAATTGCATCGAAGTGACTTTGAACCCGAACATGTCCATATTATTCATAATGGTAACCTGTGATGCTTACTTAATAATGTATGTTATCACATTGGTGCAACCTGATAATCGTGTATAGTATTTGCGCTGGATACATTGGTGTTATGTTAAATAAAACTGTGAATGTTTGGAAACAATCAAAATAATGAAAAAGACCCTAACAACAAAAGACATAACATGGCCAGTATTAGGCATAAACAGAAAAGGGCGTGAAGAGAATAGCCAACCATGCACGAGTTGAGAGAAAAAGCTAATTCTTAAAAAACCTCAAGCATTGGCAAGAAACATACAAGTACCTAGGCAACACCTGAAAAGCTGACAATGGCCGATTCAAAATGACGTGAAAGATTAGTTTCCTTTTAGAAATGGTGGTAACCTACTGCACTCTACAAAATAATCTGACAAATACAAATAGATAAAATTTAAATAGTGGAAAGCTAGGAATCAACCCTACCGGCTCAGCAATTCAACGTGGATTGAAATATTCATCCCTTTAATGAAGAACACAAAGCTTTTACTCTTACTTTGGTTTAAAATAGCGGACATTCTTCACAGACGCAAAATGAATGGTAGGTGCTGTAAGGTTAGGAAAGGCCCAAACCCAGGGTTTCTGGGAGAGCCAGCTAACAGACGATATTTGGAAAACGATGTATTCAGTGATCAAAGAGGTCTCCGAAAACACTAGATTCAAATGGCTTCATTTTAAATGTGTTCATTTTACATAACTAATGCCTAAGGATCGATCAGCAGCATGTACCACATGTAGTGAGGGAGAGGCTACATTTTTACACATGGCATGGCAGTGTACTAGTGTGCTGGCTTATTGGCAGGTGGTGTTGGAAAGGAACAGAGGATCAACGGTCCTACCATTGGACTAGTCCCACAAGCACTACCTGTTGGGCACAGTGGCACGCCCCAAGAGAGGAAATATGTGCATAACTTCCCCCAATTGGTGCTCTTTCTGGCAAAACAACATATTGCAGTGAGGTGGGTGGGTGTCCAGGGGAGGGGGGGCAATAGGCAAAAAATATCACAGAATGGAGGATGGCAAATTAAAAACATATTAGACTTTCACACGGGCGACAAAGTGATGGATGATCTAGAAGCCTGGGCGCAATACTAACAACCTTCGTGGGCCAGAGGGTACAGGAGGTTTTCCCAAACAGCTTCTCCAGGGTATCAAGGAGCACTTCAACAGAGACACAGGTCGCACTCTAATCGGAAAACAGGGGGTTAAGAGGGAAGGAAGAACACATAATAGATCTACAGACTAATGCAAGGATGTGAAATGTACCGAGCATGGACTATGCAATAGTGGGGTGAGTTATTGTAGGGGTTGGACTGAATGAAAGCATGGTCTGGCAGGGCTAATCAAGTTAAAGCAAACATGCTGAGGGGATTGGTAAAGAAATGTCGCAGAGGTTTTTATTGTTTGGGATACATACATGTTGGATGAAAAAAAATATCAAATACATTATATATTTTCCCTCCATTTGCTTTTGTACTACAGCCGATTCCAATTCATTTGCTCCTACAAAATAAATGAATGGCTGTGAAAAATGTAATTACTACGCAAGACCCCAAAAATAAAGCTAAAAAACAAAAGTAGGGGGAGGAGCCTAGCTCGCTACCGAGATGGCCGCGTTTTAGCTCGGCTCCGTTCAACCACCTGTTTTCTTCGATTATCCTGTATTTCTCCTGCCCCGGGAAGCCCTCCTTGCGGTGTTTCGGTACCGCGGGCACTTTGCGGACACTTACCCGTTGCTCCGGTGATCCTGGGTGCTGTCGATCCTGTGCGGTGGTCCCGCTCGGAGCCTTCGGGGCGAACTGGCCTGGACCTCCTGGCAGCGACGGGACGTGGCGGAGCGCGATGGTCGGCCCTTGCGGGCGCTGTGGTTCTGGTTGCGGGGGCTGATGTGCGAATAGGCCGGCTGTGCCCGTTGGCGGACCCGACTGGCCTGGGCCTCGAGGTGCGGACGCTGCCTCCTGCGGGAGAGCCTCCTCATTTATCCGGCTTGGTCCCCCCTTTGTTCCCCGGCCCGGCCATTTTGGATTTTCCGCCCGGGCTCGGTGAACGGGGCCGGCGGCACGAGGGGGCCGCCGAACATCCTTCTTCTGGTGGGTCTCCTTCCTGCCTTGGGGCGCCTCGCCGCAGTTCGGCTGACCTCCTTTTGCTTTGGTGTTGCTCCGGCCGGGGCCCCCGACGACCGAGGGCTTGCTGAGCTCCTAAGATGGCGGCCGGCCCTGGGAGTCTCTGCCGGGCCTGGGCGAGCACTGGGGGCCCGCCACACGGCCCGGATGTCGGCTCTTGTGAAGGGTTTCCTGCACTTCATGTTGTCCTGGATGCACTATACTCCTGGCGGACTTCCGTGGCTGCGCCTGTTTCCCCTGTGGAGGCGGACCCACTTTTCGATTTATGCGGGCCCCCATCGTTGGATTTTGCTTCCTTGTTGCAGGGTACGGCTGGTGTGCTCCTGGTCTCTGTGCCTCCGGCGGAGACCGCATCCTTGAATTGGAGACTCTCCGACGCCCTTCGTCGTCCTGCTTTGTTGCCTCAGCCGCTGGGCTGCGGTCCGTTTGCATCCTGTCCAGGCCTCGATGATCCTTTCTGTTTCTCATCACGTCGGCTCCCCGGCCGGGGCGCCTGTGCCGACCCAGCTGGACTTGCCTCGTTGGACTTGTCCATAGAACTGTGCCTGCGGTGCGAAGATTGTACCGTAACTTTTTTATATCCTCCGTATTTTCTTTCACGTTTCTCCTCAGGACTGCCGCTGGATTTCCTCCTGAACCCTGTGTCCCTCGTCGTTTGGACTTTGTTTGTTTGGATGATTACAACCTTGGACAAAAGCGGACAGGGCTGAAATGACTTATTATATGCGGTAGACTTGTTTTTGATCTATGACCGACATGTGCTGTTTTGATGTTGTGTAACTTCGTGGGACTCCTGAAACTTATCCTGATGTCGTTTAACTTCCCGTGGGCTCTGCCTCTCCCCTTTTCACAGGTGGTGGGATGGTTGCAGATAATACTGTTTTTTGCCCTCTCCCGTGTGTAATGTTCCTTCCTTTCCCTGGCCCTTCTTTTTTGCCTTTGTTTCTACCTTGTTTCTTTCTCCTATATTTCGGGTTCTATTTAGGGCGACAGGCACGCTGCTGGGGGGTTGGCCGTAGCCTTCTGCAGGGGTGTAGGGTGGGCTTGTGGGGTGGGTGGGGGGGTCTGTTGCTGTTTTTGGGGGATCTTTTTCCTCCTTTCTTCTCCCTTTTTGGTTCTATGGCCCTTGTGTATCCCTTCTTTCGGGGCTCTGTCTCGTCGTCTGTCCCCCTGGTGTCTTTCTGGGGTATTTTTCCGGTATCACGATGATTCTGATTTGCTGGGTGTGTTTTCTGTATTTTTAATGTCTATTTTGTACCGGGTTATTGTTTTCCTGTTTCGTCGCCCGGGGGCGGGTGTTTGGATAAGAGTCCCTTCCTTTCCTTCTTCCCCCTTCTTTCCCCCCCCCCCCTTTAGGTGGGGTTCTTTCCTTTTATTGGGGGTCCGTTTCGTATTGTTCTTGTATTTGGGTCCTTTTCTGTGCTGTTCGGTGGGATAGGTGGTAGCTGCGGTGGGCGGGCATTGGACGGTGTGCGATGGCCTTTCCTCATGTCTGTTGTTTTGACCGGTGCTTATTGGTATGCCTATTTCGTATTTGTTTCTCCTGTGTTTTTTTACGATCATTGTATTGCTGCCCGCCGCGGCCCCGCCCCTTTGGTTTGTCTCTAGGCCCGCCGTATTCCTATGCTCCCTAACCCGTCCTTTAAAAAATGAGAAAACTGCCTTTCTAATTCTTATCTCCTGTGATTGCTCTAAGATGCTTGTTATGTCTCCTGTTTCTTTGCCCTTGTATACTGTGATACTCTGTGCATTGCTCCTGACATTCGGCTCTGTGGTGGCCAGCCCGGTGGGTTGTAGGCCCGTATTTGTGAGCTCTTTCTGTACAATAAAGGTTTTCAAAAAAAAAAAAAAAAAAAAACCAAAAGTATCAATTGTCTTGCTTAACCAAATCACTTCTTAAGGGTGTGCTGTGCACAGGCGGGCAGCTGAAATTAAAAATCAGGCAACAAAGCAAAAGTAAACTCTTGCAATAGAACTAACGAAAAACACAAGTAGTGCACTCGCTCAGATGTGCTTTTTCTACAGATGTATGAACATCATATTTGTCTAAAATAAATCTGAGCAGTCAGAAAGGGAGTAACAGTGATTGAACATTTTAATTACTTTGCCTCTCCAGTGAATAAGATGTGGAGCAAACAAATACCAAATTTGTTTGGACACAATATTGTACCTTATAATGTATCTGTAGCTGTTCATTGGTGGACTCATTCTGGAGTAATGAAGCCCTATTGATGTAAGCTTCTGCTTGAACAGGATCATCATCTTCCAGGTAGAGACGAGCAATTTTTAAATAGGTTTCAAGCTTATAGTCAACATTGTATTGCCTGTTGGTAAAGAATCATAGACATGAATGTTCAAATGAAGTGTCACATATTAAAGTGTGTAAGGGTTTCAATTCTTTGTGTGTGTGAGATAAAGCATGCAATGTCAACAATATAAATATGTGCTATATGTAAAAATTTACACATGGCCAAGCAGATTAGGTAACAGCACATACCTTTATAGCACACAATGACGACATCCACAAGCTTAACACAAGAGTGAAGCACTTCAACATTTGTAAAACTTCAAATACATACCTTCATTTAAAACCTTTGTTAGGTAAAACAGGTGCATTTCACCTTGAATGTAGGAAAGGGCCACTAGCACTACACAAGCTTTCACAACATCAAGGAATTATTAAATATGATATAAAACGACTGCACTTTAGTGGATATTGCCACACATGATTGTAAAACAAGAAGTGCAATATCTGAGTAACTCACTTAGGAAGGTATTATTCACCAATGAAGAAAAGCTACTGTTATGAGCAGTCTGACCAGACAAGAAGCAGACAAAGTTAACCAGCAACTATATTATATTCTGCAATCTTAATGATAAACCTCCTCTGTTTATGAGTGTGGAAATATCACCATCTGGTGAACTTATGCACCAAAACGACTTACACTGTGCAGAGGCCATGGTGATGAATGGCTGGGGATTTGTACATCGAAAAGGGCTACAGGCAAAATACAGTATGTCAGCCACCTCACTACAGATTGGTATCTTAAGTTTATATCCCAATGTCTCCACAGGCAGACATGTGGAAATGTATAAAACAGGATAAATCAGTTTGTCGGATTAGCAAGCATGTAATAAGCAATAAAGTGCCAGAATGATTCAATCTACACTATTGCCTGGAAATGGTGACATGGAGGCAGGCTTAAAACATTTTTTTTAATCTTGTTCACCAGGTATGGCTACTCTACATATATACACAGGGGTAACCTGCAAGGGTCAGTGGTACTGATGGGGCCTAATTTAGATTAGCCAGAGGATGCTCAATAGAACTTTAAGGTGCTGTACAGCCGAAATGTGGAGAAGAGGGGCAAAGGTGACAGGCAGGAATGCCTTTGGTGGGTAACAAAGGGACAAAAAGAAACAAAATGCTGCTGAACTAAATTCTGCCATAAAAACAAGTGGACAAAAAAAAGGTTTGTTGTTCAAACTCCATGACATTTTCCCTTTGGCTCATTTTGCAGGTTCACTGTTACTCTGCAGGTCTACTCCCTTCCACAGACTCGAAGTATGAGGCAGGTTTCATTTGAACTCCACTCTGCATCAAATGTTAATGTCACAGGGGTTAGTTCTGGATTAGGTAGGGAATTGTAATGCAAAGGCAACAATTTTTCTCTTTGAAGTTTTTTGCGAAGCCTCTACCAGGATGACAACAATAGGTTACTTTAAGAAATTCAAATAATCCTACTTTCCAAAGTAGTTCAGATACAAAGCACAAAACATTAAGCACAGGCTTACTTTTGCCCTGTTTCCAACGGGATTCCCACTAACACTTGGGCTGCATTCCGCCAGTCCTCTTCCTTTTCATAGATTGTGGCAAGATGCTGCCTTATGGAAGCAACCTAAAATAAAAAGAAATCCAATGTGAGGCGACTTATGGGTCCTAAACAATAACGTAACATTATCAATCATTAAGCAAAAGCCTCGGACTATAGCCAGTACGTTGAGAACATGACTTCCATCACCTGGATGTATTATTATTAGTGAGCAAGTAACACAAAGTGAGTTGATCTGGGTGGCTGGGAGAAACTGCAATTTATTTTTTCAGGAAAATGTTGTGAATATCACATGTAATTAGTTACACAAAATGCATTAATGCATATCTAACGTGAAATTGATTTGGAGAGCATATTGCGTTTTAGCAAAAGCCATGCGAGATACTGGCACAAGACTGGCTTGTGGACAAAATATTTTGTGCCCGTGAGTTTATTACGCCGGAAATGTTTTCCGCTGTAATCAGTGTCCTGGATCAGTAAATTATGCAAAATTTCGAACCTACGAAACTGCATAATGTGAATTTCATGAGATTTACTAATCTAACAACTATTTTGATGGAGCATAAATGAAGGCTTATTACCACACTGAACGGAAGTCGCTTGATCAATCTCAGCAGCATGAAAGGACAAATTCGCCCCAATTCAAGCTTGCTGAGCTATTTTACCAGATTTTGAAAATTTCAGTCATAATTGATTTAGAGGGCTGGATCAAAAATAAATTGTGGCAAGTTTATATATATTAAAGCAATTCTTTATTGAATAATACTTCACTGTGTTGAATTTGGCATGGTTTATACACATTGCTTCAGACATACAGCTCGTCAGTAAACTGCATCGTCAAAAAGTGAGCTAACTAGAAATGTGGTGCTGTGCATATGGGGTGCTTGAGTTAAGTTCTGGAAAAGCACAGAAAAGCAGTGGCAGTTTGTTTTGAATTGTGAATCTGTTGTGCATGGTAAGAGTTTGCTTTTGGGCACTTGTTCCCGCGCAGTATAGTAACATGTGGATCATTTCCCACAATGTAAAGTCACATTAGAGACTAAATGTAGTATGCACATTTTAAAGAAAAAAAAACTATTTGGTTTCTGAAATAGCTAGAACCTGCACACTTGTTTACATATAAAATGCAGGAATTAAAAGGTCATAAAGGCATAAGTCTGAAGTCATTCTTTAATCATGCAGATAGTAAAATTAACTTGAACCAGAAAAAAATAATGCACTAAACAAAAACAACAAGATCGGATAGAGTAACAGTTAATTTTTTTAAATAATGCAAAACAAATGAGATTAGAGACCTGTACCCTTTGATGCACCACTAACCACCTGGGTGGCTGGAGGGGACTTGGATGGTTGTTGAATGCATACTGTATCAGAGGTCAGAATGCTATTACTCACATGGAAGGGAACCAACGGCTTAACAAGGTATCACTTCCTTATGCAGTACCATTTTTAGAATCAATAAGTAACCATGCAGATAAGGTCATCAACATGTTTCATTGCATGTCAGTCATGCAAATGTGATATGTATGAAGCACTATAACTCATTGTTCCTCCCTGGTAGCTTCCGGCTCACTGCGCAATGTCTAATCCAAAGAGCTACTTTTTGATGTTGTTTCTCAAATGTTTGTTTCAGTCTCTGGGCCTAATTTAGATAAACTGAAAAAGGTGTTATGGCCTTAGGCTCAAAGCGGTCAGTTGCGATGTTATACACTTGGGTAATAGAAATCCCACTCTGTACTCTGCCACACAGTGGGAGATCTTAAGAATCATAGTGCAGAAGACACCTGAATTATCATAATTGCAGATTTATAGTGGCTAAACAGTATCATAAAGCCATGTGGATTAAGAAGCAAGTTTCGTTACAAAGAGGAGTACAATCAGCAAAAAAAAGAGGTTTCATTACATCATCTGTAAGGGACAACCTGTGCAGTGTTGTAATGCCATGCAGTCCACATTTCAAACAGTAGAGAGACTAGTAAAACGCAAAACAATTTTAAGCACACTCCCAGGGAAAAGGCTTTTGAACTGAGACATGCATTGTATACAGATAATGAAGACTTATGAGGGACATCAAATCCCTCACTCAATAGAGAGGGCATGGCCAAGACTCCATGGCCAAAGGAGCAATCTAGGAGAGCTCCCAGCCAGTCACTACAGCAATATGAAAAGGCTGCGTCTGACTTACATTCAACCAGCCAGAAGGTGCTGGAGAGTGAAGATGGAGTAGCAGAGCCCCTAACCCAGGACATCAAGCTTGGGGGCCGAAGCCACCACATGCTGCCTGGATATGAGAAAATGGCTACCAATAGACCACAGGAGGAGGAAGCCTGTGGCAGCGGCACAGGATTACGAACAGCTGCAGCTCTGGAATCTAGTACAGATAGGGCTTCACACCCAGTGGCAAAGAGGGAGGAGGAGCAGGGCGAGCCATTGCATTCGGATAGAGAAGTGGATCTGATTGAAGAGCTGAGCAGGAGACAGTATCCATTCCTCCCTTCCTCACTCCCTTTATAAATTAACAAGGGGCTGGAAGAGGCAGAGGAGACAAGAGACTCCCACCCCTCAGGTCGAGAGAGCTGCGGCCTGAGGACTCCATCCTGCCCAGCCCCCCTAACCCACAATTGTAAAAGCTGAGAGCTGGTAAGCAGCCACTAATACCTCAGTAGAAATACCTCAGTCACCGAGAAAGGCGGGGAACGAATAGAGGAACATCAGCATTCAGAAACCTCAACATCATGCCTGAATCAAAGTTCTTCATCGAAGGTATCGGCACAAAGCAAGGAACCAGAAAACTTTGAAAAACCTCTCTCGAAACGGGAACGCAAACGCAAAACAAACAAAGTCAAAGCCCTCCAACAAGCACCACTGATATCAATCCAGGAAAAACAAGACAAAAATGACAAAAGGGATAGAGATACTGTCAACACGACGAATCAAAAAGATAAAGAAAGTAATAGTGACATACTCAGCATGACGAACCATAAAGTCTTGACAACAAAAGAAATTGCGGCCATAAAAATTCACGATGGCAAAAACAAAACAAACAAGCATTTACAATGCAATGGTTTCGCCTTTGGAAAAGTTAGAGCTATTGGCATTGTAAATGACAAAATTTGTATTTATGTGTTGGTTTTGAAAACAGATAAATAAATGGCATTGTCATTTTTATTGCCATTAGCTTAATCTCGGCAGTCACTCTGCACTCCCTAGCATTCTGCAGTCACTCTGCACTCCCTAGCACTCCCTACTACAACACACATTGAAGGTAGAAAGCTTGGCCGGATCAAAAGTATTTCTGCTTTACTGGAGGACAGACCATCAGCCGTTGTGCAGTGCAGAGGGGCATCATTTGCTCCCTCCGTGACTGCACTGTCCGCATGAAGATGCTGGTGGACTCACAGCCTAGTGCCACCTGGCTCAGAGACCCTGTTCCTCACGGAGCAGGGACTAAAGTTCAGTTAACAAAAACAGCACCCTCCATATCCACAGTCCAAAAGGGTGAAACACCCGGCCACAGCACCGCGCACCACTTGCAGCAGGCTTGTTTACACCACTAGTCTTCCTGCTTCTGGTGCTGAGAAACGCTGTTTGCTCCAAGGTTGAGAAAAGAAATATAAGACATTCAAAGAGCCTAGTCAT
The DNA here is from genome assembly GCF_964261635.1 of Lissotriton helveticus. Classification (NCBI taxonomy): domain Eukaryota; kingdom Metazoa; phylum Chordata; class Amphibia; order Caudata; family Salamandridae; genus Lissotriton; species Lissotriton helveticus. The sequence continues at coordinate 1,245,013,367 of NC_136059.1, read as the reverse complement.
CATTATGCATGCTTCTGGGAATACTCGTTTGATGTGATTGTCTTCCGTATTAAGGCATTTAAAGATTCACCCAAGATGCCGCTTTAAATCCCTGAGGCCGTTCCGTGAGCAGTGGCAGACACATCAACAAAATCAAACATCAGAATGCAATGGAGGAAGAAGCTGATGTGTACTTAACGTTTACAGATAAATATCCAATGTCCTGCGGGAATTAGTCAAGAACAATTCTGGAGGGGAAGCATGAACAGCACTGAAATCAACATCACGAAGGAATGAGCACCAAACATGTGTAACACCTCTCTATAGGACTGTTAAGTATTTGTCTGCAATGATCAGAGCCAAAACCTCTTAGTAATGTTTGTGTTCATTACATATCAACCTCAACCTAACACCTGGGAATATGAAAGTAGCAAAGTATGTGGTATGGGTACAACAGTAGAACATACATAAATCAACAATGAACATGTCAAGAACTCTATAGTCATACTGAAATAAAGTAGGTAGAGCTGTTCTGACTGACGAATCCCTGGTGTTATAAACTGTATCCACTGACAAGGTACATATAAACAATGACATTTAATATTGTTAGTAGAACAGTATCTCTGGGATCAACAGAGGGCAATGGGTTCTTCATTTTAGAATTTTGAAATAATGGTGCTTATGTCTCAATTATGTTAACAGGTAGTACCTTGTGGTCTGCAGAGCCCCTGGAGCCCGAGACACTAGCCCCGGGGTCAACAATAGTTTAGAAAATTAAACATTATTTGAAAATGAATATAGGATGCATAAATTTAAAAAAAGCTAAATTGAATATTTTAAAATGCTCTGTAAAAGCGAACGAATTTGAAATAAGAGACTAAAAAATTAAGTTGGTATCTTTAGCTTGATTCATGGAATCAGTGCAAGTACAATAATCATACTCGGTATGGACAGTTGTTAGCCTCAATTGAAGCACTGGTATGCACCAACAGAAAGATAGCATGCATCAGGAGCAAAAAAGACAAAGTGATATAAGAGTCTAGCATATATTTGGCTTTTAGAAATAAAATGCAATTTTGAAAAACTCCAACTGTGCCTTTAAAATGAAAATGCTGGTATGTTTTTGCTCCTGAATTAAATAAAGGATTTAATATTTTGGGTATTTGCCTGATGTATACTTGTTTCTGTATTGTTTAGTGGTCTAATAGTGCTCAATCACTCATGTGTGTGTGTGGGGGGGTGGTTTGAAGGGGGGAGTGTTGTAATTGTTTTGTTCTAGGCCCTGGTTTAAAGCAACAGAGAATAGGGCAGTGTCCCTCTGACTTTACTACATTCACCCCCCTTTTGGAGAGCCCCCACCCCACACACACACTTTCACGAATCCCTTCAGGGGCAGCGAATAGAAAGAGCTTCCAGCACAGGTCCACGCGGACACAGGTCAGGCTCAAGGGAAACACCGCGCAGTGGTGTGTTGGGAGACACACCTGTGACCAGACACCACTCTAAAACGGTGCATCTCACTGGAACGATAACCTTAATTGTGCACAACCCCCCACTGTGGTAAAAAAAAAAAGACAGCGCAGACAAACACCGCGCAAATACAGACTAAAAAACTGAAGCTGGCCAACAAAGATCCGAGCACAAACCGAGATAGTATCTGCCAACCACGAGCCCGGGAGACTGCCCTCCACACAGTGCCACCCTCACAGACCTACAGAGCACCTACCCCGGACACACTGCAAGGAGGCACAGTCCTCCCTCGTACAAGGGAAACAGGGCTTTAAATGGGCCGGTCCTGCCCAGTACGAAGTACCGGCACTTTTGTTTATTTTGAGAGGGAGGGTGCCTGCACTTCTCAAGAGAGACTTAACACTTTTAATTGGAGAGTACCGGCCCTTCTCCGAAACAAGCAGGTACTCTGAGTCCGCTACAGAGTACCTGCACTTCTGTTTTCCCATTTCAAGCACTGAAGTGAAGTAAACACTGAGCATCATTCTAGGGGGCTTACCGTGCACAGGGTGGGGGGTCAGGGGGAGGGCAGCAAATCACGTCACTACAATGCATAAAACGGGCTTGGAAAGAAACCGAGAACAAATGTGACCACCACGGGAGAGACTGTACCACAGCATGTACTTTAAGCGTTTATTTTGGCAACACCTTTCACACCTGTGAAGACAATTAAATACATTCGGTCTACTTGTAATAAACTGTCTGTAAGCTCAGGTCTGGGAGAGGTTGTTGTTCCCTGCAGTCAAAGGAAGTAAAACGAAACAGGCTCTTCCAATACACTGCACAGGTGTGCTCTTGGACAGTAACCACGATCCACGTGAAATGCATCCAAAGTACGAAATAACCGAAGGAACAAAAAGCTCGGTTTGTGTGTGTGTGTGTTATGGTACCCTCTAGAAACTCACGTCAGGACCGAGAGCCCTCGGAGGCTGGGAAACGCCCAGTCAAGAGCTCTGAACCCAGTGCTGGGGTCGCTGCAGAATGTTTGTTTAAAGTAAAAATAAAGCTGAAAGCCGTCCACTTGAGTGCACTTAACTGCTTGGCCGGGGAGGTGCCCTGTGATGGGCCAGCAGCCCCATCCCGGACGGGTACGGTACTTAAAAGCCCCCCCTCAGTGCACCCTAAATCTGGATCAATTGCTTCGAAAGCGCACACATTAATTACCAAGGCAGCGAGGAAAGGAGGGACCGGTCCAATTAGTGCTTAGAGACGCCGGTGAGAAGACGGTGGGCGCACACCAATTAGGGTCGGCACTCAATGGGCCTCTGTGGGCTCCGGAGGGGCCGCCAGGGGTGCGACCAGGAGAGAGCCGGGATGATTAACCCTCCTCGGGGCGCCCTGGCAACTCTGAGAACCTGTCTCGTTGCAGCTCTTTCCACAAACTACGCAGCAGCCTCCCAGACATGTATGTCCACAACCAGTCCCAGCGCCTCCCATAAATCACACACTCACCTGTCAATCACCACCGTGCCATAGCCTCGCGCGTGGGGCGGCAGTCTATACCAGGGCCCTGGCACTGTCTGCACTGAAGAGAGCTCATGGGCACCATAGAAGAGCCGCGGGTTTGCATATGGAACAACAAGCACCTACGAGGACACAGGGGGCGGGAGAGGACACGGACGGCGGGAGAGGGCACGAACGGCGGGAGGGGGGCGGGAGAGGACACGGACGGCGGGAGGGGGCGGGAGAGGACACGGACGGCGGGAGGGGGCGGGAGAGGACACGGACGGCGGGAAACGTGCACAGGACAGCGAGGGGGGGGCGGAAAGGCACATGGAGGGGGCGGGAATGGACAGACTTTCAGTGAAAGGGGAGGGAACGGGAAAAAACGTAACTCCGCCCTGGGAAAAAATCTCGGGAACGCCCCCGAATCTGGTCCGGCCTTGACGGACAGATCCGGCACTCAATGGCTAGCCTCCATTTATGGAGCTAGCCAATGAGAGCCGGGGGACGTTCCAGAAGTGCTTATTGTCGACATAGGATTTCACCTGCGCTGAAAAGCTGCGCAGAGCGCAGCCTTCGGCAGGCGAAACCCAAAAAGGGAAATCTGTCAACCAATAAAATTTACGATATATTCAAGTCATCAGCAGAGAAGGAAAAGGACAAAGTCAAAAACGAAAAAACTTTAAAACCAGATACAACTCAAATTCTAAAGGACAAAGAAAGCACCAAGCAGGAAACAGTAACAAGTGGGAAAGGAGAATTATCAACAAGAAATAAAGAAATCAAAAATAATTTACACCCACATAGTACCATAGACCCCATCGAAAACATACACCAAGAAGAAGTCAAATCAACCCAGCATGTCAAAATACAGCGACAAGCCCCAACAGAAGTAATAAAAGGAATCCGATCAATTACAATAAAAAACAATCGCCTACCGCCCATAACCAGATAGAACTGATTCCACACTACAAATCGAGAGGATCTCATGACACATTAAATCGAAGCGCAATAATAAAGCTACTCCAATCTTTACTTGCCCTGAGCCATATAACATCTGGCGACCTGGAAAGAATTGAATTCAAATCTACTCCCAACCAAACGGGGGCAGAAATAACAATAGCCACTTGGACAAACCATTTAGTCACTGAACAGATTTTGAGGCACAAGGAGGCATTCGAAGAGTGGGATATAGAACTAAACGAAGTGGAACCCCCTCGTTACCCGAGCCCCCTACAACAACTTCCACGCATAGAGGGCGTCCTAAAAGGAGCTAAAGGACCAGACACCCATGAACAATTAAAGGATGACGTCAAACTCATAAGACAAATCACAATCACAATTTCACACCCAGATAAAGCCAAAAATGTGGTCAATCAACATTTGAGATCTCAAATCATGCAACAAGGAGTTGCATGAATACAATCTCAAAGAAAAGCGAAAACATTGCAAGACATTAACATCTGTTCTTGGAATGTGAATGGTCTAGCATCCAAAATAGGAGAAATTGACTTTGCTGACTTCATATTACAGTACGATATATTGCTGTTGCAGGAAACCTGGCAGACAACATTTACTCCTATAGTAGGCTACAAAGAACATTTAATCTTAGCTAAAAAAGAGTCAGCACATGGAAGAGCCAAGGGTGGCTTATCAATATACATCGCCACAGATATCCGATGGGAAGAAGAAAATATCGACCTGAATTCTAGCTGGATGCAATGCATTAAACTTGCAGTAAATACCGCTTGTACATTGATAATTATGAACATATACATCCACCCAGCCCACAAACACAAGGGGAGAGATATACAACAACTGGCCGCCACCATCAAAACGTTAAAGGCAACATATCCACAAGCCAACATAATATTGACTGGAGATTTCAACATGAATTTGATGCAAGAACAAGAGAAAAATCTACCAAATGGAATACCCGTCAGGAGAGACAACTCAACCAGACGTGACACATTTGGAAAGAAATGTGCCGTATTGCTAGACAAACAAGCATTATATACGCTGAATGGTCGAAGCCCACAAGATAGTCCGGCAGCATTCACAAGAGCGACGGCAAAATCAGGAGCAACCATTGATTTCACCTTAGTAGATCCAGACCTATTCCCCAGTATCACAAATTTTCAAATACTAGAAAGAATAGAGAGTGATCACTACCCCCAAACTTTTACACTAATTGATTTCAGAAAAAAGCATCCACCATCAAGAGCTCTGACGCAATTTACTAAACTGTATAATTTAAACCGGTTAATATGGAACGAAAACACCATAGACAAATATCTTGGAGTTCTGCACAGCTTTTCTGACTACTATAGGTGAAAAATCACTGGGGATAGAGGCGTGGGAGTCCTTAATTAACAACTTGAATAGAAAGTTTATACACAGCCCCAAAAACCGAAACACGTCACGGATCAGCGGGTCAGAATGGTACACTAAAGCTCCAAGGACAAAAAAAACAAAATTAAACAAAGCATTGAGACAAATGAGAACTCACGGTCAACAACCTTCCCGGGAGGTCTTAACGACAATTAAAAAAATGAAAAGTGATCTAAAAAAAGAGACCCGGGACGCCAAACGCGCATATAATGAGCAATTCTGGAAAAAATGCTCTACGCAAGTCAACAACAAAATTCCAAACTGTTTTGGGCCCAAATAAATGCTCTATCCAATGGGAAAAAACGGCATTTCAACTCCGATATAACTGAGCATGTATGGCGAGCTCACGTAGAAGCTACATATAACTCACAGACTAGTACCGTAAATGACATACGGATGGCGATGCAATTAAACCAAGGAAACCCCAGTGAGACTCTAAAAAGAGAGCAGAGGCAGGCAGAGATACAGAAACCATCTATGTATGCTCCATACCACACGACAAGCAAGCCGAACCAGAAACAAAACAGCAACTCGCAAAAAAAACAAATGGAAGAAAAATTGCAACAAGATCAGCCAGAAACAGCAGGGTCAGATCAATCAATAGTTGACATTCAGAATACACAAAAACAAGTAAAGAACATCATAAAAAAACAGAGTTCAGATGGGGCGCCGGGACCTAATGGTCTGCCAAACGCCCTATTCAAAAAAGATTCAGCATTCTGGTCCAACCATCTAGCCATACTGTTTGAGAACATTTTAGAATCTCACACTATCCCCGATTCGTGGCGAGGAAGTATTCTGCACCCAATATTTAAATCTGGGGCTCGCGCAAATCCCGCAAATTATGGGCTAATAGCCATCATAGATGTTGAGGCAAAAATGTACGCGGCAAACTTGCTTAAAGACCTAGAAGATTGGGTAGAGAATATCAAACTGATCCCCAATACACAAAGGGGCTTTCGAGCCAGAATGGGTACCCTAACAAGCATATCCGCCGTAACACTCCTGGCTAATCAAGCTATTGTAAACTCAAAAGTATTGTACGCGTGTTTAATAGACCTCAAGGCGGCCTTTGATATGGTCCCCAGACAAGCCTTGTGGGAAAAAATGAAATCTTGGGGTGCACTGACAAATTTACTGAATGCAATAATCAACCTTTACTCAAAAACATGGGTTCAAGTAAAAATGGGAGATGGCCGAACTCTAACTAACAAAATTACAACCATCAATGGCCTAAAACAGGGGTGCGTTTTGGCCCCCTGTCTATTCAACATATATACAGCTGATCTAGACTACAACCTACGCTCATCATTAGGTGACCCCCCAAAACTGGGGAACGTGAGAATAGTAAGCTTACAATATGCAGATGATATTGTGCTGCTCTCCCTAACGCCTCGCGGGCTGCAACAACTGATCAACAAATTAGTAGAATACACAGACCTTAAACCAACTACAGATACATTTAAAAACAAGCATTTACAATGCAACGGTTTCGCCTTTGGAAAAGTTAGAGCTATTGGCATTGTAAATGACAATTTTTTTATTTATGTGTTCGTTTTGAAAACCGATAAATAAATGGCATTGTCATTTACAATGCCAATAGCTTAATCTCTCGCAAATGCCACACACACCCACACCCACAGAGAGCCCCCCCACACAGATCCCCTCCACAGAGCCCCCCCCACACACACAGGGCCCCCCCACACACACCCACGGTGCACAGCAAGTGGCACACAACCTTCATTCTACCCAGAATCAGCAGCAAAGTACCAAGAGTGATGCACAACCCTTACTCAGGCCACCGCCGGCAGCATGGCACTCCCTGCTACCTACAACCCTCACCCTTGCCTTTCCTGGTAGGAGGGCACTGCAGGGTGCAATACAACAATCGCCCTGGGCATCATCCTCTACATTTAGAGCGCAAGTGAAATGTACCCTTGCGCCCAGGCCCTTCATAGACCGAAAAAAAAGGAGACACATTTCTCGGCGCTATAGCCGGGCCAGCAGAGCAAGTGGCAAAAATGCCCTCAAAGCTTGGATATAACCCAGTCTCTCACAGCGAGCAATGGGTGATAGATAACACGTGACTCGTGGCCAACCCAACTTCCCTGACAGACAGCCAAAAGCAGAAATATCACTCGTTCAAGTATATTTGGCTGCTACCCCCTCCCCCAACAAGAAACCATTCAGGAAAATCAGATGGGCGAGTGGGACAAAAAAGTCAAAACCGATCTTTGCAGAGCACCTACCACGCCCGCAGCGGAGCCTCCTACAAACAGGCCTGTGGCAGGGGGAGCAGGAAGTGCACGGAGCCCGCCCCCTCATTGATGGCTGTTCCCTGGGGACATCCTGTTTTTGCGAGGGGCGGCAGGGGCATTGCTGTTCACCAAACACTATCTTTTAAGCGGGTGGGACGTTTGCTCACGATCACCGGAAATAAACGGTTATAAACACTAAGGGTGAGAAATTCCAACCCCAGACCAGCTATTAGAAACAAGGGAAATAAAACTAAACGAAGTAAAATAAGGCAACAGCACTGTGAAATAAACTTTCATTTGTTGAATATACGGCCAGCGTGGTTTAAATATGGTAACGTTCTATGCTGCGCAGACAGGGAGCTGACCATCGCATGAGAGTTAAATAATTGGTACAAGGAATGCTGTAAGAGCAAATAATAAACAAGCTCCAGTTTCAGCGAACGTCTCCATCTCACAGCGCTACAGACCCCGGAGTTCAGAGACATCGAGGGAAGTGTTATTGCTGACAGTCCCCCTCAGAGAGTTCCATCTACAGGACTTCGCTTGCTAAGAATGAGCAGAGCGGTCGACAGGAGATGAGCAGTTCGGTCATGCGGGACCCGAGGAAACGTACCGAAGACCGGATCGCCTTCCACAGGAGAGGAGAGCTCGGTGATTGAGAGGTTCTGGACGCAGACATCGGATCGGGGAAGCAGGCGGCCTGTACGGGTTGGTTTCCCTGTCCCGACCCCACCCCGCCATCAGTGCGTGAACCAGGGAAGTGGATAACGCTGCAGGGCTCTCCCGCCTCTGATGCCGCCGGGCTCCCTCAGCTCACGGGAGCCCGGCAGAGCGCCCCCCATGGTTGTTCTCCTGTCTCACGGGCTGCGGGGGGCGGGACTTCCGGCCGGCCGCGCAGGGATTGGCCGGCCGGAAGAAACAGACAGCAAAAAAACGCCCAGCTGGAGCACGGAAGAAAACACGAAAACGGGTCCGCGTTGACAGACAGTTTCACCTCCCATGCCCCTCCTGGGGGCATACGGAGAGCGGGAGGGGGGGGGGGTGCGGGAACGAACACACGGAGAGCGGGAGGGGGAGGGGGGGCGGGAACGAACACACGGAGAGCGGGAGGGGGAGGGGGGGCGGGAACGAACACACGGAGAGCGGGAGGGGGGGCAGGGGCGGGAACAAACACACGGAGAGCGGGAGGGGGAGGGGGGCGGGAACGAACACACGGAGAGCGGGAGGGGGGGCAGGGGCGGGAATGGGCACTGGCAACAAATCACCTTCCATTGTGTCGGCTCGGAGTAGAGAGCCGGTCAGGTCTGCGTCCTCACATGGAAAGCCATCCAGCTGGTGTGAGGAAGGATGCTGCAGATAGAAAAAAAAAATAAACACGCCCACCGCCCGATGACGAGCCAAAAAGGGTGGAGATGGAAAAAATCTCGGGAACGCCCCCGAATCTGGTCCGTGAATGACGGACAGATCTCTGTTCCAATGGCTAGCCTCCATTTATGGAGCTAGCCAATGGGACAGGGGGGCGTATTCCAGAGTCCTTACTGAAATCAAGAGTTTTCTCTGGATGCGGAGCTTACGCTCCGTTCTCCAGGCGAAACCTAAAAACAAAGGTCATGTGTTTTTCTAGACCACAGAAAAAAATACCAAAAATTATTTGGACAATCGACAGCAACTGTTTAGACCGTGAGGGGACATACAAGTATCTGGGATTTACTTTGGACCGTCATCTTAATTACAAACTACACCAAGAACAGCAAAAAATAAAAGCCAAACAGCTATTATTTGCATTTAAAACTTTGCAAAAGAAACTCAGTGCTAGTTCTACCACTCACTTACTAAAGGTTGTGGCATCAAAATTTCTACCTGCAATTACATACGGTTCTGAACTTTTAAACTTAAAGGATGCAACATCTCTGAATATCGCCCAAACCAGCCTCTTTAAAAAATTGTTTAATATTCCACGTCACATCTCTCAAGATCGGATTAGACTGGAATTTGGGCTAAAAAAATCAAATTATGTCAAGACAAGGAGCGCTGGTAAAATACTATTGGAGAATGCGGGCAGCAAAGGACGACTCTCTGGCACATTACTGTTGGCTGGAGGTCGAAAAACAATCCAAATTGACTAATTCCGTTTATCCAATCCTAAAGAAATCGATCGAAGCTCTAAAGTTGGAGGAAGCATGGCACACCATAACAGTCTATCCGGAGTTTAAACAATTGGTCAACAAAATAATTAATCAAAGGTCCCAAGAACAGGATAAAGCCACGTTATCCAAGAAAACACATGCATGGATGGTGCTGCCAACATATAAAAAGCTAAAGCCCCAATCATATCTTTTGGAACATTTTGCAAACCGAATGAAACAGCAACTCATTTTAATGAGACTGGGAGTGTACCCGACTAAAGATCTAACACCAATATGGAAACGCACCTGGCCTTCAATGGACTGCCGCCTCTGTGGACAAGGAAATGAATCAGTGCTCCACCTACTTTGTATTTGTCCGGCATTATCCTCCAAACGGAAAGAACTGCTGCGGCCGTTAATGAAAAAAGAGCAGATAAGGACCTGCAGATCCGCAGTAATAAAATGTTTAGGAGGATCAACAGTGCAATTGGCATGCAAATCATTAAAGTTCCTAAGCCTGGCGACAAAAGCACTAGAAAAGAAAGAGATGGAACTGATTTTGAAAAACGATTAGATAATCATCTTGAGCCAATTTAAGAATAAGAAACAGTCACTACAAACTAGAACAATTAGCATAAGACTAAAAGCACTAAGTGCACTGTTGTTTTTCTTTGTTTCCTCTGTTTCACTGATCAAAAAGGTTTTAATGTGAAGTCATTAATTAATGTCTATTTTACTCATGAATTTTAAGTCACAAGCGTTAACGTGTTTTTAGCGGTTAATCCGCTCTTTTTATGATTTAAATCAAATAAAAGAAATACTTCCTACCTCGGCTGATTGACAGAGGCACTACGAGCCTGGTGTCAACTTGAAGCACATGGAGACTAGCAGTGGGGAGCTGGGACAAGTGAAGAGCAGACCCAGACATACACTGGTGTACTGGTAGATCCCCTCCCCCTAACTGAAGGTTGAGCAGCCCAAAAGAAAGGAGGCTACTGATCCCCATGGAGAGAGAAGCGAGACCCTGAGAGCACCACCAATTAGAAGCCTTGTGGGCTGATAATCTGCCCTGCAGAGTCCAGCAGGTGGAAGGCAGCACTGAAAGCCCAAAAACTTCCTGGGTTACGCGCAACCTATTGAAATTGGATAAAGAGTGGTCAGAGAAACAATGAAGAAGGGAGAGAACAATAAAACTCAACAGATCTGATGTCCAGACGGGGAGAGAACCAGAATCGCTAAACAAACAGTTACCTGTAGGGGGCAATTAAGAAGGCAACTACATGAGGAACAGCAATAGGTGGAGTACCATAAACAACAGGAGCTACGCCTGTGAGTACAAATAGGCACCTATCCACTGGAATTGGACCGTCAGGAGAAGGGTAAGTAAAATATAAAATATTTGCGGTAAGTGAAACAACTTTTGTCATAAAGAAGGATTGTCAGGTCAAATGCAAGAAACCATGGTCTCCACCCTTCAAGCCAAAGGCCCGCGCCCCCTCCAATGCTGAGTCAGTCAAAATTTAAGGCATACACTGTACTGGAAAAGCACTCTAAAGAGAAAGGATTGGCTGGACCAGCTCACTATAAGCACAAGCAAAAAGGATGACTGCAGAAACAAAAAAACAAGTAAGATGCTATCCTGGAAACTAGCATCTCCACTAGGAAACTAGAGGGAGGAGAGGTCAATTGCGTTGCAGATGTGGACTTCCGTAGTGCAAATACACCACATCCAGCACACATAAGACAGCAACAACATTAAACACCTTACAAACACAGCAGGCATGACTGAATCACCGCCCTGACATCAGGAACTTCTTGGAATATTCTAGTACGCACGAGCTAAATATTAGATAAGATAAAATAGTAGGAGCGCCTTATATATATGCAGGATAAACGACATAGAATATTTGGTCAGGACCCTTTCTCATAATAACCCACAGCTAATGTCACCGATAAAATGAGTCAAACAGAGAAATGCAATCCCAAATTGAAAATAAAAAGTAGAGGTTCTTTCATCAAAAAAAGAGAGCTAAATATCCAAAATTATTTTAGAGAAACTAGAGGTACTGCCTCACCTGCCTTGGTGGAGTAGGAGGCCATCAAAGTTGTGAAACGAGGGCATTGCTTTAGGACAATAGCATTGATAAGACCACCTGTGACCCACAAAGGAGGAAGACAAGAGTGGGCACTAAAGAAAAATGAAAAGGGAAACCTGATCCCTGCAACTGGAACAGCAGGTAACTTACAAGAAGTGGATGACTTTCTATTATAGGGAATATTTGTTCAGATTCCAAGAAGATCAAGCTAAAATGGGGAGGCTATTAGCTTGGCTAGCATACCCAGAAAAAACAAATGAGCACCGTTTACAAGCAGTTAAGAGAATAGGGAGAGATACTATACTCACAGAGAGATAAATGAAGGATTTGAGAAATGTTATGCTGCATTGTATGCGGCCCCAAATGACATTACTATATGGAGGTTTCAGGACTAAAGCCGGAGTGACATTACCTCAAGATGAGGCTCAATCGTTGAGGAGGCACTGCAGTGTGCATTGTGAATGCAGCAGTAAAGGGAAAGGCAAGAGGGAAAGTAAGTGGCTTACCCACTGATGTCTATGCAACTATATTGGCAGCAATAGTAGTGGAATTGTAGAACATGGCAGTGAAAATCAGGAAAAACCCACTATGATCAAAGAGGCCATCATAGTATCATTCCCAAAGCAGGAAAGAGAGAAACTTGAAACACATACAGACCCTTCACAATGCTCAACACGGATTATGAAAATATTGTGCACATTTTTAGCCACTTAACTCCTTCCAAAAAGTGCAGGTGCCGATCCCACTGGGAATGGTATAATCCCCGGGCACAATACAGAGACGGACATTAGAAATCTAATACAAATACTGGAGAGTCCAATGAATACTCTCCAAATACATTTATACTGTGAACTGATACTGAAACAAGCATGGGTGAAGCCAATCGATCTCTCCTATGCAAGAGCTATTGGCTTTGGCAATGGGTTTTAGCCAGGTTTTACACGAGTGTGGATGCTGTCAGCACAGCAAAAATTTGGTGGGGTAGATTGGATTGGGTAAAGTGGAATGGGGTAGATCAGAGTACGGTGAAGAGGGGCAGACTGGCACGGAGTGGGGTAAAATGGAGTAGGGTAGATTTGAGTGGGGAAGCTTGGTAGATTAGCGTGAGAGTGGGGTAGGTTGAATTAGGTGAAATCGGGGTGGAGAGGGGGTAGACTGGGGTGGAGAGGGGGTAGACTGGGGCGGAGATGGGGGGTAGGCTGGAGCGGAGAGGGGGTAGGCTGGAGCGGAGAGGGGGGAGACTGGAGCGGAGAGGGGGGAGACTGGAGCGGAGAGGGGGGAGACTGGAGCGGAGAGGGGGGAGACTGGAGCGGGGGAGACTGGGAGAAGAGCAGAGGGGGGTAGATTGGAGCGGAGGGGGGTAGATTGGAGCGGAGGGGGGTAGATTGGAGCAGAGGGGGGTAGATTGGAGCAGAGGGGGGTAGATTGGAGCAGAGGGGGGTAGATTGGAGCAGAGGGGGGTAGATTGGAGCAGAGGGGGGTAGATTGGAGCAGAGGGGGGTAGATTGGAGCAGAGGGGGGTAGATTGGAGCAGAGGGGGGTAGATTGGAGCAGAGGGGGGTAGATTGGAGCAGAGGGGGGTAGATTGGAGCAGAGGGGGGTAGATTGGAGCAGAGGGGGGTAGATTGGAGCAGAGGGGGGGTAGATTGGAGCAGAGGGGGGGTAGATTGGAGCAGAGGGGGGGTAGATTGGAGCAGAGGGGGGGTAGATTGGAGCAGAGGGGGGGTAGATTGGAGCAGAGGGGGGGTAGATTGGAGCAGAGGGGGGGTAGATTGGAGCAGAGGGGGGGTAGATTGGAGCAGAGGGGGGTAGATTGGAGCAGAGGGGGGTAGATTGGAGCAGAGGGGGGTAGATTGGAGCAGAGGGGGGTAGATTGGAGCAGAGGGGGGTAGATTGGAGCAGAGGGGGGTAGATTGGAGCAGAGGGGGGTAGATTGGAGCAGAGGGGGGTAGATTGGAGCAGAGGGGGGTAGATTGGAGCAGAGGGGGGTAGATTGGAGCAGAGGGGGGTAGATTGGAGCAGAGGGGGGTAGATTGGAGCAGAGGGGGGTAGATTGGAGCAGAGGGGGGTAGATTGGAGCAGAGGGGGGTAGATTGGAGCACAGAGGGGTAGATTGGAGCACAGAGGGGTAGATTGGAGCACAGAGGGGTAGATTGGAGCACAGAGGGGTAGATTGGAGCACAGAGGGGTAGATTGGAGCACAGAGGGGTAGATTGGAGCACAGAGGGGTAGATTGGAGCACAGAGGGGTAGATTGGAGCACAGAGGGGTAGATTGGAGCACAGAGGGGTAGATTGGAGCACAGAGGGGTAGATTGGAGCACAGAGGGGTAGATTGGAGCACAGAGGGGTAGATTGGAGCACAGAGGGGTAGATTGGAGCAGAGAGGGGTAGATTGGAGCAGAGAGGGGTAGATTGGAGCAGAGAGGGGTAGATTGGAGCAGAGAGGGGTAGATTGGAGCAGAGGGGTAGATTGGAGCAGAGGAGAGTAGATTGGATTAGATTGAGTGGAGTGGGTCAGATTGGAAAAGAGTAGATTGGGTAAGAGTGGAATAAATTGAGTGGGGTAGATTGAAGTAAGGTAAATTGGAGTGCTTTGGGGTAGATTAGGGTGGGCTGGACACATTTGGGTGGGGGTAGATTAGGGTGGGAAACTCTGGGTGGAGTAGATGTCAGTGGGACATATTGGAGTGTAGGGGGCATAGAGTGGAGTGGCATACCGTGGAAGAGTGGAGTGGCGTAGTGTGGAGTATGCATGGTGTGGTAGGCACACTGCCATTACAGACAACACATTTTCAATTGAAATGGACCATTACATTTGCACCAAAATACGATTTTACTGCACACAAACGATAACGTGCGCAAATGTCATCTTGTATTGATCGTATTCAAATATTTGTTTCCACCACACTTAACAGAAAAATGTGCTTTGTTTGTAATAATTCTGAAATATTCTGAAACAACAGCACAGTACGTTTTTTTTTATGCTGGTAAAAGAAACATTCTACACCCTCTCCTCTTACATGGGTATTTAGCAGGATTGTCTCGTAAACTCTCACTCTGAAGTCAGAGAAAGAAAAGAAGAGCCTGACATTTGACCTCTGTCTTCGAATGCATAGCAATTATAACACAAGAACAAGATTTAAAGGCATGATTACAGAAAACAAGTTTTTGGAAGAATACAGTAAACAAAGTTTGGGCAGCGAGAGGGAGGAACTCAAGCTGGGCAGCCGAAAGCAAATAAAGGCAGCAAATAAAAAGCTAGAACATGCGAGTTATAAACCACAAAGCCAATGGTAAGCAAAGAGCGGAATGCATTCCATGGTCAAGTTTCTGAAAGTCCCCAAGATTTATTTAGCAAACCTGGTAGGCTGTGACCTAAACCTAGGGCTATCTTTACTCTGTAATGGAGGCAATGAGATTGGGGAAATGATTCAGTATATGGACTAAGCTTCTATAAACTAATCCTATGGTACATGTCCAAAGCAGATTGATAATATTGAGACTCTACAGTGTTGGGGGAGGCACACCAGATATAATGTTAGACAGGGCGATAGAGCAGTTTGCATGCATGCAGGTCATGTGAAGGGAGGTACTACAGAGGTATCACAGTCTCAGTAAAGAAACCTTCACATACTATATGCTGATATGTTAATATACCTGCAAAGCAGACAGGTAAACAACAGAGGAGACATGGAACCCTAGAGAGGTATGGTGACATATCTGGGTTATAAGTCAAATGGAACAAGTCTACTGTGTACCCGGTATGCCAAGTCTCAAAGCACAATGAGCCTGGAAACTTAATAATGGCTGTAAGTGAGAACCAAACAAAATGAAATACCTGGGGTGCATATTTACAGGGCAGAGACCAACCTAATGACTGGAAGGGCATATAAATGCAGCAATAGCATCAATGAGGAATACAGCTCTCACAAAAATGCTGGGTCTACCAAGCTACTGTATTATTTTGTCTCTCTCAGTTAAGGTACCAAAGGGATGTCCCATGCAGTATACTCCATATTGAAAGAGCTAATTTGCCATAAGAATACACGCAGTGTAGCACTATCGAAACTGAAACTACTAGTGAGAGAAGGCATTTTAACTGCTGCTGACTTCACACTGTATTATTTGGCAACTCGCTGCAGTGGGTCACAAGATGGATAATAATACAGATGGCAGACCCTGAGAGAGTAATCCTAAGAGAGCCCACGATTAATACTCTGCTAAATAGATTACCAAAACCTTGGGGAAAGTAAGGGAGTGACAGTTGTTAAAACATGTAGATACTGCTGCGAAAGCCCACTGAGGACTCACACAAGTACCAAATACACGACAACTGCAACTAACGTGTCTGCAGGCCATAAAGTACTGAGCTGAAAATGGGGTGACCAGGGTAGGAGATCTATACAAGAAGGGGGGAAAGTGAGAAGTGGGGGGTGGGGTTTAAGGGAGTTTGAAGATATACAATGGGATTATGATTTACCAGGAGAACAACCTCGCCTATATGGTGCAACCAGGGGAGTTACAAGGGCATTCTGGAAGACAGGCCAAAAAGAGCAACCACACATACACCAAGAGCTTAAATCACTATGTTTTGGGAACTCCTAGAGCAGGTAAATGCTCCATAGAGATAGAGATGGGACACATGCCAGTTACATTCTTAAACACTGCTCCTAAAATAAAAAGAAATGCCCAATTTAATTGAATAGTTTTTACTATATCCACCGAACTTACATTACATTAAAAAAAAAAAAAAATTCCCTGCAGATGCATTAGCAAAATGCCCCAGGTGCAGAGAATCCAATTCAGACTTTATCCATGTAATCGGAAGCTAGACTGAAATATTAGGAGTATTGGTTACAAGTAGTTGAGACCATCAATGGTGTGACCAGCAGAACATACAAAAATAACTAAAAAGTCTCCGGGCGCTAGTTACGAAACCGGTCCTAAGATGCTGGTTTCCAGTCCAGGAAGGACCTGGCCTCGCAGTTCGAGCTGGACTGTTCCCATGGGGAACAGGTTCAAGACTGATTTGCATATCGCTGGATGTCAACTGGGATGGCATGGGAGAAAAGAAACAATGGGTTTAGGCCCAGATCTCTGTACTTGGGTGAATGTATGACATTGTTCTGCATTATGTCCATCAATTTTTCTTTTTGCGGTTAAAGGAACAAAGGCATACAAAATAACGAGCATGATCATAGATCTTGCCTTGAACGTAGGAATACAGCAGATAGCAATGACCTGGAAATCTAGTAAGGGTCAAAACTTGAAAGTGTGGCACAGAGGCGTGCCAAAGCTCCTATTTGCATAGGAAGTTAAGTGAAGGCTGTGTAAAAGTGAAACTGAGAGAGCCAGGGACCCAATAGCAAGTTCACTGCTTGGGATGAGGAAACAAAACTGAACTCTACCTGAGCTCCGTATAGGAGACCCATACAACAGAATGGTTGACACCTCCTTTTGTGCGACCATCCTGAGGAGGCCCCACATTAGAGTGCAGGCTAAGCCCGGGTCATTCGGATATTGATAACCAAAACACAAGAATAGGCATGATGGAAATGACAACAGGAACACTCTTGTGTGATCACTAGTTAAAATACAAGCAAACCGAATATTAGGAGATACTGTGGTGAACTGAACATGAAATGTTAAAAATGAATCACTGTACACTGTGCTATTAAATAGTTATTTTGATGGTTATTGGTATATGAAAGAAAGATTGTTAGAAATGGGGGTCTGTAGTTGGCAAGGACTTGCACCTTTGTCAAAGTACGGACCCATCTTCCTGGTCAGGATAAGGGAGTTACACTCCTAAAATAACCCCTGCTCATCCCCTTGGTAGCTTGGCACGAGCAGTCAGGCTTATCTTAGAGGCAGTGTGTAAAGCATTTGCACTTAACCAACAGTAATACAGTGTAAGCACTACAAAAGGACACCACACCAGTTTAGAAAAACAGCCAATATTTGTATATACAAGACCAAAAACTATAAGAATCCATAATACAGTACTTAAAAATCTACAGTTATCAAAATACGCTTTAAAAACAGTTCCTTGATGTCGATAGCTCCGTCCAGGGCTATCACGGCGTTGTGAGCAAACAAATCCAAACAGTTCAGGCTGGTTGAGGCGTCGCGGACCAGCTACGGTGTCGGAAAGACACGCAAGCAGTACCCGTTAGAGATGCAGGGAGCAGAGGCCCTTGAAGTCACTCGTGTTGCAGGTCGAGCTCCTTTCTGTTGTGATCAGGAGCACTGGCCTCGGCAGGGGTCGGGTGCTGCGGTGCAAAGTGCAGTGCCCTCAGGTCGCGGTGCAGGCAGGGTCTCAGTGGCGGCGTCAGATGGCGTTGTCGGTGAGACCAGGGTTGCGGTGCGAGGTGAAGGGGATGCTCGTCAGTGTGCTGGTAGGTCACGGTGCAAGCAGCGGCGGCGTCGTTGCTGAAGCGCTGTCGAAAGGGAGTCGATGGTGCCCGCGCCGGTAGGCCAAAGCTGCGGTGCGGGATGAGGGTGGTGCGTCATGTAACTTTACGAGTGGTGCCCTTGAACCACAGTGCAAGTAGTGGCGTTAATTTCGACGTGGAGCAGTGGCGTCGGGGAGGCCAAGGCGTCGTTGTGAAGCGAGGCGGTGCTGAATGCGGCTCCCACAGGTCGCAGTGCGAGCAACAACTCGGTGGCGGCATCAGCAGGCACCGTCGGTGAGACCAGGGTCGCGGTGCAGTGTTGCTGCAGTGCTCTCTGCGGTGCCAAAGCTTCGGCATGAAGCAAAACGGTGTGGAGAAGTGACCAACTCCTGCAGAGAGCCAGCCAGGGGAATAAGTAAAGCCATCAGAAACAGTTACTGCCAAAGAAAAAACAGTCTTCAATCAGCTGGAGGCATTTTTATCTCCTTGACAGACTTCTAGGGAAGTGGTCCTGATGCAAGGGATAAAGGATGTAGAAGATGCTCAAAGATGCTGTGGATGCAAGGGCGGTCGACGGGGGGCCTTCCTGTAGCTACTTCTGTGTCCACAACGTCACGGGCTATGAGTCGCCCGGTGTCGCAGACACCGCAAAATCCATCTTCCGGCTGTAGCTTGCCTTCTGGAGATCAAGCTGCATTCTGATGACTCCTCAGGTTCAGTAGACTCAGGCGCAGCTTCTGAGCATCCCTGGTGCTGCACAACGGCAAGGACCAGTGACCTGGGCTGCCACTAGCCAGTCGGTTGTGGCACTGGGCGGTGAACAATAGATTAGCCGACTGACCCTTAGGGTCTCTTCCTTTGGCTGGCCTTGGGAAACAAATGTTCCACAAGCATGACACAGCAGGCACAGTCTCTGCTACTCTGCTAGCCACCAGGTGCAGCCCATGTCAGGGTAACCTCTTTCGCCAGGAGATTGGTGCAGCATGGCAGTCCTTCATCCAGACCAGTCAAGAGCTGAGGTCTGGATGACAGGGTTGCCCTTTTTATCCTCAGTAAATGCTCTCTGTATAGGTTACAGCTAGTAGCCAAAAGGCTACTAGCTTCCCTCCTTTTTGATGACCACTTCTTGCTCAGTGTGGCATCTGGCAATCCAAGGAGGCACCATTATACCCACTCACAACTTGGCGAACCCCTTTCTTGGCACCAAGCGCTCCCTAGCCCATGCTAGTGGTGTGGCTAGGAAGGGGGCTACATGCCCCAAGAAAACCAGTTTGGCAACTGGCTTCCCCTTCTCTGTCCCTAGTGCCAGTCTGCCTTCCTAAACAGTGGAGAAGCCCCTCTCCGAAGTGTTAGCCATTTACCCTTCAAAATAGTCTTCTCCTATGATGCTCGCCTTTTGGGCTAACACCCAAGTGGCTTCCTGCAAGAGAGAGGGGACTCTCTCATGCATGCATCCATGGTTTCCTTTCCCCGAGTCTTGTTAACAGGTCTCCACAGGGGGCGCAGAAAACGGTCATGGGGACAGACGACCGATGTGCAACCGTAAAGGGTACAGTAGATTAAAGGCAACAAAGTGCCAACTTTACAAAACTTGCACACCACAACAAGTTACGATAATTTGGACTAGAATGTCAGGCTTACTGTTACGAGTAGTTTGATATCTAGTATCAACTGTGGTATCACAGTTCCAGAGTTGGCACCGCTGATGGGTCAGCATGTAACTCTGTCCTCGCCAATTGGGGGACAAAGTCTTTCAACAGTAAAAATGACAGCTTTGCGTTTTTACTGTTAGAAGATGTAAAATACATGTGAAATGTACTACACCCTGACTTTGGGCTCAGTAGACCTGCTATAGGGGTGATTTACACATACTGCAGGGGGGGGGCTTGGCATTGTCATTGCTTTTAAATGGCAAAGTGGGACTGGCAGTTTACAACTACTCTTCCAGTCTACGGTGGCGGACGGGGAGGCTCGTTTTACCAAGGTCACACCCAGGGTGGGTCATTGCTTTTAAATGGCAAAGTGGGACTGGCAGTTTACAACTACTCTTCCAGTCTACGGTGGCGGACGGGGAGGCTCGTTTTACCAAGGTCACACCCAGAGTGGCTCAACCAGTGCTGCAATTCCTAGGGTGAACCTCCAACATACATGCACAGAGTACCCTGTTTACCATAGACCTGGGATTATGCCAATTGTGTACAAGCCAATTTAATATACATGTTTTAGGGTCAGGGCACCGGCACGGAGTTCTAGTTAGCAAGCTTCAGAACATTCTCGGTCATAAAAAACAGGACCAGCTGTCTAAAAAACATGGGGTCGACTATATAAAAAGAGGCATTTCCTTACAATGTCTTACTGGTTTCTCGGTTGCTAACACCTAATCAAAAGTTTTTGAAAAAAACAGCACTCCTCCTCAAGTACAACATTGATGTTAGGGGTGTGGTATTCTTCATGGGCACTTTTCTCAGGAGGGAGACGGAAATGACCAGGAAGGCACCTGCAGGCACCACCAGCAGCCAGATGCCATCCCACTTTGTGCAGCAGATATGCAACAAGAATGAGGACAAAGGGGGGAGGAGCCAAGCTCGCGATCGTAATGGTCGCTTCGTAGCTCGGCTCCGTCAGCCATCCGGCCTGCAACACATATCCTGCTTTCTATCCTGCCCCAGGACGACACACTCGAGTGGATAAAGATGCGTGAATTATTGCTCGTACTCACCGTTTGACCTGGAGGCTCCTGCGTGCCGTTATTCCGAAGTTCTGCCCCCGGAGAGAGCGGGGCCTCCGTGGAGTCGGGACCGGGGCCTCGCCTACTGGACTCAGCCCGGCGGTGGTGTCGATGATAGCCCCGGCCGAGAGAGGTGCCTGACAGCGAAGGGCCGTTGTGCGAGTAACCCGGTGGACCCGGCCCGGGCCTGCCGCGGCGGCAGTGGTGCTGGTGCGGGGTGCGGAGCTCCGAGGACTAATCGTGTGAGGGGATGCCCCCCGCCACTGTCCCGTCCATCCATCCTGGAGCCATGCGCCCTGGACTCTGTTCGTAGACCGCACAGGTGTTAGTGCGGCGGACCCCCGACTTTGGCGGCTCTCCTTTCTGCACCAAGGCTGTCATTGGCGGGGTCGCCCCCCCTTCATTTTTTCCCCCTTTGTGTGCCGGAGGGGATCCGCATCTGTGTGCCAGCTTCGTGAGCCGTAGAGAATGGTGTAGCGGCTGCACTACAAAATGGGGGCCGACGACCGGGGCTATGGATATCCCCAAATCGGTGGACCTGAGATGTTGGACGGCACGGAGACCTTGCTGTGTGGCCATGAGCCTACTATCGGTGATGTTATCAACGCCTTGTGATCCCTGCACGCGGCCCTGACCCCCGGTGCCAGGGGGACCCTGTGCGGTCCGCCGCCATCTTGGGTGGACGGCTATCCACGGTATCTTCTTGTTTCGATGGAGCCGCTACCTCGCCCCCCCTGGTCGTGGCGAAGGCTACTGTTGCCGCTCATCGACAGGTCTGCAATCCGGTGGCATTGGAACCTTTGGTGACTCACTGTTTGGCGTTTGGAAACTTAGACCCCGGACTCGGGCCTGTTCCTATCCGCGCACCCAACGGACATGGTGGACTGTCGTCTATCTCTGCTTCGGTGGGGTCGTTGTCCTGTGCTGCGGGGGAGCTCCGGTTCTTTCGGATGGCGAGACTGAACTCCTGTGTTCTGTGGCTCGGGTTAATTTTTCTGGGACGCTTGAATTGTATACCCGGACTTCTGTTCTCTTGTCTGTTGATGGCCCTCCCTGATCTACACCTTTGTCTAATATCTTTTCATTCGAGTGATTTCTTCATACTGAGTTGCCCATTTCCTGCCGCTATGTGGTGGGTGGTGGTGGTCACTAAGACAGGCCAGGGGTGAGGCAACTTATTCCCGGTGGATCGCCGGGGTACAGCTTAGCGGCGGACCGGCCCGTACTCATGGAGTTGTGGGTGACCCCCTAGTGTGTTTTACGATTCTCGAGAATGTGTCGTTCTGGTTTTAAAATATTGCGTTTGCATGGTTGGGCAGAGGGTTGGGGCCGAACATATTGTTATTGATCCTTTACTCCCCCCTCCTATTTCCTTCTTGTCCTTATGTTTTTTTTTTGTTTTGTTTTTTTCGTCTTCATTTATTTTTCTTTGTCTTTTCTATATTTCGGGTTCGGTTTAGGGCGACAGGCACGCTGCTGGGGGGGTTAGGCCGTAGCCTTCTGCAGGGGTGCTGGGTGGGATGGGTGGGTTGGGACTCTTTTCGTTGTCTTCCTTCTTAGTTCTATGGCCCTTTTGTGTCTCTTATAGGGGTGCCGCGTCTGTCCCTGTCTCCCATGGGCTGTGTGGGTGGGGTTTGCATACCCGCTGCTTCCTCTATGGGGCTCTGCTGCATTTTGAACGCGACTCTCACGCCCTCCTTATTACTGATGTTCCCAATCCTTAAATGTTTCTGCTATGGGGTACTGGTATCAGCGCGGTGTTCTTCCCCTTCAGCTCTGTTTTTCTTCTTTTTCTTTCCTTTCCTTAAGGTCAATATGGCGGGTTAGATTTTCCTTTACGGTGTCAATATTCCGGTTCCTGTTTTGTCTCTAATATGCTAATGGGTGGTGGTCTGAATGAGGTGAGTGAAACTAATTATGGCGTTGATTTATTGATAGTTGCTCTTACACTGCTGTGCGTTGCTACACTGTTCTCTCACATTGTCACCCTTTGGCCTTATTGTGGTCAATGATTCGCTCTGGGAACCCGGTAATGTCTGGTGTTGTAGTCGAACCTGCGATATTCCTTTTTGTGTTATTATAAATTTAACCTTCATTGTTTTTTTGCTGGCCGTCTGTGCTCCCCCCCCCCTTTTTGCTGCCGTAATGATTGCGATTTACTGTGTTATATTCCGTACACTGTCATCCTGGACTTATTGCTTGCCCTCTCATATAAGTGGCCGGCCTGACTGGTTGTAGGCCCGTATTTGTATATCCTTTTTGTCCAAATAAAGGTTTTCAAAAAAAAAAAAAAAAAAAAGAATGAGGACAAAAATTAAAAAAAAGGGAGACAGGAGATCGGTGTACTAATGCACACAGCTTCCTTCTGATTGGTCATCGTACTCATGTAGAAATTAGCAATCTTATAAAAGGAAAGAGGCTTTGCACAACAACAAGTTACGATAATTTGGACTAGAATGTCAGGCTTACTGTTACGAGTAGTTTGATATCTAGTATCAACTGTGGTATCACAGTTCCAGAGTTGGCACCGCTGATGGGTCAGCATGTAACTCTGTCCTCGCCAATTGGGGGACAAAGTCTTTCAACAGTAAAAATGACAGCTTTGCGTTTTTACTGTTAGAAGATGTAAAATACATGTGAAATGTACTACACCCTGACTTTGGGCTCAGTAGACCTGCTATAGGGGTGATTTACACATACTGCAGGGGGGGGGCTTGGCATTGTCATTGCTTTTAAATGGCAAAGTGGGACTGGCAGTTTACAACTACTCTTCCAGTCTACGGTGGCGGACGGGGAGGCTCGTTTTACCAAGGTCACACCCAGGGTGGGTCATTGCTTTTAAATGGCAAAGTGGGACTGGCAGTTTACAACTACTCTTCCAGTCTACGGTGGCGGACGGGGAGGCTCGTTTTACCAAGGTCACACCCAGAGTGGCTCAACCAGTGCTGCAATTCCTAGGGTGAACCTCCAACATACATGCACAGAGTACCCTGTTTACCATAGACCTGGGATTATGCCAATTGTGTACAAGCCAATTTAATATACATGTTTTAGGGTCAGGGCACCGGCACGGAGTTCTAGTTAGCAAGCTTCAGAACATTCTCGGTCATAAAAAACAGGACCAGCTGTCTAAAAAACATGGGGTCGACTATATAAAAAGAGGCATTTCCTTACAATGTCTTACTGGTTTCTCGGTTGCTAACACCTAATCAAAAGTTTTTGAAAAAAACAGCACTCCTCCTCAAGTACAACATTGATGTTAGGGGTGTGGTATTCTTCATGGGCACTTTTCTCAGGAGGGAGACGGAAATGACCAGGAAGGCACCTGCAGGCACCACCAGCAGCCAGATGCCATCCCACTTTGTGCAGCAGATATGCAACAAGAATGAGGACAAAGGGGGGAGGAGCCAAGCTCGCGATCGTAATGGTCGCTTCGTAGCTCGGCTCCGTCAGCCATCCGGCCTGCAACACATATCCTGCTTTCTATCCTGCCCCAGGACGACACACTCGAGTGGATAAAGATGCGTGAATTATTGCTCGTACTCACCGTTTGACCTGGAGGCTCCTGCGTGCCGTTATTCCGAAGTTCTGCCCCCGGAGAGAGCGGGGCCTCCGTGGAGTCGGGACCGGGGCCTCGCCTACTGGACTCAGCCCGGCGGTGGTGTCGATGATAGCCCCGGCCGAGAGAGGTGCCTGACAGCGAAGGGCCGTTGTGCGAGTAACCCGGTGGACCCGGCCCGGGCCTGCCGCGGCGGCAGTGGTGCTGGTGCGGGGTGCGGAGCTCCGAGGACTAATCGTGTGAGGGGATGCCCCCCGCCACTGTCCCGTCCATCCATCCTGGAGCCATGCGCCCTGGACTCTGTTCGTAGACCGCACAGGTGTTAGTGCGGCGGACCCCCGACTTTGGCGGCTCTCCTTTCTGCACCAAGGCTGTCATTGGCGGGGTCGCCCCCCCTTCATTTTTTCCCCCTTTGTGTGCCGGAGGGGATCCGGAAGGGATCCGCATCTGTGTGCCAGCTTCGTGAGCCGTAGAGAATGGTGTAGCGGCGGCACTACAAAATGGGGGCCGACGACCGGGGCTATGGATATCCCCAAATCGGTGGACCTGAGATGTTGGACGGCACGGAGACCTTGCTGTGTGGCCATGAGCCTACTATCGGTGATGTTATCAACGCCTTGTGATCCCTGCACGCGGCCCTGACCCCCGGTGCCAGGGGGACCCTGTGCGGTCCGCCGCCATCTTGGGTGGACGGCTATCCACTGTATCTTCTTGTTTCGATGGAGCCGCTACCTCGCCCCCCCTGGTCGTGGCGAAGGCTACTGTTGCCGCTCATCGACAGGTCTGCAATCCGGTGGCATTGGAACCTTTGGTGACTCACTGTTTGGCGTTTGGAAACTTAGACCCCGGACTCGGGCCTGTTCCTATCCGCGCACCCAACGGACATGGTGGACTGTCGTCTATCTCTGCTTCGGTGGGGTCGTTGTCCTGTGCTGCGGGGGAGCTCCGGTTCTTTCGGATGGCGAGACTGAACTCCTGTGTTCTGTGGCTCGGGTTAATTTTTCTGGGACGCTTGAATTGTATACCCGGACTTCTGTTCTCTTGTCTGTTGATGGCCCTCCCTGATCTACACCTTTGTCTAATATCTTTTCATTCGAGTGATTTCTTCATACTGAGTTGCCCATTTCCTGCCGCTATGTGGTGGGTGGTGGTGGTCACTAAGACAGGCCAGGGGTGAGGCAACTTATTCCCGGTGGATCGCCGGGGTACAGCTTAGCGGCGGACCGGCCCGTACTCATGGAGTTGTGGGTGACCCCCTAGTGTGTTTTACGATTCTCGAGAATGTGTCGTTCTGGTTTTAAAATATTGCGTTTGCATGGTTGGGCAGAGGGTTGGGGCCGAACATATTGTTATTGATCCTTTACTCCCCCCTCCTATTTCCTTCTTGTCCTTATGTTTTTTTTTTGTTTTGTTTTTTTCGTCTTCATTTATTTTTCTTTGTCTTTTCTATATTTCGGGTTCGGTTTAGGGCGACAGGCACGCTGCTGGGGGGGTTTAGGCCGTAGCCTTCTGCAGGGGTGCTGGGTGGGATGGGTGGGTTGGGACTCTTTTCGTTGTCTTCCTTCTTAGTTCTATGGCCCTTTTGTGTCTCTTATAGGGGTGCCGCGTCTGTCCCTGTCTCCCATGGGCTGTGTGGGTGGGGTTTGCATACCCGCTGCTTCCTCTATGGGGCTCTGCTGCATTTTGAACGCGACTCTCACGCCCTCCTTATTACTGATGTTCCCAATCCTTAAATGTTTCTGCTATGGGGTACTGGTATCAGCGCGGTGTTCTTCCCCTTCAGCTCTGTTTTTCTTCTTTTTCTTTCCTTTCCTTAAGGTCAATATGGCGGGTTAGATTTTCCTTTACGGTGTCAATATTCCGGTTCCTGTTTTGTCTCTAATATGCTAATGGGTGGTGGTCTGAATGAGGTGAGTGAAACTAATTATGGCGTTGATTTATTGATAGTTGCTCTTACACTGCTGTGCGTTGCTACACTGTTCTCTCACATTGTCACCCTTTGGCCTTATTGTGGTCAATGATTCGCTCTGGGAACACGGTAATGTCTGGTGTTGTAGTCGAACCTGCGATATTCCTTTTTGTGTTATTATAAATTTAACCTTCATTGTTTTTTTGCTGGCCGTCTGTGCTCCCCCCCCCCCTTTTTGCTGCCGTAATGATTGCGATTTACTGTGTTATATTCCGTACACTGTCATCCTGGACTTATTGCTTGCCCTCTCATATAAGTGGCCGGCCTGACTGGTTGTAGGCCCGTATTTGTATATCCTTTTTGTCCAAATAAAGGTTTTCAAAAAAAAAAAAAAAAAAAGAATGAGGACAAAAATTAAAAAAAAGGGAGACAGGAGATCGGTGTACTAATGCACACAGCTTCCTTCTGATTGGTCATCGTACTCATGTAGAAATTAGCAATCTTATAAAAGGAAAGAGGCTTTGCACAACAATAAAGCCTCTCCACCACCATTGCAAAATGACACAGGAGGACACAATCCAAATAGAATAGCAGTTTTTGCATATATGAGTAACTACACTGTCATACAAAACACTATTTAACTAC
Source organism: Lissotriton helveticus (assembly GCF_964261635.1). Taxonomy (NCBI): domain Eukaryota; kingdom Metazoa; phylum Chordata; class Amphibia; order Caudata; family Salamandridae; genus Lissotriton; species Lissotriton helveticus. Next base: position 1,244,986,328 of record NC_136059.1, on the reverse strand, counting down.
TTTATCATTACTAGCTACTGATCTTGTAACAAGAGATATTTGAACACACCAATTTAAAATAACCAAAAAAATAAGGTAACGACAGTCTGTTTTAAAGTAATATATCCTTGCACTGTAAACATTTGCTCTGTTCTGACCTGCTCCTCAAAGGAGATAACACGCGGCTGGATCTTTTCCAAGGTGAAATGATAGATGTCTTTGGCTGTGCCGTCGGGCAGAGTGGGAAGGTGCGAACAGAAGTCTGTCAGCAATTGCCGTGAGATCACCAGGCTGACATTCTCATTGACCACTGAAAGAGACATTCACATACAAGAATTAGAAAGACTGGCTGAGTGCTTATGAGGGCATGCACATTCCACTATGAAAGAGGTCTGCTTCATGCCTGTCTGCTAACCATTCCTCCACCTGTGCCACCAGCCCCACCCTAACTCAGCCCGTAGTGAAAAATAAAATGATAATAAAGTTATCATTTTATTTTTCCTTTCTCCTGCTCTAGCAATGTGGTGACTCTCCTCCGCCTTAGCAGAGGAGCCGCCACTGGAGGAGACAAAGGTTATAAGTCCTACAATAGACTGCTATCAATGTTGAATCTGAACCATAAAATTCTAAGCAAAGTATTGGTTCTGAGATTCCACCAACATATGACATCACCGATACACAGAGACTAGAATAGTTTAATATCAACAAGAAATACTGCTATCAAAAATAGACACTTCATGAGACTAATGGAAGAAACACCGGAGAGGAGACTAATGTAGAGAAAAAATGTTATGCTCAGAGTTTCTCATTCTTATGTGGGGTACATAGACACCTGGGTAAAACTGAAACAAATGAATAAGGCTTTTGTGCTGCAATCCCACGACCAGAGTTAAAACAAAAAACTGGTGGCCTCCAAAAAACTGGTCGCATTGATGCCCTTGGGCTAAGTCCGCGCTTTAAAATTTCCATTCATTCTTATCTAATCTGTCAAGGGACGAGACAGGTTGCCCACTCTCCTCTCTGCTTTTTTGCTTCGGGCATATAGCTTTTTATAAGGTTATAAGGGGAGAGAAAAAAAGGCAGATAAATATCCCTTCCAGATGGACCACTATTCTTTCACTCTATACAGACGACTTGTTATTATTTGAGAAATTGGAAAGAGGGTTTACAGCTTACAGTGGATTATCTTGAAGAATTTGTTGAGCTGGCTGGCCTCTGCGGCCAACTGGCTGAAAACATGGGCCTACACCATACACCCAAATGGGCAGGTGGGGCTTAGGATGTTACACCACTGGGGCATTGGGTGGGAACCACACACATTACAATACTGGTAGATGGGGATATATCTAATGCAGAGAAGTTGATGGGAGCAATCTGGGAGCTCAATAAGGAATTTAAGAGGTAGCATTAATTTCTGTTAATCTTTACAACTATCAGTCATTGGCAGGGCAGCAACTATAACTAGCATTTGCAATGCAATAGGTCTCGCATTAGGAAAGTTTGAGCTATTGGTATTGTAACTGACAAATTTTTTATTTATGTGTTGGTTTTGAAAATAGCTAAATTAATAGCTTTGTCATTTACAATGCCAATAGTTATACCTTTCGCAAATGTGACACCTATAGCATTTGTAATGCAATATGTGTTGTATTTACGTGACTTAGATGTATTGATATTACAAATAAAAATGGCTTTTATTTTTTTTAATAATGCTTAAATAAAAGTTATTGTAATTTATAATGGCAATAGCTTTTGTAAATAACTTTTGTGAAGATTATGTTCATTGTATTTTATTGTGACGAAAATCCAAGAACAGAAGTGAAATATTAATTTTTTTTTGTGACATTTGTAATAAAGCTTGAAACATTGAGAGAACATATTTAAACCAGTTGTTGTTGAATGGTTGCACAGATTGATGCTGTTGTTGCGACGAGTGATGTGGTGGTGACGAGTGATGCTGTGGCGTTCAGTGATGCTGTGGTAGCACATAGTGATGTTGTGGTGCCCCTGAGTGATGCTGTGGTGGTGCTGAGTGATGCTATGGTGACGCGATAGAGGGAGGGCGATAGACAGAGGGAGGGCGATAGACAGAGGGAGGGCGATAGACAGAGGGAGGGCGATAGATAGACAGATAGATAAAGTGTATTTATGTTGCATTGAGTAGAGTGTAATTATGTGGCGTGTAATTATGTGGCACTGAGTGGTAATCTGGGGAGTTTATTTACGTTGCATTGAGAAGAGTGTAATTTTGTGGCGTGTAATTATGTGGCACCGAGTGTTATTTGGAGTGTATGTTGCATTGAGTGCAGTGTAATTATGTAGCATATAATTATATGGCACTGAGTGGTATTATTTGGAGTGTATGTTGCATTGAGTGCAGTGTAATTATGTAGCATATAATTATGTGGCACTGTGTGGTATTATATGGAGTTTATTTATGTTGCATAGAGTAGAATGTAACTATGTTGCGTGTAATTATGTGGCACTGTGGTATTATGAGGAGAGTACGTTGTATTCAGTAGAGTAATAGTGTGGCGTGTAATTATGTGGCACTGAGTGGTATTGTTTGGAGTGTATGTTGCATTGAGTTCAGTGTAATTATGTAGCATATAATTATGTGGCACTGAGTGGTATTGTGTGGAGTGTGTGTTGCATTCAGTAGAGTAATTATGTGTTGTGTAATTATGTGGCACTGAGTGGTATTTGGAGTGTATGTTGCATTGAGTGCAGTGTAATTATGTGGCGTGTAATTATGTGGCACTGAGTGATATTTGGAGTGTATGTTGCATTGAGTGCATTGTAATTATGTAGCATATAATTATGTGGCACTGAGTGGTATTGTGTGGAGTGTGTGTTGCATTCAGTAGAGTAATTATGTGTTGTGTAATTATGTGGCACTGAGTGATATTTGGAGTGTATGTTGCATTGAGTGCTGTGTAATTATGTGGCGTGTAATTATGTCGTACTGAGTGGTATTTGGAGAGTATGTTGCATTGAGTGAAGTGTAATTATATGGCGTGTAATTATGTGGCACTGAGTGGTATTTGGAGTGTATGTTGCGTTGAGTGCAGTGTAATTATGTAGCATATAATTATGTGGCACTGAGTGGTATTGTGTGGAGTGTGTGGAGTGTGTGTTGTATTCAGTAGAGTGTAATTGTGTGGCGTGGCTGGCTGGATGGATGATGGATGGATGGATGGATGGATGAAAAGTGTAAGAGAGAGTGCAGACAGTGACAGAGCTTGGGAAGGACAGAGGAAGAGAAAAGTAATAAAGAGGGAGGGAAAAATAGATGATGAGTTAGAAACAGAAGAAAGCGAAAGAGAACAGGTAGAGAGAGAGAGAGAGAGAGAGAGAGAGAGAGAGAGAGAGAGAGAGAGAGAAAGGGAATGCTGAAGAGGGACAGAGGGTGAACACGTAAGCTTGATTGAGAGAGAATGAGGGGCAAAGAAAATGAGAGTTGAAAAGAACGGATGAATGGAGAGAGGGGGAGATGGACAAAGGCAAAGATTGAGAGAGACTTAGAAGGCAAAGAGTGAGAGAAAGAGAAAAATACTAGAGAATGGGAGAAACATCTTGTTCGGTCATAAAAGAAAGATTGTAAAAGACAATGAAAAAGAGTAAAAGAGAGAGAGGGAAAGAGATATGGGCAGGGTGAGAAAGTAAAAGATATAACTGAAGAGATTAACATCCAAGTATGGTGTCAGTGATAACAGACTCGGATTGAAAGAGGACGGAGCAGACCGTCCTTGAAAGAGGAGATATAAAGGGCATCCGTCAGCCCTGAGACACTTGCTTTCTGCAATTCAAAATGGCAACTTCTCAGCCCTTCATAAAAATACCTCGGGAATTTATAACTTCCACCAAAATATTCTAGGGATGGAGTGAGAGCTGAGAGCACGAAAGCGAGAGAGAGGTTGTTACAGGAAGAGAGGGCGAGAGTCAAGCAGGTCTGGGCAACAAACAAAAGAGAGTGTGAGTGCACGAGAGATAGGTTAATACAGAAAGAGAGAATGAGAGACTACCATGTTTAGGTAACAAACGAAAAACAAGAACAAATCCCACGTGACACTATTGTTCCGGTGTTTCCCCCAAATATTCTAGGACTGTGTGTGACACCGTGACAACCCCTCACAGGCCACTACTCCCAGGAGTCAAGCTCTGGTAACCCTTGTGAGCTCACAATGCCTGGTAAGAAAGTGTGAACTAAGAAACAGAGACAGGGGTTACAGGAGGGGAGGGGTTATCACAGGAAGAGACAGGGAGAGACGGAGGTCTGGGCAACAAGCAAAAGAGAGAGTGTGAGCACGAGAGAAAGAGAGAGAGGGGTTATTACAGGAAGAGAGCGAGAGACGGGCATGTCTGGGAAACAAACAAAAGAGAGTGTGAGAGCACAAGAGAGGGGTTATTAAAGGAAGACAGAGTGAGAGGCGGGCAGGTTTAGGCAACGGGCAAAAGAGAGAGTGTGAGAGCACGAAAGAGAGATAGGTTATTACAGGAAGAGAGAGATGGGCATGTCTGGGGCAACAAACAAAAGGGAGTGTGAGAGCAAGAGAGATCTCAACGGGGACGATGGCGCTTCCATATCTTTCACTGACGGAGAGAATATGGTTTGTAAAAAGAAACGTGTTTTCTACAAATTCTTTTTCATTGACTTGCTTTGTTCTAAATCGAGTCAAATGATCTCATGTGGTAAAAATTAGAAAAGCCGGCGGAAGCACGGCAGCCAAGGGAGAGCATATGGCCTTAGTTGCAGACTAAGAAACTGCTGTAACTGCTTCGAGTCCCAGCATGGGCTCAACATTGCACAGTGCGAGCTGTATTTAAAACAAGCTCTCTGCATTGCGTGGCGGGGGGGGGGCATCCTTTGAAGTCGGAAGGGTGGGAGGGAATGAGCATATGGGGTGTAAGCGATAACGAAAGTAAGAGGGGGAGCAGGAAGTGAGGCCGAGCGCGCACTGGCGAAAGTCTTTGCCAGCTTCGCGCTTGAATGCCTCATATGCACAGGCCATAAACCGCATTCCAGAGGTCTTTGGTAGGCTTTTCTTTTCCCCTTACTATAATCTCGCCAGCAATGCGCAAGCGCATTGGCAGGCGAGACCTAAAAATTGGGGTGCTTCCAATATAGCATTATCATTTTAGTAATGTACCCACGTGGATACCAGTGTCCTGGTTTGGAGAGGTAGAGGAGACTATGAGAGCCATCATTTGGGTTGAAGGCCAACAAAAGGTGGCTTTAATAAGCTTAAAACTGAAGTTGATATCCAAACCTTCTTATGCCCCTTCCATATCCCAGGTGGGAATTCTAAATGATAGAGTTTTGTTCAAGCCTCAAAAGGTGGCCCACTGGATAGACGCTAGTCTGACAATGGTTTGTGATTTATATCAAAATGGAGAGTTGCATACCTAGACAAATAATGTGAACATGATCCAAAGAAATCAATAGAAGTACAATATGGGAAAGGTCATATGAGGCGTTTTGGGCTCCAATTATTTCTAGTATACACTCCCTCTTTCTCTTATATGCAGGGTCCCTGGAATGATGTGATTGTGCAGCTGTGTGGATTTTTGCATCATTATAGATTTGCCGCATGTCAGCTAATCCACCATCTGCCGCATAATCTGCAGAGGTTAACCAAAACAAAATTAGTTTCTAGCTCAAAAGGTTCAAAAGTTACTAAAATGCAGCAACACGTGTTGCCGCACAGTGGTAGGCCCTTTGCAAAACTGGACTAGCAACACTGCTACCAAGTTTTTAAAATATGAAATAATAAAGTAATACTTTTACAAAAATCTGCCACATAATTTGCCTTTTCTTTTTGCATAATTTACTAAACTCGTTCACATAATTTGGCCCTCTCCTGCTGCAGAATTCCTGTGGTCCTGCTTATGGTTCGCACTTGCGTAAACGGTACCCCTGCCCACGCGTCTTTATCATATGCAGAACATGCTATGCGCCGCTCCCAGATTTGAGTTCAAAGTGATAGATTCTCTTGTGGTCTTGCTGGTATGGACCGGATAAAGAAGCAGGGTTCAGTTACCTTTCCTCAAACTTGACAGATCGGAGGGCAGGCTCAGACTCCTGGATTTGGAATTATATTATATGGATTCCAGATGGAACATGTGGCTCTGTGATGCATAGCGGAGTATAACTGGGAGAAGCAGCTTTAACCAGGGGACTCATGACGAATATTTCCAGTAACGCCAGATTTCAGCTATATCGTTTTAACTTTCTTCAAAAAATGTACATGACCCCTGCAAGAAGGCACAGAATTTATCCAGATAGATCATCCACATGTTCTAAGTGTGAGAAGGTGGGCGCTGCCTTTCTACACGAAATGGAGCTGTAGACTGCTTCAATAGGTTTGGCAGGCAACGGTGCAGAGATTGGAGCAACTAGTCAAAATCACTGTGGCGCTTTTGCTTTGCCACTAACCCCTCAATGTAATACCTATGCCAAGAGATCTGCAGTTTACTTATAAATTTGATATGTTGGGGTTGATGCTGGTGAAGCGACATACTGCTATTCACTGGATGAGAATGCGGGGCTCCTCCTTGACAAGTTGTTAAAGGGAACTGCGGGAGTTCCATATAGAAGAGGAGATCATAATGAAAATGGTCAAACCAGATACGAAATTGCAGGATGATTTGGAATTGTAGTCCGATATTCTTGACCTGTTAATTTCAGTTGGGGAATAAGGGACTGACTAATAAGTAAGGGGTCGCTCTATGAATTAATGTACTGTTGCCATACAAGGAGTTCACAATGCTGCTTGTATTGTGATTTATGCTTTATAAGAGGAGAAGCGAGATGGGTCTGAAGTTTTTGAGGTCCATCGGGTTGGCAGGGAATTTCTTCAGCAAGGGGTTGATCTCTGTGCGTTTCCAGTCTTACGGGAAGATGGCGGAGTTGAAGGAGCAGTAGATGTTGCTACAGAGTTAAGGGGCGATGGGGATGCCTGCTTTGTTGAAGATGTGGTGCGGGCAGGGGTCCAAGCTGAGTAGGGTCTGTTGGGGTCAAGAATCATAGGGTGAGGTGGGTGGGGTGGTCTTGGGTATCGAAGCTGTAAAAGCTGTCACTTTCCTCCTTGATCTTGAGGTGGAAGTAGGTGCACAGGTTGTTGAAAAGATTTTTGGCGCCGGGGAGGGGGGGGGGGGCGGCGTTTACTGTCTCTGTGCTGGGTCTAGTGAATTCTTTGACCAGGGCGAAAAGTTCATTGCTGTGGAGTGCATTGATCCTTTTTTGTAGGGGCCACTTTCTTTGTTGTTCTGATGAGGTAGTGGTATGTGGTGACAGCGGTCTTGAAGGCCGAAGGGTCTTCCAGTGTCTTCCTTCTTTACCATCTATTCTCGAGCTGTCTACAGGTGCGTTTGGACTCAAGAAGGGCGAGAGAGAACCAGCTGGCTTTCTTGAAGTGTTGCTTGCTTGTGGTTATCTTCGGGGGCAAGGTGTTGATGCAGTCAGAGACCCATCTGTGGAGGTTGCGTGCTGCAGTGTTGGAGTCTGTGGATGTCGGTGGAGGGGTTTTGCCGACAGCGGTGGTGAGCTATTATTCTGTGACTTTGCTCCAGCTTCTACGAAGGTAGCGGTGGGCGTGTTGTGGTGGTGGTGTATGGTGGGTTTGGTGACGAGGAAGTGGACGCAGCGGTGGTCGGTCCACTGGAGCTGGGTGGTTTGGCTAAAGACGATGTCGCTGGTGGAGAAGATTGGGTCGAGCATGTGTCCTTCTGTGTGTGTTTGGGGTGGAGGGGGAGACCAGCTGTTTGAGTCCAACTGTGGCGAGGTTTACCTGCAGGGACAAGATGTTTTTGTCGTTACAGTTGTCCAGGTGAAAGTTAAAGTTGACGAGGAGGATGTAGTCTGTAGAGGCAAGAGCATGGGGTGCAATGAAGTCGATGATGGAGTCGCTGAAGGGTGGGTGGGGTCCATGGTGTCTGTAGATGAGGATGCAGTGGAGGGTGGTGTTTGATTGGTCTGGAAGTGGAGGTGCTCCATGTTGGCTGAGAGGTCGTCTGCATGGGTGGTGAGGCGGATGGTGTCAAGAATAAAACGTAATGTCAAAGAGCCAGATCTAGAACACATGAGGTGCTGCAATTATTGTTTACAGCAGAAAACACTCAAATTGGTGACCTGATTTTATCACCTGCTGTTAGACAGGACTAAACGTTATCTACTGCATATTAAAGTTAAATGGGAGAACGAACTGGGCAGATATCTTAGAAACAAAGAATAGGGGAAAGTCTTAAAACACTCGCAAAAGATTTCAATGTATAGGAGACTCAAATGCACTCAATATAACTATATATTCATGACCTACATGTCAGCCAAGTGGATAAACCTGCTCAGGCCTCGAAAATATATTTACCAACTCTCTATGGTGGCTCAGATTTTATTTTTGTGGCCTATTTGCCCATTTTGGAGCGAGATCTTGACCTGGCAAAGAACAGGTGTTCTTTTGAGTTAGAAAGTGAATTAGCACTAAATATGGCTTTAAATCTTTTTCTTGTATCTGGCCACATTTGTTGTGTGTTCAAGGAGAGATCAAATGTCAGCTTACAAATTACTGATTATTTTATCCAGGAGAATTGTTTAATGTTCTGTCTCTCACTGCAACGTTAGATGATTTTGTGAACTGTATCACTGTGAAGGAGGTCAGCTTTTTCAACAAACATTTAAATAGCTTGTAAATTAACAGAACAAATATTTCAAAATATATCTGCAATTGGAAAAGCACAGTTTTGGGCATTTAGAAGTGTGATGGAAATAAGCATTTTAATGGGGTCAAAACAAATCAGAACTTTACTTGGTGATGTGCAAATGATAAATATTTTCAGAAACCCGATTTCGAAACACTACAGTTTGTATGCTATAAAGTTTTATCAGTAAAACTGTAGGTCAGTGGGATATTTTGGTGCCATGTCAATGTAAAATGTGCCGACTAAAAATGACAGTGTGTTACCACATCATGCTTTAGTAAAATAATTATTTAAAGTTAGAGTATTTAAACAAACTGAGAAACATTCCTGCACCTGTCATAATGACAAAGCTATTACTAAACTAAGAGGCAAGTTAGGGGTCATGTGTACCCTATATGTAGCTTAGATTTGAATTATACATGGAGCAAAGGTTTTGTCTATTAAAACAAAGAGTTTTTTATGTACAGCAGACTTGCTGAACTCCCATATTTGAAGGTGCTCTCATGTGATAAAGAAGAAAAAGGTGACTGTGAAATAAATTATTTACCCAATTCCCGGAACACACAATTTGAGACCAGTTCATGGATCAAGAGCATTACAGTTAGTTCAAGCAGATTATTCAAGTTACTAGATCTGCAGGTCTGGTAACATTTTTAAGATCTGAGGCTTCCTGATGATGAACAAAGGATATTAAATTTCCTTGTGACTATCATATTACCATATGGCCTCGGCCAGCGAGATATAGGTGTATTGTAGAAGAATCAGGGAGCAGTTGAAATTCTTTTTGGGTAGAGGGTTTATTTCTACCACAGGCCTGTTCCAAAGACCTAAAATAGGGAATGCAGGCAACAGACACATTGATCTGGGATTAATTTTGACCATACAGTACACATCAATGCCCTTTAGATAACGATGCGCTGGAAATCGAAAGAGGGTCCCAGCAGCAAGAGATGGAGGGCTGAGCTGCTTAAGTGGGCTAGTAGTGAGGGTGCTATTCGCTTCCAGCAGGCGCGACGTCAGAATAATGAAAAGGCGCTGGACGAGGCAAGAGCATGGGAGGAGCTGGTTCAGACGCTGATAAGCCAATTCACTGGGGAAGACAGGGAATAGAGTGATGGGGCGCACAGGGGGTAACTAACACCCAGTAGGGATATCCAGGCTTTCTGTCAGCACGAGCCTTATCTATTGAATTGTTGTAGATATAAGGAACACACCAGTGGAAGGGAGGGGGGAGGGGGGAAAGGGGAGGGAGTTCTCAGTTGTTCATTTGATTAGACATAGTATGTAAACAGTGTTGGTTGTCTGACACAATGCATGAGGATTGGCGGTACGGTGCAGTTTCTTATTGTACTGCAAGGGGAACATTGGACATGACCATTAATTAGCAGAATAGGTGATATGTAATTGAACCCACGGATACCTGATTAATGGGGGGGAAGAATGTTTGTTAAATGTGATGATGAATATCTGATTGCCGCAATGAAAATCAATAAAATATGTTTTTTAAAAAAATCTATAAACTTTAGTGCCAAAACACCCCTTCTATTGACAAATGGCGGCGCAGTATGGCAAGATGGGAAAAGTCAGAAAGTCTTGCACTAATGGCAGGAAAGAAGAGGTCTACATAGAAGGCCGCTCACTCAAGTGGGACCAAATTTTACTGATCTTCGAAAATCCTGGAACAGGGAAAATAAGTTATCCTGAGGAAAGGCAAGTGGGTTCATTTACAGGAAACATAAAATCCCACCCTTGCAACATTCCATCCCACCAATGGTTATATAAGCATTGAACACACAGTTTGCTACTAGTATTTGTGGAAACCCGATGGATTCAAACATCTTGTAAGATACCTGTATGTTATTTGTGAACGACTAGCAGAAGCATTTATGCTACTAAATATCCTGTACTGCTGTATTTGCATGACAAAATTCAATTAACAGATTTTAAAAATTACATTTTGCACCTAACATTAAAATAAACTGTATAATTGATAAATACACGATAATTGTTACAATAAAATTATTTCCACTAAAGAAATTATATTTACAAAAAACGTTCTCCCCTTTGGTTGGTCAACAGCTCTAAAGGGCTGTTTTACTTGCTTTCATATGTAAAAGTGAAACCAATATAATCTTTCGTCCTATCAATATTTCCAACACCCATTAGTACGTGACCGGACATGCAGCAAAGACAACTGCCAACACATTAGGTGTGGTGAAGTACAATGCTCAAAACAATTTACCTGCACAGCCCCTGAAGTGTGTGTGCAACTTACTCGCACACTGAAATAAACTTCGTAATTACTTACTGATATTTCTAAATACTTCAAGAAGGCCTTTCAAGAAAGCTTTTCAGTTAGAATAGGCCCAACTGTGTAGCTTCTTTTTCGAGTACATCAAAGGCTTTGCCCCTACTCTGAAGTAACTTTTTAGATGGCAGTGTCCTGCAAACAAACTCCCACTAACATTTACACTACATGAAAAGACCATTCGGCAGTACATGCCACACCGAGAGAGAAAAATTTACATCAGCAGCAATCAAAGTCTACTCTACCTGTCACCACCCTTAGACACACAAAACATGAACTCTCCAAGTGTGCAACAATTAAATGGTTGATCTGGAAGGGAATTAACTTGAAATCTTTTAAATGCTGTGGACCTTTAGAGAAACTTTAGGCACTTTCACTTAAACATTCTAATTAAAACTTTGCAACTTCAACCGTTGCCTAAAAGAAAGAATTTTGAGGAGCTCGGTTTTGAAATTGAACCTCTTAAATGTAACTGGAGAAGAGTATTCTTGGTGGAATTACTAAAGATACACACAGCGCTGGATACCAGTGTCCAAATTCATACATTAGGTGAGGAGAAAATATGATGATCGAACTGAACACAAACTTGATACAAGAAGTATGTGTAATACTGTAAAACAAATAAGCAGCCGAAGTAAGACTTACTTGCTTCAACAAAGGCTTTTAAAGCTTCCAGTTGTTCGTTCCCAGGCAGCTGAAGAGCCTTTTCAAGAATCTGACGGTACCTGTCAAAACAAGAGTGAAAAAAACTAAGAACTGTTGAACTTTAATAAACTTTGATAGCATGCAAAAGCTGAGCCTAGCGTTTTTTTCCATTCATTTTAAACGGTCAAGCTGCCTTTGAGTACTAAACGAAGGACACTGAAGAAATATAAAAAGAATCTATAAGAAGCAAGTGCTCCCAGACCCATGTGCTATACAACTCCCTGGAAAGGTAGGAATATGTATGTGGACAGTAGAGTAGTAGTGGGTTTTCGGCGACTGGGAATCCTCTGTAGTGCAAATTGTTAATGGATGGATTTAGACACATGACTGACTGCCCTAGTGAGGATTGACAGAGAAGGCTGTTTGAGAGCCAGAATGCTAATTTAGTTTTTGGAACCCTTAACCGTTACTTTAGTAGCTGGGTTTGTATTATACCAAAATGGTTTACGGTTTAATCATTATACATTCTTGGGAGTTAGGTTATTTGCAGTGTGTGTGCGCAACATACTGTGCATGCAGTGAGTTGCAATGCTTTCAGCTATTTCAAGTGGCAGGCAGAGAATGCCGAGTCATTTGTTATTAATAATAATAATTGTGTTCCAGAATTTTATATATATATTTTTTTTTATTTTAACAGATTTTATTGAGTTTTTGAACAAATAACGCCAGTCATAAATACAAGATTTGCCAGAGAAATAATATAACTATACCTTCGAATCCCCCGAGGGTTTGGTGGGATGAAAACATTAACAGAAACAAAAAGGAACATTTTTCAATAATTGAACAGAAAGAGTTGCGCATGAGACACTGTACCTGCCCCAAACCACCACCCACAATGTATGACATACAGATGGCATGTAGCAATAAAGCCTGTTAAGCATTCCTGGCATTTGGGTGTATTTCCCTCATCAATGTGTTTGCTCATAGTATGGACGGGTTCAAGTGTCATCCCCCTTGTACTCTGCCTACTTCTGCCATATCTTGGAGTGTTTCTGGGGGCAACCCTTCACCTGAAAAACTGCCACCTCGAGTCCCATGAAGAAGTCTATGCCTCTCAGAAGTATAATATTTTAAATATATTGTGTATTTGTTTACAATATTGGTATAATTTGAGGTTGTACATAGAGCAGTTATTCTGCTGGAGACACAACAATGATTTCCTGCATGTTTTAGAGCGGCATCGTGAAAGTCTTTTGTCCATGGCAAGTGGTTTTTAGTTAGGTATTGCTAGTTGTTCGTGTCTTTCCCTGATAGTCCAGTTTTTGGTTAAATTAGCAGCCTCATTCAGAAATGCTTTTTCCAACTCTCCGAGTAGGAACACAGTGTTACCGGTTGTTCTGAGGATAAAGTGAGAGTACTAGGGGCGATGTAATGATTCCAGGGGAACATGATTTATCAGCAGTATACTTTCTTAGATATTCAAGTTCTCCTTGTCTTTTGCTGTTTTATGTTCCTAGGAAGCAACTGATGAACAGAGGAGAATTTTAATACCATGTTTATACAAATATACAGCGAGTGGCATCATATAGCTGAATGACTTTGGCCTTGTTCAAGCTGGTTTTCAATTCTGACCAACATATTGTTACATCTGCATGTATGTTTATGAAATGATTTCAGATGCGGTTTCATTTTTCTTTCATAGCACGGGTAATTTATATGAGCAAGGATTTTTAGTCAAAGGTTTTAACTTAATTTCGAACACATATTCTATGGAAGAGGCTCAGAGGTGATTAGGTGAACACTTATCCTGAACCACTGCCTCCTTGGCTCTATCGTAAGCCTCTGGTACGTTTCCTTTTTTTTTTATCTTTTCTCATCTCCACTTATGCTTTTCCGATTTTTTACTGCGAAAATCAATTTGAATGAAGTGCTCTGTACTGTTTGCCAACTGTATGATATAACAATGCAATGACTTTGGGATGCAATTATTATTTAAGATGTACATACACTTATGAGAAATTCCTTGCCTACTGCTTCAGGATGCGGGGAGGTTGTTTTAATGTTATGATAAAGTCGAATGGAGGAATAAACAACACAAATGTCAATACTGGAACTGACTTACAAAATTTTTTGTAGTAACCCCTATATGAATGAAACATAACGGTCCGTTTTTTTCTAACGTCACTAGTTTGTTTATTTATTTCACTAGTCACTTTTTGTTTCTGAGAAGTACTTTTTTTAGGTGCATATACAAAAATATACAAAAAGAAAACAATCAAATACAATAACATATATTCACTGTACATATTTACAACACATCCACCCCACGCTATTGACTAGTCCATTCAGCTCACATTCACACATGCATATATATAACAAAAAACATATAATATGGCCCTTGGCCAAAACAAATATTTCAACGTACAATTTATGTACCCTACTAAATTCCTAATGTGACTATATTACATGAAAGTATACAGTTAGAAGGGGGCGGAGCTAGCAGCCGCGGAAAATGGCCGCATAGTCCCGGGGCTCCGTCGACACTGTTTTATTAATCCTACACTATCCTGCGTCAATCCGTGATCTGCGACCCCCCCTCCCCCTAAAGTGTTGCGGATTACCTGGGGGCCCGGCCGACCCGACTTGAGACGGATCCCTTCAGCTCCGGCGGAGTGGGCGGGCTGCATCGCTGAGACTCTTGGAGGGCCCGTGATCCGCGGTCTCCAGTTGCGACGTGCTCGCGTTGAGTGCTGCGACGTGCGGCTGAGACTGTGCGGCCGAGACTGAGCGGCTGAGCGGGCGGCTGTCGGGACCCCCCGCTGGGCACAGCAAAGCACCGGAAGAGTAGCCGCGGGGAGTGCGGCCATCATTACCTGCACTGCGGACCCGGACCTCGCTCCAGCCAGCGGTGAGAGGTCGGGAGGGGGCTGAATGCACGCGTGGCCTCCCGCGGACCCAGGGCGCCAGGGGCACGCACGGCAGCGGTCATAGATTTTTGCAGCGGAAGGGGGGGCGAAGGTACTTGTGGACTCCCTCCTCCTACCTACCCAGGGAGCCCGGGACGGCTCGCCTGGCCCGAGATCTGCCCCTCTCCTGGTCTGGAGCACTGGCTTACAGGGGACCGCGCGCCTCCCCCACTCTCCCGCTGCTTCTCCAGCACGAGACCCAGGCCCCACCGCATTGCTAACGGCAGTTTGAATATCTGAGGGTGGCGGACCTGCTGCTCCGCCGACCCAGCGGTACCACGACGGTCCCGGAGCCCATAGCTGGCGCTGGGCGATCTCCTTAAAGTCCCAGTAGTGCTGATCTTGTGGTCTGAAGGCGGCAGTAATTACTTGGTGGCCAGATTCCCCTTCACGCAGAGGCGAAGGCATACCAGGACCACAGGAGCCATGGGGAAGGGAGACAGGACCCAGAGCAAGCTCCCCTTCTCTCAGCGGAGGGTCCAGGTGCTGAGTCCGCAAACGCACCAGGATGAGGCTTTGCCCACGGGGGAACGTCAGGAGGACAATTCGGAAATAAAAACGATGCTGCGCTCCATGGAATCGAATATCCAAACGAACATCACGGCGCTGGGGACCAAGATGGACGCCATGTCATATAGGATGGACCGCATGGCGGAGCGTCTCGACAAACACACAGAGAGGCATGACATGGCGGAAAGGCGCATCACGGAGGTGGAGGAGGCCCAGACAGACTTGGATACCGCGAGGCGCCGGGCGGAGACGTTGATCAAGACTCTGCAAGACAAGACGGAGGATTTAGAAGCACGGTCCCGGCGTTGCAACCTCCGCATCCTTGGCCTGCCGGAGACCACTCAGACTGGAAGAATGGAGCAGTTTGTGGAAACCCTGCTCACCAACCTGCTTGGAGAAGGAGTGTTCTCGTCCATGTTCGTGGTCGAACGTGCTCATCGGTCTCTGGGCCCACGTCCTAATCCTGGTCTCCCTCCGCGGCCAATTATAGCGAAGCTGTTGAATTACAGAGACAGGGACACGGCACTTCGGTTGGCACGTTCCAAAGGTGATCTGCACTTCGAGGGATCAGTGATTTCCATCTTCCCTGACTTCACGGCCCGGGTACAGGAGGCGCGCAAACACTTTGCGCCGCACAAGAAACGACTCAGAGACATGGGCCTTGATTACGCCATGCTGTACCCAGCCAAGCTGCGTGTGAATAGGCAGGGACATTCGCACATCTTCACGGACCCTGCGGAGCTGCAAAAAGCTTTGAAGAAATGGGCTCGAGACAAGCCGGAAGAGCAGGCGGATAATCAGGAAGGAGCTGGTCAGCAACCTGAGGACAATCAGGAGTGACCTGGCGGTGACCGCTCTGTGGTGCAGGGTTTGCAGACTGCTCCTTTTGAGGTCGTGTGTGCCTGGAGTGATCTGGATCCGGAGGAACTGTTTGCTGCCGAGATGTCACAGTTAAGAGGTCGTGGGAGGCGGGCACAGTTATTGCCCCTTGTTGTGCTAGACTACACCCATTGTGACTGCTGCTCTTGCTGGCCTATTACTATTTGATGGGTTGTGGTTGCAGCGATGGGGTCGGGTTGGGGGGGGGGGGGGCGCTATTCCCGGCATGACCGGGGGTAATGTTGAAGTGATATCTGTGGTTTGATGGGCTGATGCATACTAGATGGTGTTCGACGGGTGGTAGGGTCTCAGGGCACCAGAGTTGTGACTTACTAGGTGAGTCTGTAGTGGCTGGCTACCTTTGCCCACGAGCCGTTGGCTATGGGGTTTCTGGACTGGTGGCTGGGGAGGGGCGGGTGGGACAGGGACCTGCGTGGCCGAGTTGGGGAGGGTCAGCTGTGGGAGGAGGGTGGAATGTTGGGGTTTGTTTTTGGACTTGAACTGTTCTTTTTGTTATTGCTTGATAATGTGCTTTGCCAATCTATGCGTGGACCTCCCAATATACATTCAACTGTTGCTCCCCTGCCGTTTCTCCTGCTTGACTGCGTTGTTGCAGTTAACGTGAACCCACTCTATATCTTTAATACATTCTGCCATGGCGGGTGGGTCTGATGCTTCAGAGCTCACGGCACTGAGGGAGCCGGAACCTACACACTTAAGAGTATTGACTTGGAATGTTCGGGGATTAAATGACTTCAGGAAGCTTCGCAAAGTCCTCAGTTACCTGCGCAGACACCATATAGACCTTGCGCTATTACAGGAAACACACTTACCTTTGACCAGCAAAATGCTTCTCCACAAGGGTCTGGTGGATTGTAGTGTAGCTTCTGGGTTCACAACACACTCTAGGGGAACTCTCATATGGGTTAACCCCGGCTCCAAACTAAAACTGACGCTCCTGGAAGCCGACACCGAGGGTAGATATGTACTCTGCAGATGTAAGGGCAGGGGTCTTGATTGCATGGTGGTGAATGTGTATGGCCCAAACTTTGACTCCCCGGAGTTTTACACGACATTGGCTCAGAAATGTGAGCAGTATGAATGTTCAGGGATGCTCTGGGGCGGGGATTTCAATCTGGTTCTTGACCCGATGCTGGACAGGTCGGCGGGCCCACATAGGAGTCCCTCGGCAGCGGCAGCGGTACTACAGACTGCATTGGCACGTCTGGATTTACTTGACGTTTGGCGCAATAGGCACCATGCCAGAGGGGGCTACACGCACTATTCCTCCTATCACGAAATACATACAAGAATTGATTACTGGTTTGCGTCGCGGCCTCTAGCTAGTAGAGTGAGGGACTGTCTGATACTTCCCCGCACACTTTCAGATCATTCTCCTCTCCTCATGCTTCTCGAACTGCCGACGCCTCGCCTCCCTCCGTTCACGTGGCGCTTTCCCCCATATTCTTTACTAGACGAAGTGTTTAGGGGCGAACTCGCGGAGGAGATCCAGAACTTCTTTGACAACAATGTGGGCTCCGTTGATGACTTCCAAACGTTGTGGGAGACATTCAAGGTGTATATACGCGGTGTAGCTATGGCCAAACACTCCAGCGTCCTTAAGTCCATCAGGCAGCGGCTTCAACACCTGGAAACGCGCCTGGCGGAACTGGAGCAGAGGCTGCAGGCAGGCCCCGACGGGGACACACTGGATATTATTAAACAGCTAGTATCAGAATACAATGCGGAAGCTGATAGGGAGGTCCAGCACATGGGCAAATACGCTACGGCACGCTCCTATGGCGAAGGTGGGAGGCCTGGATCCCTGCTGGCCAACATGGTTCGCAGCGAAAGACGACAGCTTGTAGTTGGCGAATTGGTGTCGAGTACGGGGGAGCTCCTGACTGACGAAGAGCGAATTCTAGACGAGTTCCGACAATTCTACTCCACTCTTTATGAGGCCAAATCTACCGGCATGGAGGGGGCGATAGATGATTATTTAGGCTTCATTACGATGCCACAGCTATCAAACGCACAGAGGGAGTTCCTGATGATGCCTATTCAGAGGGAAGAGATAGTTGATGCACTGGACAGTATGTGCGCGGGCAGTGCTCCGGGTGCCGACGGGCTGACGGTCAGCTTCTACAAGGCCTTCAGTGACCAGTTGGTTCCCTACCTGTCGACTCTGTTCGACGGCATATGTCAGGACGGTTGTATGCCGCCGACCATGCGAGAGGCACTCATTATTACTCTCCTTAAGCCGGGAAAACCCCCGACAGAACGGAGCTCATACCGGCCACTCTCGTTAATAAATGTCGATGCTAAACTTTACGCCAAAGTTCTGGCGACGCGTCTGGCTCTCTTGACCCCGGAATTGGTCGCTCCAGAGCAGGCCGGCTTCATCCCTACCAGGAGCCTTACCTACAACATACGCACGGTGCTGGGGACAATGCAACATGTTAAACCTGAGTGTAAGGCGCTAGCTGTATTTTTGGACATGGAAAAGGCGTTCGACTCAGTCGAATGGCCCTTCATGTCTAGAGTACTACGGAAGCTGGGCCTGGGAGAACCCTTCCTGCAGATGATAGGTGCGTTATACTATGAACCATCGGCTAGAATTCGCCTGGGCAACAGAGTGTCGGACGCCTTCGCAATACGCAGGGGCACCAGGCAGGGCTGCCCTCTATCGCCGCTGCTATATGCACTAGTGGCTGAACCTCTAGCGTGCGCACTGAGGGAATACCATAGTCTCGAGGGAATCAGTTTCCCTACGTACAAGATCTGCATATCTACGTATGCTGACGATACCCTCCTCTATGTTAGAGACCCAGAGCTCAATCTCTCCTCTGTGCTGCGGGAGGTTGTGCAGTTTGGGGCGTTATCTGGACTGAGAGTAAACTGGAGCAAATCCGTTGCATTCCCACTGACCCCGGCAACGAGCGAGTTTGAGATGGATTATCCACTACAGTGGTCGGATGACCCGGTCCGATATCTGGGCATACAGCTACACCCGGACCCAGATGTTCTGGTGAGGGAGAATTATGGGGTGGCCTATTCCAAACTGTCCGATGACGTTGATAGATGGTGCAGGTTGCCGTTATCCCTGTCGGATCGCATAGCCCTGATGAAAATGATTGTCCTGCCCCGGTTCCTGTTTTTGTTCAATACCATCCCGGTGACCCTACCGAAGGTTTTCTTCAAGACGCTGACCCAGGCACTCATACGGCTGGCCTGGGGGGGCAAGCAACCGAGGATACAGTGGCAAATCCTAACGCTTCCATATGAGCAAGGAGGTTTAGGGGCGCCTGACCTGGAGAGATACTACAGGGTTGCGCAAGCAACACATTTGCATACTTGGACTCACGGGGATCGCAACATCCCCCACGTGATACTTGAAACCCTTTTCGCTGCCCCTCTCCCCCCTCCGGCCACAGTGTTTGAACCAGCCTCGCGTCGGGTTGGCACGCTGGACTCCATCACGGCGACTAATCATGCGTGGCATTCTTTGGCTCGGAGTCATGGTCATGACCTACTGTATTCCCCGCTTGTCCCTATAGACTGGGCAGTGTGGCTCTCGCCGTTGCGGGAGAAGGGGGTCCTGTGTGCGCTTCGTCAATTGGGCATATTCAAGCTGGGAGATCTATTCAAAGAGGGTACGGCGATCACCTGGACACAGCTGGCATGTTCCAGGCCGTCTGCCACACTAATGCAACGCTTTCATTTCCACAGGATCCGTGCGGCGTTACGGGACTTGTTGGGTGTTACCATGCAGGAGCCTCCTGAAACTCCGGAACTGACGTACGTTATCAAAACGCCGTCCCCTAGCCACCTTGTCTCCCGGTTGTATCGGATAGGCCAGCGTTGCGGCCAACAGACTGCCTCCAAAGCTCGATCGGCATGGCAACGGGATCTGCAGGCGGAAATCAACGATTCTATGTGGGAATACTGCTGCCGCAATACTAGAAGGGTTTCCATTAACGCTCGACATAGACTCATCCACTTTAAATTCCTGCATAGAGTATATTACACCCCTGAACGCCTACACAGGTACGGCCTCCGACAATCAGCGGAGTGCGAGCGCTGCCACTTCCCAGTAGCGGATTTCATGCATCTTGCGTGGTCATGCCCGGGCATCAACAGATTCTGGGCGGACATTTTTGAGGAGCTGGGCTACATACTGGAGACCGAATTACCGGTTGACCCGGCGTTGGCGCTTCTGGGTCACTCCAGGATTCTCCCGCCGGCAACGCGACGCCTTGCAGATCTGGGACTAATCATGGCCCGACGGTTGGTGGCGCGGTGCTGGATGCGAGGACCTCTCCCGACCAAAGATAGGTGGTCCAGGGATATGCTCTATGGGTGCACTCAGTCGCAGCTCTATAGCGAGCTTCTACCTCCTCGCAGCAGACCGAAAAATTTCTGGGATCAGTACCTGACGTATGCTACCAGAAGGACTGACGCGGATTCGGGACATGAAGAAGAGGAGAACCAGGTCGGGGAGGAGGACACTGAGGTTCGGGGCTCGATTATCTCGGATTAGGTGATTAGTGAATGCATGGGTGTGTCTCTGCGTGGGACTTCGAGGGTTGTGGGAGGCTAGTGGTAGCGTGCCATTTGAACGCTTTTTCCAGGGTACTACTTGCAGGGCGGGTCGTCGCAGGACTCAGGGTTCACTGAGGTTTGGTGCGGGTGGAGAGTGTAGGTTACAGATTGGGAGAACAGGTTAGGAGGTGAAATGGTTTTGGGAGTCATGCAGAGGCAAGCACGGGGGTAGTTAAGGGGGGGGATAGGGGAAGGTTCGGGGGGGGTAGTTGTAGGTGAGGTTATAAACTGGGTTTCAGGGTTTAGACAGACATTCCACACCAACACACCTGACCACATCGTGGCGTTGGGTGGGCACTGACGAGGGGGGGGTGCGGTTAGGATGGGAAGACCATAGTACCTAGGGAAAGTGTGCACAGCAGAGGTGAAGAGGTGGGGCGTCCACTTTTCCCTGGGGGGCTATTGCTCTGTAAGATCTGCCGATCCTAACATGATGGTCTTGAAGTTCACTTACATTGCTGCCGGCCCAAGGGTTGTAGGCATAGAGCTGTGTGTATGTACTGTCTCTGAATAAAAGTTTATAACCCAAAAAAAAAAAAAAAAAAGTATACAGTTAGAACTCAATTTCTTATTATCCTAACACAGTCCTTCTAGCCTTATTATTGACTCAGGGCCAATTAAGGTCGACGCGTTTCGAACCCCCTGGTTGCGGGGCTCTCCTCAGGACCATAAAGTTCTAAAAAATACAAGAAAACAAATGTGCCAGATTAAGTCACCTATTACATGAAACTGCCTCTTTATATATCAACAAGCAGCCGCCACCCGGCTCAAAACCGCCTACCTTTT
Source organism: Lissotriton helveticus (assembly GCF_964261635.1). NCBI lineage: Eukaryota > Metazoa > Chordata > Amphibia > Caudata > Salamandridae > Lissotriton > Lissotriton helveticus. The sequence goes on along the minus strand of NC_136059.1, from coordinate 1,244,964,956 downwards.
GTCTAAGGAATTGAAGTCCCTTGGAAATTCATATGGTGTAGTCACAATGTGCTGGACAAAAAACAATTACATAGATACATTTATTATACATAAAACCGGCCTCTACAAGCTAGCCATGACTAATAGGGCGGCGGTTTAATGCAACTCACCTCATTCAACTTGTGTTGAGCGGTGACACTAAATGGAACAGAAACTACCAGTTAGTCGGGAGGGAAACCTGCTAAAGTGCTTAATAAAGTAACTGGGGTTAAGACTGACCTTAGTCATACGTTGAAAAGGCTCGTAGTGCCTACAGAGAAGAAAGCGTGTGTCGATAATTAATGAACACAGCCCTTCGTTAGTGGTCACAGTTCTTTGAGAACATGGAAGTCTGAAAAAAACAGACTTACGCCGTGTTAGTTGATAATTGCCGGTGCTCGAATCACTAAGTGGTTCTGAAAAATAAAAGCGGGGAGGCTGGGCAAGAGCATTGTAAAATACCGGCAAGGCAAAGGAACGAAAAGATCCTCTAGTTTGCACTTACGTTAACGCCCGATGCTTTTCTCGAAAGAAATCCGGAGGTTTGCTGTTGGACGCCGACTTGTACGTATATCACACCCTAGTTCTGACCACGTGATCGGGTATTTTCTTCAAGGTGCATTGCCTATTGAGCTCAATGCAACTTTATTGCGAGCCCAAGCCAAAGTGAGTGAACCACTATGATATAGGGATCCTAGGACCAAAGGAAATGGCCTTCCTCCAAAAGAAAAACCCTAGGATACCGTTTTTTTACGTTCTTCCCAAGATGCATAAGAACGCAAATGATCCACCAGGTCGCCCAATAATATCGGGGTGCGAATCATTGACAGAACCAGTGGCAAGGTATATAGACTTCTTCTTGAAACCACTGATTGAAAATGTTCAGGCTCATTTAAAGGACACAACAGCAATCCTGAATGAAATAACATCAATACAATTCGATGAAACCAGACAGCTAATGGTCACAATGGACATTGTCTCATTGTATACCCAGATCCCGCAGGACCAAGCTCTAGAGACTTTAATATTTTACCTGGAGCAAAGAGAACAACCTACTAGAGTACCTACAAGTTTTTTGGTTAGATTGGCCAAGTTTGCTCTGCAAAAAAACTATTTCCAGTTCGACACTGATTTCTTTTTCCAAACGAAGGGGGTGGCCATGGGCTGCCCCTTTGCACCAGAATTAGCAGTATTGTTCATGGGGCTCTATGAGACCAAATTTGTTTATAACAACAATCCGTTCATTGAATCCATCGCTAAGTACATCAGATACATCGATGATGTATTTTTTATCTGGTCGGGGACCCAAGAGACATTAAATGATTTTGCGACATGGCTCAATCAAAGAACTAAGGACATTAAATTCAGCCACACTGCATCTAATTAAAGTATCACTTTTCTTGATGTGGAAGTGTATGCAACGGAAGGCACATTAGGAACAACATTGTTTCGGAAACCAACCGATAGAAACAAAGCCCTCCATCACACAAGCCACCACCCTAGAAGCCTCAAGCAAAATTTGCCATTTGGTCAATTTCTACGAATTCGGCGCAATTGCTCCAACAAAGATGAATATTTCAAGCATGCCAATGGATTGATGGAGCGGCTGCGTGAAAGAGGATATCCCAAAAAACTTTTAAAACACTCATTAAGGAGAGCTTGGTGGGTTCCTCGTGAATCTTTGTTACAAAAGAAGGAACGACCTGATATGAAAAGGTTGGTGTGTGTGACCACATTTGGCCCCAGCTCACACCAACTGCGCAAAATGGTAATGCAGAACTGGCACTTGGTTAAAAATCTACATTGTGACCTTCAAGAACCACCGCTGTTCGCATTTAGAAAAGAGAAAAGTGCGGCCAACCATGTGGTACGGGCTGCCTTAACTCGTGATACTAAACCCCCACTAAGAGGAATGTTGGGGCAACCCCCAATTACAGGACATCATAAGTGTGGAAATTGTACCTGTTGTGCACAAACGGAGGAGGGCGCAGTGTTCAGTTTTGATGGAATCCATTGGAAACATGATAAATTTACTAATTGCCAGACAAGGAATGTGGTATACGGTATTTTGTGCCCCTGCCCAAAGCTATATATTGGGAAAACTACGCAGGAGGCACGCCAGCGGATCACGCAGCACAAATCGTGCATAAGAAGAGAAGTACCCAACGCACCATTGGTCCAACATTGGTTATCAGAAAAACCAAGGAGGAAGATCTACGCTGGACCATCATCTCAAAAATTGATTGCGACCCCCGAGGTGGTGATATTGATCTGAAGCTGGGACAGCGGGAGGCGCTATTAATAATGAAGTACAATACTGCCCTCACTGGTCTGAACGAGATTACTGAAATTTTCAGAACGACTCCTTAAGACACCATACCTGTGACATTGGTAAGCTACCTGCACTAATACGGGATGTATATCACAGCTCGCCCAGGCTGCAACTAGAGACAGAACGCATGATGCAGTTCCCGCAATAAGGCTAGTGTATGACAGGCCCCCTTGTCTAGCCTAAGTAACACTTTCTAGTTAGCGCATTTATTCCACGTATACACTACTCGGGACGCTTTAGGAAGGCTTTTATCATGGAATGAAAAAGCTTGAAGACCTATGCCCATGCCCCTGGGGTCTTGGCCCTTATAATGACGTTTTCAATGACCACGGGGATGACGAGTGATAATTCAAAGAGGTTGCACACGCTGTGATTCTTTAACGGAAAGGACTTCTTTATTTCTGATGCATGCATGCAGTACGGCGTTATTAAATAGTTGTTCACTCACTTTGGCTTGAGCTCGCAATAAAGTTGCATTGAGCTCAATAGGCTATGCACCTTTAAGAAAATACCCGATCACGTGGTCAGAACTAGTGCGTGATATACGTACAAGTCGGCGTCCAACAGCAAACCTCCGGATTTCTTTCGAGAAAAGCATCGGGCGTTAACGTAAGTGCAAACTAGAGGATCTTTTTGTTCCTTTGCCTTGCCGGTATCTTACAATGCTCTTACCCAGCCTCCCCGCTTTTATTTTTCAGAACCACTTAGTGATTCGATTACCGGCAGTTATCAACTAACCCGAGACCGGGTAAGTCTGTTTTTTTCAGACTTCCATGTTCTCAAAGAACTGTGACCACTAACGAAGGGCTGTGTTCATTAATTATCGACACACGCTTTCTTTTCTCTAGGCACTACGAGCCCTTTCAACGTATGACTAAGGTCAGTCTTAACCCCAGTTACTTTATTAAGCAATTTAGCAGGTTTCCCTCCCGACTAACTGGTAGTTTCTGTTCCATTTAGTGTCACCGCTCAGCACAAGTTGAAGGAGGTGAGTTGCATTAAACCGCCGCCCTATTAGTCATGGCTAGCTTGTAGAGGCCGGTTTTATGTATAATAAATGTATCTATGTAATTGTTTTTTGTCCAGCACATTGTGACTACACCATATGAATTTCCAAGGGACTTCAATTCCTTAGACAAAAGGTAGGCGGTTTTGAGCCGGGTGGCGGCTGCTTGTTGATATATAAAGAGGCAGTTTCATGTAATAGGTGACTTAATCTGGCACATTTGTTTTCTTGTATTTTTTTAGAACTTTATGGTCCTGGGCAGAGCCCCGCAACCAGGGGGTTCGAAACGCGTCGACCTTAATTGGCCCTGAGTCAATAATAAGGCTAGAAGGACTGTGTTAGGATAATAAGAAATTGAGTTCTAACTGTATACTTTCATGTAATATAGTCACATTAGCAATTTAGTAGGGTACATAAATTGTACGTTGAAATATTTGTTTTGGCAAAGGGCCATATTATATGTTTTTTGTTATATATATGCATGTGTGAATGTGAGGTGAATGGACTAGTCAATAGCGTGGGGTGGATGTGTTGTAAATATGTACAGTGAATATATGTTATTGTATTTGATTGTTTTCTTATTGTATATTTTTGTATATGCACCTAAAAAAAGTACTTCTCAGAAACAAAAAGTTAAAAGTGACTAGTGAAATAAATAAACAAACTAGTGACTTTAGAAAAAAACGGACCGTTATGTTTCATTCATATAGGGGTTACTACTAAAAATTTTGTAAGTCAGTTCCAGTATTGGCATTTGTGTTGTTTATTCCTTATATCTGACTTAGCCTTGCTGGGTTAAGAGTCAAGACCCTGTGTTGTTCATACTATGATAAAGTCGAATAGCATGTAATTGTGTGCAATAATTGGTATGGAAGACTAGTATTACTATGCAGTATTATTTCTTAATTCATGTTCGTGTACACTATGAAGTGTTCTTGCAATCATGATGTGATGGGCCTCAATGAGGTTCAAGACAACTGAACTATTTGTTAGGTTTAGAATCACAATATTGATTAAGGAAATACGGTGTACTGAATGCAACAAGTGACATGTTTAAAAAGAAATAATGTAGAGTAGGTGATGGGAGCCCCCTTCAAAACATGTGGGATTTATGTTGACGACCTGTGAATAATTCGTGGATTGTAACTGATGTAGTTAAAACAAAGTATTACAAAGTTTCTCTGTAGTATCTAAGATGCACTACCTTTAAAAGAAAATTGTTTTACAGACTGTTGATTAATTGGTGAAGCTGTATTTCACAGTATACCCTATAACTGTCGAACCTCCATCAAGTACTGAGGATGGTCTCTGTAAATGGCTGAAAGGGGACAAACTGGGGGGCGTGGCTTGGCGTCAACAACGATGGCTGCCTGAAGAACGAGCTCCGCCGGAGCAGAGCCCTAAACCACCTATAACTCCATCCAAAATCCTGCAGGAGGGGACCCTTAACGTGCACAGGGTCTACAAAGCATTTTGGGACTGGATCGCCACGTGGTTTGGTCCCTAGCCGTTACCTGGAAGCCGCCCTGCATCTTGGAACCGCTAAGGCGGGGACCCGGCGAAAGCGAAAGTGGCCTGGGAGAGACGCCTTCGGCCGCTGGTGTGCGCTCTCAGAGCGGCGTCCCGGGGGACGGCTGAAAAACTTGGGCTGCCCCTGTGTGGGGGCCCCCCATTCTCCCCCCCCCCAGCCCCCCCCCCCCGGCTCCAACTGTAACACTCGGCGGCCATCCGCCGTCAACCCGGGTAGCCGGATTAACTATCAGCGGAATTGGCGGGGAGCGGAGATCGCGGACCCTGGACTTCAGAAAGGCCATCCAGGTGACTGTTACTGGTAGGGTGAATTGACTAAATGGACTTTGCGGCACTGCTGTCTACACAACTTCTCGCCACCATCAGGCGGGTGCGGGCTCTTCTGGACCCGCCCGCCCGCCTGCCTAGCGCACTGCCACGTCCGGAGGCCGAGTGGAGCGACGCGGGCGGCAACAACAAAGACGCGCAGCGACGTCGGCATTGCGGCGATGCAACGAAGGGCTCTCGGCGCCACACATCGTGGATGCGGCCTGCCCTGAACCTGGAACTGAATCACTACCGGTAAAGCCCTGAGCGAATGAGTGGCCACATCTGGTACTGCAGTGTGTGAAGGGGGAAACACCGCTAGAGACATGAGGTCGTCGTCCTTCTTTAACTTGGGAACACTGTGCCAGAGCGTCAGGCACCAGCTGTAATCTGTACTGTGTGGCACACGCTGTTAGACTGCACTCTTTCACGGTGCACTTTGCATTTCTGTCTGCCCAACAGAAGGACAGCCGGAAAACGCGAGACGGGGAGGCAAGTGCCGGGCTGGGTGGTGAGGAGCCCCTGGGAACAGGGGGGGGGGGGGGGCGGAGGCACATTTCTTGGTACCTGCCGTGCACAGCGGTTGTGAAGGATTATTGCGCGGCCGAACTGTAATCCCTCGGAGGGGAATCGCAATCCCACGGGACGAACCCTAATCCCATTGTTGTTTAGCCAAAACACGCAACTATCCAAAATGAAGCTGAAGGGTACCACGTCTGTTCCAAGACAACAAACTTGACAAATACACAGTCCTGAAGTCTGCTGCACAGGACGAGGGTGCAACTGGGGATCAGGCAGATCCTACTGAACCATCTCTCACCTCCATAATGGCGGCCATCCAGGGGCTGGGGACCACTCTAGAAACTAAAATCGATAAAGTCTCCATTGAAATGAACTTGCTGTGACCTGATATGAATAAGACTGCAGACAAAGTCAAAACTAACGAAGCTAATGTCCTGGACCTCCAAACCTCCACGAAGAAGCTCGAGGACCGGGTCAACACACTGGTTCACCAGCATCGTCAAATGCCACTGAAGCTCGAAGACCAAGAAGGGAGGGCCCGTCGCAACATTAGAGTGGTTGGAGTCCCGGAAGGTGCGGAGGGGTGTTGAACTTTTCCTCGAAGACCTAATTCTCAACCACCTAAAACCTCACTGTTCACTATCGAGAGAGCGCACCAGGCGCCCATTCCCAAACCGGGAGCGGCCCCTAGGACCATATATATATATATATATAACACATGGTGTCCCACTGGTATAATTTTGAAGACAATTAATAAGGATATGAATACAACATTATCCGAAGTGAGACAAGGAGACTCTATTTGATTGTAGCAAGTGCTCGTGGCATCATTTATATAAACAATTCAGACTGGGGGTCAAAACAATTAGCAGTTGTATCAGCACTGCAGGTATACAAAATTGAAAACAACCCAAATTGTACTAGGTGCTCAAGTGTGTGAGTGAAAAACACGGAAGCGACGCAGGTGACAATGTGGTCAGCGTGGACGGCGCGAAGTGACTTGTGCATAGATATGTACAGTGCATAAAAGCCAGAAAGGTTCCAGATGCTTTTAAATTGTTATTCTGATGTTGTTTTTTCTGCGTGAACCACTTTGCGAGGGGCGCCTATGGTCTTGCTGAGTAGTCGACGGCGTTTCAATCCACTTTAATTGGGATCGTCATCAGGACTGGGTGGGTTGATAGCAGTGCTGGGTCAGGTGGTGTCGGCGTCTCGGTCAGCGTCCGGAAAGTCAGGATAAATTAGAAGTCTTGCCAGCGAAGGTCGTGTCAATTACACGATCGGTCATGAGGTGCTAACCTAAAAGTCATTCTTGGGTTGAATGTATTTGATTTTCATTGTGGGGGTTGGGGTGGTGGTCAAGGAGGGGAGGTGCTCTGGTCATGCAAGAAACTGTCTACTCCGATCTTGTGGTGTTGCAAATCTCACAGGTTGTATAGCACTTTATATTGTCACAATCAGTATGAAGTGGGATAAAAGCTTAAACTTTTGAGTTGGAATGTCAACGGGTTAGGAGATAAAATAAAAAGAGGTATTGTCCTCCAACACATTAGGAGTCACCTCCCAGATGTCGCTCTACTCCAGGTAACACACTTAATCGGAAACAAATGTAAGGTACTAAATAGATGGGATACAAAATGGTTACCTACGCAGGCTTCACCTCCGGGTCCAAGGGGGTGGGCATCCTCATCAGGCGTACACTCCCACTAAGCATTAACCACACTTGGCCTGACCCCCTGGGGCACTTCACAGCGATCTCGGGACAATAAGAAGGGCTTACACTCACATTGTTAACAGTCTATATACCACCAGGTCTCCAAACACAATCATACAAAGATCTTGGGACGCTCCTACTCTCCCTTCCAGAGGGTCAACTCGTAATGGGGGGGGCTTCAACTCAGTTGCATCTGGCCTGCAAGATCGACACCAGCCAAGAGATATCAGTGCTGGGCAAAACTGGCTCTCTAATTTCATCGAAGCTTTTGGCCTCACAGACCTCTGGAGGAGATGCTACCCAACCCTCCAGCAGTACACATTTTTCTCGGGATCGCACCGCACCCTCTCCAGATTGGAATATATTCTCATGCCTCTCCACTTAAACACGATCACTCAAGAAATCAAACACCTGGCATGGGGCATCTCTGATCACTCCCCCCTGTGGGTTCACCTCACGATCGGGGAGGGGAGAGTGGGCTGTATAGCGCCTACCAATCCTTGGCACCTATGCAAGCCGGAGGCCAAAATCGTCATTACCCGAGAGATTGAGCACTACTTCCAGGAAACCGAATGTACTGTGGCTTCCCCTACCATTCTGTGGGAGGCGTTTAAAACAGTGATTAGGGGGCACACTCTTTCGACACAAGCAGGACTGCGAAAGGAAAGAGAAAAACAACTAGTCGCAATTGAAGGTGACCTCCTTCGTCTTGCGGAGGTAGCAAAAGACGGCGAAGATCAAGCTGCTCTTCACCAAATGCAAATAAAGGCGGCCGAATATAAAGCGATAGCGCCCGACGCTGCCAAAACCCTTGCAAGAGACAGGTACGGACGCAAATACGATCTGGAGGACAAAGCGGGAAAACTCATAGCCTGGCTGGACAAACGAGTACACAGACTAGTGTCGGAGCTAAAAGGCAGTTCCGGTGCGGTTCTTACGGAACCTCACAACAGTTTGCGAATTTGCTGAACACTTCGAGCGAGTTTATCGAATGGGCTCGGACCTACCGGAGGAGGATTCCTCCAACCTACTGGCCGACATCCGACTGCCCACTCTCTCGAACCCCGATCGAGAAGCATTGGAGAGCGCACTCACCAATGACGAGCTGGCGACAGCCATTAGGGATCTCCGGCCAGGTAAAGCCTTGGGTCCAAATGGTCTACCTATTGAGCTGTACAAGCTCAAGCCCGATAAATTGGCACGTTTTAAAAGTATGTTTGAGGACAGTAGAGTAGAGAGGTGGGAGTGTTACCACGGGACCAACATATCGCCACACTGATTGCCATTGCTAAGGCAGGGAAACCTAAAGACGAATGTGCCTCGTACAGACCGATTTCATTATTGAACGCAGAGCCCAAGATAATCACGAAGCTTTTAGCAACCAGACTCAGGCCTGTATTAGACAAACTTGTCCACCCGGACCAGTCGGGATTTATGCCACACTGTAACACTGCCCTTATTCTACGTTGACTTCACGGAGTGCTGGGGCTCAGCTCCTCTATCCAGGAAGACGCAATAGTAGTCTCTCTAGACGCAACAATGGCATTCGATACATTGGAATGGGCATACCTGATGGCGGACCCTAGGAAGTTGGCTTTGGTCCTAATTTCATTGGTTGGGTGCGACTTCTATACACTGAACCACTGGCTCAAGTGATCGGAAACAACAAAACCTCTGAGGGGTTCGCGCTCAGTAGAGGTACGAGGCAGGGCTATCAGCTCTCGCCCCTGCTCTTCGCACTATCCCTGGAGCCGCTCGAGGCCTGGATATGGAGAGACTCTTCTATACAGGGATTTAAAAGGACTTCAGGATGGGAGAACAGTATCTCCCTAAACGCGGATGACATCCTCCGATATCTCACCTCCCCCCAAAAGTCATTAAATGTAGTTCTCCACATATTTACTAGCTTCAGAAGAAACTCCAGTTACAAAATTAATTGGAGCAAGTCATTGTTATACATCCTACATGGAAGTCCTCCCTCCATGCCAAAGGACTGCCCGATTCACAGAAGGATTTAAATACCTCGGCATCTTCATTTCCACTAATGCCAGGACCCGCTACGAACGCAACCTCCTCCCACCCTTGCAGAGATTCAACCGAGACACCGCTACCTGGAAAACGCTCCCGTTGTCCCTGCTGGGACGGGCAGCACTTTTTAAAATGATGGCACTGCCGCGTTTCCTTTATGCCCTCCAAAATTACCCAGATCTGGTCCCACCGAAGTTTTTTTAAAATATTGAAAATACACAAAAAGACCTACTGTGGGACGGGAAGCCACGTATCTCACTCCACAAACTGACACTTGGTTGGTATGATGAGGGAATAGCTCTCATCGATATTAAAAAATATTATTGGGCGGCACACCTTTTAGCCATCAACCAATGCAAATACCGCTGTGGAGACGACCCCGCATATTGCATGGACAAGTGGACTTTGCCTGGAGGCGATTTCACAAGGGCATTGTACTCCAAGCTCAGCAAATATCCCCTTACGGGACCCACAAAACACTCGGTTCAAATTTGACACGCGGTATATCGCAACCTGGGCCAACAAACTTACGCTTGCTACTCTGCTCTGGGATTCTGAATCCCTGGGTACACTGGGCCGAACCAAGGGGTTCGATAAGTGGGACCTAATAGGGCTCTCACGCAAAGGAGACCTTTGGGGACCTCACGGAATAGTACCATTTGCTTCACTAAAGCAGACACGTGAAATGGCCGATTCAGAATATTCCCGGTACGTACAAGTACAACACTCCCTAGTGGAGAAGTGTGGCTCACTGGTTAGAGGAGGCAGACCTGGAAGCAGAGGTCAGCCCGGGACCAGGGTTCAATTCCCGGCTCGGCGGGGTCTTGAGACCTAAAATGTCCATGGACTCGACAATTCTCGCTCCGGTGCCTAATCGATTCATGGGTTCACACTCTGCGACTCTGGGCAATAGATTGCTTAATCTCCACAACGGCCCTTCGCGGCGGGATGCCTGGCTTTCACCTTGCGGATACCCTGCCGGGGTTCTCTCACAGGGGAATACCAGGACGGGTTCCCTAAGCAAGCGCTTATAAACCAGTGGTGATTTGCGCTATACAAATCCATTTACATTTACATTTACTCCCTTCAGGCAAACATCCTGGCAGGGGCAATGCTCCCGGAGTCCTCACCCTTTGAAGATAAATTTCCCTTACATATAAAAAGCTCATACACCACACTGCTGATCCCCTTATGGTACTGAGGGACGAATTGGGGGGGGGGGGTCTAGAAATAGACGATGAGGAGTGGCAGGAAGCACTCTCTTCCCCTAAGGAAGTAGCCATCTCTGCCAAGCTACGGCTGATCCAGTTAAAGATCCTACATCGGGCGTACCTTTCTGGGCGCAGATTGGTGTTTATGGGCAGGAGCACAGATGGAATGTGTAGGAGGCAATGTGGCCTGAAGGGGACTTTCTTACACATACTCTGGAAGTGTACACTAATCCAACATTACTGGAAAAAAGTTCATAATGTATGAGCACCGTATGGGGGGTGGACTTCGACTAGAGATTAAAAAAATGTCTCCTGAATACGGACTTAAATGCGAAGGGGAAAACTTGGGTAGCACTGGGACAGATGGTTGCCAGGCGGAACATCGCTCGCCTCTGGAGAGCGGCAACGCCACCAACACTCAACGCATGGAGAGATGACAAGGATTGGTGCATGACACACGAAAAAACAGTGTATGTAGCCCGAGGCTGTCCCCGAAAATGGACAGCGCTCTGGACCAAATGGAATGAATATCGAGGGAATGTGTGTGAACCCCCACTTGTCCCCTCCCTTGACGAACCACCAACACCATGATGTAGGTATGTGACTAGAATGTGCTAACCTTGGAAATGTTCAAGATCATAATGTAATGCACTTCTGCCTGACAATGAAGCACATATCTGTGTACTGCTATTTGTATGCAATGAGCACTTTTTTGATTGTTCAATAAAAAGAAATTTAAAAAATACAAAAAAAGAAAGGGGACAAACGTCAACAGACAATGAGCTCTAGAGGGCAGTAATGAATTTGAATGATGGAAGATACTGACGCCTCATTTTGAAGACAGCTGGACTTGCAGGACACTATCCCTTGGCTCTTGGGCTTCCTTCCTTTATTGTATGTTTTATAACTTTGTCTACATATTTAGTGATTATGTGTTTTAGAGGGAAGTTGTGATGGAGTTTGTTTACTCCACCCTAAAGGAGATATAGATATGGTATCTGTATAAAAGTGTAGAACAATCAAACTTTTTTTCTCTCCTTTTCGCATTTTTAATGGAAAAGGTCAAATAGGGGGATGCATCATTAATAGATTTATTTAATGCACAAGGGGCATTCTGTTGTGTTTGATATTTGGGTAATTTTAGGGAGGCACGGAAGGGAGAACCCTGCTCCTACTTGTAGACTGTGAGAAGTTTGTTCTTCGAAAAATGTTAAAGGCTCACCCTCGAGCCCAAGATGAGGTAAAAGAGTTCAATAGCGCAGGGCCTAGGTCCTGGAAGGATGTCGTGCCAAGTGTTTTGTACCCCAATGGGAGGATTGTGATCTCAGGTGACATTGCTGAGTTTTTTTAGCTGGAGATCCGGTTATAAATCACAGGGCATTTATTTATTTTTAAAGTTGGATGCTAATATAGTTTCTGATGGTAAATACTGTAGCACATCCTACAGGATTGTAAAGAATTCTTAATCTTTATCTTCTCTTTAACAGGGACCAAAGCAAAAGCCTTAAAACACAATTCTAATACTGCCTTGCCGTTACACAGTGTTTGTCCTCCGTGTCTGGACTCGAGATAATTTCACAAATTATCTTCCAAACAGATGCAAAGTAGGGCTATTACCACAGTTAAGAGGGCCTCCTGATAATCCAGAGAGTGGTACATGGGTGGGAATATTGTGGTTCCGCATGTTATTTTGAAGAGAAGTCAATATCCCATGCTTGCGGGGGCAATCAATTGAAGTGAGGCACTGAGGTCGTTGGTGCAGGAACACCATGTTCTCTATCTTTACATAAGGGATATTTGAAGTAAGGGCTGCCTTTTTGAATGAGGATTGCAGTTTGGAGATATTTTCTGAGAATGCCTTAAGTGGAACTCAAGCAGCAATGCAGGAGGTTAAACTCATTGGCTTTGATGTCAGCTGGCACAGTGGCTAATGGTGTGACGTTGGTCATGAACCTAGCTATTTGTTTGCATCAACAGCTTGAAGTTACAGCAAAGATCGTTCAAGTGGTTGTCAATGTGCAACACATGAGCCTGTGCGTACACATATCTGGATATGTCAGGTACTCAGCAGAGGAAAAGTAAATCTTTAAACAGTGTCCTCTGAAAAGCACTGATTTTGAAAAGTACAAATAACACATCCTCAATGTCTTCGACACACAAATAATCAAGATAAAAAACGTAATCATAGCCAAATCACTAGTTCTGCATCAAGCCCTTATGGCTCCATCAAAATAACTTAATAAAATGTGTATATAGGTGCAACATGTACCCCCCATTAAAAAAACACAATATTAATATTACCAGTGTGTTTAAGAAACAACATTCAAGGTTAGTACTTAACTATCAATAGAACACCTAACCTCCATATTCTGACACTGAAATAACAATTCTGTACTACTAAGAACCTACAAAGCAGAGTTGAATCTTGCCCCTTAAAAGGTCACAGCAAACCAACATGTTCACTGAAAAGTACAGACTTTTTGTTTGAATGCACTATCTGAAATATTTGAGAAAAATAAGGAGATTATACAATATATTCTTGTTTACATATGAATAAACCAAAGAATACATTTCATCTTGGGTGAACGGTTGCCACCCCCTGTGGTTATATTGAATCTTTCATTTTCATGGACTTCTTAACATATTGGCCTAAGATTCTTCAAATATTCCAAGTGTATGTTTATGTTGGCTGATCTACTTCCAGATGGTTTCTTTTCAGAAGCATAATAAAATAAAAAACAACTGGAGCAAACATTTTTGTCTAAATAACGTAAGTATACAACTGATTCAAACTCTAGGTGTTGGCTATTTAAAAAATGAACAATGGAACGGTTAGATGTTTTTAATTATTTGGAATTAAATGAAAATAAATGTGCCAATCACTAATGAAGGCTCATTTTCTCACAATGTACCACAAACCTATATAAAAAGAATTAAGAATGAAAAGAAATGTTTAAGCATTTAATAAAAATTTAAAAAAAAAGGAAAAAATAATGATCAGCTAATTGCATTCTTTTTTAGTAAGTTGAAAACACAAAGTGTCCACTTACAGGGACATAGGTTTATAACAAGGATTGTTATTTGATATTCTGAAATAACTATTTACGTGTTTAACAGATTCGTTCAAACAATGGGTTTCTCTTTGGGACCAACACCTGCATACGATATGATATAATGTATCCGATTTCAAATCAGCCACTAAGAATAATTGCTACTCACAATTTCCCAGAAGAAACAAACAAAAGATTTAATAAACAAAAATAAAAAAAGAAGCTAACATGGAGGCAACTGTTGAGATTTTATTTGTATCTGCAACATAATAGCTTATTCTCAACGTCCTTTTTACAATTCGCTTTCAGAGGAGAGGGGTGTCCAATTTGGTAGGAATGCAATGGATATAACATCCAGAAAAAAGTGATTCAACACTAGCTCTTGAAAGCATAGACAGTAACAACCAGTAAAAGAAAGCAACAAAAAAGATAATTCACTCACAGAATTAATGCTTCCATTTACATTGAAGCATCAATCTGTGATATACTAATTTACTAAGGCAGAACATTCAAGTACAAATGACAACATCCTTTGTTTTAGCCACAAATTTGAAACCACAAAAAAAGTAAGACTATGACACCCCTCTTTACAATACATAAATAGTAAGCAATAACCTGAAAACAAAAGAAATGTCAATGTTGACAGACTTCTTGAAACCGCAAAGTACATAGCAAAATATTTATAATAAATAAAATACAATAATAAAGTTAACCCTACGCATACATCTCACCCCTATACCTTGCATCAAACACAAAGATACTGCACAATACCAACTGACTTAAAGCATAATGGTGTTGGTAACAAAATTTCATAAAACAACATTTTTTCAACCTCCATATAGTTTTAAAAAACATACTTAAAAAACATCTTATAACAATTTTATTTACTGGATTGTAAGTAAGTGATTAAATCTGTATTGCTCAGTTAATTAAAACCATTGCAATCAGTAGCATATAATACATTAAATAAAAAATGATCTGTTGCCGCCGTTTTTATTGATACAATTATTAATTTTTTTTTATAAAAGAACATTAAAACAAGTTTCATGTGGCTAAAAGGTGCTTTCTGAAGAGGTTAAGCTTCTTTCGCGCTGTGCGTAGATTAAAGATAGAAAAAGTCCTTTATGTGGCCTAAAGTGACTGTGTTAAAAGTCTTTCACCTGCAATGTTCTAGGGACAGGTTTAAGCAGCACTGTCAGGTTAGATTGACGCTTGTAAGATTGGTTTTCGACGGAGCCTTATTGGTTCGTTGCAGACTGTTTCTGCTGTTTTGTTATGTGCAAACTTGCATTCGGGTGGTTGTTCCTTGTCCGTGCTGAGTGAGTAATTCTGTCCTTCTTGTTTCATTTCCGCTTTCTCCAGAAATTTGACAAGACGGCTTGCTAGTTGAATGTTTTTGCCATCAAAGCATGTCTTGACCGTCTGCCGGCATGTTTTTATTCCTAACTTCTTTAGGAACGGTTTTAGATGGTATCTGCGCTCTATGTCCAGACTTTTGCAAGTGCATATTAAATGGAGGATGTCCTCTTTTGAATTCCCGCATATTCCGCAGTTCATTGTCATTTGGGGACTTTTCCATGGGGGAAGATGGTTTTGTGACGGAATTATGCCGAGCCATAGGTGTATAAGCTTCTCCTTTGTGCGCTGAGTGAACTCGACTCCTAAATAGCTTTGGCAGGAGCGACTGGTGTAGTTTTGGATGACTGTCCAGCCGTGAGCCCTGTTGGCTAGACTTGCTTTGTCCTCTATTAGCGAGATTATTCTCACTGATTTGTTTACTAGCTGTTTAAAGGTGTTCTGGGACCCAATGCTCTTTCAGGCTTCTTGTAATTCCAAGGAGTCTATCGAGTGCTTTAGATATTTTGCAGCTGGGCAATTGTTTTTGCTTCCTATCTCTTTCCACACATGGTAATTCAGACTTGAGTCTTCTCCTCTCTGGATTTTGTGCCATCTTTTAACATAGGCGCCCATTCGTTCTGCTTCTTGGTTTCTCAGGTCGAATTAGAGCCTTATTTGGGGCTGCGAGGTATAATAGGGCAGATTGAAGATCATTCTCATAGCCTTGGCTATTGTGCTATTCAACAGCTGTGCGTCCCTCCCGCGGGGGCATTCGCTCCCATAAGTAATGGCCGGTGTTAATTTTGCCTGAATCACTTGCAGCAGTGGGGGGTAGCTACGGCCGACTGCTTTCGTTTTGAGGCTCCTTAGTGAGATCGCTGTGCTGATTCCTCTCCATTTTATTGCTTCCTTCTGTTGTTGAAATGAACCTTCTCTGTCCACGATTACGCCCAGGTACTTGTATTCTTCCACTGTTTCCAGTGTGAATCCTCCCATGTACCAGCGGACCTTGGTGATGTCTTAGCGTTTATCCTCATTATTTTTGTTTTTGAGAGATTGATGCTTAGGCTATTCGCTGTCGAGTAATTGTATGTCGTGCTGATTAGATGTTGTAGCCCTATCGGCGTCCGGCTGATCAGCACGATGTCATCAGCGTACATCCGATTAGAGAGGGTAAGACCACCTAAGCCTGGGGCATGAGAGTTGCTTTCGTCGAGCTTCTGTGAAAGGTCAGACAAATATATTGAATAATGTCGGAGCAAACACGCACCCTTGTTTGAGGCCCTTGGTCGTCCGTATTTTCCTTGACAGGCGGCCTCCTTGTCCTAGCTTTACTTGTACCCACGTATCCGTGTGTATTAACATCAGCAATGTTAGTAGGATTGATGGAATTTTCCTGTTTGCCAGCTTCTCCCATAGTAGCTTTCTGTTAATGTTGTCGAACGCTGAAGTGAAATCAATGAAACATACATAAAGGGACAGATTGGCTAGTTTAACGGCGTCAATAAGAAGTGATAAAGCCAGAATGTTTGAGGTTGTTCCCATTTGTTTGCGAAAGCCTGTCTGGGTGATGGGGATCACAGCATTTTTGTTCGTCCATTCCGTGAGCTCCTCTAGTAGAAGACCAGCATAATATTTGGCCTTGTTGTCAATTAAGGTAACAAGTCTATAATTTTTAGGGTCCTTTGTGTTGCCTCGTGTTAGACCTGACACCTTTTGGCGTGGTTCTTCCCCCATCTTTTTGCCTCTGACTCATGTGTTTTGATGCTGTGCTGGATTTCGTTTTTGCTGATTTAGATGTTTTGGACACTCTGCCACTGCTGATCAGTGTCAGAGTGTAAGTGCTCCTTCTGTAAATTGTGATATTGATTGAGTATACCTAATTGGCATATTTGTATCACCACGAAGTCCCTAGTAGAGGGCACTGTGTGTGCCAGGGCTGGTGATGACAAATGCTACTAGTGGGCCTGCAGCGCAGATTGCGCCACCCACATGAGTAGCTTTTAAAAGGTGACTCAGGCCTGCCAGTGCAGGGCCTGTGTGCAGTCAGTGACTGCCATGTCAGCCTGGCCAGTGTCCCCACTGGCTAGGCCTAATCCTTCCCTGTCTGTGCACATCAGTCACCCCTATGGAAGGCTCAAGGTACCCCCCTGGGCAGGGTGCAGTGTATGGATAAGGTAGAGCATGTGCTAGTGCAGGTACTATGCTCTGGTAGTGGGCTACAGCCATTTTGTGTGCTCACTACTGTAAGGCTATCTTGCTCCATAGAGTAACATGGAGGGGGGCTGGGCCCATGTGATACCAGCCTATCTCCCCATAGGAACAAGATGGGACATAAGTGAAAGATATCCCTGGACTCAGAATTTAATGACACATCTTTTAGTGAAGGGTGTTTTTAAATCCTGGGTTGGAGAATAGCCCTTTTAGAAAGTGGCTATTCTCTTGTCTAAACCTTTCTGTGTGCCTGGGTTTGTGGAATGTCTGCCTGGTCTGGATGTGACAGGAAGGGGCTGCAGAGCCCCAGAGGAGAGGGTCGGAGCCATCCCGGGGATGAAAGGGCACATCTGCCTGCTTAGGAGGAGGGAGGAAGGAATGCCAGATAAGTGCTGGGCTGTGCCTGCCTACCTCCCCCACATTAGCTCTCTCCTGGTGGTCAACTGACCCCACTGGCCCTGAAGCTGACAGGAAGAAGAAAGCCAGAGACACCTCAGTGCTCCGCAACCCCCAGAACTGGTTTAGACTGGACCCAGGGCCTCCATGCACAAAGAACTTCAAAGACATTGGGGGGTATAAGGAAAGGACCCCTGTCTGCAGAGAATTCGATTCTGAAATTCTGCAAGCAAGAAAGAACCCTCGCTGGAAGGAGGACAGCTAGAGAACTGAAGGAAGACTGCCTTGCTGTGTGCTCTAAGGGCTGACTTGTTCTGCTGTCCACCTGGAAGCTAAGGAGAAGAAAGGGACTTTGCTGTGTGCTGTGACCCTGCCTACTTGAAACTGCCAAGACTCTGCTGTGTGCTGTGTCTACAACTGAATCTCCAAGGGCCTGAGAAGAGCTGGCCTCCTGCTTGGAACCCAGGGCTAAAGGTTCCTAAAGCTATCCCAGGAAACAGCTGCAAAATCGTGCTGTTGGGACCCGGGACGCGTGGTGCTGGACTGCGGAGCGTGAGGAGGAGATCGGTGTGCTCATCGGCACATTAATCGTGAGGGTTGGAGGCTTGTGGAGCCTCCCCTCGTGAAATCTGCTCCCCGGTGGTGGCAAGGTCGAGCGGGGGGTCTAGTTCTGACCAGCGCCCTTTAAAACCCTTTGCTGCCAAATCACCGTCGCAGCCCGGGGCCAGGATCACCCCTGGAAGTTGCTGTTCGTGACCAGGAGCGGCCGCGGCGAAGAACGAAGCCGCCGCGACCCCATTGGCTGAGGGAGCCGAGCCCCCTCGCTAACGCCGCGACGGGATTGGCCCGCGCGGCGCAGCGTCATCAGCTGTGGTGTGCCGTGATTGGCTGAGCCCGCGGAGCGTCATCGGCGAGGCCGCGCTGCCATTGGTTGGCGGCCTCGCGCTCAGAGGGGCTCGACCGAGGGCCGCGACCGGATTGGCTGCCTCCGCTGAAGCTGCGGGAGGTGCCGAAGGATTGCCCAGAATCACCGCCGGGACCGGGGAAGAGCTCCGACCCCGCCGAGGGACCTGGAAGCGTCCCGCACCCCTGGCCCGCCGTCCCTCCATCAGGTGAGCTTCACCGCCTCCCCCGCCGCTCGTTGGATTGTCGAGAGCGGGCGGGAGAGGAAAGGGGACCGGCCGGGGCGGGGACGCATGCAGTCTGCACGGTTGGTGCGCAGTGGTGCGCCTGTATCTCAGGAAGACGCGAGGCTGCCCCGGGGACGAAAAAGAGTCCCTGGGCCTCGCGAGGGAGTTGCCACAGCGCATGAAGCCCACGGATATAAGTACACGTGGGCCTTGTAGTCTTTGCTCATGCTGAGAGCATCACAGGTACAAATCAGTGGCCATATTTTCTAAAGTGCTGATTTAAGGGACTAGAGACTATTTTATGATTAGGAACCTGAGACTATTGTTTTGAATGACCAGAACTGCCTATTTACAAGTACCATCCTAGAGAATTACGTGCACCCTTTAAGCTAGAAATGATATGTGTTCTAAAGAAGTGATTATCATGCAACTGCTTCATTTACATGCTGAAACTAGATAAAGTTATATTTTATATATACTTACCTGTGTGGTCTCAGTTTGTGGTGGATTGGGAATTGCTGTTGTGTTAAGTGCAAATGTTATCCACATTGTCTCCGAGTTTAGCCTAGACTGCTCGCGCCATGCTACCTAGAGGGTGAGCAGGGGTTATCTCAGAGGGTTATTCCGTCGCCCTGACCGGAGCTAGGGGTCCCTACTTGGGCCCAGGTACTTACCTTTGCCAACCAGAGACTCCCGGTTCTAACATTGGTGGCTCGCGGTGCGGATTTTGAACTAATAATTGCACTTGACCTGCAGTGATTTCTTGTACATCACTAGTCTAGTTTAGCGGAACAGGTTGCGCAGGATTTTTTCTTTTTGGTGAAACCTTTTTAGTTGAAAAAGGGTAGGAGGTAACATGTCTCAGACCGCGCAAAGCATGAATGCAGAAGGGGAAGTGGAATTTGAAAGCCAGGAGTTGCTCACCTATAACAAGGAGCAACTGAGAAAATTCTGCAGACAGCTGGAATGCCCAGTAAGGGGCGGCGCAAATAAGGAAGAGCTACGGACAGCTCTGAGGGCCTGGTGGGAGGCCAAACATGGTGCCCCGGAAGCGGCTACTGGAGAGGGAGACACACAGGAGAATGGGTTTTTGCCCAGTGAATTGCCAGTGGCGAAGCCAGCGTCTAGGGCCGGCAGCACCCACTCCAGTAGGATTATTTCTCCAGAGGAGGTGGAGGAGAATCAGAGAGCTAGGGCCCATGAGATTGAGCTTTTGAAGCTCAAAGCGGAAGCCGACGAGAAGAGACTGCGCCTAGAAGTTGAGAAAGAGGCGCAGGAGAGAGCGGCACAGGAGAGAAGGCATGCTCTCGCTTTGGAGGAGAAGAAGCTCCAATTGGCTCATGAGGGGAGCATGAAGGAATTGGATTTCAAATATAAAGAGAGGGGGTCCAGTTCTAATGGTGGCAGCGCACAACCAGTACAGGCGGGTAAGGTATACATACCAAAGGATCTGGTACAGAATTATCAGAGGGGTGAGGATATTTATGCGTGGTTCAGAGCGTATGAACTTGCCTTGAAGATGAATGAGGTGCCTGAAAAGAATTGGGGAGCAGGATTGTGGAAGCATTTTGAGGCCTCTGGGAGGGATGTTTTGGCACCCTTAGAAGCAAAGGATGCTTTGTCCTACTCCGCCATGAAGGAGGCTTTGTGCCTCAGGTATGGGCTCACTGCTGAACAGTACCGCCAGAAGTTTAGGAACTTCAAGAAGCTTGATTCAAGTACTTGGGTGGAGTGTGTGAGTATGTACACGCGTGCACTGGAAGGTTGGATGAAGGGCAGCAAAGTTACTGATTATGTGGGGTTGTGTCACTTGATTAGTAGGGAGCACTTAAGTAGTTTGTGTGTCCCAGAGCTGCGCCAGCATCTTTTGGATAGTAAGTTAACTGATCCCAGTGAGCTTGCTAAAGAGGCGGACCGGTGGACTAGCACCAGGGTCCACAAGGGGGTGGTAAGTACCCCAGCCAAAGGTGGACAGGGTCCCCAGCAGAAGAGTGGGGGGGACACGGGTAATCAAAAGGAGTCTTCTAAAGGGCCCCAAAGTAGTTCCCAAGAGAAGGTGTCTCAACCCCCCAAGGCTAAGAAGTCCTGGCCCCATAAGGGCCCGCAGGACAAGAAGACCCTCACTTGCTATGCATGTAGGGAGGTGGGGCATTTGCTCCAAACTGTCCAAAGAAGAAATCTGCACCCACTGGTGCTCCAGCTCCAGCTCCGGCGATAGCCAGTGTAGCTTTGGGAGGGGATTTGATTTCTAGTGGGGAGGAGGGGTTAGCATTGATGACCCTTGTCTCTCTAGGAGACCAAGAGATGGCCCAGGAAACCTTGCTGCCCCAAAACACTAAGAGATACGGGCAGAAGGTGACCATCAATGGACAGGTGGTGGAGGCTCTGAGAGACACAGGGGCCAGCGTGACATCTGTTAGGTGTCAGTGGGTGTCTGAAGAGCAAATCGTTCCCCAGGTACTCCGGCCTGTGGTGGCAGCTGACAGTTCAGTGCGCTACTGCAGGCTGGCGAAAGTTCCATTTGAGTGGGGAGGAGTCTCCGGTATTTTGGAGATTGTTGTAAGTGATGCCTTGCCTGTAGATTGTCTATTAGGTAATGACCTGGAGAGCTCCCCATGGAAGGAGGTGGAGCACAGGACTCACTTGGAGATGTTGGGTTTGCCTGCGTGGATCTGTGTGTCCACCCGTGCAATGACAGCCAGAGAGGGCGGTCTAGCAAAACTGGAGCCTGGAACAGTGGCCCAGGGACCTGCCAAGAGAGGAAGGGGTAGAGGGCGCGGGAAACCGGCCCCCACTGTTCCCACGGTCCAGGAGGAGGCAGACCCAGAGGGGGATGCCCTGGAACCTACAGGGGGAGCAGGTGGCCGAACTAGGGGAATTGCCTGAGCTGTCCCAGTGGCAGCAAGAGGGTGGTCCCTCCAGGGAGGAATTCTGCCAGGCTCAGAAGGAGTGCCCTTCTCTCATTGGTGTGCGGCAGCAGGCTGCAGACCAGGCCGCCGGCCTGGGGTCCAAGGAGCATTTGATCTATTGGGAGGATGACTTACTTTATAGTGAGCCTAAGTTCGCTGAGCCCGGCGCAGCCCGTGTGCTGGTGGTACCGGAGCGCTTCAGGAATTTCCTACTGGGTCTGGCTCATGACGTGCCTCTCGCAGGACATCTGGGGCAAGACAAGACCTATCACAGGCTTGTCACCCATTTCTACTGGCCCCAGATGAAGACGCACGTCTCTGCCTTTTGTAAGTCTTGTCAGACTTGTCAGGCCAGTGGCAAGAGTGGAGGGAAGCGCGTGGCACCCCTCCAACCCTTTCCCGTGGTGAGCACCCCTTTTGAGCGGGTGGGCATTGACATCGTGGGGCCCCTGGATCCCAAGACAGCCCTAGGCAACAGGTTTATCCTGGTCTTGGTGGACCATGCCACTCGGTACCCGGAAGCCCTTCCACTCAGGACAGTCACCGCCCCAGTGGTGGGCCGGGCCCTGATGGGGATCTTTTCCCGGGTGGGATTTCCGAAGGAGGTCGTTTCGGACCGCGGGACAAACTTCATTTCTAAGTATATGAAGTCCCTGTGGAGTGAGTGTGGGGTGACCTACAAATTCACCACTCCTTACCACCCTCAAGGAAATGGTTTGGTTGAGAGATTCAACCGCACATTGAAGGGCATGATCATGGGCCTGGAGGAGCCCATGAGGCGGAAATGGGATGTCTTGTTGCCATGCCTGTTGTTTGCCTACAGGGAGGTGCCTCAGAAATCCTTAGGGTTCAGTCCCTTTGAGTTGCTGTATGGCCACCCTGTCAGAGGGCCTCTGGCTCTGGTGAAGGAGGGGTGGGAGAAATCCCGTGGGAAAACCCCTCAGGATGTGTTCAGCTATGTGCTGGCCATTCGCAACCAGACCAAGCGCTTCAGGAAGCTCGCTCAAGAGAACCTGGAGGCTAGCCAGGAGGAAATGAAGAGGTGGTATGACCAGAACACTTCTCTGGTTGAGTTCCAACCTGGTCAGAAGGTGTGGGTGATGGCGCCAGTGGAGCCTTGTGCGCTCCGCGACAAGTGGTCTGGGCCATATGAGGTGGTGGAGCGCAAGAGCGAGGTTACCTATTTGGTTAACCTGAAGACTCCCAGGCAGCCCCTGAGAGTGCTACATGTGAACCGCCTCAAACCCCACTTTGAAAGAACTGAAGTGACTATGCTCATGGCTACAGATGTTGGCGGGGAGGAGGATAGTGATCCTCTCCCTGACCTCCTGGCAGTCAAGGAGCAAGACGGGTCAGTGGATGGTGTGGTCCTCTCCCCCACCCTGACCCCAGAACAGCAGGAGGACTGTTGCCAAGTGTTGGGTCAGTTCGCCCCACTGTTCTCCCTGACCCCAGGTGTCACCAAATGGTGCGTCCACGACGTGGACACTGGAGACAGCATGCCTGTGAAACAGAAGTTTTACAGGGTGGCTGACAAGGTCAGAGCTAGCATCAAGGAAGAAGTTTCCAAGATGTTGGCGCTTGGGGTTATTGAGCCCTCCAGCAGCCCCTGGGCTAGCCCAGTGGTCTTAGTGCCTAAGAAAGCTGCTACCCCCGGTGGCCCCCCAGAACTTCGGTTCTGCGTGGACTACCGTGGGCTCAATGCGGTCACGAAGACTGACGCGCACCCCATCCCCAGAGCTGATGAGCTGGTGGATCGGTTGGGAGCTGCCCAGTACCCGAGTACTTTTGATTTGACTTCAGGGTACTGGCAGATTGCCTTAACTGACGGGGCAAAGGTGAGGTCAGCATTTTCAACGCCGGAAGGACACTTCCAGTTCCGTGTCATGCCCTTTGGGTTGAAAAATGCCCCCGCCACATTTCAGAGATTGGTCAACCAGGTACTGGCAGGGCTGGAGCAATTCAGCGCAGCCTACCTGGATGACATTGCGGTGTTCAGCTCCACTTGGGAGGAACACCTGCAACACCTCACTGAAGTGTTGAAGGCTCTGCAGAAGGCAGGCCTCACTATCAAGGCCAGTAAATGCCAGATAGGGCAGGGATCTGTGGTGTACTTGGGACACCAGGTGGGGAGCGGCAAGGTGGCGCCCCTACAGGCAAAAATTGATACCATTCTGGCTTGGGAACCCCCCAAGACCCAGACTGAGGTGAGAGCCTTTCTAGGTCTCACCGGGTATTACAGACGGTTTGTCAAAGGCTATGGCACCATTGTGGCCCCTTTGACAGAGCTGACATCTAGGAATCAGCCCAGGAAAGTGAATTGGACTGAGGCCTGTCAAACTGCTTTTGACACCCTCAAAACTGCCATGTGCACAGCACCGGTGCTTAAGGCACCTGACTTTTCAAGTGAGTTCATTGTGCAAACTGACGCTTCAGAGCAAGGCGTGGGAGCAGTGCTCTCACAGATCAATGACGAGGGAGGAGACCAACCTGTGGCTTTCATTAGCCGGAGGCTGATCCCCAGGGAACAAAAATGGAGTGCCATTGAAAGAGAAGCTTTCGCTGTGGTCTGGGCTCTGAAGAAGCTGAGGCCCTACCTGTTTGGGACTCACTTCCGTGTTCAGACCGACCACAGGCCCCTCAGATGGTTAATGCAGATGAGGGGTGAGAATCCAAAATTGTTGAGGTGGTCCATTTCCCTACAGGGGATGGACTTTACGGTGGAGCACCGCCCTGGTACAGAACACGCCAACGCTGACGGTCTGTCCAGATTCTTCCGCCTTAGTGATGAGGACTCCCAAGAGGTTGGGTAGTTCTCCCCACTTTCAGCTGGAGGGGACACGTGTTAGACCTGACACCTTTTGGCGTGGTTCTTCCCCCATCTTTTTGCCTCTGACTCATGTGTTTTGATGCTGTGCTGGATTTCGTTTTTGCTGATTTAGATGTTTTGGACACTCTGCCACTGCTGATCAGTGTCAGAGTGTAAGTGCTCCTTCTGTAAATTGTGATATTGATTGAGTATACCTAATTGGCATATTTGTATCACCACGAAGTCCCTAGTAGAGGGCACTGTGTGTGCCAGGGCTGGTGATGACAAATGCTACTAGTGGGCCTGCAGCGCAGATTGCGCCACCCACATGAGTAGCTTTTAAAAGGTGACTCAGGCCTGCCAGTGCAGGGCCTGTGTGCAGTCAGTGACTGCCATGTCAGCCTGGCCAGTGTCCCCACTGGCTAGGCCTAATCCTTCCCTGTCTGTGCACATCAGTCACCCCTATGGAAGGCTCAAGGTACCCCCCTGGGCAGGGTGCAGTGTATGGATAAGGTAGAGCATGTGCTAGTGCAGGTACTATGCTCTGGTAGTGGGCTACAGCCATTTTGTGTGCTCACTACTGTAAGGCTATCTTGCTCCATAGAGTAACATGGAGGGGGGCTGGGCCCATGTGATACCAGCCTATCTCCCCATAGGAACAAGATGGGACATAAGTGAAAGATATCCCTGGACTCAGAATTTAATGACACATCTTTTAGTGAAGGGTGTTTTTAAATCCTGGGTTGGAGAATAGCCCTTTTAGAAAGTGGCTATTCTCTTGTCTAAACCTTTCTGTGTGCCTGGGTTTGTGGAATGTCTGCCTGGTCTGGATGTGACAGGAAGGGGCTGCAGAGCCCCAGAGGAGAGGGTCGGAGCCATCCCGGGGATGAAAGGGCACATCTGCCTGCTTAGGAGGAGGGAGGAAGGAATGCCAGATAAGTGCTGGGCTGTGCCTGCCTACCTCCCCCACATTAGCTCTCTCCTGGTGGTCAACTGACCCCACTGGCCCTGAAGCTGACAGGAAGAAGAAAGCCAGAGACACCTCAGTGCTCCGCAACCCCCAGAACTGGTTTAGACTGGACCCAGGGCCTCCATGCACAAAGAACTTCAAAGACATTGGGGGGTATAAGGAAAGGACCCCTGTCTGCAGAGAATTAGATTCTGAAATTCTGCAAGCAAGAAGGAACCCTCGCTGGAAGGAGGACAGCTAGAGCACTGAAGGAAGACTGCCTTGCTGTGTGCTCTAAGGGCTGACTTGTTCTGCTGTCCACCTGGAAGCTAAGGAGAAGAAAGGGACTTTGCTGTGTGCTGTGACCCTGCCTACTTGAAACTGCCAAGACTCTGCTGTGTGCTGTGTCTACAACTGAATCTCCAAGGGCCTGAGAAGAGCTGGCCTCCTGCTTGGAACCCAGGGCTAAAGGTTCCTAAAGCTATCCCAGGAAACAGCTGCAAAATCGTGCTGTTGGGACCCGGGACGCGTGGTGCTGGACTGCGGAGCGTGAGGAGGAGATCGGTGTGCTCATCGGCACATTAATCGTGAGGGTTGGAGGCTTGTGGAGCCTCCCCTCGTGAAATCTGCTCCCCGGTGGTGGCAAGGTCGAGAGGGGGGTCTAGTTCTGACCAGCGCCCTTTAAAACCCTTTGCCGCCAAATCACCGTCGCAGCCCGGGGCCAGGATCACCCCTGGAAGTTGCTGTTCGTGACCAGGAGCGGCCGCGGCGAAGAACGAAGCCGCCGCGACCCCATTGGCTGAGGGAGCCGAGCCCCCTCGCTAACGCCGCGACGGGATTGGCCCGCGCGGCGCAGCATCATCAGCTGTGGTGTGCCGTGATTGGCTGAGCCCGCGGAGCGTCATCGGCGAGGCCGCGCTGCCATTGGTTGGCGGCCTCGCGCTCAGAGGGGCTCGACCGAGGGCCGCGACCGGATTGGCTGCCTCCGCTGAAGCTGCGGGAGGTGCCGAAGGATTGCCCAGAATCACCGCCGGGACCGGGGAAGAGCTCCGACCCCGCCGAGGGACCTGGAAGCGTCCCGCACCCCTGGCCCGCCGTCCCTCCATCAGGTGAGCTTCACCGCCTCCCCCGCCGCTCATTGGATTGTCGAGAGCGGGCGGGAGAGGAAAGGGGACCGGCCGGGGCGGGGACGCGTGCAGTCTGCACGGTTGGTGCGCAGTGGTGCGCCTGTATCTCAGGAAGACGCGAGGCTGCCCCGGGGACGAAAAAGAGTCCCTGGGCTTCGCGAGGGAGTTGCCACAGCGCATGAAGCCCACGGATATAAGTACACGTGGGCCTTGTAGTCTTTGCTCATGCTGAGAGCATCACAGGTACAAATCAGTGGCCATATTTTCTAAAGTGCTGATTTAAGGGACTAGAGACTATTTTATGATTAGGAACCTGAGACTATTGTTTTGAATGACCAGAACTGCCTATTTACAAGTACCATCCTAGAGAATTACGTGCACCCTTTAAGCTAGAAATGATATGTGTTCTAAAGAAGTGATTATCATGCAACTGCTTCATTTACATGCTGAAACTAGATAAAGTTATATTTTATATATACTTACCTGTGTGGTCTCAGTTTGTGGTGGATTGGGAATTGCTGTTGTGTTAAGTGCAAATGTTATCCACATTGTCTCCGAGTTTAGCCTAGACTGCTCGCGCCATGCTACCTAGAGGGTGAGCAGGGGTTATCTCAGAGGGTTATTCCGTCGCCCTGACCGGAGCTAGGGGTCCCTACTTGGGCCAAGGTACTTACCTTTGCCAACCAGAGACTCCCGGTTCTAACACCTTGCTTATGAATTGGAGCTATTATAGAACCTTTCCATGATGCTGGAATTGTCTCGGTGTCTGTGATCTGTTTAAACAGTGGTAGTAGTCCAGCTGCCCAGTATTCCAGGTTTCCTTTATACAAAATGGGCGGGATCCCGTTGGGTCCTGGCGCCCCCTCTGGCTTCCCTTTCGCTATCCTACGTATGATTTGTTTTTCAGTGAAGGCCAGTGAAGTAGTGACCAACTGTGGGGCACGAGCTTGGATTTTGCTGTCGCATTCTAGTTACCTAGTTGTGGCGAACTTTGGTGCTGTGTTGAAATGAAGCTGGAGGTATTTGGATCAAGCTTCCTCAGTAAGATCAGAATCAATGCTGGGACTTCTTGGGTTCTGTAGGGTGTTATCCATTTTCCAGAATCTTCCGCTAGTGTTATTTCCTTTTGCGTCATGAAGGAGCTTAGCCCATAGCTCTTCCTCTGCTTCCCTTTTTACATGCCAAATTAATTTCTTTTCGCAGATTTTTTGTTTTTGCAGTTCCTTTTGGACCGCGATGTCCAGTCCATCTCGGTGTAATTAGCGCAATAATTTGTTGATATTTCTTTCGAGATGCTTTAGATTGGCGTTTTGTTTTATAGCCTTGTCATGGCCACCCATTGAGTGAGGACACTTTGTAAGACTTTGAGAGTTTAGAGCTTACAGTGTTGTGTGGGTCTTAGTTTTCCTTGTATGGGCTAACCCAAGACTGCTCGTAAATTGCTCCCAGCATCTTAGGTTGTCTGTCTGGTTTGCAGTGCTTCTTTCCCACAGCTTTTTCGCTTCGTTAACGAAGACTTCCAGGTTTTGCGTGTTGCATTTTATTCTTTTATGTACCACCGAAAGGGAGCATCCTAAGTTTACTACTGGCGTGGTTAGCACTACCCCCTGGAAGTTAAGAGTGATTTCTTGCGGCTGATGGCCACTGGCTGACTTTGTTCCTATTTGGAAGTCTGTGACTTTACCGAAAAGTTGTAGGGATGAAAATGAAAAAAATCTATAGTTGAGCTGACGGTTGAGTTGTGAAAAGTGGCTGCCGGGGAGGGGGGGGGGGTCATTTTTGAAGCGGTCATTTAGAGCTACCAGGTTGAGATGTTCTAAGTCCTTTATGCTGTCCGTTGCCAACCGATTTTGTTTGCCCCATTTGCTTGGCTCCTGTTGTGGTATGCCCCACGCCAAGAACTGATCTTCCAGAAGTCAATCCCTTTTCTGGGGCCCTACGAGATGCATATTGAAATCCCCTGTTACTATGAGATTGGATGTTGCCTCTTCTGCCAGTGTTTTTATCACTTCTACCGTCAGGAGGTTCATCACGGCTTTTTTCTCACAAGGATGTAAATATACATTTATCAGTGTTTTGTTTTTGTTCTTTTCCCCGTACCTCCAGTTCTATTGTAAAAATGCTGTTGTTGCCGGACTGTTTCGCGTCTTTGTTCTTTAGTTCGTTGAAGCTCTTTATGGCGGTGTATATTGTTAGGCCACCTTTTAGGTGACCATATTTGCCGTTTCTTGTCGCTGGTAGATAATATGATTTAAAGCCCTGATTTAAAACCCCGAATTTGGTGCGGTTGATATAGCCAGGTCCCATGGAGTGCAATTATATCACATTTTTGGAGATATAGAAAAAGCTGAATGTCGTCAGTTTTGTTCCCTAGGCCGTTTATATTCCAGGAATATGTTCTTAATTGTTGTTTTGTTGCGGTATTTGATTGAGTGTTTTGTCATGTCATCGAGGCCTTTACTGGGTTGTATAGGTTCAGTTATGTTAAAGGGTATTACTTGAGTGCACGTTCACCAGACGGTTTCTTGGCGCTATTGTATAAATATGCTTTATGTATAGCATGAATACTATTGTGGTTAAACAGCGACTAAGAACTTAACACGCAGTAAGTACAGAGCAGGGCAGACAAACAACAATCAAAATCTTGAAATTTCCTGAGTACAAAAATTGCATGTTTGTTTACGTCTACTAATTCTTTCCCAACCTCCTGTCATATTCCTTAATGGTAACATATGAAGCCTAACAAGGAGCATCAAACTTTATGCTCATTTTCAGATATGGTTGAATTCTCAAACTGACAGACACAGCACCTGACATACATATACATATACATATATATATATATATATATATATATATATATATATATATATATATATACACACTTGAAGATGAAGGATCACAAGAAAACAACAGCCAGCCAGGGCAAAAATCTGGATCCCAAAGGATACAATGAGTCACAAAGAAATAAAATATCCAAGAAAGAAGTGACTCAAACAGATATATTCACCAAAGAACAAAAATATATTTCCACTACAACGTTTCAGCTTCCGCCTTCCTCAGGTAGTTTCAAGATGGTAAGCTCAGTGGCTGCACAGATGACACAGCTGAATTTTCAAAAAGCATCATGAGTGAAGATTTCATTTGGAATGTGGAATCAATGCAGTCTTGAGAGTTCTTGAGATATGCAGTAATCAGGATGTGTTGTCAGTAATGTTCAGTCCATCTGGATGCAATGATTTTAAACGGTACATCCAGAAGTTTTCCTTGGAGTCCAGTAGTTCTTCCTTTGAGACATGTTCCACAGGGAAAATCTTCAAATCTGATAGTGAATGATCCACAAGGTTAAAATGATTGGCTACAGGCTGGTCAATTTTCTTATTAATTATGGCTGATTTGTGGTTCCTGAATCGTGTGCGGAGGTCATTCATTGTTTGGCCTACATATTGTTTTTTACAGCTTTGTCGTTGGCACTGAATCACATAAAAATTGCATGTTGAGCGACATGTAAGATGCTGTCTTATTGCATAGGTCCTTCTGGTAACATAACTAGTAACTGATGATGTTTGTAAAAGGTATTCACATGTGATGCACCTTTTAGAGTCACAGCAATGAACCCCTGCATTTGTTACAGCTTGCTTAAGTTCTGCTCTCACAATAAGAGATCGTAAATTTGGAGCTCTGCGGTAAGCAATGACTGGCGGTTTTGGAAAAACCTTTTGCAATTTTTCACAAGTGGACAGTAAGGGAAATGTTTTTTGCATTATATTTCTGTAGTTGGGAGCTGATGGATGATAGTCAACTACAAATGGAGTTCTGTCGCTTTTGTTTCCGGCGTTGGTATTCCAAATAAGTGCTTCTCTGGGTAACTGCAAAGACTTGTCAATTTGTTCATATCATACAGCAACAAATTGACAAGTCTTTGCAGTTACCCAGAGAAGCACTTATTTGGAATACCAACGCCGGAAACAAAAGCGACAGAACTCCATTTGTAGTTGACTATCATCCATCAGCTCCCAACTACAGAAATATAATGCAAAAAACATTTCCCTTACTGTCCACTTGTGAAAAATTGCAAAAGGTTTTTCCAAAACCGCCAGTCATTGCTTACCGCAGAGCTCCAAATTTACGATCTCTTATTGTGAGAGCAGAACTTAAGCAAGCTGTAACAAATGCAGGGGTTCATTGCTGTGACTCTAAAAGGTGCTTCACATGTGAATACATTTTACAAACATCATCAGTTACTAGTTATGTTACCAGAAGGACCTATGCAATAAGACAGCATCTTACATGTCGCTCAACATGCATTATTTATGTGATTCAGTGCCAACGACAAAGCTGTAAAAAACAATATGTAGGCCAAACAATGAATGACCTCCGCACACGATTCAGGAACCACAAATCAGCCATAATTAATAAGAAAATTGACCAGCCTGTAGCCAATCATTTTAACCTTGTGGATCATTCACTATCAGATTTGAAGATTTTCCCTGTGGAACATGTCTCAAAGGAAGAACTACTGGACTCCAAGGAAAACTTCTGGATGTACCGTTTAAAATCATTGCATCCAGATGGACTGAACATTACTGACAACACATCCTGATTACTGCATATCTCAAGAACTCTCAAGACTGCATTGATTCCACATTCCAAATGGAATCTTCACTCATGATGCTTTTTGAAAATTCAGCTGTGTCATCTGTGCAGCCACTGAGCTTACCATCTTGAAACTACCTGAGGAAGGCGGAAGCTGAAACGTTGTAGTGGAAATATATTTTTGTTCTTTGGTGAATATATCTGTTTGAGTCACTTCTTTCTTGGATAGATATATATATATATATAAAAAATTCCAAACAGAGTTACCTCATGAGGAAGAGCCACTTGGGTAGGTAAAATAACTTCTTTATTTCACACGAAGGCTGCATACAGAAGGTGAAAATGTCATCTTAAAAATTGAACTGCTAATGATGCCAGACGCGTTTCAAGTCTGAACGACCCTTTTTCCATGGCAGCAGTTGAAATTACATCACAAAGCAGGTTTTTCTGCAGCTACTTGTATTCAACATTCACCGCCCCAGTGGGCGTGGCCACTTCACAGGCCTTCTGGTCTCTGTAGTTGCACCCATCATCTCAAGTGAGTCCGTTTTATGTGAGGCATAATTAATTCGTAATAAACCACAGTGGGGGGGGATGTACACCTTCAAAACATCCTGCTGCATGTTCGTTCCTTCATGCGGAAGACCCACCCTCCTTTCTGGCGACGTCGAAATAACTTCACCGAAGGAACGCTGCACTTTCCAGCTGGGCTCTTCTTGGAATTATGTTGTGCGGCCTGCCTCGGTCGCGGAAGAGCCCAGCTGGAAAGTGCAGCGTTCCTTTGGTGAAGTTATTTCGACGTCGCCAGAAAGGAGGGTGGGTCTTCCGCATGAAGGAACGAACATGCAGCAGGATGTTTTGAAGGTGTACATCCCTCCCACTGTGGTTTATTACGAATTAATTATGCCTCACACAAAACGGACTCACTTGAGATGATGGGTGCAACTACAGAGACCAGAAGGCCTGTGAAGTGGCCACGCCCACTGGGGCGGTGAATGTTGAATACAAGTAGCTGCAGAAAAACCGGCTTTGTGATGCAATTTCAAATGCTGCCATGGAAAAAGGGTCATTCAGATTTGAAACGCGTCTGGCATCATTAGCAGTTCAATTTTTAAGATGACATTTTCACCTCCTGTATGCAGCCTTCGTGTGAAATAAAGAAGTTATTTTACCTACCTAAGTGGCTCTTCCTCATGAGGTAACTGTTTGGAATTATATATATATATATATATATATACACACACACACACACACAAATGGACACTGCAATACAGTCATGTGGCCCCATGAAATGTGATACTATACTGGGTTTCTAAAAACATTCAAATTATGATGGCATTTTAAAGCCTATGCATAGATTGATAAATGTAAAACCATTAGCCCCAGAAAGTTCTGTTCACTAAAAAGCAAGAAATTGTACAAGGTGTACTTGATCCACAACACCTGTAGGCTATGCCTGGCAAATAAAGCAAATATTTTTTATTTATGAAGTTGACACTTTTAGTTATTTTTAATAGCTGCTTTCAGTGGATAGGCTAAGCATTGTGAAATAAAAGTTGATTAATATCAATGAATGTTAGTATCGTTCTCAATTCATTCTCTTTCGCGTAGCTGTGTTTATATTTGGGCTCACATATGGGTCCCATGCAATATATCTTTCTACACTGAATACTGTCACTGCCCAGCAGCAACTAGGGTGAAACTAGAATACATAGGGGCTGTTACTTCAAATGTGTATCTCATGCAATTTTTGAGAAGACACAGTTTATTTCTAAATGTATGACCAACGATAATTTCAATTGTCCCACTGTCGCACTAAAGAAATCCCATTCCTTTAATTTTTATAAAATAATGTTCAGCCAGCAGGGCATCTTGGTGCTGAATAACAGATGCTTATTGTTATCCAACTCAATGGTACTCATTTTATCGACCTCAGAAGGATAACAGTGCTGGCTTCAGCCCTGGTGGCGACTGGTGTGACAATCTTTGTTAGTGCCCCTCCTTGGTGGTGGAGGTGGAGACTACCTCCACCACAGATTCCCTCACCACCACCTTTTAACATCACCCCTCAAGTCTCCATAACCACTCTCTTTCAGATGCATTTAATTCATTATATAGATTCACTCATATCAGGGTAGGTTGTCAGAGCACTTTGCATCACACGCACACACTACACAGAAACAATCAATCATATGTGTAAAAATCAGTGTATAGGAAATTTTACTTAAGCCAGTGGACTATAAGGTGTAGGAGTGACATGTTATTCATACTGGTAGACAGTATAGTTTGATAGCTTGGTCTGGAGAAGCACAAACTCAGAATTGATAAAGGAACACCGTAGTTGGGGGGTTCTCTTTAATAAGAATCAATTTCTACCCAAATAAGACCTTTTGCAAAATTGATGTATGCTCTAAGCTACAATTTGCAGGGTGCTTGCAGTTATTTGATGACAGTTAATGTTCTATATTAGGATTTTAACTTTTAAACAGCAAGTATCAAAAGGATGTCTCGTAGAAAAGCAGTAACCCACTGACCTATTTACATTATATGCACTTTGTGAGCTACATGGTACACGTTCTTGGCAGCACACATATTAACCCTCTGTGCTATTTTAGGATCAGTCAAAACCTCAACTAGCCAAAACTCTGATCTATCTCTAAGTAGAACATTAATCACAGGAGTTATCTTGACATTTTTATTGTTGCCTGGAAATTGCTGAAGGCAAGGAACGCGGCAGCAGGTGCTTTTAAAACCAAAATAAACCTGCAAACTTAGCACCCCCTGGAGGCAGCACCTAGTGAGGTGGCAGCGATCGCACCGCCCTAGAGCTGACCCTAGATAAAAGGCTGAGGGGACCCACCAGTATTTGAATCTGTGACCATGAGATCCAACACAGGCCCCTATACTGGACAAATTAGTCCAGACACAGCTTAATCACTTCCTTGGCCAATTGCAAAACGAGCAGTTGAACAGAGATGTCACCTTGGTGACCGATTCTTATTTCTCCAAAAACACTGGCATGAACTGAAAAATCAGGCATTATCAGTTACGCCAAATCCGCAAATTACTAGCACATCATCTCAAACACGGACACTAACAATAACATCACAAACTAACGAGCCAGCAGGCTTGAACATCATTCAAGCCTCGAACTACATAATATTTCAATCTTGAAACATACCGGGTGGTAAAGCTAACATCCAACTAAAACATAATGCTATTGCCTCAACTATTATAGTTATCCCATAATGGACACAGCCACCCTGGTTAATGCCTTAAGACTCATAATAATGAGTCCAAATTGATTACTGCAACATTGTGTTAACTGGCTTACTGAAGATGCATGGAGGTAGACATACAAAAATATAGCAGCAACTTGGTTGGTGAGTTAACAGCACAATAAGCTAATTCATCTTTTCCAGATACTTTGGATGAGTGATCAGCATGTCCAAAACCACATCTACCAGGCCTCGGTTAGGTAAAAACACCCTCCCCTTGCCCCCCATGGTTTAATGTTTATTTTGTAGGCCCAACCCCCCTGCAGCACAAACCATTTGGCTGACAGTTTACAGCACCACATTATAGATCTGGAAGGACACTGTCAGCAGTTAAGTTAATGCTTTTGTCCATAAGTTAATGCTGTTCAAACTTGTATTTATGGTTCATTAATGCGAAGCCTTTATTAGTAGGGTGAACGCTGAGCGCTCTAAGGAAATGTTATAAGCTCGACTGCACTACTGACTAGTTCCAATATAAAAATGTGTACACACATTTGCAAAGTTTAACAATATGAAGCTACGTATAGTGCTCCCCGATATGATGTAAATATTTGCAGACGCCTGAAAGCAAAATGTATTCTTTGTTTTTTCATAATAAAACGTTCACAAAAAATGCAACAAGAAAAAATAAACGTTTTGCAAAACTATTTTGAAATTATAGGTACCTTTTCTTTAAGGCATTATTTAGTAAAAACGTGTTTCTGCATGCTAGTATTTCCAAATATTACTCACAATGGAAAATAAGCATAACCAGTTTCAACAAGATTATGGGAAATATGAAAATAAACCAGCATTAGCAAAGCCAATATGTTCTGACATCGGTAGTCAGCCTTTTGGTTTTGTCAATGT
Source organism: Lissotriton helveticus (assembly GCF_964261635.1). Lineage (NCBI taxonomy): Eukaryota > Metazoa > Chordata > Amphibia > Caudata > Salamandridae > Lissotriton > Lissotriton helveticus. Next base: position 1,244,929,644 of record NC_136059.1, on the reverse strand, counting down.
TGGTCTTGTTTTGACACAGTTTTTGTAAAACTTTATTGTTGTGTGAGCTGCCATGGACAAAAGTGCACCCATGGTATATCTCCTTGCATTAATGTAGGTTTATGGCTTTCATGAATTCACAAGAATTTCCATTAGTAGACTAGGACATTGTAGAAAATATTTGTGAACTGCATTTTATGTGTAGATTTGCTCATGCAAAACTGTTCACCGTTTACAAGTTAACTTTCTCTTCAACCATTTTTTTCCTCCAACCTGCAAGAAGTTTTATTTCTACCCTTGTCAAGAGTAAATGTACAACCTCTCTCTGTAAGGGAAAAGATTAGAGAAGATCTGGTGAAAACCTTAAAACATGCAAGTTAGTGGGTTTGCAAATCTGAAAAGGGTATTCCATCCTGGAACTATTATTTCCCACTACCTCCATCTCCAGTATGTTGGTAGGCAGAATGGTAACAAAATAAGGGACTTAGTATTCAAATCATATTATTATATGAACTCTGGCATAATCAAAGGGGCTATTATCAGGGATCTTAAATAACGAGATTGCTGTCATAGTTTGTTGTCATACTATGTGGCACCAAAGGGACTTGATTTTTTACAGGACAAGTAGATTTAAGAAGCAACCTGCCCATTGGACAAGTAGAAACTTTATTAAATTCCCCACACCTGATGAATTTAGCATTACCTATTTTGCAATGCGAGTATGATTTTGTTGCAAGGCAGTTTAATTGTACAACTCATTTTTCTCTGGTAAATTGTTAATTAACAATCCCTCCAGAGTTCCTGGGACACAAGTGTAGTTTAAACTCAAAATGAGTACAATTTCCAAAACGGCATGAAGGGGAAAAAGTGGATTCACCAATAGATCAAAGACCTAATTAAGTGATCATATGCAACAGGTGGAAAAGAATAGATATTACTTCCAAAAACTGTGATACCTGCAATAATATTTCGATGAATACTGCAGAATCAAAATACTTTGCATAAAACTGTCACTCCTTATGGTTGTCTCTTCGGCTACAAAGAGCTAAATTATCATGGTGCATTGACTATCGTCTCACACCCCCAAGGAAAACGTGTGGGCAATGGTAAGGGAACAAGACTACCGCACCCTACAAGTTCTCAAAAACTCCTAAAGAGTCTGCATGATCCACTATACAAGAACACTCGCATGAGATCACTTCAGTCTATCGGTATATACTACTAACTGACAGCGATTCACTAGAGAAGTCAACGCAAATGACAAATTTAAGACGTTTGACAATCACCTAATTTAAATATTTTATCTAGGAAACATCGAAATACATTTTAATTTCATTACAAACCTGATGCCAATTACAATTAAAAAGTATTTTCAAACGAGACTTTCATTTTATATTAAAACGTACACTTTATTAGGTTTCCTGAATATATTAGACTACTTAGACTAAAAAATTAGGGCAGTTGGATTTCGGAATTCAACATCATTAAATAAACGTAGCGTCTTGAAAGTAGCACTTAAATGCATGGAGATCATAATACATTCGGCTGCTTCAAAGTGAATCGAAACAGAAACACTGGTGAAAATTCACATATGCTAGGACTGATGATGATTACGTTGAAGGAGCTCAAGTTACACTCAAGTCTCTCGTTCAGTTAGACTGTTAGAGTAGTAAACAGTGCGAACGTAGGACGCATTCTAGCAAATCTCCTTGAACTCTAAATGTAGATGCGTTGACATGAATGAACAAATTCGTTGGCCGCAGCAAGAAAGTTTTAATTAAAATTGAGTCCTGTAGAAGAAAGCTTCGAGAGTGATAAAGGGCATTAAACTACGAAAACATGGGCGCAAAGTTGGGGCAACACAGGGAAGTTCCACCTGTAAGAGTAAGCCTTGGCCCCTGCATGTCTACCAGCACTTACCCCAGCTCGCGGGGTCTAGTGACATAGTAGTTGTGTTCACCCTCCATCCTCTGATCGCTTCCTACGCCCTCCCCTGCCCTCACGGGCAGCTGTCAGGCCCAGTCCTAACACCCTGCCCACGCTCTCCCATCTCCACTGCAGGTCAAGCACAGAAGGTACACCGCCAGCACCAGCTGGAGCGCAGCGCCCTCTGCAGGCGAAGCACAGCGCGGCGTCCGCAGTGCGACGCCTAGTGACAAGTATCATCCCTCTCTCGCACTCCCTTCTTCTCTGTAGGAGCCCATGACATTCCTCTTCTCCCCGACGGCGCCCGTAAAACTCACTTGCCGGCTAAATCCTTGTGGGAGCCACTGGAGTTCATCAGTTGCGCTAGGTCCTGCCGCACAGTCGCCGCCATGTTGCCAACGTCGGCTACTCGTGACGTCACAGGCAGCGACTACTCTCGTGGGCCCAAGCCGTCTACCGAATAGAAGCTAAAAGAGGTTTACCCGGGGAAAAATGACCCGTTTCAAGATGGCCGCATAGATGTGTGCTTAGGTCTTAACTGAAAGAGAAGAGGGACTAACGTAAGAATTCACCCTCGGGTATGTGAACGAATGAATGGATGTTTAGGTTCGGTCTAACGCCAGGTTTAGTTAGCGACAGCCCTAGCAGAGGCACCCCCCCCGAATCCCAACAAATTCAGACCACACCAATTTCATGTGTATGAAAGAATTGAGGCCGCAGTTTATTAGGCATTATTCAACTTACAAGCGATCCTTAAAGACCATTTAACTTTTTAGGCGACCCTGGGTCCTTGACCCATAAGCTAAGCACTGTACCTTACATTCAGTGCTGTTCCATTTGCCCCTGCCCTATCACCTGGGGACGCAACCTTTCACTTTCACTCTGGGCAAGCATCTGATTCCAGTCCAACCGGGTAACCTTTTTACTTCCGGTATCCACACACAGTCCTGCCAAGTATCATGCAACAGGTGTGACACTCACGCATTTCAGTGCGGTGTTCCGCATCACCGCACTGAAATGCATTGTCACGCATTTTGCCACTGGCTAGCCCGCGCCTCCAGCGGCACCTGTGCACCGGCTCTAGTGCTCAGAGAGACGTGCTGCCAGCAGCTGCTTGCTGAGCTGAGTTCAATAAATAGTTAAAGATTCTTCTGCGCTCAGCTCTGGAGTGGCTGAGAGCGCTACAAAGTAACAAATCTTCCCAACATGTGCGTGCGCCTGGCTGGCGCCGCGCGGCTTTCCTTTCACACACTGCTGCCAATTACCGACGAGGGGGTGGGAGGGGCGCGGGTCCTGCCCTCTCTGTCCACGATGCTACTGGCTGTCAGTCACTGTGGCCTACCAGGGCGCCCAGATTTATTTAATCCGGATGTGACCCCCAGTGCCCTCACGTCTGAGGAAGAGGAAGTGAGGCAGAACGACGGGGGATTCATTCGGAGTCAGTCGAATCCTCCTCGCCGAGTGCACAGTGCTGACTCTTCTTTCTGCGGTGCACAGCGCCACACTTTAATTAAACCCCCAACTCGGTAAGTGACTGAGTGACACAGTGAAAAAGTGAATTAATTTCACTCACCGGCGACACAGAACAGTGAGTGACTCTCATCATGGCCGCCCGCTGTGCAAGAGCCATCATCGGTGATCATGGGCGGCTCAAATTACTGCGGCCAAGCGGGTGACGAGTGAGTCAGCAGCCTGCAGTGTCTGGCGGGAGAAGAAGTTGAAGACTGCTAGTGCGGCTGCAGAGTGCATCATACAGCAGTGCAGTCACAGTGCTGCAGCGCTGTGCCGCCGGTCCCCGAGTCTCTGAACTGGTCTAGTAAGTGTTTTATACTACACGATGAGTCATCTGAAAAAAATTATTTAACACACAATAGCATGCAGGGCTGCTCTGTCTCATCATCCTTCCTGAGTCAGCGAGCCTCCTGGTTTATCTGCAGTCTGATCACTGATTTATCACAGTAAATGCAGGCGGGCCGCAGGGCTGCTCTGTCTGACTCTCATCATTGATTTTAGGGCAGTAGTAAGGTATTATATTAACGGCCGGGTCAGTGCGTGACAGTTTTACCAGGCAGGGCTCTCTGCTCTGGGCACTGTGTGTAAAGTGTGTGTGGGCGTAAGTGAGTATGTGTGGGTGTAGGTGCCCTTAATGAACATTAATTTCTGGGCGGATTTACATGCGTTCCTCCAGGTTGCCACCGGGGCGACTATGACCATCCGGCACCTCCTGTGGTCCGCATCTGTGGAACGAAATTAAATAAAAGATCTGGTGATGGAAATGGAGCTCATCAGAGGAACCATGTGGACACCTGGAGTGCGGGGGAGGGGGTACCGTGATCCCCTCACTGTCCCTTCTCATGTTCAGAGTTAGCATCTCCAGGCAGGGCTGCTCGCTCTGTTATCCTTCCTGACTCAGTACGTGACAGTTTTACCAGGCAGGGCAGGGTTCTCTCTGCTGTCTGCACTGGGGCCCGGCGAGGGGGGGTGTGGGGGTGGGGGGGGCTAGGTAGCGTCATTCCTCAGAGGCACCCTGTCCGGAATTTACTTCACACAGCTCATTAGTGCTTGTGTCAGCGCGGCGGCGGCACGCGCAGTCTGATCATCTCTGAATAAAACATTTCAGTCACATACAATCAATATAGTTTAAAATCTGCAGGCAGGGCAGCTCTGTCTTATTTATCCTTCTGAGTGAGCCTGGTTTATCTGCAAGTGCAGATCTGAGTTAATCACAGTAAATCTGTAGGCCCGGCCACAGGGCTGCTCTGTCTCCTCATCCTTATCATGGGTGCCCCTGATTAACTTTTATCTTCGCTCTCTCGGCACTGGGGGTGAGGGGGGGTGAGAGCAGGGAGTGGTCGGTTACAACTGCGGTTAGTGTCCTTCCATTTCTGGTGCTCCGGAGCAGTTTCAAGTTGTTCTTGGAGTTTCTTGTTGCTCAAATGGCTGTAATTTCTGATATTTAGAAGTTTCCCTAGTCTTCATTGCATGATTGTTGCTCGCAGAAAAGTGTCACTCATAGTCGTCTGAATGTCACTCATAATTTCACTAACATTTAAAAAATGTCACACATGGCAATCTGAAACCTTGGCAGCTATGCACACACTCCCCTTGGGTAAGCATCAGCTTCCAACCCAACCGGATGACCTTTTCACTTCTGGTGTCCACTCACTCCCCGGGTAAGCATCTGCTTCCGACCGAGTGATCACTCACTTTCGGTGTCCACACATCTCCTTCCGGGTAAGAGTTTGCTTCCAACCCGTCCGGGTGACTTTTCACTTCCAGTGATACCAAACTTTTGTTACGTGAGCAAGCATATGTGCTTCCAGACCGCGGGTGAACGTTCCTCCCACCCAGCTCTGCGACGGTGACCCGGTACCCAACTTCTTCCATGCCACAGGCTCCGCCCTTAATTGTCTACTTAATTGTTTGCTTCCGGTTCTCCTGAACAAGGCCACTGGGGGAGCTTGCCAGTACCCCCGGGGTCGTGACTGTCCCGTTTGTGGCCGGTTCCCGTTTCGCAACCTGTACCCAACCTTTGATACCAAAGGACCTCCTGCAAGTCACCTATGCCTCTGCGACAAATGTTTCCTGTTGTCTCCCCCCTCTACTTCTTGTTCCTGAGCAGGTGGGTGGGTCTTCTATTGTAAAATTCACAGGAGAAAGAGGACCCTGTGCCAGACACCTGGGCTTAAATACCCCTACCTCTCTGCCAAATTCCTAAGATTAAATTTATGACTGAGCTGACCCAGCTCTGTGATCTGCTGGTCCAGCTCCTTCCCTGCCTCCATTCCCTTGTCCCCACCCAGTACTGTCTGGGTTCTGTGCTCCTTGGGGGTGGCCTCCACTAAGGCCCCCAGTCCAGCCACTATCCCCCTCCCCTTGGGGAGTGGGGGGCCGAACCAAGGGGCATTGCAGAGGCACCCCCCACTTAGTCGCCCCACCCGGATCCCAATAAATTCAGACCACACCAATTTCATGTTTATGGGAGAATTGAGGCACAGTTTATTAGGCATTTTTCAACTTACAAGCGATCCTTTGAACACCATTTAACTTATTAGGTGTGCCTGTGTCCTTGACCCATAAGCTAAGCACTGTGCCTTAGATTCAGTGCCGGTCGGTCACAGGGGCAACCTTTCACTTTCACTCCGGGCAAGCATCTACTTCCAGCCCGACCGGGTAACCTTTTACCTTCTGGTTTCCACACACTCCCTTTGGGTAAGTGTCTGCTTCCAACCCAACCGGGTGACCTTTCACTTCCGGTGTCCACACATCTCCTTCAGGGTAAGAGTTTGCTTCCAACCCGACCGGGTGACTTTTCACTTCCGGTGTTACCACACTTTTGTTACGTGAGCAAGCATATGTGCTTCCAACCCACCAGACCATGGGTGAACTATCCCCCCACCCATCTCTGCGACGGTGACCCAGCACCCAACTTCTTCCATGCCACAGGCTCAGCCCTTAATTGTTTATTTAATTGTTTGCTTCTGGTTCTCCTGAACAAGGCAATTGGGGAGCTTGCCAGTACCCCCTGGGTCCTGACTGTCCCGTTTGTTGTGGCCTGTTCCCGTTTTGCAACCTGTTTTATTTTTTGTCGGATCGCTTTGTAAGTACTGCCATACCTCGCTGGGAGCTTTCGCTGCCAACGATGCCCCCCGCAATACCTGCGGCCCAATTCTTCAAAACAACCAACAGCCCCTTGCATTGAATGCTGCTCGTATATTCCCCAGCAGGACATCTATCCCAGTATCGGATAGGTGCACCACGTCCGCATTGAAATAGTGTGGCTACTGCAAGTTAATTAGGCTATGCCTAATGCTTCGTAAACCTGCCCAGCACAGAAATTTGCCTGTGAGGCTGTTTAGCCTCTTCCTTGACTACTCTATGCCCATTTAGGAGCGAGCACCAGCCTATACCCTTCTAGCAATGATCTCAGACCATACAAGTTCTGTGGCATCCATGCTCCTGGCTAAATTGGTGAGATCTTTCTTTAGCATGTGAAGTAGTACCCCTCCCCATCACTGGAAGGTTATTTCCCCCTAAATGAATTTCTAAAACATCCGGGTCCTTTGAGTGGGTTTGGCACGCTTGAATGACACTGTCCAATTCTCTCCACTCTAACCCTATCTGTCCAAACCATTTCACACTTGTCCGTTCGTTGAAACAGGAATGCCGCATTCCACCCATTGTTGCGAGCTATGTTTGCAGCCCTGGACATGTAAGAGTGCCAGACGACCCACACGGTTTTACACTCTGAAGTAGAACAGAAGCACAGAAAGGTAAATAATGAGTCGTTAAAACCCTTCATTACAAGTATAAACTTTGTATACATAGTTGTGGTACTGTCCCCTAAAAACTCGCCCACCCAAACCTGCCTCTTAATTATTTGTCTGTTGAGTGTTTGGGCGAATGTACACCCAAAACCTATCTGATTCCCATCTTTGTATTCGTTTTATTGCGTTTGCTGACATCCCTTCCTGGAAGGCTCTGGTTGCTGCCCCAATGCGAAAAGAATGTTGTATTATAGTGATGCCTTTAGAGCCTTGCCCTTTGGAGTTTTGCCGTAACACCCTTTTGAACTGATAAAGTGTTACAGGAGTCCCATCTTTATGGGTGAGAGGTATGCGTCACTGTTAACCCCTTCCGGTTCCTTCAAGTACCCTGCCAGAAGCTTCAATGGACAATATGGGCTGTACCCCTCCATCTTATTCAGTGTAATGCACTGTACCCTTCCCACTTGATCTGTCTTAGAGCGTCTCACCCGTAAGGATACATTGTGTGTGCCTAAGCATATGGCCTTAACCAACAGGGCCCTGCTGCTTGTATCTCCTTTGGCTCTGGCTACTAGTTCACTAATGCGAAAAGCCCCCAAAAAGACAAAAGAGAAAGTTAAACGAAATAGTGTACTTTCAAAGTCCGAGTGGCACACTAAAAGGGAGGTAGTCAATCGGAAGTATTATTGTTTTAAATCAATCGAAAACCTGGTATCCTGCTTTTTGCTTTCCCCTCTGGCCCAACCTTTTAAGGCTTCCCTAAGAACAAATCCTTTAGTGGGATCATCAAAACCCTTTAGCTTTGAATGATATGCTATCACTGATAGGTGCTCTAGAACCCCTGACCTAGATTTACTGGCTCCCCTTACCCAAACTACAAACTGATTGTCCTGCATCACCAGTTTCTGAAAATAGTTTGGAAAATTGGGACACGTGAGCTGTAAAGTTCAGAAAAGTCTCCACACAACGCCAATACTGTTGCCTTGTTCCAACAGCCAGAGCCTTCTCCGCTATGCCTTGCAGTTGAATTTCTCATGCATTAGTTTCCAGTATTCCTCTTTGAAGGGCATCATTTCCTGTTGCCCCTTTGGCCATTCTGCCCAGAACCTGTCCCACTGCAAGCGAGAAAGAGCATCAGCTGCCTTGTTCTCAACCCCTTGCACATGCTTTGCTCTTATTTCAATATTGTACCGGAGACACATGCTCACCCGATGACTCTTGAATATACATTATTGTTGCTTTCTGTTTTGCCAATACCTTTTCAATAGCTGCTGCAAAGTCCTGTACCTTCTCAACTGGGAGACGTGACCCCCTTCCAAGGAATCCAACTTAATTCCCAAAAATTTTGAAATGTTACCTTAGTTGGGTGGCCTTCTGTTTTCTCTGCAGCCAATGTCACTCCTAATCCTTGCGACGTGAACTAGAAGGCTGCCAATGCTTGAGCACACTCGGATGAGTTTGCCTTGCCTACAACAAGAAGTCATCAAGATAATGGAGCTTGCCACTTACCGGCTGTAACTTGTTTGTTGCCCACTCTAAAAAGGAACTAAATGCCTCAAAATAAGCACAGGAGATTGAACATCCCATGGGCATGCACCTGTCATAGTACAGCTTTCCTCTGAACTGGAGCCCCAGCAAATTAAAACTGTCGGGGTACAGTGGCAACAGCCTGAACGCTGATTCATCATCTGCTTTCACCATGAGGGCTCCTGTCCCTGCTTCCCTGACTAAATTGATGGCTACATCAAATGTAGCATAGGAGACCGAACACATATAGTCCCGTCATATACTGTCACTTAATCGAAATAAACCACAGACTCGGAAACGCCAGAGGCGCTAAGCGAGGCACCACTGATCTATATCTTACCTGTTTTATTAAGGATACCACAGTGTAACACTTGATTCACTAAAAGAATATTATGATTGACCAAGGGACGGTACTGACATAATTCAATGCTTGCGTTTCCCACCTAGAATATTTGGACAGCGCTCACTAAAATAATTTGCCCTGAAGGAGCCCTCTCTAGAGCGAAATGCGTTGGCTGTACCTGTCAAATTAATCTAAGGAATGAAGAATCTTCTACGTACACAATTGAACATTGTAGTATTACCATATAAATTGTATTGCCTCTCATCTTTCTGTCTAAACCACATTTCAAGGGTGATGGGATGGCTAACACTTCTAATGCTGAAGGCGGAGTCAAATTCAGAGTTAGACTAAAAATTATTTAATACACATTACACAGGTTTACCTATAGTAGGTAAATCTGTTTGATGTGTTTAAAGGTTGCATTTATGGTTGTAATTCTAGTCTAGTTTTGTCAACAATTAGTGATATATGATGCACTATAAACAAGCATTTGCAATGCAATAGGTCTCGCATTATTAAAGTTTGAGCTATTGGCTTTGCTAAATAATGCAACACCAATAGCTCAAACTTTAATAATGCGAGACCTATTGCATTGCAAATGCTTGTTTTGATTTCTCATGTCTGACTACAGCCATTTCATCCTTTGAAGGATTTTGTGTTCTTAAATAACTACACTAGTCTCAAAGATGGGGAGGTTTTGTATGAGTGAAGATCAGCGATTTGCATGTTGTGAGCACATTAAAAAAAAGAGGGAAGAGGAGGCAGAACACATACACAGAGAATGGAATGAAAGTGGAAGGGAAGAGAGGGAAGAAAAGAGAACAGAGAAAAGAAAAGGGAAAATAATTGAGGAAGCAAGACAAAAGACAGAAAAAAGAAACAAGGGCCTCGAAGACAAGAGAAGAGGGTGAAACGAGGCCGAACAGAGAAAAGAGAGGGAAAACAAGGAAAGAAGAGACAGCCAATTACTAGAGAATGTAAAGTTAAGAGGTAGGAAAATATGAGAGAGGGGAGAAAAGATGGAACATTGGAAGGGAGTTGGAAATGAGAGGCATAAAATGCAGATGACCGGAGAAAAGAATGGAACAAACAGCAGGGAGGTGCATAATAGAGAGAAGTGAAGAGGGTGAGGGAAAGAAGATAAATCACAGAGAAGAGGAGACAGGAGTTAGAGTAAAACAAATAAGATGGGAAGAGAGATGTCAGAAAGATATGGAAAGAGTCGAGAGAAGTAGAAACAGGTGGGGCGAGGAAGGAAAGCAAAACAGAGAGGGAATAGAGACAGGATGGAGGAAGGGAGAGCTGCAGAAGAGTTGGTGAGTACAGAGAATGAAGGAGTGGGAAGCGAGACAGGTAGATGAGAGAGGTGATGGAAGAGGCAGAAGCTATAAAAGGGGGGGGGGAGACTCAAATGCGAAAAGAAAGGGAAAGAGACCTGGCCTATAAAAGTGAAAGAGAGAAGCGGCAGGGCAAGGGGAAGATATACAGCAGAGAGAAGAAAGAACGAGACAAGCCTGAGCAAAGAGAGAAACCGAGCAGACAGGAGGCATACGAGAGGAAGAGAAGGAGAAACAAATAGTAAAAAAAGACAGGGCAAAGAAGCCAAACAGAAACAAGGCAGGTGAAAGGCGATAGCCAGAGTGAGTGACTAGACAGGGGACAATGGGAGAGGGAAAAGAAAATGATGAATCTGAGGACAATAGCAAGCGATAGAACTAATGAACAGCGAAGATACGGAGTGGGGGGCTGAATAGACGGGGTACAGGGTGAAGGGAGAAAGATGGATAGAAGAGGAAGTGAACCAAAGGAACACAGATGAGAAGAGGAGATGCTGAAAACAGAAAGACAGGACACCAAGGAGGAGAGAAGGAGGGGGAAAAGATGGGAGAAGATAGGTGCTCATGGAGAGAAAAGAGAAGGGACCAAAATAAAAGAACGTGACAAGGACAGCTGAGAAGCAGAGAGGACGAGGGGAGAAAGAGGCGACAGAAAGAAAGATACGTGGAGGAGAAATCGTAGAGAGAGAAGCCAGAAAGGAGGAAGGACGAGAACAGTGAGGGTAAAGGCACTCCAGGAAGAAGAGATGAAGGAGAGGAATGGGGCAAATACAGGGGGTAAAAAGAGGCAGGAAGGAGAGAACAGACAACGAAAGGGAAGGGGGAACCAGAACATTGAAAGCTAGCAAGGGGGAGACAATGTGAGGAGGGGGGAATGTGAGAGGATGGAGTGGGAAAGAGGACACGGAGGAAGATTAGAACAAGATCTGGGGCAGAGGAGGGAGAGAGAAAAGGATGAGAGAAGAGAGAGGGAAAGATTCAAAGAGTGAGGATGAAAAAGAACAAGCATGGGGTGGTGAGACCAAGAGAAGGAGGCGGCGCAGGGGAGGGGGGTTCTGGAAAGGGAAGTCCAAAACAGGGGAGGGGGGCGAGGAGGATAAGTTGTGAAGATGGAAGCACGGGCCTGGGAAAGGAGGCGGAGCGGAGACCTCCGGGGTCTAGGAGAGGGATCAGAGAGTGTGCGGGCATAATAGGCCGAGGGAGTCCGAGTTCAGGGGAAGAGAGCAGACGACTGCAGCCGCGAACTCACCGCGAAGAGGGGGCCGGAGCGCAGCAGAGAACTCAGACCCAAGGAGGGGGGATCCGGAGCAGCCCCAAGGGACACCCCAGAAAGGTCGGAGAGCCACAACAAGGAGTGCAGGCTACCCGCACAATGCCGGGGAGCAGCCGGTGAGAGGTTGCGCTCAGAGGGCAGCGCCGACGGACTCTCACTCTCCGCCAGGGGTCGCTCTGGAGAGCCACGGAGGACACAGACCGATAGAGGGGTGATCCAGGTGTGGGAAGCAGCTGCGAGACCTAGAGGAGGGACCAGGAGAGAGCGCCAGGCGCCTTGGCATGGATGGGTGAGAACGGCGTCTGTAAACACAGGGTAAACTGCACTGTAACATGTTGTGAATACAACGAAGGGGCATGCATCACATTTCAAATGTATCATGGTGTGGATAGGTATTCATGTGCCAATACAGCATGAGCTGCACTTTATGAACACCCACAGCACCCTGCACGCACAGCTACATTTGTAAAAATATGTTAAATTTAATAATATTAATACAGCAAAACGCGCATGCATCTAAAACTTGTCCAACACATTAGTGACTCAGCGGAGAGCGCGTGTGCAGCGCTATAATGATAGGCTCTAAGCTTCCTGGTTTCCGGAAGTGCCGACCGGGATATTATAGGAGGCAGCAGGCAGAACATTCATGTGCCAACCACATTACGGGCCTTCATGCCGCTCTTTAAGGTTAAATAACGTTAGTTATTGACTGGTGCTGGTGCTGGGAATACAATAATGTCATAATCTAAAGCCCCCGCCGCTTTAAAATGGATATTAGAGAAAGACAGATAGCTCTCAATGATGTCTGCAGCTGTGTGCATTGCCCACGTGTCCATTAGTACAGTAAGATTCACAGCCAGTACATTCACGTGAGAGCCTCTTTCGCATTTCGAGGAGGCTCCTCCAAATTAAACCAGAATAAAAAAAAAAGCGGCACTGAAAGTGATCGCTTTCGCGATCGCTATTGTAAAAAAAAAAAAAACACGCCAGCGAGTGGCCACAGCGGACATGTGCTTTCAATTATCGCGCCCGTGTCTGGCACGATAATTGAAACCACATGGGCTTTGGTGTATGTAACAGACACCAATAGGCCGCGGGCGGAGCAATGCGCCCGCCTTTGGCCTATTGCGGGCTCTGTTATAAAAAACACACACGCAAAGCCCAATAGCGTAACCCAAAAAGATAAGCACACGCACGAGCGTGTGCGTTTCCAGGGTTCGTTTCTAAACCCCCTACAAAACGGCTCGCCTGTGCGGGCAGCGCTGCGCCCTGCATCGCGACGGGCGAGCCCTAAAAACGCTTGGTTAACTGCATTGCTGTCAACCCACTAGTCCTTCACAATACTTTTAGAAGATATTTGGGTTTCTTCGTCTTCCCACCTTCCTAGGGCGTTTCAGAAATTGCGGAAAATGGTACAGTTTAGGCATATTTTTTATTTATTGTGCTATTGAATAAATGATTGAAAATAATATCTAAAATGCCTTGCTCAGACAACAGAGCAGCCTGACTCTAAGCGATAACTTAAGGAACTCCATTAATGTGGAAAAGGCAGATTTCACATTTTTCTAGAAGGACATAAGTCCGGAGTCACTGGGGCTAGGAAGGCAAAGAGTTCCAGTACTTTGCAGCCAGAAAGGATCAACTAGTACCTGTCTCATTTTAAGTAGATACAGGCAGTTGGCTTCTGCAGAGCATCGGGTTCTGGAAGGAATATAAAGAGGGATTCAATGCTAAAGAAGCAGAGGATTTATTTTGTGGAGAGCACAAAGATCTAGGCACAACACTTTAAAGTTATACTGTTTGGCAATCAGAAGGCGATAGACAGTAGAACAGTGAGAAGAGACGGTGAAACAAGGTGGCATTCTTTAGATGAGTCATTCTGGAGTTTTTTTAATCATTTGAAGGCAGTAAATGCACAAGGCAGGAAGTCCAAGATAGATAGTCCATCCTTTCGTCGTGAGAAGATAATTAAATTTACAGAAGTCTTATGACTGCAAGAGGGGAGAAAATTGATTATTTAGCATATTATGAGGATGTTGGAAAAGCAGGTGGAAAAGTATGCTACATCTGCTCTAAGAATGAGATAAAATAGTTGAAAACTAATCCAAGATTTTATGATGGCTCAACCCAGAGTGAGCGAAGGGCCCAGCTCCCCCATCACCAAAAGAAGACCATATCCCTAGAGGTTCCCTAAAGATGAGGCCCTCTATGTTGTCACTATGGAGTTTTAATTAGACCAATCCAGGAGGCAATTGTTAGGAAGCAGGATCATGTTTTCTCTTGGGCACACCCCAGAGAATTTGCGAAGAATATGAGCCTTTGGATATCATTTGCACAGGACATCACAGAGAAACCAAAGGGTTCTATAAATAAAACGAACATAATGAGATACTGAGTAAACGGTGTAGGGCTAAGAGAGACGCCCTGAGGTATTCTACAGGAGAGAGATTTAGAACTGGGTTCTCCAACCTTTTTACTACCAAGGGCTACTTATGTTCAATGAAAATCATCCTGAGCTATTAATGTTATGACTGTTGTACACATCAGACAAGATTACAGTTTTGGCCACCCTATGCAGTATTACCAGCCATGATCACCTCAGTGTATGATTGCCAGCAGTAATGGAGTAAGCATTGGCAAAGCCAATATGTCTGGCATTGTGTGTCAGCCTTTTGGCAATTCTTGATTTGTTTTGTCATAGTTTCTGCAAAACTTTATTGTTCAGGAAGCTGCTGGGTGTATGTCAATCTAAAAACATATTGACAAAAGATAAACATGTCTTGTGGACTAAAAAAGCAGACATTACCTTAGTACTCCCTGGCACTGAAGGAAACTACTTTGTGTGTGGATGTTCTCATTGTGAAATCGCAGCATGCCATAACTCATAGTAAAGCCAGCTGATGGCTGAAATGAACTGACACATTGCCCCTTGATACATGCTTGAGTGGGTTGGAGAAAATGTGCATGACACAACATCAGACAAATGGATCAAGTGTGCCTGAAAACCCCTATAAGTATGTCATACACATCATTTTAGTAAGGTCACAGACCTAAAGAAGTTAATTGTTCTGCCATTGGCTGCCAACCTCTTGGAAAGAAAGAAAGAAAGAAAGAAAGAAAGAAAGAAAGAAAGAAAGAAAGAAAGAAAGAAAGAAAGAAAGCAAGAAAGAAGGTAGGAAGTAGAGAAAGAAGGAAGGAAAAATGAAAAGAAAGAAGGAAGGATGGATAGAAAGATAAAAATCAAAAAGAAAGAAATAACACAAGAGAGGATGAAAGAAAGGCTAGAAAGATGAAAGGAAAGAAAGAAAGAAAAAAGAAGAAAGGAAAGATTGAAAGAAAGAAAAAGAAAGAAAGAAGGAAAGAAAAACTGCAAGAATGCAGGAAAGAAGGCAAGGAAGATGGAACAAAAGATTGAAAGACGGAAACATGGAATGAAAGAAGGAAAGAAAGAAAAAAGAAAGGAAGGAAAGAAAGAAAAAAGAAAGGAAGGAAAGAAGTAAAAGAGGGAAAGAGAAAGAATATCAAAAGAAAGAAGGAACAAAAGTGAAAGAAAGAAAGAAAAGAAGGATAGAAAGGAGGAAAGAAACAACCGAAGAAAGAAGGAAGAAACAAACCAACAGAAGAAAGAAGGAAACAAAAAAAGACAGAAATAAATAACAAAAGGTGTTACAAGTGCTGCAAATTAAACACAAGTAAGGCTGATTTTCTTCCTGGGCAAAGTTTATTAAAGAACAATTGGTGGAATTGAATCTAGAATAAATGTGATTTAAAGAATTGTCTGCTTATGAATGCACATGTATAATATTGAAGCTTTCAGTTTGTGTACTGCATGCATAGAAAAAAGAAAAGAAATAAATACAGACCAGTGTTGAATTGACACAATATGTTATGCTGTGAAATACCAGTGATAAGATACACAAAGGATACTTCAAATGGAATTTACAGCAACATTGGCAGGAGATAGGAATTGATCAAGTGTGGAATGAGGCCTCTACTCACATCTGGTAAAAAGGTCCTGCTCTCACCTCAAGCTCTAAACACAAAGGCAACACAAAAGTAAATATAAAGTAAAATAACAAACACAAGCACTGATGGTACTACCTTGTGGGCGAATGTGCTCATTGTGAAAGGGCAAAATGCAGTCGCTCAAAGGCTGACCCATTTCCCCATGCAGTATGCTGTAGTGGGTGGAAGTACAATGTGAATGACACAACAACAGATCAATGGATGAATAGAGGCAGCTGAAAGCCCCCTTAAGTAAGTATATGATACATATAATTTTAGTAAAATCAAAAGGTATTGGCTAATACCAGACCTAAAAAAAGGCTTAGTCAATTTGAAATGCCTCTTCAGCGGTAATGGTAATGCAGTGGTAATGATAATTATAATGTAGTGGTATCGTAACAACACAGCTACAATGCTCCCTGGCACCAAGGTACTAATATTATTAAAAAGCATCCCAATGCTGCATGATTTTCATTCAAATACCAGCTCTAAATATATTTTTGAAATTATGGGCTCTTCAAATACACACATTTTTATCTCAAATACACACATTTCAATTTTGGTATACATATATTAATTCAACCAAGCAAAAGCTTCTAATTTAGTAGGCTGAGCTGCACACTGGAAAGTTACTCACAGGTTACCTATTTACCATCTATATCAATGGCGTAGAGGCTGCATTGCGGGAAGTACAAGGAGACCCCCTTCACATGGGTTCAAGGGCATTACCAGCCCTCTTATGCGCCAACAATGCCGTCCTTATGTCAAGAACAGTATTAAACATTCAATGGCTTCTAGATTCTTACTATAATTTTATGGAAGGCCTTGATCTATCTGTGAATACTTCAAAGTCCTTTGTGATGGTTATGGGAGTTAAGCCCACTAAAACGAAAAGTAATTTTTATCTCAAAACTAAGATCAACCAGACCACTCTTTCAACTATCTGGGCATCTTGTTCAACAACAACTCCTCATGGGTCTCTTCCTTCCAATCGAATACGTTTACATTAGCCAGACCATGAGGAGTGGTTGTGGATTTCAGATTAAGGGTGGGCAAGAAACCTTTTAAAGATTTGACTCATATCTATAAAGCTAAGTGTGTTTCTGCTGCCTGCTACGGCAGTGATATTTGGGGGTATCATGACTGGGGCCTAATACATACAGCTAGAGGAAAATACGTTCTTAAGGCAGCTATTGGGGGGTCCCCTAAAGTCCCCTTACACTTGCTGTGTACGAGGAACTTAGTATTAGTTACATTTCAGACACTATTAAACTTAGGCTGTTACTATGTTGGATCTCAATATGGATCAAGAGTGATCCAATCCTTAATAAACTGATAATCAGAGACTGCCTCTCTTTGGATAATTCTATAGCCATCCCTTCACTGAGTTCCTTTAAGTCTGCATTTACAGCCCTGAGTCACCCCGGCCTTTTTATGCAGCCTGTGAAAATTGTTACAGCTGATTATCTGTGGGTCCCAAAACGTTTTTTTAATCTAGTCTCTCCCCTCTTAGAGAGAATCATCAATTGTGCAAATCATCTGTTCAGGCTTTCTGTCTGACAAAAACTGCTCTATCGAACCATACCTGACTTTGATGAATAATGTTTACCATCATCCGCTTTTATCCAGGTTCAGGTTGAACTCTTTCTTCCTACTGATAAGTTTTCCTAAAGGTTGGGTGGCAGATAGCATTTTTAGGCCGTTGTGAGTGTGACAAAATCTTAGTGCAGTCTATTATACACATTGTCATGTTCTACAGTCTATACACCCTCTCAATGAAAAAGGTTATGGTTCCTATCCTTAGAGAGGCGCGGTTTCCCCAAGTAAGGCCAGCAATGCTGTTTCTCTCCATCTTAGGAGACGTTCACAATTGCGTAAATATGGGTTACTTCTATAGCAACATTGTCAAGATTCGTGGGGCTTGGTCTTAACCGCCTGGTTTTTTACTTGTTTATATAACATCTGTACACTTTGGTTTCACTCATATATCTACACGACAAATGGATCAACTGTTTTATTTGTACCTGATTTGCCATTTACGTCTCAAGATTTGCGTATAATGCATTTTTCTTTACATGTGTATTTTTATCTGTTTTTTTCTGTTTTATATCTTTTACGGTTGTTCATTTAACTGAATAAGAAATCTATCTATCTATCTATCTGTCTATTTATCGATCTATCTATCTATCTATCTATCTATCTATCTACTGGCAGGTAGCTGGAGAGCTACCAGGAGCTCACAAGCGAATCTGGTTGAGAACATTACTGACACAGGGGGAAGTGGACTGTTTATCATCTCTCAGAAAAAATGTGACCCACACCTGTGCAGTATCTTCAGTGCTACATTGTTCCAAATTATTGATTTTCTATAATAAACCTTTTTGTATATTATTCTCATACCAACTACATGTTGTTGTGCTGCAAATGAAAATCACCCTAAAGCACGTACATTGTTATTTTAAGGTTTTCTCTTTATGACATAGCCAATGCTTTCATAAGTGCGGAAAATAGATGCACAACTCAATAAACAATACAGAAAAACGGTGTTGGGGCAGCTTTATCCTGTTTTAGTGGGTAGTCACAACTATACAATACCATAGGATACTGATTTGGACCCTATGTAAACTCGGTCTGTCGCCAGTGGTAAGTCTACTACGCTCAAAGTTGTTTTTGCCCTTCCAGTAAGAGGTGTGTGCTGCATCCCTTGATATTCTTCTGCCTCTTATACAATCTATATATAAATGTTAATCACTCGCTAGTACAGTCTGTTAGTCAGTCGTGAGAGCCTGTCAGTCTGGGTGGCCTATAATCAAGAAGCCTTTCCTTTTCCAACACTGTTGGTTCCCCTATCTGGTACCTGTAGGTGTATGTCTGAGTTTCTCCTGTTCTACATTCTGCATACGCCCATTTCTTTGTCTCCCTCAACTATTTGGTTTTTTTGTCAAGTGCTTTTGTTGATCTTCCTGACATGGCTAAGCAACATTTTGTCACCACTATGGTCAAACTGTACACTTGCATTCATACTTACTTTGTTTGGGTCTGGGTATCAGGCACAGCATGCCCACCCTCAGAGTATAGTCTGTTCTTCTGCCCACCATTTGTACTATTCTTTCAGTTATATATTTCCAGTAGATTCAAGCAGTCCTACACCTTATGATAAAAACTGTCTGCAGACCCTTTAATTCTAGGACATTAATCTTTAGACGGTATATCTTACTGAGCTTCCTTGGAGTGAGATAGTTCTGATGAAGAAAATAACATTTTATTAATTGGAGCAGGGGACTACAGAACAACTCCGCTGTATAGTTAACACCTCTGTCTTAGTCTTCTTCTGTGAATTCCACACTCCACAATGTCATACATTCACCCCAGTACAGAGATCTGGGCCTAAATCCATCGTTTTTTTTGCTCACCATGCCATTCCAGTTTGAACCCAGCCATATGCAAATCAGTCTTGACCCTGTGCCCCATGGGAACAGTCCAACCCGAACTGCCAAGCCAGGTCCTCACTGGACTGGAAACAAGCATCCAAGGACCGGTTTCGGGCTTTCAGCCCTCATCAGCCTGGATAGCTTGATTCCAGTGGCATGGAGAGCATGGGACTCACGTCTGAGCATACCCGTCCCACTCGGGGTGACAATTGCAAAACAACAGGTGATGGACAGACAGTGCAAACAAACGATGGATTTAGGCCCAGATCTCTGTACTGGGGTGAATGTAGGACATTGTTCTGCATTCTGTCCATCAACTGTTGTTTTTGCATTTGTCACCCCGAGTGGGATGGGTATGCTCAGACGTGAGTCCCATGCTCTCCACACCACTGGAGTCAAGCTAACCTGGCTGAAGATGGCTGATAGCCAGAAACCGGTCCTAGGATGCTTGATTCCGGTCCAGGAAAGACATGGCTTGGCAGTTCGGGCTGGACTGTTCCCATGAGGCACAGGGTCAAGGCTGATTTGCATATGGCCATGTCTGAACTGGGGTGGTGTGGAGTGCAAAAAAAGATGGATTTAGGCCCAGATCTCTGTACTGGGGTGAATGTATGACATTGTTCTGCATTCTGTCCATCAACTGTTGTTTTTGCATTTGTCACCCCGAGTGGGATGTATGCTCAGACGTGAGTCCCATGCTCTCAACACCACTGGAGTCAAGCTATCCTGGCTGAAGACGGCTGATAGCCAGAAACCGGTCCTAGGATGCTTGATTCCGGTCCAGGAAAGACATGGCTTGGCAGTTCGTGCTGGACTGTTCCCATGAGGCACAGGGTCAAGGCTGATTTGCATATGGCCATGTCTGAACTGGGGTGGTGTCGAGTGCAAAAAAACGATAGATTTAGGCCCAGATCTCTGTACTGGGGTGAATGTATGACATTGTTCTGCATTCTGTCCATCAACTGTTGTTTTTGCATTTGTCACCCCGAGTGGGATGGGTATGCTCAGACGTGAGTCCCATGCTCTCCACACCACTGGAGTCAAGCTATCCTGGCTGAAGTCGGCTGATAGCCAGAACCCGGTCCTAGGATGCTTGATTCCGGTCCAGGAAAGACATGGCTTGGCAGTTCGAGCTGGACTGTTCCCATGAGGCACAGGGTCAAGGCTGATTTGCATATGGCCATGTCTGAACTGGGGTGGTATGGAGTGCAAAAAAACGATGGATTTAGGCCCAGATTTCTGTACTGGGGTGAATGTATGACATTGTTCTGCATTCTGTTCATCAACTGTTGTTTTTGCAAATGTCCAGTGTTGGCATGGGTACAATCCGAAAACATAAACAGTTTTTATATTCATTGGCTCTCCCTATCGCTATTCAAATCACAGCACAAAAACCCCGATGGTCTTTGGAAGGGGGTCATTGGCTTCCCGATCGTGCCCGGAGCGGTTGGACATCATGCAGCGCTGCCTTTCCGATCGTGCTCGGGCAGCTGGGACACACTGGAGCTGAGAGGGGCTGTTTGAACGAGCACACGGCTCAAGCCAGGGCCCCGCCCCCGACACAGTGACCACACTTGGAGCAGCAGTAGGCTCGGAGGCTGTGAAGCGGTGCGCCTGCCCTGAGGATTTGCTCCTGGAGAGCACCAGCGGAGTGTTGACTGTGACAGCGGATGAGGGCCCACCCCCCCCCCCTTACAGTTTGGCAGGCACCGAGTGAGCAGTGTGCATTGGCAGTCCGCCACAGGGGTGGGTCTATTATCGGCGTTTTGGCGGTACCTTGAAGCTGCCAGTCTATGGCACAACAGCAGCTTTGTTGCCCCAGCCATTTTGTACACAAAACTGCCCCTTCACACTGCCTCAGACAGTCTTCCAACGAAAATGGCAGCATCCTGGTAATGGCTATAGAAAGAGGACTGAACAATAAAAACAAACAAGGGTCCACAGCTGCACCCCAGCCAGGCTTGATCAGGCAATTGTAACAGAAAGAGGACTGCACCATCACAACAAACAAGAGCCCACAACTGCACCCTGAGCCATGCTCGCTCAGGTGGCGGCCATCTTGAAGTGGCACTGACCTGCTATAGCAATCAACAAAAGCCTGCTGGTCCTTGGAAAGCTCCAGGAATTTTGTCTCACTTACAACCCATCAAAATTCTTAAGTTACTATCCCAATAACTACGAACATAAGGAATTCTGCTGATTACTGACCCAGGTCTCTCCTTTAGTGCTCAACCCTTGTCAACATGGTTGGTCTTGGCCTGACCGCTACTGGAGTACACTCATACACCCTGGTTAACCGCCCTACCCTCTCCAAAACCGCAGCAAAATATTTCAAGCACCTCACCCTGAAAAATCACCCTGAGACTCTGATCTCTGACCTGCGTTTCAGTGCGGACAACGGCACAGTAATCAATGACCTTGTTTTCTACTACAGAAGAACCCCCTCTTGGCGCAATACCTTTGTGCACCTCCATAATGTGCACTCAACCAGGAACATTCCTTAAGGCACTAAGCTCACAACAGCGCCCTCCGCAACCCTGCGAGCTGACCTTACCATCACTCTTTACAAAAACGGCATTGTATTGATCCAAGCGTCAACCAAAAACCGTAATAAATTTGCGGACCTTTTACCCTCCTCAGAAACCATGTGCATGAAACTAGCAGGGCGACATTCTGACCTCGACGGTCTTCTGACCTGCCCACCTCGTACGAATAACCTCCCACAAACCACCTCTCTAAGGTTCTCCAACACAATCCCCCCTAACCCTTCCAGTTCGTTTACCGGCCCTGCTAACAATACCGCCCAAGACCCTTAGTCTCCTCCCCTCTAGGGGTCCCTCCCCTCTATTTCCCCATACGGTCTCGAAAGTCTCTAAGACAGGTCACACCAACCCCATCAGCTCATCTACCGGCCCTGCTAACGCAATCAACCCGAAACCTCTGGTCTCCTCCTGTCTAGCTCCCCACTCGAACTCTGAGACCAGTAAGCCTCCAATGACCTATGATGCAGGTCAAGCTAACCCTGCTAGCCCACAAACCACCACCCCACTGGTCCGAATACAGCCCATCCTAACCCTCCTAGCACCCCTACCGCCCCCCCCCCTTATATGGATAATCTGCACTCCAGAGCCACCAAAATAATTCAGAGCATTCATTTCTCCATCCTGGATCTCACAAACCTCCTTCACCTCGCTGAACTCTCATTCGCCAGCCTCAAGCCCCGGTTGAACTCCACCTTCCCTCCTAGTACAGACCTCCCCAAACACCCTCTACCCCCATCCCTGAGGCACCTTCACCCTCGTAGGCACCCTTGCCTTTCAGAGGAAGAAACCCTAGCTCTCTCCCTCTCCTACAACCCTTCCCTCGCCTCACCAAATCCGCTAGACCTTACTGAAAAAGAAATCCTCGCCATTCTACAGGACCACAATGTAACCCCCTGTCTATGAGACGTGAGTGAAGAACATCCCATCTACACGGTCGCTATCAACCCCTGCAGGTCTGCCACCCTATGCAACAGAAGTGTGACCAGAAGCAATCTAACACCTGTTCATCTGTTTGCCGCCAACTCCCGACACCCCCTCCGACGGCTCCCTGACTGGTCTCTTAATCAACTGCCGATCGGCAGTAAAACATGCCGCTGATGTTGCTGCTCTCATTCTGAACAATAAATTCGACTTAGCAATTCTAACAGAATCGTGGCTAAACGATTCCTCATCCCCATGCCTGGACCTCTTAGTCCCTCCCAACTATAACATTGCTAGGCTGGACAGACAACATAGCAAGAAAGGAGGAGGCATCACCTGCATCTATCGCTCTACCCTTCTTGTCACAGAACTTCTGGCGGATACCACCGACTCCTGCGAATACCTCGCACTCTCAATTTGCAATAACTCCACCCAACTGTGCAACCTGCACATCTTTTACCACCCCCAGGCATGAAGCTCACAATAGCGCCCTCCGCAACCCTGCGAGCTGACCATACCACACTCTTTACAAAAGCGGCATTGTATTGATCCAAGCCTCAACCAAAAACCTTCATAAATTTGCGGACCTTTTTACCCTCCTCAGAAACCATGTGCATGAAACTAGCAGGGCGACCAACACCCGCCTCGATGATCTTCCGACCTGCCCACCTCGTATGAATAACCTCTCACAAACCACCTCTCTAAGGTTCTCCAACACAATTCCCCCTAACCCTTCCAGTTCGTTTACTGGCCCTGCTAACAATATCGCCCAAAGACCATTGGCCTCCTCCCCTCTAGGGGTCTCCTCCCCTCTATCTCCCCATACGGTCCTGGAGGTCTCTAACACAGGTCACCCCAACCCCATCAGCTCATCTACCGGCCCTGCTAAGGCAATCAACCTGAAACCTCTGGTCTCCTCCTGTCTAGCTCCCCACTCGAACTCTGAGACCAGTAAGCCTCCAATGACCTATGATGCAGGTCAAGCTAACCCTGCCTAACCCTGCTAGCCCACAAACCACCCACCCCACTGCTCCGAATACAGCCCATCCTAACCCTCCTAGCACCCCTACCGCCCCCCCCCTTATATGGATAATCTGGACAGTGATTTTTTGCTCAAGACCCTGGCAGAGGCGCACCCGCTGATGCTTACTTCATGGACCACAATGCTTTGGGGCAACACGCTGATAGGACAAGCAGTGTGCGACCAATTGGACTTTCATGGATAATCTGCACTCCAGAGCTACCAAAATAATTCAGAGCATTCATTTCTCCATCCTGGATCTCACAAACCTCCTCCACCTCGCTGAACTTTCCTTCGCCAGCCTCAAGCCCCGGTTGAACTCCACCTTCCCTCCTAGTACACAGCTCCCCAAACGCCCTCTACCCCCATCCCTGAAGCACCTTCTCCCTCGTAGGCACCCTTGCCTTTCGAGGAAGAAACCCTAGCTCTCTCCCTCTCCTACAACCCTTCCCTCGTCTCACCAAATCCGCTAGACCTCACTGAAAAAGAAATCCTTGCCATTCTACAGGACCACACTGTAGCCCCAGTTACCCCCAGTCTATCAAACGTGAGTGAAGAACATCCCATCTACACGGTCGCTATCAACCCCTGCAGATCTGCCACCCTATGCAACAGAAGTGTGACCAGAAGCAATCTAACACCTGTACATCTGTCTGCCACCAACTCCCGACACCCCCTCCGACGGCTCCCTGACTGGTCTCTTAATCAACTGCCGATCGGCAGTAAAGCATGCCGCTGATGTTGCTGCTCTCATTCTGAACAATAAGTTCGACTTAGCATTTCTAACAGAATCGTGGCTAAACAATTCCTCATCCCCATGCCTGGAACTCTTAGTCCCTCCCAACTATAACATTGCTAGGCTGGACAGAAAACATAGCAAGAAAGGAGGGGGCATCGCCTGCATCTATCGCTCTACCCTTCTTGTCACGGAACTTCTGGCGGATACCACTAACTCCTGCAAATACCTCGCCCTCTCAATTTGCAATAACTTCACCAAACTGTGCAACCTGCACATCTTTTACCACCCCCCAGGCATGAACGGCTCCTTCTCTGACCTCCTCATGGAAATTCTCCCAGCAAAGAGTTCCTCTAACGCTAAAGACATTTTCCTCGGAGATTTCAACTTACAATGGAACGACCCCAAGGATCCTCATGTCAACGCCATTAAAGACCTCATGACCGATCAAGACCTGACCCAATCTTGTTTACTCCCAACTCACTCGAAAGGGGCCACTCTTGACTGGATCATCTCTAAGGAAGCAACCGTCAAGCTTATCTCTATAGACCCCTGTGACTGGTCTGACCACCACGCCATTGCCTTCCTACTACCTGGCACCCACAAGACAAGGGCACCACAGCCGGTGCTTCCTAAACGCTGGGTCAGAGACACTAAGAACCTAATCCACAAGGAACTCGAGGCTCGATGCAAATCTGACCCCCCCCCATATCACAACGGTCAGTGACCTCAACGATCACTACTCTGCAACTATGTCCAACATTCTGGATGACTTAGCCCCACTAAAACTAAAAAGAACTCAAATCAAAGATAGAAACCCCTGGTTCACTGGGTCCCTCAACATTTAGAGGAGATCCCTCCGACAATCCGAAAGAATATGGAGACAGCACCCCTCTGCCGCTCACCTAAAACTTCTACGCCAGGCCAGAAATACATACAACAAGAACATCCTCAACTCCAAAAAAGAATTCTTCAGATGGGAACTGGGGAACGCTAAGAACAGGCCCCGCAAACTCTTCAAACTGGTCAAACACCAATCCAACAAACATCGAAAGAAAACCCCAAGTCTCTAATTTCATCCGAGGAATTGTCCTCGTTTTTTGCGGACAAAATTAAAACCTTAGGTAACAAACTTAGTTCCACCTCATACTCTCTACTCCCCTGACCTGCCTCCTCCATCCACGCGGCCCCAACAGGCTTCACCTAAGAATCAAGCACACTGGACCGACTTCCCACTCTACGACGAAGACTCTGTCTCCAAAATCCTATCTACCTTAAACCCGAACAACCATTTCAACGACCCGCTCCCCTCTAACTGCCTAGCTACCATCGCCCAATCCATTATTTCTAGCTGGACTGCGATAATTAACACCTCCCTCCGGCAAGGATCAATTCCTGACTCTCTGAAAGTGGGCCAAGTCCTCCCCATTCTGAAAAAGCCATCTCTGGATCCAGCCTCCCCTGACATTTCATACCCATTACCAACATCCTTCTCTTAGCTAAAGTACTGGAGAAGTGTGTGCAACTGCAGCTAAGTCATCACATCAACAACTTCCACCTACTCGATGACTTCCAATCTGGATTCAGACCAGGACACAGCACCGAAACCACCATGCTCCACATTGTCGATGATGCCCTCCAAGCCCTTGACCAAGGCAAAACCTGTCTCCTCATCCTCCTAGATCTATCGTCTGCCTTCGACATGGTCAACCATGGGAAGCTACTTAAACGTCTCAGACTCAGGATGTGTCTAGATGGCCTCGTCCTTGAATGGTTTAGATCCTTCCTCCAAAACCGATCTCAGAGATTCCTAATCAACAGCAACCTGTCCGCTCAACCTCCGGTCACGGTTGGACTCCCTCAAGGTTCAACGCTGTCCCCCACCCTCTTCAACCTTTATTTAGAACTTCTTGCTGAAGTCCTTCACACCGCAAATATCTCCTACCATATGTACGCTGACGACACTCAGACCTACATCAAAATCTCATCTCTCGAGGAGGTTCTCTCCCTGATTGAGGCCCTGAAGCAGACCGTCCAATGGCTCTCCTCCAATCAACTCAAACTCCTACGTGGTGACTGCCGTTGAATACTGCAGGGATCGCTGAGATGCAGGAAGAAAAACCCAGAGGATGGACCCCTTTATCTACTGGGTTGCCTCGTTTCCCGGCTTGTCTCCCTTGGTGATGGGCAACGTAAAGGGCCTTCTGCCCCGTGGCCGTGTGGGTTTCGCCGGGCACTCCCTGACGAAGTGTCCGCTTTTGCCGCAATACAGGCACTGGTTCTGATTCCTCATTTTTCCCCTTTCTTGGCTAGTTAAGGGTCCTCTGATGCCGCCTATCTGCATAGGTTCAGGGGTGTCCCCCTGGGGAGCGGCTTCTTCTTTGCCCTTTTCCGCGCCCTTGTCTCCGAAGGACAGGAAGCGGTTGTCACTGCCTTTTTCGGTCCTTCTTTCCTGTAAGCGGAAATTCATCTTGACCACTAAGTCTATGAAAGGGCCGATTTCGTCAGGCGGATCGGGCAACTGCGAGATGAGATCCTTCAGCTCGTCACGCAATCCCCAGTAGAATATCGACACCTTTTTGGACTCTGGCCAATGAGCCTCAATGACGAGCCTACTGAACATGGTGATGTAGTGAAGCAAGTCGTTGTTGCCTTGCTTTAGGTTGATACAAAAGGGGATGATGGACGGAGCGTTTGAGCAAATCAAACACTCACCCCCAGTCAACTGACCTGGGTTTAATTCATCACCATTCTTTAGCCCACTCAGCCACCCCATTTCAGACATAGCTATATGCAAATCAGTCTGACCCTGTGCCTCATGGGAACAGTCCAGCCCGAACTGCCAAGCCATGATCTCCATGGACCGGAAACAAGCATCCTGGGACCGGTTTCAGATTCATAATCCTCATCAGCCAGGCTATCTTGAATCCAGTGGCCAAGTGAGCAAGGGACTCACGTCTGAGCATACCCTGCCACACTTTGGGCGAACAAAGCGATACAAAAGGGGATGATGGACGGAGCGTTTGAGCAAATCAAACACTCACCCCCAGTCAACTGACCTGGCTTTAATCCATCACCATTCTTTAGCCCACTCAGCCACCCCATTTCAGACATAGCTATATGCAAATCAGTCTGACCCTGTGCCTCATGGGAACAGTCCAGCCCGAACTGCCAAGCCATGTCTTCCATGGACCGGAAACAAGCATCCTGGGACCGGTTTCGGATTCATAATCCTCATCAGCCAGGCTATCTTGCATCCAGTGGCCAAGTGAGCAAGGGACTCACGTATGAGCGTATCCTGCCACACTTAGGGCGAACAAAGCGATACAAAAGGGGATGATGAACGGAGCGTTTGAGCAAATCAAACACTCACCCCCAGTCAACTGACCTGGGTTTAATCCATCACCATTCTTTAGCCCACTCAGCCACCCCATTTCATACATAGCTATATGCAAATCAGTCTGACCCTGTGCCTCATGGGAACAGTCCAGCCCGAACTGCCAAGCCATGTCTTCCATGGACCGGAAACAAGCATCCTGGGACCGGTTTCGGATTCATAATCCTCATCAGCCAGGCTATCTTGAATCCAGTGGCCAAGTGAGCAAGGGACTCACGTCTGAGCATACCCTGCCACACTTAGGGCGAACAAAGCGATACAAAAGGGGATGATGGACGGAGCGTTTGAGCAAATCAAACACTCACCCTCAGTCAACTGACCTGGGTTTAATCCATCACCATTCTTTAGCCCACTCAGCCACCCCATTTCAGACATAGCTATATGCAAATCAGTCTGACCCTGTGCCTCATGGGAACAGTCCAGCCCGAACTGCCAAGCCATGTCTTCCATGGACCGGAAACAAGCATCCTGGGACCGGTTTCGGATTCATAATCCTCATCAGCCAGGCTATCTTGAATCCAGTGGCCAAGTGAGCAAGGGACTCACGTCTGAGCATACCCTGCCACACTTAGGGCGAACAAAGCGATACAAAAGGGGATGATGGACGGAGCGTTTGAGCAAATCAAACACTCACCCCCAGTCAACTGACCTGGGTTTAATCCATCACCATTCTTTAGCCCACTCAGCCACCCCCTTTTGTATTGCTTTAGGTTGAGCAGCTCGTTGTCTGCGGCTTGCACAAAGGTGTGACGAGCGAACATTCGCCGCATGGCCTCCTTGAACGTCGTTAGGTCGTTGAGCATGGGGTCGTCGTTTTCCACCACTGAAATGGACCACTGAGCGGCATCCCCGCCCATGTATGACAGAACGAACACGACCTTCGAAGCGTCGTCGGGAAAGGCCAATGTCCTGCCCATGAAATGCAGGTGGCACTGGTGGATGAAAACGCCGTACTTGGTGCTGTCTCCGTAGAAGCGTTCAGGTGGAGCCAGCTGTACAGGGTGGGGTGTGACGACCTGTATGGCTGTGTCCTGATTGGTGGCAGTGGAGGACCCCCCATACGTGAACGTAGGTTGTCTCAACAGCCCTTCTTGTCTGACTCTGGGGCTCGGGGTGGTTCCCCAAGGACTGGTGATACCAGCTGCCAATTGGCCCTGCATGGCTGTCATATCAGTGCGCAGGCTGAGATTCTCTGCCTGCATGGCAGTTACATGACCGCTATGTCTTGCAAGGTGATTTCCGTGTCGCTCATGTCATCTGGGCGGAATAGTGTACGTGGGCTTCGGATTCTGTCAGAGCCCCACAAGTCTTACCTCTGCTTGTGAAGTGATTCCGCAGAGACGACAAGAGCCACCGCCTCTGCACCCACCTGACCCTCACGGACTGTGGAACCCAGTAGGGATGAGATGGGAGCAGGGAAGGGAGCCAGAAAGGAAAGAAAAGGCTTGGCGTAGGTGGAGCTGGGGTAGGGTCTTGGCGTCAACTGGAAGACAAAGAAGACTTAATCAGGGAATGACCACACCTCCCACTTCCAATGCAGACACCTAAACACATACAGAAAGCCTGTTCACCCATGGACTCACCAGCGTTGTGCAGATCGCTGTACCCAGGGATTCATAAATGCTCCAGAGTTAAGAAAACCAAAGTATAGCGCTCCTGCGCGTACTGTACCAACCCAAGGTATAGCGATCCTGCGCGTGTGTTCATAAACCCAAAGTGAAGCGTTCCTGCGTGGTACTGCGCAGGTACGTGGAGGGCTCAAAGTAAGTAGCGTTCCTATCAGGTGAAATGGAAAACAAGAAAAAGCGCTCCTGCGTTGCCAGGCCAAAGGAAAACACAAACAGCGCTCCAGCGCGGTGACAGTAAAGAAAACAAAACAGTGCTCCAGCGCGGCGTAGTCAAGGAAACAAACAGCGCTCCAGCGCGGCGAAAGTCAAGGAAACAAACAGCGCTCCAGCGCGGCGAAAGGAAACTAATAGCGCTTCAGCGCGGTGAAAGGCCCAGATACAAACAAAGTCTAGCGCTCCTGCGCGTTGGGGACTTCTGGGAAATGACTCCGGGCTCAGCAAGGATCCGGGGTTTCAACAAGAATCCGAAGCGATGTCCCGGCGGGAAAACGCTGTGTTTATGCGTTTTCCCCCGGAAGTGCTTCGGCGCGTCAGTGCGGCAAAAGACTGGACCGGGACTCGACTTCCGCCGGTGAGTATCCCGATCTCGTGTATGTGTTTAGTGTCCCCCAGGGGAACGGCAAATGCCGCAACACGACAGCTTTATTCCATGTACCCCTCTTTCTATTCTAGAGGAGTACCTGATTTTATCGTTCCCAGAGATATGCTACGTCAGCCTCGATTGAAAATCTGATACGTTTCATGAGTCTTCTCATTACATTCTGGAGTTTAAAAGACCGTGTTAATTTATGTGTTCACAATATGCGCCCTGATGAAGGAATGTTCTAACATTTCTGTCCCGAAACGCGCGTCGGCGCTTTCCCTCTCATGTCTTAAGGAACACTGTTTTTGTTTGAGTTTGAATGTATGTGGTGTGTGTAAGTGAGTTACGAGTTGACTGATGGAGTGATTGAATAGCTTGTCATGCTTTCATTTTGTCCAATGTGTGTCCGGGCTGGTGTGTCTTTCTCTTTTTATGTATAAAACTTAAATTATTCGCAGGTTTACATATAATTATATGACCTAAATGAACTTTTCTTATGATTATGAAAATATGACAATGAGTTTGAATTACTATGAAAAATAAATAACTCAAAGTAAATAGCTGTTCTGTGGGTGTATGTTCTTTGGTTGGCCCTATTGTTGGAACTTCCTTTGTCCGTCCTAATTATTGGGGACACCCATTTCATGTTGCTCTATACAAGAAGCTGATTTCCCCCAAAACTTAGTAACTGTACAAGCATAAACCAGATTTGGATCCGATCTTATGATTCTTTAAGCGACCAAGCTACGTCTTGTGCCCAGTAGCCTACAAACTGCTTGGATCCATGTTTGGCATATAGCAGCATAGCTAGTGCATGCAAATAATACAAGATCTGTTGTTTCTGGGAAGACTTTACAAATGGGGCATAGAAAATCGTTACCTAGGGCCCTACGTGTAGTGATCATTTTGAGGGGTAATGTACCTACCCTAAATTGGAAGTACAATTTCCTATCTAGGGGAACCATAATAGCATCACAATAAAGTTCCAAAATAGTACTAGACTTAAGTAAAAAAAATGATTTAATTAGAGAATGGCCAAGACTCGTGCTCACAGCATTACCATCAACCCAATGCCAGTATATATTTTTTAACAACTCAGCCATGAAAGATGGTGTAGAGTAGGGGTTAACCCAGAAGTCCCCAATGCCTATGCCACGAGTAGCATTTTTATTTGTTTTAGCCAGGGTCTTTTGTGGCATCTATCCATTTAGATAGTTTAGTAGCATTAACAATGTATTTCAGTCTAAAGCCAGATCAATAGACTCAGAGGCCATAGCTTCTCTAGCCTGGTGAGCCCCAAAGGTAGAAATGTCAATACTAGCCAAAAGCATAACTTACTTTGTCCATATGGCATGGGTAGGAGAGGGAACTTGATCACGTTTGTAATTTTTATAAATGAGAGTTTAATAGAGGCATTCACATTCCTAAAGCTGCTCTTCTTATTTCATACTCTTGCAAACAGTGAATACCACGCAATTGTGGTTGACATGGAAAAGAAGGATATTCTTCAGATTTGACACTTTCTTCTTTTGGTAATCTGGAAACTCAAGCCTGAAGAGGGAAAGTATCTATCTGTTACATGGAGAGCTGGTAAATCAGAGACCGTTTTGGAGGATATTAGACACAACAAGGTAATCAACTTAGTAGAAATAAATACATTTCATAAAAAGAGTATCATTGCGATCTCATTCCACAAATAATCGGAGAACTATGTCCACATCCCATACAGTGGAATATGTTGGATGAGAAGGACTAGAAAGTCTGAAGCCCCTTAAGAGAGGACAAAGTAATGTATGACCCCTTACACCAGCTAGGCCAGGAATACCAAGCTGATTTATAGACCCTGGTCCTACCGGGAGCCCAAACCGTCTCAGCGTAAGCGATAACCTCAGACAAAAAAACATTTACTGATGTTCGAAACCATTCAAGCTATTATGACTGGCAAGCCCAAGGGTTCATCTTGTGGTAATCACTATCACGAACTCTGGAGCAAGGCGCTGACTCTCAAGTGTGGTCCCATGAAGGGGTTCCAAGGCATTCATCAGGACCTCAAAGTTATAAAGTCACTCTGCATAAGGCCTGCAATCCTTACTGAATGCTTTCCGCAGCTTTATGGCTGTGATTTAGCCATAAATAATTCCAAGTCTTTCATACTGCAGGTCGGAACTCGCCCGAAACGCAACTTCCCCTTTATGATAAACAATGGAAAAGTGTCCATTACTAAAACTTTCTCATACCTGGGAGTTTTATTTGACAAGCATTTAAGTTGGACTGCTTTAGTGGAGAAGAAAAGAGGGGAGATTAAAAGGGCGAATGCCCCCATCTTCAGCTTTGCAAGCAAAATGGGCAAACGCCCAATTGCTGCAATGCTGAAGTTGTACCAGGCAAAAAGTGTCGCAATTGGCAGCTATGGCAGTGAGCTATGGGGATATACAGCAGTGAAGGGCATACAGGTGGCAGAGAATAATTTTATTGGGAGTACCAAAGGGAACCTCAAATGTAATCATTCTTCAAGAAACTGGACTCCCATTTATCAGCGACACGTTAGCTATCCGTCCTCTGCTTTTTTGGTTGAAATGCTGGTTAAATAAAGATCTTACCCTAAATCACCAGCTACTTAAAGAGGCCCTGACTCTGGATAACATGCTTAAAATTCCCTGGCTAAAATATTTAAAATCCTGCTTTAACGACCTTGGACGACTGGATCTCTTTTTAAACCCTGAAACGATTACCATCGAGGATGTGGCCTATGTTAATAAAACCTTTTCCCTATGGCAAAAATTTAACAGAGAGAAGGGCAGAACTGGTTAAACCTAGTGTTCATAACTTCATGTTACTTAAAATCGCCCCCTCGCTGGAACCTTATCTAACATGGCCTATTTCATCTCATGAGCGGTTTCTGTTAACCAGATTCGGGTTTAACCGTTATTACCTTCTACTTGCTGTCCCAAAGGGAAGGCATAAAGGGCAGGTCTTGCCGCCCTGTGGCTGCGATGTTTCATCTCCACAGGACCTAATGCACTTTATATTCTTTTGCCATTATTATGATGTTCCCCGTAGACTCTTTTTAAAACCCCTTTTAAAAAAAATGAATTTCACCCAGGTTCGTCCGGCTCTTTGCTTCCGGCAAATGTTGAGCCCAGAAAGCACTTTATTTGTGGGTGGTTTTTAAAAAAATGCATTGAGACTGAGAAAAAGCCTCCCAAACTAGCGGAACCTTGTACCGTAGTCATGGTATCAACTAAATTTTAGACTTATGTTTGCACTTCTGGGATGCAAGCTTTTTAACTTGTTTTGTATTAATATACAAAGGAACTGTTTTATTACTTGCACAAGTTTAACGTACATATTTTTAATCATATAATTGTCCTTTTTATTGTTGAAATATCGCTTTTATGGTTTGCTATTTGTAAAACCAAATAAAGTATTTTGACTATGACTATAAGCTTTTGATAGTGGATAAATTAGAACTAATGCAGATATACTGGCCACCACATGATGAAAGAGGCCAGGCTAGCGATGACCCATATTATTCTGCGGGCACCATCTTTCTGAAAATGATAATAAAAACAATGGTCATGATTCACTTATTATCACAGTGTACATGGGTCTCAAAATGGCAGTTCAATACTAAAATGTATAAGATACACCAGCTCCATCCTAGGGGCCATCTTGACTGGGGGCATCGCTACTCTTCACACAATGTTGTATCCCCCCAAACACCTAGTTGTTCTAAGCTGTTTAGACACTTCTCTACATGCTGCAGTGCATCACCACTTCGATCAGCCGTTTCCTGTACAACCATGCTGTGCCATGTATCTGCCTGCGGTAATGCATCAGCCAACACAGAGGGGCTTAACCAAGCCATCCTGTCTCATCAGGTTTTGCTCCTCTCAGCAGACATTGGGTATGGAAACACTGTAGCAGCCTTCCCTCAAGAATATCCCAATTTACCTTATTTACTATCTAAGAGACATTACACCACACCTTGATTGTGACATTTTTGGCCCTTCCATCTGACCTAATCAATCACACTATAAAAAGAGATAGATTTCATGGCACCTTGCCTCACAATTGTTATGAAGTCTTTGGTGAAACATTGTATCCAGCCATCTCTTGTTTCCAGTTGTTTTTCAGACTTCTGTATCCTGTACCTTTTGTCTTATTATTTTATACCTGCTTTTCTTTGTTGGTATTGGGCAGTGGTGTACTGATTTGAATTTCTTTTGAAGTTATATTTTGCGATTAGTAAAGTACACTCTGTACGGAACTGTGATTGGCGCTTGGCCCCATAAGATGCTTAGGGTTTAATAGGGACTTATAAATTAGCTAGCGTAAAGCACTTCCTATTCTCTGTGGAGTTTTCTTTAATACTTTTTTTACTTTTTTCCTGAAATTCTTAATTAGTTAAGGTCCTAAGGGTATGACAACATGGATATCAATTGGTTATTGCTCCTGCTCTTTCCTTTTCCCTGTGTCATTTCAGCTCAATAATTCCCAGGCAGGTGATGGTCAAGTACATGTATCTCTGCACTGTGCACCTTTGGTTCTGTGCCCTCCCTTTTTGCTAATTGGTGCATCCTGTTCTCAGGATACACTAATAGGCAGAGAGGACTGTCTATTTCATCTAATGCTGTATCCCTGGCATATATCACAGTACATTGTGACACTTACTTGCTCGTTGGTAGAAGATTTGAGATAACTTTGCATTTCCAGATTGTGGGAAAAAACAACTTGCGACTGCCAAAAGAGAGTAAGAATGAGCAGAGGTGAATGGAGGAATCTGATATGACGTAGGGAACTATTTATCATAATGAATTCAGGAAAATGCATACATAATTGAAACTGACTCCAACTCTGATGAAAAGTGTCCATTGCAAGGGCCATCAGAGCTGGTTGTGAGAAAGCACAAACCTAAATTCAAGATCCAACAGGAATTATGAAGTTTTCTGCACTTCTCCATATCTACGGACAAACACAACAGTATGTTGGCTAGCAGTGGTCCCCGCGGGAGGGGAATGAGATAAGAGTGAAAATAGAGATTCCGGATATCACCACTCTGACTTGTCCACTACTAGGAGCTGCCATCTCTTCTTCTGGGCTCTGACGTCTGCTGGGTCAAATTGGCCTCCTAAAGACAAGAGCTTTAATACCTAGTCACATTATAGAACCAAAACCTTGCTATTGCAACTGGCACATTGTTATCTCTATGCCCCAAACTCCCAGGAATATTGATACAACTCTGACATTCCTGGAACTGAAATAATATCTATATAGCTGATATTACTGGAGTTTTAACATACCTCACTCCCTTTGCTGATAATAGCAACTACCGTCTCTTTTTATGAGTATACAGGCTCTCGTTCTGATATACATTCAAAACTGTTTCTTGATCTATACCATTGATTAGAATTATATAGTTCACACAGATATCAATGAATCACTTTACTTCAATACATACCTCTTACCTTAAGTACTATAAATACATTGTGAAAATATCAACCGTCTACAAAGGCAATGAGGATCCTCCCCATTCTTAACATAGCTTGTACTCTGTTGTACGCCATAATATAGTCTATACTCCTTCACGGTTGTCTTCAAAACAGTACTTTTAAGCACATCAAGTTTCTTTCCAAACTATGATTAAATTCCCCGAAATACTTCTCTGTTTTCAGCTTCAACTTCGATCATGCTTCCAAAAAGGGACCAAACTATCTCCAAGATTTTCACAAGTCTTGGCAACAATATCCTAGCAGCACCAGTAGAATATCTAGATTGCCTACAATAGGCATTCTGGACCGTGAAGAAACTTACACCCAACATCTGTAAAATGACCAAGACCATTTCCAAAGATCACAAGAGTTCTGTGGCTTCATGGAAAATGTCGTTTTCTTAGTCTGTATTCGGGTGCCCATGTGTAGTGTTTCATCCACAGGTGTGCCCTACTGGCAAGCAGCGCTATCATTCTGAATACACTGCAAGCCTTTCCTTCCCGTGAACAACCATAGCACTTGTGAGAACAGGTATTGCACTTGTGTGCCCGTGGATCATGGAAAGATACATTTGTACCACAAGCCATGACAATGGTATACAGCTGTAAATAGGGGAAAGTTGGCTATTTAAGCAAAAAGGAATACATCTAGTTACAAAGGCCCAACAAGCGTCAAGGAGGCTTTAAGGACTGGAGGCCAGAAATGCCAATCAGTGTAATCTACTAGGTGGAAGACATGCCAACTTACTACTACATTGCGGAAACTGGAAGATAGTCTGCTCTCACTGACATTTTGTGGGATACACAGAATCCCCCAAATTGTTTTGCTGTTTCTCCAAGACCTTTTGATTTGTGACCTCCAGATAAATAATGTAAAGAAGTGCCAAAATATTGCTCATTCTTATGAGAATGTAGAAGTGTGCCATATTCTTTGTGAATGTTTGTAATGCAACACGCAGAGATTTGGCAGAAGCAAGTCCTTCCCCATCCTAATAAGTATGCATCTGATTCTGATAGGAAATCTATGTCAAAATTAAATAGTTCTCTTTCTTTCTAAGTATCTAGATGGTTTATCCCCCGAAAACGTCTTCCTTGGTTTCTAGATCTTTGGGATGTAGCTTGAATAAGTAAGGTTTTTCTTCAAATATCTCATTTTTAGCCTTTGTAATTATCTATAGTTGGGAGGCATGTAAAGCCCTGGTATTGTTGCTAATTGTCTCAGTATAATATGGGGTTGGGAGATAATCAGGGCTATTCACAAAGGTAACTTACACTTGTGAGTAATTGACACGTTTAATTTACTCTTACACTTTTGAGTAATTGTATTACTTTTTTAACACACTTTATTGATTTTCTTGGTTTCACAAGTCATACATTATGTTAGGTACTTTGGTAGGCACAATAGCAGTATTTTATCATGCATAACGTCTGGTGTAAGCCTCAGTATTGCAGTGTTTGCAAGCTTTTCGCACCGTTTCTTACAGTATATTTTACAGAAACCTTAGTTAGGTGATAACAAGGGAGTAACCGGATACTCTTACAAGTGCATTCGGAATAACTTCAACAATTACGAAAACCCCCTCCCTTCCTTTTCTGGCTCCGCTTTAGATAGTGCTTTTGGTGCCCAGTTTCAGCCTGGATCCTTCTTCTATTTATGTTGGAGTAATTAATATGTTGTTTGCATATGGCAGCGTTACACATATAGCATTCTCGGGTCAAAATCGTGCCATCGGGGGCCTGTTTGTGATTGTTGCTCTATATGTAATTTACTACTGGGACAGGCACAGGCTCTAGTGCTTTAAATGCCTCCAGCATCAAGTCCCAGTCCATTGAAATTAAGGTTTTGGGCAACCCTCGAGCCTCTTCCCGCCTAATGGCAGTGCTCTCTGCACTGCCCCATCATACCACTTCCCCATGCCACAGATACATTGATGGGCCCCTTGCCGATTTCCACCTCAAGGTTATTGCACGCTTTGCAAGGAGAAGTTGTAGGTCAGCAAACCCCGAGTGCACCTTCCGCGATTTTGGTAGCCGATGCATCCCAAGTATGCAGTTTCCAGCGGTCTCCTATGTTGGAATGCCCGTCACCGTTCTGGTGCTCTGGGCGTCATCTGTCTAGAACTCCACTAGCGCAAGGCAGGGCCACAACATGTGCAGGATGTCAGCATCGTCCACCTTGCATCTGGGGCAGTATTGCTGTGTGCGCGGAAACATCCGCTGCAATCGGTGTGGAGTGAGATAAGCTCTGTGGAGGATCATATGCTGGATAAATTTAAATTTGGCATTGAGTGATACCTTTTTAGGGTATTCTTATAGGATGGTCCATTCTCTGTCAGTCAGATCCCTTTCTAGGTCCACGGACCATCTGTTATGCAAATCAGTGAATGAGACCCCAGCATGTGCCGGATTACGTCTGTAGAGCCATTTTATGAGATGCCGGCCCTCATCCATTAGATACATTGCTTGTGCCAGTTCATGTGTCAGAGGTTCTTCTCTTGGACGGGCCCAATGCCTCTTAACGTACGCGGTTAGTACTGCCCATGTCATATAAAGATTGCCCGAGACCCCATTTTCCCTGGCAAAGTTCCCGTGATCCATGAGAGCCCCGGCACTGAAGAGTGCTCCTACTGTAGTTACTCCTCCCTCAGACCAGCTGCGGTGTTCTGGTTTGTAATGAGACCTGTGGGTGTAGGGATACCTAGTAGTGGTGTGTTGTTTGAGTATGAGGTACGCTGGCACGTGTACTGTAGTGCTCTCCTCCAGTATACTAGTGCTGTGCACAAAAGCGTCAGGGCATCCTGTATATCCCAGTTCATGCAAGTTACGTCCCGCCAGCCATAACGAGAGCCACTGTAGTTGGCTTGCATAGCAAAAGGCACGGAGGTCAGGGGCTCCCAGTCCCCCTTTGTCTGACTCCAGCTGCAGTTTGGCTAGACCTCCCTGCCGACGGTCATTGCCCCAGATCAAGTCAGATATTAGTGTCTCAAGTGCCTTGAATATATTTGCAGAGATTACCACTGGGAGATTTGTAAAAAAGTATCGTACTCTTGGTAGAACCGCCATTTTGGAGAACGCTACCTGACCCATTACAGATAGCGGTAGCGAGATCCAAAAGGTCGCCTGGGATCGGAGCGCTCTAATCACTCTGGTCAGGTTGCACTAGGTCTTGCGGGTCTCTGTATATGTTGATGCCTAAATATTTTAATGTCGGATTCGCTACTGTTAGAGAGAGGTGTCCAAATTGCAACATGTCTGGGCGCACGCCAGGGTGGAAGAAGAAGGCTTGCGATTTAGCCTCATTGATGGCCAAGCCTGAGACCAGTTCAAATTGTCTAAAGATGTCCGGAATCGACCCTAGGTTGTTGGGTAGGTCTTTGGCGTATACAATTATATCGTCAGCATGTGCTGATAGCACATGCATGGCGTTGCCAAGTCTGATCCCTATTTGTTCTGCGTCTGCCCGCTCTAACGTGAGCACAAATAGCAGGGGTGATAGTGGGCACCCTTGGCAGGTACCTCTACCTATTAGGTATGTGCGCGATATCTGATATCTGATTCCCGGTGCGAGTCCGCGCTGTAGGCGCCGTGTACAGCAGTTGTACCCACTTCAGATATTCCGGCTGTGACCTGACCATGTAACCTGACCTGACCATGTAATCCCACTGCAAGGTATCAAAGGCCTGTCTAAGGTCTAATGTAATGCAGCCTGCATTCTGAGTGCCTGCTGGAATGGACCCCATGACATGGTAAAGTTACTAATGTTGAAAGACATGGTGCGCACTGGAACAAACCTCCATTGATCCACATGTATGAGTTTGTATAAGTATGGAAGTAAGCAGCATGCCAGTATTTTACTTAATATTTTATATTCTGTGGCAAGCAGAGAAAGGGTTGGTACCCTGAGATATCCGTAGCGGAGTGTCTCGGCTTAGGAATTGATACAACTAATGCTTGCATTGTGGTAAAGGGAAAGGTCCCTGTGTCCATCGCGATTGGTACAGCTGTTCCAAATGGGGAATCAAAGCATCTGAGAAGGTGTCGAAGAATTCTATAGGCAGGCCATCTAGGCCAGGGGCCTTGTTGCATGGTAACGCCTGAATAGCCTTTCTGATTTCAACTCTTGTAATGGGACCTGACAGTTCGTCCCAGGAGGTATCGTCTAGCTGGGGGAATGGTAGGTCATCCAGAAAGGCATCAACAAATTTGCCTATCTGTCATGCTGGGGCTTGGTAGAGCGTTTCATTGTACTTATAAAATGCTTTGTTTATTTCCTGCTAGGTGTGAACTGTGTTCCCTACTAGTGTGGCTATTTCATGTTTCACATCAACAGGGGGTGCATCGCATATAATATGCGCTAGCAGCGCACCAGATTTATCAGCCTCTGTGTGTTTTATCTGAGTGTACGTTTTATAATCCATTACTCTAAGGCTCTCCAATATTTGTCATGCTTAATGCGCGCCTTTTGCAGTGCCGCTGCTTTGGTGGGATCCTTTGCCGCTTCCTGCTTTATTGCATTCATGGTGCTCTCAAATGTTTTAAGGTTATTGTGTATTTCCTGTCGCGCCCCTGCAGTACTGCTATACCCTGTATGACTGTTTTAAAAGCGTCCCACTCTCCATGTTGTGTGGAGGCTGTATCAACATTTTCTGCAAAGTAGTTTGTGATGCCTACTACTAGTGTGCTCCGAAAGACGGAGTCCTCCAGCTTCTGAGGCCACAGTCTCGATCGTGCCCCATCCAAGCATGAGCTCTAGTGGGATGTGATCAGAGAAAGTCTTCCCCAGGTAGATAGTGTATGTTACTTGCTTAGTAAGGGGAATGGGGCAGAGTGTCCTGTCTATTCTCGTGTGGAGTTGGGGTGTTGGGGAAAAGAACGAAATTCGCTGTTGTTTGGGTTATTAAGATGCCAGACGTCTCTCAGTGCCCATCCCTCCGACCACCTGCGCAGTGCCTCCGCTTGTTTAATGGATCCCACTCCTGGAACTGGTGGATGTGAGCGTTCCATAACAGTGTCCATGACCGTATTGTAATCCCCCCTAGTAACCACGGATAAGGCACCCAGTCTGCCAGCACCCCATTGAGACCGGCAAGAAATGTATCTTGTTCAAAGTTTGGGGCATAAAGGCTGTCCAGCACCACATGCGTATCATCCAGCATTCCCCCCACCAGTGTGTATCGACCCAGCGGATCAGCTCTTGTTTCTAACGCCACAAACGGGACTTCATTCCTGACCCATATGGTCGCCCCCCCTTGCAAAAGCGGAATATGATGTGGAGAAGAATTGGCCTTTTCCATTTCTTACACAATTTAATGATCTCCGAATCAGTGGGGTGGAACTCTTGGAAAAACACTATCTGGGCTGTACACCTATAGAACTGCGCATGTATTCTATGCCGTTTATGTATAGAGCCAAGTCCACGCACGTTCTAGGTGATTATATTATAGGTACCCAACATGTGATCTCGTGTTTGTAAATCCCGCGCATGGTAAACCAGGGTCTCCAGGCCATCTCTTGATGTGCGAAGGGAGCCAGTTCCCCTTAACACCCTTGAATAAATCTGAAATACGAGGTCCAGCGCTAGACCTGCACTGGTCCAAACTAGGATCACAACAATGTGAAAAGTGAACAGATTAGAAGTTGCTTTTGCATGCTGGGGGGTGCTTCCTATGTCCTGCATGGTGATATGTATGGTTACAGAGCCCTTATTACCGGTCCAAACACAATTAACAACATACGTTTGTCAGAGCTGGGAAAGGATATATCGCCGCTATCGGCTATCATCTTAACAATTATCAATTATCATTGTGAATTGTCCAATCAGCTCCCAGCAGGCCCATTAGCTCATAAAAGGGAAGAGGACACTTATTCTACCCAAGAAAATCATCTGCTGTCTGAGGAGTCACAGTACGAAATAGGGCTATACTATTTTTCAAGTCAGACTGAATAGTATTCTCCTCCGAGAATTCCGAAGTTGATTGGGGTGAGAGACTCTAAGTGTACTTGCTACTGCGATCGTCTCCTCATGCCCCTTGTGTTTGCCTTAGAGTGGGGTTTCTAGCTTGGGAGTTGCAGGCCAGTTTATTGCGTTGTGATCACCGTTTTGTTGTAGACTTGGGACTTTGAGGCATGCTTTGTGAGGATGTCCCAAATGCCTTGGGAGGGAACATTACCTCCAGCCATTTGTCAGCCTATTCTGGAGTTTAAAAAAATGGCACCTTTTGTTGAAATTGTATGAGTTGCGCTGCATGTTCGTTGTGCTCTGATATCAACTCCACTAGTGTTGCTTTAATATCTTTTACAGTTGTGGCCAGTTTGGTATGGTCCGTCGTGAGGGAGCCGATCTGCTGCTCTATGGATTTGCGCGAGTCTCTCACCTCTTGGACGATGAGGTCTAGCTTGTCCAGGGGTGACTCCATGTTTGTTAGCGGGATACAATTCAATAGTGGTTGCTGGGTGTCTGTATCCTCTTGCTGGTGCGAGTTTGTGGCAGTTACCTCAGGGAGTTTGCCTTTGGTGCGCCCCATTCCGTAGTAGTGTACAGTATGCCGTTGGTATGCAGCTGAGTGTTCTCACTGGGTAAGTGTCGCACCCCAGACTTGGTGCAGCTACTGTCACAAGGTAGTGTCTTCTACATAGGCCTGGATGAGCAGTATATGGGTTCGTATGTCTACCTGCTGTCGGCCCAATCCAGAGCAGTGGGCCAGTGCCGGCTCTAGTTCATAGCTGTGAGCCCCTAGGGCAGCGCGGGGCAGAGTTCCTGGTGTTTCCCCTCACAGTGTGGCGGCAGGGATGCAACCCATCCAAGAAGAGGAGGGCGGGGACCAGAAGCATAGAACCCTCCCTGCATTGCGTCCGGTCCGCCTCAGTCTCCCCAGGCCACCTCCATTTACCTCGTCAGTGAGCTTTGCTGTACCAGCAATATGTCCATGCTACGCCAGTACCTCTTGAAGATCTATTCCTGGCTGCTGCCCAGACCCGGTCACAACTTAGGGTCTCCTCAGGAGTAACTTTATTACTTTTGGCTATTCACAAAATCTGAGTGTAAAGTAACTCAAAAGGGTAGACTTACACTTATGGATGGAGCCGAATGTACTAGAATAAGATAATACAGCCAAAAAAGAAACAGAGATAAGTCCAGCACCACACAAGGCCAACAACTGATACTGCTACTCCCTCTCATAGAAAATAATAACGGTAAGCAGTTGAAAAAAATACAGGAACTAAATGTTGAATAACATTTAATTATTTTATACAGTTAAAAAGTAAATATAATTTAATGTTGAAAAAAATCATAAAATAAAACATATTCATGATAAAATATTTTAACAACCTTTTTTCAATGTATAAGTTAGTAATGTTATTTTCATTAAAATATCATCAAATTACTTTTAATTAATTTCTACATCAAAAACCTATTTTTTACTTTATGTGGGAATTAATTCTTTTATTTAAACTTCAGAAACATACTTTTTTAAATGTAGTATATTTAAATAAGTTAAAGACTTACTTCTTCATTAAGTTAATAGGGCTGACTACTTTTAAATGTTGTTCTACATTTAGAATAAATATATAACATGAATTTACATTGATATTTAACATAAATATATTGAATCATTTATTATAAAGTTTATTAAACTATTTCAAATTGTCCCTATACTTTACAATAGGGACATCTCACTGACGGTGGCGTCTTCCTATGGTAAAGTGTAGGGAAAAATATAAAAGAGAATGCAGACTATTGGAGACAGAATGGATTATGTTTGGACACTAATGTTGCAGGCGGGGGGAAGAGAGAGAGAGAGAGAGAGAGGGAGAGAAAAGATAGAGAGATGGAGTGTAGTTAGCCCCACTGGCTCGGTCATAACTAGGTGTTGCTCAAGTACTTTTACCCCAATGGTTCATATAAGGCACAGGCTTCTCACAGATATGTCTTTGGGAATATAAATGAACACAGATGTTAATGATCTCATTCACATAATTTAAGCCTGTCTGTTAAGGTACTGAAAACCATAATGTGCTTCCTGATGCTCCGGCGAAGTGACATTTGACGAGCCCTGAGAGTTACAGGAACCCTACCATGACTTCGGTCTACTGGCAGTAGACACATGTTCAGAAACCCATCAGTAGCACAAGATCATCAAGGAAGGCATACTCTATGGGTTACCTGTAACAAGTGGGGAAAGGGAAAGAAACCAGGAGAGGTGGAAAGGAACCAAATTAAACGTGCAGGGGAATATGACAAACAGTGAACTAACTAACTAGCTGGAAGCCCTCCTACGAAGGAAGTTGCAAGGCAACGTCTGCTTAGCTGACTCTTATGAAGCTAACTCAGAAGCGCGGATCCAGGTCCTCCTGTCCTCCTAATGGCCTTTCACCTGTTTCTGACCTGACAGCCCCTTCTTCTGTGTTTCCTCCCCAGACTCCACAGGTTCAGCCTCCACCTTCTCCTTTCAATCACATGCTGGTCTTTGTGGTATTTTCCCTTTTTGCTAACTCAGTCTCACAATGTCCCATTTCATCACCTGCAGTCTCACAGAGTTTCATCTCATATTCCTGACAATATGAAACTGAGGAATTACAGTTTTCTGTAGAGAGATGGAATTTCTCCTACTTGATTATGAAACTTAAATGTGGAAAGACTGGCATAGCCCTTTGGAGCTAATTGTGAAGGAACAATGGATCCTGAGCCAACAGCAGTATGTTGTCCAGAAAAACTAATATGTGGAAGCCTCTTGACCTGAGAAAGATTGAAAAAGGTTTTAATGATTTGGAAAAACACCAGGGTGCAGAAGAGATAATAAATAGGAATAAGAAGAAATTATATTTTCCGTGCCAAAAAATCTGTGAAAGGGATGACTTGAAAATGATT
Source organism: Lissotriton helveticus (assembly GCF_964261635.1). NCBI lineage: Eukaryota > Metazoa > Chordata > Amphibia > Caudata > Salamandridae > Lissotriton > Lissotriton helveticus. The sequence continues at coordinate 1,244,885,367 of NC_136059.1, read as the reverse complement.
AATAGGCATCCCTCAGCTCCTGCCTGGCCATTCAATCCCCTGCTTCAATGGCATCTCTGATGTGAATAAGGATCTCCATTTTAAAACAACTGTAGAGTATAAAGACATTGAATTGACATAGATTGATTACAGATCTATGTTTTTTCCCCAAGAACATATTTGCTTAAGTCTTGTGGTGTTGGAAGGTGGGGTTCATGTGCACCCATTCCGAGAAGATCTTGGAATTCGTCTGAGTTTGCAGAGAGTGTTGACAAGAGAAATGCAGGAGATGATGAAGAGAGGTTTGAATTGGAGGGACATAAAATTCAATTTACAATCCACCTGAAAAGACATGTATCCGCTAACTTTAATAGGTGGTTTAATTCTTTATGTCTAACACATAGACCGGAAAACACAGCTGCGCAGATGTGAAAGAGGACTCCAAACAATCAGCAACAAGGTTTTCTCTTCATCATTTCATCACCAATCCATGCTGTACATACATTGGAGCAGAGACAGGAAACTTTGATAAAGGTAGGGTGTATAAAACTCTCTGACTCTATTTTCAACTATCATCACCCCGCACCTACCACCCATTATAATTCACCTTTGCAACGATGTTCAAAAAGCAGAAGATTATGATTCTTCAACTGTTGTCCGCCTTGCAGTTTAACTGATCTGTCAACCGCAGTTACATGAACCTACTACAAACCTTATCCTGTGTTTTTTTCTTCATACTATTTTCAGGCAAGTAGTCTCAGATACTATGTTATCGTTTTTTTAAAATAAATATTTTTTTTGTCATTTTCTAAAACAAACATAACATAGGTAACTTCAGTTACAGTCAAACAGCCTTCGGTGTTATAAGTCAGTATACAAAACAATTCAAATCCATAAACCTTACATATCCTTTTGCAGTACTGACGTGCAGCAACTGTAGACTGAAAATAATCCCACTGAGCCACCCCTGCCTCAAGGTTGCCAGGGTGCCCCCAAGCTATTGAGGTATCTAGGGGGACCTATCCAGTATGATCCGATTTTGTATCTCCCACAATTGCATCGAGGCCATAGTACCTCCTCCATTTGCCCCACCCCTTCTGAAATTTATTCGGGCAGCCCCTTGCTTTGTAGGTAATCCTTTTGGCTGCCATGTACATGTCCATCCCTGCATTCCAGTCTCGCAGCAGCGGTATCTCTATGGCACCCTATTTCCTCTCCACGTCTCTTTTGGCTACTACCAATGCAAGTGTGAGGAAAATTAATTGAGGTCTGCCTAAATCAATATCATATGAAATACCCAATAGTATAAGTTTTGGGTTATGGGGTATCGTGGTGTTAGTATTTTGCCTAGTTCCCCAGTTATTATTGCCCAGTAGGCCTGTATCTGAACGCATTCCCAGATGGTATGGTAAAAGTCGCCTTCTGTGTGCCCGCATCTATCTCTGACATCTAGGGTCCTCCGCTCATCCCATTCTATGCAATGGAACTCAGTCATAGTATATTCTATGCAGTATTTTATATTGTATGAGGCGAAGACGTCATTTTATCGCTACCTCCCTTGGGTGCATTAGGGCTGCCTCCCAGTTTACATTTTCTAATGCGCCTAGGTTACCTTCCCATGTCAACCGCAATTTTCCCAGTCTATCTGGAGCATTGTTATTCAGGGTCTTTTATGTTAGTGAGACGGCTTCAGTCATGATTTGTTCCTGGAGAAGTCTCCCCTCTAATGGTGCATATTCCGGAAGCGGGAAGGCATCTCTCTTTTCCGCTAACCAGGTATGTCTAAGCTGTGCATACTTCAGGAACTGTGATGGGTGTAGTACAAATTCAGTCTTAAGAGTATTAAAGCTTTTTAGCATACCATTATAAATGATATTTTCCAACCTGGAGATACCTATGTCATCCCAGCCTCCAAAGCCCTTCAATGTATGCAGTTCCTCAAGCCAGGTGCAGTGCCACAAGGGTGTCTCCTTGGTCAGTATATGTTCCCAACCCGTTGCCTTCGTGGTCCTTCCCCAGGAATGTACAGTGACCTGAGTGACAGGGAGGAGGTTCCCCTTTCCTCTGCCACCATATAAATATTGCAAAAATGTACGGTTGTTCATGGTCGCCCTTTCCAGCCTGTACGTAGGGTGTGCCCCAGGGGCATGTATCCCCTTGTTGATTGGGGTTAGATGCTCCACCCAATAATAGGCTCCTATATCGGGAAGTGATTTTCCCCCATTGTTTTGATTATGGTGTAGAGTAGGGAGCGCAGTCCTTGATTGTTTCCCCAGCCATAAAAAGGAGCGTATTTCTGCCGCTATCTCCCGGAAAAGTATTTGTGGTAGGGGGAAATATGTATTTTGGAGGGGTATAGAAATTGTGCTAGTGTGATAATTCTAAACATGGACGCTCTACCCAATATTGCGAGTGGGAGAGCTTTCCATCGTTGCATGTCCTCCTTAAAGTTTGTGAGTATACGTTTGACGTTTCTCTGATAACAGAGGTTTCTATCTGTGGTCAGGTAGATTCCCAGATAGGTAAACCTACAATCTGCAATCTGGAGATCCCTAGGGAGAGTGGCCATGTGTGTAACTCGCCTGGATGTAGATCACGGATTTATGCCAGTTAATCGCTTAGCCCGAGCTTTGTCCATAAGAGTCTATAGTGTGGAACAAGTTGGGTATCGTTGTGTCTGGGTGTAAAATATGTAGAAGTATATTGTCTGCATACAGGGAGATCTTCTCAGCCATATTGTCTTCCGGTGTAATTAGGAATCTCTGTATCCCCGGGTGTTGGCGTACCAGGCAAGCTGGGATCTCTATTGTGAGGGCAAATAATAGTAGTTGACAATGGGCAGCCCTGCCTCGTACCATTTCTGATGGGGAAATCCTCTGATGTTCTTCCGTTTACCCGGACTCATGCCCTCGGGTATACATTAATCCCACCTATTTCCTGGAACCGGGACCTAGGCCCAATTTAATCAAATTGGGCTCTAGAAAGGGCCAATGGACTGCGTTGAATGCTTTCTCTGCGTCCAAAGATAACAACAAATGTGGAGTGTCTCGGTCGTTAACCTCCATCCTCCGAATGTGGGTTCTTCGCAGATGCAGCCTGGTCACTCTGCCAGGTAAGAACCTGATTGGTCCTGGTGTGCCAGGGTCGTGATCACTTGGTGCAGTCTGGTGGCCAGAATAGTCAACATTCTCTTTACTTTTCTATTAAGCAAGGATATCGGGTCATAGGAATCGCACCTGGCAGAGCGCCGTGTTACGGCGCTAAACCAATCACAACGCTGCATTGCAGCATTGTGATTGGCTGTAGGGAGCGTGGGAGCCCTGGTGCTATCTGTTTCTCACAATAAGCCAGGATGAGGATGGGACTGGACACAGGAGAGGCGGAGGTGGCTGGTCAGCCAGCCGACCGGGAGACAAGTGATTTTTTTTAACCCATTTTCCACATCCCCTTTCCCCTTTGCCCCCACCCGCCCCACTGCTGCTTCTAGACATCAGCCGCGACTGCTATACTCACCTAAGCATATGTCATATTCTTTTTAGCATTTGACTATGCAGGGTTATTTTGGTCAGGAAAGCTTGGGTAAGATATTGATTTAGAACAGTGGTTCTTAACATCTGGTCTGAGGTCCCTGGGAGTTGGTGAGGCCTACTCAGAGTCTCTGCAATTGTTCTATAAAAATTAAATTATATTATATTAAAAAAGTATATACAAAAAAAACCTCAAAATTGAAAATGTAAATACTTTTTAATATTTGATTGTAAATTAAACAAAATATTTCGTTATTTGAACATCTGTTTGGTGTATAGTTGTTCTTGTATCTTTGTGTATTGTTTTGAAGTTCAAATCGTACAAATTGCTTACTCCGTGGGTCCCTGGCTTCCAAAAATGACTTGTGGGGTTCCCTGGATTCCAGTAATGATTTAGTGGAGGTCCACAGAAGTTAAAAGGTTAAGAACCACTAATCTAGAAGGCGTCTTTGCTCTTCTGTCCAGGTCTCTGACATCTGACACTCTACTGTAAGAAATTAAGTAAAGAAGAGTTGCAAGTTTGGCAGACAATTGCTTTCTGCTAAAACTTTCATTAGAGTTCAAGAACCGGAAGCGGCTGGGTAGTGCAGTGCACACATACTCAGTCGACAAAATTAGACAAAGAAATATACAATCAATTGAATACAATAAGTGCTGGGTGCCCGGAGATGAAGAAAGCCACCAAATCTTCTTCTGTAGAAACAAGTCCAAGGCATAAGAAGCATTGATTGGCATAGCCAATAGGTCTCGCCTTTGGGACCTTATAAGTCTTTAGCCATGCAACACTTGATGTTGTTGCACCAAGGATATTGTGCTGGATAACCAAATACTTATAAGGTCCCAAAGGCGAGACCCATAGGCTATGTCAATGCTAGTTATTTCTAGACATGCACGTAGGGAATGAATAGGGAATCTGGGGCGGGGAAAGAGGGAGGGGCCTGTAAAGAGAGAGGAAGGGGTCTGTAACGAGAGAGTGAGGGGTCTGTGAAGAGAAAGGGAGGGGTCTGTGAAGAGAGTGTGAGGGGTCCGTGAAGAGAAAGGGAGGGGTCTGTGAAGAGAGAGTGAGGGGTCTGTGAAGAGAAGGGGAGGGGGGTCTTTAAAGCGAGAGGGAGGGGTCTGTGAAGAGAGCGGGGAGGGGTCTGTGAAGAGAGAGGGAGGGGTCTGTGAAGAGAAAGGGAGGGGTCTGTGAAGAGAGAGGGAGGGGTCTGTGAAGAGAGAGGGAGGGGTCTGTGAAGAGAGAGGGAGGGGTCTGTGGAGAGAAAGGGAGGGGTCTGTGAAGAGAGAGGGAGGGGTCTGTGGAGAGTAAGGGAGGGTCCTGTGAAAAGAGAGGGAGGGCTCTGTGAAGAGAAGGGGAGGGTCTGTGAAGAGAGAGGGGGGGTCTGTGGAGAGCAAGGGAGGAGTCTGTGAAGAGAGAGGGAGGGGTCTGTGAAGAGAGAGGGAGGGGTCTGTAGATAGAAAGGGGGGGGTCTGTGAAGAGAAAGGGAGTGGTCTGTGAAGAGAAAGGGAGGGGTCTGTGAAGAGAGAGGGAGGGGTCTGTGAAGAGAGAGGGAGGGGTCTGTGAAGAGAGGGGGGTGGGTCTGTGAAGAGAGAGGGAATGGTCTGTGGAGAGAAAGGGAGGGGTCTGTGAAGAGAGAGTGAGGGGTCTGTGAAGAGAAAGGGAGGGGTCTGTGAAGAGAGAGGGAGGAGTCTGTGAAGAGAGGGGAGGGGTCTGTGAAGTGAGAGGGAGGGGTCTGTGGAGAGAAAGGGAGGGGTCTGTGAAGAGAGAGGGAGGGGTCTGTGAAGAGAGGGGGAGGGATCTGTGAAGAGAGAGGGAGGGGTCTTTGAAGAGAGTGAGAGGGGTCTGTGGAGAGAAAGGGAGGGGTCTGTGAAGAGAAAGGGAGGGGTCTGTGAAGAGAGAGGGAGGGGTCTTTGAAGAGAGTGGGAGGGGTCTGTGGAGAGAAAGGGAGGGGTCTGTGAAGAGAGAGGGAGGGGTCTGTGAAGAGAGAGGGAGGGTCTGTGAAGAGAAAGGGAGGGGTCTGTGCAGAGAGAGGGGGGGTCTGTGAAGAGAAAGGGAGGGGTCTGTGAAGAGAGAGGGAGGGGTCTGTGAAGAGAGGGGGAGGTGTCTGTGAAGAGAGACGGAGGGGTCTCTGAAGAAAGAAGGAGGGGTCTGTGAAGAGAAAGGGATGGGTCTGTGAAGAGAGAGGGAGGGTCTGTGAAGAGAAAGGGAGGGGTCTGTGCAGAGAGAGGGAGGTTCTGTGAAGAGAAAGGGAGGGGTTTGTGCAGAGAAAGGGAGGGGTCTGTGAAGAGAAAGGGCGGGGTCTGTGAAGAGAAAGGGAGGGGTCTTTGAAGAGAGAGGGAAGGGTCTGTGCAGCGAAAGGGAGGGGTCTGTGAAGAGAGAGTGAGCGGTCTGTGAAGAAAAAGGGAGGGGTCTGTGAAGAGAAAAGGAGGGTTAGGTAATTAGATGGAGATAAGTGAAACCTGTTCCATAAAAAAAAAATCTCCTTTGTAAATGCTTTTTGAAACTCCAAACTGTAGGTCCTTTATGAAACTCCCAAACGTCGCCAAAATTTTGAGGTAATTAGATGGAGATGTTCTGAATGAAAATAAGTTTATTGCGGGAAACAGCTTATACATCCACAGAGCACAGAAGCAACTCTCTCTCTGTCCAACTCCCACATATATAACCCCCGACTTTTTCAAGGCTGTTTAAAGAAAATTGTAATGTTGTAGTACATTGCTACTGATCAAAACAGTCAAATTAAATTAAACAAATTGCTTGTCTGATGTGATAAGATGGTAGTGCATGCATCCAATTTCACCATAATATGCATGTTCAATATTCCGTCTGGTTAAATATCTCAGTTTTGTGCCTTATTAATTAGATTTGGTACTTTATGACATCATTTAGAGAGATTATGAGCCCATTAGGAGGTATGGAGAGAACCCGGTGCGCGTGAGCTTATCTTTATCATTGGGGTGACATGCAAACTTTTATCATGTGATTGTTTGTGTTTAGGTTATAGTGGGAACATGCTTATAAAGAACCATTCCACTTAGATACCTATTCTCCGTTGCTGTAGTTCGTTCTGTGGGGGCGAAATATTGAAGCAGTGTGTAAGCGTAAAACTCAGCCTGCTCTGAACATTTAAGTTTGAGAAAGCCACATTTTAAGGTCTGGCCTCAAGACAAATAAAGAAGTGCAACAGAATCTGGGTTTGATGGCTAATGGTAATTATAGTATCCAGGATATCCTTGACACAAGGCTACTACTGTCAATCACAGAATGTGAAGATGAGGCCATACTAACAGAAAGAATAATGAGGGACCTTGAAATTGACCTCGACTATAACATAACAAGTGGGTTAAAAGACAAATCAAAATGGACACCATCACTAACAGCAGGTAATAATATCGATCAGTTTTATAAAGCAGTAACAGCAGACTTAGACAAACACACCATGAAAAAAACAGTTGAACACATGCACAGAGATAATCTCACAAAGGAAGAGAGGAAAGCATTGAAAGAACTTAGTTCAAACAGAGAAATAACTATCCGTGAAGCGGACAAAGGGGGGAACATGGTAATAATGAAAAGCAAGGACTATGACCATGAAATACTCACCCAGTTAGAGAATGCGAACTGTTATGAACAATTAGGAGCCAACCCGATGTGGAAACTGACAGAATATATCAACACATTATTAAAACAGTGGCGTGGCAATGGTCTTATTGATGATAATGAACATGCATATCTAAGGATAGACAGACCAAGATATCCTTGCATTTATACAGTACCGAAGGTACACAAACCCCATACTTTCCCTCCGGGTAGACCTATTATATCAGGCATCGGGGGGCCAACTGAGAGGCTCTCAGAATATGTGGACGTGTTCCTAAAACCGTTAGTACAAAACCTTCCATCTTATATAAGGGACACGAAACATATTCTGGGAACCATGGCAGACCTACCATGGGATGAAAACATGACAATGGTCACATTAGACGTTGTCTCTTTATACACCTGCATCAAAAGAGACACGGGACTAACAGCAGTGAAACACATGCTCAGCAAAAGACCTGCTAGTGCATGGGCACACAGCGAAATGATTCTAGAAATGATTGAGACAATTCTGGACAACAACATTTTCCTTTATAAGGAACAGTGGTACAGACAAAAACAAGGAGTGGCGATGGGCTCCAGATTTTCGCCCTCGTATGCCAACCTAGTAATGGGGAGGTTTGAGGAGACGAGAATCTGGGGTCCACCGGCCTCAGAATGGAATAAGGATATACTATACTGGGGCAGATATATTGACGACTGTTTCATGATTTGGACAGGTACTCCAGATAAACTACAAGGATTCCACACATACCTAAACACCAACGATCAAAACATTAGGTTCACGATGGAATACAGCAAAACAAAATTACCATTCTTAGATGTGGAATTCTTTATTGAGAACAACACAATACAAAGCAGACTGTATAGAAAAAGCACGGCCTGCAACTCCCTGCTACATGCAACGAGTGCCCACCCGGAACACCAAAAAAAAGGCAATCCCTTACGGGGAATTAGTCAGAACCCGCCGCAATTGCAGCACAGACACAGAATTTGAAACACAAAAACAAGGAACAATTAAAAGATTCAGAAACAGAGGGTACAACCAGAAGGTACTGCAAAAAGCAGAGAGCAGAATAAACCAACTAGCCAGAGAAGACACGCTAATAGAGAAGCCCAAACAGATAAAGAAAAATGAAACCGTTAGACTGGTGACATGTTATAATAACTGGGCTCCCATTCTACGCAAAAGTCTCAACAAACACTGGCACCTACTCAGCAAAGACACGATTTTAAAAAAACACATAACAGAAAGGCCAACATTAACATACAGAAAAGGCACAACACTGAGGAACATATTGAGCCCAAGTTATCAGGGAAAGAAAACCAAAAGCTGTTGGTTAACAGACCCAGGGTTCTATAGCTGCGGTATGTGCGCAGCGTGTAAATGGGCCTACAAAAAGAAGAAGGGATTCAAAGGACCATACAATGAAGAACACCGAATAGTGACGACCATTAACTGCTGTAGCAAATTTGTGGTCTATGCCCTAGATTGCAAATGCGGCAAGAGATATGTAGGAAGCACAAAAAGGATGCTAAAAGACAGAATAAACGAACACATCAGGGCGGTTAAACAAGGAGATATGCGCTACCCAGTGGCAGCCCATATGTCAATATGCCCTGCACAAACTACGAGTCACTCATTCCAGTACTTTGGGATAGAACATGTACCCATGCACCCGAGAGGGGGTAATAGGGAACTAGCACTGCGAAGAAGAGAGGCTATTTGGATAATGACTTTGAGAAGTGTAGAACTGGGGCTTAACATCGACCATGAGCTACACTATTTTTTAGGCACCTAGACTAAACATGACGACATAGAATGCAGACTAACGTAAATAAATGAAACAACAAGGGATTGAGTTGCATGAAATGTGGAATATGAAATGTGGTTAATTGGTATCTGTAATGTATTTTCAGTACTGAAATGTTTATGGGCTAATTAAGAGAAGGTGAATTGTGATTTTGACTGTATCACTGAACATTCTAATGGCCACGTAATGGCACAAAACTGTGCTGAGCCCATTCGAGATGGAGAATTCGATTTTATTAGTGACCGGCCCAACCCTAAAAAATCTTAACAATCAATTGTGGCGACCACATAGTTCACAACCACGATGAGAATCACAGAATGTTAGGTCATAACCGCCGCATAATTTGAAGTCCTCACATATACATCACGGGATATCACGAATGAACAGAATAATAACCTAAATAACTGGGAAATAATTTAACAAAAAATTGTAACCTCATGAGAATAACACGTAATTAAATCACCATAAGAGAGACTTGGAAATTTAAGGTAATACGAACAGAAGATGCAGGTATTGCTGGAAACAAGGATCTAAATAACCACAAAACGTAATTAGACCCTGAAACATAAGAGGGAATATAGCGAAACCCTGATAAACATAGAACCCATCAATAACAAGTGTCTGTCTATATCGTGGAACAGACACTCTAAAATGGCGGCCGGGTTGAGACTCGAAAACCTGTAAACCTAAGCTGGACCGATAGGCGGGGCGTTCAGGAAGTGACGTCTGCCAGTTACATGGCAGGACCTCCGATGTAAATACATGGCGCCAGTCCGGAGCTTTCAAACTGCCTCTTACTCGAAGCAGAAGGGACTTATCATAATCCCCGCAAAGAACACGCCGGAAAGGTAAGACCCGAATAACGGGAGACTAGCACTGCTAACGCGAGCATGAGAACGTACTCTGCAGTGTAAACGAAGGGGTTAGACACTAACGCGGCCAATGGGTAACAGTAAATGTTAGCTGACCAAAGCGCTTTTAAATAAGAACACGGGAGCACACTGTGAAGTGTGAAACGAAAGGGGTAGACACCAACGCGGCGAGATTAACACAGTAAACGAAAGCTAAACGTAGCGGGTCTAACTAATAATAAACATGTGAAAACACGGGGATAAATGCGAGGGGAGCACATGGCAATAACGATAAGAAAATATGCCACATCCAAAGAGGCACATTTTGGGTCATATAGAGGGGAGCACTTTTATACAGGTAATATCTGTATATCTCAGCAAAGCTGATAGCGTCTGTAATACTAAGTATTAAAAACAAAGGAAAGGCGAATGCAAACAACTAAAGTCTGATATTGTTCACAGCTTGCAGAAAGTGAACCTATATATGGTGTTCACACCACAAGAAGCTGGAACAATAAATAACTACGACAACTACACCAGAACCCCATTGAGGGTTGGAATTATCACCTCAAACAACGTGAGTAGATTCTTGAGGCCAGACCTTAAAATGTGGCTTTCTCAAACTTAAATGTTCAGAGCAGGCTGAGTTTTACGCTTACACACTGCTTCAATATTTCGCCCCCACAGAACGAACTACAGCAACGGAGAATAGGTATCTAAGTGGAATGGTTCTTTATAAGCATGTTCCCACTATAACCTAAACACAAACAATCACATGATAAAAGTTTGCATGTCACCCCAATGATAAAGATAAGCTCACGCGCACCGGGTTCTCTCCATACCTCCTAATGGGCTCATAATCTCTCTAAATGATGTCATAAAGTACCAAATCTAATTAATAAGGCACAAAACTGAGATATTTAACCAGACGGAATATTGAACATGCATATTATGGTGAAATTGGATGCATGCACTACCATCTTATCACATCAGACAAGCAATTTGTTTAATTTAATTTGACTGTTTTGATCAGTAGCAATGTACTACAACATTACAATTTTCTTTAAACAGCCTTGAAAAAGTCGGGGGTTACATTCCCCAGTACGACGAAACACGTGTTGGCTGTGACGTCTCCTCATTAAACAACGACAAAACCCTGAACAAAAGGAACTGGAAAATTTTTCTTTAGTGTATTGCTGTATGAAATGTAATGTGGAAACACCTGTATTTGACTGTATAAATTCCTTACGTGTGCTAGGGAGCAACAAATGTCTGTGGCTTAGCCTAACTAGAAGAGGGAAGTGGTTCTCTTCTCCTTGTAGCACCGTGTAAACTATTACCCAACTACGCATATATTAGAAAGGAGTAACTTTCCCAGTGGCGCCAGAAACCTAGTATAATCTACCACTACTCCAGGAAAAAACGTTTGTTCAACTAGGGGCAGCCTAAGGGTCCAAAATGAATAGCACTAACAATAGAGCAGACAGGGACAAAGAAGCAGAAGACCTATTCAACAACATAGGAGTGCAAGCACCAAGTACCTCAGCAGGACATGGAGGGCAACCTTCAAAAGCTGAGGGTCTGAAAGAAAAGTTTGTGAGGTTAGAAAAACTCAAAATCACAGAATCATCAAGGTGGTGGGATGCAGCTACCCTGAAGCAATATGTGAAGGTAAAGAGGATCCCAAGAGGTCTCAGGTCGCAGATTATGCCAACCTACGAAGACCTGGAACCGGACCTTTTACTAGCCTGGGAAAAGGAATTGATCAATAATTCCAATAACTTGATAATGATCCTAATAGAGAACTGTGAAAGAAAAGTGGCCAAATTACAAACAGAGATAGATAAATTAGAACAAGAAATTAAAGACTTTAATCTCCCTGATGTGACCTCCAAGAACTACCAAATTTTGGACGACATAGTGCAGCGACATGTCACGGACATTAAACAGAAAAAAAGCAAGAAACTTAAGAGAGATGAGCGGGACTACCTGGGCGGGAGAATATTTACATTCGCCAAAAAATATGACCACCTTATACCTAGAAACCCCACTCAGACCCCAAGTGAGACCATTTCAGTTGGCTCGAGCACGACTTCTATTGACACCATTAATTCTAGTGAAGCCAGCATAGAAGTAATGGGAGCTACTGGTTCGGTTGATCCCAATAATAGTTTTTTATTGGAAATCAACAGAATCAAGAAAGGAAACAGGGAAAGCAAGAAAACAGGCGCACAAGGAAAACAAGGAGAGGCAAAAGAGCAGGCGCCAGGCCAGGGCAGGGCAGGAATGCGAACCAGGTCCTGGAACCAGAATGTGAATCAGAAGAAATAAATAATGTTACTGTTATGAATCTGAGTGATTTGGAACTCACAAATAACATGGTATCTGTGCTTGAAAAGGGTATGAGTTTTTGCCCGAATAATGTTGGTGATGTATGTAAAACAAAAATTGATTTATTTAAGTTCACCAGATGCTTGAAATTGAAAAAACATTTTGAAATGACTAATCCGACAAATAAAGAAGTGCAACAGAATCTGGGTTTGATGGCTAATGGTAATTATAGTATCCAGGATATCCTTGACACAAGGCTACTACTGTCAATCACAGAATGTGAAGATGAGGCCATACTAACAGAAAGAATAATGAGGGACCTTGAAATTGACCTCGACTATAACATAACAAGTGGGTTAAAAGACAAATCAAAATGGACACCATCACTAACAGCAGGTAATAATATCGATCAGTTTTATAAAGCAGTAACAGCAGACTTAGACAAACACACCATGAAAAAAACAGTTGAACACATGCACAGAGATAATCTCACAAAGGAAGAGAGGAAAGCATTGAAAGAACTTAGTTCAAACAGAGAAATAACTATCCGTGAAGCGGACAAAGGGGGGAACATGGTAATAATGAAAAGCAAGGACTATGACCATGAAATACTCACCCAGTTAGAGAATGCGAACTGTTATGAACAATTAGGAGCCAACCCGATGTGGAAACTGACAGAATATATCAACACATTATTAAAACAGTGGCGTGGCAATGGTCTTATTGATGATAATGAACATGCATATCTAAGGATAGACAGACCAAGATATCCTTGCATTTATACAGTACCGAAGGTACACAAACCCCATACTTTCCCTCCGGGTAGACCTATTATATCAGGCATCGGGGGGCCAACTGAGAGGCTCTCAGAATATGTGGACGTGTTCCTAAAACCGTTAGTACAAAACCTTCCATCTTATATAAGGGACACGAAACATATTCTGGGAACCATGGCAGACCTACCATGGGATGAAAACATGACAATGGTCACATTAGACGTTGTCTCTTTATACACCTGCATCAAAAGAGACACGGGACTAACAGCAGTGAAACACATGCTCAGCAAAAGACCTGCTAGTGCATGGGCACACAGCGAAATGATTCTAGAAATGATTGAGACAATTCTGGACAACAACATTTTCCTTTATAAGGAACAGTGGTACAGACAAAAACAAGGAGTGGCGATGGGCTCCAGATTTTCGCCCTCGTATGCCAACCTAGTAATGGGGAGGTTTGAGGAGACGAGAATCTGGGGTCCACCGGCCTCAGAATGGAATAAGGATATACTATACTGGGGCAGATATATTGACGACTGTTTCATGATTTGGACAGGTACTCCAGATAAACTACAAGGATTCCACACATACCTAAACACCAACGATCAAAACATTAGGTTCACGATGGAATACAGCAAAACAAAATTACCATTCTTAGATGTGGAATTCTTTATTGAGAACAACACAATACAAAGCAGACTGTATAGAAAAAGCACGGCCTGCAACTCCCTGCTACATGCAACGAGTGCCCACCCGGAACACCAAAAAAAGGCAATCCCTTACGGGGAATTAGTCAGAACCCGCCGCAATTGCAGCACAGACACAGAATTTGAAACACAAAAACAAGGAACAATTAAAAGATTCAGAAACAGAGGGTACAACCAGAAGGTACTGCAAAAAGCAGAGAGCAGAATAAACCAACTAGCCAGAGAAGACACGCTAATAGAGAAGCCCAAACAGATAAAGAAAAATGAAACCGTTAGACTGGTGACATGTTATAATAACTGGGCTCCCATTCTACGCAAAAGTCTCAACAAACACTGGCACCTACTCAGCAAAGACACGATTTTAAAAAAACACATAACAGAAAGGCCAACATTAACATACAGAAAAGGCACAACACTGAGGAACATATTGAGCCCAAGTTATCAGGGAAAGAAAACCAAAAGCTGTTGGTTAACAGACCCAGGGTTCTATAGCTGCGGTATGTGCGCAGCGTGTAAATGGGCCTACAAAAAGAAGAAGGGATTCAAAGGACCATACAATGAAGAACACCGAATAGTGACGACCATTAACTGCTGTAGCAAATTTGTGGTCTATGCCCTAGATTGCAAATGCGGCAAGAGATATGTAGGAAGCACAAAAAGGATGCTAAAAGACAGAATAAACGAACACATCAGGGCGGTTAAACAAGGAGATATGCGCTACCCAGTGGCAGCCCATATGTCAATATGCCCTGCACAAACTACGAGTCACTCATTCCAGTACTTTGGGATAGAACATGTACCCATGCACCCGAGAGGGGGTAATAGGGAACTAGCACTGCGAAGAAGAGAGGCTATTTGGATAATGACTTTGAGAAGTGTAGAACTGGGGCTTAACATCGACCATGAGCTACACTATTTTTTAGGCACCTAGACTAAACATGACGACATAGAATGCAGACTAACGTAAATAAATGAAACAACAAGGGATTGAGTTGCATGAAATGTGGAATATGAAATGTGGTTAATTGGTATCTGTAATGTATTTTCAGTACTGAAATGTTTATGGGCTAATTAAGAGAAGGTGAATTGTGATTTTGACTGTATCACTGAACATTCTAATGGCCACGTAATGGCACAAAACTGTGCTGAGCCCATTCGAGATGGAGAATTCGATTTTATTAGTGACCGGCCCAACCCTAAAAAATCTTAACAATCAATTGTGGCGACCACATAGTTCACAACCACGATGAGAATCACAGAATGTTAGGTCATAACCGCCGCATAATTTGAAGTCCTCACATATACATCACGGGATATCACGAATGAACAGAATAATAACCTAAATAACTGGGAAATAATTTAACAAAAAATTGTAACCTCATGAGAATAACACGTAATTAAATCACCATAAGAGAGACTTGGAAATTTAAGGTAATACGAACAGAAGATGCAGGTATTGCTGGAAACAAGGATCTAAATAACCACAAAACGTAATTAGACCCTGAAACATAAGAGGGAATATAGCGAAACCCTGATAAACATAGAACCCATCAATAACAAGTGTCTGTCTATATCGTGGAACAGACACTCTAAAATGGCGGCCGGGTTGAGACTCGAAAACCTGTAAACCTAAGCTGGACCGATAGGCGGGGCGTTCAGGAAGTGACGTCTGCCAGTTACATGGCAGGACCTCCGATGTAAATACATGGCGCCAGTCCGGAGCTTTCAAACTGCCTCTTACTCGAAGCAGAAGGGACTTATCATAATCCCCGCAAAGAACACGCCGGAAAGGTAAGACCCGAATAACGGGAGACTAGCACTGCTAACGCGAGCATGAGAACGTACTCTGCAGTGTAAACGAAGGGGTTAGACACTAACGCGGCCAATGGGTAACAGTAAATGTTAGCTGACCAAAGCGCTTTTAAATAAGAACACGGGAGCACACTGTGAAGTGTGAAACGAAAGGGGTAGACACCAACGCGGCGAGATTAACACAGTAAACGAAAGCTAAACGTAGCGGGTCTAACTAATAATAAACATGTGAAAACACGGGGATAAATGCGAGGGGAGCACATGGCAATAACGATAAGAAAATATGCCACATCCAAAGAGGCACATTTTGGGTCATATAGAGGGGAGCACTTTTATACAGGTAATATCTGTATATCTCAGCAAAGCTGATAGCGTCTGTAATACTAAGTATTAAAAACAAAGGAAAGGTGAATGCAAACAACTAAAGTCTGATATTGTTCACAGCTTGCAGAAAGTGAACCTATATATGGTGTTCACACCACAAGAAGCTGGAACAATAAATAACTACGACAACTACACCAGAACCCCATTGAGGGTTGGAATTATCACCTCAAACAACATGAGTAGATTCTTGAGGCCAGACCTTAAAATGTGGCTTTCTCAAACTTAAATGTTCAGAGCAGGCTGAGTTTTACGCTTACACACTGCTTCAATATTTCGCCCCCACAGAACGAACTACAGCAACGGAGAATAGGTATCTAAGTGGAATGGTTCTTTATAAGCATGTTCCCACTATAACCTAAACACAAACAATCACATGATAAAAGTTTGCATGTCACCCCAATGATAAAGATAAGCTCACGCGCACCGGGTTCTCTCCATACCTCCTAATGGGCTCATAATCTCTCTAAATGATGTCATAAAGTACCAAATCTAATTAATAAGGCACAAAACTGAGATATTTAACCAGACGGAATATTGAACATGCATATTATGGTGAAATTGGATGCATGCACTACCATCTTATCACATCAGACAAGCAATTTGTTTAATTTAATTTGACTGTTTTGATCAGTAGCAATGTACTACAACATTACAATTTTCTTTAAACAGCCTTGAAAAAGTCGGGGGTTACATTCCCCAGTACGACGAAACACGTGTTGGCTGTGACGTCTCCTCATTAAACAACGACAAAACCCTGAACAAAAGGAACTGGAAAATTTTTCTTTAGTGTATTGCTGTATGAAATGTAATGTGGAAACACCTGTATTTGACTGTATAAATTCCTTACGTGTGCTAGGGAGCAACAAATGTCTGTGGCTTAGCCTAACTAGAAGAGGGAAGTGGTTCTCTTCTCCTTGTAGCACCGTGTAAACTATTACCCAACTACGCATATATTAGAAAGGAGTAACTTTCCCAGTGGCGCCAGAAACCTAGTATAATCTACCACTACTCCAGGAAAAAACAACTCCCACATATAGAATGTAGGCAGACAGAGGAAACATAACAAGACTAGAAAACATTCTAAATGAGAATACTACAGAGGGGTCTGTGAAGAGAGGGGGATGGGTCTGTGAAGAGAGAGGGAGGGTCTGTGAAGTGAGAGGAAGTGTCTGTGTAGTGAGTGGGAGGAGTCTAGACGGAGTGGGAAGCAAAATCAGCCTTGAAAAAAATGTCCTAAGCCAACCTGCCCTAGAGACGTACCAGCAGTGGGGCCCTGGGGGGATTTCATGGGTCCTGGCAGCCCCTCCAGGTGTGAAACCCCAGAATGGCGAATGTAAGGTGCGACCCTCATGCATCAACAAGGCGGGAAACAAAATTGTACGGAGGACAGAAAGAGTATCGCAGGGGAAGGGGTCAAAGGTTATATTCCCTCAACACAGGATACCTTCAGAGATATGGAAGGACACATGTCAACGAAAACCACAGTTTCTCCTCGTGTTCTTCCGACTCCTTACCAAATTTACTTCCGTCCGAACCGCCTGCATTCTGTGCCCCAACCCCGCCTGGGCCATAAATTATAATGCAAATGCAATCCAATACTGATAAGGCTGCAGGAAGGGAAACACTGTTGTAACTCCTCTTGGTGGCGCTGCAAGCCTTAGTTAGGACTGTATTTCTCAATCAATCGATCTTGAAATAATGCAACAGTGTTTTGGAAAAAAGCTTTTAAAATGGCATCTACATTAACAGCGCTATCACAGAGACGGCTTTTAAACGCTATAACCTGGAACCTGCAGTGCAACAAAGAAGTGCGGCACGGCTAAGTAAAGCGCTGGTGCCGCGATTGCTGCAAAAGTTAAGATATAGATGTTTTTCTATTTCTTTACTTCTGTAGCAATCGTGGCACCCGCGCTTTACCTTTAACATGGTCAAAGTAAAGTGCGGGTGCCGCGATTCACCAGCAATTGCTACAAAAGTAAAGTAAAGTAATAGAAAAAAACATATATTTCTTTACTTTTGAAGCAATTGCGCACCCGCGCTTTACCAAAGTAAAGCGCGGGTGCCGCGATTGGCCTAGGCAAGATCTAACAAGACTAGGAGTGGTGTGTGCGTGCGCGTGCAGTCTGCTCTTTTTGGAAGCATGCACTTGTGCTTGTGGCGCGCCCCTGCTCGCTCCCGCAAGCTGTATGCCGCCACAAGCCCACGAGTGTGTGCTTCCAAAAAGAGCAGAGCAATGGCTAAAGGTCCTTCTTAGCCTCGCTTGCGCGCTGCCTAGGCGAGAACTAACAAAATAGAATCTCAGGCACTCCCAAATAATCAATGCAAAGTTCCTTATTGTAAAATCTTACAATGTCCTTTATTTGTGTACAATATTCTGAAGTCTTGACGTTTTTTAGCCAATATGTGTTTCATCGTATGGTGTAAGTACACCAGCAGACTTCATCAGGGATAAAATGATGGTTACGTAGGCTTTAAGTAACCCCATATTAAGTAGATGTAAACTGTCACCCATGTCACACTGACAATATCACCAAAAGTGTGTGAAATCAAAAAAACTGATTAGAATAAGGTCCAAAAACTTGTGTATACAGTAGTGAAGGAAAAACAATAAATTCAAATCTGTGTTTGTTAATGAGATGGCAATAGGCAAGAGATGTTTTTTGTTAAAAAAAAGTATACTAGAGCTACTATTTACTGTGACCACGAAGAGTTTCGATTCAATAGATATCTGTACCAATGTAAGAAAAGTAACCCTATGTTTTTTAAATCTTTTTTAAATCTATCTAGAATCAGTCCTGAAGAAGGTAGACATAAAGAATACCGAAACGCCGCGTCGACTTGTGATTCTTAGTTTTAATTTGTTTTTATGAAATGTATAATCATGTCTTCTAAAAGTTTGTATACTGTATTATGATTAACTTTGTTTTGAAATGCAATAAATGTATAACAGAGGTTTACGAAACTCATGGTGTGGGAAACATCTTTTTAAAAAAAATGTAAATCACTTTAAATTGTTTTATTTGTGTCATTCTCGTAGAGTCTTATGCTTATGTTTGAATTAAATATATAGTTTTAAATATGCCGTTCACTAAAGACTTGGGAACTGTAGATATACAGGAATGTTAACACATAGATTCTGCCCCCCCAGTCAAAGTACGCTTTTAGAGATTGGATTTCAAATCTTGTAACTTTACCTTTCCCGCCGAAATAACGGCATGCTGGTACTTGAGTAAAATACTCAACTTGTGTGTTTCTTGGTGTGGGGACGCTCTTGTCCTTTTTCAGATTAACCATCAACAAAGCCTCCAAAGTACAGTTAAAGGTTAAAAAAAGTAAGGGAAAGTAGAAAACAAAAGAAAGATATTGGCTACCACCGTGTCGGAAGTGAGCTAATACTGTATGGGCTCACCTAGTATCATATCAGCAGTGAATACATTTGACTCCAAAGTCTCTAGGATACGAAAGTCGGACTCTGAAAATATATAATTAATCCGAATAGCTCACCGTACTGTTAATTCTTACTACATTCACCCAAGTTCAATATGTTAGCCACAATTTTAGTGACAAACCCATTATGTATTGGGTGTAACTGCAGTGACAAAAAAGTTTTCCTTTCTGTGTTTTTTAGTGTAAAAATGTAATCAATCACAGCAAATATACAGTGAACCAAAGGAAATCTTATTTCAAAACTAAAGCAACACGTAAATAAATACAATTAATTTATTTTCATTTATAGCAGCAACATTAGATATAATTCTTGACACATTTCTTGATATAATTAAAAAACATATGGTAAACACAAATCAATACAGAATAAAAATCCAACACATGAGTTCTTTACTCCAATAGAACAGTTTTTACAATAATTCATCCCAAAATGCAAGCTATTAAACCTGCTGTATCACATATGAAAACGTATTCCTTTGTGCTTTGAAAAAACTATACCTTAAAAACAGGTGATTTTGTCCCTATGTCCTTGGGTGTATCTGCTCCTGTCCCACATGTACCACATTTCAACGAAAACCCAAGTGTGGCTTATTTCTCTTAAGTACAGGACTTATGTGAAAGGAGCAATACAAAATTATTTAAGACCTGTGTATGCATCGGCGTGCTACGATGCCACCCTCTTAGTGCGGAATTGTAACCGCGATAGCTAGTCAACATCATGCTATTTTCTACAAATACAGGTAACTTTTCTGATTGACATAAGTCAAGTATGCGCTACTATGCAGCAGTCACCGTAGGAGCATTCCTATTAGAATATCGAACTCCGACACATAGTGTGAGTATCATATACTAACCAAAGTAAATCTCCATCCTAATGTTATTTTTAGAAAATATAGCAGCAAACATCAAATTTCAGGTAGACATGCAGTAATTGCAACAGGACTCCTAACGAGAACCACAGCTTAGTTCATTGTACCGGGCAAGCTTAACATGTGTTACCATTTGAGAGTGCTCCAATGACACAGCATGCAACACCACGAGTCCCATATCGGTGTTCCAACGCCACCAATGCATCTCTTGTTTAGCATCCTCTGGCAGATAAATCATGTTGCTGTTTGAGAGAACCTTGCATAGATAAGCTGTTTTCAATCACTGAAGTACCCCGTAAGGGAGAGAACAAGGGAAAATTGCCTGAATTGAAGCTGAGAAATGTCCTACAATCCTTGCTACTTGCTGGACGGATGAGGGACCTCTCACCAGGACCTTGTGCAGTTCCTTCCTTATGGTATGGTTCTTTGAAATGGGTAGTGAAAGAGTTGCCCTTACTGAGTTGACCTCAGCTGCAAAATGTTACGGTCTGCATCGGACTCATCTGTGACTTCCGAAAATTGATCAGAAAACCCAGTAGGAGTTCAATTGTTATATCCAGTTGGTGAGAAAGAAAGGTTCAATCATGTGACATCAGCAGTATATTGTCCAAATAGACAAATATTAAAAATCCCTTGACCCTCAATAATTCTGCAACACAGTTCGTGATCTTGGTGAAACACCAAGTGGCAGAAGACAGGCTGAATGGCAGAGCTGTTAAGTCAGATGTTCATCTATGACATTGAAATTGTAGGATTCTGCAAAGGGGCTCCAAAAAAGGTATGGTCAAGTAGGAATCCTTCAGTTCAAGCCACACCATCCAGTCGCTCTGCTGCAAGATATCTCTGAAGAAGCAAATTCCCTCTACCTTGAAATATCAGTACTTTAACCAGGAATTGAACTACTTTAGGTTTATGACTACTCTGGTTTTAGAAGCATGTTGTCCAAAGGGATTTGTTAAGTCTTGTTCGGAGTCCGTGATAATTCCAATCTTTAAAAAAGGGGATCGAGAAAATCCGGCTTGTTACCGACCCATTTCCTTTTTAGATTCCCTGGTGAAAATAGCAGGAAGGATTGTCCTTAATAGGCTTCAAACATGGGCTGAAGATAATAATATTTTAAGTCTGGTTCAATATGGTTTTAGACAGGGGCTGGGGAAAAACAAGCAGGTTTTAAATCTCTGTATTTTAATGGGCAAGTATACTCAAGCTAAGGCTGGGAAATTTTACGCGGCATTTGTCGATCTTACTGCCTCATTCGATTGTGTCATTTATAGTAGATTGTGGAAAATCCTCGAGGACTTAAAAATTGATCCGGTATTGGTGCAATTTCTGAGACAATTATATGCGGGGGCCACTGCTAAGATGAGGTACGGATTAAAGGGCGAATGTACGGCCCCATTCCACGTGGAGAAGGGTGTGAGACAAGGCTGCGTCCTGGCGCCGTTCCTTTTCACCCTGTATACTAATGCCCTCGAAGAGGAATTGGTGAACCAGGGCGAAAGATCCACCACAGATTAACAACAAGCTGATAGTTTCCCTTCTCTATGCGGATGACGCAGTATTAATGGCTAGAACTCAGCTGGGCTTACAGAGAGCCCTTGCCGTATATGTTAGTTTCATGGATAATCAGGGCCTAAAACTCAATGTAAAAAAAACTTTTGTAATGTCTTGCAGGAAGGGGGTAACATTAAATGTAGAAGTATATCAGTAGGGAACTGCAGGATAGATTCAACTAAAAAGTTTTCTTACTTGGGGGTCCTATTTGAGGATACTGGATCCTGGGGACCCGCGGTTAAGAGTAGGAGTCTCCTTTTTAGGAGGTCTACTGCCCCAGTGGTTAATTTTTCCAAAACAATGGGCAAAAGGCCACCGGGGATTCTTCTTAAAATGTATTGAGCCAAATGCTTGAGTATTGCAACGTATGGGGTTGGAGTATTGGATTTTTATGATGTTTCCCCAATTCAGTTAGTAGAAAATGCTTTCTTAAGGTTTATTTTAGCAGTACCACAGAGCACCTCAGTTTTTAATTGTCACAGCGAATTGGGGATTCCCTATATTTCAGATGTTATTAAAATGCAACCTACCTTACTGTGGCATCGAGTCTGGACCTCTATCAGTACATGGTTGAAGAGAGATATTATCAAGGACTCCATGAAATTGGATCATGCAAATAAGATTTCCTGGCTGAATTATGTTAAAACATTTTTTATGGATTTGGGCAGACCCGATTTTTATATTTCTCCAGAAACCTTGAGTTCTATCTCAAGGAAGGAGTTTAAATTATTATGCATAACACATTTAGAGTCCTTAAGAGCTATGTTAGAACTGAATAAATGTACGGTGATCCAGCATCAATTGACTATGGTCACCCAACGTATTCAAACTTATCTGAATGGTGCAAGGGAGGGTACGATAGATTTGTCCTCACAAGGTTTAGGTTCGACAGTTTTCATCGTCTGGTTACTTTTCCAGTCGTAAATAATTGGTCCAGAGATCTTTGTCATTGCCCATGCAACAACATATCATTTCAATCAACAATCAATGTGATTTTATTTTGTAAATTCTATTTAAATGAAATAGCAAGATGGACCCTGCCATTTTTGAAGCAGGGGGCTGGAGGCAATGTCGTCCAGCATTCTTATATTTACAACTATTGGAAAATGTTTATTGCGTAGGTATTATGACTGGATTTTTTTAAAGTATAGTGAGGAAAAGAAAAGCATTACTAGATAGAACTTACACTGAAAAGTGCTCTGTCGGTTTAGTGGAATTTGTATAGTGAATTTTACTTTTATTGTTTGAATTGTTTTTATTGTCTGCTTTTATGATTTTAAAAGATGTCTAAAATCGAATGAAGTATTCTGACTGACTACCATGTGATCCTTCTCCTTTTTAGTCTATGACAAGTAAATTGCGGAGAAAAACATTTGAATATGGTGTAGTCTCTTGAATGGCCCGTTTCAGAAGTAGCTGGGAAGCATCTTGAAAATGTGTGTGTTTCTGAGTAGGAGAAAACGGTATCAGTCTTTGACGTCAATATTGCTGTGGAGAATCAAAACAATTGCAGGTGAAATCCTTGCACTGTCTGCTGGCCCCAAGCATCTTTTGTCAGACCATACCAGTACTACATAAACCATTTCACAAGTCTCCCCAAAGATTCTTGAAAAAGTGAAAGAATTCTCACTTAAACATCCTTGGTTTAAGTCTCCTTTGCTGGTCTCTTTGTAGGTCCCTCTTGAGAAACAGCCTCAGCTGCTCCTGCCTCAGGAAGGGAAGAAACTGCCAAAACAACTCAGGTCATCCCAGCTATTTCTCTTCTTGTTGCTTGTGCCTCACGCGGGAACCTGATGAAGGAAATGGATGGCTGAACTTCCTCTACTCCATCCAGCCCTCTCATAAAGGCTTTCGCGGGACCCTGATGAAGGAAATGGCTGGCTGAACTTCCTCTACTGCATCCAGCCCTCAAATAAAGGCTTTTGTGGTAGGCCTTCTTAATTGAAAACTGTGCCTTATCTAATGCCGTGAAAGTGCTTACAAATGTTCCTAATTCTTTCCTGAAGGGGTCCGCAAAGAGGGACTGTGAGAAGTTGGCCTGATATATGATGTCTCCAATTCTGGAACCACCTTGTATCAGTCCAAATATCCCCTTATGGTGTCTGGTTGTAAGTCAACCTTATAGACAAGTTATCTTAAGGGTAGCATAGACTAAGCAGCCTTAAAGGCTTAACTCAAGAGGTCGTGTTAAGCGAGCTGTTTTACCAATCACAATCCTGTAATATCAAATGAAAGGACACCACACAAGTATATATTATAAAAATATATGCATTTATTACTCACAACAATCCCCAGTACTCTTAAAGGGGCACAAGCGTTAAATCAAAAGCACAGTATAACATACAAAGTTGCACAATTTATGGATGAGGGCGAGGGGCCACTCAGACCATATACTAAACAAGTGGTATAAGAGATACCAATCGAACAGTGGTTAGGCCTAGGGCCTAGGGAATCGCTGGGAGCAGTCGGGACAAGCAATGCTGAAGTCGGGAAAAGCCCGCGGGATTCGGGTGCAGCGCTGAAAGCGCACGCATGCACCAATGTTAGTCAATGGTGCGTAAAAGTTACACAAATAGAGTTTAAGGACACTTCCGCTGAACCTAGAGGGACAAAACTTAAGACACAGACCCTAGAGGTGTGTACCAGTGTGGGAACACCGGCGTTGCAATGTTACCTCACCCACAGGAAGCGGGTGCACAGGGTCGAAGTAGTGTCGGGTTTCGTCACGCTGGTTCTTGGTGCTTGAAGCTGAAGAGGCTGCAGGCGCTGGGAAGGAGAAGTGTCCGGTGGGATCCAAGAGTGGATCGAAGTCAAAAAGTACCTGAAAGCAGAGGGGACAGAGTCTGGGTCACTCAGCAGTGACCAGGGTGGAACCAGGACGGAACCAGGCAATGTCGGGCGCAATCAGGTGGTTGTCGAGGAGCTTCTCTCCGCTGTCACGTGGGCTCTGGGGCATCTGCGATGTCCAGGAGCAGGTCACGATCTGTCCCACGTAGGCTCTCGCCGTCGGCGCTGTCGGCTTCAAGATTGGAGCAAACAACACTTGGCAAAAGCAATCCACGCGAAACCGGGAGATTGCTTCTCACTCGGACCAGGAGGGTCAGAGTGGGGGCTCCTTTTCAGGGGAGCTGGTGCAAATCTGGAGCAACCAGAATCGCAAGTCGTTTTTCAAGTTTCGTGGCACAGGGGCCACAAGCCGGCTGGCAAGTGACCGGGCCAACGCGTTGAGACAAAAGAAGCAGAAGGGCCCCACGTAGCACTCACTCGTCAAGTGTGGAGGGCTGAACTTCGGTGCAAGAGTGGCTCAGGGTTGGGGCTTCTCAAACCCCGGTGTACAGCTTCGAGGGTCACTCGTGGGCTGCACGGTCAGCGTCTCGTGGTCTTTCCAAGATGGCGTGCACCCTTGCTTCCGGTCGCCTCCACGGGTCTCAGCTCTGCAGGGACTGTGGATCGGGCTGTTAGAAGGCAGGCAAGCTTGATCTCGTCGATCTCTGTCGCTCGAGTTCCAGCGGGAACTGCAACAAAGCAGACGTCGAGGGCTGGATGGTGCCTGTTTGCACAGGGTGGTCACTCCTTGACCACAAGGGAGATTCTTCAGTCTTCTACATTGAGTAGGATGTCGAAGGGTCCAGAGTTTCGTTTCTTATGTTTCATCAGGAAACAGCTTAGGGATTTGTTCCCGACGGCTGCAGACAGGCTCAGCTCATGCTAGAGCTCCATCTCACATTAAACCACGCACTCTGCCTCCAGGATTGATGAGGCCTTCCAGAGGAGTGGCTCACAGGTTTATATGTGTCCAGATATAGGTTTAGATATAGGTATACTATATCTAAGCAAGGGGTGATTACACCACCTTACCCCAGCTGAGTGATCAGCCAGTTGTGTCAATTTAAGAACCAGCCAGGGGTGGCAAACGATATGCTGCAGTCCCTGGTAGGCCTTGGTGGCACCTATGCCCTGGGCACCTATAGTGCATGGTACAGGGGCTGACAAGGAGTCCATTTCCAATTGTGGTATGTACCTAGGGTACATGGAATCCATTTTACAGAGAGAGCAGATAGCCTGGGGCCCTGATTAGCAGGGAACCAGGCCAACTAAGTCAAAAGCCAGCTAAACACAAGGCAAACAATCTCGGGTAACCATAGTCAGGTAGCCACCTTCCTACATAACCCCCCCCCAAACGAAAGGAGATAAGGCTATCCTTGGCCAGGTAAGCCTATATTGCCTGAGTGGCCATATAAGGAAGTACCTGCACTAGCATGGGTTCCCCCTGTCTCATGGTCCACTAAGCAGTCCCTCACCCTGGGGGTATTAGAGGGTCTCCATCATAGGGAATCACTACCTTGGGTCTGTTTATGCAAAGTTAAAGGCTGGTTTGGATATGGAGTATTGAAGTGAGGCTCCACTAATTCAGGGCTCAGCTTCCTCCAATTATCTTCCACCATGTGTGCCTCTCTTTCTTTAACTGAGTTGCACTGTGCTCTCAGGGTCAACCTCTGGCTACCTAAAGATGGAGGCTGGGTCCCTCTGTTTGGCTTGCTGGAGGGACAGTTCAGGTTTGGGCCCTTTGGGTCCCAGGTTTGGCTGTGCCCAACAGAATCCATCTGTGGGAGGTCCCTAACTACTTTTAAGGGGGCTCCCTCAGGAGTTTTTAAAGTTTTTACCTTACTAGGGCTACTAGTTTTGGTGCCCCTAATCTGTTGATGGGGGTGCTTTATTTGACAGGGGGCCCTCTGGGTCTCACTGTCCTTCTTGTCCTCTGCAGTCCTGGGCTGACTAAGGCAAGGTAGAGAGGGGCAGGTTACCTGCTACAGACTGGGTCCCACCTGAGAAGGGTCCACTGACATCAGAGGCTCTGTAAGGTTAGGCCTAACCACCTCTGGGGCAGTTCCTTCATCAGGGGTAAGATCAGTTCCCTGAGGAGGCTGATCCTGTCCTAATGTCTGGTGAGGGGAAGATTTCTCTTCCTCCTCCATGCTCTCAGTTTGTGTGGAGTTATCCATCATGTCAGGCTTCACAACACACATATCAGTTTGAGTTTGGGCTGTGGCCATCACAGCCCCACCAACCTTTTCAGGAGGGGACTCAGTTTGGGTTTCTGCTGTTATCACAACAGCTTTGCTATTCTGTTCAGGAAGAGCTTCTGCTGAAGATGGGGCAGAGAGTTGCTCAGCCCTACCAACCTTTTCAGGAAGGACATCTTGAATTGGGGCTGTAGGCATTACAGCCCCACTAACCTTTCCATTGGAATTTACCATTCTAGAATGGGTTCCCTGTTCAACCTCAGCCCAGGCTGAGATTTCCAAATCATTACCAAGTAGACAGTCCACAGGCAAGTTTGATGACACTGCCACTCTCTTTGGGCCAGTGTCACCTCCCCAGCTGAGACTTACTACTGCCATGGGATGATTTGTTTGGATTCCATCAATGTTTGTTACCTGGTATGTGGCACCTGGTAAAAGTTGCTTAGAGGGGACTATGCAGTCAGCCACCATGGTGATGCTAGCTCCTGTGTCTCTAAAAGCTTCAACTTTCAAACCATTGATGATGGGTTCTTGTCTATATTTGCTCAAAGTATTTGGGCAGTCAGAGAAGTTGGCAAACCGCCATTTAGCCAACCCTCCAGAGCCTTAGTAGCACAATCTACAAAATCAGTCCAGTCCTGTGTCTGTGTCTTCTGGGTGTCTCTAAACCTTAACCTGTATTGTTCAGTGGTTAAGCCAAACCCATCTACCAGAACACTCTTCAGGACTTTGTAATTGTTTGCATCCTCATGTCTAACAGTGAGGAGCTTATCTCTCCCTTTCTCTGAAAAGGAGTACCATAAGATTGCTGCCCACTGTTCCTCAGGAACCTGCTGTACCATGCAGGCTCTCTCAAGAGCAGTTATCCACTTGTGGATGTCATCCCCTTCCTTGTAGGGGGGCACAATCTTTGTCAGGTTTCTACTATCATAGGACCTGGGTTTCTCTTTAGGAATATTGCTGCCACCAGTGGCATCTAAGCCACACATTTTCTGTTCTCTTGCCAAGGCAAGTCTAGCTTGAGCCAGGGCTACCTCCTCCCTCTCTATCTGGAGTTTGACAGCCCTCCTTCTTGCCTTGTAGTGTAGTTCCTATTATCCCAATAGGCTCTGCGCATTGGAATAATACCTTCAATAGTATAGACCTAGGGCCGAGGTTAACTAGGTCTTCTACTGACGATATTAGACTTAAAGTTTTGGGTTTGCCAGCTAGCTCAGAGTTCACTAGAAACTTTCTCGAATAGGCAAGGAGGAGTTTAACCTCCCTGGATAGACAAGAAGGGATTTAGTTTCTGACAACCATAGAACATGACAACTTTGCTCTCCCCTAATCAAGAGTGTATCTCTAGAGTCGTGTGAAAACAAAAGACAACTTATTTTACTCAGTCAGTTCAGTGCATTCTTAGTTTCACCAGATTGTAGAGAAAAGGAAGAGACGGGCGTGTTCAATAAAAGATGTTATTTATTGATCAGTCTCTTTTCTCGTACAAGAGAAATGAATCGATATGATTGCAATACTTATGGTTAAGTAAAGTGCATACAGTAAAAGCAGAATTATAAAATAATACTGTAAAAGCATTGATATGGTTTCTAAGCCATAAGATATTTAAAATGGATAAAATAGATACATACATATATACATTTGACTAATCGTACTCAACTGGTGCTTCTAACCACGCCTACCCCGGTGTACCTGACCTAAGCCTAATACGTGGGCGGGAGTAGATAAGTAGCAGTTTAAGTTAAGTTTGTTTTGCCAAGTGACTGACTCAAGAATTCTCTGCAAGGGGTTATTCAGTTCTGTACCTGAGATCTAGAATGGTTGAGGGCTGGTATCTCTCGTCTTTGGTCTTGATATTCCAGCTGCCTGCAAGGGCTGCTTGGAAGCGCCGGAGCTGGATTTCTCGGCAGGAGAAAGGCAGCGTCTCCTTCTCAGCGCGTCAGGAAGGCGGGGCAGCGCCAGTGGGCTTCGCTCTGTGCTGGGCTCGTCGGCAAGTCTCGCTGCTCCGATCTCGTCACCACCGCGTGTGTTTGCTTAAGGCAATGTCGGTAATATTTATACCTGTAAGGTGCCGAGATTGACGTAAGGATGGACATATATACGTCAATAAGGATGTCATACGAACTGGTCGTTAGCACATTCTTTTACTGAAGTTCTCGGTGAAATCAAAACAATGGCTGTCGGGATTTTCCCAGGTTGTCATAGGTTTGATTTGTTTTGAGAACTCCGTATGCCTTATCAGGGGCTGGAGGAATAGTGCTTGCCTAATTAGATGGCATGCGTTATGACCTAATCAGATAACACGTTTCTGTGCCGTGGTGTGGCTTAATCAGATAACGGTTTTTGCACCGTGGGATGGCTGCTAGTCAATTATTAACCAAACCAGGGTCAGGAATAGGGGGATCGATACAGACCCTATAGGAATACATCACAGCCTCATGCTCTTTTTTCTGAGAGGGAGTCATTCCTCTCTGAGATTCTCTTGAGGCACTAGAAATATGAGAGTCCCCTGCTGGAGATCTCACTCTTCTGTTGCCTGGGAGAATGTTATAGGATCTGGGGAGGTGCTGGCCCTCTCCATTCCCAAGTAGGTTTAAGTTGGCCTGGCTAAGCCTGGCAACTATAACCTGGTTACCCCTCTGATCCTGATCCTCTAGGTCCTCTACATCTGAGTCCCCCTCCTCCTCTACTTCTTCATCTGGAGTGGTATCAGTTACAGGGGGGTTCACTCCATCTCCTGACTCTAAGGGAACTGCATTCACCTTTTCTAAGTCATCCTGTTCTAGAATGGCTATCAGGGAAGGACTGGTGGGACTTCTGCCCCTTTTTAACCCTCTTGATATGCACAAGGCAACCAAGTCTTTGTGGGTTAGTTTGTCATAACTGGGAGTTGCCTGGGTAAGGTCAACTGTCACAGGAGCAGAGCCTGAGGCCTTTCCTGTGTCAGACATGACTCTAGTGTGGTGTAAGTGATGCACCTACCTACACTAAGGGGGTCATTAGGATGGCGGACGGAAGTGCCTCCGCAGCACCGGAGTATGCGGAACATGCCTATTCTCCGTCCGCCCGTCGCGGACACTCCGTCCGCCAGATCAGGATAGCAAATAGAGGTCAAAATCCGTCCGCTGCGGTAGATGACGGTCCGCCGCACAACCTCACCCAACCACGCAGCGGACGTAACCAATCCAGATACGCCGCCGTACGGACTGAGGTCTACGCCCGTCCACCAAATCAAGATAGCGGAAAATACACATAAAAGCGCCGCGGAAAAACAACCTGCCTGAACACAGCGGATTCACCACAGCGACCATACCCACCACGAGCCGCTCGCCGACATGGACCCTGCACTACACGCATACCCGATACTCTACGCGATCCACCACGTCCTAGTCTTGGCCCACCATCGAGGACGACGCAGGTAGGCTACAAACATTTCGCTGCCTGGTGAGGAGTACCTGCAAGGGACGTGACGTAGAGAGGGGGGAGTGACATGTAGCGGAAACGACTGATACGTGTGGAGGGCACCACCTGCAAGGCTCGTCACCCAGGTAGGGGGGAGTGGCATGTAGCGGAAACGACTGATTCTTGTGGAGGGCACCACCTGCAAGGGTCGTCACCCAGGTAGGGGGGAGTCACATGTACCGGAAACCACTGAGTCGTGTGGACCGCAGCACCTGCAAGAGTCGTGACCTAGGTAGGGGGGAGAGACATTTATCCGAACACACTGCCTTGAAGGAAAAACAAATACACACCAGCATCACACACGCAAGAATGACTCCGACAACCCACGACACATGAATGACAACTTTATTTACACATAATCGGGGTAACATCACAGTGTAGGCTCGAGCATGGGCAGTGTGGACACCAGAGCAGGTACATCAGAGGCAGTACATCACAGGGCATACAGCAGCATGAGAAAATCAACAGGGCAGTGTGGACACCAGAGCAGGTCCATCAGAGGCAGCACATGAGAGGGGCTAAGTGCACCAACAGTCCTTGGCAAGGCACAGGGCCATCAGAGGCAGCACATGAGAGGGGCTAAGTGCACCAACAGTCCTTGGCAAGGCACAGGGCCATCAGAGGCAGCACATGAGAGGGGCTAAGTGCACCAACAGTCCTTGGCAAGGCACAGGGCCATCAGAGGCAGCACATGAGAGGGGCTAAGTGCACCAACAGTCCTTGGCAAGGCACAGGGCCATCAGAGGCAGCACATGAGAGGGGCTAAGTGCACCAACAGTCCTTGGCAAGGCACAGGGCCATCAGAGGCAGCACATGAGAGGGGCTAAGTGCACCAACAGTCCTTGGCAAGGCACAGGTCCATCAGAGGCAGTACATCACAGGGCATACAGCAGTATGAGAACACCAACAGGGCAGTGTGGACACCAGAGCAGGTACATCAGAGGCAGTACATCACAGGGCATACAGCAGTATGAGAACACCAACAGGGCAGTGTGGACACCAGAGCAGGTACATCAGAGGCAGTACATCACAGGGCATACAGCAGTATGAGAACAGCAACAGGGCAGTGTGGACACCAGAGCAGGTACATCAGAGGCAGTACATCACAGGGCATACAGCAGTATGAGAACAGCAACAGGGCAGTGTGGACACCAGAGCAGGTACATCACAGGGCATACAGCAGTATGAGAACAGCAACAGGGCAGTGTGGACACCAGAGCAGGTATATCAGAGGCAGTACATCACAGGGCATACAGCAGCATGAGAACACCAACAGGGCAGTGTGGACACCGGAGCAGGTACATCACAGGGCATACAGCAGTATCTGAGGCACCACAAGTACGAATCACCAACAACCCGTAACAAGGTCCACAGCAGTGGAAGACTGTGTACAATGGACAATTCACACACCATGTCCAATTACATGTGAGTGAAGACAACAGCACCTTACATCACACTATCAGGTGGATTGCGTGAAGTTCCCGGATCGGACAGACTGGCAGCACCAGAAACCGTAGTGTGACACACAGCCACAGATGTAGTGACTGACACGTGAGCCACAGACCCAGACAGACTGCCAGCACCTGAAACAGGAGTGTGAGACACATCCACAGCCCGAGTGACCGACACATGGGCCACAGACCCAGACAGACTGCCAGCACCTGAAACAGGAGTGTGAGACACATCCACAGCCCGAGTGACCGACACATGGGCCACAGACCCAGACACACTGCCAGCACCTGAAACAGGAGTGTGAGACACAGCCACAGCCCGAGTGACCGACACATGCGCCACAGACCCAGACACACTGCCAGCACCTGAAACAGGAGTGTGAGACACAGCCACAGCCCGAGTGACCGACACATGCGCCACAGACCCAGACACACTGCCAGCACCTGAAACAGGAGTGTGAGACACAGCCACAGCCCGAGTGACCGACACATGCGCCACACACCCAGACACACTGCCAGCACCTGATACAGGATGAGGCACAACTGATACAGTGCCACTACATGATGCATGACAGCAAACAACAGACACAGTGCCACTACCTGACACATGCGAGTCAACTGCAGCGGCGCCACTGGGACCACTGAAATGATGAGCCACAGGGCTGTATGGGCCAGGAGGCAGGGTGGCTCTGGGAGCGGGGGATAGTTGCAATTGGCCGACATCGGGTTGGGCATGTGTCAATGGTGTGTGTTTCCGTTTCTTGGTGACATGTGACTGCACCCTGGACAGGACAGGACTGGCAAGTGGGCCTGACTGGGTAGAAATATCACCCACCATGGGAGGTGCATCTGCTGGCGGGGAAATGCTCTCTGGGGACGTGCTTGAGCCAGCTTGTCGTTTGCTGTGTGGCTGCCTTCTGGCCTCTGCAACATGTGGCATGGGGGATGCTACTACAGGGTCAACCTCCATCCGCTCCTGACGGGCCCTGATGGGAGTGGAGGTAAGGGGTGACTCCACTGCGGAGACATCTGTATTCCGTTTCCCAGAAAACAGCAACCGCAGTGCATCAAGGGGTGATGTATGCCTGTCCTTGACAGCACCACTGTCCATGGGAGATGCCTTTGCCCTTGGATGTCCTATTTCCGTAGGAGGAATGATGTCTGTGGATCTTCCCTGTTCCCTGGATGGTGCCCTGTCCCAGGCAGCAGACTTGTCTTTGGTGTACACATCCCCAGGACACACCTTCTCCCTGTGTGTGTCCCTGCCCCTGGGAGTGTCCGTGCTCTTCTTAGGTGCGTATGTCTTGTGACTGTCCTTGTCTCTGCCCTTGGGAGTGTCTCCTTCCTTCCTAGTCTCCCTGCCCTTGGGAGTGTCTCCTTCCTTCCTAGTCTCCCTGCCCTTGAGAGTGGCTCCTTCCTTCCCAGTCTCCCTGCCCTTGGGAGTGGCTCCTTCCTTCCTAGTCTCCCTGCCCTTGGGAGTGGCTCCTTCCTTCCTAGTCTCCCTGCCCTTGGGAGTGGCTCCTTCCTTCCTAGTCTCCCTGCCCTTGGGAGTGGCTCCTTCCTTCCCAGTCTCCCTGCCCTTGGGAGTGGCT
Source organism: Lissotriton helveticus (assembly GCF_964261635.1). Lineage (NCBI taxonomy): Eukaryota > Metazoa > Chordata > Amphibia > Caudata > Salamandridae > Lissotriton > Lissotriton helveticus. The sequence goes on along the minus strand of NC_136059.1, from coordinate 1,244,852,189 downwards.
CCTTCCTTCCTAGTCTCCCTGCCCCTGGGAGTGTCCCTGCTCTCATGAGGTGCCTTCCTCTTCTCACTGTCCATGTCCAAGGTAGTGTCAATGGAACTGGGAGTAAGGTTTGCCTTGGGAGTACCTTGTGTGTGGGATGCCTGTGCAGCATGTGTAGCCATTGAACCCAAACCCTCTATTGGATCACATGTCTGTACTCCACTGTCTCTGTGAACAGATTTAGCTGACCTAGGGGATGGTGTCTGAGCCCTCCGAGACTTGACGTGCTGGCTGACGCTGCTTCTAGTGCAATGACCTGTGTTCGAGTCCTGGTCAGACAATTGACTCCCCCCTGAGACATCCAGTGTTGTAGATGGTGGAACAGAAGTTGCACCCAGTCCCTGCGACTGTACAATGGCAGACGACACACTGTTCCCCAATGACTGCACTGTCCTGTGTAGAGCAGCCAGATCGCCATGCATACCTTCCATGAAAGCTACCACCTGCCCCAACTTCCTATCGTGGTCTTGGAAAGCATTAATCATATTGGTCTGCCCCACACACAGCTGTCGCAGCAGATCAACAGCCTCAGCACAAAGAGCATTTTGGCTCACGGAGGCCGGGGCAGCGGTTCCGGCACCGAACGCTACTCTGCTCCCCCTACTCCTGCGTGCACGAACAGTACATGGTGCAGTTGGCGGCAGGGTGGGCCCTGTGTGCTGTGTCCCGACCAAAGGTGTTGATTGCCCACTCCCAGTCTGTGACAACAGTGCTGACTCACCAACACTGCCCGACGTCTGATCCGGATGCATTGGCTTCAAACATCTCCTCGGTCTGTGGCTGAGTGTCCTCTGCCAAAGCTGAATTCACAGAAAAGAGGTGTAAGTCACGGCCACACTCACGTACAGTACTGGTACGGAATCCCTATTGCCATTGCTGACGATGTACTTCGATCCCCCAACCTGCACACGGGCCACCCCTACCAGTCATCCTCACACGAAATAAGTGGCGTTGTCCGTGCGACATGTACAGCATGCGGACAGGGCATGAGCAACTACATCTGCACACCAGTCTTGCCATGGGGTGACGGAGCACTACAGCATGTGCATCAACACTCAACTGCTTAGCGAGTGCCGTCTCAACATGCCGCACCGGAAAGTGACTTTTAACTGCGCCAATGTCACCAACATGGCATTGCAACGAGACGCACGATTCACGGAAGTCACTAATGTGTCTGGCCAACATAACATGCATTGCACTCACAAGCAACATTCACTGACAGTATGCTTACCGCCACGTTGCTGGTCATCCACACGCAACCGCTCGGACAGGGCAGGATGCGTCACAGCTATGATACGGTGCATGAGAGGGGTCATTGAGCGTCGGGCCAGTCGTGCCGTTCTTGGAATCATCCCTAGTGTCACTTCCGCTACCTTCCTGCTCAGCCTGGAAATGTCGTCCCAGCGTTTGTGGCAGTGTGTATGTCGTCTATTGGACACCCCCACTGCTCGTACATCACGTGCAATGCTCCTCCACACGTCCTTGCGAAGGTGCAGCTTGACCTACCATGATGGGAGACAAAAGGGTGCAAGTTAGTGGACAGTTGGCCAGTCACACAGATTGGGGCAACACGTTACTCTCAGCAGCCATGCACATTGCGAATCATGTGTTGGTCCCACATCACACCGCCAAGATCCCAGAGCCCAGGTGTCATGGTACACCTCATGCACACCAACTTGTCCCCCACTGCACTTACCACCTGTCCGGGTGCGCCGTACAGGCGTCCGTAGTTGCGGAGCACACCGTCCACGAGGACATCCAGCTCCGCGGCGGTGAAGGGACGAGACCGGATCTCTTTGACTCTCGATATGGCAAGGTCACGGAGTAGGGCACTAGAGCGGCAGTCGGTGGTCAGCTCCGCAGCAGCAGCTGGAGGTGATGCTAACAGGCAGCAGTCGGTGGTCAGCTCTGCAGCAGCAGTTGGAGGTGATGGTCACAGGCAGCAGTCGGTGGTCATCGTGGAATGTGTGGTATTGCACATGACACATTTATAGGGCCCTGTGGCCATGTCAGTGGCATACGGCGACAGCCATTGGTCAGCCCTAGAAGCGTGTTTGGAAATGGGCCAATGACTGGCCCTAGTGTTGCGCTGCACAGCATACGGTACATTCTATTGGGCACACGCCGCCCTTGTTCGCACCTCCCATTTCTGCACGTGCACAGACCGTCACGCTCACACACCGGCAAGTGCATGTGCAAGGTTCCGGGACGGATGGTCGATTTGCAACAATGTTGTATCACTGGCGCCAACATGGCGGGGCACGTGTTCGGCGGGGGACGTGCAGGCCAACACATCCATTAGCTGATGTCAATGCACATGGCAGGTCATGCCCCCCCTTACAGTGACATTGCATCATCCAGCCTTCACCGGCCGGCCGGCCGGCCCTGCCCTGCCCAGGACCGCCGTGCCGGCCATGCCAACCACCGCCGTTGCACGGCCCTTCCACTACCGGCGTTCCCTGGCGGGCCGTGCAACGGCGGTGGTTGGCATGGCCGGCACGGCGGTCCTGGGCAGGGCCTGGCACGGCGGTAGTGGAAGGGCCGTGCAACGGCGGTGGTTGGCATGGCCGGCACGGCGGTCCTGGGCAGGGCCTGGCACGGCGGTAGTGGAAGGGCGTGCAACGGCGGTGGTTGGCATGGCCGGCACGGCGGTCCTGGGCAGGGCCTGGCACGGCGGTAGTGGAAGGGCCGTGCAACGGCGGTGGTTGGCATGGCCGGCACGGCGATCCTGGGCAGGGCAGGGCCGGCCGGCCGGTGAAGGCTGGATGATGCAATGTCACTGTAAGGGGGGATGACCTGCCATGTGCATTGACATCAGCTAATGGATGTGTTGGCCTGCACGTCCCCCGCCGAACACGTGCCCCGCCATGTTGGCGCCAGTGATACAACATTATTGCAAATCGACCATCCGTCCCGGAACCTTGCACATGCACTTGCCGGTGTGTGAGCGTGACGGTCTGTGCACGTGCAGACAATGTGAATGTCGAAGGCGGGCCGCGTATGCCCAGACGTAAACAGCGGAAGCAGTGCACCGCCATGGCGGGGTCAATGTTTGAATCTTCGCTGATGATGCACCTTGTACCATTGTCTGCAGCTGCCTGCTGACGGTTGTGTGCGTGATTGCATGGCTACACATGTCATGCTCTATCCCATGTGTGTCCATACCATGGCCATCGGTGAGCCACAAGTGTCCATCACGTCTGCATGTCCACATCGGGTAGTACCCTACACAAGTTTGTCGTACCTCACATCTACACAGTAGATCCCGTATGTATGGGCACCTGTGAATCAGTTGTCAGTGAGTGGTATGTGTCAGATGATGACTATGGTGGGGGTTCTGTTGTGTACTGTACATGTGTGTTGCCTATTGTGTCCCCATGCATGTGATATCCGTATGGCCACCATTATTGGTGTTGCCATTGGTGCATCATGAAATGGGGGGGGGGTGTTTATTTTAGTATGTGTGCATGTACTTGCATGTGTGCATGTGATGTTGGGCCTACACATGTGGGTCATGTCACATGTCTGGTTGGCAGTAATGTTGAGGTGAGACACTGTGCATTGCACATGTTGCTAAACATCATGTTGCTAGTGGATGCACATTGTTGCTACGTCAATCCATGTTGTCCTGACAATCAGAGAAGTCACACATATGACAATCATACACTGGATACTACATGTTGGTAGAGGGCGTTGACATGTGAGTGAGTTGCACACACATGCGTTGTATGTGAATTGACTTCCATTCCATCTACTCCCACACAGGAGGGCTCCAAATGTCTATCGCCCATACACTGTGCTGGAGGATATGGTGGACGAGGAGGTGATCCGGAAATTCAGGCTGGATCGCCGTCGATTGTTGGACCTTGTGACCCTATTGTCTCCTCACCTGCTGCCGCGAAGAACCTATCCAGGTTCCATGACACCCACGCAAAAGGTGATGTCGGCACTCCATTTCTTTGCAACAGGCACATTCCAGTACACAGTTGGACATGCCGGGGGAATGTCACAGGCCATGTTCAGCACGGTACTCCGGGATGTACTGACAGCCATGATGCTGTACAAGCATGACTATATACATTTCCCTCAGGCGGCGGAGTTGGCAGCGGTCAAAGCTGACTTCTATGCACTGGGTCGTATACCACACGTTGTGGGTTCCATTGATGGCACGCATATCGCTATCATTGCACCACGGGCACGTGAGCAGGTGTATAGGAATCGGAAACACTTCCATTCCCTCAACGTGCAGGTGGTGTGCCAGGCCGACAACATCATCTCACATGTGTGTGCAAGATTCCCTGGCTCTGCACATGACGCCCACATCATGCGGAGCAGCATTGTCCCCCAACTGATGGCTAATCTGCGTCCGGCACAAGCGTGGCTTGTTGGTGAGTATGCTGTGGTGACAGGAGTGATATCTGTGTGGCATGGTGTGCCCCACAATGCAGGTTGTGATGTTTCTCTCTCTCTCTCTTCCACCAACACAGGCGACTCGGCTTACCCAAACAGGCCTTGGCCGCTCAGTCCCATACGCAATCCCACTACAGCTGGAGAAATGAGATACAATGATGCCCATGGTAGGACACGTCGAGTGGTAGAACGAACATTTGGCCTGCTCAAGTCTAGGTTTCGGTGCCTGGATAAGACTGGAGGGGCCCTGCCTTACTCACCAGGCAAAGTATGCAAGATCGTGATAGCGTGCTGCATGCTCCACAGCCTGGCTGTGCGCAATAACATTGAACTGCTCTTGGACCCTGATGAACTGCAAGTTCCTCGCCCTCCCGACCCACCCATGTCAACTGATGAGGATAGTGGTGAGGAGGAAGGTGTGGACCAGAGGCGCCAGATCATTGATCGCTACTTCCCTTGATTGTGAGTGTGCTCCTCTTGTGCTGCTTGGGTATGCCCTGTGAATGTGTGCTGGTGTTGTGGCATTGTGGTGTGCTTCATCTCTGTGTTCTGCAATGTGATGCATGCATGTGTGTGTGTGTTAATTTTTGGTCAATGCACGTCTCCATGATGTGTGTCGTCTCATCCATTACTGTTGTGATGCGTGTGGGTTGTTCAATGTTGCACTGCAGTGTGTTCTGATGAGTGTGATCATGTTTCCTGACGTGTCTTTGCGGTTTCTATTTTCCCTAGGTCACTCCCGCAGCGCCATGATTCTGTACCAGTTGGATACCTGTACCTAGTAACATCTGTTTCTGATGCATTCATGTGAATAAACATGGAGGCAACACATGATTGAGTGAGTAAGTGGCATTTATTTACAAATTGTGCATGGGTGTAGGTGCATATTTACAAATGAGTGAAGGGGTGGGGGAGTGAGAGTAGAAGGTTATGGCAGATGAAATGTCCGTGCTGACACCACATAGGGTGGTGTCTGCCTAGTGCAGCAGGCCTGTGGCAGGTGGGACCGGATAGTTGGCAGGGTGAATGGCATGCTCAGGTACTGTTATAGTCATTTTCGGTTCCTCTTGGAGCGTGTGCCAGCTGCTTCCACACTGCTCTCGCCCACTTCCAGCCTCGGACGGCCCCTCCGTCTTTGTGACGGTACGGAGTCAGCTGGGTGCGCTGGCGCATCAGGTACCACATCCGCCGCAGGTGGCGGTGGCGGTGGCGGTGGTGGTGGCGGTGGCGGTGGCGTTGTTTGTGGAGTTGTGGGGAGGGTGGTGTTGGCGGATGTACATGGCATCCGCATGTTGGTTGTCATGGTAACAATGTCCACTAGTTGGCCAAGCCGCCTCTCAATGGCCCCCAACATAGCAGTGTTGTCAACAAAGTCCTGGTGGGCCCGGTCTGCCTGTGCCTGACCACGTTGATAGCTTTCCTCCACCCTGGCCAGTGCTTCCAATGACTGTTGCACAGCATTGTGTGTGTTGGTGTCCTCATGTCGTCTTTGGCCTATGCTCCTGCCTGCCGGATCTGGCCTTGCATCTCTGCCTTGCCTCACACTCTCCCTGCATGGCTGGGATGGCGCTGGCACGGCGTTGGCCGGTGGGTTGGGCAGGGTGGCAGGGGCAGAAGTGGTGGTAGTAGTGGTGGTGGTGGAGGTGGTGCTGGTGGTGGCTGTGCAGGTCACAGTGGCCGGTGTTGTGACAATGGCAGAGGCCGTAGTCGTTGGTGCAGGTGTGACCTGGGAGCCAGATGGCCCTGGCTGCCTGCTTGTGCCGGGATCATCCTCTGCCCCGGAGGTGGCTGCCCAATCGTCCCCTGAGACTTCTGTGTGTGGCGAGTCTGGAGGGCGGGTGTTGGTTCCAGCTGTCAGATTAGGATGACCTGCAAAACGATAATGTGAGGATGAGTAATGTGGACTTGACAGGTTGTTTTCATTTTGTTGCCGATTCTGTCTGCACTGGTACTCACCCCACCCACCACCACCACCGCCATCCCTATGGACATGGGGGCCTGTTGGGAGTTGTAGTTCCGTCCCCTCACACCCACCACCACCACCGCCATCCCTATGGACATGGGGGCCTGTTGGGAGTTGTAGTTCCGTCCCCTCACACCCACCACCCACCACCACCACCGCCATCCCTATGGACATGGGGGCCTGTTGGGAGTTGTAGTTCCGTCCCCTCACACCCACCACCCACCACCACCACCGCCATCCCTATGGACATGGGGGCCTGTTGGGAGTTGTAGTTCCGTTCCCTCACACCCACCACCCACCACCACCACCGCCATCCCTATGGACATGGGGGCCTGTTGGGAGTTGTAGTTCCGTCCCCTCACACCCACCACCCACCACCACCACCGCCATCCCTATGGACATGGGGGCCTGTTGGGAGTTGTAGTTCCGTCCCCTCACACCCACCACCCACCACCACCACCGCCATCCCTATGAACATGGGGGCCTGTTGGAGTGATTTCGACGTTGGTGAGTATGTGGACTGCATGCATGGGTTGGGGTCTGGGAGATGTGTCTTCACAGTTGTGTGAGGCACACCATGTAGTTGTGCTCGTGGTGCTTGGTTTGTACTTACCAGCCTCTTCTCCCTCAGCAAGTCCATCAAGGGTCTCAGGGTGTTTGATGGTCATCACCTTGTCCTCCCACTCGGTGTAGGGTAAGGGCTCCGGGGGGGTTCCACCGCCTGTGTGATTTGCCCGGAGATAGTTCTTGGCTCAAATGGATTTCACTCGGGTCTTGAGATCATGCCACCGCCTCTGTATATCCTGCTTCGTCCTCGGGACGCTCCCGGAGGCATTCACCCTGGTGACTATCTGGTCCCACATGCTGTTTTTCCTGGCTATGCTGGTCTGCTGCACTAGGGCCCCGAATAAGTGGGGTTCGACACGGATTATCTCATCTACCATAACCTTTAACTCGGTGTCAGTGAATTTTGGTTTTTTTTTTGGTGCCATGGTGTGTGGTGCTCGGGGTGTGGGTTTGCGTGAATGGGGAGGTGCAGGTGTGTGGTGTGTAGGAATGGTGTGGTGGGTCTTTGTGTGGTGGGTGTGTTTGGGTGTGGGTTATGTGAATGATATATGTCTTTGCTGTCAGTTAAGTCGTGTATCCTGCTAGCAGCTATGCAGTGATGCAGAGGATTTGTGGAGTGGGTGGGAGTTATTTTATGGTGTGTGTCTTGGCCGTGTCTGAATGGTTATTGGCAGTCAGGTGCTAGGTGGGTGTGTTGCCAGGTGTGCATTGTGTGGTGCTTGGGGGTGGATCATTGTGTGTTGTGATTGGTTTGGATGTTTTCGGTGGGTGGTCGTTCATTTTCGTGTGTTTGGTGATAACTTCCGTCGCAATGTATGGCATTGGTTTGACAGTAGGGATGTTGTTTGTGTTGGCGTTCCGCTGTGGAGCACGGATTCTCGGTGCATTGGTACCGCTGCGGACGTGGATGGCGGTGACTACCGGGGTACTTGCGGAGTTATCCTAATTGCGGACACGGACACTGCGCAGGTATCGCGGGGGAAGTGGATGTATTCGCGGTCATGTGCGTACGCGGCGGTCGGTGTTCTTTCTGTTCCGTCCGCCTGCCGCGGACTCAGGTGTACTCCGACCGCCGCGGACGGGGATTGGTGTGCTCCGTACGCCGCGATCGGCGTTTTTAGCATATTTTATCCTAATTGCTGTTGCGGATTTTCCGCGGACAGGTCCGGAGTATCTTGCCACCTTCCGCGGCGGACGGTACACGTTTCCGTCCGCGATCCTAATCGACCCCTAAGTGTTTCCCTACTGTACCTTGCTAGTGAGTTGTAGTCAGGGTGTGCTAATCCCTTTAATCTACAACTACTAAGTTCAGTAGAACTTAAATATGCTAAGCTTTTGATTTATATGTACCTAAGGTACTTGATGTGATCTTTCAATTTGATAAAAAGATTGCAATGGTAAAACAAACAGCAAGCTCACCAATATGAGAAGTTGGCCTGATATATGATGTCTCCAATTCTGGAACCACCTTGTATCAGTCCAAATATCCCCTTATGGTGTCTGGTTGTAAGTCAACCTTATAGACAAGTTATCTTAAGGGTAGCATAGACTAAGCAGCCTTAAAGGCTTAACTCAAGAGGTCGTGTTAAGCGAGCTGTTTTACCAATCACAATCCTGTAATATCAAATGAAAGGACACCACACAAGTATATATTATAAAAATATATGTATTTATTACTCACAATAATCCCCAGTACTCTTTATGAATAAAGGGGCACAAGCGTTAAATCAAAAGCACAGTATAACATACAAAGTTGCACAATTTATGGATGAGGGCGAGGGGCCACTCAGACCATATACTAAACAAGTGGTATAAGAGATACCAATCGAACAGTGGTTAGGCCTAGGGCCTAGGGAATCGCTGGGAGCAGTCGGGACAAGCAATGCTGAAGTCGGGAAAAGCCAGCGGGATTCGGGTGCAGCGCTGAAAGCGCACGCATGCACCAATGTTAGTCAATGGTGCGTAAAAGTTACACAAATAGAGTTTAAGGACACTTCCGCTGAACCTAGAGGGACAAAACTTAAGACACAGACCCTAGAGGTGTGTACCAGTGTGGGAACACCGGCGTTGCAATGTTACCTCACCCACAGGAAGCGGGTGCACAGGGTCGAAGTAGTGTCGGGTTTCGTCACGCTGGTTCTTGGTGCTTGAAGCTGAAGAGGCTGCAGGCACTGGGAAGGAGAAGTGTCCGGTGGGATCCAAGAGTGGATCGAAGTCGAAAAGTACCTGAAAGCAGAGGGGACAGAGTCTGGGTCACTCAGCAGTGACCAGGGTGGAACCAGGACGGAACCAGGTGATGTTGGGCGCAATCAGGTGGTTGTTGAGGAGCTTCTCTCCGCTGTCACGTGGGCTCTGGGGCATCTGCGACGTCCAGGAGCAGGTCACAATCTGTCCCACGTAGGCTCTCGCCGTCGGCGCTGTCGGCTTCAAGATTGGAGCAAACAACACTTGGCAAAAGCAATCCACACGAAACCGGGAGATTGCTTCTCACTCGGACCAGGAGGGTCAGAGTGGGGGCTCCTTTTCAGGGGAGCTGGTGCAAATCTGGAGCAACCAGAATCGCAAGTCGTTTTTCAAGTTTCGTCGGCACAGGGACCACAAGCCGGCTGGCAAGTGACCGGGCCAACGCGTTGAGCCAAAAGAAGCAGAAGGGCCCCACGTAGCACTCGTCGAGTGTGGAGGGCTGAACTTCGGTGCAAGAGTGGCTCAGGGTTGGGGCTTCTCAAACCCCGGTGTACAGCTTCGAGGGTCACTCGTGGGCTGCACGGTCAGCGTCTCGTGGTCTTTCCAAGATGGCGTGCCCCACGCTTCCGGTCGCCTCCAGGGGTCTCAGCTCTGCAGGGACTGTGGATCGGGCTGTTAGAAGGCAGGCAAGCTTAATCTCGTTGATCTCTGTTGCTCGAGTTCCGGCGGGAACTGCAACAAAGCAGACGTCGAGGGCTGGATGGTGCCTGTTTGCACAGGGTGGTCACTCCTTGACCACAAGGGAGCTTCTTCAGTCTTCTACGTTGAGTAGGATGTCGAAGGGTCCAGAGTTTCGTTTCTTATGTTTCATCAGGATAATCTGAAGTGCATTGGCACTGCTCCCACTCTTATTCGAATCTGGGGGGCTGGGTTACCTGCTAGGTCCCCTCCTATGGGTGGGACCCAGGAAGGGGGTGGATACACCCCTTTCCTTTGATCCAGGCCGCGCTGGGACTGGGGCTGGTGTGCCCCAGAACCGGTTTGACCGGATTATGCAAGGGGCAGCCTTGTGCTCCCCATGCAGTGTCTGGTTTCTTTCAAATCTCCCTGCTACAATCCACTATCTCCTGTCTGGGGGGGTGTGACACCTCCCTGCGACAGGAAACCCTTTGTCCAGGCCCCTTTGGCTGAGTTTCGGTCAGCTTCAGGGGGTCAGACTTGTGTCTGTGGCAGAAGCATCCATTTTGTGGATCTGAGGCCCTTTTAGAAATTAACCGCATTTAAGTAAAGTAACATGTCTTACCCCTCTAGAGGGGTGGAATGCTATCCCCGTCGCCAGAACTGGCGAGGGGATAGTATTCCAAATCGTATGACACCTTACACGACATGTTTTGATAAAGCCAAACCAAAGTTGCTATATAACCGCGAGGATTATAATGCACTTAAGAGTATATGGTATGGCTTTATCCTGAAACAGCTTAGGGATTTGTTCCCGACGGCTGCAGACAGGCTCAGCTCATGCTAGAGCTCCATCTCACATTAAACCACACACTCTGCCTCCAGGATTGATGAGGCCTTCCAGAGGAGTGGCTCACAGGTTTATATGTGTCCAGATATAGGTTTAGATATAGGTATACTATATCTAAGCAAGGGTTGATTACACCACCTTACCCCAGCTGAGTGATCAGCCAGTTGTGTCAATTTAAGAACCAGCCAGGGGTGGCAAAAGATATGCTGCAGTCCCTGGTAGGCCTTGGTGGCACCTATGCCCTGGTGTTATGGTCCGATTCGCGCCTCACTGAGAAGCTGCCGGGGCATGAAACTACATTGCCCAGAATGCTTAGCTGCAGGAGGCGGGGTATTTAGGCAACCACTTCCTTGGCCCGGTGTCGGATATCTTGAATCTAGACCCGGATGTATCTTGTTCGACCTGGTTTCTGCGTAAGTGTTTGGCCAGTCCGTTGTCCGTGTTGCACATTGTTGTACCCTGGAGGAGTTGCAGAGGCTCTCGGAGCGCTACAGAGCAGGCGGTGAGGTAACCGCTACTCCGTGGAGCTATTGACTTTGCTTGCAGTCAGGCGCATCATTCCCGTTCCCTCTGTTGGCGAGCCTCTTTCTTCGGCTCTTGCGGAGGGGTATTATTGCTTAACGGTGCGCGAGGGGAGTCTTCCGTTTCCGTTGGCGAGCCTTATTTCTTCGGCTCATGCGGAAACGGAGTTGTCACCTCACGATTCCCTTACCATTTCCGTTGGCAAGCCTTCTTTCCACGGCTATTGCGGAAGTGGTTCCTTGTTTGTTATTCGTCCGTCTTCACTGAACCAAACCCTCTGTTGGCGAGCCTTCTTTCCTCGGCTATTGCAGAGGGTTTGCATCGTATGTGTCCATAGGGGAATTAGTCTTGGTGAGGTCAACCAGGCGCCGCAATCATCCTTTCGGAGGTTTTTGGCAAGAGTCTCCAGACAAAAAGGTACTCGTTTTCTTGTCTTTCTTTGGGTGACGTAACCCCCATCTTTAAGTTTGACTTCTGTTAAGGCACTGTTCCTAGAACCCCACTTTTGTGACTTGAAGGGAAAGGAAGAAGGGTAGGTGTGTTACGAGTCTCGACTTACTTATGATAGATGGTAGGGTCCCATGCACATGTGTACTTACCTTTTGAATCATATTGTGTGTTTCAGAGGGGAAGATTCCGTTAGGATACCAAGGCCAGCTATCAGTAGAAGAGAGGTATCTCCTGAGTATAGCAGCCATTCCTTCTATTATCAAGGTAGGGAGAGTATAAATCGACCTTATCTGATAGAGCAGATTATACGTACAAAAACATTTCCAACCTCTTATTCTTTGTCTTCCAGCTCTCCCTCCCCGCTGTCCCCTTCCTTCCCTTCCCGTTTATTCCCTCAGCCTTCATCTGATCCTTCCTTAGCCCAAGGCTGTTATAGCAAGCTGGGTTTGGATAGATCTGAAGGGGGCCTTTATATCTACACGCTGATCCTGAGGAAGAAGAAGTTAACAGAATATCCGACCCACGGTTACACGTCCTCCCGTTCAGTGTGTAGATATGGCCTCTCTTGATGATGTGTTGGCTGCGTTGATAACAGTACAGGCGGAGCTGCTATCCTATAGACAGGAAACCACTGAGTTACGCAATCGGTTAGACACCATACAGAGAAATCCCTTTAATGCGGGGGCTTCTGGTTCTAACCCTCCCAGTCCAGTGGTAATCGAAATACCGGCCAGTGTCCCACTTGCCAACCCAGAACGGTTTAAGGGGGATGCCGGTACAGTACAAGTGTTTCTGACACAAGTTATGATGCATTTCACGTGCAAGCCGCACTCTTATCCCACGAATCAGTCCAAGGTAGCGTTTGTGATATCATACCTAGTGGGGGATGCGGCTCAATGGGCGGTTCCTCTGATTCAACGGGATGATCCCTTGATACATGACTGGGAGGCTTTCAGGGAAGAGTTCGTCAAGGTGTTTGATAGACGGGCTGACACCTATACGGCAGACAAGGAGTTATTGGAACTCCGACAGGGAAATCAGGACATTTTGACATACCTGAATTCCTTTCGGAGGTTGGTTACGGAGACCAAGTGGCCCGAGGCAAAGAAGGCATCTCTGTTTCATCAGGGGCTAACCGAGGAAATGAAAGATGTTATTGCTCAAATTGATCCCCAGCCTGCGTCCTGTGAAGATTTAATAAATCTGGTGTTACGCTTGGATCACAGACTCAAGAATAGAAAGGGGGATTCCAAGGCCAAGTCCAGAACCATACCAGTATCTGGCCCTACTAGAGCATCGGACAGCCCTCTCGCTCCCAACGTAGAACCGATGGAGATAGGTGCAGTACGTGCCGCTCTTACACCCGTTGAAAAAGAACAGAGACGCAAACAGGGTCTTTGCCTGTATTGCGGGAAAAAAGGGCATTTCGTTAGGGAATGTCCTGTAAAACCCAAGTTCTCCAAGTTCCGTTTTGGCAAAGGGGTATCCGCTGCATTGGAAAAACCGGCGGAAAACTGACGGACTCTAGGGTGAATGAAGGGGTTCCTTGGAGTCGCGTTTGTATCCCTTCCATGGTTAACAACGTAGTGGGGGCACATCATTTGTTCATTAACATCATACTGTTGATCAGCATGGTAGAAGTCCCTACTTGTGCTATGGTAGACTCCGGGGCCACTGGCATATTCATGGATAAGGCGGAGGCGGAGAGGATTGGGATTTCTCTTATTGCTGCCGAGAGTTGTGATGCGGTATATGCAGTCGACGGTAGAAAATTGGACTTAGGTCCCGTTTGTTATCGAACAGCTGAAACGGAAATGAGATATGGGAGGCATTGTGAAAAGGTCACTTTCGGCATCATAAAAGCCCCCCAGTATGGTATAATCATAGGCTTACCCTGGTTAAAGAGGCATAACCCTGAGATCGATTGGGGTAAAGACACTGTATGCATGAATTCGGATTTTTGTAGGGAACACTGTTTTAGTGATACTCAGAGTCCCTCTTTTTCCCTTGCTAATGGTAATTGTGTGGCCACTGCGGCTGAAAAAGAGGTGGTATTACCAGAAGTCTATAGCGAGTATCATGAGGTATTTGACGAGGTGCTGGCGGAAGAACTACCCCCCCATAGACAGTACGATTGTCAGATCGATCTAGTGCCTGGGGCGGTGGTGCCATCAGGACGCCTGTACGCCTTGACCGAACCCGAAAACATCCATCTAAGACAATACCTGGACAAACTGTTGGAATTGGGGTTCATACGTCCTTCCAAATCACCTGCTGCATCTCCTCTTTTCTTCATTCCAAAAGCGAACGGGGAATTGAGGGCGTGTGTGGATTTTAGGGCCCTCAATAAGATAACAGTCAAGAATCGATACCCGCTGCCCCTGATTAATGTGTTGTTGGAACAAGTACAGAAAGCAAAGATATTCACTAAATTGGACCTAAAAGGGGCGTACCATTTAGTGAGGATGAGGTCGGGAGATGAATGGAAGACGGCATTTAAGACCAGGTATGGGCTATTCGAATACCTGGTCATGCCGTTTGGGCTATGTAACGCCCCTGCGGCGTTCCAGTTTTTTCTCAACGATGTGCTGCGGGAGATTCTCGACCGGTACGTCATAGTATACATAGATGACATTCTTATCTATTCGGAAACAGAGGCAATGCATGAAATACACGTTAAAGCTGTCTTGACAATTCTGCGTCAACATAGATTGTATTGCAAACTGTCCAAATGCGACTTTCACGTGTCTACCGTAGAGTTTCTGGGGGTTATGCTGAGCCCTCAGGGTCAAGAAATGTCTGAGAGGAAGGTACAGGCGGTGCGTGATTGGCCAGTGCCGAGGAACATTATGGATGTCCAGTGCTTCTTGGGCTTCGCTAACTTTTACCGCCGCTTCATAGACAGGTTCTCTGGAGTGGTGGCACCCCTTACCAGGTTATTGCGCAAGGATCAAGGATTCGTGTGGGATGAGGAAGCTCAAGAGGCCTTCGTAAAATTGAAACAAGCGTTCGTGTCCGCACCAGTGTTAATGCACCCTGACCCTTTATTGCCGTTTATCGTTGAGGCAGACGCTTCCGAGGTGGCAATAGGGGCTGTTCTGTCCCAACGGAACGAACAGACAAGGCTCTTGCATCCTGTGGCATACATGTCCCGGAAACTTAATGGGGCGGAACGTAACTACTGTATTGCTGAGAAATAGCTTTTTGCTATCAAGATCGCCTTCACCGAATGGCGTCACTTTCTGATGGGTGCCAAACATAAAGTGACGGTCTATTCCGACCACAAGAACTTGCAATTTATGTCTGCTGCACGACATTTGTCCCCGAGGCAACTTCGGTGGATGCTATTCTTTTCAGAATTTAACTTTACCATCACCTTTCGTCCAGGAGTGGATAATCGAAAGGCGGATGCACTCACATGCCAGTCATCCTCGAAAACCCCCATAAAAGGAATAGACACCTCCATTGTGAATCCTTCTAGAGTGATAGGGGCCATCCAACCTGATGCCTTTCTGCAGGGGATACGCCGGGGCTTCGAGTCGGAGCACTGGAAGAGATGGTTGCAGGTACATCCGGAATGGCAAGTAAGGGACGGATTCCCTGTCAAACAAGGACGGCTGTTGATCCCTACAGAACCACTACGAAAACAGATGTATTCGTGGTGTCATACCTCACCTAGTGCTGGACACATGGGGGTGGAGAAAACAGTCGAACTGATCACTCGCAAATGTTGGTGGCCGTCTGTAGGGGCAGATGTAAAAAGATGGATTTCGTTATGTACCGTTTGTGCCACCGTAAAGGCAGATCATAGGCGTCCCGCTGGTCTTCTTTGTCTCATGCCTACCCCCTCAGTGCCGTGGGAACGCATCTCTTTAGATTTTGTGGTGGGTTTGCCCAGAGATCAGGGATGTACAGCAGTGTTAGTGGTCATTGACTTCCTGACTAAGATGGGCCACTTCATCCGCCTGCCCTCAGGTCCCCTCATGAGGTCAGCTGGCGCAGTTGCTGATGGTTCATATAGTGCGTTTGCACGGTTTGCCTGCAGTCATAGTCTCGGACCGTGGCTCTCAATTCACCGCCAGGTTTTGGAAGTCTTGGTGTTCCTCACTGCATATCGAGACAGCTCTGTCCACAAGCTTCCACCCACAAACTGATGGACAGACCGAGCGGCTCAACCAAACTTTGAAGCAGTATTTGCGGTGCTTTGTATCCCAAGGGAAAGACAACTGGGTGGAATTTCTGTGGTTGGCTGAGGTGGCATACAACAACGCCACGCATTCGGCCATCAAGGTATCCCCTTTTTACTGCACGTACGGCCGTCATCCGAGGTTTCTACCTTTCTTGCAGCCGGTTAGGGAAGATTTGGTACCTGAGGCAGCTAGGAGGATTGCAAAATTAAAGAACATACTGGTGAGAGTCAGGGATGATCTGAAAGCGACCAAGGTGGCGTATAAAGCCTCGGCGGATAAACTACGTCGTCCAGGCCCGCTGTACCAGGTGGGGGACAGAGTATGGCTGTCGACCAGAAATTTCCGATTCAAGAGATACAGCGTGTTCAATCCTAGATACATTGGACCTTTTCCTATAGTGCAATGCATTAGTTCGGTGGCTATGAAACTGAAACTGCCTCAACATCTCCGAATTCATCCTGTGTTCCACGTGTCTTTGCTGAAGCCTGCAGCTGTTGTCGTACGTTGGCTGCCTCCGCCATTGGCTGTTCCAGATGGGGTGGAGTACGAAGTGAGTGGTATCCTGGACTCAAGGTGGCGTGGAAGGGGTTTGAGTTATCTGGTGGCTTGGAAAGGATACGGGCCCGAGGAGAACTCTTGGGAGCCGGCATCCGGAGTGCATGCTCCCCGTCTGTTGAGCGACTTTCATAAGCTGCATCCATTGCGTCCTGGTCCAGTTCGGCGCTCTAGGTGAAGGGGGATGCACTGTTATGGTCCGATTCGCGCCTCACTGAGAAGCTGCCGGGGCATGAAACTACATTGCCCAGAATGCTTAGCGGCAGGAGGCGGGGTATTTAGGCAACCACTTCCTTGGCCCGGTGTCGGATATCCTGAATCTAGACCCGGATGTATCTTGTTCGACCTGGTTTCTGCGTAAGTGTTTGGCCAGTCCGTTGTCCGTGTTCCACATTGTTGTACCCTGGAGGAGTTGCAGAGGCTCTCGGAGCGCTACAGAGCAGGCGGTGAGGTAACCGCTACTCCGTGGAGCTATTGACTTTGCTTGCAGTCAGGCGCATCATTCCCGTTCCCTCCGTTGGCGAGCCTCTTTCTTCGGCTCTTGCGGAGGGGTATTATTGCTTAACGGTGCGCGAGGGGAGTCTTCCGTTTCCGTTGGCGAGCCTTATTTCTTCGGCTCATGCGGAAACGGAGTTGTCACCTCACGATTCCCTTACCATTTCTGTTGGCGAGCCTTCTTTCCACGGCTATTGCGGAAGTGGTTCCTTGTTTGTTATTCGTCCGTCTTCACTGAACCAAACCCTCTGTTGGTGAGCCTTCTTTCCTCGGCTATTGCAGAGGGTTTGCATCGTCTGTGTCCATAGGGGAATTAGTCTTGGTGAGGTCAACCAGGCGCCCGCAATCATCCTTGCTGAGGTTTTTGGCAAGAGTCTCCAGACAAAAAGGTACTCGTTTTCTTGTCTTTCTTTGGGTGACGTAACCCCCATCTTTAAGTTTGACTTCTGTTAAGGCACTGTTCCTAGAACCCCACTTTTGTGACTTGAAGGGAAAGGAAGAAGGGTAGGTGTGTTACGAGTCTCGACTTACTTATGATAGATGGTAGGGTCCCATGCACATGTGTACTTACCTTTTGAATCATATTGTGTGTTTCAGAGGGGAAGATTCCGTTAGGATACCAAGGCCAGCTATCACTAGAAGAGAGGTATCTCCTGAGTATAGCAGCCATTCCTTCTATTATCAAGGTAGGGAGAGTATAAATCGACCTTATCTGATAGAGCAGATTATACGTACAAAAACGTTTCCAACCTCTTATTCTTTGTCTTCCAGCTCTCCCTCCCCGCTGTCCCCTTCCTTCCCTTCCCGTTTATTCCCTCAGCCCTCATCTGATCCTTCCTTAGCCCAAGGCTGTTATAGCAAGCTGGGTTTGGATAGATCTGAAGGGGGCCTTTATATCTACACGCTGATCCTGAGGAAGAAGAAGTTAACACCTGGGCACCTATAGTGCATGGTACAGGGGCTGACAAGGAGTCCATTTCCAATTGTGGTATGTACCTAGGGTACATGGAATCCATTTTACAGAGAGAGCAGATAGCCTGGGGCCCTGATTAGCAGGGAACCAGACCAACTAAGTCAAAAACCAGCTAAACACAAGTCAAAAAATCTGGGGTAACCATAGTCAGGTAGCCACCTTCCTACAGGGACCCCTCTGCAACAGGTCCACCCTCTGAGGGCATAACATCACCAAGTTTGGGATCAACCCTGCATTGCCAAGCAGGCATATAACCCACTGCACGTCAGTGTTTATTGCCAGATCTTCGTCTTTTACTACGATTGCTAAATCCAAGATTTCAAGGGCTTTGTGGAGCCGGGATTGAACATGTAGGATCGCTGTAGGGCAAGAGGCCCAATCTGCTCACCTGCGATGGACCAATTCTTCCAGGGCAGTATTTCCAAGAGGGCATGCTTGGCCGCCTGTTCGGAGGGCTCACCCCGTCATCTGACCCTTCTTCCAAAGGTTGTTTATATTGCCTTGCCACTAATGGGAGCATCGTAAGGCTGTCTGCCAGAATCAACGTCAGATCCCAAACAGTCAAAGTCCTGGGAATTTATTTCCCGTTCATCTGAATAATCGTCAGCTTGGGGCTCAAACTGGGACCCTTCATTCTTCCAGGAGCTGATTTCCTCTTGGTGTAATTCTCTTGACAATCAGCGAATAAAGCATGCAACTTCCACATGCAGTGAATGCTTGGAATTCTTTGAGGCCTTGGAATGACCAGAGGCCCATGCGCCTTCATTATCGACCTCACCCACAGGGGACACTGAACCCAGATCTTCCTGCTTAAGTATAATTAGTGGGAGAGAACGAATAGCCCTTAAATGATCCCTAATAAATGTGGCTTTAAAATGGTAGAGATAAGTTTGTGGCCTGAAGCTTGAAATGAAACATCAGTAGCTTCAGAAAAGTGATTTTTCACAAAATAAATGTGCTACTCCTCTACAATCCCACTTTGTAAAATGCTTTTACCTGCTCTGGTACATATGTTTGCACTCGCTCGCACCAATGGTCCTTAGGATAAATAATATCACTCCCAGTGTGAGGCGACCCCTAAAACATCTTGAGCGCAGGCACACAGAAGTTCTTATCTTCGGAGGCAAGCAGGAGATCTGGTCGATGGAGTGGTGGCCTTCTGCTCTTGGAGCCTGCCCCACGCCCTCTCAGTCTGCCCGCAACCTGGGTGTAATTTTTGACACCATGCTCTCCTTCGACAAACAAGTCAGCAGGACGGTTTCAACCTGTTGTGGGATCCTAAGATGCTTGAGAAAGATCGTACACTACCTTTCCTCTGAGGCTCGAAAACAGGTCACGGTGGCCCTCATATCCTCTAGGTTAGACTACTGCAATGCACTATATTTAGGAATTAACAAAAGACTGGTCCAACGCCTTCAAATAGTGCAGAATGCAGCAGCCAGGTTTGTTGTCGACGCCCCTAGGCTATCATCAGGTTCCTCTATTAGGAAAAATCTGCATTGGCTCCCCATGCAGGCCAGGATAAAGTTTAAGGTCCTATGTCTCACCCATGGCGCTGTGCATGGGTCCGGTGCTGAAGACATTAGATCCCTTGTGTCCCTCTATGCTCCCGGTAGGGCACTGCGCTCGGCCAATAAAAACCTTCTTTCTGTTCCTCGAGTCTCCAAAGCCAGATGGGGCGGGAGGGCTTTTTTCTCCCTCGCCCCGAAAATGTGGACCACACTTCCCTCTTTCAAACAGCCATACCATCTCTATGCGCCTTGATGCCCATGGGCTAAGTTGCGCTATATAAATCGTCCCTCACTCACTCACTGTGACGGGGCAGGTAATACGCCCCCGGGACAATCAGAGAACACGAACTGGTGGACACATGCCCCCCTGTTACCCACTTCTGTCCCTTCTCTGCAGCAGCCCGATTGGCCCGAAGAGGAAGAAGACGGACACCGGTGGGGCACCGAGGAACACGGACTGTATCCCTTTAAGGGGGAGGAGCCCCAAACCCACGTGACGTCCCGATCCCCGTCAAGGAGAGGAGGAACCCAGGAAGCGACGGACGGCGTTTCCGAGGAGGAGCGAGAGAGGCGTGTGACCAGAGCGAGGAGGACAAGCGAAGACGCGGAGAAACTGGAGACAGCAGAAACCGACGAGAAAGAACCGGAGAAGCCAGGAGGCCACCGACATCACGATCCGCCCTGCCACGCTCCCACGGGAGGGGCGTGGCTCCAACAGGTACGAGGCAAAGTAGCGGGCTGGGTGGGACGGCGTGCCCGACCTGTTGAGAAAATCTGTATATAGTGTAAAGAGCCGTGTATATAGATCCCTGATACCCCTCCCTCCTCACGAGCACTGTTTATGCACTACGATTGAGGGCGACTGGCACTTATACACTTGGTTTCTTTCTCCTCACTCCCGGCCCTGTATCTGTCCCTGTGAAACCAGTCCCTAACCCGATCCTATTCTCTGCTTCCTTTCCGGTTGCGGTGCCGGGAGGGAATGTGTCCACCCAACCAACGGAATCCTGGAGCCATTAAGGAAGCCCCTAACAGACCCGGCAGCGCAGCTCGTGAGCGGATAACAAGCAGGAAGTAAAGATCCTATATAAAAATAAAGCCCTCTTTACGATCTTTATTGAAAGTCTCTGACTCAGTCACTTCAGCGCCGCCATCCCGGTACAAGTGGTGTCAGAAGTGGGATCCATACCACCTCAGCCCATCTGTGAGAGTGAGATGGACGCCCTCATACAGCACATGATCAAAGGACAGGAAAAGCTAGAATGGGCAGTAGAACGCCAACTATCCTCAGAACAGGCTGACCGGGACCTGTTTAAGAATACTTTCACTGCTCATCTCGAAAGCATGAAGAATGTGCCGCCTCCCACTGTAGTGACTCAGATAGACGGTAGGAGCCATACTCCCCACCCCACGGAGATAGCGCTCCAAAAGTATATTACCGGCGAGGATCCTGACGCTTTCATGCTAAACTTCGAAAGGGATGCCAGGGCTCTGGGCTGGCCGGAAGAGAAGTGGCCCTTCTTTCTAGCACCCCTCCTAACAGGAGAGGCACAATCGGCCTACCAGGCTGCGAACCCCTTGGGGAACACCCCCTATACAGTGATAAAAGAAGTCATACTGGATCACCTGGGACTGGATCAAGAGGCCTACCGAGTCCGTTTCAGGAAGGAAAGGGGGACCCCAGGAGAAAACCCTAAAACCCTCTTTTTCCGCTTAAAGATGGCTGCAGATAAGTGGCTGAGACCTGAGACCTGTACAAAGGAGGAAATACTCAATAAAGTCTATTTGGAACAATTTATGGAAGCCCTCCCATATGCCTCTCAGAGATGGCTTCGACAACATGCTGGACTTGATATTGAACAGGCCATTGAAATGGCTGTTCACTATGCTCGCGCCCAACCCAAGTCCACTGGTTGGGAACCGGACAAACCTACCAAACACCTACTGGCCCCAAAAACGGACAAGAAACCCAAGTTTGTGCTGGAACCGAAGAGACCTAACCCAGCGGGAATGGTATCCCCCCTCTCAAGAGGTCCTCAATGTTTCAACTGTGGTGAGTGGGGCCACATTGCCCGACTGTGCCCCCGAAGACGACCCCCTGAAGAGCCGATGGAAGTGGGCTACCTTCCTAGGACTGTGTTGTATACCGCCGAACTGGGGACCTCATTTTACGTGAGTATGAGGATGAATGGCCAAACAGTAAGATCCCTCCTAGACTCAGGGTGTAGGCAGTCTGTGGTACAAGAAAGGTTTGTGCGGCCCTGTCAGTATCTCCAGGACACCATTGTTTACATCCGATGTGTCCATGGGGACGTGAAACCCTATCCCGTAGCCTTGATTACTTTGACCCATAGAGATAAGGGCTCCTGTAGCGTTAGACTTGGAGTAGTGGATTCCCTCCCCCGAAGACATGATACTAGGGGTGGACAACCCAGAGTTCCTCTCTCTCTTTCGGAAGACCCTGAACCAGTCCGCACAAAAAGGGGGTGGTCCGTTCCCCGCGCTCCTAACCCCAGAACCATGGGTCCTTGACCGCAGCTTTAAGTTTGCCCAGGGGGAGGACAGAACCCTGTATAATGCCTGGGAAAGCGCTCATTCCTCTCAGGGAACAGCACAACCCGTTTTTCCCAGGTTCATCATCAAAAAGGACCTACTGTATCGCATATCCCAGGAGGGGAGCGAGCCACAGTTACTAGTGCCCTTGTCTTTTCGTGAACAAGTGTTGTTCTTTGCTCACGCACATCTCACTGCAGACCATGCAGGGAAAGAAAAGACTACGGAAAGCATACTACGGCATTTCTTTTGACCCGGAATATATAAAGATGTCCGGAACTTATTGTGCCAAATGTGAAATATGTCAGAGAAGGAATACCCCCCGGCCTCCCGCAGCCCCTCTACATCCCCTACCTATCATTGGGGTACCGTTTGAAAGGGTCGGCATGGACCTAATCGGACCGCTGCCGCGAACAACCAAAGGACACCTCTACGCTCTCGTTATTGTGAACTATGCCACTCGATTTATTGAGGCTTTCCCGCTAAGGACCCCCAATACTTCCAACATCGCAGAGAAGTTCGCAGAGCTGTTTGCGCGAGTAGGGTTCCCCAAAGAGGTGTTAACCGACCAAGGCACCCCGTTTACATCCCGATTGATGCGGGAGGTGTGCAAGACCTTGGATATACGCCACATAAAAACATCGGTGTACCATCCCCAGACGGACGGTCTGGTCGAACGTTACAACCAGACACTCAAGACCACGCTGAAGAAAATGTTGACGTCTGAAGGACCGGACTGGGACCGGTTGTTGCCGCTGGCACTATATGTGCTCCGAGCGCAAAAACAGAGCAGCCTCCGATGCTCAGCGTTTGAACTGTTGTACGGTCGCCTTCCCCGCTCCTTGTTGGAAATAACAAAGGACTCGTGGGAGGCCGAGGAGGAACAGGAGCAGAGATCCATGCTGGAGTATACGCTACAACTGAAGTCCAAACTCAGCAAACTCAGAAACCTCGCTTATACTAACCTGGAACGCAAACAACTCCAGCAGAAAAGGAATTATGACAAAGGAAAGAAGCTGAGACGCCTTCATGTGGGGAACTGGGCATTGGTCCTATTACCGTCCATCGCCAGCAAAAACAAAACCGAATGGCAAGGACCCTATCGGATAATCGAATCTATAGGAAACACTACCTACAGATTACAGCTCTCCCCAGCCAAGACTCAGTGTTACCACATAAACCTCCTGAAGGAGTGGCTGGGACCAGCCCCCAGAGGAACCCATCTGGCCATTCCTACCGTGTCCACCGACAACTCTACCTTGGCCCACCTCGTAGTGAACGGGGAATTGTCAAACACGAAAGAAACTGAACTACGGACCATACTCCAACCCTTTTCGGATATCTTCTCGGACCTACCAGGGAAGACCGACCTAGTGGAACATCGGATTGAAACACCCCCGGGAAAAATCATAAAGCAAAGGCCATATAGAATTCCCGCCGCCAGACGGGAAGTAGTGAGGAAAGAAGTCAGGGATATGTTATCCCTAGAAGTGATCAGGCCCGCGAAGAGCGAATGGTCCTCCCCGATCGTGATGATTCCCAAACCGGACGGGTCAAAGCGTTTTTGCATGGACTTCCGGGCACTAAACGCTATCTCCACATTCGACGATTATCCGATTCCCAGAGTCGATGAGCTGATAGAAAAGATAGGAGACGCAGTATACATAACGACCCAGGACCTCACGAAGGGGTATTGGCAGGTACCCCTCCGTGAGGGAGACCGGAAGAAAACAGCCTTTGTGACCGATGAAGGACTGTATGAGTTTACTGTGTTGCCCTTCGGTCTCCACGGGGCCCCGGCCACGTTCCAGCACCTTATGAACACCGTACTACAGCCATTTCCTGAATTTAGTTCGGCCTACTTGGACGACATTGTAATCTACAGTCGCACATGGAATGAACATCTGGGCCACCTACAGGTCATCCTCACAGCTCTACAACGGGCCGGACTACATATCAATTCAAAAAAATCACGTGCAGCATTTACCAGTGTCAACTACTTAGGATACGTCCTGGGAGAGGGTACCATCGCCCCCCAAAGCGAGAAGATAAAAGCCATTGAGAGGATCCCGTTTCCCCCTACTAAAAGAGACCTGTGAGCCTTCTTAGGATTGATCGGCTACTATCGGCGTTTCATTCCCAGATTTGCTGAGGTAGCCGCTCCACTGACAGACCTCCTACAAAAAGACCGAAAGCCTAGGGAACTGTCACTCCCCTCGCAGGAAGCCACACAAGCGTTTGGACACCTGAAGCGGGCTATGACTACGGCCCCTGTCCTAGTCTCGCCGGACTTCAATAAATCCTTTGTCTTAGCCACAGATGCGTCCAACGTGGTGTGGTAAATAAATAAATAATACCTCTCTTTTTGAATGCATAAATGAATAACAGATAGCTCAATAAATAAGAGTCAAGATTCGAGGTAGTAGGAGTTTTGCAGGTTTAATACAGCATAAAGGACAGGAACAGGACAACCTGCACAGGAATAGGATGGCAAGCCCTGGCAGCGCTGCCGGGGTCAGGATCGGAATCGGCGGAAGGAAGGAAGGAAGGAAGGATAACTTTTTAATAACAGTACATGAGCATATATACATAACGCAAACACATAGCATTACATCGCAATAGGCGTGGCAGTGGGTGGAGCAATAGGCGTGACGCGTAGCAGTCGCGAAAGATAAGGGTGAAAAGAGGTGTAACAGGGCGTATACATAGACATGTGATGCAAACGTAACAGAATATGTCATGAATGGGGTGGAAACCATGGAGGGGGCTACCTAAGGAGCCGGGACCTCTAACCTGATGGTGCGCGCAAACTGGCAATGACGTGTTACTAGGAGAAGCTGGGGGCTATGAACTCTGTGCTAGGAGCAGAGACTGAAGTCTGGAGAGTCAGGGCGACATGTACCTAAGCAGTATCTAGTATCTGATGTTTAGAGAACATGTTGATATAAACTAGAAGTCAGGAGGGGAAAAGCTAACAGACTCTAAGACTGGAGCATGCATTATTCTACATGTAGTGCGTGATGAAGAATATTAAATGATCATTAAATGCAGTATTTCTCTTACATGGAGACGTAAAAGCTAGACTATGACGGTAACTATTGATGCGATTCAGTAGCTTAGGAATGCAGAGAAGGAGGGCTGTACTGATAACTCGAATCATAACATACTCTTGGCAGACTCAGAGGCAGAGCCAGGCTGAACCGGGCACTGCGAGGCAGGAAGTAAGTGAAGGGTCGAGGATACAGGCGGGGGCTGTATCGCTCCTCAGCGAGGCTTCAGGGGACAGGAGCTGAATCTGGTGTCCAGGCCCTTTTGAGGCCTAGAAACGGAGATTTTACAATGGAATAACGTGCACACTGAGAAACGTGGCAACGTAGCTTTACATAGGCCTGATATTCGTAGTATTCACGAGAACTGGAAACTGACATACTAAAGGTGGACACAACTATAATTGCGTCTTTAATCGAACATGGGGAATAACATATGCATATTAATCATGCACAGATAACATATGATGGATGACACGTAGGGACACAGAACATAGCAAAATTTACTTTTCCACATTCCCTCCTTGTCACTACGTTTCCATCAGGAAACATCAATATTCATGATACCATCTATCATTTCATACAGTATCATTTGCTCGTCTCGAATTTTCTTGGAACGGGTTTTAGAACGGGGCTTGGGACTAGGAATACAAGAGGTAGCACAAATGCCGCAAATCGCAGGGCCACATTGTATACAGAGGCAGCAGCTAAATATGATCGCTACTGCAATACCTAGAAAGGACAAGACTTTCCATCCCGAGGCGGAAATTATATTCCAGAACCAACCGGACCATGTCCAGGTGCCTGGATTTTGGTGTAACAGATGGGCAATTTTATGAAGTCTGGTTATAGCTGAATAAACAGACGGCGCGTTATTTGGAATGAAAATGCAGCAACTAGATCCGATGACTCTACAGGCCCCGCCCCTATCGGCCAATATGACGTCAAGGACGAGACGATTCTGGAGCACGACAATTCTCATAAAGGATTGTTCTTCGGTTAAATTACTTAGAGCAGAAGTAGTCTCAATTACTACTGCTTCAAGGGTTCTGGTTAACCTACGTATCAGTTTACTATTCACAACTGTACCTAAATAAGGGAAGACACCTTTATTGATATCTATATATTGTTCTAGAGCAGTTTCAGTATAATCGACAATCGGGAGGTTTCTCTTGTGTCTTGTATGTACTAGGTGGGAATTCCTATGGTAGTCGGGTGGGGCTAGAAAAACAGGTGGCAGTAGGAAGGCAATGTAACAGGTTCCCTCCCAATCGAGGGGCAGACGAACATATGCGGTCTGACCACAAATAAAATAAGAATGACGTGAAGCTTTGAAAATAGATTTCCCACTGTCACTATACTTGACAATAGTAGTACAATCACTATGTCCTACGTGTGTAGAACCATTATTTCGGACACATAATTCGCCTTTGACTGGTAGTACTGAAATTGCAGGTAAGTCTGGAGTAGTATCAGACTGAACATTCAGAACCATGAAATTCGAAGAATAATTACCTAAATTATACACTTCATTTTCTAGATCTAACCCGGTTCTGTGGGGGAGACCTTGCTTGTCTGGAAAACACGTACTGTTAAGAAAAGACATATCTGTTGAGGATGACGTTAACGTGGACCATGCTCCACACGAACCATTATGTGAAAAAGGATAAGGAAAGAGTGGCAGAACTCCCTTCGGTGTCTGAAAAGGGGGGAGTCGACCACACACCCAACAATTAGTGGCATTGCTGGTCTGGTGTGAATAATGTAACATGCGGATGAAAGAATTATTTCGCATAGCGAGGCGGTAAGAGAGTTCATGAGGAGGCAGATCACTAAACGTGTGTTCTACTGTAACATTAGCAGACTTATTTACATGAGAAACTGGAAAATACAGGTAAAATGCATAACTGGTGCAGGAAATCATAATGCTGAGAAATAATATGAAACATAGAAAAACGATACATCGGATTGAGTTTTGACTAACTCTCTCACTATGGGGGTCTATTTTATACATGTCAGAAACAGTCTAACCGTTTCACCTAGGGGAGGACTTAGACAATCAAACTGGCTGACTTATTTTACTAGACCGGAGTTTCAACTTATACTCCTGCTGTGGAGTTTTCTCTAACGGGGAGGGTGCAGTATCATTGTTCTTTGCGGGACAGTCCTTAAGAATAGTACTTTGGTAATCCTTCAAATCCTGGGAAATGTTCTTTGAGACCGGTTTCAGTCCATAAAACTTCTTTATATGTGAAAGATGCACCCAGCCTTTGCGTCCCTCCAACTTCACGGCTGTACGTGTGGCGAGGAGGACCTGTCGGGGCTCCTTCCAGCGAGGCTCTAGCGGACTTGAGCGGTCAAAATTTCGCACCAGGACCATGGATCCTGGAACGATTTCATGCGGTGCCACCTCGGTATTGTCTGGAAATGCGGCGGCAACCTGTGAACGACAAGAGTTGAGGGCAGACATCAAGGAAGCTAGGTAATCTGTCAGCATATTACTTGAAACATCGGTAATACTTCGGGGTCTGGGTGTACCCCACATGTTAGGGGGGCGGCCGAAAACGACCTCATACGGGGACAGACCTGATCTGGAATGTGCGACCATGCGCATATAGAACAAAGCGACTGGCAGAGCTACTAGCCAGTCCACACCTTTCTCTTTACATACTTTGGCGATGCGAATTTTCAGGGTCTGGTTATGTCTCTCTACGAGACCTGCTGCTTCAGGGTGGCGTACACAATGGAACTTCCACTGGTACCCTAACAAAAGGGAAACATGCTTCATTAACTCTGAGGAGAATGGCTGGCCGTTATCAGAATATACGACCCTAGGGAGTCCATAACGGGGGAAGAACTCACGAACCAACTGCTTGGCAGTGGTCGCGGCTGTGTAATCTGGGACTGGATATGCTTCTGTCCACCTGGACAAAGCGCATACAACTACAAGGACATACTTGAAACCTCGACATCGCTCCATCTGAATATAATCCATCTGGAGGACTTCAAAAGGGTGGTCAGGAGGTTGGAATCCACCTTGTTCCACCGGGACACTTTTACCTGGATTAAACTGACAACATATCATACAGGTACGGACTTTCTGCTTGGCTGCAGCTCGTAAATGCTTGTTGAACCAAATGTTCTGGATACTGTCTAACATAGCTTTTTCTCCTAAATGTGCTGGACTATGTGCGGTATTGATAATGACTTGAACCATAGAGTCGGGGAGAAACCAAGTGGCTTTTCCTTTCGTTAACCATCCTTGATCTGTCTGGACCCCTCCTTGTTCGGACCATTTCTTGATTTCTTCGGGAGTAGCATGTAACTGGATATCTATGACATCTTGAGTAGGGTCCTTAACTGTCATACATGTAGTCGGATCTGGAGTGTGTGTCATGTTAACTGGAATGTCTGGAGTCTGTGCTGTAAGCTTGGCTGTGCGATCTGCTAGATCGTTACCCTGGGAAATAATGTCAGTAACTTTCGTGTGTGCCTTGCATTTCATGATAGCAATGGATGTCGGTAAATGTATTGCATCTAACAGAGCTTGAATAAGGAGACCATGCTGAATCTTGGTTCCATGAGAAGTCATGAAACCTCTCTCCTGCCAGAGCACTCCAAAGTCGTGTACGACTCCAAATGCGTAGCGTGAATCTGTGTAAACATTAACTTTCCGGTTCTTAGCGTGTATGCAGGCTTGTGTCAGAGCAACTAGCTCTGCTGCTTGAGCGGACAGGGTGTCAATACGGTGTGTCTTAATAACTTCGGTGTCGGTAGTCACTGCATACGCGGCGACTAGTTCTCCTGTACTTGTTCTCATACATGAACCATCCACATAAAGTGTCAGGTCGAGATCTGGTAATGGAATATCTGTCAGATCTTGTCTTGGCTTTGTCGTAATATTAACTACTTCCACACAGTCGTGTGTGTCCGGACTTAAAGTAACTGATGGTAACAGTGTAGCAGGGTTCAGGATGTTGCAGCGTCTGATTTCTATGTGTGGCTGGAACAGTGTCAATTCATAACCTGTTAAACGTGCAATTGTCAAGTGCTGAGTCTGTGTTCGGTTTAAAAGAACTTCCACGGAGTGTGGAACTTGTACTGTCAGGGAGTGTCCTAATACTATGGAATCACTTTGTCTGATAGCTAGTGCTGTGGCTGCAACTGACTTGAGGCACGCAGGGAGAGCCTGGGCTACAGGATCTAATGTGCTCGAAAAATAAGCACAAGGCTTGTATTGTCCTGCTTGATCTTGTGTGAGAACAGATAATGCTGTACCTTCGCGTTCTGTGACGAAAAGTGTAAAAGGCTTACTGTAGCTTGGTGTGGCTAGAACTGGAGCTTGACATAGGGCTTTCTTTAACTCATTGAAACTGAGTGTATGTTCAGATGTCCAAGGGAGGACAGTCGATACGGCTGCCTCCTGTGTCGTTAACTGTATCAGTGGCTTGGCTAGAAATGCATACTGAGGAATCCATTGTCGGCAGTAAGAAGTGAGGCCGATAAAAGCACGTACCTCCTTCTGGGTCTTGGGCTGAGGAAGACTCGCTATTAACTGGATACGGTCTGGTGTCAACTGCCTACCCCTCTTGGACAGTAAGTGTCCTAAGTATACCACTTGCTGGACACAGAATTGAAGCTTCGAAGGGGACACCTTGTGCCCCATCTCGGCTAGGAAATACAGAACTGTGAGGGATGCTCGCTCGCAAGCACGTTCAGAACGGGCTGTGACCAGTAGATCATCGACATACTGGAGCAGGGCAGTGTCAGTTGGCATGTGAATGTTGTCTAGTTGTCTCTTCAGTGCTTGACTGTAAATACTAGGACTTTCTGTGAAACCTTGAGGAGCTCGTGTGAACATATAGCTCCTTCCATTTAAACAAAATCCGAAAAGGAACTGGCTGTCTGGATGAATGGGGACACTAAAAAATGCATTCTTGAGGTCTATGACTGTAAAAAATGAGGCTTCTGAATCAATGGCTGTCAATAGGGAAGAGATATCTGGGACAACTGGGTACTGGGGAATAATACATTTATTAAGCTCTCGTAGGTCAATCACTAATCGATATACTGGGGGTGCATTTGGATCAGTACGTTTCATGACTGGAATGATCGGAGAATTGCATACATTGGAGTCAGTTTCTACAACCACTCCTTGAGCGATGAGCTCGTCAATAATTTTGGATAAGGCTGCTACAGCCTCCGGTGGCAATCTATACTGTCTGATTCGTGGTAACACTACACCTGGCTTGAGAGTCACACGATGGGGTGTGATTTGCATATAACCAACATCAGTTGGACCTTGCGCCCATAGATGCTGCGGAACATTGGACAATCTGGGATCAAAATCTCGTAATACATAGTGACCCTTAAAGTCACGCAGGAACAATCGTATTCCCTCTGGGGAACAGCATATAACTGCACCTAACTCTTTCAGTGTTTTAATACCTAATAGATTCTCTGGACATGACTTAGTAAGTAACAGATCAGTAGTACGGGACAATGGACCTACTTCTAGAGTAACTGGCTTTGATATTTCATTTACAATGGGTTTTCCTGAAAATCCAAGGGAAACATTTCTTGAGCCTGAGAGCGGAGCCCCTGGAACTTCGGCGTGGCTAATTGTGGTCCTACTTGCCCCTGTATCAATCAAAAACTTTCTGTCTTTCCCTAATACTTGACTGTGAACATAGGGACCTTCTTGATCTACAGGTATCTCGATGAGAGGCAAGCCTACCTCCCTCTCTAGGCTGTTTCATGAATATGGCTGATACTCTGGATACTCAGACTGTGCATACTGGTACATCTGCTGTGTAACGTGCTGTGTTGCAGCGATGGGCTGCGGTGCTGTAACTGTCTGTGGTGCATTCTGTGGCTGAGGAGTCTGTGAAACTTGTTCTTGTCTAGGCGGACGTGGTCTTTCTTTAGTCTTACCAGTAGCTATGTTGTGTTTCAGAACTGCACACTCGTTTATAAAATGACCTGGCTGTTTACAATAATTGCAGTTCCCTTTAACGGGAGCTGCAGGATGACTGGCTTGATTCGGACCCCTCTTCTGACTGTCTTGAGGAACAGATTGTGCAACTAGTACTTTCATTTTCGTGTCTTTCATACGTTTTCTCTCGTGTTCTTGCTCTTCTCTGATTCTATTCTGGTGGTATTGGAGCATCTGTAACATCTGGGACGGGGTATTAGCTTGCCAGGTACTTTCGACTTTCAAAACTCGATTCTTAATTTGTGGACTTGAATTCTCGACTAATTTAGTAACAAAGAGGTGAGGGTATGACTCACTACTTGTCTTGAGGCCACTGTTGATGCTAAAACATTTCTCAAATCTAGAATAAAAATCACTAATGTCTTCGTCTTGTTTCTGTTTACAGGCTGAGATTGCATCCCAGTCTTCCTTTTTCGTTGTTAACAATCTGGGTAAAACTTGAATCAATAATTCAGGTAATTCTTTACATTTCGCTCCAAGACCGGTACCTGGTACTCGTGCCTTATCTTCAGCTTCTAGAACTGCCCAATCGATCTTTTTCTCTCCCACCTCCCATTCTTTTTCCTTGAGCTTTTCATACACCCCTGCGGGCAGCAGAACCTTTAACATTTTAATTATATCTGGATACGTGTATTCCCCCATACGGAGCATGTCTTTTAATTCTCGATGGAACCCTGCTGGATCTTTATCGTGACAGGGGATTAATTTTTTCATCTCTAAGAGTTCCATCTTTGTGATCGGGGTGTAAACAAACACTCGTTCTAGTTCGCCACCCGTTCCTCTAACTGGGTGGACTTCTCGTAACGGATTCTGTCTTTCCATGTAAAATGGTTTACTTTCTGGGGGTGAGACATGAACAAAATGCGGGTTCAAAAACGTTCTATATTTGTGACGCTGTTCTAGAATGACACTAATTAAATCGGTACCTAAACCTTTCCATCTATACTGGAGTAACTCGTTCAGGATATCATGTAACGGGCCTGGATCAGAGTGCTGACCCTCATACGATGTAATGAGGTGCTGAATCATATACATACCCGCCAGTCGTTGTTCGGCTGGGGGCATTTTCAGAAACATTTGTGCCACTATTTCGTCTGGAAAAGTGGTAGAATCAGTAGTCCATCGGACTGCTGATCGGGCTAGTTCTTGTTCATGCATAGTACTTAACTCACTGTAACCGATTCGTGATTTCAGAATGTGATCGGTAGCTTGAAACACTTGTTCTAGAGAACCTTGTTCTGGTGCTGGATGATGGAAAGTTGACTTGTGTTCTAGGCGTAAATGGCGATCTGGAAATCTAGATTTTCCTACATACGCTATTCTGGCGGAATTCTCGTCGTCTACCTCTTCAGTATCAGAGTTACTTTCTTTCTCGCTTACTTGTGCTGCTTTACGCTGTTCGTGTAACTTTATTATTTCTTTACGGATTTTCTTGTACATACTTTCCATAGCACTGATGGTCCTGTGCTTACCCTCGGCTATATTATCACTCCACTTTGTCAGGGTTCTCATTTCGGCTTGATCTTTGGACGGGTAATCTTGTTCTCTTATTAAACAATTAATCAAAAACTTTAGTATCATGAGCTGGATCTCGGCTTTCCTTTGAGACATGACTTCGCCAATGCTTTCTGGATCATCCCCTGTACGGATGAAACGATATATTCTGTCTAGATCTTCTTTCATATTCGGTAGGGTGACTAGATACTCGGCCACCTTTCTTACACGTAATGAATATAAAACCATATTATCCTCGCCTGGGACTGGATCATAGCCGCATTCATTAAGGGCTTTTCTTATTTCTGCTACAGACTGATGTCTGGGCGTACGCTGTGACGCTTGTGCATGTAATTCGGCTGACGTTAAACGCTTATGTGGCGGCGGGGTCTGAGGAGGACCTCCTCCTGCGGCCCCTAAACTAGAATCGTCGACTGATCCTCTTCGTACTAGTGTGGCAGGAAATTGAAATGGGGGCTGAACTGGTGTGGCGGGCTGGACCGGGGGGACCGTAACAGGTACTGCAAGGGGTACCCTGGTGTCTGGAGAAACGGGGAGTGCCTGATTTACAGGGACTGGCGGAGCGCGAACAGGATTTGCATATTCCGGGACTGTGTCGTCCAAATAGGACGAAATGAAAATATCAGCTGCGGTCTGTTTGTGACGTAGCTTGGTCGGAACTAATGGTGGCGGAAAGTTACTGGATGCCTCCGGGGTCGCTTTTGGCAGGCCCTCGGCAAGAAGAGGATACATACCCTTAATAAGAGCATGCCTCTGTCTGTCTGACTGTTCGGTTTTAACTCGTTCACCAATCTCGATTAATTCCCTTTCTTGGGCTCGTTCCAAGGATTCTCTACTTAATTCTGACTTTCTGATTTCTTTTTCGGTTCTTTTATGAGATTCTTTGCGCCATAACTCGATGGCATCTTTCTGTGACTGTCTGGCTTTCTTTTTCCATAATGCTTCTTCTACTCTCATGATGCACTCGGCATCCCATGTGCCTGACACAGGCCATCTATACTTTTCCTCTAACTGTTTGGTATACTCGACCCATAAATCTAGATACAATATGGCGCTTATGCCATGCTTCTGATACATAAAATGACCTGGACTGTCCCTAGGCGGGACAGGAACTGCTGCTTCTAGCAGACCTTTTCTAGTTCTCAACTGACGCAGTTTTGAAAAGAGCGGCATGACTGAACTATAATCTGGACACAATACGATACACAATAAACACGATAACTACTTCACACTCATTCCACGACATCAAGATACATGAAGAACATTCAGAATAACAGTTCGAACAGAATACTACCTGGAATACGGAAAACAGAATACATGAATTTTCTCGAGAACAGAACTGACTAGAACAGAAACTAGATGCACTGCTGAAACAGTACGAAACTTACCGGTCTCATACAGAGACACGTCAGGACCCGTATCCACCGGAGTGGACACTTCGTTTGTGGGCTTGTGTACCACCAACCCACGGACCAGAGTCAATTAAATTGACCCTGTCTAGATACTACCCCAGTAATGGTACTCACCGGGCAGCAAGAACGGAAGGCCTCAGACTGGACGGGACTGCTTGGACGTCGGACGGACGAACTTCGGACTTCTGTTACGGGTGGGCCTCCGGATACCTCGGACCTTGGACTCTCGGCTTGGGCTCTGGTCGGGACTCGCCGCGTTCCTCCACCGTCTCGTCTGGATGCTGGACCGCCTCCTCCGTCTCCTCCGTGGGCCTGAGGGATACTTGAAGCAGAAATATCTGCTGGTGCGCAGAAGAGTTCCGTCACGACTGCAGAGGGTCAGGGGGTCGGCGTGGCTTCACCGACGCGTGGGGAAAGGGCAAGTCCCTATTCGGGCGCCATTATGTGGTAAATAAATAAATAATACCTCTCTTTTTGAATGCATAAATGAATAACAGATAGCTCAATAAATAAGAGTCAAGATTCGAGGTAGTAGGAGTTTTGCAGGTTTAATACAGCATAAAGGACAGGAACAGGACAACCTGCACAGGAATAGGATGGCAAGCCCTGGCAGCGCTGCCGGGGTCAGGATCGGAATCGGCGGAAGGAAGGAAGGAAGGAAGGATAACTTTTTAATAACAGTACATGAGCATATATACATAACGCAAACACATAGCATTACATCGCAATAGGCGTGGCAGTGGGTGGAGCAATAGGCGTGACGCGTAGCAGTCGCGAAAGATAAGGGTGAAAAGAGGTGTAACAGGGCGTATACATAGACATGTGATGCAAACGTAACAGAATATGTCATGAATGGGGTGGAAACCATGGAGGGGGCTACCTAAGGAGCCGGGACCTCTAACCTGATGGTGCGCGCAAACTGGCAATGACGTGTTACTAGGAGAAGCTGGGGGCTATGAACTCTGTGCTAGGAGCAGAGACTGAAGTCTGGAGAGTCAGGGCGACATGTACCTAAGCAGTATCTAGTATCTGATGTTTAGAGAACATGTTGATATAAACTAGAAGTCAGGAGGGGAAAAGCTAACAGACTCTAAGACTGGAGCAT
This sequence comes from Lissotriton helveticus, assembly GCF_964261635.1. Taxonomy (NCBI): domain Eukaryota; kingdom Metazoa; phylum Chordata; class Amphibia; order Caudata; family Salamandridae; genus Lissotriton; species Lissotriton helveticus. Next base: position 1,244,817,175 of record NC_136059.1, on the reverse strand, counting down.
GCATTATTCTACATGTAGTGCGTGATGAAGAATATTAAATGATCATTAAATGCAGTATTTCTCTTACATGGAGACGTAAAAGCTAGACTATGACGGTAACTATTGATGCGATTCAGTAGCTTAGGAATGCAGAGAAGGAGGGCTGTACTGATAACTCGAATCATAACATACTCTTGGCAGACTCAGAGGCAGAGCCAGGCTGAACCGGGCACTGCGAGGCAGGAAGTAAGTGAAGGGTCGAGGATACAGGCGGGGGCTGTATCGCTCCTCAGCGAGGCTTCAGGGGACAGGAGCTGAATCTGGTGTCCAGGCCCTTTTGAGGACTAGAAACGGAGATTTTACAATGGAATAACGTGCACACTGAGAAACGTGGCAACGTAGCTTTACATAGGCCTGATATTCGTAGTATTCACGAGAACTGGAAACTGACATACTAAAGGTGGACACAACTATAATTGCGTCTTTAATCGAACATGGGGAATAACATATGCATATTAATCATGCACAGATAACATATGATGGATGACACGTAGGGACACAGAACATAGCAAAATTTACTTTTCCACAGTGGGAATAGGGGCGGTGCTCTCCCAAGTAGGGGTAGACGGGTTGCAACATCCAGTCTTGTATGTAAGCCGGAAACTATATCCCCGTGAGTGCAGGTATTCCACCATTGAGCGGGAATGTCTAGCTGTGAAATGGGCGATAGATAAGCTACAGTACTACTTGGAGGGCCGGCTGTTCATCCTACATACAGACCACGCCCCGTTACAATGGATGAGCCGAAACCGAGCCCACAATCCCAGGGTACTCCGTTAGTTCCTGTCCCTTCAGCCCTACTCCTTCACAGTGACTCACAAAAAGGGGTCAGAGAACGGGAATGCAGACTGTTTGTCCAGAGTCTTCCCTCTCCCCGAACGGGAGAATCCAGGGGGGATGGTATGTGACGGGGCAGGTAAAACGCCCCCGGGACAATCAGAGAACACGAACTGGTGGACACATGCCCCCCTGTTACCCACTTCTGTCCCTTCTCTGCAGCAGCCCGATTGGCCCGAAGAGGAAGAAGACGGACACCGGTGGGGCACCGAGGAACACGGACTGTATCCCTTTAAGGGGGAGGAGCCCCAAACCCACATGACGTCCCGATCCCCGTCAAGGAGAGGAGGAACCCAGGAAGCGACGGACGGCGTTTCCGAGGAGGAGCGAGAGTGGTGTGTGACCGGTACGAGGAGGACGAGCGAAGACGCGGAGAAACTGGAGACAGCAGAAACCGACGAGGAAGAACCGGAGAAGCCAGGAGGCCACCGACATCATGATCCGCCCTGCCACGCTCCCACGGGAGGGGCGTGGCTCCAACAGGTACGGGGCAAAGTAGCGGGCTGGGTGGGACGGCGTGCCCGACCTGTTGAGAAAATCTGTATATAGTGTAAAGAGCCGTGTATATAGATCCCTGATACCCCTCCCTCCTCACGAGCACTGTTTACGCACTACGACTGAGGGCGACTGGCACTTATACACTTGGTTTCTTTCTCCTCACTCCCGGCCCTGTATCTGTCCCTGTGAAACCAGTCTCTAACCCAATCCTATTCTCTGCTTCCTTTCCGGTTGCGGTGCCTGGAGGGAGAGTGTCCACCCGACCGACGGAATCCTGGAGCCATTAAGGAAGCCCCTAACAGACCCGGCAGCGTTTGCTCGTGAGCTGATAACAAGCAGGAAGCGAAGATCCTATATAAAAATAAAGCCCTCTTTACGATCTTTATTGAAAGTCTCTGACTCAGTCACTTCAGCGCCAGCCTCCTCGGTACACTCACTCACCCCTTTTTATTAGGATTACTTTCAAAAACCTTTGGGGAAGGATGGGGTAGACCCACTTATTCCAGGCTGTGGATGTGCAGACTGAAAAGGCTTGGAAGTGTCCCGGGCCACTGGCTCTTTCTAGCTGCAGGGCTATTAAAAGAATTGTATAAGCCTTCTTGGGGCAGCCTTTGGTGCAGCAACCAGTAGATCGAGCTATTCAAAAAGTAACACCTCTCGTCCCATGTGGTGTCAAAAAATTGAGCTTTGCCGCATCTTGACAGGATGCATAATATGTGAACGGGCAAGAAGTCTGACAGCGTCAAGAGTGAGCTGCTGCCCTTCATGCCAACTGCGCCTCAACAACTTAGTAAAGGCTAAACAGCTCAGTGAGGTGAATTTACTTGAAACACTGTGGAATTGTAAGATCTGACCGTGTGTAAGGAAACCAACAAGGGCTGAGCAAATTAAAGAAAAGAAGGCCTAATCTTTGCCTCTGGTTCTGGCATAGGATTCCAACCCATTCACTTGCAATTGCATTTTGGGTTGCCACCTGGCCGGTTTTCTACCTGCATGACTAGTATTTTAATGTCCCAGCTGGTATAAAAACTAGAAAAATCACCGAAAGCCGGTTCCCCCTCCCCCCTTTGACGGAAAGTACATACTTCAAATAACAAATATAAGAAGACAGCACTGTAGAACATTGTTGGGATTCCTTCTTGTTGTTCTCTTGCGCGCATTGCTGTTCCTTGCATGGAACACAGAATGCGTAGTCTCTGCAGTTGCTGCCGGGGAAGTGGAGTCACTGGAAGTAAATAAAGAAGCTGAAACTACTTACCTGCTGTGGTCTTCTTTACAGTGGCGACGAGGTGTCTAGCCGCCTATCTTCCCCATCGTACGTTGAGGGTCGTGATTCTGATCACACCGATGATTCCCAAGTCTTCTTCCAGCGACCAGCCTTCAAGTCTCCATGAGGCTCCTCATCTCTCCGCTGAACTTCGTGTTTCTTCCGACTTCCTGTGGTTAGGCTACATATTTCTGTTGTCACTTTTGTGGACGAGGAGGGTAGTCACATTTGAAGGGGTGTGACCGTTGGCGCGTGCAATCGGCGCGCGTCGCATTAGTAACGGTCGCGCGCAGCTGCGCGTGTAATCTTCTGTCTTATTATGACAACTGTTGCCCTTGCAACCAGCTTCAGTTCTCCTTTGTGGTGACTACTGGCTCGCATTACCGGCGCGCGTCACCTATTGAAGGGAAACAGTGTGATAGTCTTGACGTCACTGCTACCTAGTGTTTTTTTTTATTCATTAAATGTCCTGTGTATATAAGGAATTGTAAATGACATTGGGAAGATTGAAGCACACGTTTTTGTCATTGAAGCACACGTTTTGACACCTATTGAACAAAGGAAATTTAAGTTGATGAAAAGGAATAAGTGAAGCACGGAATTGTTAATGACTTTGAGAAGACTGAAATCACATGTTTTGGAGCATTTAATGGTGCATGGAAGTTATTACAGTGGCAGATACGTATTTAATATAGGGAAATAACTTAAAAAAATAAATAAAAGTGGTTCCGTGAATTGAGTCAGACATTTTTTTTTTCCTTCTCGTTCTAGTCATTTAATCCTTTTGATAGTATTTGTGGGACAGCAACTCACCCACGCACAGTCAACAAATGGATCACGTAATTGCACCACCTCCCTTTTTACAGTCACCCGGTACTCCTCCTGTTATGTGGAAACAATGGAAGGAGACATTTTAAGCCTACATTGAAGCAATTGATAGAGACGCTTTCACCTTGAAAAAGAAAAAAGCTTTGCTGGTTTATAATTTGGGTGCGGAGGGGAGGAATATCCTAAAAACTTTACCCCTCGAACTCGTGAGAACATGCATTAGTGGTTGTGATGATGGTGATTCCCAAATTGTTGATGACTATGCCTCGCTGGTTAAAACCTTGGACAAGAGATTTAATCCCAAACTAAACATGGTATTGGAACGTCATAAATTCTTGCAACGTGCACAAATTCCTGGTGAATCCATTGATGATTTTGTTGCTGCACTTAGACTATTAGCAGTCACTTGCAATTATAGGGAATTTAAAGATGAAATAATTTGTGACCAGCTAATTAAACGCACATGCAATAAGAAGATCCAAGAAAAACTATTAGCTTCTGAAGATCCTGATTTGGAGACTGCTCTCATTTTGGCGAGAAGCATTGAACATGCTCAGCTTTGCAAGAAAGAGATAAGTGTGTCCAGGTCGTCATCATCCACAGCTTCCAGCGAAATTAAGTTAGTCAGTACCAAAACCACCACCAAACCCATCAAGGCAACCAGTGTGAATGCGTCTCGTACTTCTCCATCTGCTGCTAGTTTGCCCAAAACAAAATGTAAGGGACATGATCTTGCTTGTTATCGTTGCGGGAGAAGATCCCATTTGGGCAATTTTAAATTTTGTTTCACCGTAAATCAAACTTGCTTCAAGTGTGGGAAGAAAGGACACTTGTCACACATGTGTAAGGCTGCAGTACATCATAAGAGACCACCGCAATCTGTTAAAATGATTGAAGAGGACTGTGTTAACTACTGTGAAGATGATGAGTCTTATGAGTTACTAATGTTGTCCTCTTCCTCCATTCAATCTGATGGTGTGGTAGAAATTGCTTCTATTGGTGATGTTTATCGTATGAAATCACCTGCATGTGACATTACTTTGAATGGGAAAGACATAAAGTTTCTTGCTGACTCTGGTTCTGCCATTACCTTCATTAATACCAAAGATTTTGAAAGCTTAGGTGACATTCCTGTTGATCAGTCCAACATCAAGATCTTTGCTTACGGTGGAAAAAGGGTTGAAGTTCTTGGCAAATTCAGGGGCTGTCTGGGATTTAAAGGTGATGTGACACATGGGACTGAATTTATTGTCAGGGATGGTGCAAACTTGTTGGGTTGGCAGGAACAGGGTGAACTCGGAATCATTTTGGATGCAAATCACCCAGATATGGTTCTATCTACACATGAGGCGAAGGAATATTATACTAATTCTCCTGCTACTACTCCTGTGCACTCGGTTACTGCTGAGTCATCACCTAGTAGTGATTGGATTCTTAACTATCCTGAGATTTTTAGTGATAAGTTAGGCAAGCTTAAGGGTTTTCAGCACAGCATCATTCTCAAGGAGGGCATCGTAGCTGTTGCCCACAAGGTGCGCAAAGTACCACTTAGTATGCGGGGTGAGCTTAGACAAGAACTTGACCGGTTGTGTGCGATGGGCGTAATTGAGCCCATTGAAGGGTCTGAAGGTTCAATCACTCTTAGCTCCAGCATCTTAGTGACTTCACTGTGAATGCTGGCCTTCACCTTATCTGACAGTCGGTAGGTCTTAGACTTCACAGGTGGGCTGTCTCCTGTGTCCACATCATGGGTACACAGGTGGGTCCTTCCCGGGATAAGGGAGAACAGCGAGGAATATTGCTCCAGGACTTGGTGGCAGTCCCTCCACTGTTCAGGAGTTAGAGATGGTGAGAGAATCACTCCCTCCACAGACCCATCCTTTTCTTGAGACGAAAATAGATCAGGGAGAGGCTCACTTTCCTCTTCCTCTGCTCCATCAGTCACCATCATCAAGATGACCTCGGGCCTCTCATGGTGGGGTTTGAGGCGGTTGGCATGGAGCACCCGATGGGGCTGCCTGGAGGTCTTAAGGTCCACTAAATAAGTGGCCTTGCCCTTCTTCTCAATCACCTCAAAGGGGCCTGTCCAGTGATCCTGGAGGGCACTAAGCTCCCCAGGCTCCATCACCCACACTTTCTGGCCAGGCTCCAACTCCACAGGGTGAGCATTGTGGTCATACCACTCTTTCATCACTGCCTGGCTGGCTTCCAAGTTGTCAGAAGCTTGCTTCCACAACTTAGCCATTTGGCTCCGGAAGGCCAGCATATAGCTCACCACATCCTGGGGAAGCTTCCTGGGAGTCGTTTCCCATTCGTCTCTCACCAGGCTGAGAGGTCCACGAACAGGGTGCCCATACAGAAGTTCGAAGGGGCTGAAGCCCACTCCTTTCTGTGGCACTTCCCTGTATGAGAACAACAAACAGGGTAGGAGGACGTCCCACTTCCTCCGCAGGCTCTCAGGCAGACTTCTGATCATGCCCTTCAAGGTTTTATTAAACCTTTCCACCAGAACATTGGTCTGGGGGTGGTAAGGAGTGGAGAACCGGTAGGTAACCCCACATTCCTTCCACATAGCCCGCATGTAGGCTGACATGAAGTTGGTCCCTCTGTCAGACACAACCTCCTTGGGGAAACCCACTCGGGTAAAAATCCCCATCAGGGCCCTAGCCACCGCAGGTGCAGTAAGGGTCCTCAAAGGAATTGCCTCTGGGTACCGAGTGGCATGATCCACCAGAACCAGGATAAACCTGTGACCAGCTGAAGTGGGTGGATCCAATGGCCCAACAATGTTGATGCCCACCCTTTCAAAGGGGGTGCTAACGACACCAGGGGAGCTTTTAGCTTAACCCCTGTTTTCCCACTGGCTTGGCAAGACACACACGTCCTACAATAAGTGTCGGACGCCACCCTCATTTGAGGCCAGTAAAAATGGGGGACAAGCCGGGCAAAGGTCTTGTCCTGACCCAGGTGTCCTGCCAAGGGTATCTCGTGAGCCAATTCTAAGAGAAAGGCTTGGTAACGTTGGGGGACTACCAAGGCCCGTGACGAACCGTGCACTGGAGCCTTGGGTTCACTGTAAAGGAGTCCATCCTCCCAGTAAATGTGGAAGTTCCCTACCATGTTACCTGCTGCCTGGGCTTTGGCCTGTCGCCTCAGACCCTCAAGGGTAGGGCACTCCTTCTGGTCCTGTCAAAACTCTTCCCTGGTAGGCCCCCCTCCACGTGCCATTCGGCAGGGATAGGTAGGTTCTCCAGGGAGACAACATCCCCCTCCGTGGTCTCCGGGTCCACTACCACAGGGGGCCTATCCATCTCACGGGGGTGGGGGCCGAGGCAGGTATCTCCTGTCCCCGGATCTTTCCCTTTCTGGCAGCTGGCTGTGCCTTTGTTCCAGGCTCCAGCCCTGGCGAACTCCCACTCCGGGTAGTCGCAGACCGTGTGCTGGCACAGGTGCAGTCAGGTGTACCCAGCAGCTCTGAGTGAGTCCGGTATTCCACCTCTTTCCAAGCATTGTGCTCCATATCATTCCCCAACAGACAATCGACTGGCACGGCAGGGCTTACGGCAACTCGAAGAGGACCTGCGACCCCTTCCCACTCAAAGGGAACTTCGGCCACAGGGTAGTGGCCTATTCTGCCGTCAGCCATCACGGCGGGGTGGAGTACTTTGGGATCACCTGCTCTGGGGACACCAGATGACTCCTTACCATAGTCATACTGGCACCTGTGTCCCTCAAAGCTTCCCCTCTTTGGCCATTGATGGTGACCCACTGCCCATACTTGGTGGTATTTGGGGGCACCTGGATCTTGGGAACCATCTCTCTATCTCCCAGGGACACTAAGGTGACTCCCGCCCACTCCCCTCCCTTATCTAAGGGCAACTCCTCCCCGAGCACTACACTAGCTACTCCCGGGGTTTTTACTACAGTGGGATGGGTGGTCTCTTTGGGCACTTGACATCTCCTTTATAGTGCCCAACTCCACCACATTCATAACAGCGGACAACCCTTGGCTGCTGACTATGGTCAGGATGAGGGTTTTTCTACGGGTTGGCCCTAGGAGTGAATCCTGATCCCCTTCCTTGGGAACTGTTTTGGGGGCCTTTTGAGAACTCCCTCTTTTTGTCTCCCCCCTCTTTCTTCTGGGGAGCGCCCTGACCAGTCCTTTGGGAATCCCCTCCAGTCCCCTTTGAGGACACCCGGGTACTGGCCCAGATGTCCGCCTCCTCAGCAAGCTTCCTGGGACTGGTCAGCTTGCTGTCAACCAGGTGTTGTCGCAGCTCTGAAAAACATTTCTCGAGTAGGTGCTCCTTTAGGATTAGATCATACAACCCCTCGTAGTCCCCCACCTCGCTGCCTTGCACCCAACCCTCTAGGGCCTTCTTGGAATAGTCTAGGAAATCCACCCAGTTCTGTGTAGCCAGTTTGTGGCTGTTCCTGAATTTCTGTCTGTATTTCTCGGGAGTCAGCCCAAACTTCCTGATCAGCGCCACTTTCATGGTGGGGTAGTTAGTCTGCTCCTCCTGCTCTAGGGCTAGAAGTGCATCCCTCCCTACTGGAGGCATGTATTTATACAGGCCACCCCCCCGTGACTTTCTGATATTGCATGGGCTCTTAGCGAGACCTCATAGGCAGCCAACCATTTTGCAATATCGTCCCTTACACTGTAACTGGCGACTACGTCTTTTGGCAAGTAGGGTCTGGGTTCCCTGATGATTTCTTTGGGTACGCTGCCACCAACAGGAGTACTAGGAGTCCCTATTTGCAGGCTCTTGAGGTCTAACTCCCTTAAACTCAATTCATGAGCCAGCCTCTGTTCCTCCCGCTCCTTCTCCAACCTAGCTAACTCCCACTTCAACTGCCTTTCCTCTCTCCGGTCAGCTAATTCGGCTTTGGTCAAGCTCCTTACAGAGACACTACTGCCCTCCCTTGAAAGTGTCCTAGGTCCTCGTAGTAGGTTCCCCCCTACGGTTTGGTACAGTTCATCCATTCCGATGACAGTGTCCCTATCCCCCTCTTCCTCCTCCTTCTTCCCATCTGGGTGAGCTGCCACCCATGCTCTCAAGCTAGTTTGGAGTTCCCCCTTTTTCGCACCACGCTTGAAGAACACCCCCTTGCTCTGGCAAAATTCCCTGAGTTGGGCCACAGTGTAGGTCTCGAACTCCTCCAATTCAAATTCCATTTTGCCAACAGGGTCCCAGACAGTCACTTTGAAAAATTCAAGGAAGAGACGTTAATTAAGGGCTACCTCCACCCACCACCAGAAAAGAATTTGGAAAAACAAAACTTCTAATTAGGGAGTCCGCCAGGAGAAAACTCCAGGTGTAGGTACGTGGTGGACACTAAACTACTGCTAAGTGGACGCAAGCACAAGCTCTTATCCCACCACTGAACACCAATTATGTTGGACCTGGGGTTACCAGTCCACATAGGGTAGCCAGGCACAGAGTAGGAAGGTCTATTCTCAAAGGCAATTTCGTGTTATGCTTGCGTCACATCCCTCACAGTAACCCAGCGCCCATCCACAGAAAAATGACACTACACCAGTTTAGAAAAATACGGATGACTTTTATAAAAGATCTTTGTTATTTTGTTCTGTTAGTCATATTTTGGTTACACACATTAGGCACCTCCCCCATCAATTTCCTGCACCAATAAAGATTCAGCAATACATCGTTCTCTAGACTCAGTGGATTCAACAATTACACTTATTACTTCAAATTGTAGACAGTTTCTTGGTTGTTTAGGGAAGGTTCAATAGGAAAACATTTTACATTAAAACTGGTTAGCGAAATCCTGCATTAGAACAGTTTGGAGACCCCTTTTTAGACTTGTTTAGTTAAATTGCATTAGGAGCTTGCTCAGCAGGTGCCAGAGTCATTCCCTCCTGTTAAGATAACAGCAGGCAGGAATTTCAGTCAGTATCATATATTGGTTTAGATGTCTCGCCATGCACTGGCTCCCTGTTTTACTTTACTGACCAGCGACAGCTCTAGGTCTGGTAGATCTCCGGTTTCAGATTAATTGTCCTGCCAGATCGGGCTCCTCTGGCCAACACAACAGTTTTCATAGGGTTCATATGGGTGACCAACCACTAGGACCTGTGGCGTCCGCTTCCGAATTCAAGTCCCTCACCAGCCCCCAGATCCCTGCTTACTTGTGGCCAAGGCACCTATGTTCCGGTTCAGCCGTCTCCGGCAGCTGAAAAAGATCAGACCTCACCGTCAGCTCTTTCTGTTCAGCGTTGTCTCCCTCGCAGGCCAGGCCGCTCTACGTCATAGCCTGCACTGAGGGGAGGACGCGATCGCTGAGCGGTGCCGCTGGAATCACCTCGTCGTGGCTCCTCACCTGAGCGCTTTCGTCATTTCCTTGTCAGGCTGCGCAACTGGGCCTGCGCGGGGGAACAGTGTCTTCAGTGCGGTGCCGCCCCTTCCCTCAGGCAGGACCTCCTCCGGACCCACTTGCAAGTGGCTGATTCCCGATGCCGCTCCGCCCCCTGTCATTTATGATTAACCCTCTACGGGGCCTGCGCGGGGGAACAGTGTCCCCACAGTTTCTCTCCGCCGTCTGCTCCGCCTTCGCCTCAGAGCGGGCAGCGGCTCCCGGGGCACCTCTCTCACCGGCTCTTCCCTCCCCCTTCCTTAGTTGGGAGCCTCAGCAACCTCCTGCGTTACCGCCAGAATCGAGGCCGCGAGACAGGCGGTCCTCACCACAGCGGCCACAACATCAATAGATATGTCTCTGGGGGGAAGACAACCTCCCGGCAGCGCTTCACGGCACAGGTGAGAGGGGGTAGGTGGCACAAGAGTGGGTTGGTTTTGGGATGGGGAAGGGTGTAAAGTTCCCTCAGTCCTATCCCTACCCTTCTGTAGATTTTTAGAGTTCTTGGGCAGTTTCCTTCCACCGGATAGCGGGGCAGAACTTTCCACTCAGCTCAACCCCCCAGCAGTCTCACAGGTTCACCCCAGCGCCAGGGGTCAGTTCCTCTTGACTCGTGAGGACCCTATGACCAGGGACATCAGGGGCGTAATTAAGCAGGGCCAGGTCTCCGGGTAGGGGGGCATGACTGCAGTAAGGAAGCAACCCTTGAAAAGAAGTCAACCCTCTGAGTGTCCTAACCCCCTAGCGCCACAGCCTGCACTCCAGCTAGCTACCCTGCCACACAAAATGGCCGCCCTGGTTCTGTCCTTATATACCCCTAGGCCCAGGTCACTAGAATGGGCCAGAAGGTTCTAGATCCTTCTCACTAGTCTATGGGCCAGTCCCTGAGGTAAAAATTTGGCAGTTACAAGCCTCCATTTTGTGTCTCTCTACTCTTCCATTTTAAAGGAGCACCTGTGCCTCAGGTTATTGTAGGGATAAGGAGGCACCCAAAACCCTAAAGACAACACCAAAAACTTTAGTGGACACAAAAATAAAAGAAGGTTAGGAGGCAAAAAGGGAAAAAAATAAATAAATAAATAGGAGGGACCTCCCAAAGGACTGACAGGTCTAACAGAATGCAAGGTACACATGGTTGGATCAGTGTGCTAGGGATTTCAAATTGCTGAAAGAAGCTATTGTTCAAGCACATCCACTCAAACTATTCAATATTAATGATCGTTGTATTGTTACCACTGATGCGAGTAATGTGGGTTTAAGGGCTGTTCTCATGCAGAAACGATCTGACAACAGTGAGGAGACCATTGCTTTTGCCTCTAGGACACTTCTAGGAGTGGAGAGTACATATTCCACGATCGAAAAGGAGCCCCTGGCTTTATGGTGGGGTGTACAATATTTTCGTAATTATTTGTGTGGTAATGAATTTGTGCTTAGGATGGACCACAAACCATCAATCAATCAGTGACACTTATAAAGCGCGCTACATACCCGTAGGGTCTCATGGCGCTGGGGGGGGGTGGTACCGGCGTAGAGGGCGTTGCCGTAGTCCAGTCGGCTGGTGACGAGGGCCTTTTGATTGATTGACCTTTTCACCACTAAGGGTGGTGGCAGAGCCACTCCTCGTATTGCCAAATGGCAGTACAGATTGAATGAATTTAATTATCGTTTAGAATATGTGGATGGTGTGAAAAATCAAATGGCTGATTGTCTGTCCAGGTTACCCCTCCCCCATTTGATTCCCGAAGTTGAAGATGAGCATTTGGAAATGGTATGTGCAGTCGGCACAGTGGCAAATGCTGGTGTTGCTTTATCTGAAGCTGATTAGAAGTGTGCCTTCTCCGAGGATGTGGACATTAAGAAAGTGATGGATTTTATGGTTCATGGTTGGCCTAACAGAATGGTTTTAACTCCTGAAATGGTTCCCTTTGAAAGGGTATGTGATGAGTTGTCTTTAGTTGACGGGATTCTGCGCAGAGGTGGTTTACTGGTTGTTCCCATGACCATGCGTAAGAAAGTCCTGGATCTGGCCCATGAAGGACATTTGGGCATCCGTGCTATGAAGCGGAGAGTCAGGGAGGATTTCTGGTGGCCTGGCGTGGATAAGTCAATTGAGCACTTTGTTCGAGAGTGTGGAGCATGCATTCTGAGTGATAAAACCCAGGAAACTTATCCTTCTTCCGTTAGTCCAGTTGTAGTGAAGAACTCACCTTGGTCCAAATTAGCTTTTGATGTTGCTGGTCCGTTTGGCAATTTGGGAAGTTCTCCGAAATATGCTTTAGTATTAATAGATTACATGTCCAAAGGGCCTGAAGTCAGGTTTGTGGAATGGATCAATTCAGCTACAGTCATCAATTTCTTTAAGGATGTTTTTCTTCGGGAAGGATTCCCAGAGCAGTTGGTGACGGATAATGGCACTCAGTTGGTATCTGCGGAGATGCAGGAGTTCCTGAAGGTGCATGGCGTTAAACATATTCTCACCTCCCTTTATGATCCCCGCAGCAATGGTTTGGTTGAGCGCATGAATCGTGTGATTAAAGATCAGTTACAATTGGCTTCAATTAATGACTTACATTGGAAGGTGGTGATTTCTAACATGTTATGGTCCATGAGGACTACTCCTCACCCTAGTACTGGCATGTCTCCCTTCACCTTGTTAAGTGGTAGGGTACCTGGTTCTAAGCTAAATAAAGACTGGATGTCAAGGAAAGATGTGGATCTGGAGAAGTTAGGTAGCGTGGCTGATGTCAGGGCTGCTACTCAAGCTAAGTATGCATCCAGTTGTGTCAGAGTGTCTCCTGTACGTCAAGGAGATAGGGTGAGAATTAAGAAACTTGTTCGTGTGAGCAAGGGATTTTCCGGGTTTTCTGCTCCTGTTAGAGTGAGTGAGGTGAGAGATCAGGTTGTTGTACTGGAGAATGGGAAAATCTGGAACAAGTGTGCAGTTTTGATTGTGCCTGAGTCAATGGCGGAGTTTGTGAGAAGTAAGTTTGGTACGAGTACTCATGGTGCGGTTGTACCTCCAGTGGTTGCGAGCTCAAGGTTTCCGGTACTTACCAGGGATATAGTTCCTCGACAATGTCCTTCTAGAACTAGAGCTCCTCCCACCAAATTTCAGGATTATGTCAGATTTTAGTTGTATTTATTTATTTATTTATTTATTTTCTTTTCTCTCTTCTCTATTCTTTTTACATGCTTGGTTAATCTAATTTTGTTCTTTGTTTATATGAAGGAAGGGGGTGTGTGTTGGGATTCCTTTTTGTTGTTCTCGTGTGCGCATTGCTGTTCCTTGCATGGAACACAGAATGCGTAGCCTCGGCAGTTGCTGCCGGGGAAGTGGAGTCACTGGACGTAAATAAAGAAGCTTAAACTACTTACTTGCTGTGGTCTTCTTTACAAACATACTCTATAGCCACCTTTAATGATCCCTGGCTAAGTAGAGTAAACAAAAACCAGAAAAGTCATGTTACTAATCAATACAGGAAACCTTAAATGAAGTTCTATTTAATTATCATGCCAGGGCCTTTGCTGACTCATAAAATGTGAACAGTTGACCAGTATTTTTCTTTTGAACAGGTGCCAACCCTAGTTGCAATGGACGACAAAAATGTTCTGCAGAATGACAGCAGAAAAACAGTCACGGTAATTGCTAGCATATCATTTTTTGTAAGTATCTTTCGAAGGAGCTACAAGTTCTGCAACAGTGGGTGAACAGCACTACGAAAGGCGGAATAACAGACTACAGCAGGGGACATCACGGTTGGGCACATTAGGGTGCAGTATTCCATAATTGATTAAACGATTTACATCGAAACTCCAAAAAATATTCGCATTGATGTAGGTGAATGACTAGAATATCGAATACCCTTTAATTAAAATTTCCATCAAAAGGATAGCCACGTTGGTATTTGAGAGCTATATTATTTTCTGTAGACGTCCGCAGTAACTTTGATAACATCGGACTGTCCATTAACATTTAAACAAGCATAAGAACGGGACAGTACTCCCCTTATATAAATTGCACTCGGTGTCATACGTTCTGTTTATAATAACGAAGAGCGTATTCTACTTTGGAAACGACTATTTATTTTACTTTTCATTTGTACTGCTAGAGCCCTTGGTTTTGGTTTCTAAGAACGATGACATTTGTTTATGGTCCTTCTTCTATTTCCATGCAGCCGCTGTCACCTACAAGCGGTGCTGAGGCTGTGAGGAAAAGGCTGTCTCTCTCTGTGAGCGTGTGCTTACGAGGTGACGTAGAGCCATCCCCGAGGGGGAGGGAGGACGCTGCGCAGTATTATGGGATGTGCTGCGGGGGAGGAATGGCGCTCGGCGCGTGATTTTGAACAAACAGCAATCCGTGTCTGCTGCGCCTGTCCCTCCGCGCGAGAGGAAGACAGCTGGTGAGCGCTGGCGCGCGACTGTGGCAGGCTGGCTTGTGGCGCGCGGGTTTTCACTGGTGGTGACTTTATGCGACGCACAAACGTGGCTGCTCGTGGGAGGGTGGAGGTGCGAGCAGCGGTGTTGACAGTTGGAGGCGGTCGGTGGGGATCGAGGTCGCCTCTGCTGGAGACAGAGTGGAGCAAAGTGGGGGCAGATCTCCACGATTGACCCTTCCCCTCCTGTCAGTAGCGCCTCCCGCGGGCTGTGAATAATGGGGAAGCGGTATCCGTGTGGAAATCGCAGTCCAGAGTCGCTAGTGGGGCTCTATTTAATACCTTTCACAGCATGCTAGGAGGACCTGTTTCTTAGGATGCCAACATCAGCAGCCTGATGATGCCATCTGTTTCTCTGTACTCCATTGCAGTCCCCTCTGTCCGCTGTTCGACTCCCACTGTACAGTGGTCCAAAGGGCGCTACATGTTTTCGAGTTTGCTTTTGTTTGCGTGACGCCTAATGATGCATGTCTTCATTTCACCAATTGCTTTTGAGATTAACCAGGTAAACAAACGAACACTATTGAAATTAACCAAGTAAACAAACGAACACTATAGTCCTAGTGGAGAATATCGGTTTATTTTGTGCGTTCGACAGACTTTTACAGCACAAAGAGTAACATTCATAAAATTCCCAGAAATTAAGTGTAATAGGTTGGATTTAAGTCACTAACATTACGTGACATTGCATCCTACCCAGACTTCAATGTTGCTGGTTTTTTTTTAGTTCGTTTTGGATCTGTTTCAAGACGCAACAAAATTACAACCCTTTGCCTAAACTTTTATGTATAGGTTGGAGTTGCCCGATGACTGTCCCCACAGAGGCATCGCAACAGGTGGCAGACAAAGGCAATAAACATAGTGGGCTAGTCTTCAAGGGAGGCTAGATAGTTTCCGACTGGTCTGGTCTGTTCTGTCTACCACCCTCCCTAATACGACAGCCTGCACGTATCTAGCACTCTATATTTAATTTGCAAGTCCCGCTTCTCCTCCGCTGTCAAAATGTTGTCCTGTTTGTGTCAGGCTTGTGTTGTAATAATGTAGTCCAGTCCAGGTAGTATCTTTAAGTATATATTCCAGGTAAGATCTTAAGTAGAAGAGAGGCTCACCAGGAGCAAGCCTCCCTGCTGCTCAGCCCAGGAAAATACGCTCTCCTGGGGAATTGCACTTTGAGAGGGCACTGTCCCAAAGTGGCAGGATGGGGACGGCTGTCCCAAAGAAGATAAGGAGGGAGGAAAGTAGAGCAGGGACTGGAACATTAACGGTAGAAACTGGCACCGTTGGGTTGTGGGCAACCGGAGGGGTGGTCACTGGTGGGGCTCTGGGTGCCAGATTCATTAAGTTCCTTTCCAATTTCTTTAATTTCAAAGCACTTACTTCAAGCTTGACAGGTTTCAGTCTAGTAAGGTGGCACACGTAGGTTCTTCCTTCTTTAATCGTCACCAAAGTATGTTGTAAATATATAGGTCCATTCTACGCAGTTCCTTTATGAAGATTTATCCCAAGTAAGATGGTATACATTTGAGTCCCACCAGGAGCAGTCTCCCTGCTGCTCAGCCCTTACTCCAACTGACATCCTCACTCATCCAACATTCCACAGTCACCTCTCACACCAACATTCCATTCCAGAGTCACACTGGCTGAGCAGTGGGTATAACAGCTTGGCAACCTCCACTGACAGCTTCCGGTTCAGGAAGTATTACAACAATTAACTTTGCGCTTTTCAAGAATGCTCTTTTTAGTTCAACCTCTGTTACCGGTTTTGCATTTCCTTTACTAAAGAGTCAACCTTCTTATGTACATGTACAAATGAATCTTGAAATGCTCCGAAAGCAGCTGTTAACTGTCAGCTTCCAACATGCACTACACAAAAACCTATTCTGACTAAGTAAGAGGGGCGAGGGCCACAACAGTTTTTAGGTCTTGACTGTGACAACATAATTGTCAAGCAGATCTAATACGAATATTCATAGAATGGGCTTATGGTCATACACTTCAAACAGTGACACAGATCTCTCTAGCTAATGCATTGACATCCAGAGTTATGTTACCATTATTATTGTTCCTTGAGATTTAGTGAGCATACAATGGTTCCTCTAGCAGGTGCCTTGATCCCATAAGATATTTTGAAATGCAGACTTTGCAATCAATTAAGCAGAACAGATTTACTGTCATGTTTCTCCTTTTTAGCCTGTTTCTTTGTGGTAGAGTTTTTAAAATAAGAATTTTATAAGTTGAGGCCCACATTTTGCATCAGGGTTACTTCAATTTTTGCCAAAACACCAACGCAAAATCTCATTTAGTTAGATTTCCAAATGTGCTCCAATGTCCTCATGATACACCTGCTAAACATGTGTGAGATGTTAAAAATCTGTTGTCACTTCTTGTGATGTAATTTCCAGTGAGGTCATGGGTTGTGAGGTCACTTTCTGTGATACTGCAATGTGAGGTCGCATGCAAGAGGTCAATTACATACTGCCTAACTTGGTCAGTCCCCCCGTATTTTTTTTTGGACTTGTTCTCTGCTAGGAACTTAATTTCTCATCCTCTAATGCAGCGTGGTCCGCTATGGTGGCACCATTCTTGTAGCCTGCAATCGGCAGTTTCGGTGGCTTCCACACATAGTGTAGAGTTTTACTTTGGAATCTGGAGTCTGATTTGGTTTATGCTGTATTATGGTATTGCCACCAGTCACAGATCTGGGTTGAATCCATCATCATTCTTTAGCTCACTTTGCCACCCCAGTTCAGACACAGCTATATGCAAATCAGTCTTGACCCTGTGCCTCACGGGAACAGTCCAACCCGAACTGCCAAGCCATGCTTTCCCTTGACCAGAAACAAGCATCCTGGGACCGGTTTCGGGCTAACAGCCCTCATCAGCCAGGCTAGCTTGAATCCAGTAGCAAAATGAGCAAGGGACCCACATCTGGGCATACCCTGCCAACTTATGGCGAACAAAGCAAACACAAAGAGATGATGGACGGAGTGCTGAAACTTTTCAAACACTCACCCCAGTCAAAGATCTGGGTTGAATCCATCATCATTCTTTAGCTCACTTTGCCCCCTGAAAGCCCGAAACCGGTCCTAGGATGCTTGGTTGCAGTCCAGGGAGGACCTTGCCTGGCAGTTCGGGCTTCCTATTGGGTGCATGGTCAAGACTGATTTGCATATGGCTGGGTCCAAACTGGAATGGCATGGTGAGCAAAAAAACGATGGATTCAGGCCCATATCTCTGTACTGGGGTGAATGTATGACATTGTTCTGCATTCTGTCCATCAATTGTTATTTTTGCATTTGTCACCTCGAGTGAGACGGGCATGATCAGATGTGGGTCCCGTGCTTTCCATGCCACTGGAGTCACGCTATACTGGGTGATGTGGGCAGAAAGCCCAAAACCGGTTCTAGGATGCTTGGTTCCAGTCCAGGGAGAACCTAGCCTGGCAGTTCGGGCTGGACTGTTTCCATTGGGCGCAGGGTCAAGGCTGATTTGCATATGGCTGGGTCCAAACTGAACTGGCATGGTGAGCAAAAAAACTATGGATTTAGGCCCAGATCTCTACTGAGGTGAACGTATGACATTGTTTTGCATTCTGTCCATCAATTGTTCTTTTTGCGATATTCAATATACAGCACATATTGGTTGTGTTGATGTTGCGTGTGCATATATGTTATAAGTTCTGTCCAATGCTAGTGTTTTTGTGATTTATCGCCAGAACCTCCCCAAGCAGTTATTTGGGATCTCATACCTGCTAACTTGAAGAACAATCTCACAGTGTGAGGAGATGGCAGGGCCTTGAAAGGGTGGGCCTCGTGTTGAGAATTTAACCTGCAAGGCTCTTTTGAACTCGCCTCCAAAAAAAAAGCTTGCTGATGTCCTGGGCTATTTTCACACCGCTTAATGGACGTCAGCAGCTAAAAGCCTCAGAAAACAGGCTAGACAACCACTATTTACATGATTTTTCAGCTTGTTTTCCCTGCCACCATGTGATATTGGCTCCTCACAGGGAGACCGTGTGATGGGAGCTGATAGTGTGTGTCACACAGTGGCACCATGTGAGTGGCAGGTATGGAATCTTAACATATAGTCCCACTTGTGTATCAGCTTATTTCTATGTAGTGTTGTCTTCACGCTTCAAACAGAGAACCTGAGAAATTTAGTGGAATGTGCAAGAAAGTTCTATTGATTTGTGAATAGTTTTTTTTAAGCTATAGTGTTGCAGCCCGATGACGTGCCTCCTGTAATTTTGCATGAATTCCCAGTGGATTGTGAAGAATTCCTTGCTATTCACTTTTATAGAGTGCATGTCTACCCTAGGGCATCCCAGCGCTTAAACGCAAACAGATTACGCCCCTCAAGGAGGTTTTTAAGGCATTTTAGTTGTCAAATAGCCATGTCTTTAGAGCTCACCGAAACAGCAGTTCATTGTCTATGAGCCGCATTGTGTAAGGAAGGGAGTGCCATAGCTTGGCCACATTATAGCTGAATGAGCCTGGCCCCATTGTAAAGAATACATGTTATGGGAAGCTAGTGTATCAGTGTGGACGATTAGAAAAAAACTACTACCTTATGCCACTAATGGACTATGGTTTAACTGACATGGCTAATCATTGGGTATATTGGTTAAAGCTTTCCTGTGATCACTGAGCATGCTACTATTCCTTTGGCAGAGGAGTTGTTCCCTGGAAGATGCTGCCAGGACCCTCTTGAGACCGGGGAAGGCCACCTACAAATGTAAATGTTGCCACTAGGGTAATATTAAAGGTGGAATGTACCAAAGGTGATATGTGAAGGATTCAAACAAGTTAGTCAAGCTTGTTTATGAATTTAGTCTCAAAACAAATGTAGAAGGAGTAGGTGTATTTACTGGCTGTTGTTCTGATTATACCTTTTGACAATATTTGAAAGGCTTGAAATTCGGTGGAAATACATTTTTATTACAGTTCTAAAGTTAGCCAGATGGGGTTTCCCCACCACAAAATACAGGAGTGTGGATTTATTTTGCAAGGGCAAAGTTTGGTGAGTATAAGTTTACACTGATATACATATTAAGTGTAATAAGACTAGGAGGGGACATAGTGCCCCACTTTGATTTGGTATAAAATCTAGAAGTGGAACAATTGTCCTAGTTATTCATGCAGGTAAACTGAAGTGAGGTGATATTGCATGTACACGAGGTAACACAATTCCACAGGAAAGTTTGTTTTAATGATCATTGTTAGGTCTTGCTTACTGACATTTTTTTAATTGTCTATTGTCAAAGGCGTGTTCAATACTAATATTTAGCATGTGCTTTGTCGTTGATACCTTTATTTCGGTCAACACAGACCATAAAAGTGCAAATATAATAGGTACATAAAGCAAGGGATATTAAAACAATAAATTACATATACAGTAAAACTTAAGCCGAAAATTGGATTAAACTTGATAGTTATCACACTATACAGTACAGTTAATAGATAAACAGAGATATTATAGAACATTTCTCCGTCTACGCCACATACCTAACACAAGCATTTACAATGCAATGGTTTCGCCTTTTGAAAAGTTTGAGCTATTGGCATTGTAAATGACAACATTTTTATTTATGTGTTAGTTTTGAAAATAAATAAATGGCATTGTCATTTACAATGCCAACAGCTTAATCTCTCGCAAATGGGGCAGGTCCATGACGAAGTTGTTGCTTTTGAGTAACTACACCGATTTTCAAGAAAATGATATAATGTTACACTTAATTACATAAAATAGGGACCCGTCATTTAACGCTTTATTTTTAGCCCAAAATGATTCCAGCGCAGTACACAATTGTCAAAATAGCTGCTGACGCTCTGGTTGTTCTCATTGTTTTTACCCACTCTCGCTATAATGGTGTTGCGAACTGCAGCGTAATAATTATGTGATCTGGCGTAATTTGGGGAATTTCATACCAATTCCTGAAATGACAATGCTGTTGTTAAAATGTCGCCCGGGCCTAGTTGTTACCAATGGTCAAAATTAAGTCCAGCCTTCCCATTACTCGCTCTTTAGGTGTGCCCGGAGATTTCACCAGTCGCCATCTTGTAAATGCTGGTTGACGTGGGGCAGGAGCGCAGAGTGCCGACCCATGTGTCAAGAGTCACAGTGGCCGCACACATGCAGCCTGCAAACGTCGCTGTCTGGAAAAATGGTTGTCATTGAAATGGGTATCCCGCTAACTACGACCTGGCTAGCGCCTAGAGGCATTCAGCTGAACAGGCGCTCGATAAGTAAGTTGGCAGAAGTGCTCCGTGGCGTGCACCCGCAAGCACAGTTTACGAGACTGTTGTTCCAAATGTTTTGTGGCAGGCCGGTTGTGCGGTTTGAGTTACACCCGCATTAGCGTTCCGGGGTTTCCAGGCTCCAGTGTCCGCAGGAGAGGCGGGTACTGGACCTCATAGTTACCTGTTGCTCTTGTCTAACTTTAAATTACTTGAGGGATTCCCCCTGTAAAATAAGAACTTTCTAAATAGTGCTCCAAACCGCTCTCCTGCTGCTTCTAAGCACTGTAAATAGCAGGTGTTCCGGTCACCCCATGTAACAGGCTCAGTTTGCCGACCTCAGAAGGATGAGAGGCAGAGAGGCGTACCTGGGAATGATCCTGTGTCTAGCATGCTATGTAGAAGTTTCTGCGGCGCGGGCATTAACCCATTGAGCTCTCTGCATCTTGAAGAGCTTGAGGCCTGCACAGGACCAGGGCACACGTCCCCTCAGGCCGCATTGGAGGGGTGCGGGCTGGGTTACTTGGCAGCTGCGCAGACTTCGCTCAGCCGCTTGTCACTCTTTAATTAAAAGCTCACTCCCGCTGCTGTCTCCTGTGTGCTGCCAGGGAGGCGCCTGGTTCCCGTCCAGAGCCTTCCTCTCTGCCTGGGTCCTTTCTGCGTCTTCCTCCCCAGCCCCCCACCCATCTTTAATCTCTGTGCACAGGGGTCCGAGTGCAGCTGTGAGCAGAGGCGTCCAAGAACTTCAGCGCTGCCCAAGAGCCATCTTATAGCAACTTCACACCATTGCTAAAAACAAGAAACAGCAATACGAGATATCACGTGGTATACTACTTCAGTGATGCCAGATCGAGGAGTTTAACTTAAGCTCAGTTTCGAATGCATTTTAAGGGGAAAAAAGAAAACAAGTACGGATACTGGTGCAGGGGCTACAGCTGAAAAGAGCGTGAGCCCCTTATACTGGAGACAGGGGTCAAGACCCCACCCCCAGCTACACTACAGGAAAAGCGACTCTACAAAGCGCCTCCTCCTGTTCTGGCAACTCTCCAGTATAGCGCCTGCAGCAGTCCCCTCCCACACATGACAAGCAACAATGACACACATTTAAGTACAGACGGTGACCCACAGGCCCCGCCACACCCGCAGCACAAGAAGTGATGGCCGGAATGCCTCTTGTACCAGCTCTGGGCCGCAGTCGCGCCATATGCAAATCTGCCAGAGCCCACATCGAGGCATACCCCACCCACCTATGCACGCTCACAGCGCTCACACACTCCCCGCGCCTCGGGGCGCGTCCGGCCCCTCACACTCGCTGCTGAGGTCTGCGGCTGCTAGTGTTTGCTTCACAGGGTTCGTGTCCTGGCAGCTCAGCATGCACTGCTTCTACTGCAGTAGGACCAGGTCTGGTGTGCACAAGGTGGAACCCATGTGTTGTGAGGGGCACAGTAAGCAAACAGACAATGGAAAGGAATGAGGGTCACAGTTATCGACCGTGGCTGAGAGTAAGACTTCATTTAGTAATTTCACCCATCATATATTTTGTTTTCATCCCACGACGCATGGTTACTGCTTTCTCTATATGCAGTGTTTGCAATGCGTCCTCCTCAGACACTGAATGTATCTCACCCAGGGGCCCTCGGGCATCGCAGGACATCTGAAGTATCTCCCAAAGAATGTGCCTCACAGATGGTCTTTTCCCCCATACAGCCTCGCCTCATAGCCTTTTCTTTTTTTTTTTGGGGGGGTGGGATGGGGTAATTACACCCCCTAAACAAGTGGGGCCGGTACGTAACTTGTAGGGAAATTAAAAAACTTACCTCCGAGAGTCGGCTCGGAATAGGGAGCTGGTCGGGTCTGCGTCCTCACAGGGAGAGCCGTCCGGCTGGTGTGACGAAGGATGCCAAAGAAAAAAAAAAATCCCGCCCACCGCCGCATGACGTGGGCAAAAAGAGAAAAATTCTACAGAACGCCCACGAATTGCCTCGCACAATGACGGATATATATCTCTGTTCCAATGGCTAGCCTCCATTTATGGAGCTAGCCAATGGAACAGAGAGGCGGGACTTTGTCCATACTGGTAAACAAAAGTTTTCGCCCTGCGCAAACGCTGCTGCGCAGCGGATCGCGAGGCGAAACCTAAAAAACTGTGATACAGCAAAGACGATGGGAGGGTGAGTATCATATCTTAGAACCCTACAGGCTTGGGCACATTGGCTAAAACCTAAGTTCCTACAGAGTGGAATCAACCAACATTTCCTTATTGTCTGGTAGGCTGGGCAAAAAAACAGAACATGGCATACATATTCTTGCTTGTAATTACATGCCGGGCATACAATATTCTCTGCATTAGCCCATTTACATGTAAATGCCCTAAGCGGAAGGCTGCCGATCCTAACCTGCATGTAGAGTTTCCTTGCAAGGGAAGGATAAATTGAGTCCAAAAAAAACTCCATTCTGGGTTCAATTTTTACTTGAAGGAACTCCACCGTCAATCTTCCCAGAGTGGTGCGTCTCTGGAGAGATATTAAGTTCTGGTTCCTAGCATAGCGCAGCAGCTCAGCTTTGGTTATCCCTGGGCAACTATCTACAGGGTTCTCCCACAGCTCAGGTTAACCAGTTTGCCCACAGAGTGCCCTAATGTGTAGAAGCCATGGAATGTTCTTGGTTTTAAAGCGGCCCACACCTCTGTGAATTCTTCTTTGTAGGAAACTAATTCAGGCACGGACCAAAGCCTCTTCCAATACATCAGCGGCCCTGCTGCTGCTGTCTCCTCTATAGGTTCTAACCCCAAATCCATACGCAGGGGAATAAGTGGTGTGCTCGCTGGTAGGCTCAGTAAACTCCTCATAAAGGCATGTTTTACCCTTGCGAGGCTGGTTATACGCTTATGTCCCCATAATTCTGCTCCGTACATAGAAGCCGCTCTGGCCTGGAGTTTATAAATTTCTACGACCGGTGCCACAGGCTTAAAATCCGAAGTTCTATGCACTTTATTGATTCCCCCCACCACTTGGGATAGCCTAAGGGCCTCCTTTGCTGTCTGAGGGCCCCAACCGTAGTTTTCCGTTAAGGTAATACCCAAGTACTCAAAAGTCTTTACTCTTTCCAACTACATACCATTTAAAAGGGGGTTAGGGCGAGTCTGTTTAGGGGGATTGAAGATCATAAACTTGGTCTTATCCAAGTTTATCACTAGCCCGCGCAGTGTGCAGAAAGCTGCGAAGCCGTCCACGGTGCGCTGAATGCCTGTTGATGTTTTGGACAACAACAGAGTGTCGTCTGCGAAAAAAAGCGTGCACCCACCCGGTCACCAGCCATGGGGCATCATTGTCTTTTACTCTCAGCAGATGATCTACTAGCCCATTTATATACAGACAGAATAAGGTTGGGGCCAGGACACACCCCTGGCATACCCCCTTCTTCACAGGGAAACGAGCCGACAGTTCCCCGTGCCTCCCACACCTGACTTGAGCGTAGTTATTCGTGTGGAGTCTATTCAAGATGTCCAACATGTAGGTGGGTAGGCCCATACCTAGCAAAACGCCCCACAACTTTTCCCTCGGTACTAAATCAAATGCGTCCCGCAGGTCCACAAAGATGAGGTAGAGGCTGCCACCCTCCACACACACCGTTTTCCAAAATAGTACCTGCAGCCTAAAAATTTGGTATATTGTGGAAATGCCCGTCCTAAACCCAGCTTGGAATATAGTAAAATCTCATTTTCCTCTATCCACCCCTGGATTCTGTCTAAGATGATCCTGCCCATCAGCTTTTGTGTGGTGTCTATCAAGCTGATGGGCCTATAATTAGACGGGGTTAGCGGACAGCCTTTTTTATGGATAGGGACAATCTCTGCTGCGAGCCAGGTATCTGGCGGGTCATTCCCCTTGAGTATTGCGTTAAATAAAACAGCCAAATATGGTGCCCAGATTTTAGGTTGTGCTCGGAATAAATCCCCAGGAAGCTTATCCAAGCCTGGGGCCTTGTTAGGTAGAAGTTTGGCTATTGCGGTCTCAACCTCCGTAAGCGTAATGTCCAGGGGCCCATCCAAACGATACTCACACAGGGGGGCCACTATCCCCTCGCCCCGCTCAATATCCAAGGGCACCACCAAACGATGCTCAAGGAGCGGGGAAACCTCTTCCACATCTCCCATCACAGGAACCGTCAGCCCCTCCAATCTATGCTCATGGGGGGGTCCAAGGGTAGGGGACAAAGATAACTCTTCAGCAGGGTTAGCATATAGTGCCCCAAAATGGGCTTCCCAAACTACAGGTGCTTTATTCGCTATGGGAGGTGGTCCACCCCCACGCGTCCCGGTACTAACAATGGCCCAGAACGACTTGGAGTCTTTGCTCAGGAGTGCTAATCTTCGTTCATCCCATCTGTTCACCTCCCAGTTTTTCTTTTCCCTGTTGACAATCTGCTTATACCTGAGCCGGCACTGCTTTATACTAATTCTATCCTTATCTTTTATTGCGATTAACAGGTCTTTTTTTGCTTTCCGACAGGATGCGTCATACCAGGGGTGAGTTTGGGCTGGGGTAACCTTCGTTCTTCCACAAGGGTAGAACACGTCCGATAGTTTAGCAATCAACTGCTTGTGGACTTCTACAGTCCTAATCCGAGCCTCTCGGTCAGGAACCTTTTCTCCCACCTCCCCCATTTCTATCAGCTGCGGTAGTGCCAGCTGATATATTCCTGCAAGTTTAGTCGGAGAGTCCTGAAGTTTGGACCACTTGTTTCGCCGCCTATTGTTAGATAGCAGGAAAGGCGGTTGAGCAGAATTAGGCTCAGGGGCCGGGCTAGACAGACCAAAACTCCCGGGTTTCAGTGTCAGAACCAGGGCATTGTGGTCACTATCGCTCCGCGGGTGGACCTTAACATTCAGAACCCTGTCCCAATGTCTGGCTTCAACCATTATGTAATCAATGATGGAGTTTTGCCCTAATCTGTTGAAGGTGGATAAGCCCGGTCTATCTGGTTCCACCCTCCCATTACACGCCCGCAGAGATGCTGTAAGGGATAATGATTTGATTTGGAGAACCAGCGGAGTCCAGGCTCTAACAGGGGCTATCCGCGGCTCAGGGATGCACCAGTACTGATCCTCATCATCTAGTTCACCCTTGTCTGGTCTGGCAAGAGGTATGAACTGGTAGTTAAAATCTCCTCCAACTAATAGGCTATTGCGGGGTCAAGGGAAGGAATAAACTGCCCTAATATATCAATGGTACCAGATTCCTGCCCACCCTGCGTAGGCCTAGAATAAATATTAAGTAGGGCAACCTAAGTGGAGTCAGGGAGTGTTAGAAAAACACATAGAACATCGAGTGAGTTGGTTGGAATATTGACTGCCTTAGCACCCAAGTGTGTGCCCACCCAAATCGACAGGCCACCCGAGGGTCTCCCCCTACCCCGGGCTGTGGCCAGGATATCAAAGGTGGCAAAACCAACCCTCGCGGTCTCTTCCAGCGCCCACGTCTCCTGCATCAGGCAGATGTCATGATTTTCTATAAGGAGGCCCCACTCAGGCATAGATGATTTATTTCTCATCCCTGCCAAATTCCAGGACAGGACTTTAATACTACCATCCTTAGCCCCAGGACTAGTTGGGCCTGAATCTCCCACTGGGCCATATTCACCAGATACTGCCCCACTAGTGCACATCGGCCTCTCAATCACCTGCATTCGTTCTATTGCTTCACCCATTGGCAGCTCGGCAACAGAGACAAATACACCCTCCTGCATCTCGGGCGATAGAGCATCAACATCTACAGCCGGGTAGGTCCTCCCCATACTCTTCCCCACATTAGCCCCAGTAGACTCCCTGCCCCCGCACCCTCTTGTTGAATAATGATAGGGGCAGAGAGGGGATTAGCATCATCATTGTTCCCCATTTTCACTACTTGGGGGCCTAGTTCTCTGGCCACGGGCTGTGGGGGCCATTTGGTCTCCAGGCGTCAATCCACTAAGTCTAGAATACTAAACCTGTTATTCTGGGGGAACAATGAGAGCAAGGGGGTAGTTGGTTGTGGGTCCTTCCAATTATTTGCCCCCACTTGATCTCTGTATGATGGTAGGTTCTGAGCCCCCCATAGTTGCCCACCTCTGTTTTGCTTAGGGCCCCGCTGGGGAGCAGGATAAAAATAGGACAAATGTAGGGGTAGGATTTGTGTTTTGGACCCAACTGGGGCCCCATCGCAGATATAATCCACAGCACAGATGTTCCTGAATTTAATTATTACACAATTTCCTGCAATGGTTTTTGGCCTTACCCCTACCCAATCAACCCGTCTTGCAAACAATATTTCACCAGAGACATGTGGGGGAAGAGGCCTATTAAGGTTAAGCCACTGTATACATTTATTTTTAAGATCAGTATTCGCTTCATTTTTCCCCTTGTGTAGCGCTGGAACCCTGGCAAGCACCACCACATCTGCTAATGAGGCTGGGGGGAGATCAATACGGGGTAGGGCTTTTGCAAGCTTGTCCTCAGCAACATTTCTACTGGCTTGGAGTTGATCATCCACGTGCCCTGTTATCCCCCAGATGCCCTTCTTCCAGATGGTACATTGATGTTATCTGCAATTCTTTCCCTTAATGGTAGAGGAACAGGATTAGTGGGCGGATTATGATTTACCACCAACGGCGGAGCAGCAGCTGTGTTAATACTATTGGGCAGATTACTGGAATTGGCTTCACCGTTTCCAGGTTGCTGCTCCCCATCACGAAGACCATCCCCCCCTATAACTTGCGGGACTGCCCGCACCTGGGCAAGATCAGATCGTGACTCTAGATACAAAAGCTTGTTTTCAATCTGGGCGAGTCTATCATATATGGGAAGACAAGTCCTTGTGAAAATAAGTTCCAATTTCGCCCAAAATGCAGTTCCCAGATCTGCCGGATCAACATCTCTGAAATTCATTAGAGCAGTGGCCATTTGAGTAGGCTGTGGGGTTGTTGCTGGGATATTTGAGGGTCTTGTACTTGGTCCCTCACTCTTGTCATTCCCTTTTTTAATCTTCGCTTCTTTATTTATTAGAGGGGCACCACCACGCTTCCTTTTCACCACTGACTCTGCTACCACCTTAATGGCCTCAAGTTTAGATTTCTGTAGGGATCTCGTTTTTGGTCTCATGTTTGGTGGGCCTGATTCTTCATAATTAGGGTCAAGCGCACTTGTGCTGGCCGGTGCAGTGTTCATGCTTTCTCCTGAGGTTTCCAGGTCTTCACTGCCCTGAGGTTGTAGACTTCCCACCTCACTACTCGCTCTTATTAGGCCAGCACCGGTCCCAGGTTGTTGGTTTGGGGATATTACATGCAATAATGGGCCCAGGGATGAGCATTTATCAAAAGCTGGGTCCAGTGACAATCTTTTTTCAGTCAGTTCAATTTCGCGCGAAAGCACAGATGATGCCCTGGTAATGAAACAATCCAAAGTGCCCACGAGGGAGCCACCAATGTTGGACTTCCTCCCCTTCGCCTCAATATTGGTAGCCATAGCAGAGACTTCGGGGCAAATACCTCTCTAGATAATTGCCACTAAGGTTACCAGTCCGCCGCAATGCAGTATAGTATTCAAGTGCACTGACCTTAGTTCCGCAGATGTTAGAGGGAGGCCCCGTCCCGTCCTCTACCGGGCTTGAACCGGCTAAAACGTCCTGCCCTTGGCCCGGTGCAGGCGTCCCGCGAAACGGGGGACGCGAGCGGTGATGTAGCGGTGATTGTGGGCATGGGGGCGCTCAGGTGCGCCAGATTCCCGGCCTTCTGGTCTCCCCTCCTTGCACAAAGACAAACTGCAATGAAAAAATGGCTTCGAGCGGCGCCCGCGAGCCGTGATGTAGCGTTGATTGTAGGCGTGGCGCGCGAGATTCCTGGCCTTCTGGTCTCCCCTCCTTGCACAAAGACAAACTGCAATGGAAAAACGGCTTCGAGCGGCTTTGGATTAGCCCATTGTTGTTATTTGTTGGCTTTCTTGTCAATCGAATTTGCTTTTATTAGAGACCCTTCATTTCTGTTATTGGAGCATAACGTCTTTGCAGTACACTTGATTAGACGACTAGTATCCTTCCATGGCTTACATCAGGGAACTACATTTAGATCTCACCCAACCATCAGCACAAACTGTCTGGTTCTAAAAGACATATTGTGAATTTACAGTTAGCTAGTTAGCTTTATTGTCACTCTTGTTGCTTGCTTCTTATTCCATGGCTTACCTTTCTCTTTCTGTGTAATTCTCCTGCAGCATGGCCACTTTACAATCATGTTGATTGTCTCACTTGAAGCCTTTAATTTTTGTACATTTAGGAAACTACTTTTCGTTTTCATTCAGCACTCAATGGGGGTGCATGTGTATTCTAGCTTGCACCCTCATGTGCTGCTACCCCTGCACCCATATTCTCCACTCATGCTGTGTTGCTCCCTACTCCTCCCAGTCTTTAAAAGCACAACACCTAGAGTATTTTTGCTGAGGTATGGCTGAAGAGCAGACTTAAAGTTTTTTTTAATTATCTCTTGAATTCCATGTATTGCATGGAAGCACAAGCGTTGACACACAAAAGGCTTTATGGTGCTGTGTGAAGGACCATCTGCTGCCCTCACATAGCTGGTATCTGAGGCAGAAAGTGGACCCTGGAGGACCTTAAATCTGCTCCTTGGGTTACTACCGAAGACCAATTGCCTGAATCCTGTGTAATGTAAGTGAGACATTGGCAAGCATTTTCCTTTACATTCTGACACTTCTTTATTTTTCAGTTCTGCTAGGGGTTTCCAGAGTGCAAATTATGTAAAACATACTGTTAATAAAAACTGAAACATTGAGTTCAATGTACAGTTATGAGATACCATAAGATGTGTGTGCTTTCCATCCACTATTTTGATTTGTTTTAACTTTTTTTTTTTTAAACAATACTTTACAAACCTCGGCAAAGTCAGTAGCTCAGCGCGTGAATTATAAACATGTAACCTACTGGCTTTGCCAGGGGTGGTTCTTTTTATTTGAACACTCCTTGGAGAGGGCATGTGTTTATTTATTTAAGAAGTTTTATATAGCGCTAGCCAGACCGGAAGGTATCGGAGCGCTTTACAACAAGTATAGAGCAGTGCAAAAGACAGCAAATAAAGTACAATCAGCGAGGCGTTCAGGATATGAGTCAGAGTAGAGATGGCCATCCGCATCGAGAAGAGAGTAAAGGCACTTTGAACACTCCTAGCAGTTCCTATCTGTTCGATAGCGAGCGGTCGAGGAAAAGGGTTTTGAGTTGGCTTTTGAATTTCGGGAAATAAGGAATAATTCTGATGTGAGGGGGGATAGAGTTCCATATTTTGGGAGCATTTCCAGCAAAGGATCTGGCCAATGTTTTTTGTTTTCGTGCTTTGAGCGGGATAAGAAGTAGGGTGCTAGAGCTTCTGAGAGCCCTGTTCTGACCTGCTTTTCTGAGTTTGGCTGCCAGATATTCTGGTTTGCCTGTGTGAAGGGCTTTATGGGTGAGGCAGGCTGTTCTAAAGTTCGCCCGCATTTCTATAGGTAGCCACTTATGGTCTTTTAGTGCCGGGGAAATGTGATCAAATTTCTTTATTCCAGTGACCATTCTGGCAGCCGCGTTTAGGGTTGTTTTCAGAGGAGCAAGGTGAGTTTTGGGTATTCCCGAGAGGATTGCATTTCCATAGTCCAGTCGTGACAAAACCAATGCTTGGGTGGCTTGTTTGAGATCTTTGGATGGAATGAAAGGTTTAATTTTGTTTATAAGTTTCAGGTTGAGGAAGGCACTCTTGGCCGAAATCTTGATGTGTTTGGTCAAATCAAGTTTAGAGTCTAGCGTGATGCCTAATGATTTAACGGAGTAAGCCAAGGAGAGGTTTCCATTGAGCGCATCAATTTCTGATGCGCTCATTTGTGGGTTCTCTTCTTTGTTCGAGATAAGAAGTAACTCAGTTTTGTCCGGGTTGAGTTTTAAGTGGTTACTTGACAGCCACCGTTGGACCTCCTTTAGTGTTTCATTAAGTCTATGGATATCTTTAGAAGAGGAAATTTCTAGGTAGAGTTGTGTATCGTCAGCGTAGAGGTGGAAGGGCATGTTGGCTTTCCTGAGTAGGGTGGTGAGGGGTTCCATGTAGATGTTAAAGAGTTGGGGGGAGAGCACTGAGCCTTGGGGTACTCCCCTTATGACTGGGTGGAGGTCAGATTCGGAGCTTCTGATTTTGATTCTTTGTGAGCGATTGTTTAGGAATGAGGATGGGGCTCCTTTCCCCTTCACATTCCTGCCCTTTTGTTTCTTACCACACATTCCAGGCCGTTTGTGAAAGCACAGAATAATGTATATTTTTGTCAAGTTTAACTGAGAGGAAAATGTATCATATTGGTGTCTTTACGCTCCTGTCTTGCATGTGTGGCATGAAAAGCCAGACTTTGTCACTCAAAGGTAACAATTATGGCACTGTGGGAGGCGTTCACAGTCACTGGAAAGATGTCTTGTCTTATGGACGTCTTAAATCTGCATCTTTAGCTGCTGCAGTGCACCACATCGCCACTTAATGTATTCTAACTTGAGATGTGTGGAAAGTAAATGGCAAGCGATTTCCTTCAAATACCAACTCTTTCTCTTACAGCTGTCATGTTCTTTTACTTACCTGAAAGTAGTCCTCTGAATTACTTTAAAGTCGTATTATATGCAGTGTTTTTTTTTATTTAGTTCAGACTTTACTGCATGAATTTCAAAATAAGCAGAGCACTTTATAAAGATTCAATAAATTGAACTCCGTATTCAGTTTTTAGATGTCTGGCTGTTTCTTTTCCTCCAGTATTTTGAGTTGTTTTTGTGTTTTACTTTAAAAAAATTCTTTACAAACAAGCGCTTGTAAAGTTATTAGCTTAGTACTTGCATTATACAAGTGAGGCTTATTGGCATTGCCAATTCTTGATTGCCATTACATTGAAGTATACATACAATGTTGAATCTAAAACCTATTGTTTGATCACCCACAGTTGGTGTAAATATTTGTGACACAATATGAAGCATGCAATCAAGGATAAAGGGTAACTTCTCAGCACAGTTATCTAGGTTGTACATAAGCAGCATGTACCGAGGGAATAATAAGTAGCAGAATCTTTCTGATATTATGTGGAGCCACCATTGGTCTGTCACTAACTACTGTGTTGGGCTCAAGTTAGTTTGCAGTCAGCAAAGCATCCATTCATGTTAATTATTTCTCTGCACATGTTACACGTCATTCTTTCCTTTCACTGCACTCTGTTCTGAGTGAGGGGCACAGTGGAACTTCAGCTCACCCCCAGAGCTTTGCACACCGTACATTCTGACCTATGTTGCATATTTTCCCTATGTTCTTGTTGGCTCAAAACATGATTATACAGTTCACAAACTCATCTCCACCGATACATACAAGGCTGTGCAATGTTACTGTCTCTAGATAAAGATACGTGTCTGGCAGCCTGTATCATATATATATATTTTTTTTCTCTCATTCATTGTGTGCCAGTCAGAGGCCATTACACTTGAAGCGTTACACACACCAGTTCCATTTCCTTATTTGAAAAGGGGACCCATTGTCTTTCATTGCGCATATGGCACACTTTGCTGTCAACATAAATGTGAAGACGTAACCAAATTCATTCTCTTTCTTATTATTTACCTCCAAGTCTGTTATCTCCTCAAAGCTCCACAGTAAAATTCCTCTTATACCACTTGAGATGAAAGCGGAAACTGGTACAGGATATTTCAAAAGGTGAAACCATTCCTAATATCACATCTTCGGAGCCTTTATAAATGTTAGCAGAAGTATTCATGGCAACATGATAGCAGTACCATGGTCACTATTACTTGCTCCTGAGAAAACCCTGTAAATGTCACTTTTTCTCATCAGATGCAGAGTATCTTAATGTGTTATTTCACCCAGGGTAACCTTTACCCCAAGGTGCCTAATTGTACACACAAGGTTCTGGATAAACAAATCCATATTGGCCATGTATTTCTTTGAAACAGAGTAGTCTCTCAAAGGTGTAATTAACTATGAAGATGGGAATAAATGGGATAGCATACTATTCTCCTCCCAAGGAATCTTCCAAGTGCCATCACTGTAAAAGTTAACATTATGCACAGGTTAATAGCCATTTTGCCTATTATTGACTCCCACCTGTTGACCCTTTCTAACTCTTAGTGCTTCTCTAGTTCTTTACACAGATCATATCATGACTGTCACTGTCAAAGAAAATTCTCATTGTAAAAGGTAGTGCACAAAAAACAGTAGAATTTGTACAGTGGAAAGGTGTTTCTATTCTTATAATAATCACTGTTGACTCTTGTGACTGAGGCATTATGTCTATATATATATATATATATATATATATATATATATATATATATATATATATATATATTGCGCTCGAAACTCTTCTCATGTACATAAAAAGAGGCAGCACTCACAACCCAAGAGGTGTCCAGTTTTTTAATCTTCAGGGAACAGAAAAGTATAAACAACAGGAGAGTTAGGGTTCCTTAAGGGTCACTCCTCAACCCCTCAATACTAGACATCAACAACTAAAGAGTGACAATATATGCGGAGCGTACACAAGTGTATAAGGAAAAATTCCAAGCCGCAAAAAGGTGAAGAAAACCAAAGAGAAAACTTTTTCTTTGAAAAGAAGAACCCTCACTCACCACCTAGTGGTGACATGCTTCATCATCGGGTTCCCACTGGGGAGACCGAATGTCCCCCAAGTGTGCTACAATGCCTGTGTTACTGCGGAGCTGTTTTTTTTGTTTTTCATGTGAAAAAGTGTGGTGATTTGTGATAGTGTATGTGATTTAAAAGAAACGGCTTGTACCCAATACAAATTTTAGCAAGGGGCCAAACTGTTTCAGTTAAAAACTGACGGACAATGTAGAGTTTTAGTTTTGAAACTCGTTGTCCTATAATTCAAAAGGTCAACATGTTTCTGCTCTCAGGAGTGTATTTTACTCCGCATTCATCAGGACCAAAAATTGTGACTCCTCTGGTGGTATGCATGCGCTAAGACGCACCCTCCCGTGAGGAAAATGTGTTAAAAATAGTATAACTCACGGACTTTCCGTGGGGGCTCTACCAGATTTCACCCGGGCCCACAATCTGTAAGGAAAAAGAAATAGAGAATGCAAACATAATTTATGAGTCAATAATTCACACAGTTGTAGTTGCCATCCATGTGTGCCCATCATTAACAAGATCTGTGTCGCATTCCGAATATCTTATCATTTCACCCTTATGTGACCGCATGTATCATCACCTTGATTCAGTGGAAATCATGCATGAAAACCCCAGGTCAATATCGGGGTTCGATATTCTTAAAGCTATGCCAAATACAGCGCTAAATCAATTCTAAGGCGCTCTGTTAGTACCCTCCAGAATTCAGAGGTCAGCAAATTAGTTTATCATGAACCATCAACTATTCGTAGTTATATGTGTACATGAAAGCCAGCCGGAAATTATAATCAATCTCAATACTAAATCCGTGCAGGCTTATAGTGCTAATAGAATTACTTGGAAAATGGAAGATAAAAGACCTTAAAAAACTCACCGTAGCTGGTGAATTATAATGCTACATGGGCTAGCGCGGCAGGGGTATTCTACTTGTTGCGCTACATCTTAAAAAAACTGAGTTTCAATTACACAGCCTTATTTCGCCATGTTTACAGCCAAACCAGATTCTCACAAGGACCCATCCCAACTTACTTATGAGGCGACGACTCCCCGCATGGAACCTATCTGTTAGCACTTCCACGGCCCGAAAACACTGAACGCCAGCAGCGAACGGAGTAAATCCTTCCCGCTGCGGTCACGTGTACGGTCACGTGTGCCCGCATCATGTTAGTGATGCGCTCAAACCAAATTTGCATTTAAAGGAAAAGAGACTTTCATTTGATTTGTCCTTTATAAAGTTTGTATTGCCGGTTTAGATATTATAACAAAGTTACCGGATTTGTTCAAGGACTAGACAATATCCCTTCCCATAATATTAATCGCAAATTAAATGACAATTTTGCGATAAAGGAGATCGGTTCTAAAACGAGCCGTTAATACAGGGGCACAAGGCCTAGCTCCACAAAAAAAAAGTTCAGGGACTGAATCGATGCTTTATTGATACCTATGTTGGCAGAACAGTCGGCAAAGGCAAATTGACTCGTCACTGTTCAAAACCGAGTCATATCCTTCCAAACATGACCGCGCATCATACGAACAGCCCAGGAACGATGTAAAAGGTAGTAAGCATGAGATGAAATGAAATTCATCATGTCTGTTTATGTGTATGGTTCCCTTTATAATTGAAGTAAGTGATCTATAAAACCCCTATACTGCCGAGATACAATTCAATTTATATATATGGCAGTCAAAAGTGAAGACCACGTTAAGAAACGAATATCTGCAAAGATGATTGCTAACAAAACAATAAACCAATCAGTGGTGGCACTAGTGTGAAAATGAATGAGTATAATCCTGTGGTGTCTTAACGTCTCATTACCGACCCCCACGGAATGTCATTATTCATGCCTGTGATATGGCTAGACAGGCAGTAAATCCACCTTTGCTCTTTTTCGAAAAAAGGCCATTCTCATTACCATTATCAATTTGTTCAATAATGGTCCAACTGATGTCATTGGGCGCATGTTTTTTATCCAGAAAGTGGGATGTCAAGTTTGTGGTATTGCGTTGGCATCGGATATTACTGCGGTGTTCACAGAAGCGCAATTGTATGCGCCTTTTTGTCATCCCTACATATTTTAAGCCGCAAGGGCAGGTGATTAGATACACGACATTACATGAGTTGCAGTTGGTATGCTGTCGTTGCTGCCACTCTTTGCCAGGTTCGAGATTCAGCACTCTGGTGCTGTTAGTCAGGTGGCACACACTGCAACTCCCACAGGGGAAATGGCCAATCACTGGAGGGAGACCCCAAGCATTCAATACTGTTGTTTCTCTTTCTTTTCGACCGTTCTTAGGGCGAGTGTGAACCAGAGAATCTTTTAGGCTTCTTGCCCTTCGGTAGGAGAAAAGGGGTTTACCCCAATCATGTCTATTGCTTGTTAAGATATTCCAATGTTTATTTATGCATCTGATTACAGTATTTGATACCGCACTATATGTGGTCACACAAGTTAAAGGAGCCTCTGCCTCTTTGTCTTTTTGATAGGTTTCCAGGAGGGCATCCCTATGTTGGTTTTAGCCCTCTTGAAGCTCTTATTTAAGATCTTATTGGGGTAACCTCGTTGTTGTAGTTTTTTAGTCAGCCCCGACGCCTGTTCTGTGAAGTCCGCCAACTCACTACAATTTCTTCTTATGCTGAGATATTGGCCAAAGGGAAGATTTTCCCTTAAAGGGCGCGGATGAAAACTCGCAAAATGAAGGAGATTGTTTTTAGCAGTAGGTTTGTAAAAGGTCTTTGTTCGTAACTGCTCTCCCACTTTAGTGATGGTAACATCCAGAAAAACAATTTTACTTGTTGCATGCTCATGAGTGAATCGTAAGTGAAGGTCACAGGAATTAACCCAGTCATAAAAGGAGAATAAGATGTTCTCTTCGCCCTTCCAAATCATCATGTAACGTTGCCATAGAATGATATTCAATGAAAAAGGGGTTATTGGGTGCCAAAATGAATTGACGCTCGAAATGGTGAACATAGAGCCACGCCACACTAGGGGCAAAAGTACTGCCCATAGAAGTCCCTGTGGCTTGGAGATAAATGTCACCTTCGTATTAAAAAAAAGTTCAGTTTAAGCGCCAAAGTAGCACACTCCACTACAAATGTACGGGAGGTTGAAATAGCCCAGTCAGACTGGTCCAAGGCTTCAGATATCCCTTTTATGGTCTCATCCTGCAGGTATATAAACTTTCTATATCCAGGGTCACCAGAAAGCAAGGATCACCTGGCATGTTGATGGTTCGTAACATTGCCAGTAAACTCTTGGTGTCTTGGATATAAGTGCTTGTTGATTGTATGATTGGTCTCAGGAAAAAGTCACAATATTTTGATAAAGGCTCAAGTAATGAGCCTATCCCCGAGACAATCGGACGTCCTGGCAGAGGGGAGACATTTTTGTGAGACTTCGGCAACGTATAAAAATACGGAATTTTACCCTCTGAAGTCATTAGGAAGTCAGCTTCACATTTTGTGATAAGGCCGTCCCTCTCTGCCGTTGTAACTAGATCACAGATGTTGTTTCTGAGAGCGACTGATTGGTCATCTCTGAGCAGCACATAGTTGTTATTATTACCCAAAAGGCATCTACATTCATGGTCATAGTCCACCGTATTCTGAATGACTGTGCCTCCACCTTTGTCAGCACTCTTGATTACAATTTTGTCATTTCACTGAAGTGATTCTTTAGCTTGGAACTCTATTGCAGACAAATTTTTGTAGGGGACTGGGTCCTCCAATGCTTCCACCTCATGAAAAACAGCCTGTTCAAAGGCAATAATTTCGGTTGGTACCTTATGTGGTGGCGGAGTGAAGGTGGATTTTAATTTAAAACTGGTATCACTTTGTGTGATTTGAGTAGACTCTGAAGTCTGGTGCTCAAAAAAGCTCTTCAATCGCAATTTGCGAAAGAACTCACTCAATTCACAATGTAATTTAAATCGGTCTAGGCGGGGAGTTGGAATAACCCCCAGACCTTTTTCTAGTACTGAACTTTCAGCTGAACTAAGTGTGATGGATGACAAATTAGTCACTAGGCTCTCGCATTGCTTGGGCCTGCTCTCTGGTCCGTTGTCTTACTCCGTGTGTTGTCTCCCACTGTATCTGCCTGGTCCCAATGTACTTGATTGGTACCTTTTTGCCTTCCTCTTCCCCTCCGTACCCTGGTTAAAAAAGGCTGAGGATACATACTTTGATGAAATTGTGGATGTGGGGCAAAACCAGGATTCCACCCCATCATTGGTGCAAAAGGGGGTTGGTAAGTATTATGTTGGAGAGGTACCATTCCCTGTTGTTGTTGGTATGGTTGCCAATTTTGGACATGCTGTTGCTCTACCCCGATTTCTTTTACCAGTACTGCCTGTACTCGACCCACTAGTATTAAAGTCATCAGACACATCTGAATTATAATCAGTTTTATTAGGTGGTATAAAGTCTGGGCTAGAATAGGGATAGGTCTTGGCATAGGACCAGCGCTTCAAATCTTTCTGTAGCTTTTGTGCTTTTTTTTTTTTAAAACAAATTTTATTCGTCTGCACATACAAAGAATGCATAGCTCCGAAACCCCGGAGTCTGGTGCACACAGTATTCAAACAATAAGGACATCGTCAGATGTTTTCATAAAATACGAACATCCCCCCCCCCAAAGTGCGCTGCTGCCGTCTACTAGAGAACAAGGAAAGTCAGTATATGCTATGATCACAAGCCAATCCCATCCGAGCACCACCCGAGCCCACTCAGCAACCCCCATCTGTTAAATTGTCGGGAGGGCATCGCTCTCAGGTGGAGGATCCAAGTCCAGACCCCGGTAATCTGCCCACCTCTTCCAGATCTTGAAGTGCTTACGGGGACACCCTCTGGCCAGAAATATGGGCTGCTCCAGCCCCATGCAAAAATCCATACCGTTCTTCCAGGCGGCCTGGGACGGGGCCCGGGGCGCCTTCCAGGCTTTAGCAATGTCCCGTTTTGCCAATGTCAGTCCCAGCAACAATAGGTGTCGTTTGTACCGATTACCCCCAATCCCCTCCATAACATGTAACAAGGCCAATTTCGGGTACGTAGGAAGCTCCCAGGCCAGCACCTCCGATAAGCACCTGAAAACTCCGGTCCAGAACTTATGCAGTGCCGTGCACCCCCAGGTTGTATGTAGCAGTGTGCCCACCTCCGACTCACATCGTAAACAGTCAGGGGAACCTATCATGCCTGCCCTCCACAAGCGCTCCCTGGTGAAATAAGTGCGGTGCAGGTATTTGAATTGTATTAGTCTCAGGCGTGTGAAGATTGCCGCCCCCCTAGGACTCGCCAGGGCCTCTACCCAGTCTTCCTCCTCCAGCTCCCCCACATCCTCACGGGCCACTGCACTCGAGGAAGAATCGGATTCGCTGCCCGGGGGACCATTAACTCTGTCCATCTGTCCATTGGAACACCTCATCTGGGGAGTCGAAGAACAGCGTGCGGGACTTGTATATAACTCGCAGCCGCGCTGGGTAGAGCAAAGTGTATTGAAGCTTGAGGCCCCGGAGACGGGCCTTGGCAGCCAGGAATGATTGTCTCTGCTGCTGAACCATCTTCGTATAATCCGGAAAGATGAGGATGGTGCGTTGCCGAACATGAGAGGAGCCTTCACTCTCGCCTGCCTTAGAATGACATCCCGGTCCGAATAATTCAAGAATTTGGCTATTAGCGGCCTCGGACGCGAACAAACAGGGAGCTTCTGCATAAGGGCCCGGTGGGCCCGCTCCACAACGAAACAGCGGGAAAGGGTGTCCGCGGGGAGCCAGCCTTCCAACCACTGGGCCAGGAAGCGTTCCACATTGTCCCCCTCGCATCCCTCCGGAAACCCCACGAAGCATAGGTTGTTCCGCCGTGCCTGTCCTTCAGCACCCTCCATCCGCATGACTAGGCCCTTCTGAACTTTCTCCATCGCTGCCACCTTCTTCTTCAATGCAGACACGTCATCTTCCACCTTGGAGATGTGGGACTCCACACCGGTGATCCTCTCCACTGCGTTCCGCAAGTCCTGGCGGAGCAGCGTGACATCAGCACCCACGGCCCCGATTGTAGCGTCCAGCATATCTCTGGACTGCGTAATCGCGGCCAGCAAGGCAGCGTTGTCTGGAGCTTGAGGCTGTGAGCCCGTGGCACTAGCTACTGGGCTCGCTTCGGTAAATTTGTCTAATGTCCCCTGCTTAGAATGACCACCTCCTGCGCGTCATGGCGCCCGGCCCGGGTCACTCCAGAGACTGTCACTGTCCGAGGCTAACAGATCAGCAGGGCCCCAGGTAGGCTGACCGACCCACCTCCACCGCCTATAGGCGAGCCGGACAGGGCTCCGCAGGATGGAAATGCAGGAGAGGAGTCACAGGACGAGGCACTAGATCGCCGCCGCACCAGGGCCGTAGGATGAGCCCCCAGTCACGTCGCCGTGACCCCCGGACTGGGGATCCAAGGATATCGACCCCAATGGCAAAACAGGCGAGCCTCCACCCACGTCCCGCGCGTGCGGCGTCGCAGTCTCCCGCCGGGGCCTGACTCGACCCCCGAGCCACACCACCAGGGAGCAACACCAGGCCACGAACAGTGAGATGGAGGAGGGGGGGTTTAGGGGGGAGGGCCGCACCCCAGTAACACCCCCCTAGCCCCGGGCTCACCACAGGCAGGAAGTCGCCTCCAGGCGCGCCAGCAGCCAGCACCAGCACGACCAGACAACCAAGTCTCAAACCAAGGGGGGGGGGGCGCGCCGGGGAAAACGTCCTGGTCCCGGTCTCCTCGCTCGGCCGCGACGGCACCAAATCCTCGCCTCAAAATGGCACCCGCGGCTCCGGGCCGCTGCAGAAAGGGGCCTCGCCCGCCCCGTCTCGGCACCTCCACTCTCCGGCCGCGGCTCCCAGCACGCCCCCGCCGCCACTCCGGTAAGGGTCCCGTGCGCGCTCAGCTCCACAGGCAAGGAGCGAGCAACCGCCCACCAGTGCCTGCCCCGCGGCCTCACAACAGCCGCCGGCCTCAGCGGGTCCAGCCGGTCCCTGGAGAAATTTAGGCCCCGGCTTCAGCGTCCAGCGGGCACGAGGCCTGTTCGTATGATGCACGGTCATGTTTGGAAGGATATGACTCGGTTTTGAACAGTGACGAGTCAATTTGCCTTTGCCGACTGTTCTGCCAACATAGGTATCAATAAAGCATCGATTCAGTCCCTGAACTTTTTTTCTGTGAAGCTAGGCCTCGTGCCCCTGTATTAACGGCTCGTTTTAGAACCGATCTCCTTTATCGCAAAATTGTCATTTAATTTGCGATTAATATTATGGGAAGGGATATTGTCTAGTCCTTGAACAAATCCGGTAACTTTGTTATAATATCTAAACCGGCAATACAAACTTCATAAAGGACAAATGAAATGAAAGTCTCTTTTCCTTTAAATGCAAATTTGGTTTGAGCGCATCACTAACATGATGCGGGCACACGTGACCGCAGCGGGAAGGATTTACTCCGTTCGCCGCTGGCGTTCAGTGTTTTCGGGCCGCGGAAGTGCTAACAGATAGGTTCCATGCGGGGAGCCGTCGCCTCATAAGTAAGTTGGGACGGGTCCTTTTGAGAATCTGGTTTGGCTGTAAACATGGCGAAATAAGGCTGTGTAATTGAAACTCTGTTTTTTTAAGATGTAGCGCGACGAGAAGAATACCCCTGCCGCGCTAGCCCATGTACCGTTCTAATTCACCAGCTACGGTGAGTTTTTTAAGGTCTTTTATCTTCCATTTTCCAAGTAATTCTATTAGCACCATAAGCCTGCACGGATTTAGTATTGAGATTGATTATAATTTCCGGATGGCTTTCATGTACACATATAACTACGAATAGTTGATGGTTCATGATAAACTAATTTGCTGACCTCTGAATTCTGGAGGGTACTAACAGCGCGCCTTTGAATTGATTTAGCGCTGTATTTGGCAGAGCGTTAAGAATATCGAACCCCGATATTGACCGGGGGTTTTCATGCATGATTTACACTGAATCAAGGTGATGATACATGTGGTCACATAAGGGTGAAATGATAAGATATTTGGAATGCGACACGGATCTTGTTAATGATGGGCACACATGGATGGCAACTACGACTGTGTGAATTATTGACTCGTAAATTATGTTTGCATTCTCATTTCTTTTTCCTTACAGATTGTGGGCCCGGGTGAAATCCGGTAGAGCCCCCACGGAAAGTCCGTGAGTTATACTATTTTTAACACATTTTCCTCACGGGAGGGTGCGTCTTAGCGCACGGATACCACCGGAGGAGTGTCAATTTTTGGTCCTGATGAATGCTGAGTAAAATACACTCCTGAGAGCAGAAACATGTTGACCTTTTGAATCATAGGACAACAAGTTTCAAAACTAAAACTCTACATTGTCCGTCAGTTTTTAACTGACACAGTTTGGCCCCTTATTAAAATTTGTATTAGGTACAAGCCGTTTCTTTTAAATCACGTACACTATCACTAATCACCACACTTTTTCACATGAAAAACAAAAAAAACAGCTCCGCTGTAACACAGGCGTTGTAGCACATTGTGGGGACATTCGGTCTCCCCAGTGGGAACCCGATGATGAAGCATGTCTCCACTAGGTGGTGAGTGAGGGTTCTTCTTTTTAAAGAAAAAGTTTTCTCTTTGGTTTCCTTCACCTTTTTGTGGCTTGGAATTTTTCCTTATACTTTTGTGTGCGCTCCGCCTATATTGTCACTCTTTAGTTGTTGATGTCTGAGGCATTATGTCTACATTGAATGCCTTTCTCTCTTTTGAGATAGTAAAATTGCTTAAATAACCACACCCTTTAATCAGCATAAATACATCACTGCCATTTTTAGGTCGAACCTAAAGCCAGCGCCCATGCACTGCTCTGCTAGACTTGTTGGGGTGGAGTAGGGAATAGAACCCCCCCCCCCACTTTCCCGCCCATATTTGCCATTGGCTTGTCATTGTCCTTCTTAAATGCTGGCTTCTGATTCATAAATAGGCTTGTTAGTCCCTTCTTAGTACTGCCTTATATTAATTTGTAGACTCCGATTGCGACTGGCCCCTTTACTTCGGTTGTTACACGATACCTGTTATTTAGTCTGTTAGTACTTCTTTCTTTATTGAGCTTCTCTCACTGCAGTCAGCACATGGGCGCCTGCTTTCAATACCACGGGCGCCTGGTTTTATCTCAATGCCACACCCTCCCTGTCCCTGATTAATCTCGCTCTCGTGTCTGTTTCTCCCCCCACCAATCATACCCAAAGCCCGCCTCCTCCACAAGACCATCTTTACTTGTCTGTTAAGCTCCCATTTCGTGTTGTTACAAATAGTTCCCTGTTGTACTCTGCGTTTAAGAATTATCCAGCGCTGCAGAGTGGCAGGGGACATGAACGGGCCTGCGCCAATGAAGCGATGCACACTTATGTGCTGCTTACTCCGCTCGGATGTAGGAAGCGAGCCCAGCTGTGGAGCAGCACCTAGGGGCCAGCGGTCCGTGCTCTGGGGGGCATTTCCACACCCGTCGCCTCAGGCTTCATTCCCAGGAGTGTGCGGAGCACCATGAGCAGGTCCTCTGCAGACCCTGCTCAGGCCGAAGGACGCCCCCCAGCTGTTTCCAGCAGCAGTTCACAAGCAGTGCAGGGCCCAAACAGGTCCGCAGTGCAGTGTGCAGCGGCTGCTATTGCGGCTATCCAGTCCCTCTCAGGTGATATCCCTCGCAGCGTGTGGGGCCACCATCATGTGGCTCCACCTCTCCCACCACAATGCCCAGTCTGTTTCATCCAGAGCTTGTGCCACTGAGATGCCCCAAGGCCACAGAGCTGCTCTCACCTTCCCATGTGCTGTGTGCTGGGCCCCCACAGACCGGGACCTCCTGACTCATTGCTCACCAGTCCTTGTCAGAGTCCGAGGTCTTCCTTGGGCTGCACAGGCTGCGTCGCCAGCCCTTGCTTCACCCGTCAAGAGTAGCCAAGCCTTGGAGGTGGCGCCTCCCCGTCCTCAGGCCGCCAGGAATTAATCACACCACGGTCTCTGGCAGCGTAGCTCAGGCAGTCTTGGTCCGAGCATCTGTCCCTTTCCGCAGAATCAATGGCAGCCCCAATGGGGTACAAAGGGCCGATGTACGCCACAAGCCCAGATCCAGCGGGGTCTGGTCACAACACCAGCTCCCGGACGTGGTCCGTGCAGATGGTGCACCTGGCTTTTTTCCTTCACCAGAGTTTTCCAGGCCATGCCCCTGCAGTGATTATCTTTAAATCCATCATGGTGCCACCCTAATCCCCACCCACCTCACCATCACCCTTTACCACCCTTTACCACCACCGACTACAACCTGCCACCACCCTACTAACCAACACAACACTGTTAACCATCATCATTCTGCCAATAAGTCAGCACTCGCCTGTTAAAGGCGAAACCTATTGCCTTTGCCAATGCTTATTTCTGCTGCCTGGCAAATACTTTATACACTATCAGCAAGTTTTGTCCCTTCAAATGTACTCTCAGCCTGTCATATTTACAACCGTAGTTAATTATGTTGCAGCTTAAATTCACTCTAAAATAGAATTTTCGCCTGATTAAGTCATACACAAACTTCACCACCTGAATGCAAATTTAGGTCTTATCATGATTCTATTCTTAACCACATGAGCGCTAGCGAAATTCTGCCCCTGTGCTTGTTTTTTAAAAAACCCATTATTCATGACGAGCTGGGCTCGTCATGAGCGTGCGAGGAGGCTACCTCATGACGAGCCCAGCTCGTCATGAGCGTCGAAGGGGTTAAAAACAAACAAATTCAAATGACAAACAAGTATAGAAAATGATAAATTGAATCTCGTTTTTTTTAAGAG
Organism: Lissotriton helveticus; assembly: GCF_964261635.1. NCBI lineage: Eukaryota > Metazoa > Chordata > Amphibia > Caudata > Salamandridae > Lissotriton > Lissotriton helveticus. The sequence goes on along the minus strand of NC_136059.1, from coordinate 1,244,773,125 downwards.
GAACGTTTTGAAAGTATGTAATTAGAATAGAGAAGCATATCCTTGACCTCTAAAGGAAATTTTAACCTGTCAGAATAAAAGCTTACCAAACTGGCTGTTACACATTTTTATCTCATAAATACTTAATTTCTTCCTGGTAGAAAATGTCGGGGGCAAAAAATCTGATTGGCCCACACATTCATATACGAAAATGAAGCAAAGAATTGAGAAACATTAAATTTGTGGCACACCATTTAAACCATTCCAATGTTTCATATGTACAAGCATTGATACATTCATCTATAACGAGAGTCATTCACAGCATCACCAAATGGTATACCTTTCATATCTTTACTGCCTTTTGTTTGCTCCTCTGTTCCGTACATGCATTTATTATTATCAAAGTGTTGCTCTGAACTTTCAACACAAGTTAGTAGTGTTGCTTCATTTAAAAATATTGCATTTACTTCAGGTTTGGCAGAAAAGCATATGCATAAAAGCAAACACTACAAGAGCACAGCTGTAGGCCCCATGAACAAAAGGATGAAAATCTTTAGAATAGTCATGCAAGAAGAACCCCAACACAAGATTTTTGCAACGTGCTTGCCAAGTGGCAAAGAAGCTAAGTTCAAGGTTCACTTGTTCAAGACATTGACTCGAGAGGGCCCTTGTGGGTGAGAGCCAATAATGGATTTGCCAATAGTAAACATTTTAAATCCAGTGGCGGCAGTAGCCAGCAATTCTTAAAATGAGCGTACCTATTTTATTCCATTTAGAGTTGACATACCGAATGTCTTATTTTCTGCGCTTTTTTAGGTCTCGGGCTTAGCATCACACTGCGTAGGCAGTGTGGGCGGAGCCCGAGATTTTATGACTTCAATGTGGGGCTTTATTCCGCCTCTCTCTTCCATTGGCTAGCTCCATAAATGGAGGCTAGCCATTGGAAGAGATGGGTGTCTGTTACTCTTTTCCCCGCCTTGACGCGATTCATGGGCGTTTCTGGCTCTTTTTTTAAGTCCCGCCCCTTTTCTCTCCGTCATACGGAGGTAGGCGTTTACTCATTTTCCCCGATCGTCCAGAGATCGTCCTCGGGTGAGTATTTGTTTTACATGCGATCTATACAGCGAGTGCAAACTTTAAAAAAAACACCTGGTCATTGTTGCTTTGCTCCCGTCTTTCCTTCTGCCCTCCCAGCACCCTCCAACAGAGATTCAGGCTCCGTTCAAACTTCAGAGAGGCAGGCTCCATACAAATTTCGGAGAGCGAGCAGCGAATGTTTAATGTAGATGGCTGCACTTCGGGGCTCAATGTGGTGACTTTTTCCTAATAAAATTGTTCCTTTGCTCCCGTTGTTGCTTCCACCCACCCACCTCCCTCCGGCACAAAGACAGCCTAAGCAGAAACATATTGAAGGTGAGCAGCAGGTGTTTACTGTAGGTGGCACAGTTCAAACTTAAAAAATCACCCGTTAATTGTTGCTTTGTTCCCGTCTTTCCTTCCGCCCTCCCACCACCCTCCAACACAGATGCGGGCTCAGTACAAACTTCGGAGAGGCATGCTCCGTACATACTTAGGAGAGCGAGCACCGGGTGTTTAATGTAGATGGCTGAACTTCGGAGCTCAGTTTGGTGACTTTAAAAATTAAGTTGCGTTTTTTTAATGGCTTTGCTCCTGTATTTGCTTCTGTCCTCCCACCACTCTCCAATTCAAAAGCAGATTTTTCTTTAAATATGGGGACTCTGCTTCTGCCCTCCAACACAAATGCTGCGATTATAAACATCAAGGCAGAGCCGGATGAACTCAAAGGCATAATGCATATCCCGTCTCTTTAAGTAATAGCTTTTTCCTTGTATGCATACTCCGTTTTATTTTTGTTGTTATTTTTACAGAGGCATTGTATTTATTTCTAATAGTATTTGTTTGTGTGTGGCTGTGCTGCCTTAATGTAATCAGTGGCACTCACTTCGCAAACATGCGATGTTCACATATTACAATGTACACTGCCCGCGTTCCGTGATCTCTAGAAAACAAACTGATCAGCTTGGCTGAGCTCTGCAGAGAGTTATAACAGGCATGCAGCGGGTGTTTCAGGGAGGTGGGTGTACTATAGAGCTGAGTGTGCTGACTTAAAAAAAATTGTTGCTCTATTCCCGTCTTTTCTGATGCCCTTCCCCCACCCTCCGACACAGGTGCAGGCTCCACAGAAACGTATTAAAGGTGAGCAGCTGGTGTTAAATTTAGGTGGCTGCACTACGGAGCTGAGTGTGGTGACATTTCTTTTTTTTAAAGGTTGATTTGCTCCCAATAATGCTTTCGCACTTCAGGCACAAAGGTAGGCTAAGCAGAAACATATTAAAGGTGAGCAGCGGGTGTTTAATGTAGGAGCCTGGTGACTATTAAAAAGAATGTTTGCTTTGATCTCGTAGTTGCTTCCGCCCTCACACAAATGCAAGCTCGCAGAAACTTGTGAAAGGCAAGCAGTGGGTGTTTAATAGAGGTGGGTGCATTATGGAGATGAGTAAGGGGACTATGTGTTGGAAGTAATAATGAAGACAGGAATCCAAGTAAGTTGGAAGTACTCTATAACACTATGGCTTTGGTTCTGTCCTTGCTTCCTCCCTCCCACCATCCTCCGACACAAAAGCAGCTTTTTCTTTAAAGAGAGGTCATGCCCGTCACTGCTTCTGCCCACCAACACAAATGCTGCGAGTGCAAACATTAAGGAACGGCCGGATTTAGTCTAAAGCATAAGTCATATTGCGTCGCTTTAAGCAATTGCTTTTTCCTTGTATGCATACTCCATTGTATTTTTGACATTAGTTTTTATTGTATTTGTTTGTGTGTGTGGCTGTGCTGCTTGTTCTGCTATTATGTTGAGCACCTTGGAAGTGGAATTTTTAAAGCAGACACAACACTGATCTTGATGAAGTATTATGCATTTATCAAAAAGCCCTCTCACCGCCAAAACCCGCAGATTCAGAACAGTAACACAAAAATATGTATCAATCTTCAGCTACTAAATAAACTATAGGGTTTGCTCATTTATGTCACAATTGATTCAACAGCCTGTCCCTCCATGCCATTGTTATCTAAAACACACAAATCAGTACGAGGTACACACATAACGCCTCTTGCGTGTCACTCTCTGTAGTTTAAAACGTGTTTAGTCCTTGTCTCAATATCTAACTCCTAACCGGTCTTCTCTCGTCTTTCATCTCTAACATAGTAACCCCCACCCTCGCTTCCACTTCTTCAATGTTTGGTGTTTCAATTGCAGGCTCTCCTTTCATGTGTTTCTCTTTTTCTCATCCAGCCAACTGTGAGGTACAAGTGTGTTTTTAGCAGCAGCAAGGCCAGATCATTTTTTCATATTTATTTTTTGGAAAACAAATTAGTAGATATTCAGCTTTCTTTCCTAAAGCTTCTGAGAGATTTGTTTTGCGGGTCACAATCTATTGTGGGTAGATGTAGTTTTGTCTTTTTCGTGGGTACCAGTAGACGGTTTACATTGGACCGGCATACACGGACAGCTCATATATAAGTGCACACATGCATAAATTGCAGAACAAGTGCCTATGTCCAGTCTGACACCTCTACCCAGTCCTGTTTTTTTTGTACAGCAGCATTTGTTCTACTAGAATTTTCGACTTGCTTTTGTTTTACTGGTTTTCCTGTGCCTTGGCTTCTGAGCACATTAGCATATTAAGCAATATTTTTATTTTCATGTAGCTTATTACCCTTTAGTGTAGTCGGTAAGGTTCTCCTGCGGTAAATAATTTTTTTAATCAGCATGCTTATAACAAGCAAGACTAGCACTCTATATTACTGCCAACTTTGCTTAGCAATAGCAACAGCTAACCATTCACAAACAATGTTTAAATACCAATTGCAAATACAAAAATAAATAATGCAAAGCATTGTCATTTACAATGCCAGTAACTCAAACTTTAATGCTGCGAGACCTATTGCATTGTAAATGCTTGTGTTCAATTGTCTCCGCCCTTTCATGAAAAAGGTGTGCCAAACAGGAACCCACTTCTTGAACTAATTTGTATATTATTGAAAATGCCTTGAGTCTCAGGTGACTTTAAACTCATTAATTTCCGTATCTGTGATGTAGTGCTATCTGTTAGTGCTCACCAAATTAAATCAATTGTTTTCTGCAGCAATATCATACCTTATTAATATGTAAGTGTACCAAATTCATTTTTTCCATACAAAAACGTTCAATGCACTCTTGTAGCGCCTGCATGTAACAACAAGCATTTGCAATGCAATAGGTCTTGCCTTTGGGGCTTTATACGGGCTTATCTAGAGCTTTTGGTTTTGACAATGTCTGTTAGCTAACATTGCTTCTCTTGTTAACAAAAGACAAGGCAAGGCTTAGCTGTTCAGGATAGTGGAGAGACTAGGGTCGTGCCAAGGGGAATTAATTACAAGTAGCCAAGCTCACATTTTTCAACAATCAAGCTTGCATTCCAAAGGTTCTCTCCCTTACTGAATAGCACGCTGGACATATAAACAATCATTGACAAAACCAAGGAGTCCGATAAAGACCTTTTTCGTGGCCCCCTTTTAGAAACTGCCGGTGCTCAGCACCGGTGAGACCAGGCCAACTTAAAGCCCTGGTTTTAGCAACGTTGTACACCAGTGTGGCTGCTGTTCAGAAGTCAGTCATTTCACTTGTTGACTTTATGCTGAACTGTGACCATGTACAGTGCTCGGCTGTCTTTTGGCTTGTGTTGTCTCGTAGAAATACTACATATGTCTCTTAGCACATTTTGACCTAGCACATCTAGCAGTTCCATGCTTTCATCAACCAAAAGGAACAAGACTCAAATTCTTTACTAGCTACATTACAACTGAACTGCAACCTTATTTTGCGGCCACTGCAATAAGTCACCGAACCTATAGAATAGTCTGCCATCATTACATCAAGTGCCAAATTGGCCCCAATAAGCAGAGCAAGACGAGTTCATCCTGTGTTGTCTATGAACAATAACACATCCCGCCCTCAAAACTCCACAATAATAGCATTAACCAATCCGTTTGTTACCAAATACATAACTAAGGACCCAAACATTTCCGCGCAAGATAACTTTTTGTTAAAGGCAGACATTTACACCCAAGTCCTGAAAACAAAAACGTTGATTTTTAGTGTTCAGAAAGTGTTGATAAACTAGTGAAGCGGAAATATAGCCAGTGCTCACCTTCCTATAACAGGCAAACAAAAATCGACAAAAAAAGACAGAGGACGTATAGAAACAACTCATACAAATCGGCAAAAACACTGGCCTTGGTTCCTGTAGGATTGCATTAGTCCTTGGTAATGTGATAGCAAATGAGTTCTACGCCCCCGTCACCCCATACCCCCTCCCAGGCCTCACCCCACTGTTCCCACCAGAAGAGCAGTAATATAGCTATAAAGACACTTCCACAGACAAAGAAGGGAGGGCCTTGGAAATGCAAATTTAAACACCTCCCCCTTCCTTTCAACAGTAAAGGCAAATCTTACTGTGTGCACCCTCACGACAGAAGCCCTGTTAGCAGGTCTGAAAAATGCTTGCATTGAGAATCATGAGTTGTTAACCGCCAAGCAGCAAGCCCTCACAGCTGTCTTAAGGTAACTTCCATGTAGCCAATTGTGCTAAGAAAAGGGTTATTCATGGCCCGAATAAACAAATATGCACAATATTTTGCGTCCCATACTTTGAATACAATTGTTTGTGGCGTTTTTTGCAATGAACGAGTGGGTGAGTTGGACTACACCTCGCCGATTTGCTTTTTTTTTCTCGTTTAATATTAATTTACATTTGCAGAGTTGGAAACCCCCAACAATCTACACGGACAAACCGTGCTACTGGGAAATAAGCAAAAGGGGGGGGGGGGTTACATGGAGAATTTCGTGGTGCCAGGTGCCGGAGTATCGTGTCTGACGAGATTAAACAGAACGCGTAGAGTAGTGTTCCAAAATATACGCACTTCCATTGAGGCCACATTTCAAAATGAAGCTAGAGGAGCAGGATGGGGAGTGGAGGTTGCCGAAAAAGTCTACTTGGGAATGAGGTTAAGGAGCGGTGTTCGGAAGCATTCTTAACATCTTGAGGTAGGGGGCGTTTTTATTATGTTATGCAGGTAGCGAATGGCAAGCAGGAGTGGCTTTTCAGCTCCTTAAAAAGGTCCCAGGCAGGTAAACATGCCGGTATCTATACAGCTTGGAAGTGTAATCATACATGTTTTTATAGTGCACACTGCATAGCATTTGCTTCTAGGCACTAGCGGGAGAAAGAGGATGATGTGCCAAAGAGTGGTGGGATTAGAATGGGGGGGGGGATAAAAGATTAGGGTAGAAAAGCATGCAGTGTCATTAGAGGGACGAAAGTGTTGATGCAGCTTGTGTGGGCGAGGAGAGAGGCGCACGCACGCACCCTTAGGAGAGCAGTCTTCACTTTTCAAGCACTGCACTCGTGCTTGTGGCGCACCGCTGCTCGCTCCTGCAAGGTAGATGCCGCCACAAGCACGAGTGTGTGCTTGAAAATGAGCAGAGAGACGGATAAAGGCCCTCCTATGCAGCGCATGCCCGCTGCGTAGGCGAGACCTAAAAATAAATTAGGCTGATCTCAACATTAATCTCAATTCACTCTTCATCTAATGCTTCAGCAAAACTTTTGTCTGCCTACACCTCCCGTATTCTGATTCATACTTTGTTCTCTCTGCCCTGTTAATTATTCTTGCCCTTCTTGTACAAAACATTTCTGTAATAACATTTCCTGCAGCAGCGGCCCCTGCAGGTAAGAGCGGTGAGGCTGGCTGGGGGGATTTCAAGAGACGACCACAAGGAAAATTAAATAAATAATTTTCCCTCATGGTCGTCTCTCGAAATCCCACCCAGCCGGCCCCACTGCTCCTACCTGCAGCAGCTGATTTACTGTTTTCCAACGGTTGCATCATATACCTTTTCCGTCTTCTCCGTTTCATAGTTCATTACTTTCCTAAACGTTTCTCTTGACTCTCTCCACTATCTCCCTTTCGCTTAATCTTTCCATGCATAAAATGCCTCCCACTGTAGTAACTTTACCTTTTTGCCTTTCTTGTCACATTCTCTGAAACTATCTACTAAATGATCTTTTCTACTTTCCTCAAATGACTGCCATTTTGGCCATTATCTCTGTGGGTCTTTTTCTATTTTTTATTTTATTTTTTTAACGGTTTTATTGAGAAAATAACAAGAGGCTACAGGGCAGCAGAACTTTACAATAAGTTGAGTTCTCTCAGATCAGGCAAATAGCAGTCTTCAGCAATGTGTGCCAGCTACTTGAGCCCATCTCTGTGGGTCCGTGTGTGTGATATAAATGAAATTGTCTAAAAACAGTAATGTGGTAACCTTTTTTTTTTTTTTTACCACATTCCAGGCTGGCGTGTGACGCTTTGATTACAGTACAGTCTCATCAGATTTCTTACCTTGGTTACACCACTTAAACATATAACAAAACATATCACACAGACATGCAATGGTACAACAATTGTTTTACTGCAGTTTCTGGTTTGACTAGATCTAGTTTGCAACCGATAACCATTGTAACATTTAAATTGTCAATCTTTCCAAAATTCTAATAAACCCTAGGGACTTTACATATTCTGACGTGGAGGAACCAACCTCCTGTACTGCATTCGATCCAACCTCCTACACCAGCGTTTCCCAAACTGTGGTCCGCATTCCCAGGGGGTCCGCAGGACTTGAGTGCCTAACACGTAAGAGGTGTGAAAGTACTTAGCACCTGGGCGGCAAGACTGCAATACAATCTGGCCCCCAGGCTCACAGCACGAGAGGTGTGAATGTTGCTGGCATTGGGGCGGCAAGACTGCAATGAAATCTGGCCACTGTGTTTGCAGCCTCACTAAGTATTTTTCTGAGACTCGAGGTTACTGTCCTGGTTCCCTGCCACAAGACAGTAAATTTTAAATTCCCTTCCTGGTTCATTGATATGTTCACTATATTGATCCCATCTTATGTGGCTGACAGGTAGTTTCTCTATTATTCTTCCTGTTGGCATTTTTCAGAATCTAATCTCCTTCCGAGGATTCCTATATTTAGACAATCAGGCCTTGGAAATCACTATTTTTCAATACATACACAAAAAACTGTGGAACGTCCGGCCGCTCATAACCCACAAAGTGCAGTAAAAATAAACGTGTTCTGCCAATATCTGCCTTGTATCTATGCCGCTCTCTTTTTCATCACTTATCCCTGAGTGAAGGGCATTTTAGAATTCCAGTTAATTTATGTATTCATTCGTTAAGGTCAGCTAAACATTTTGGAGAGCGGGCTCTGTATTTATGACATATTTTGTTATTGTTGTTTACTTTTAGTCAATTCTTGCATGGCACAAATAACTCTGGTGTGGTTCTTGAGTAGAGGTCACAGTTGTTTGAGAACATTCACATGTGATTGTAATGTATATTGATGGCTCCTTCGGTCACACTTGTAGTTTGCATAACTTAAGCGGAGCTGTGATCAAGTCGACGAATCACAGCCAGACTTGGCGGGATTCTCCTGAATGGAGGAGCCTGGCGAGATGGGTGAGGAATTATTACAAGAAAGGAAAGCTTGTGAGTGACCAGGAGGGACTCCAAGAATGATGACGGATGAAGGTGGCAGAGTTGGAGTGCGCCTGAGCCAGGAGAATAGCCAGTTACGAGTCACTGCTGGAGGACCAGGAATAAAACAAGAGACAAGATTTATGAGCACTAATTTGAGGTAATGGGGAAGTGAAAGCAAAAGGGAGACAGACAAAAGGGAAAAAAAAATATACAGAAATATACTGATAGACTCATGGAAGTGAGGACTGTACCACTGACCCTACCGGGGAGACCTGGAATTCAAAAATTGTTTGCTTCGACAAAAGAATCAATTACATATCACTGATCACACGAACAAAGTAATATATTTCAGTTTGGGGATTCGTTTGCACACAAAGACCTACTCCCCTGCTGACTTTGAACATGGCCGTCCTGTCATCGGAGGTCAACCTCGAAGCTGGTGAACCGGGTTTGAATCTCAGCATGGAAGCTCAACATCCTGTGATTCTGGGCAAATCACTTAATCCCCCAGTGCCTAACAAAAATGCATGTGTCCATCTGTAACGTAACTGGTGGTCATGTAAAGTGCTCTGATACCTGATATCCTCTGGTCTAGTTCGCGCTATATAGAACTCTTAAAAAAAAAAAACTGTATGAAGGTTCACAGGTCTGAACCTGGAGGAACCAGTCGCTAGGATCTTCGGGGAGCTACGAGTTGCCCCTGTGTAAAAATCCTATTTGTGTATGCCTGAACGGTTGTGGAATATGCTCCCTTATCAGGACCACTTAATAGACACTGTGTAGCCTTTCTTGTTTGTTGTTGGCAGGGGATGGAGGCAGTGGGCACCCTAACAGGAGAAGGTCTCGTCAGGTGCCATGTGAGGCCTCTCTAAAATATGCCTTAACTGCACTGCTCACCCATTGGTGGTAAAATGTTGTTCTACTTCAATTCAAGGAAAAGTCTCTGAGTCTGACAAATTTTTGGCTGCATGTACGAACAGATTACCCTGAATTATCGTACAAGGCACTTAAGGTTTTACTTCCTTTCCCCACCACATATTTATGTGAGAAGGCTTTCTCAAATCTTATGTACCTTAAAAATAAGTACGGAAATCGCTTGCAAAATGTTGAATCTGACCTAAGTATTCAACTTTCTGAAATAAAACCAAACATTGAAAAGTTAGAAGCCGGGATGCAGCACCATCCTTCCCATTAAAATGTTTTGATTTTTGCATATTTTTCAATATAAAATAATAAAAGCTTTAGTAATGCAAGTATTTGTTTGGTGTTTACTTGTTTGTGTATTTTTTGCGAATTACTGTTTTAATTTTTTGAAATTGAAATTGTACAAATTGCTTGGGGGTCCCCGGCTTCCAGTAGTGATTCAGTGGGGGTCCTCAGGAGTCAAAAGTTTGGGAACCACTGTCCTACACTAAGGAAGAGCCAACTTATCTTGAGAATCCAATCCCCTTCCTGGATAAGAATAGGGACTCTAACCATGTTCGACGTAGGGACTCAAACTACATCTAGGATGGGGGATTCTAAACCTCCGTTAAGTTAGTTTGAATCAATGACATCTGGAAGGGGAGCTCAGCTCCTGTTTATGCACTACAAACCCAACCCTGGTGTCTTACCTAGTCCATGCCAACCGCATGTGACTGTGTGGTTGTAATCACCTGGTCCTTTTGGATGCAGCTCAAGGAATCTCGTGTCTCTGTTTTTCTTTTCCTCTGAGACTCTTTTGTCTGAGCTGCAAGAAACTAGTCCAGTTAAGTAGGCACACATTTAAGCCGAATAGAATTCCCCAGGTCTTCAGCTGTGGCACTGTGGTATATAAATAAATAATACCGGGACTATTTTTGACTATATTAACAATAACAGATAGCTCAATAAATAAGAGGCAGGATCCGAGGTATCCGAGTCAAAAGGATTTATTCAGGCAAAAGGGAAGGGACTGGAACGGGACAGCCTGAAATAAAATAGGAAGGAAGGAAGGCAGCTGCAGCATTTCATCGACAGTGCAGCATATATATAGTACAACATTACATTACATTACATACAGTAGGCGTAACTGGTGACAAGCGTAAGATAAGAACACATGGGTGGAAGAAGAAGGCGTGCACAGGGCGTGCACGTAGACATGTGATGAGAATGTCACAGAAGTGTCATGAATGGGCGGAAACATGGAGGGGGCTACCTGAGCAGCTGGGACCTTTAACCTAGTGGTGCGCGCAAACGGGCAATGACGTGTTACCGGAGAGAACTGGGGGCTATGACTTCTGCACTAGAAGAGGAGACTAAAGTCTGCGGTGTCAGGACGACATGTACCTATAGCATATCTGGTATCTGGTGTTTGGAGTACATGTTGATAGAATCTAAAAGTTATCGGGGCAAAGGCTACTTGGCACTAAGGCTGGTGCTTGCATTATTCTACATGTATTGCATGTGCTAGGAATATTCTATGAATATTAATACAGTATTTCTCTTGCATGGAGACAGAGAGACTAGACTATAGCAGGAGATGTTTATGCGGTTCAGTAGCTTAGGAATGCGAAGGAGGAAAGCTGGACTGATAACTAGAAGCATAACATACTCTTGGCAGACAGGCAGGCAGGCCAGGCTGGGCACCGCGCTGCTTGGCAGGAAGTAAGTGAAGGGTCAGGGATGCAGGTGGGGGCTGCATCGCTCCTCGGAGTGGGTTCAGGAGACTGGAGCTTGAATCTGGTGTCCGGGCCCTTTTGAGGCCTAGGAACGGGGACAATGCGGTGAATTAACGTGCACACTGTGAAACGTGGCAACATAGGCCTAATACTTGTTGCTTTCACGAGAACTGGGAACTGACATACTAGAGCTGGACACAACTATAATTGCGTCTTTAATCGATCATAGGGGGATACATGCATATCGATCATGCACATATAACATAGGATGGGGAACACGTAGGCACATATAACATGGCAAAATATAATTTTCCACATTCCCTCCTTGTGCCCTACGTTTCCATCAGGAAACATCAATATTCATGATACCATCTATCATTTCATATAGCATCATTTGCTCGTCTCGAATTCTCTTGGAACGGGACTTAGGACTAGGAATACAAGAGGTAGCACACATGCCGCAAATCGCAGGGCCACATTGTAAACAGAGGCAGCAACTGAATATGATCATTACTGCTATACCTAGGAATGACAATACTTTCCATCCCCAGGCAGATATTATACTCCAGAGCCAACCGGACCATGTCCAGGTGCCTGGATTCTGGTGTAACTGATGGGCAATTTTATGAAGTCTGGTTATAGCTGAATAAACAGACGGCGCGTTATTAGGAATGAAAATGCAGCAACTAGATCCGATGACTCTACAAGCTCCTCCTCTATCTGCCAGTATGACGTCAAGAACGAGACGATTTTGGAGCACAACAAAACGCATAGCAGATTGCTCTTCGGTTAAGTTACCTAGAGCGGAAGTAGTTTCATTCACTACTGCTTCAAGGGTTCTGGTTAGCCTACGTATTAACTTACTATTCTGGACAGGACCTATAAAGAAAAAGAAACCTTTATTGAAATCTTGATATTGTTCTAGGGTAGTTTCAGTTTGATCGACAATTGGGGACTCAGTCTCCCTTTTATGTCTAATGTGTACTAGATGTGTGTTTCTGTGATAATCAGATGGGGCTAGAAAAACTGGTGGCAGTAGGAAGGCAATGTAACATGTTCCACCCCAATCGAGGGGCAGACGAACATATGCGGTCTGACCACAAACAAAATAAGAATGACGTGAGGCTTTGAAAATAGATTTCCCACTGTCACTATACTCGTCCATAGTAGTACAATCACTATGTCCTACATGTGCGGAACCATTTTTTCTGACACATAATTCGCCTTTGACTGGTAGAACTGAAATAGCAGGCAAATCTGGAGTAGTATCGGACTGAACATTCAGAACCATAAAATTCGAGGAATAATTACCTAAATCATATACTTCATTTTCTAGATCTAACCCTGTTCTATGGGAAAGACCTTGCTTGTCTGGGAAACATGATCGATTCAGAGTAATAAAAGTATTATTACGCATAGCAAGACGATAGGATAACTCGTGAGGAGGCAGATCACTAAATGTGTGCTCTACTGTAACATTAAAAAACATATGTACATGTGAAATAGGAAAACATAAATGTAACGCATAACTTATGCATGTAACCATAAGACTCAGGAATAATAAAAAGAACAGAATGATGATACATCTCTTAGAGTTTTGACTAACTCTCTCACTGTGTGGGTCTATCTCATACATGTCAGGAACCTGTCTAACCGTTTCACCCGAGAGGGACTTAGACAATTAAACTGGCTGACTTACTAGACCTCAACTTGGATTTATACTCCTGCTGCGGAGTTTTCTCTAACAGGGGAATTTTAGATTCATTGTCTGGGCAGTCCTTGAAAACGGGGCAGTCCTTGAGAAAAGTCTTAGTTTTAAGTCCATGAAACTTCTTTACGTGGCTCGCGTGTAGCCACCCTTTGCTGTTTTCCACTTTCACCGCAGTCCGGGTGGTGAGAAGAACGAGGCGGGGCTCCTTCCAACGGGGCTCCAGCGGACTTGAACGATCAAAGTTCCTTATAAGTACATAATCACCCGGAACGACCTCGTGTGGTTTCACCTCGGTGTTGTCTGGAAATGCAGCGGCAACCTGTGAACGACAAGATTGTAGTGCAGACATCAAGGAGGCAAGGTAATCTGTCAGCATATTACTGTCAACATCGGTAATGGTACGGGGTCTAGGTGTACCCCACATGTTGGGGGGACGACCAAACACTATCTCGTACGGAGATAGACCTGAACGGGAGTGAGCGACCATTCTCATATAAAAAAGGGCAACTGGCAGTGCTACTATCCAATCTACACCTTTTTCTGCACAAACTTTGGCAATGCGGATTTTCAAAGTCTGGTTACGTCTCTCTACGAGACCGGCTGCTTCAGGATGGCGTACACAATGGAACTTCCACTGGTACCCTAACAGAAGGGATACTTGTTTCATGAGCTCGGATGAGAATGGCTGGCCGTTATCTGAATACACGACCGTAGGTAATCCATAGCGGGGAAAGAACTCACGAACCAACTGCCTGGCAGTGGTCGCAGCTGTGTAATCTGGAACTGGATATGCTTCTGTCCACCTGGACAAAGCGCATACAACTACGAGGACATACTTGAAACCTCGACATCTCTCCATCTGAATATAATCCATCTGGAGGACTTCAAAAGGGTGGTCGGGAGGATGGAAACCCCCTTGTTCCACCGGGACACTTTTACCTGGATTGAACTGACAACATATCATGCAGGTACGTACTTTATGCTTGGCGGCTGCTCGTAAATGCTTGTTGAACCAGAGGTTCTGAATACTGTCTAACATGGCTTTTTCTCCTAAATGTGCTGGACTATGTGCGGTGTTAATAATGACTTGAACCATAGAGTCGGGGAGAAACCATGTGGCTTTTCCCTTCGTCAACCATCCTTGATCTGTCTGGAACCCTCCTTGTTCAGACCATTTCTTGATTTCATCGGGAGTAGCATGTAACTGTATATCTATGACATCTTGTGTAGGGTCCTTAACTGTCATACAAGTAGTCTGTTCTGGAATGTGTGTCAGTATCGTGTTAACTGGAATGTCTGGAGTCTGAGCTGTGAGCTTGGCTGTTCGATCTGCTAGATCGTTACCCTGGGAAATGATATCAGTGGCTTTCGTATGTGCCTTGCACTTCATGATGGCAATAGCTGTCGGTAAATGTATTGCATCTAACAGAGCTTGAATGAGGAGACCATGCTGAATCTTGGTTCCATGAGAAGTCATAAAACCTCTTTCTTGCCAGAGCACTCCAAAGTCGTGTACGACTCCGAATGCATAACGTGAATCTGTGTATATATTTACTTTCAGGTTCTTGGCACGTATGCAGGCTTGGGTCAGAGCGACAAGCTCCGCTGCTTGAGCAGACAGGGTGTCAATACGATGTGTTTCTATAACTTCGGTGTCAGTAGTCACTGCATACGCGGCTACTAGTTCTCCTGTACTTGTTCTCATACATGAACCATCCACATAAAGTGTCAGGTCGGGGTCAGGTAATGCAATGTCTGTCAAGTCTTGTCTTGGCTTTGTCATGGTGTTAACAACTTCCACACAGTCATGTGTGGCAGGATTTGAAGTAACTGACGGTAACAGTGTAGCTGGATTTAAAATGTTGCAGCGTCTGATTTCTATGTGTGGCTGGAACAGTGTCAGTTCATAACCTGTTAAACGTGCAATTGTCAAGTGCTGAGTCTGTGTTCGGTTTAAAAGAACTTCCACGAAGTGTGGAACTTGTACTGTCAGGGAGTGTCCTAACACTATGGAATCACTTTGTCTGATAGCTAGAGCTGTGGCTGCAACTGACTTGAGGCACGCAGGCAAAGCCTGGGCCACTGGATCTAATGTGCTAGAAAAATAAGCACAGGGCTTGTATTGTCCTGCTCGATCTTGTGTGAGAACAGATAATGCAGTACCATCACGTTCGGTAACAAAAAGTGTAAAAGGCTTACTATAGTTCGGTGTTGCTAGAACAGGTGCATTACATAAAGCTTTCTTTAACTCATTGAAAACAAGTGTATGTTCCTGGGTCCAAGGGAGGACAGTCGATACGGCTGCCTCCTGTGTCGTTAACTGTATCAGTAGCTTGGCTAGAAATGCATACTGAGGAATCCATTGTCTGCAGTAAGAAGTGAGGCCGATAAAAGCTCGTACCTCCTTCTGTGTCTTGGGCTGGGGAAGACGTGCTATTAACTGGATACGGTCAGGTGTCAACTGCCTACCCCTCTTGGACAGTAAGTGTCCTAAGTAGACCACTTGCTGGACACAGAATTGCAATTTGGAAGGGGACACCTTGTGCCCCATCTCGGCCAGAAAATACAGGACTGTAAGTGATGCACGTTCGCAGTCACGTTCAGAACGGGCTGTGATCAGTAGATCATCGACATACTGGAGCAGGGCAGTGTCAGCTGGCATGTGAATATTGTCTAGTTGTCTCTTAAGTGCTTGACTGTAAATGCTAGGACTTTCTGTAAAACCTTGAGGTGCTCGTGTGAATTTATAGCTTCTTCCATTTAAACAGAATCCGAAAAGGAACTGGCTGTCTGGATGAATGGGGACACTGAAAAATGCGTTCTTGAGATCGATAACTGTAAAGAACGTAGCTTCAGAATCAATGGCTGTCAATAAAGAAATATCTGGGACTACGGGGTACTGTGGTATAATACATTTATTAAGTTCTTGAAGGTCGATCACTAATCGATAAACTGGAGGTGCATTTGGATCAGTACGTTTCAGGACTGGAATGATAGGAGAATTACATACATTGGAGTCAGTTTCTACAACCACTCATTGAACAATAAGTTCGTCAATGATTTTGGATAAGGCTGCTACAGCCTCAGGTGGCAGTTTGTACTGTCGAATTCGTGGTAATACAACACCTTGCTTTAGAGTCACACGATGGGGTGTGATATGCATACAACCTACATCAGTTGGACCTTGCGCCCATAAATGCTGTGGTACATTCAATAATCTTGGATCAAAATCACGTAATACATAATGACCTTTGAAATCACGCAGAAACAAACGTACCCCTTCTGGGGAGCAGCATATTACTGCTCCTAATTCTTTCAGTGTCTTGATGCCTAACAAGTTTTCTGGACAAGATTTCGTGAGTAACAAATCTGTAGTTCGGGACAATGGACCGACCTCTAGAGTAACTGGTTTCGATATTTCATTAACAATAGGCTTTCCTGAAAAACCAAGGGAAACATTTCTAGAGCCTGAGAGTGGAGCCCCTGGAACCTCGTCATGACTGATGGTAGTCCTACTTGCCCCTGTATCAATCAGAAACTTTCTATCCTTCCCTAATACTTGACTGTGTACATAGGGACCCTCTTGATCTACAGGAATCTCGATGAGAGGCAAGCCTACCTCCCTCTCTAGGCTGTTTCATGAATACGGCTGATAATCTGGATACTCTGACTGTGCATACTGGTACATCTGCTGTGTAACGTGTTGTGTTGCAGCTATAGGCTGCAGTACTGTAACTGTCTGTTGTGCATTCTGTGGTGGCTGGGAAGTCTGTGAAATTTGTTCTTGTCTAGGCGGACGTGGTCTCTCTTTTGTCTTACCAGTAGCTATGTTGTGTTTCAGAACTGCACATTCATTTATAAAATGACCTGGCTGTTTACAGTAATTGCATGTCCCTTTAACGGGAACTGCAGGATGACTGGCTTGATTCGGACCCCTCTTCTGACTGTCTTGCGGAACAGACTGTGCAACTAATACTTTCATTTTTGTGTCTTTCATACGTCTCCTTTCGTGTTCCTGCTCTTCCCTGATTCTGTTCTGGTGGTACTGGAGCATCTGGAGCATCTGTGACGGAGTATTAGCTTGCCAGGTACTTTCGACTTTCAGGACTCGATTTTTAACTTGTGGACTTGAATTCTCGACTAGTTTAGTGACAAAAAGATGAGGGTATGATTCACTACTTCTTTTCAGACCACTATTAATAATAAAACATTTCTCAAATCTAGAATAAAAATCACTGGTATCTTCGTCTTGTTTCTGTTTACAGGCTGAGATGGCATCCCAATCTTCCTTTTTCGTGGCTAGTAATCTTGGCAAAACTTGTATCAATAACTCGGGCAATTCTTTAGCTTTATCCCCAAGACCGGTACCTGGTACTCGTGAATTATCTTCAGCTTCTAGAGCTGTCCAATCTATCTTTTTCTCTCCCACCTCCCATTCTTTTTCTTTGAGTTTTTCATATATGCCCGCAGGCAACAGGACCTTTAACATTTTAATGATATCAGGATACGTGTATTCTCCCATACGGAGCATGTCCTTTAATTCACGGTGAAACCCTGCTGGATCTTTGTCATGACAGGGAATTAACTTTTTCATTTCTAAGAGTTCTATTTTTGTGATAGGGGTGTAAACAAATACTCGTTCTAGACCACCACCCTCTTTCTTGACTGGATGTACTTCTCGTAACGGATTCTGTCTGTCTATGTAGAATGATTTACTTTCTGGGGGTGAGACGTGAACAAAATGCGGATTCAGAAACGTTCGGTATTTGTGGCGCTGTTCTAGAATGACACTAATTAAATCGGTACCTAGACCTTTCCATCTGTATTGGAGTAACTCGTTTAATACATCATGTAGAGGACCTGGATCAGAATGCTGTTCCTCATACAGTGTAATGAGGTGCTGGACCATATACATACCCACCAGTCGCTGCTCGGCTGGGGGCTGTTTCAGAAACGTCTGGGCCACTATTTCATCTGGAAACGTGGTAGAATCACTAGTCCATCGGATTGCTGATCGGGCTAGTTCTTGTTCATGCATGGTACTAAGCTCGCTATAACCTATTCGTGATTTCAGAATGTGATCGGTGGCCTGGAATACTTGCTCTAGAGAACACTGTTCTGGTGCTGGAGGAGGAGAAATTTTCTTGTAATCTAGGCGTGAATGTCGGTCGGAAAGTCTAGTTCTACCTACATACGCTATTCTGTCGGGATTCTCGTTGTCTACCTCTTCAGTAGAAGAGTCATACTCTTTCTCGGTTGCTTGTTTTGCTTCTCGTTTCTCGTGTATAGTTATGATTTCCCTACGAATTTTCTTGTACATACTCTCTATACAACCTTGTGTCTTGTGTTTTCCATCGGCTATATTGTCACTCCACCTAGTCAGGACTTTCAGTTCTTCTTGATCTTTTTCTGGACAATCTTGCTCTCTTATTAAACAGTTAATCAAAAACTTTAAAATCATGAGCTGAGTCTCGACTTTTCTTTGAACCATAGCTTCGTGAATACTTCCTGGATTCACTCCTGTACGGATGAAACGATATATTCTGTCTAGATGTTCTCCCATATCGGGCAGGGTGTCCAAATAACTGGCAACCCGTCTTAAACGTAATGAATATATGACCATGTGATCCTCGCCTGGAACTGGATCATAACGACATTCAGTAAGAGCTCGCATGATATCTAGGTATGTAGACACTTTTGGCGTACGCTGTAACGCTAGTTCATGTAGCGTCAGACGTCTGGGTTGAGGCGGGGTACGAGGAGAACCTCCCCCCGCGGCTCCTAAACTAGAATCGTCGGGAAATACTGTACGGGCTGGTAGTGACTGGCAAAGCGGGTACATGTACTGTGGGCTGGGCCGGGGGTGCTGTAACAGGTACTGTAACATTATCTGGACCCACGGGACCAGCGGCTGGAGGAACAGGAATTACATTATTAACGGGAGCAGGCGGGACAGGATTTGCATATGCCGGTACTGTGTCGTCCAAATAGGACGAAAGAAAAATATCAGCTGCGGTCGGTTTATGACGTAACTTAGTCGGGACCAATGGCGGCGGTAAATTACAGGGTGCTTCCGGGGTTGCTTTTGGCAAGCCCTCGGCAAGAAGAGGATACATACCTTTAATAAGGGCATTTCTCTGTCTGTCTGACTGTTCTGCTCTAACTCGTTCACCTTCTTCAATTAATTCCCTTTCTTGGGCTCTTTCTGAGGATTCCCTACTTAATTCTGTTTTTCTGAATTCTTTTTCGGTTCTTTTATGAGATTCTTTGCTCCATAACTCGATGGCATCTTTCTGGGACTGTCTGGCTTTCTTTTTCCATAATGCTTCTTCTACTCGCATGATGCACTCGGCATCCCATGTACCTGATACGGGCCATCTATATTTCTCTTCTAGTTCCTTAGTATAGTCCGCCCATAAGTCTAGATATATTATGGCATCTAAGCCATGTTTGTGATACATAAAATGTCCTGGACTGTCCCTAGGAGGGACAGGAACTGCTTCTTTGAGTAACCCTTTTCTGGTCTTTAACTGACGTAATTTCGAGAACAGAGGCATTTTCGGAATACACAATACACAATAATCACAGTAATAATATAGCAAACAAATCTCTCATACCACGACATAAAAATACATGAATAACTGTTCGAACAGAAATACTACCTGATACACTGAAAACAGAACACATGAACTTCTCGAGAACTGAACTTACTAGAATTACTGGATGCACTGCTAAAACAGTACAGAACATACCGGTCCCATAAAGAGACACGTCAGGACCCGTATCCACCTAGGTGGATACTTCGTAATGGATCTGTGTACCCAAACCCAACGGACCAGGAACAAACTAATGATCCTGTCTAGATACTTCCCCCGCGACGGTACTCACCGGGAAGCAGAAACTGGAAGGCCTCGGACTGGACTGGACCGCTACGATGTCGGACTACGAACTTCGGAAACTTCGGTTACAGGTGGGCCTCCGGATACCTCGGACCTTGCTCTCTCGGCTTGGGCTCTGGGCGGGACGAACCGCATTCCACACCGCTTCGTCTGGATGTCGGACCGCAGTCTCCGTTTCCTCCGTGGGCCTGAGGGAGACTTGAAGCAGAAATATCTGCCGGTGCGCAGTAGAGTTCCGTCACGGCTGCAGAGGGTCAGGGGGCCTACGTAGCATCGCCAGCGCGTGAGGAAGGGGCTCGTCCCTATTCGGGCGCCATTATGTGGTATATAAATAAATAATACCGGGACTATTTTTGACTATATTAACAATAACAGATAGCTCAATAAATAAGAGGCAGGATCCGATGTATCCGAGTCAAAAGGATTTATTCAGGAAAAAGGGAAGGGACTGGAACGGGACAGCCTGAAATAAAATAGGAAGGAAGGAAGGCAGCTGCAGCATTTCATCGACAGTGCAGCATATATATAGTACAACATTACATTACATTACATACAGTAGGCGTAACTGGTGACAAGCGTAAGATAAGAACACATGGGTGGAAGAAGAAGGCGTGCACAGGGCGTGCACGTAGACATGTGATGAGAACGTCACAGAAGTGTCATGAATGGGCGGAAACATGGAGGGGGCTACCTGAGCAGCTGGGACCTTTAACCTAGTGGTGCGCGCAAACTGGCAATGACGTGTTACCGGAGAGAACTGGGGGCTATGACTTCTGCACTAGAAGAGGAGACTAAAGTCTGCGGTGTCAGGACGACATGTACCTATAGCATATCTGGTATCTGGTGTTTGGAGTACATGTTGATAGAATCTAAAAGTTATCGGGGCAAAGGCTACTTGGCACTAAGGCTGGTGCTTGCATTATTCTACATGTATTGCGTGTGCTAGGAATAGTCTATGAATATTAATACAGTATTTCTCTTGCATGGAGACAGAGAGACTAGACTATAGCAGGAGATGTTTATGCGGTTCAGTAGCTTAGGAATGCGAAGGAGGAAAGCTGGACTGATAACTAGAAGCATAACATACTCTTGGCAGACAGACAGGCAGGCAGGCCAGGCTGGGCACCGCGCTGCTTGGCAGGAAGTAAGTGAAGGGTCAGGGATGCAGGTGGGGGCTGCATCGCTCCTCGGAGTGGGTTCAGGAGACTGGAGCTTGAATCTGGTGTCCGGGCCCTTTTGAGGCCTAGGAACGGGGACAATGCAGTGAATTAACGTGCACACTGTGAAACGTGGCAACATAGGCCTAATACTTGTTGCTTTCACGAGAACTGGGAACTGACATACTAGAGCTGGACACAACTATAATTGCGTCTTTAATCGATCATAGGGGGATACATGCATATCGATCATGCACATATAACATAGGATGGGGAACACGTAGGCACATATAACATGGCAAAATATAATTTTCCACAGCACAAAACTTCCAAACTGGAAACAATCAGAGCATCCCCGTACGGGCCACCATTTGATAAGGTCCAATTTTTCTAAAAGGTAATAAACAGTCAGCACATTGTGGTATACAAACTCAGAGCAAGTTTTTGCCCCTAGCTGCAGCTGGAAACATAGAGCAGGGACCATCTACGAGTGTTTCAGCTCATTGGATTTAAGTCCTGCTTTATACGTCAGATTGTGCATTATGATACATTGAAAAGGCTGAGTAGTTGTCTATATCCATCTGCATGGTCACTCTGCATCAGAAACTAAAAAGCACTAGTTCCATAACTAAAGTCTTGGCAGAACAGCCATCGCCTAAAGCTAATTATTTTTCTTAGTCTCCGAGTCACAAAACCCTCATCATTTATTTCACAGATAAGGCAGCCTTCTAACTTTCTTAATCAGAGACTGGAATCATTTCTCTTGAGTGAGGATAATCCCACGTTCTGCACCTGGCCTACCTTGCGTTACAAGGTCATGCGAAACCCACTCGTCTTCGTTAACAAGCTTCTATTTAAATAAGCATATTACAAAATAGCATTTTTCAAAGGACATAAAAAGGATGATTTTCAGAATGGGTGAAACGAGGGTTCACACGTTTTTATGCGCTGACAAGATTGTGAGTATCGGAGCTTGTGAGGTCATTTGACATTTAACCAAAAAGAATTCATCGATGTCCTCCTCCAAAATATGTATTTCATTGAGTCTTATTTAAAAAATGTTTTACATTTTTTACTCCCTTCTCCCAGCCTGCTCCCATCATTATTATACAATGGGAAAGGTGGAGGTTTAATAATCTATACTACCAATTCACACATACCAGCATCTTGTACCTCACCTGCTCATTGTCTCTCCCATCTAATATCTATAGCTGGAGGCTTTTTTTAGGGTCTTAGTTTGAGATTGGCAGTGGTGGCACATCTGTTAAAAATCAATGGATGTCATGTCTGTCAGTCGTCTTCTAAATTAGAGGCGTGGGTACCATTGTGTTTCCAATGACGGAGTTCTCATTTCTAAAAGACACTTTGGGCGAGCCTTTGCTAGCATTCCGCAGTAGACATGGCATTGAAAATCCCTCCCTTTTTAGGTCCGTTATTTCTACAACTTGTTCTCTAGCAGCAACTCCCTGCTGGCAGTTATTACCTTTCTTAGACCCCTAATGTAACTTCTAGAAATTAATGACATTTTGTTTACTTTTCAGAAAGCTATAGCTTTTCTGGATCACCCGTGGGTTTCACCCTGGTTTCCACCACAAACTTTAAGTAGGTTGAGAGCACACAAAATAGGGATAAAATAGGGATAACTGACTACCTGTTTTAAAAATGCAAAAACGGTCGTTAAAAATAGTTTTTCAAATGTATCTGTGAATGTTCTTGAATGCTGGAAAGATGCTGACTTTAGCACTTATTGATGCCATTTTTATGGAAAGAAACCAGATACCTTCATCCAGAGCACCTTTTTCCTATTTTCCCCAAAAACTCAAAGGTAGCTATATTTTTCCTATTTTCTCGGTTGCTTCCAGGGAAATCCACAAACCCTGGGTACTCTTAAAATCCCCAGGATGTTTGAAAAATAGGACACACACTTAGTGTGAATACCTTAAGTGGAAAAAAGTTATGCAGAGGTCGGTTCGGAAAATACTGTTCCTTTCGCAAAACGTCAGTGTGCAATTTGCGACCACTTGGCTTGAGTATGTTTGAGGACATAGCGTATGGACACTGAATAGGTTAACATTAAATTGTGTCACAGTGGTGTAGAATCTCAATGGCAGCGTTACGATACCCAGCGATTAACCCCTTCGATGCTCATGACTGAACGGTTCCGTCATGAGCGTGGGTTGGCCTGTGCTCATGACGGAACCGTTCCGTCATGAGCCCGTTGGCTCATTAGAACCTTCAGCACATCGCGAAAATTCGCGCCGCGCTGAAGGTGTTAAGCAAAACACCCTCTGAAAGGTGGAAAATGCATTTAATGTATGTCACTGACAGATGAGCGAAACCCTAATTTACTTTGAATGAAAGCAGTTGATCAGACTATTCATTATGCTCAGGATGCCTGCACAGAGCAAACTGTCATTGGCTATCTCTGAGAGCAAATGAGAACAGGATGTATAGAGTTGAGAGGTTTTTGAAATCTCTCCAAATGGCTTTTTATCTGTACCCATTAGAGATGTTCACTGTACCAGCCTTCCATTTTATCGCATACCATAATATTTTTGAGCCACAGCTTAGCTGAAGGAGCTGCTCTCTTGACCTGGCACATGCCCACTCTGCTAACCAATAAAATGACAATACCCTGGAATCTGATAAAAGCTTTATACTAAGACTAGTGAACTTCAAAAAGTCATTCAACGGATATTGGTCTGAGGCAAATGTAATAATTCCTCTAGCATTACGAATACCATATGTCCTATATTTATTAAATGTGAAACAACCCTCTGCAAGGCTTGCACCAAGAACGTATGTCTGTTGTGTTAAAGTAAAGCATATTTAGTCAGTGAGGCAAGTTATAGTAATAATGATATGGTACCAGGATGACACCCAATGATGAAGCGTACCTGTAATAGTGGGTGAGGGTTTTAAAAAGACAATGAGACTAATCCACTTACCATTTCCCCAACATCTGAATTCCTTTTGAGCAGCAGGATACTTGTTGTGCATTCCATGTGATATCTGAGACAGGTGGGCCCAAGCATAGCTTTGAGTGTAATGTTTTTTTTGTGGAAAATCTTTTTATTAACTTTGCTCATATCATCAGACATTACAGAACATTGTTTAAATAGCATGGTGATAGAATGACATTTCACAATATAATATAAGGCTGGCATTAAACACAAGCCGGGCGTTCAATTTGAAAACCCTGTTCCCGACTCACCCCCCCATCTCCCTGTATTTCCGCCAAGGCCCCCAGATCTTTTTCCATTTCTTAGTGCATTCTCTACTCTTATAGATGGTCTCCTCAGCTCTTTGGCACCAATCTAGAGCTCGCAACCACTGATCCCATTGCGGAGGAGCCTGCGCCCCCTCCCAAGCACTGGCTATATTTCTTTTTGCAACACTGGCTGCCAGTACCAGCCAGATCTCAATATTTCTGGACTAGTCAGTAGCCCCCTTTATCATTAATAGTAACCACCTGGGCTCCAGCGGAACCGGAGAGCCCACCACCGCTGCCATCCTATCCCTGACCTTGGTCCAGAAGGGCACTATATCGGGGCACTCCCACAATATATGATAGAAGGAACCGTCACTCCGACATCCCCGCGCGCAGAGGACCGACTGACTTCTACCCCAGGTATACAAGTAAGTGCGAGGGTACTATACTCGATGTAGAATTTTGAGCTGCACTAACCGAAACCAGATGCAAATTGCTATTTCTCGTGGGCTCTGCAGGGCATCCTGCCGGTCGTCATCCTCAAGGGCACCTATGTCGCATGCCCATTTCTCTTGCAACAACACTAAAGGGTCAGGCATATTGTTTATGAGCTTGCGATAAATAGTGGAAGTAAGGTTTCTCAGAGATGGGATCGAGGAGCAGCCTATCTTCCATGAGGGAATACTCTGGAAGGGACGTGCCGCCCTGGATGTGTGAGCGTAGGGCATGCACGAGGCGCAGGTAATGGTAGTGTTGTAAGTCATGCAGATCATACTCTTTTTTTTTTAGATATTCAAACGAGCGGGGCGTCCCCTTTCCATACATCTCCCAAGTATTCGATGCCTATGAGTTTCCAACCCTGAAAGCCATCAAGTCGGGTCACTTCTGCTAATTGCTCACTGAGCCATAGGGGTTTCTGCCCGTCAGGGAGCCCGTCCACCCCAGGAATTTGTTCGCCTCCCTCCAACACTGAACCACCACTCCTGTGTGCGAGGGCCAGTCCACCCGTGTCCTGCGGGCATACAACAATGGCTCTCAGTTACCACCCGGCATCGCCAACCGGTCAACTCTGTAGGCCGGTTCCGACCTGTCCGCGTACACCCAGTCGCTGACCACCTGTAGCTGGGAGGCCCAATAATATAATTGTACGTCTGGTAGGGCCAGCCACCCCCCTCCCATCCTACACACCCCTTGTCAGTTTACGCAGCGCAATCCTAGGGTTGCCACCATCCCAGAGTAGCGTCTGCACAGCCTGTGATATCTGTTTAAAGACCCCGGGTGGAATCGAATACGGTGTGTTTTGCAGGATATATAGGAGTCTAGGCAGTGCTAGCATCTTAAACATTGCGGCTCGTCCCAAGAGGGAGAGAGGCAGCGACCGCCAGTGGCCCACATCAGTTGTCAGGCGTAGCAGTTGGGGTTCCAGATTTTTGGTGTGGAACTCCGCTCTATCCCTGGTGATGTACACCCCCAGATACATGAACCCGTCCACAGCGTTTAATGCAGGACACCTGGTCGGTATCCGCGGAGGAGGACCAGAGAGCGGGTAGATTACTGACTTCGCCCAATTGATTTTATATCCTGAATAGCTACCGAAAAGTTCAAAGAGATGCAGCGCCTGCGCCATCGGCTGGTACGGTCTGGCCATGTATAGCACAATGCCTGCGTATAAGGAGATGTTCTCTTCCCAGTCGTCATTCAGCGCCAGACCCCACAACGACCTGTCCCTCCTGAACCAGTGAGCCCGCGGCTCCAGGGCTAAAGAGAACAGAAGAGGAGACAGGGGGCATCCATGCCTCGTGCCCCGTCGCAGCGAGAAGGCTCTGGACACCGTCCCATTAACTCTCACTCGCGTGAACGGCTGCTCATACAAGAGGCGCACCCAACTGCAAAATGTCGGACCAAAACCTAGGCTTTAGAAAACCATGAATAAGTACGCCCATTCGATACTGTCTAATGCCATTGAGGCATCCAGCGCCATCAAAGCAGCCTGAGTGTCCCCCATGCCTTCCGTCATATATATCATTTTTATCTATTAAAATGTGTTACGTTTAGCAACTCGCGTGCTCCAACTCAGTGGATTTTCTGTGTCTCAATTCTGTAGTTCTCGAAGGATTACCCTGTTTTCATGAACATTTGCAGTCATATGCCTCTGTTGCAAGTGTGTACTGGATTTTTTTTTCTTTTTTTTTTCCAAATGTTTTTATTGTTGCATTCGTACATCAAATACATATGCGGTATCATTACTGCAATAATCATCATTACAAAACTGGTTCCTGGACAGGATGTATAAAACAATGCAATTTTCATTTTTCTTTCTTAGTTGCTGAACACTAAACCCTATAAGAACTACCACCCCCCCTCCCCTCCCAGCACTTACAGGTCAAACAATTCAAAGCAAAGCATCGTTATTGCTACCGTTTGTCAACTTTTCCTATTGTAACAGTGCGTTCAGTGTTGAACCTATTAGTTTCTGCTGCATCCTGTCCTGCAAGTGATCTACAAGGGCAATTCCCATTACAAACATCCTAATATCACACGGTGGATGTGTTGAAGTGTAGGGACATAAGACAGACACTACCATGCGTGATCACTCTATGTATGACGGGGCGCTGGTTTCGAATTCCAGTAATATCGAGTGCCAGTCTAACGAGATGTGCGTTTTCCTGAGTCCCCTGCGCTCTTCCCTTTGTAGTTCTATTCCTTCTGCCTTTCCCCATCTCAGAACCTCCCCATGCCAGGTGGCGATGTCTGGCGGTCTAGCTGACTTCCATTTCATTGCCACCGTTCTTCTCGCCAGCAGCAAAGCCAGATCTATGAATCTCGTGGCAGCACTCCTCTTTTTTTCCGTGTGTCCAAGCCCTAATATTCCATATAACATGGTCTCATACGGCCTGCCCGGGGCCACTGCTGCCAGGTCCTCCTATACCGACGTCCAGTAATATCCAAGTTTAGGACATTCCCAGAACATATGCAAGAGACCTGCGTCATCTGCGTTGCACCTGGGGCAGTTATTCGCTAGTTCCGGGAACATAGCATGTAGCCTGTGTGGAGTTAGGTATGCTCTGTGGACTATCATTAATTGAATGAACTTAAATTTCGGGTTTCGTGCCACTCTTTTGGGGTACTGTAGTACCTTTTTCCATTCAGTGTCCCTGAGTGCTCTGCCCACATCAGTTTCCCAGCGGGTCCGGAGGGGCTGTAATGTCACCGCTCTGTCCACCCGTATCCCGTTTGTCAGCCATTTTGTCAGGTGGTTGCCCGACCCCATGAGATATTGCATTGTGAGCAGCGCATTTGTGACTGGTTCCGTTCCGTCTCTTGCCCAGTGTGCGGAAATGTAATGAGTTAACTGCGCGTGCATGAGGAATAGCTCTCTCGGTGTGTGATGCAATCTGGTGAAGTCTGCATGTGTCAGTAGGCTTCCTTCCGAGAAAAAAATCCCCTACTTGTATCACCCCTGCATCATGCCACGGCTGCAGTTTGCGCTCTGTGAGCATGCCTGACCCCAGTGGGATTCCCAGTAACGGTATCGTGGGTGCGTAATTAGAATTTCTGTTAGTGTATTTCACCGCCACCTTCCATAGTTTAAGGGCCATTCGGAGTAGGGGCGGGGCAGTGTCTGGAATCCTAGCCCGCGGGAGCAGCAAGCTGTGTATAGCACCTCTTGCTCTATCAGTGTCTGACATATTAAGTTCATGAAGGTTACGTCCCACCAGCCAGTAGGCCAGCCATTGGAGTTGGCATGCATATGCCTATGCGTTCATGTCTGGAACTCCCATTCCGCCCTTGTCCGTCGGCAATTGTAGTTTGGCTAGGCTGATGCGTCTCCTGCCCGTGCCCCATACCAACTCCGTAAGCGCCGAGTTTAGGGCCTTAAAGAAGAGGGTTGGTATCAGCAAAGGTATATTGGTGAAATAATATAATAATCTGGGTAGAACCACCATTTTCGAAATCGTGACTCTGCCTGCTACAGAGAGTGGTAATGTAGTCCAGAAGCGAATTTGTGCCTTCAAGGCGGTAAGGGCCTTGCCCAGGTTACCCTCTATCATGTCCTGTGGCCGTCTGGAGATCTGCAGACCTAGATATTTGAACGTCACAGGCTCGACCTTGAAACTATGTGGTGTAAACTGCAAGTGTGAGTCCCCTTGAGTCTCGTGGAAACAGTACCCATAGGATTTATTTTCGTTGATTGTGAGGCCTGATAAGTCTTTGAAATCCTGAAATATTTCTGGAAGTGGGGTCAGTGGGTTCGTTACGTCGTTGAGGAATAACAAAATGTCATCTGCATAGGCGGAGATGACATGCTGGGTGCGCAGACATGACATACCTCTATGAGCTGCCAAAGTGCGTATCTTTACTAACGGGGGTTCTAACGCTATGATGAAGGGTAGGGGTGACAGGGGACAGCCCTGCCTAGTGCCCTTCTTGATGTCAAGCTGCTCCGATATACATGCATTAGTTCTGAAGCACGCCGTGGGACCAAAATAAAGTAATTTAATCCATGCTATGTATGCAGGTGGGATGCCGAACTTATCCAGCACTGAGAACATATAGTCCCACCTCAACGAATCAAAGGCCTGTCTGAGGTCCAGGGAGATACACCCCTCCTTTCCTCCATTATTACCAAGTGACATCATTAGCTGACTCAGTCTACGTAAGTTCAGTGCAGTACTCCTCCCTGGTACAAATCCACACTGGTCCGGGTGTATTATCTCTGCAATATACTGAGATAGTTTGGACGCTAACAGTTTACTCAGGATTTTGTAATCCGTATTTAATAAAGACAGTGAGTGGCCTGTAGTTCTCTGGCAGTAAGGTGTCCCTACCCGGCTTCAGAAGGGATACTATCATCGCTTGCAGCGTCGTTCCCGGCAATGTGTTACTTGCCAGTGCCTCATTATATAATGTATAAAGTCTTGGGGCTAGGACGTCAATGTATCTTAGGTAAAGTCCACATTTGTAAAGCGCACAATCACCCGTAAAGGTCTCTAGGCGCTGGGGGCCGTCGGGAAGATTAAGCGAGCTATTGCCCAGAGTCACATGGTGCTGGGCTGACCTGCCGCCGGAGCCGGGGATCGAACCGTGGTCCCCAGATTCCAGCGTCAGTCGCCCTGGCCGCGGCGCCACACCTCTCCCACTTAGAATTCCGCCGGTAGACCGTCAGACCCAGGGGACTTGTTCCGTGGCAACGCCTTGATGGCCTGTCTGATTTCTGGTATCGTGATGGGTTTCGAGAGTTCAGTTTGTTGTGTAGGTGTTAATTGTGGGAGCTGTATGTCCGAAAGGAAATAGTTTAGTTCCTGTTCGTTAAGGGGGACATGCGGCAAGTGTGTACTGGATAGCGGGACTTTGGGAAATACTCAAACACGGCTGAACGAAAATGTAGAAAACCAAAAACAGTCAGTGAATGGACCCAACCACTACATTTCTACAAAGATGTAATGTTTAGTGGCT
Organism: Lissotriton helveticus; assembly: GCF_964261635.1. Lineage (NCBI taxonomy): Eukaryota > Metazoa > Chordata > Amphibia > Caudata > Salamandridae > Lissotriton > Lissotriton helveticus. The sequence continues at coordinate 1,244,743,471 of NC_136059.1, read as the reverse complement.
TTTGTTTCACTTCTTTGTTTAGATTGTCGCCTATGGCAACTCCCTCATGCATGAAATTTCGCTGGATTTAGGATTCCCTCACAAATTTTTACTCCCTTTGAGGAATTTCGCTTCAGGTTCGACATACTGAAAGCTTGAATTTTGAGTGTTTTTATCTTCACGTTTGGTTCAAATACGTCAAGGGGAGGTAAAGCTATTAAGGATGCCTTAATCTGATTTCCCAAACCTTAAATACAGAGGTACATCGTATTTCTGCAATATATGTGTATTCTTTTACTTATTTACAAATGTATATAGTTTCTAATAATGCACAGATAAACCGCCATGTGTGTTATTTGCATAAAGATTTTTTTCTTCCTGTTTTTCATTGACTACTGAAACCATATCCTAGTTATCGGTGATCACTAAATCAAGGTTGCTTCACAATTGTTAAGGCTCTGTGCATACACTGTTAATTTGCTGATAAAGAGCTAATTTTAGGCCATGCAGACACCGGAGACAGAGTGAGTGCTAGTGTTCTAATGGCTTTTGCAGTTCAATCTAAGTTTTTTACATGCTTAACAGTCCAGTCACAGCTTCCACCAGGAAGTGAAATGCACCTAGCGAGGACTCTGGTTTTACAATTTTGGTGTATATAATTTCAGGTTGTGCCTATGTAGCTTTATGGCTTTCCATTAGTATTTATTAATGCATTGAAAGCTGATAAATGTATGTGGAGCTCACTGGAAAATTAAGGTTGTTTCCAGGGGCAAGATGATCCGTGGAGGTGGTAGAAAAGATTGATAGATGCCACTCCTGTTCGTTGTCAATTGAGTCATTCGCCCAGAAATATGAGCTAACCATGCTGTACAAGACGTCTGAGTGGGGGTTAAGAATTATATTATGACTGTACCCCTGTATTTGCCGAGGAGCTGAATAAGTATTTGCAATTTTATTTTTAAAGACCATATGTTTCAGACTGAGTTGCTTCATGTTACTCTTACTAAACCCAATTCCTGTTGGGGTATTGCTCATTTTATAAATATGGCCATTCAAGATTTCAAGATTTTTATTTTGGGTGATCGGTCTTTTTAAAAACAAAAACCATTACACCAAATAACAGTTTTTAAATAATACTACTACATATATACACATAGAATAGCTTGCTTAATCATACAAAAATAATCAATAAGTTACTTTTATGCATCTAATGTTTAAAATTTCATTTTTAGAGAATCTTTTTTACTCTTTTTGTAATCTCAACCGATTTCCTTTAAATACACGTTTAAAAATTTCACCCCTCTACATGCTAGTGGGATTGAGGTTCCGCTTAGCCAGGTGATTACCGCTTCTCTGCATGAGCGTATATTCAAATTGTTCAGTAGAGATTTTAAAAGTGCTTTCCGTTCTTCTAGTAAGACAGGGCATACACAAAAAATGTGTTGAATGGATTCATCTTTATAACCGCATAGTCTGCAGTCTCGATTTTCCCTTTTATCCTTCCATGCTGGGATTAAGTCTTTTGTTTCCCACATGCCCAGCCGCAACCTCATAAATTGATGTTTTAGAGTACGTGAGAAATATGCTGATAAATATTCCTGGGGCTTCTTTTTCCCATATGAGTTAATGACTGTCCAGGCATGCCGTCTCTGTAGTAGGGTGTTCTCGTCCTTTGAATGAGACAAACATTTTATTGTGATGTTAATTAGTTTGTTGAATTCCTTTTTTCCTATGCTAAGATTCCAAATATCTAAAGCGGAGAGGTCCGTTATCACCTGGTTTAGGTAACTTCCCCAGGAACCTTGCGTTTTCTTTCCTTTTTGACTTTCTATTTCTTTCCAGCATAGATGATCTATAGTTCCACTAGCAGAGGCACGCAACCTCCAGCACAGTTTTATGAAAGCTCCTTTGCTGCGAAATTCCTGATTTAATAAGCCAAACTCTAGCCGCACCTGAGCAGGCGATGCGCTTTGCTGGATATGGAAGACTTTTTTATATACTTTTGTTTGAATTTAGTTTAAAACCGTAATTTCACATCCTTTCATTATTTCAGTGCCATAGGTTACTGTTGGTATTAACTGTGCCTGCATTACTGTTAATAAATTGCCATGTGATGGACAGCTTAATTTCTTTTTTAATACATTGAAGCCATGGATCAGATTTTGAGATTTTGACTTCATTGAAATGAGCTGTGATTTGTAGGTTAATTTTCGTTCTACCATAAATCCGAGATATTTGTATGAAGCCGCTATTTCTACTTTCTTCCGCTGTATATACCATGTGAATTTCTTGTTTTTGGCATCAACTAGCCGTACGACCTTTGTTTTTGTTAAATTCAGTTCTAGCCCTTGTACTGTTAAATATTTGACTATGGCATTCCTTCCTCTTTGGAGACCGATTTGCGTTTGACTTAGAAGTACTAAATCATCAGCGTATTGAAGGCACCTAATTTCCTCATTACCAATCGGGGTATTGCTCATTTTATAAATATGGCCATTCCTTTTATGTACTACTTAGAATCTGCAGACATATGCCAGGTTAAATTGCAACTTTCATAATTTCTGTGCTGTATGTCCATAATGACTTTGTGTGAGGAAGAATTGGTGCATGCCATTACGCCTTGTGTCGGAGAGGCCTGCAGGATTAGGTTTAAATTGTTTTCTTTCTCACCCCCGCAATAGAAAGTAATTGTAGTTATACATTTTTTTATTGCAGTACTTGCCATTACTTGACTATTTTCTACAGTTGGTGGTCCTGGGTTTTAGTTGTCATCAGCCATTGGTGGGTCGACCATTGAAATGGACTCAGAACATTGTTAATGTAATGACATTCTTGATCTGTGATGGTTTCATGTACTTTGTGTGTTTTGGGTTTTCAAGTGTATCGTGCTTGAAAAGAGAGGTTAGGTCTTGTCTTTGGCTGCACCCATCTGCTTGGACAGTGTGTCATTTGAGACTTTGATCCTTGTTTGACCAGTCATCCAACATGTGCTTGTGATTTGAATATTCATGTTGAGGGTAGTTTCAAAATTGGGGTGCTCTAAAAGGGGAGAGGTGGCTATTTCAAACTTGCTTCAACCCTGTGTCTGCAATGTATGACTCAGATGGGTGTATAGAGGTGTGGTCTGTTCTGAAAATCTAAGAGTTGTCAGTCCCTTTGTGATCCATTATATAAACTGGAAAAGTGGAGCATAGTGTGAAGCAGGACACGTAACCAAGACGAAAAGGGTAATTACTGATATACAGGGGCAGGTAGGCAACCTGGATATTGTTGGGTGGATCGGTGAAAAGATATGCCATGGTGTAATTGAAGCTGCATTAGAAAGGAGGTTGGTTGGTGTTTTACTATACTGAGTGGGCAGGAGCAATGGCGCATGTGAGATATGTATGGAATGGTGGCTGAGGTAGTCATGGTGAGATAAACAGTCGGTAGGTGGAATTGGGAGTAGCTGGACAAGGAAGCTTTAGTGACAAAGAAGGAGGTTGTACACTGACTGAGAAGGGGATGGAGAGAGTGGGTGCACAATTGAGATGGCGGTACGGGCTGGATGAGCATTTGAAGAATATGGTACTTCAGTGTGGTGGGAGATTAGACTTGGGCAAACTGAGGCAGAAGGTGGTAAGTGGAAGTGGAGACGGTGGGTTGTGGTACATGTGGGTAAATGCTGGTGGATGAACAGTGGTATCACAGGGTGAGACGACCAGGTGAGAAAAGGGGAAGGATGGTAAAAAAGAGGTGGGTAATTGTAAGGGAAAATTGGAGCGAGAGTGAGTATGTGGTGTTGAGAACTGGGCTGGAGGTAGCGCTGAGGAGTGCTGGGGTAGTAGTGATGAAGGGGAGGGCTAATGTTAGGGTAGAGAAGAGAATCTATAGTGCAGAGATAGCAAATGGCACAGGGCAGTGCTGGGACAGAGATGCAGTTTATGTGGGATGGATTGTAAAGTTCTAGGTAGAGCCTTTGGAGTCTGGTAGAGAGGTTTCTGAGGTGTGGAGTCTGACAGTTGAGTGGCAGTAGAAAGTATGGTTGTGCTAAGGAAGATTTAGGAGGTGGAGAGGGGAGGAACCGAGTGTCAAGAAAGAGACATTTTGCAGAGAAACCTAAGGAGAGCAGTTGGTAGTGTGTGTTGTAAAGTCAGAAGTGTGGTGAAATAAAACAAACCCAAAGTATGGTGGGGATAGGGAGAGGAAATCTGTGTTGATTTATTGTGACAGTCTTTCCTTTCACAAGACCTCCCTAAATTCCTGCAAAAAAGGTTTTGAATGCACTTTCCTTCGTTCAATGAACCACTTGAGGCTGCTAAGTTTTTACGTGGTTTAGAAGTGTACAGAAAATGCAACCCCGTCACCTAACACTCACAATACAGTGTCACAACTACAAAAAAATTCTGCACTCCTGGTGGAAGTTTCTTAATTGTAAGGGACCTTTCCATGGGAAAAGCTGCAGATGCTGACTTTGTAACTCCGAAGTAGAGATTATGAGCAGAGGGCTAGCTCTTTCATCGTGTACGTTCTGCCTGCAAATAGAGATTTTGGGCCCCTATTCCTCTGAGAAGTGAGCAAGGAAGATATATGAGAATAATCCTTTTAGAGATACTCACTGTAGCAAAACCTATCTGGAATAAATCCAAGATTGCACACAGTTTAAAAAAAAAATCTCTTTATTGTATTTCCAAGAATACAAAAAACAATACGTCCTCTCCAACGTGAAGGTGACACCATAGTAAAACAGCAAACAACGTATGATTGTGCAATTTGCTCATGAATCATATAGTCGGGCATCGTACAAGAAACAACTACACCAGTATTTGACCGCAATAGATGAAAGTATACAATAGCATCACTCCATCTCAGTAGTCAGTGTCCTGAGTTTGCGATCTAAGGTATTGGTGTAGAGGTTTCCATATATCTTTGGGTCTGGAGGAGGTTAGGAGTTCTTCCGCATACAATTCCAGGTTCTCCCTGCAGTACACCGAGTCTTTGACCCAGTGATCCACACGAGTGCTTTCCCAGGTTAGTGCCACGCGGCGTTTTGCCATCAACAGTGCAATACGTGCAAACTTACCAATAACAACTTTCAGCTGAGGTATGTAACATAAGAGACATATCTGCGGTGAGCATTGCATGGAGACCCCAATCATGGAGTGAATATGCTGGATAACAGAACTCCAAAATGTAAACACTAGGACGCAGTCCCATACCAAGTGCCAAAAGTCGGCATCCTGTTGACCGCATCACTTACATTTACTAGTGTCACGCAGGCCCAGTCTGTGTAATTTTAGAGGTGTGTGGTAAACTTGGTGGATATATTTGAAGTGAATAAGCCTTAAGTTGCCATTGGGAGTGAGGGAGCCAGTCAGCTTGCATATATGCTCCCATTCAGGTGGTGTAAGTGGGGGTAGAAGTCTGAGCTTAGTGGCAAGATTATGCCCCGGTCCCCAAACCCCCCCCCCCCTCATAGGCCCTTGCAGTGTGTCGCCTGGCAAGATATCTCGTTTCAGTTTCTGCCAATTTGTTATATTTCAGGATGATCTCATGGATATGTGACAGTGTAGTTGTGCAAGGGGTTGCAGCATACTCTTGTTCCAGGCTCAATAATTCCTGTTCAGTTTTTGTAAGTTGCCCTCTAATATCTTTTAAAATACCCGCCGTAGTGCCTATACAAACTCCCCTTATAGCAACCTTGAAGGCCTCCCACAAGGTGGCTGCGCTATCTACGGTGCCCACGTTGGCATCGACATAGTTTATGATTTCTTTCCTGATAGTGTTGGCATATACAGGGTCCAGCAGGGCCTCTGACCTAAACCTCCAGGTAATTGGGCGATAACTGTTAGTGGGAATGGAGCCAACTATAGGGTTATGATTGGACAAAGTACGGGGGATAAATTCTATCTTCGTAACCCAAGCAGTGATCCCTTCACTCAACAACCAATAGTCCAATCTGGACCAGCTGCCATGCGCTGGTGTGACATGCGTGCCCACCCGCGCTTCCAAGTGCTGAAGCCGCCACACATCCATCAACCTAAACTTGAACATCGCGCCTTGTATACCTTTGGCTACTCTGGGGGTCCGCCCACCCTGCTGCCCAGATGTATCCTTTCCTGGATCTAAATGAGTATTGAGGTCCCCAGCCCACAATATCTCCGCCTCTGGCCACTCCCGCAACACATTAAACATTCTGGTGAAAAACTCCAGTTCATCTGCGATAGGACCGTACATATTCACTATGGTCAACAATGTTATACCCAGTGTTCCATGTACCATAGCACACTGGCCCTCGTCATCTACTTATGTTTTGATTGGGGCAAACCGTAGGCCACGTTTGAGCAAGAGGAGTACCCCCCTTGCATAGGAAGAATAAGACGAGGCAAGTTTATAGCCCGCCCATTTAGCAGCAATCCTGACTTCCGTCGTTTTTGTGAGATGCCTCTCCTGCAGGAGAGCAATTTGAATCTCATGCCAGTCTAGATAAGCAAAAACCTGTCTGATTTTCTTAGGAGAATTAAGCCCTCGAACGTTTAATGTTAAACATGCAAACTTGTCACCCACTACCGCCATTTAGAGTGAAAAAAAACACGCTTATCCCCATCTCAACCATAAATGTTCATGTCAAAGCATGTCCATCTGAAATTCAGAGCGAGCACATTGAACAAACCCATCTTCCCAACTGTCTGTCCCCCCATCCCACCCACTTCAGCATACCCAACGTGCTAAAGCCATCTCTTGAAAAAACACAAACCCCAGTTAAATTAAACATAACTCAAGTGTGAAGTGGGGTATACCCAATGGAGAACGCTGTGGCGCTACTCTCTCCCTAGGTGATACAGGAGGTGGCCGACAACAATAACAGTAACCTCCCCCACACCAACCATCGGTGAACAGCATTACATAAGCAGAGTGGCATTTCTTAACCCACCAAGAGAGGAGATATTCCATGTACATCAAGCAGTTGAAGAGCAATCTAACGCTTCATCATAGTATCAGACCGAGGCCAGGTATGAAGTCACTGCAAATATCATGTCAAACAAAGAAAAACACATACATGCATACTGTATAAAGCCAGCCATTCAGACCTGGTCTGATTATGTAAAGGGATTTTAAAATATGGAGAAAAAAAAACATCTTTTGCATCAACATATTTTTAGACTGTGAGAAATTGGTTTGTCAGTTGAGGGGCGTGTGAACCCTACTCAAGCAACAACCACAATCCTTGTCAGGGTGAACCACAAAGAGTGATTAAATTATCCAGTACTTAACCCTCGGGTAGCTTGGCACAAGAGCAGTCAGACTTAACTTAGAGGAAATGTGTAAAGTATTTATGCAGCACTTAACAGTAATAAAGTGGAAATACAAGTCAAGAAAAATCGAAGTAAATTTTAATAAATTATTTGACACCAAAACGACAAAAATCCAATCAGTAGAACCGAAGTTATGAATTTTTAAAGTTTAGAATCAATCTTTTTTTATTGTGTGGTGTCGTAGACGTGAATACATAGCTTAGCTGCCTACATCAGGGTGGCGGCAGAGCGAATGATGAGTAGAGATACACAGCATTCAGGTCTACATCCCGGAGTGCGACCTCGCGATAAGTTCAAGCATTATGCTTAGAACACCCAGCAATGACTACCACTTTTATAAAGGATCAAATAAAACAATTTAAACAACCCCGCCCACCCATACCCCCCTCCACCCTCACTCTGCATCAGTTCCAGCACTAGCCCAATTGACCTCTTCGCAGTCGATTACAACAGTGGCAAATTATCCAGCGTCCCTGTCAGTGGATGATCCGGGCGGCTCTAATGGAATAAGCTGTAAAATTTGCAAATATTTCGGGCAAGTCACTTCTCTCATATCTTTGGTAGGAATCTGCAAGTAAGGGGCCCATAATTCTGCAAACTCGTGAGCGATAGGCGCTCCATGGCCAAAAGCTGCCAAAGCCGATGGATCCAGTCGCGCGGCTCAGTTATTGGCAAGGACCCCCAATGCACTAAAATAACCTGTCTCCCTGCAAGCAGTGCCATTGCGATCTGTCTGCCTCTCACTGACTTCAGCGGGAAGAACTTAGAGTGGGAAAGTCCCAGTAATGTATATTCAGGCGCCCGGGGCAATGCAATCTGAAAGGCTGCATCGATATCATCCATAACCGCCACCCAGAAACGCACCAGCTTCGGGCAGTGAAGTTTTAAAGTTTAAAGTCGAAAATAGCGCGTACAAAATTAAATAGCCATCCTCTGAGTTCTAGTCGGGCAAGACCTAGGCAATGTCGAAAGTTATGACCAACTGCAATGGAGTGCTGGTCGGATGCACAAAGTGGATTTGGTCCAGCCTCCGCTTACCTTTTGGACCTAGAAAAAATTTGGGAAGAAAATGTCTGAGAAGATAAAGTTTTAGTGGAGCAAAGCAGCCGGCAGTTGAGGAGAAGGAATAGTTGTTGGTGTGCCGCTGGATGAAGTCGCAGTGAAGATTCATATGTTCATACTTAGTCTATTTTTGAAAGTTGTAAATCTCCAGTGGGACGAAACTGCAGACTGTATCTGATGAGGGATCCCTGAGGCCTGATACTTCTTCTGTAAGGATCTGCTGAACAGGATTTTGCTTTTTTGGAGAAGAATATAGCAGGAGCTGCTGTGAAGTAAGGCCAGCCGCGTGTGCAAAGATGAGCATGTAGGTCCCGGTCTCCTCTCTATTCTTAGAGCACTTTTTGTGCAAAAATGTTCCAAGTCCCAAGTTTTCAATTTGTGCTATCTGGACATCTCTAACACCACTTCCAGGGGTCCGGGACTGAAGAGGCATCACTTGGTGGGTTTTGACTCACTCTGGCAGGGTCCAGGTGCAGATACAAGGTGGTTGGAGCTTTTTTCAGCCCTGGAGGCTCTGATCAGGAGGCCAGCAAACTAGCCCTTGGAAGTACTCTAGAAGTCCTGGGTTCAAGATAGAAGAGCAGGGCTCAGCAGCAGGGCAGACTATTGGGTGCTCAGCGCAGGGTTCAGTCAGTAGGGCAGTACTTATGGAAGCAGCAGAGCAATTCTTCTGAAGTACACAGCAGGCCACAGCAGCAGACTGTCCTGTTGCAGGTCCGGGAGTAAACTGAAGAGTTGGTCTAAGGTTCCTATTTGTATACCTCCTGCCCCCTTTGAATTAGGAGAAATCTCCTGAGGCTTGTCTTCACAACGTGTCTGGAATTTCCTGCCTCCCTGCCCTGGTTCCAGTTAGTCTGCAGGCACATTAGCCTAGTGTGAAGTTCTTTGTGTGAGAGCAGGGCACAGCAGTCTTTTCAAGTGCATGTTGGGCTGTGCCCAGCTCCCCCCCCCACCCCCCTCCCCAATCCTGCCTGAGACGACCCCTCGAGGTACATACGAGTCCCTCTATTTTGTGGCTGTCTGAGAGGAATACACAAATGCCAATTGCAAACTACACCCAGTCATGTGACCCATGAACAGGCTGCAGGCACCGAATTGTTAAGTCGAGAAAACGCCTGCTTTCTAAAAGTGACCTTGTCAGAATGGTGACTTAAAAACCGACTTCACCATTAAAGAGAATTTTAAATTACAATTCCTAAATCACCAAACATTAACTTGCTACCTGCTCCCTATCAAAAGCGATCACTTATTAAATGTAATAAGGTAACCTCATGTTATCCTATGGGAGAGGTAGGCCTCATAGTGATGAAAAATTAATTTGTGAGTTCTTCACTACCAGGACATATCAAACTTAAAAGTACATGTTGAACTTTTTAATAACAAAGTACACTGCTGTATAGGCGATCTAGGGACTACTTAAGAGGTGGCTTATCTATATATATAAAATTGAATGTATGTCTGTCTGTCTGTTTGTCCTTTATGCATTACTACACCATTCATCCGATCGCCATGAAACTTTGGGAAGTTGTTGAGTACACTCCCGCAAAGGTTTCTGGCATATGCATTACTACACCATTCATCCGATCGCCATGAAACTTTGGGAGTTGTTGATTACATTCCCGCAAAGGTTTCTGGCATAAATTAATTTTAAATATCGGCCCCCCAGGGCCCTCATAATCTTTCGAATACTGATGTACGCACCAGACTGAAAAACAACAAATCGTGTATCCACAAGCACTCGAATAAATAAATAGAATTAAAACACCATTCATCCGATCGCCATGAAACTTTGGGAAGTTGTCGAGTACACTCCCACAAAGGTTTCTGCCAACCTTTTTTTTAAATATCGGCCCCCCAGGGCCCTCATAATCTTTCGAATACTGATGTACGCACCAGACGGAAAAACAAAAAATCGTGTATCCACAAGCACTTGAATAAATAAATAGAATTAAAACGACACTTTGAAATGTTTTCCATATTAAAATGAATAAGTTTCAATAAAAATGACACAATGTAAATTGAATGTTATCATGACGAGTTTCCTTGCATTTCCTTTCTTCGGAGATCGCAGCAACGCACAACCGGTAAGCTAGTTTGTAATAAAAAGAGAGTGTAAGTTATGGCCAGGGGTTTATATTGCCAAGTCATAATGGAAGTTTAAAACTGCCAACAGGCTACAATGGCAGACCTGGGACATGTTTTAGGGGTTACTTAAGTGGGTGGCTCAATAAGTGCTGCAGGGCCACTAGTAGCATTTAATTTACCAGCCCTTGGTATATGGTGTACCACTTTTCTAGGGACTTAAGAGTAAATTAACTGTGCTAATCAGATGTAAGCCAATTTTATCATGTTTTAGCCTAAGGCCACCAAAAACTAATTTTAAAAATCGGAAGAGTGAAGGCGAGACGTTTGAGGGAAGGCCACCCTAAGGCTGACAGGCCTAACACATACTTACAGACTAGTAGTATCCACCACTACACTTTAGGTCTTGCTTAGCAAGAAGCAGAGAAATACCATGCACTCCATTTGGCTATAGAGGTGCCTCAGACGTTTCCAATGATACAGAAAGAAACAAGAGATTTGTTCTATCCTGACCTGTTCTGGTATCAAAAGTCACAAGCATGTTGCACTCCTGAGTGATTGAAAGGGTAGTCACAAAAAAAGCAGTACGATATCTAATCTGGCATGCCTAGAATCCGGTTGAGGTGCTTAATGCGACTGTAGAATGTTTTAGGCATAAATCATTTTAACCCTAAAAATCTAGAAACAGGTCTGAAATATTAACCCTCTAACTTCTCGCCTCTAATGACTGACATATAATTGATAAGCATAGGGAAGAGACTCAAAAGAACAGCTTGGTAAGTTTACTGAGATGTCATCAAAAAGTTGCTTGCTTCGTTAAAACTAGAACTCGGACTAGTGGTCAGAGCTTTATATGCAGAAAGGAATCTGACCTTTCTTGATAAGCCCAAATGAGTCATTTTTTAAGGGGTACACCTGACTCAGTTTAATGTTGTTGGTTAAATTAATAACTTATTCTATTTGTATATTAAGGAGTTGATGTTGCCAGAACTGCTGAATTTGGGACTGGGGAACCAGGTTGGAGTTCAGACGCCTGCTCAACATTCTGCAATTCTGGGAAAATCACTTGACCTGCTCCTTCAGTAAAAACAAAATGATTCTGACCTTGTGTAATGTAATCTGCTGCTCATGAAAAGCACTCCAATGCCCTTAGGCCGAGTTCACGCTCCAAAAACTGCAAACAAATTCATGAGAAATAATGTAAACTAAATACATCTTTCTACAAATTGACTTAACTTGGGCTCCTATGAAAAAAAAAAAACAGGCTGTTCCTCACACTGGTCCTATGCACTCAGAGGAGCTGAGTTCCTGTTTGGCTATACAGTGACTGATTTTTTTTTCTATTCCATTTTGAAGTGTAACCCTTGTGTTTCACTATCACAACATTATTGCTGGAGTCCCTTGGCTCTTGGACTGGAGGAATCCAGCAAGGGTAGCTGTAGGCATTCGGAAGGAGATCTTCAGCCTGATGTTTCGCTTACGGAATTCTGTAGTGTAATGATTAATCCAACCTGCTTAACCCTTTCCACGCTCATGACGAGCTGGGCTCGTCATGAGGTAGCCTCCTCGCACGCTCATGACGAGCCCAGCTCGTCACGTAACATGCGTTTCCGCAAATCTCAGCGTGCGAGCGGAATTCCGCCCGCACGCATGCGGTTAAATATGTTCTGAGGAATGATTCCTGTGACTGAGTTTAGAGACATTTTTTTTTTTTTTTTAAGCGTGACACTGTGGATAAATAATAATGGTTGGGTTACATGTTTGTAAGAAAATAAGATGGGGATGAGAAGTTGTGCACAGGAAATCTAGTTTTTAGTGCGCCTTGCTGGTTTGAGAATAAATATTTAACAACAAGGGGTGGTGATGGACAGAGTTTTTGAATTAAGCAGAATACTCTCACCCAGTCAAGAGATCAGGGCTAGATCCAACACCGTTTTTTAGCTCACTGCACCATCCCAGTTCAGAACCTGGCTATATGCAAATTAGTCTGTTCCTGTCCCAGTGCATGATGGGAACAGGGCAAACCAAACTACCAAGCCAATTCTTACACTGGGAAGGAAACAAGCTTCCGGGGACCGGTTTCTGGCATTTCAGCCGTCGTCGGCCCGGCTTGCTTGAATCCTGATGGTGCAATGAGCAAGGGACTCACATCTGAGTATACCCTTCCACGCTTAGGGTGGACAAAATATTTAACAACAAGGGGTGGTGATGGACAGAGTTTCTGAATTAAGCAGAATACTCTCACCTAGTCAAGAGATCAGGGCTAGATCCAACACCGTTTTTTAGCTCACTGCACCATCCCAGTTCAGAACCTGGCTATATGCAAATTAGTCTGTTCCTGTCCCAGTGCATGATGGGAACAGGGCAAACCAAACTACCAAGCCAATTCTTACACTGGGAAGGAAACAAGCTTCCGGGGACCGGTTTCTGGCATTTCAGCCGTCGTCGGCCCGGCTTGCTTGAATCCTGATGGTGCAATGAGCAAGGGACTCACATCTGAGTATACCCTTCCACGCTTAGGGTGGACAAAATATTTAACAACAAGGGGTGGTGATGGACAGAGTTTCTGAATTAAGCAGAATACTCTCACCCAGTCAAGAGATCAGGGCTAGATCCAACACCGTTTTTTAGCTCACTGCACCATCCCAGTTCAGAACCTGGCTATATGCAAATTAGTCTGTTCCTGTCCCAGTGCATGATGGGAACAGGGTAAACCAAACTACCAAGCCAATTCTTACACTGGGAAGGAAACAAGCTTCCGGGGACCGGTTTCTGGCATTTCAGCCGTCGTCGGCCCGGCTTGCTTGAATCCTGATGGTGCAATGAGCAAGGGACTCACATCTGAGTATACCCTTCCACGCTTAGGGTGGACAAAATATTTAACAACAAGGGGTGGTGATGGACAGAGTTTCTGAATTAAGCAGAATACTCTCACCCAGTCAAGAGATCAGGGCTAGATCCAACACCGTTTTTTAGCTCACTGCACCATCCCAGTTCAGAACCTGGCGATATGCAAATTAGTCTGTTCCTGTCCCAGTGCATGATGGGAACAGGGCAAACCAAACTACCAAGCCAATTCTTACACTGGGAAGGAAACAAGCTTCCGGGGACCGGTTTCTGGCATTTCAGCCGTCGTCGGCCCGGCTTGCTAGAATCCTGATGGTGCAATGAGCAAGGGACTCACATCTGAGTATACTCTTCCACGCTTAGGGTGGACAAAATATTTAACAACAAGGGGTGGTGATGGACAGAGTTTCTGAATTAAGCAGAATACTCTCACCCAGTCAAGAGATCAGGGCTAGATCCAACACCGTTTTTTAGCTCACTGCACCGTCCCAGTTCAGAACCTGGCTATATGCAAATTAGTCTGTTCCTGTCCCAGTGCATGATGGGAACAGGGCAAACCAAACTACCAAGCCAATTCTTACACTGGGAAGGAAACAAGCTTCCGGGGACCGGTTTCTGGCATTTCAGCCGTCGTCGGCCCGGCTTGCTTGAATCCTGATGGTGCAATGAGCAAGGGACTCACATCTGAGTATACCCTTCCACGCTTAGGGTGGACAAAATATTTAACAACAAGGGGTGGTGATGGACAGAGTTTCTGAATTAAGCAGAATACTCTCACCCAGTCAAGAGATCAGGGCTAGATCCAACACCGTTTTTTAGCTCACTGCACCATCCCAGTTCAGAACCTGGCTATATGCAAATTAGTCTGTTCCGGTCCCCGGAAGCTTGTCTCCTTTCTGGTGAAGAATTGGCTTGGTAGTTTGGTCTGCCCTGTTCCCATGATGCACTGGGCCAGGGACAGACTAATTTGCATATAGCCAGGTTCTGAGCTGGGATGGGGCAGTGAGCTAAATAACGGTGATGGATCAAGCCCTGATTTTTGGACTGGGTAAGAGTGGTCTGCTTAATTCAGACACTCTGTTCATCACCACCCCCTTTTCTGAATCGTTTTTGGCCACTATAGGTGTGGCAGGGTATACTCAGACATGAGTCCCTTGCTCACTGCTCCATCAGGATTTAAGCAAGCCGGGCCGACGACGCCTGAAATGGCAGAAACCGGTCCCCGGAAGCTTGTCTCCTTTCTGGTGAAGAATTGGCTTGGTAGTTTGGTCTGCCCTGTTCCCATGATGCACTGGGCCAGGGACAGACTAATTTGCATATAGCCAGGTTCTGAGCTGGGATGGGGCAGTGAGCTAAATAACGGTGATGGATCAAGCCCTGATCTTTGGACTGGGTAAGGGTGGTCTGCTTAATTCAGACACTCTGTTCATCACCACCCCCTTTTCTGAATCGTTTTTGGCCACTATAGGTGTGGCAGGGTATACTCAGACATGAGTCCCTTGCTCACTGCTCCATCAGGATTCAAGCAAGCCGGGCCGACGACGCCTGAAATGGCAGAAACCGGTCCCCGGAAGCTTGTCTCCTTTCTGGTGAAGAATTGGCTTGGTAGTTTGGTCTGCCCTGTTCCCATGATGCACTGGGCCAGGGACAGACTAATTTGCATATAGCCAGGTTCTGAGCTGGGATGGGGCAGTGAGCTAAATAACGGTGATGGATCAAGCCCTGATCTTTGGACTGGGTCAGAGTGGTCTGCTTAATTCAGACACTCTGTTCATCACCACCCCCTTTTCTGAATCGTTTTTGGCCACTATAGGTGTGGCAGGGTATACTCAGACATGAGTCCCTTGCTCACTGCTCCATCAGGATTCAAGCAAGCCGGGCCGACGACGCCTGAAATGGCAGAAACCGGTCCCCGGAAGCTTGTCTCCTTTCTGGTGAAGAATTGGCTTGGTAGTTTGGTCTGCCCTGTTCCCATGATGCACTGGGCCAGGGACAGACTAATTTGCATATAGCCAGGTTCTGAGCTGGGATGGGGCAGTGAGCTAAATAACGGTGATGGATCAAGCCCTGATCTTTGGACTGGGTAAGAGTGGTCTGCTTAATTCAGACACTCTGTTCATCACCACCCCCTTTTCTGAATCGTTTTTGGCCACTATAGGTGTGGCAGGGTATACTCAGACATGAGTCCCTTGCTCACTGCTCCATCAGGATTCAAGCAAGCCGGGCCGACGACGCCTGAAATGGCAGAAACCGGTCCCCGGAAGCTTGTCTCCTTTCTGGTGAAGAATTGGCTTGGTAGTTTGGTCTGCCCTGTTCCCATGATGCACTGGGCCAGGGACAGACTAATTTGCATATAGACAGGTTCTGAGCTGGGATGGGGCAGTGAGCTAAATAACGGTGATGGATCAAGCCCTGATCTTTGGACTGAGTAAGAGTGGTCTGCTTAATTCAGACACTCTGTTCATCACCACCCCCTTTTCTGAATCGGTTTGAGAATAAAAGCAGGGTTCAAAAGGGAAGTCTTGGGAAGTTGTGGGTAAATGATATAATAGTAAGCCCAGCACAATTAAAACCATTGTTGACAAAGGTCTGGTGTTGGTTGATAACTTTTGATTTTGCCAATGTTTATGAATGTTTTTTAAAAACTATACAAATGGAACTAATTTTGTGCATATGTGCACATTGTGCAAGACCAGAATGCCATTATTCACAGTCCCCACCTGTATGCTTTGGCGAATGAAACCAAAATATGACACACTGGCAGACTAGTGGTTAACCAGACCTGGCTGAGACCCTTCATAAGTATGTACATACATGTGTTTGTGTGTATAGATCTATATATTTGATTATGATTTTGTGTTTTTCAGGATATCCCATGAGATGTGGAAAAGATGTTGTCCATTTGATTAATCAAACTGGATAGTATTGAATTTGGGCACTGGCCCAAGATACCATGCTGCTAACCTAAGAGTTCCCAGGATTATACACATACTGATACGAGCAGAAAAATCTTGTTTTTATGAATGAGCTGTAGAACAAATATATTTTTAAAAAACAGCAAAAATGTAAAAAAATATTTTAAAAAAGAATGTATTGGAATGAAATGCCAGTTTATCAACCCAGTCTCTGACTGATGGGAAAAAGATGGGGGTGAAAAGAGAGAATACGGAGGTATTGCTTTCATTTTTATCAATTGCAGTGTCTTTAAATCTGCTTGCGCTAAAAGTGAATGTGAATTGACAAAGGCTGGGATCAGCCGAAACACGTTAGTGTGGAGACGATACAATAAAGGATTTTTGATGAAGTACCTTGCCTGGAGTGCCCACCTTTGTTCTTTTTGCCAAGAGATTTTTGGATTATAAATACACGTTTATATATATATATATAATCTATTTCCACGAGCTATCTAGAGGCTGTGGGTATTTCATCCCCTGGGGCCACATTACAATTAAGAGGAGGGGTCACATGCTCCCTGCGTCCCCAGGTCATTACCAGACCCAGGGAGCCCTATTCCCTGGAGCCGCAAAACATTTATGTATTGTGTGTGTGCCTCAGTGCCCACCCAGAATACTCACAGCAGTATGAACCCATAGGGGTGCCCGGGGCCTTGCCGGCTTCCCTGCCTGCACTGATTGTGGTGCTGCAGGAGCTGGCTGTAGTGGTTTGTTCCCGCCTGACAGTAGTGTTTTTTTTCTGCTCCCGCTGGGAAGTAGCAATCCTGTCTTCCCTGCCTGCAAGGGCGCAGGCAGGGAATTGAGGTTATGCCTGCCCACGCTCTTGCAGTGAACTGCTGTGTCCTGGGGGTAAGGGAACTTCGGACACTGCTGTCATCGGCCCCAGGGAATGGGGTCTCAAGGGTCACTGGTTGGCTCGGGGTGGGGAGCCGCTCATTTCACATTCAGTGCTCCAGCCGGGGAGTGTCCTATAATGCCCTACATAGTTTATTTTTCTCAATATTTTTTGTGATCTTGGTGGTGCTCCTGAAAGGGTTAGGGGCACCACCAAGTATTTTATTTTTATTTGTGAAGGGCTTGAGAAAGTACAGCAGCCCCTGAGCAACATTAAAAAAAATCACTGTCTCGTGGGTCATTGAATCCGTGATGCCAGGATAGCTTACCATATATTTATAACACCACTCTGAGCTGGATCTGTATCCTCTTCAGCTGGAAAGTGGAGACCACCTGTGGTTGGTTCTATGGCTGCATTTTGTTGCCTGAAATCTGTTTAAAGGGGAAAAAAGACTCTGACATGTTAATATATATATTTTTTAAAAGGCTTGATTGAAAATACTTTATTACAATCACTTCATCAAACCATCAATCTTATTGATTGATATCCTTGCTAGATTCCATAACTAAGATCTTTGCACAGCTTATTTTAAACAGAATAGAACATAGATTGAAGAAGCCTTGCTCCTGCTCTCAGTAGAAGTGTGTTTCAGGGCTTGATACAGGAAACCTCATTCTACTACTCTCTCCAATGCACTACCCTGTTTCTCATCCTATACCTCAATATATCCTGTACATCCATTCTCTGATTAATCTCAAGCCTCATTCTACTACTCTTTCCAATGCACTACCCTATTTCTCACCCTATACCTCTCTAAATATTTATTCGCTACCTCCACTCTGTCATTCATCCCAACCCCCATTCTACTACTACGATCCCCAAAATAACACTTTCTAGACTCTTTCCTCTACCCCTCCTTGTATCGTCTCATACCTCTTTTACTATTCAGAGCTCCCAAACAATCCTTTCTAAACCCTTCCCTCTGACTCTCCCCCCCTCCATCTCCCTTTTACTCATCCTAAACCTCCTCCTACTGTGATGAACTAAAAAATAACCCAACTTTCTAAATCCTTCCCTCGTCTATCCCTTTCAATCCAAATAACAGACTAATACGTCCACGACTCAAATGAATTTCAAATTTCACTATACTAATTCCCCACTAATCCTGTTTGTCTTCCAGAGTAACCTGCTACCCACTGAAAAGTGCATCAACACCTCATCAGGGGTAGCAAGCGCTATGTAAATGTAAACCCTTCTCTCTTCTATTCCTCCACTATCCATTTCAATCCAAATAACAGACTAACATGTCCACCGCTCAAATTAATTTCATATTTCCCTATACGAATTCACCAGTAATACTTTTTTTTAAATGTTTTTATTAACCTTTTGTCAAAAAGCTCTCACAGTACATCTGAATGCAATTGGTGACGTTACAACGGTACAAACATGCCATCAGGATGTAAACAGTATTCATATGTTGTGCATATCGGAGGCATGGGTCCGTCGGAGTCTGGCGCATCGTGAGCTTAGGGGGGAACTGGGGGAGAGGAACGGGGGAACGTGTGTGGGAAGAATGAGACTGGTAACCATATAAGAGGAGATGCGGGGGGAAAAAGAATAAACCGGGGAGGAGGGGGGGAGGGGCGGAGACCGAGCCGGGGGAGCAGGATCAGATAGATTGTGCGGGACACATCTGCAAGAGGTTAGGGGGGAGGGGGTGGGGGAAGAGGGGAGACCGGAGACGTGGGGTGGTCGTGTCGTGTACAACCTAATGGGGCGTTTATGTTGTCGGGATTGTAGCGTCACATTGGGAGGTACTAGGGGTATCGCGCTTATGGGCTTGCATAAACTGGTAGGACAGCGCGGCCCATTCTAAGGATATGGGGTGTTTACGCTGACCTTTCGCTTCCTCCTCCCTCAGGGCGTCCTCCTCTGCTGCCGCCCACTTTTGCATCGCACCCACCCATGTCTCAAACGAGGGACCGGTGATCGCTTGCCACTGCATGGCTATGTTCCTTTTTGCTAGGAGCAGGGACAGAGCAGCGTATCGGACCTGTACTTTGTGTGTCTTTGGCCTGCGAAAGATTCCCAAAGCAACTGCTTCCCAGGAGTGTAGCTCTGTGAGACCCGTGAGAGTGCAGATGGAGTCGAGTATGGCTGACCAGTAGGTCTGAAGGGCTGGGCAGCTCCAAAACATGTGTTGGAAGTGGGCATCGGGGAGCGACATCTGGGACATAAGAACAGTGTGTCAAGGTAGAACCGTTGGAGACACGCCGGAGTCTGATATGCCCTGTGTAAGATATAGTACTGTATATTTTTGAACCATGCGTTTCTAGACACTTTATTCGGAAATTCCAGCGCTCTGTCCCATTCCCGGTCGTGCAGTTGCCGCCCAAACTCGTCCTCCCATGTGGCTCTCAGGGTGAGCAGGGGCTTGTGTGTGAGTTCTCTAATTGACTTATACAGCCATGTGACAAGGTGTCGGCCAATGCCCATGGAAAGGATAGTGTGGACTACAGGGTGTGTTGCAGGCTCGCAAGTTGTAAGGTCGCTGTGTGGGCGAAAGCAGTCAATGAGTTGGCGATGTGTCAGAAACTGCCCCGGGGGGAGGTCGTGGTCCTCCATAAGTTGCTCATACGGGCGAAGCTGTCCCTCCGCTAACAGAGCTTCTGCCTCCGTGACCTCAGATTCCGTCCACGCGCGCAACATGGCGCTTGTAAAATAGGTGTCCCCTCGTGGCCACCCCACGACTCGAAGGCGGCGGCACCCAGACCTCCCTGTGTGGTGGGTAGCTGTAGTTTGGTAAGGGCTATTCGATGTCGGCCGTTTCCCCACACGAGTGCTCGAAGAAGCATGTCCAACTCGCAGAAGAAACTTCCGGTCCGGGTGGTACAACCAGTAGGTTGGTGAAGTAATACAATAGTCGGGGGACGATGACCATTTTTGCTAGGGCTACCCGACCGATTGGGGCTAGTGGGAGGTTTTTCCAGAAGCCCACCGAGGAACGAATGCTGGCGAGTACCTTGCAGTGATTGCCCTTGTAGATGTCGGTGGGAGAACGGTAGAGGCGGACACCTAGATAACAGGGAGCGCCCGTGTTCCAAGGTAGGCTCTGCGTGCCAATCCGTATCTCCTGAGGAGCGAGAGAATGATGCCGGGGGTACGCTACGGATTTCTCCCAGTTCACCTGGAGGCCTGATGCCTCCGCAAATTCAGACAGTACTGTCCATATGGGGGTCAGGTCCTCGGTGATATCCCGGATGTACAGCAGGAGGTCATCCGCGTACATGGAGACGCAGTGGACAGTATCCGCAAACATGGCGGTCAACCGGGGAATCAACAGGGTGGAGAAGGTACTGTAGTACTCAACTGGTAGCCCGTCGAGGCCCGGGGCCTTGTTCCGCGCCAAGGATCGCATCGCGCAGGTGACGTCAGCTGCTGTTATTTTTGTATCTAGGGAAGCCCTGGTTGCCTCTGCGATATGGGGGAGCCACAGCGCGTCCAGGAAATGGGTTACTGCTTCCTGCCGATAGTGCATCTGGGTGCTGTAAACCGCAGCGTAGTATTGCCGGAACGCATCTAGAATGTCTTGTTGAGAGCGCACCAGAGTGCCCGCGGGGGGCCGGATCTCGGTGATGGGTGCAGTTTCAGCATCTTGTCGCGCCAACCACGCCAGTAGCGTACCTGTTTTGCCACGCTCTCTGTGTACCCGAGCGGCGCAAGCGCGAAAGTTGAATTTTCGCAAGTCCGCTAGGGCAGTAGCATATTTCGTTTTTTCCTCAGCCACCTGATCCGCCGTAGCCGACCGGGCATCCTCCTGTTTGGTGAGTGTAGCTAGCGTGCGTTCTGTGTCGACGAGTGTGTGCTCAAGTGTGCGGCGGGCCCCCACTATCTGTTTAATGCATGCGCCCCTTGCAACCACTTTAAATGCGTCCCATTCCACTAACCTGGAGGTGGCGGACCCTGTGTTGTGAGTGAAATAATCTTGGACTGTCTGCGCGTGATCGTGCTGGAATACCTGGTCGCTGAGGCAGTCCCACGGGAGGCGCCATGTGGGCACCGGTGGGTGGGGCGGTCTCCATCGGATACATAGTATGTGTGCATCGTGGTCTGAGACTACTCGGCCTAGGTAGTCAGCGTGTTGGATCTTAGGTATTAGTGTCGGGGTGCATAAAAATCTGTCTAACAGAGTTCGCAGGTTGTGTGGGATGGTGTGGAATGAGTATAACGTGTGTGGGGATGGTGCGCTCTCCACGCGTCCACCAACGTCCAGTGACTGACCCAGCGGTGGAATCGGTCTGACCGTGCAAGGGCAGGAGAGTGTAGGCTTGGTCTACAAGTAGATCTGGTGCTCGTGGGTCTGGGCGTTTGCTTGGGGTGGTGGCAGCACCTCGATATACCGCTTGATAAGGCGAGCAGATTGCGAGGGCTCTCCTCTGCTCTCTCCTGTTTCCCACTGCAGTATCGAATCTCTTTTTTAACACTTTCAATTGATTTTAAAAATTGCTGTGTTATAAATTTGTGTACCTTTTAAAATTACCTATACAAAGTATTGCATTGATCTGGTCCCCCTGAGCCCCGGTCCACCGCGGCTTCAAGTGCCGATTGTAGTGGAGGGCTAGGTCGGGCGCCATCTTGAGTGTGGGCCGGACCCTGCGGGACCCGAGTTAGCGGTCCAGCGGAGGGTGGGGCTTGGTCTACAAGTAGTCATGCACTCTAAGACGGGCAGCGGCCACGCGCAGCGGGCGCGCTGACTGCGCGCCGAAGGAGCGCCAAAGGAGCGCCCGTCTGTGCCCGGACGTGGCCAGCGCCAGCCCCCCTGTCGGCGCTCCACAGATGCCCTATAGGACTAATACTCGATATTCTCGTGAGTACCTTATGGCGCTACAAGCCAACACCTGCCTATGTATTGATAAATGGGAGGTAGCAGACAGTACCTCGCGGGTTTGTCATGCATGCAATTTCCGCTTACAACCCATTTTAAACTGTCATGCTCAAAGCTCTGCTGATTCCTCACGCATCCGAGCAGGCTTGATCAATGCTAGGTCACTGGTCAAACACGCTGCCGATATTTTTGAATTATTGAGCGACAATCAGCTAGACTTACTCTTTATTACGGAAACCTGGCTAAGTGAGACATGCGGTCCGTCAGTTGAATTTGCTATCCCACGGGGCTTCAAAATTTTTAGGAATGATCGCCCTCTGGTTAGAGGAGGCGGTATTGCTGCCATCTTTAGAGAACAATGGGTTTTTTCCCACGACCTTCATGGTCCACTAGCTGATGCAGACGTGTTTCACTTTTCATTAACACTTAGCTCTCATTTTACCGTAGGAGGCACTCTGGTCTATAGGTCACCAGGCCATGCCGGTAACTTTCTGGGCGCATTGGAAGATATTATAATTCCACGGGCTTTAAGATATTCTAGATATCTCCTCCTGGGGGATTTTAACATCCATGTTGACAGCCCGGACTCCTCAGAGACGGTCCGCCTAAACGAAGCTCTTGCCATGGCTCCGTTAAAACAATGGGTTGAGGCACCCACTCACTCAGGTGGACATGTCCTCGATCTGGTTTGTACTAATTTTGACATTGACATGGCCCGCCCTGAGATAGTGACATGGTCAGACCATAGGCTGATCAGGTTTGCCTGGACTTTGACCCGCTCAGCTGAGAACAGCCCCCAAGCTGTTCATGCACAGAAAATTAATGTAGATATCCTGTCAGATTGTTTAGTCATGTCCCGTCCAGCTCTTCCCCTTGAAATTGAGTCGGCCGTCAGCTCATTCAATTCATGGATTGAACTAGGGACTGCTGCATCTATAAAAAAATGCCGGGTCTGCAGACTCCGTTCTACCCCTTCCAAACCCTGGTTCTCCCACTCTCTCCGTGACCTTAAATCAGGCTGTAAAAAACTTGAACGGACTTGGAGACAAGCATATCTCCCTGAGGCAAAGAAAGAACTGAGGGTGGCACAAAAAAAGTACTATGCGGCTATTAGATCTGCAAAAAGCCACTACTTTGCAGGGCGAATCAACAAAGCCAACAATAACAGCAAGGACATTTTTACTATTGTAAAAAGCTTTGTCTCACCCTGTGCAGCTCAACCTCTGTTAGCCTCCTCGGAGAAATGGTGCGAAGAACTCTCTGTGTTCTTTGTTGACAAAATCAAAAAAATTCAGGATGATCTGCTAACTGTTTGTAACAGTTTCCCATCTCAATTGGCCACTCCCTCCCCTACGATGCCTGATCCCACGGAGCAGTTTACTAACTTTGCCCCGGTAGAGAAACTGGACATCGATAATATCCTTGCGGCCTTAAAATCAGGATCCCCCTCTGACCCTTGTCCTGCTAGAGTATTTGCGGAACTAGCAGATATAGTCGGCAATGAGGTGACTCATATTATTAACCGTTCTTTGCTTACTGCAACTGTCCCGGCCTGCTGGAAGCAAGCGAAACTGCTCCCACTTCTAAAGAAAAATGGGCTAGACCCCGCCGTCCCTTCCAACTTCCGGCCTATATCACTGCTGCCAGCTCTTGCCAAAATATGTGAAAAGGTCGCATTCAATCAACTGGACAAATTTGTTGAAACCTCTCAGGCACTCCATCCAGCCCAATCTGGTTTCAGAGCGGCCTACAGCACTGAGACTGCCCTAGTTGAAATATCCGAGGCTATCCGGGAATGTCTGGACGGAGGTGGCAGAGCGGCTCTGATTTTATTAGACCTCTCTGCCGCCTTCGATACGGTACCACATTCCCTTCTGCTCACCAGACTAGCTGCCATTGGCATTACAGGCCCTGCACTCGACTGGCTGACATCATTTCTAGAAAACAGAACGCAACAAGTCTGGATGCCTCCCTTTGCCTCCTCCCCTAATAAACTTACTACAGGTGTCCCTCAGGGCTCTACTCTCAGCCCCCTGCTTTTTAATATTTACCTTACCCCCCTCATCTATCTTGCCGAACAGTTAGGAGCAAAAATTATGGCTTACGCCGACGACACCCAACTCCTGTTTACATGGCCGAAAAACAACTTGGATACGTCGGCGGCCCAATCCTGCCTAACATCTGTTTTTCGTTGGCTAGCCCTCGCCCAGCTAAAATGCAACGAAAGCAAATCAGAGATTCTGTTATATGGCTCTTTTCCAGATAATTTTAGCGATTCTCTCTGGCCTGCCGACCTGCCATGTCCTAAATCTATCGGCGGCCCTGCTAAAAATTTAGGAGTCTGGTTCAATAATGACCTCAAATTTGAGGATCATTTAAAAAGACTTACAGGGGTCTGTTTTTCGACTTTGAAAACGCTACGTAGATTTTTTCCCCTCCTTCCGAGAGAGGCCAAAGAGACCCTTATTCGTGCCCTTATACTTTCTAGATTAGATTATGCGAATGGCCTATTCTGCGGTCTACCGGCCTATCTTATACATCGCCTCCAGGTCATTCAAAATGCCGCTGTGCGACTTTTGTTTAACATACCCAGAAGTTCCAGTGTCCGCCACCCTCTTCGCGCCCTTCACTGGCTCCCAGTCGCTCACAGGATTATGTTTAAAATCCTTGTCCTCTCCTACCGCGCTGTCCATCAAACTGGTCCAGTTTATTTGAGAAATAGATTTTCCCTCTATGTTCCCAACCGGCCCCTTAGGTCTGCCAATTTGTGCCAAATGACAGTTCCTAAATTTAAATACAGCAGATTAGGTGGCCAATCCATCACAGTCAGAGCTGCGAAAGCTTGGAATACTCTCCCTCTCCACCTAAAAACAGCCCCCACCATCACTGTTTTTAAGAAAGGACTGAAGACCCACCTCTTTAATACCACTCTGTAGGGTTCTCCTTTCTCTCTATATTACCATCTCTGGATTCCTTCTGCTCTGCCCTCTCTCTTTTTTCTCGCACCAGGATACTATTTTTTTAGTAATTGAGCGCGCTACAAAAGCTTTTATAATAATAATAATAATAATAATGATAAGTGTTGTGGCGGTGGGTGGGACCTGTTGAGTGCAACATCGAGTTCAATTATAGTCGCCCCCTAGAATCCATGGGAGGGAAGCAAACTGGGCTAGCACGCCCGAGAGGGAGTCCCAAAATCTATCCTGCTCGACATTAGGCGCGTAAATGCTGCCTAACAGGACTGGCTGTCCGTCCAGTATTCCTTCCATCAGGGCATACCTCCCCTCCTTATCCACTACTCTGCGCATTTCCTGAAAGGGAGTGCCGGGGCCAACCCAAATAAGTGCGCTGCATGCAAACCCAGAGTATGATGTGGCGCATAGGATTCCTCGCCAGCGGGATCACAATTTATCCGTCTCAGGTGCTATTAGATGCGTTTCTTGCAGGAACGTAATGTGGGCATGTTGGCGCTTTATGTATGCATACGTTGTATATCTCTTGCGCGGTGTGTGAAGGCCTTGCACATTCAGGGTAAGTATACTAACATCTGCGTGCTGCATGGGGAAGTGGGTGAGAGACCACCTGTGCCCTAGTGCGTGTTCGCGGCTGTGGGGTACACAGGTGCAGAGGATGATGTGGTTGCGCTGCGCGTGGAAAAAGCCCTCGTATGCCCCCTCCATATGTGTCGACTGCCCGGATACTCATGTCTCCTGTGGGGTATAAGGGGTGAGATAACAGGGTAAACAGAACATGCAACTGGGTGGGAGAACTGTCCCAATACCTGGGACGCATCGGCGGGTCCCATACGTCCAAACCAGTGCTCCTAGAACCAGAGAGCGAACAGTCAATTCGTAGGGGTGGCAGGCCGAGTCTGTGAGGCGTGTACCTTTCGGGGCGTTAGCAGGAGAAATGATCGTCATTGCGGGGTGTAGTGCGTCCAGTGTGTCCTGACACGAATGGCGGGTGGCTCCCAGCCGGGAGTCCCCACCTACAGGAGCTCTTCAGCGAAGCGCGTTGCCGGGCTACAACCGGTAGTACCCCTAGTGGGCGGCATCAGCGATCAGTGGTGTGACTGGGGGCATGGTATCAGAGTCAACAGTGGGACGGGCCGTGTTACTGTCCTCTTCACTGCTCGAGGAAAAGATATGAGGGAACCCCTCAACGTCCTCCTCCGATTGGGGAGCCCCAAGATCAGCAGCGGCCTGAAGGACCTTCCGGCGCTCCTGCATGATCTGTTCCAGGTCCGGGGAATCAACCTCATGATGCCTTGCGGGGTCCCTCCAGTTCTGTTGTCCTTGCGGTTGTGGTTGCTGCGAGGCCTGTCTCCTGTTGCGTGGTTTCCTGTGGGTGCGTTTTTGTGGCATGGCCGTAGCCGATCCCTGCGCGCAGTGGCGATCCGCCCAGTCGCAGGCCTCCGCAGCCGTGGAAAAGAAGTGTGTGGAACCGGCATGGATAACTTTCAGGCGGGCTGGAAACAGCAGGGAGTACTGAATGTCATTCGCCCGTAGGTGACGTTTCACCTCCAGGAAGGACGCCCTGAGTATTTGCACCACCATGGCGTAGTCAGGGAAGATCATGACGTGCTGGTTTTCGACCTGCAGGGGGCCTGCACGCCTGGCCGCCCGCAACACCGCGTCGTGATCCCGAAAATTAAGGAATTTCGCGAGCAGGGGGCGAGGGGCATTGCCGGGTGGCGGTTTCCCGGCCGGGACCCGGTGGGCTCGTTCTAGAGCGAAGAAGGCAGTGCGGTCCTTGGTTGGAGTGAAGGACTTCATCCAGGCCTCCATGTATTCAATGGGGTGTGCCCCCTAGATCCCCTCCGGAAGTCCCAGCACGCGTATGTTACAGCGCCGGGAGCGTCCCTCCAAATCGTCCACCCGTTCCTCCATTGTCGCCAAGCGATCCATGGCCATCCGAAGTGTGTGCTGCTGCGTCTTCAGGGTTGGCTGCATATCCGCAAGAGACCGCTCTCCCTCCCTCACTCTATCGGCCAGCTTCCGTAGATCATCGCGGAGAAGGTTAATGTCCGTCGTGAGAGTGCCCAGGAGCTCTTCCATGGAAGCCCTGGAAAGTTCTATGGCCGCCAGGACCCGGTCCAGCTTGTCAGAGATAGTAGGGTTCGGCAGTGGCGCGGGCATTTTAGAGAGGGCGCTGGTGCGGGGTTGGTTTTCTGGCACCGTTGCTGTGTGGCCCTCTGCTTCCCCATGGTGTTGACCCCAGGTGTCGTTCCCGCGCTTTGCTGCTTCGGACGCGGGGATGAGGTCAAGGTGTCGCGCCCCTGGGTGGTGGCCATGTTACTCGCCGCCTTTTTGTGGTAGGGGCGTAATGTGCCCTTAGATCTCCAGCGCCCCAGCGGGGGCCACTCCGCCGCGCCGCCAGCTGCGCCGATCTGGTGGGGCCCACAATGCGCTGCTGGTCCACTTCAGTTCCTCCCCGCGCACAAAAGGTCGTCACCCCCCAAGGGCAATCCAGTCCCAGCCTGGCGATGTATGTCCTGAAAACACCTGGGGTGCTCACTCACTATGGCACGACAGATGGCAGGCCCAAGCTCCGTCCTGGTCACTGGGCCTCGGCCACCATCTTGAGGTCAGGCAGTGGCGATGTGATGGCCGGCCGACAGTTGTTGCAACAGGGTCAGCGGGGGTCGGGGGCCGCGGGGAAGCCAGCGACTCGTGGCACTCACCCCCAGGTGTTTGTCCCTCAGGTCCGCTGGGAGAACTGGCCGCTCCGCGGTCGCCATATTAGGGTCAGGCCGGCTCCGGCGTTGAACCCCCGCCGAGCGCCGGGCCTCACCAGTAATACTTTTTGGGTTCTGGAGTAGCGTGCTACTCGCCGAGAAATCGCTTTGACACCTCATCACAGATAGTAAGTGCTCTATAAATGCAATTAGAATTGTGGTAAATGGTTTTCCATGAGTAAACTCTTTCTCTTTTCTGACTGCTGTCCTGCTTTGGGTAAGACTAGTAGGGCTGGTCTTTGGGCCATGCTACTAGTGTTCACGTTCTCTCCATCCTGCTTTGTTTAATGCTACTTGTGCAGTAGGAATTGACGTCTGCAGCTGGGACTGTTTAGTCGAAGATAATTGATTAATATTGAAAGTTGACTAAAACAGGGGTGTGTTTTTTCACCCTTTCTTTAACCATTTTGTTGCAATTTTGCCCATCTCTCTGCGAAAAATCACCTTTTCCTGCCAATGTCAGAAGGAAAAAGGGTTGTGTCCCTACTGTATGCGGATGCCCTGTTTGTGTTCGATTACATGTCAATTAGTCTGCACAATCGAAGGCCTTCAAGAGTTAGTGTACCGAATAAACCTGAAGTTGTAAGTGAAAACATAGCTGGTGGGGATTTGGGAAGGTGAAGTGACACTGTTGTAGAACTGATGTTTTGAAAAATAAAAAGTTTGACACAGTGGATGAATGATAACGTTTGGGTTTCATGTTTGCAAAACCATAGATAGATGAGTTGTTGGAATAAGTGTCCATTAGATCCTCCATGTTATTGTAAGATTTAATCACGTTTAATTGTGTCTATAAAATTAATTGTTCTTGCAGCCCTGTATTGGGATGGAGTCGTTTTTTTTCATTCAGCTGAGGGACTATTTTGACCACCTAGAAGGAAACTTGTTCCATTTGTGTACAGTGGTCCAAGACTTGAGATTAGAATTTGGTCAGCGTTCATTAGATTTGTTGGCAAAATGTATCTTCCTGTCCTCAGTACAGAAACATGAAATGGGAAGAGGTGCAAAATTGCGGTGGCCTGTTGGTGGACGCATAAGGTATGTAGTAAGTCTTGGCTGCAATACACTAGCCAGGGGAGGAGTGAGAAGGTTCTTTCTTGCTCATGTCAGTATAAACAATGTCTTGATCTGCATATGTTAATAGAAGCTACTGGAATAGCATTGAGTCCAACAGACTTTCTTTAATAATGTTACATCCTGAGAACGCCAAACTATTTAGAAGAGATTCCTGATCCCAAGTAAGAAGGTAGCTACTTGAGTGGTGTTTGGACATTGAGCCAATATTGGTTTACAAGGGGCTGTGCAAGCAATAAAGTCGGTAGCACCCTA
The DNA here is from genome assembly GCF_964261635.1 of Lissotriton helveticus. Taxonomy (NCBI): domain Eukaryota; kingdom Metazoa; phylum Chordata; class Amphibia; order Caudata; family Salamandridae; genus Lissotriton; species Lissotriton helveticus. Next base: position 1,244,714,466 of record NC_136059.1, on the reverse strand, counting down.
TGGTACCCTGAATTGGGATTATGCTACAGTATTGAGCAAGTATTCTTTGCCATTTATTATCTGATTCTAGGGGGGAAATTGTATTCACGGTTTTAGTTAAAACCTGAATAGAATACGAACAAGGGGCAAAGCTATGAAGTTGTTATTCAGCTTAGAAACCAAAGAAACTGTTTGAACAAGCTGCATATTTTCCATAATCTGTTAAACGATATAAGCTATTTATTAATTTGAATACAGTAGTTATCCGATTGGTTAGTTCTTTAAACATTGTGTGTGGCTGTGTTTTGAGATTTGACAAGTTTGTGTTGTCATGAACTGCTGCAGATATTCATGTTTGAATATCATATCGGTCAAATTAACTTTAATTAAGAAGTGGTTCCAACTGCAGAAATCTAAATCATTCAGTGGGTGGGTAGGGCTGGCTGGCTGGGCAAGAGAAACAAACGCCCAGTGCCTATGAGTCGGAAGTCTAGCATTAAAGTTTTCTAGAATTAGGAGTGGCTGAAACAGGTGGGCTTGCTTTCTGCAAATAAGGGTTTCTCCTAAGATGGGACCACCACCATAATTTTTCTTAGAATAATGGAGAATGATTAATCACTGACACAGTTGCTTTTATGGTTAAATATATATTGTACTTTTGTAAGGTAATGGGAAGTACTGCATACTAGTAATGAATGATTATTTGCGATAACCGAATAGTGTTGGATAGGAATGCTTGTGTCAATCGCTTACCGTTCCTTTGAGTCAGGGTTGTTATAGCTCTTGTGTGTTATTACAGGAGCAGGACAACCACATACCATCAAACACAATACATAATAAATGAGCAGTCTTGCCTGAATTGGGTAGGCTCCATCTCCTTCCAAGTGGCTCATAAAGGTTCAGCTAGAAAAACCTTTCTTTCTTACTTCGATGCTGTACAACTTCAACACTTGCACCAGATGCATGATTGGCTGATGTTGGATGGCATTGTTGGCTTCTCAGGCTGATTGCCTGTCTTGCATTGCTGCAGTTCACCTCACTTTGCCTCCGATGACAAGGCGAAGACTGGGGACAGCTTGTTTGCCTTTTCCTGCCTTAACTGCATCGGACTGAGTGCACGCGAGGAACACTGCTGTAGCCACATAGAGGTTCTGCTGGATCTACTAGTGCTTTCTTTGCTTGACTGGTTCAGAGCAATGTGTGGAGGAAAGGGGAGCCCCGCTGTTGTATCTAACTGTGGGAGTACACTATAGTTCTTGACTGACAAGGAAAAAAGCTGAAGATTTTGCAACGTGCTTATTCGGAACCTAGCATGCCTATTGGGATTCACAAAGGCATGTAAGAGGACATAAGAGTAATCCTGTAGAACTACTTCCAGTACTCGTAAATGTTTTTAGGAATCAGCCTCTCTGTTGTAACCGTAGCCTGAAATAGGACCTTAAATACATTGCACAAAGTGGGCTGGCTTCACTATTTGTATAAAATATAGATTTTTTTTTATTTTGTTTGTGGTGTCATGATAATTTAATGATTCTAAGACTTAACAGTTGCTGGCCATTACATTGACTTAAGCCAGTGAGGCGATGGAACTTCACATCTAGTAGCCGTTCACTGTGAGGGTTACCCAAACAAATCTGTTTACTCCGCTATATTTCTTTTGTATTGTCACATCAGTTGTCTTAATGTTCATATTTCCGTTTTTAGGTCGAGTAATTTTAATTACTCGAAACCTATTACATCTGAACCAAAGTCTCTTGAACCAGCCGGATTTCCTACAATGCATGTTGTACACTGGAGCATGAAGCTTCCCCAGGCGCGCGCTTGGCCTCGCACACCACCATCAAAGGCTTCTGCTCCCCCTCACTCACACCCAATCCCCATATGCTCCTTTCCTCCCTCCCATTCGCTGGCTCCCCCGCTCCCCCCCCCCCCCCCCAAGGCTCTTGAAGCGCGACGCTTCACCAGCGCTTGGCAGCCTGCAGCCCCTGACAACAGTAAACAATAGAGAAATACGCACATACACACCACGTACACACACACACACACACCAATCTCACAAACAATCCGTGCACCCACATATACTACACACGCACGCACTATATGCAACCTAATTCACATACACAGCTACGCGCGTAATCACTCGCGGGTTTTTTTTTCTTCATTTTGCGGCCACCAATGCTTGTTTTTTTATCCCAATCCAACCCTGTTCCCCGCTGTCCCCTCACATAGTCCAGGAGTTCAGTGGTGACTCTCCTTATAGCTCGGTCTCGCATAGCACCACTAGTGTCCTTCCCCTGTGGGCGCTGTGACTACGCCTCACCCCCATTACCTTTGTGTCGCAAGACCCCAGTATTTTTTTTGCAGTTTGCTTCTTGTTGTTGTCTTGGGGCCGTGGAGGAGGGACAGACAGAGGAGCCCTCCCCTCAATGAATTGTAGGCGTTGTGCACCATTAGCCTCCGGCAGGCCAGCTGCACCGCTTACTCTGCTAGGTGTGTTTTTTGCAGTCCCCAATGTCTTTTTTTGTTTTTTTTGCTGCTGAAGGAAGCGAGGAACTGCTCCCTCACCGCAGAGCTTTAGGAGTGGGACATGGGGAAGATATTGCGCTCCTCAGTTTTAATCACCCCCCGGGCCGCCAGTCCCATATGGGTTAGCTCATCTCCACTATACTCGGCTGCTCGAGGCTTCCCCTGGCGTCATCATAGCTCCTCATCCCGGCCACCGGCTGTCCCTTGATATTTCCGCATTTGATGTCTGCAGGCTGGCTGCTATCCCCGTGCAACACACAGCCTGGTAGAGATGCCCTGCCTTCTAGATGTTGTGTGACGTGTTGTGGTGTTTTGGTGATTAGGGTAACTTAAAGGTTTTGTACAGCGCTATGAGGGAGTTTAAAAAAAATCTATATACATAAAGCACATTCTTCAAAGCACTCTCAGTGCATGCGTTTGCTCCACATGTGTATCAGTAGCTGCCACTGCGGACGCACTGTGACATATCTGCCCGTCAGACCCCGTCCGTGTGCTTTGTGTATTATGTCAGTTTTCGTTGACTCTATTAGCGTGTTCTGTGTGTGCATCAAGTGCACTTATGTATTTTTGTGGGGCCAGAATCTGTGTATGTGCTCCTTATGCTTGCGCGTCTCAGTGCATTTTATTTGTGAGAGCGCATCGGAGTTTCCATTTCTCATTTGGACATAGGTTCACCTAAGTGGATACGCCAGATTCACACACACGTGTTGTATCAGTGCACACTTCACCCCACAGTTTATTGCTTCCTGCACCAGATTTTTTCCTTTCGCGCCGAGGCATGGGGCGGGGATCGTGCTGGGTTCTTTTTTTTTTTTTTTTTTTACAGCAGCACCGGTTCTTGTAAGGCACATGTAGTGCTTTCAAAAAATGTTTTCCATTTGGAATCTGCTGTTCATTAAGCAGGTTGCTCTGTGACTTCCTGCGAATTATGATTTTGTAAATCGCAATAATGCATAGGTGTGTGAGAAATCTGATACTCGTTGCAAAAGTCAATGGGAAATTTCCAATCACTTCTTCCAAACAGTGTCTTTGTACATCTGGCCCAGAGAGTGGTGTTTACAAGCATTAAGCATTTACATATTACGGATTGCTTTAAAGAGGTATTTCGGCATCAAAGCATTCTACCTTACTCTGGAAAAGAAGAGGGGTCTCGTTTTACTAGTAGAAAAGGCTGCGCGCTGTAAAATTGCTCGTAAGATTATCTGGTGCCCATATTAAGTATGTCACAACAGCTCTTGTTATGAATTATGTCTTTTTAAGATTTGTGATTAATGAAATGATTCAGTGTATTTCAATATTGATGAACATGATTTTGTAATTGTTTGTTGGATGTTTTTTCTTTTGATGTTTTTCTGTTGATGGTATTTCCTTAAATGTTTTTGTAACTTTTGATGTTAGTTGGAAATGCACTTTGTTGATTGAATAAGACTGAAAGTGCTTTGTTGAGGTGTGTATTCCCTTACTGCCTAAAAAAACTTTTCTAGAAGATACCAGTTTCCATAGAGAACATATGAATAATAGGTATAAATAAATGTACCAGACCAGATTTAATGAAATTGTTTATTTGGTCTTTGCTAAAACCATATTGTAAGTAGATGTGAGAAGGGGGCATTTTTGTGTGTGTTGTGATATAGAAACGGTCCAGCCCTCTCTCAGCCCCCCCTAAGGACCTAACTCCTTTTGTGCGCATATTAAGTATGTCAGCGTCTGCGAGATTTGCAGCCGCCAGCAGCCCGATAACTTTTGCTGGCAGCCTTCCTTGCAGAGGTGCTGTCTGACTTTGCAGGAGATGTGCAGGGCATTCAAAGACCGTTAATTCCCTCCCATAGCTCTGCCCCTAGAACGTGCAAGTCAGCAGGCAGGTTGCCATGTCTAGTTTTTTTTAGCGTTCACCTTTGTTGCCTTAATGACTTTAGTATCCTGCTGTGATTAATTTGCATCATACAGATGCTGCAGAGGAATAGATTCTTATCTTTCTCAGTTGCCTTGTTTACGGTCAATTTGCCTGGGCTGGTTTGTTTCTCAAGTGTCTGGAGTGTCACAGAAGGTCACACTACAGCAGACTTTTTTACCATGCCGTCCCTGGTGCAGATTGCAGCTCTGTAGCACTGGACGCCTTTGGCTTGCTGTGCTAGGGACCAGGAGCAAGGTTAACTGTTCCATGACACACCGCGCGCGTCCGTGTCTTACTCTGTGGCCATGATACATCACCCCACATCAAACCCAGAGATGAAACTGGGGGTGGGAAGCTGTTTGGGCTGGTGTCGCACAAAGCTCTTTGTCTTGCTGAGCTAGGGATCATCTAAATTAAGTGTGCGTGTAAAGGTGCGCAGCTCAGATATGAGAGGAGATGCAGTGTGGAAGTAGTGTGCATTTTTTCCTGCATCATATGGGTTGAATCCCATTTGGCAGCGCACTGTATGCACATGCATTCTTTGTAACTAGACCTGCTTTCACTGCTTCCTGCAAAGGTGTGTCTGTCCACATGTAGATAATTTGTTGTTTTTCTGAATACTTGTTGTTTTTAGGTCTCGCTCCCTCACCCTCACACTCCCTCACCCTCACTCACCCTCACACTCCCTCACCCCCTCACACACCCTCACACTCACACACCTCCTCACCCTCACACCCCCTCACACCCCCTCACCCCCCTCCCCCCCTCACCCCCACATCCCCACATCCCCTCAGACACCCTCACCCTCACACCCCCCACCCTCACACACCCCCACCCTCACACACCCGCACCCTCACCCCCTCACATCCCCTCACCCTCACATCCCCTCACCCTCTCACCCTCACACCCTTACCCTCACAACCCCACACCCTCACCCCCACACCCTCACAACCCCTCACCCTCACAACCCCACACCCTCACACACCCCCTCACACTCACACACCCCCTCACACTCACACACACCCTCACCCTTACACACCCTCACACCCCCTCACCCTTACACCCTCACCCTCACACCCCCTCACCCTCACACACCCCCACCCTCACACCCCCTCACAACCTCACACCCCTCACCCTCCCTCAATAACCCTCACACCCTCACCCTCCCTCACCCTCACACACCCTCACCCTCACACACCTTCACCCCCTCACCCTCACTCACCCACCCTCACACACCCTCACACACCCTCACCAGCATAGCATAACAAAACAAAGCATAGGATAGCAAAACATAGGATAGCAAAACAAAGCATAGCATAACAAAACATAGCATAGCAAAACACAACAAAACATAGCAAAACAAAACACAACACGACAAAACATAGCATAGCATAACAAAACTTAGCATAACAAAACAAAGAATAGCATAACAAAACATAGCATAACAAAACATGCATAGCATAAAGCATAGCAAAACAAAACATAGCATAGTATAACAAAACATAACATAGCATAACAAAACAGCATAGCAAAACATAGCATAGCATAACAAAACACAACAAAACATAGCAAAGCATAACAAAACACAACAGAGCAAAGCATAAAAAACAACATAGCATAACAAAGCATAGCATAACAAAACATGGCATAACACAACATAGCAGAGCAAAACAAAGCATAGCATAATAAAACACAACAAAACATAGCTTAGCATAACAAAACATAGTATAGCATAACAAAGCATAGCATAGCAAAACACAACAAAACATAGCATAGCACTACAAAACACAACAAAACAGCATAGCATAACAAAACAAAGCATAGGATTGCAAAACTAAACATAGCATAGCATAACAAAACATAGCATAACATAACAAAACATAGCATAGCAAAACAAAACATATAATAGCATAGCAAAACATAGCATACCAAACACAACAAAACAGCATAGCATAGCATAACAAAACATAGCATAGCGAAACAAAGCATAGCATAATAAAACACAGCAAAACATAGCATAGCATAACAAATCAAAGCATAGGATAGCAAAACATAGCATAGCATACAGCTTCATTCAGCACCACAGCATCGCTCAGGGGCAACACAACATCACTATGCGCTACCACAGCATCACTGAACGCCCCAGCATCACTCGTTCGCCATCACATCACTCCGCGCCCCCACAGCATCAATCTGTGCAACCATTCAACAACACCTGGTTCAAATATGTTTTCTCAATCTTTCAAGCTTTATTACAAATGTAACAAAACGATGTTAATATTTCACTTCTGTTCTTGGATTTTCGTCACAATAAAATACACTGAACATAAAATTCACAAAAGTTATTCACAAAAGTTTAAGCTATTGCCATTATAAATTACAATAACCTTTATTTAATTAGTAATTATTAACAAAAAATTAAAAGCCATGGTTATTTGTAATATCAATACATGTAAGTCACGTAAATACAACACATATTGCATTACAAATGCTATAGGTGTCACATTTGCGAAAGTTATAACTTTTGGCATTGTAAATGACAAAGCTATTAATTTTGCTATTTTCAAAAACAAAACATAAATAAAAAATAATAATTTACAGTACCAATAGCTCAAACTTTCCTAATGCGAGACCTGTTGCATTGCAAATGCTTGTTCCCCTTGGCTTTTTGAGGTGCCCAGCATATTAGTCCATTTCTTGAAATGTCCCTGGGATTAGCAAAAAAAAACAGCAATTCCTTTGAGTCCAGAAAGATGCATTTAATGGAAATCTTTTTTTAAAGGATGTTAGGAATCTGAAGCCAAATGTATACTGGAGGGACATTCAGAAGACGTAGGTGTGCACTGTAGACTTAGGACCCGGATCTAAAGTTATGTGGTTGCTTCCACAATTGTTCCACTTGGTTGTAAATGAATGTATTGGTGCTACGTTATGAACCCTTGCTAGCATGGCCTCACCCCATTGGCACGTGGAAGTGGTCGATGCTGTTTTGATATAGAGATTTTGTACGTTAAGCACACCTAAATTTCGAGTGCTCTGACAGTTAGATAGTAAAGAGTGCTTTGACGTAAAAAATCCTATTTTTGGCAAAATGTTTCCTATTTATAAACTTTAACCTTTTTTGTTTGTTTTGTTTTACTCTTGCGATGACCCTCACAAGTTGGCTGGCAAAACCAACCGTACCTGTGAAATCTGTATGTTGAGCTGTTAAAATGTTGAGATATTGTGTATCTATAGCGCGCTGCCTCCTTCCCATTCAGTGCTCTATATTGCGATGAATATTGATATCTCAGGGGGGTATGTGGGGGTGCTTTACTTCCACTTGAGTGCGTGTGGCTAAGTGTGTGTAATAAGATGAGCCGAGCGGAGGGTGAGTCCCGGTCGCCTTGACTCCCTGCTCCGGGGGTGTCAACCAGCTGGTTCCGGTGCGGGCGGCGGCGGGGGATGACGAGGTGAAAATGGCGGATCTTTCGAAATACAATCCCAGCCTCTGAGCCGCGGAGACGAGGCCCTCCGTCTCAGACACCTTATCTCTAGAGCCCCCTCTGCGCCCCGCGAAGGAGACCTGTGTGCCCCCAGGGGAGCCCGCAAAGGGCAGCCTGGCACCCCACTAACTCCATCGGACAGCTGGCACCGAGGTGAGCTGGAGGGTGGGGGAGGGGGTGCGAGTTTGGTCTCCCGAGCGCCTAGTAGAGGACCCCCGTCCCCGCCTTCTCCGGAGAGGTTGTGGTGAGGGGCGCAGATGACAGGCTGGCCCCGGGCAGCGTCTCTGCCCACAGAGTAAACATGTTACAGCACTGTGCCTGCTCCCAGCACAGCCGCAGAAGCACTCCTATCTGCTTGCAATCCGCTGCCCTGCTTCATTCAGATAGTTTTTTTTTTTTTTGGCCGAATTAATAGTTGAGGGAAATTTTGGATCGAGACTTGGATAAATTAAAAGTGCCAGGAACTGCTAAATAATCATTCGCAACGCGGTCTCCTAAATGTGTAAAAAAAGATAATAGTATGTACTACTTGCATATTTTTTTAACGTTCCACTCAGGCTTTCATGTTTTTCCTAAATAAGTGCGCTCTGTTTGGATGCTCCATATTACAAGTGTTCGGATGTCCGCAGGGCGGCTGGGCTGTGAGCGCACTTGACTGCCGATGCTGATTTTTGAATGGTATGCTAATGTTTGCAATTTGATTGCCCCTTCTAGCTTCTAGATAGATGCAAGGAGAATGTCCCTGAACAGACCTTCCCTCCCCATATGTATATATATTTTTTTGTTGCGCCACTTTAAAGATTTTTGAACGCTAGATATTCTTGTACAGAGTATTTTGGATTGGGAATTAACTCGGTGTAAATGTTTTTCGTTAATTCGAAATAAACACCTCTTTATTTACCGATAATCTTCGGTACACAGACTCCAGCTCTTCTCGTCAAAGTCCTCACACTCTTCATGTAGTAGACATCTCGGCAAAGGGCAAGTATTGGCAAAGTCAACAGGTCAGGCTGTGGAGGAGAGTGTTTGGTAGAAGTTAGGTGAGTATGTTGCCCCCAGCTGTCCTAGAAAGAAAACTTGGTCTTGAAGTTATATACATATATATATATATATATATATATATATATATATATATATATATATATATATATATATATATATATTTCTCTTTTTTAATTGTTTTTATCGTTTTCAATTGTATCAGTGGAATGACAAAAACAAACAATCTAACACAACTGTCGTCACACTTAATCATATGCGGTCCCTCCCAACTCCCCGCGGTCCTTAGCATTGTATATGAGCTTAATACATATTCTATACACCCTATCTGCAATGCCTCGATGTTGTCCCAACTATGTCTCTTTACATACGATTTCTGTTTCCCAGTGTGGTATCCTTATCAGAACAACCCTGTGTCAACAGTGCGGAAATATCTATCCTGTCTCCTGGTTGTATGTTGTCAGGTAGTCGTTATCCATCAGGTCGAGCCCGTAATATTTCCTCCATCTATCCCATATCATGTTGAACTTTCTTGGGCAGCCTCTACCTTTATTTGAAACCTTTTCCGCTGCCATGTATATGTCCATCCCTGCCTTCCATTTGTGTATTGTCGGTGCGGTCGGGGTACCCCAGTGTCTTGCTATGTTTCTTTTTGCTAGCACCATTCCTAATTTGCTGAGTATCAGTTGAGATCTGCCAATGTCCACATCACTTGGGATCACTAGCAGTATACATTTCGGGTCCATTGGGATAGTTGTCTGTATTACTTCATTTAGTTCTCCTACAATCTCCCTCCAGTAAATCTGTATGGTTGTGCAGCTCCATATTGTGTGATAGTAATTTTCTTGGTCTTGTCCATATCTAAGGCAGTTCGGGTTGTCAGTCCTCCCAATCCAGATTAATTTGACCCAGTCGTAGTAGGCTCTTTGAAGGATTTTTTATTGGATAAGGTGTATTTGTGTCTTAATTGTTACCTCCCTGTGGTGCATCAAGTTGGCCTCCAAGTCCACATTCTCCAAGACCCCTATATCCTCTTCCCATGTGTTCCTGAGTTTGCCTAGATTATCGGGCATGTTATTATTTAGGGTTTTATACGTGACTGAGACTGCCTTCAGTGAGTTGTTCTTGCAGTAGTCTTCACTCTAGTGGTGCGTACTCCGGTAGGTTCGCCCTGTCTATACCCTCCGCTAGACATGCGTGTCTTAATTGAGCATATTTGAGGAATTGGGATGTTTGAAGTGTGAATTAGTTGCATATTTAATTATAAAGATTTATATAGAGCGAACAAGATCCCGAGAGATATCGGAGCACTTTACAATAGGATGGAAGGAAGGACTTAAATACAAAATTGTTATCAAGTAGGAGTAAAACGACAAAAAAACAGGATTAATCGCAGATTCATGGACAATTTCACCATGGAGGGTAATACAATAAAATAGGTATAAGTGAGCAATGAAGGGGGTCACAGTCTGCGGTAAAGAGGAGTAGTAACAAATGCTGTCACAATGGACGTAGGAAACAATGTCTTCAAACAGATGAGTCTAGCCCAATTAGAGTAGGAATTTATTCATAAGGGATCTTTTGGCACCCATTTTGAACGCCGTCGTTGAGGAGCTTCTGCGTACTTCCGGAGAAAGAGAGTACCAAATCTTTGGGGCAGTGCCGGAGAATGCTCTGTGACATGTTCTCTTTTTGCTAAGGATGAGTGGTTTCAAGAGGGAAGTATTTGCGCTTCTTGAGGCTCTTGCACCACAAGATAGCTCAAGTTTTTGCGCAAGTTATCTGGGAGTATTGAGGTAAAGGGCTTTGTGCGAAAGAACGTCAATCTTTAAATGAATTCATGCTTCTTAGGGCACCCATTTAAGAGATTTTAGGACAGGCGATATGTGCTCATTTAGTTTGGTGCCTGTAACCAGTCTAGCCGCTGTATTCAGTGATGCCCTTAGTGGAGCCAGGGTGTATTTGGAAAGACCACAGAAGGTAGCGCTGCCATAGTCAAGCTTCGGCAAGACAAGCGCTTGGACCACCTGCTTGAAATCATTTTGTGGAAAGAAAGGTTTCATATTTCTGAGTGTCCTCATCAAGTGGTTTGCTCTTTACACACCTTGCCGATATGATTTTTCATATTTAGGTGCTTGCCCATGGTGACTCCGAGCGATTCTTCAGGCACTCATGAATGCTTCCTCCATGCCAGGCTGTGTTCATCGGGAGCTCATGACTGCTGACCTGCTGCCAGGCTGTGTTCTTCAGAAGCTCATGAATGCTGCCTCCATGCCCCGCTGTGTTCTTCAGGAGTGCATGAATGCTGACTCCATGCCAGGATATGTTCTTGGGGAGCTTATGAATGCTGCCTCCATGCCAGGCTGTGTTCTTGGGGAGCTCATGAATGCTGCCTCCATGCCAGGCTGTATTCTTAGGGAGCTCCTGAATGCTGTCTCCATGCCAGGCTGTGTTCTTCAGGAGGTCATGAATGCTGCCTCCATGCAGGCTGTGTTCTTTCACAGCTCATGAATGCTGCCTCCATGCCAGGCCGTGTTCTTTGAATGCTGTCTCCATGCTAGGCTGTAAAATGCCGTAGTGCAGGAAAAGTTTTAAAAATACCTTTATCTGTGATATCTCTTCTCGTTGAGATCCCTATATTGTCCAATTCCCTGAAACTCTTTAGTTTACCCATCTCCTTTAGCCAGTTACCTTGCCATATTGGCGTTGCCTTAGTAGGTTTGTGGACCCATCCCAGTGTTTTGAATTCTCTTCTCCAACCCTCCAAAGTGAGTTGTATGGTCGGGAACAGACCCCTGATTCCCGTTCCCCATATAGATAATGAAGGAATGTGGTGGGGTCATTGTTTCTCGTTCCAGCCTATTTGTCGGGTGATCGCCTGCTTCATGTATCCAATCATTAATGGGAGTGAGATGCTCATCCCAGTAGTAGGCTTCCAGATCGGGCAATGCCAGTCTTCTGTTATATTGATTGCACTGCAGTGTTCGCAGTGCAATACGCAGGTGTTTCCCTAGCCACAGAAACAAACGCAATTCGGCATCTATCTCTGTAAATATCGTGCGTGAGAGGGGGTGGTAGGTGTTTTGTAGCACATACAGGAATTGTGGTAGGGTTTTTGTTTTGAACGGTTGTACGATGGTACAATGCATGTAAATAAATTGTGTGCCTTTGCCACGCATTTTTTTGCACACAAGTTTTTACTGCGAATATGCATTTACAACGCATGACAATACCACACATAGTTTTAAGATTTAAAAACAATGTATTTGTTGGGGCAGACCCCCAACTTACCTTAACCCGTTTACCGTGGCTGCAATTTCGCCGCGGTGCGGGCGTTCGAAAAGAATATCGTCCTCGTATAGGAACATTTTTTCTTCTATGGAGTCTTCTGGTGTCACTCTAATCCACTGTATCTCCAAACACTGTCTAATCGTCAGGCCAGTATCTCCACAGTCAAGGCGAATAGTAGCGGGGATAGGGGGCATCCCTGCCTTGTCTCCCGTGCAATGGGGACGTTTTAGGAATTTCATGTTTACTCGCACCGTTGCCCTTGGGGAATTATATAGTGGTGCCACTCATTTCCCAAATTTTGGTCCCAGCCCAAACTTGGTCAGAGCGGCCTCTAGAAAGGGCCAGTGCACAGCGTCTAGTCGCTTGGCTGGGCATAGATCCCGATTGATTACAGTGGACAAATGTTATTGTAACCCGTCCGTCTTGTGGATAGAATGGTCGCCAGTATCTTCACCTCTATATTGAGGAGGGAGATCGGACAATAGGATTTGCATCTTTCTTTTGGTTTACATTCTTTGTGTATTGGTATGATTGTGGCTAGTCGTAAGTCTAGCGGGAGGATGCTCTCCTTATATGCATCATGAAAGAGATTCAGCATATGCGGAGTCACCAGGTCTGTGCATCACTTATAGAATTCGGCTGGTAGGCTGTTTGGTCCTGGGCTCTTCCCAAGTCGTAATTTATCAACGGCTTCCTTCACTTCATTTATAGACAGATCCCCCTCTAGGTCCAGACTATTGGTCTTATCTAATATCAGGATATATATTGTGCTCAGGTTGTCCTCAATTTCGGGTGCAGTGCTAAGGGGTTGAGCCTTGTAAAACTTCCTGTAGTACACCGCAAAGACCCCTGCTATTTGATCATAGTCAGTGTTTCTCTCCCTGTAAATCCTCAATGGCCCTCACCCATCTAATTTTCATTTCCTTTCAAATAAGTCATGCTGGTAATTTCCCAGCCTTATCTCCTATTCCATATAGTCTGTGTAGGGTAGCTAAGACCTATTGTATGCTTCCGTCTCCAGATCTTGGTATTCTTGTTTCAGTATTATTAACTGCCAGTGTATTTGTGTATCTCTGTGTAGGACATCTTTTCCTTCCAGCTCTATTATTTGGCTCTCTAATTTTGCCCACTCCTCCTTTTCCTTCCTTTTATCCCATGCAAGCCAGTTCTGGGCTCTATCACTCAATACCGTTTTATAGGCCCCCCACAGCACACCCCCGGATTCTACTGAGCCCTTGTTATCTTTGAAAAAAATTCTGTGTCTGTCCTAATACCCTTGATGATGTTCTCTTTTTGCAGGTCCCATGCTCTAAGTCTCCACTGGGGTGGTTTACTTCCGCCTCTACGCCCCACTTGTTCCATAGTGGCAAGTGGTACGATAGCCTCCTAGCTCCCCTCCCGGGATGAATATCTAGTCTAGTCTGGAATAAACTCTATGTGCCCCAGAGTAAAAGAGTGTTGTTTGGCACTTGCTTTCTTCCTTCTCCACATGTCGATCAGGCCCATTGTGTTTGTAAATCGCGCCAATGGGAGGGTCTCTATTTGGTGGTCACAGCCTCCTGTACGGTCCATGGGTGTTCTCATCACAGCATTAAAGTCACCTCCTATAATATGGAGGGAGGTCAGGGATTCCAGTAGGATCTTTGTTACTTTGGTTAATGTGAGTGCCTGTATTTGTGGTGGGGTATATACACTAACTATAGTAATTTCTCGTCTTCCCCATGTGTCTGAAACTCCCACATATGTGCCCAGTGTGTCAGTTCATTTACGCAATATTTTGAACGGAGTGATTTTTAAATCAATATTGCTACCCCATAGATCCTGACGTGTATCCCACATGTGCCAACACAACATAGGCTCCTCTACCTAAAAATTCACATCTGTTACCCTGTGGATGTGTCTCCTGAAGTAATACTATGTCTGGGTGCATGCGTTTGATTTTTCCTGTCTCCGAGCCCGTTTACATTTCACAACAGCACAGTGAGGGGGTGTTAGTCTATGGAGGCTGCCATGTGTTGTTGTGTAGTAATGATCTCTGTGTATCCTGGTTCTTACTCTCCTCTGGGATCTGTGAGTTGATCCGCTGTCTGACCCTGCGCAATGGAAATTAACCTTAACTGCTTTATATATAACAACCCCTTTCTATTCCTAACCAACCCACACCCCACCCGCAATCTTCTCAACATTCAGTCTCAATACCTTATTCTTGTTCGTGTGTAAGAGAAGGAGGAGAGTTCTGTCGCCCACCTCCCCATTAACAATTACTCTATGAGTTCAAACTCCCATAGCATAAAACCAAATTGTACAAAGAAAAGAAGTTTCCCAGGCCCTCTTGTGACCTTTCACCTTCGTTTTTGCTCTGGTTATATTTCTCCGTCCAGAGCTAGTTGATGGCTGGGGAGCCTCTTGCATGGCCATCACTCCTTTCGGCTGGAGCATTGTGTCAGTACAACTGTTTCTCTTCATACTGTGTCGTTTACTTTGCCTTGTGTCGGATCCATTTATGTTTCCATGTCTTTTTCCATGTCTGCTATTTCAGTTGCTAGTGGGTGCTGGTCCTCATCTCACGAAGACAGTTCTTGGCTCCCTGATTCTGTGTGTGAATCTCTTGGGCTGTCCTCATTCGTGTTTTTTTGTATCTTTTCAGTTGGCGGACTCTCTTGTATCCATAGTGCGTCGTCTGTGTCTTTCGGTCCCTCGTAGAGTGTATGGAGTTCCCTCTGTCAAACAACTCCTCTGTTGTTCTGCCTTCTTCCCTTTGGTCGGCAGTTCCTCGGGCCAGGTTTCCATTTTGCGAGTCATCCCATTTTCTGCTGGTGTCCTCCCTGGCCCTTTCAGGGCTGGCCTTTCCTCCATCCAGGCCAACTCTTCTTCTGGAAGAAATGTGTCTTTCCCATAAAATTCACTTTGAGTTTTGCTGGGAACATGAGCATATATTGAATATGGAGGGCCCTAAGCTTCGCCTTTACTGAGTTGAAGGCTCATTTCTGGCGCTGTACTTCTCGGCTGTAATCTGGGAAGATTATGATTTTAGTTGTTGAGTCTGATCTTGCTTCTCTTAATATCATGTCGCTGTCTATAAATTTGATAAATTTGAGGAATCTCGCTATGATGGGCGGGGGGGGGGGGGGGTGCGCCTGGTGGTGGCTTGGCGTTTCATGCCTGATGAGCCCTTTCAATGACCATGCAGGAGAAGACCTTGTTCGGTGAGACAATGCTCTGTAGCCAAGTGGTCAGGAAGTCCGGGACATTCGTCCCCTCAACCCCTTCTCTAAAGGCCATGAAGCGTAGGTTGTTTCTATGTGGCCTATTTTCCGCATCTTCAATATGCCATTGTACCTCTTTTCATGTAATCTGTAATTCAGAAACCCCTTTCTGGAGCTCTTTTATCATTTCCTCTGCTTCTGTAATCCGGGTTTCGGATTCTGTCAAGTCTTGACGGAGTAGTGTGACTTCTGAGCGTACTTCTCCAATCCTGTCTTACAACGCAGACCTTGAAGATTGAATTGCCTGTAGCAATGTCGCCTTGTCTGGAAGCGGCGATGTGGTTGTTTCGGGAGGAGGGGTAACCACTCTAGTGTATCGATCCATCTTTCCTTGCCTGGGGATTTTAGGGTCTTTGTCCTTGTCCATGATACTATCTGTAAGTGAAGGGGTCCCAGGGCTTGGCTTTGTACTTTGGGGCTGACCATCTCTGGCCTTTCCTGTACTCCGTACCTTTAGGTCTCTGGCTACCGGCCCCTTCCACTGGGTAACGTTTCCCCTCTGATCCCTCTGTCCGGTGGAAGGCAGTAAGGGGTAATGTCTTGTTTCCACTGCCTGGGTACTCTTGTTCCTTGCCTCCCGTGATTATCCAGTTCCATTCGTCTAACCTAAGGAGGTCTCCTTCAGGGCTTTGTATGAAGGGCACCTACCCGCCGACAAGGCCGCACTCATTCTCCTGAGGGGACAGCCGTGTCCCCGGGTAGCTCTGTTGTCGTTTGTCTCTTACTGTCGTTCACCTTCCCCTTCCGTTACATTCCGACTGCCCTCTGGGCCTTGCTGGGCTTCTCTTCGCGCAAGGGCCTTTGGTTGGTGAGGATCAATGGACCCTCCTCTGGTTCACTAGAGCACTGTCCCAAACTGAGGCGGTGTCTCTCCCCGATGCAGTGGCTAGATCATATGTTCCATTTGTTGCCTTGTGGTGCGTCTCTGAGGGTTTGGGTCTGATTCCCAGGCCCCTGCCGACCTGTCTCAAGTTCACTAGTCCTTTTCCACATTTGCCCCTAGGTGTCCAGCTGTGCGTCCCTCTCTCCGCTGGCGATTGATGTTGCACTCCCCCGGGGGGGGCCTCTTTGTCTTCTTCTCTTGACCCCCGGCTACTACTTCTTCCCTGCTCAACCTCCAGGGATCTCGGAACTCACGACCATCCCGGTGTATTTGCGGCTGGTATGGACTATCTCACTCATGAGGGTGTGCTACTTAAGTGTGGCCTTCTATGCTGCCCGCATCTTATGGCTCAGGCCTGCTGATTTGGTGTCCACCCCTCTCACCTGGCACTGTTGTCTGGGGTGAGGTCCCTTCTCGGCCTGCAGCAAAGGCCACCCTCACCTGGTCCGCGGAAAGTGTGTAACAGGCCCAAGGGCTCCCGATCCTCTCTCCCGTCAGCCCAGTACCTGTGGTCCGGTCTCTGGGCAGTTCCAGTGGGGGCTCGGCTCACAGCGCCTCTGGACCGCTCGTCTCTCCCGGGCCTCTCCTCTCTTGATCGGAGCCCTGACCCAGGTCTCACTCATAGAGGCTTTTGTTACTTTATATCCTATGAACAAGAAGTTGCTCTCCCCTGAATCGACTGAAGAGGGCTGCACCCTGCTTCAGACCACCAGCTGATCCTTCCAATATGAGGATTACCTTGTCTCCTGAACTGACCACAGATCCTGGAATGTGGCAGGCATGAGTGTGGCACCTTATCCCTTGATACAGTTGTCTGTTATGACCAGTGAAATCGGAGGCCAAAGCGTTATTCCCTAGACAGTGTTGTTCTCTCATCAGCCACCACACTAGATAATAACTGTCAAGGAACAAACCACAGCAGTAAGTAGATTGAAGCTGTGAGATACCAGGTTCTAATTCTCCAAAATATACTCTGTTAGAGGTTGCGATGAAACCTGGCCAGAGACACTACAAAGATGCAGGCTGCCATGTTTCCCCGGTGAAAGCATTCAGTGAAAGACCCCAGCCCATTTCGAGTCTCGAGCCATCCGGGGAGCTAGGCTTCACAGATCTTGCAGGTGGAAGATATGCACTCCACCACAGAGTTATCAACCGATCCCAGATGATCTCCCTGTGATGGCAAGCACTAGGTGTGGTAATGAACCCTCACAAAGCCAGGTTCATGAATGTAATAACTTATTGTAGTGAGAAACCATCCTGAGCTTCTGGGCACACAAGCATCACCAGCCTCTGATGCTTAACTGCCTCAACCGGCACTTTATAGAATTTTACTGCAGACCAGCTTTCAACTCTGTGTCAAGAGCCGGTGTGGAGTCTGGAATACAGCATTGTTTTTTTTCTTGCTCACACAACATTTTAAATAAAGCTTTACCATGTTATACAAACAGTAATATAAATAAAATAATACAAAAATTAAGATAACCACCCGATATATGCAAAATAGAGGAATATGAACGTATTAACATAGCTCTCCAACAGAAGTTTGGCTTTACAGAGACAAAATGTCTTGACAGAGAAAAAAGCCCAAAGAATAACCCATATGAATTACTGTCAAACAGGATTGAAGAGATCATATAAAAACAGGAAATTGTTCCTAACTTATACATATCCATAAAAATTACAGAACAATATATCTTATACAGGTTTTTAAAGTTTGTCTATACCTGAATGGAATTCTATGTTGCTGTGCACTTCTCCGTTCAGGCTGAGATTCATTTTGAACAAGTTGAAAACCATCCTGCACACTGTTTTTCTGTTCATGAGTCTTTTTATCAACATGTCTTTGCTCAGAATTAGTATACGGACTACCCTGTTGGAGGTAAACTTGTACAACTTTGAACGGTTCCACCAATGACAACCCTCCACACAAACAGCACTGCCAAATACTTTATCAACAAGCACTAATTTAGAGCAATTAGTATCACCTTTTCTGACATGGGAGCATTTCTTTATTCACACATAATCTCCACAATGAGTTTGTCAGAAACCTTTTTCTTCTTGTCATAATATATATATTTTTTGTGTGAAAACCTTTATTGTGCAGTAAGGAATATACAAATACGGGCCTACAACCAGTCAGGCCGGCCACAACACAGTATGAGAGGCCAATGACTCCGGAGGGATGTTCCCTGGAAGCAGCCAACAATATAGAGGCAATCAGTTCAGTCTGGAAAGGTTAAGTACGGCCATCGAGCAGGATCAAAGAAGGTTAATTTTATAATAAGGAGTATAGCAGGATCAATTGCAGTGTATGAATATCCGAGTTCCCTTAGCGGGCAACGAAGCAAACAGCAAAACATAAGGGCATCAATATGGATAATCATCAGCAACAGTTTACATCAATCAGGATATGGACGCCATATATCAGAGCAGTACCCACCGTGGCTCGTCTCTTGTCTACCCATCACCCAGTTACATGTTTTAGACAGAACGGAGGAACCGGAATAGCAACAGTGAATATAATCATCCGCTATACTAACCTCAAGAAGAAAAAGAGGGGAGAAGGGAGGGAGGAAAGGGGAGAAGTAATATGAGCAAGAAGGAGAGAACGCCGCGCCGATGCAAGCACCCCACAGCAATAAGCACGCAAAGAAAGGAAGGATATCGCCAGCAAGGTGAGCATGTGAGTCGTAATAGCAATGTGGCAAAACCGTAAGAAGAACAGCAACACACCTTCAGTTCCCACCCTCAATCATACCATGGGAGACAAGCACAGACGCGGCGCTCCGATAAAGGGATACAAAAGAGCCATAGAACGAAGGAAAAGAAAACAGAGAAGAAGCCCCGGCCCACCCACCCCACCCTGCACCCCTGCAGAAGGCTACGGCCTACCCCCCCAGCAGCGTGCCTGTCGCCCTAAATCAGAACCCGAAATATAGAGAAGTCAAGGAGAGAGAGAGGAATAAAGAGGCAAAAAAAAGGGGAAAGAAATCAAGAGGGGGGGGAAGGAGACCATCAATCATTCGTGTCATAATAGACCTTCTGTTTATGTTGGGCATAATTAGCATTCTTTCCTATAAGTGCATCCACACTTTCAACAGCAACCTTCTGCTTCAAGCATCTTGACATCCATGCAGTTCTAAAATTAGTTGCAGGTTTCTTACTCCTGAGCAGCTCAAATCGAGAAGTACTGGTAGAGGACTGTGGTGTAGTCCTATAGAAACACAATATGGTTTAAATTGCTGTGCTCACAACACAACTGTTGTGCAAAGCCCATTGCACACCTTATCCCAACACACAATTGAAGTGCTCAACAAGATAATTTGTTTGAGGGTGATAGAATGATTTTCTGAGGTGCCTTATGCTGCTTGTTTCGAGAAACTCTTTTACATTTGAAGAAACAAATTGTACCCCATTGTCCAAAACTAAGAACTCGGGGAAACCTTCCCTCAGGCACACATCTTCCAAGAACTTAATCACAGTTTTCAAATCCAGTTCCCCAACAAATCTTACTTCTGGCCACTTAGAGTAGTAATTTTAGAACCAGAGCATACATATTATGAATGACTGGGAAGAGAATTAAATGTGCCCACCAAATCAGTTCCAACTTTTACCATGGCCCGGCCAGAAACTCAATCGAAGCTAAAGGGGGTTGGACGTTTTCAACCCTTTGTCACTTGTTGAGCCCAGCACTACATCATCACTGGTAGTTGACTTCCATTCTGATTCAGAGCTGCAGCTACCATACAACTTTCATCCTCAAAGTCATTTAAACCTATGTCAAGATCAAAGACCTCCTGTTCAAGTACATTCATCTTGGTGTGAAAACGAGAAAGATAGTCAGTTCTAAAAATGTTCTCCTCCCGGGATGTGTTTGATATCAAACTGGAATCGTATTAACCTGGCAGAGTACCTAGCAATTCTGGGTGTGTTCTTACCATTGTTTCTCCCCAGAATGAACACTAAAGGCGTGTGATCAGTCGAAGTACAAATCGGTTCCCCACAAATAAGTGCAAAACTGTTTTATGGCCCATTAGCACGCCAGCACTTCTTTTTCAATAACTGAATACTGTTGCTCTGGTTCACAAAGCACTCTGGAGGCAAATCCAAGAGTGTGATTCACTTTTCCAGTTCTTTGAGTGAGCACTGCTCTTAAGCCTGCATTGCTAGCATCGATCGGCAGGACACACTTTAACATGGGGCCATATGGTTCAAGTATATTACCATTCGTTAATTAGGACTTAATCAACTGAAAAGGAGCAGCACACTTCTCATTCCAACAAAATTCAACATCTTTCCTTATTAAATTTGAAATTGGTCTAACCTTGGATGCAATGTCTTGAATGAAGCGTGAGTAAAACTCACACAATCGAAGGAAGGATTTAACCCCACATTTGTCCATGGGTGGTGGTGCATGCATTATGGCACTAACCAGTCCTGGTTTCGGACTAATGCCATAGCTAGAGATCACATCAGGGCTCGAAAAATCCAAAAAATGGTACTAGTCCTGCAGGACCTAACTGCAACCTACTTGACCTCCGTCTCTGAAAGCGGAACTAATGTGACAAGGTAACAAGATTTAAAGGCTGGCGAGTAGGACCTAAAAACAGCTCGACCTTGTTAAATTTAGCTCGACTATGCGAGGGGTCGAGTGGAATTTTCGAGCCCTGCACATGGCCTAATTACTCAACATTTTCTTTTAAAAATCCACATTTTCTCTTTTCAACACTGCTCCCTGTTGATGGAAAACTGTGAGGACTAGTTTTAGTGTGTCATCATTTGTCTGGCGATCATGGGGAAATATCATCCTGAAAGATGGCTACATTTTCTATCCCCTTGGGAAGTGTTACCATGACCCTCTGAACACCGAAGCCGCGGATCCAAAACCAAATGGCATATGACAGTACTGAAAAGTACCCCATGGTGGAACAAAAGCTGTGAAGTAGCAGGATTCTGGATCTAACTCAATCCTGGCGGTATGGTGAAGCTAAATTTAATTTGATAAAAAAATGTAACTCCAGCAACTGAAGCCAGCAACTCATGGATCTTAGGAAGGGGCTGAAAGTTGACCCATATTTCTTTAAGAACACCGAGGTCTGCACATACTTCCAACTCCCCGCTACTCTTACGTGCGACTATTAATGGGCAAAGCCAGAGCGATGGCTGCTCCTGTTCTACAACCCCTCTCTTAGCCAAAGTTTCCAATTCTCTTTCAGGATCGTGTCGTACACAATAAGGCACCCCTCTCAACACAAAATCTTCAGCATCAACCTCCTTGTCTTCAGACACTGCAGTCACTTTAACTTTAGTACGTTTTGTGCTTTGGCACACATTCGCAAAAGGCCCCGATTTGCTGCATAACCTGTAAGACACCTCTATGACTGGACATGGTTTCTCCCCTTTTTTAAGAAATTGATTACCGCACCTGAAACGTGTTCAGGTGCGGTAATCAATAAAGAAAGAACTAGACTGATTTAGCACCATTAGCCCGATGACTCTTCTTTCCTGTAGAACTTTCCTCCTTACACCGAACTTGATTTTACTGTTCATATTTGTCATCAAGCTCCTTGACTATTTTAAACAAGGTTTCAATGCATTTAGCTATTCTTATGCTTTTTATTAGTGAAGAATTACCTAATGACAGAATATTTTGGCGTTTGGTTCTAGCAGTACATAACCAGATAAACTGGTCCCTAATGAGTTGATCGTTAAAATTCTCAAACTGACATTCAGTCACACGTCTTCATAATATAGAGATATATGTATCCACATTCTCATTGGCTTTTTGTGATCTCTTGAAACACTTATATGTGGAAACCACCAAGCTAGGTGGGCCATCAAATCTAGTAACATGTTTTTTCTCAGCATCCTGAAATTCATCCAGTTCCTCATTCTCACCTACTACTTACTCGGGCAGATGTTGAAATGTGGATCTGCCTTTGAAACCCAAGGAATGAAGCCATACAGTCTTTTTCCGTACTGGTCTGAACCTTGTTGCACCAGTGGCCCCCAAGTATGTTTCAAAGGCGTCAAGCCACTGCCTCCATGGAATTGGTAGTTCCCATGGAGTGTCCAAAAATGGTGGTGACGCCGATTGCATGATGAAGACCAACAGTAAATGTCAACCAGAACCAAACAATGGTATATTTAGATTAGAGAGATGATTCTTGGATAAGGTTCCTACCATGTGTGGAGTGTCACCATGTGCTACTTGTCCTACTGTTGTACTAGATTAGAGTACAACCATGGAAATCACATATAAAAGTTTTCGTAAGATTTATTGACGATATCTTCATACTATGGAATGGAACAAAGGCGACACTCAATGATTTAATCGTCAAACTCAATCAGATAGAGGACAGAATCCAATTTGCAATGAAATCTAAGAACAAATCATAACCTTTCCGGGTGACAAAATCACCAAAACCACAACAGGTTTTGAAACAGACTTATATAGAAAAGAAACTGACAGGAACAACACCCTCTCGTATTAAAGTTTCCACCAACAATCACTAAAGCATCACTTGCCATATACTCCGCTTTTGGGGTGAAAAGAATAGTATCTAACCCAGAGAAAAGTGTGGAATGCATAGACAACATGCTACATAGATTCAAAGAACGAGGATATCCAGATCAAATATTAAGGCAAGCTAAATCTCGATGCCAACTCAAATCAAGAGAGGAATTATTACTTTCCAAAGATAAACCCACACAAGATCGGACAACAGCAGTGTCCAAATTCTCGACGATGAGCGGCCCATACAAATGACTCATCAGAAAACATTGGTCTATACTCAAACTAGAAACCAGATTTCAATCATATCTTTGATCAGGAACCAATTTTTGCTTACACCAAGGGAAAAAATCTGGGTGAAAGAATCAAAAGTCCCATTAATCTACTCCCACAAACCACCTACAAAGGAACCATCCCCTGTTGGAATTGCAATAACTGTCAGTGTCATAACAGGATCATATATCACACATCCCATGAAGGGACACAAAATCAAATTAAAAGTGAATGCAACATGCGATATGTCTAACATGGTTTATCTTCTTAAGTGCCCCTGTGGAAAAACCTATGTGGGACAAACAGAAATAAAAATGAAAATACGAGTAAATGAACACAAGAGTAACATTAGAACTAAACAAGTCAAATCGACAGTAGCCACCCACTTCATTGAAGTTAGCGATTATGTATGCCAATTATAACTTTGCATCCTGTAAATAATTGAAAGATGTGAAGGACGAGACAAACATAACTATCTATTACAGTGAGAGAACTATTGGATTCGGAATTTGAATTCGTTAAAACCTAATGGCATGAATCAAGGTATGGAATTTCAATGTTATCTATAATTATCTGTTCCTATGATTCACTTATCACCAGGACTATCACTTTAGCGATTCTTTTTACCTTTAGTCACACACTAGTCACACTTTACTAACCGTAGCAACACGAGTTCAATATGGCTGCCAAACTTAGTCTAATTTCTGCTTCTAATGGTCCCCGCACGCTTGTGACTTGTTTTTAAACATCGGTTCACTTCCGCATAAAAAGTAACTGACTCGTGCCGTAACCACAGGATCACCAACCACCAGACGTGTTACACAAGCTACGACTTTGGATGGATGAAACATGCGAGCATTCAGGTTTACAAGTAAGCAACTTTAGAAACACGTTTAACTCGTATGGTAATTTAATCTCTTAGGGTGCTTTTAGTGGCATCCGCGCATCACTTTGTGAGTTCGGGTGTGATATTTAACCACTTAAATTTGACACTGCGTTGTAATCACTATCCATAGCATGTGATCCACAATTTATTGTTTTGGTGAACCCACACAACACTCAGAACTTACAACGTCCGTTATTCACTGCATGTTTTCACCTATCGAAAAGATTTGGGTCTCTTCAGCTAATTTTGCACATTTTCGTTTTTATTGGGCACATCTCATTTTTGATTATATACAAACTCAGTGGTTCTTCCTATCCATTGATACATGTTTATCTAAATTTATAGATCGCCCCCGGATGAAGGCCATGCTGGCCGAAATGCATTGTGGACAAATCAATATTGTAAATGGCTAACAATGCATTCTGGGAAGTACAGTTCAAATGCTTGATTACAAAAATACAGTTTTGTGCTATAACAATACAATTGAACATTGATGGAGAGAACTTAACCGCATGCGTGCGGCCGTTTTTCCCGCTGTGTGCGGCATTTTTGTAATTACCGCGTTACATGACGAGCTCAGCTCGTCATCAGCACACGGTAGGTAACGCTGATGACGAGCTGAGCTCGTCATCAGCATGGAAGGGGTTAAAGTACTTCGGTTTATTTAACATTTGAATAACTTTTGGAACTCCTTGGGAGAACGCAAGCGAGTGCTCAGGGGCACACCCCAAACACATGGGGATGCAGCTAGGTACTAGAGTAGAGAACATAAATAGGGTAATAACCTGTGTGAAGGTGTGCACATGATACAGTTCACTATTTTGCAAGTATTTAAAGGTTGTGGAAGTATTCAAAGGTGTGCACATCAGTGTGCCTAATTTTTCAGTTGATGCCTGGCCAGCTCTTTCACAAATTTCTTGCACATTTCTCCAAGTATCATTAAACTGTCATAGCGCATCCTAGCTTCACAGCGCATCCTGGCCTAAATTTCCTGACACGAAAATGGCTTCCATTGCTGCAAGCGACACTCCTGCACCTCACAACTGGAAGTGCAACGAAAAATGTCCTCGGAGCCTGAGGCAGTGTTTCTGCAAGATTTGCTGAAGTAACCCCAGTGCGTGACCAAAGGCAAGGGAACCTCAAACTTCTGATGCTTTAGATAAGTGGTGACATACAAGGAGGCATCCTTCAAGTTGATCAGTAGGCCTCCTAGGGTGACTATGGATATGATCTCCTTATTTTTTATTTTTTTATTTTCCAAAGTATTATTACAGAGATACAACATTATCAACCCCCACTCCCCCTAGTGCAGTAATACAATTCAAGGACATAGGAGTAGATACCAAACACATTATACGATGGATAGGCAAGAGAACAAAGGGAAAGAAGAAGAAAGTTACATACAGCAAAAGGAACAAGCATTTACAATGCAATGGTCTCGGCATTATTAAAGGTAGAGCTATTGGCATTGCTCATTTTTTTTTTTTTATTATAAATAAATGGCATTGTCATTTACATTGCCAATAGCTTAATCGTTAAATAAATGGCATTGTCATTTACAATGCCAATAGCTTAATCTCATACAAATGCATGACCTATTGCATTTACACCCACACAGAGCCACACACACAAAGCCACCCACACACACACACACAGAGCCACCTACACATAGAGCCACCTACAAAAATAGCTATCCACACAGAGCCACACACACACACACACACACACACACACACACACACACACACACACACACACACACACACATCCACCCACATCCACACACACACACAAAGCCACACACACACAGCCACACACACACAGCCACACACACACAGCCACACACACACACAGAGCCACCCACACATAGAGTCTCACCTATAACTGAGTCTGCTTCTTGGAAAGCGGGGAAGAGGCGACCCTTTGATACTGACTCCAGCAGTTGGTGTTCGTAAGGGGCAGAACCCAAATTCCTTTCCATGCACTCACACTTCTAACTGCTCCTAAATGTTTGTGGAGGGCATGCCTGGTGGAGGGATGTAGAGGGAACATGTTGCCTTCCTGGTGGCATTGGCCCCTTTCTGAAATGGATTCCTAATGGTTCCCAGACACCTAACAGCTGCTGACCTATTCACATGTCTACAGTCTGCAAATATGTGCTCCCTCCTTGCTGAGACAGAAACTGAAACATTTGGGGACAGACACTGTTGCTGAGGGACTGGTGCCAGCGTAGGGAGACAGGCAGACTCTTACTGGTGTAAGGACGGACATGGTGTTGGGGCAGACCTCAGTGGTGAGGATGGGCACTGGTGCTGCAAGACATACACAAGTGTAGGTGGCAACGGATGTATGGGAGGGGCATGTATAGGGATAGACACTGGCATGAGGGACAGATACTGGGGGAGGGGTGGACACTAAGCGACCGACACTGGTGAAGTGGAACAGACACTGGCGACAGGAGCCAGACACCAGTGTAGGTGGCGACAGATGTATGTGGAGGGACATGTATGGGGATAGTACTGGTATGAGGTACAGATACTGGTGTTAGGGCAGATATTGGGGGAGGGGTAGACACTAAGCTGCAGATACTGGTGAAGGGGAACAGACACAGACACTTGTGTAGGTGACGACAGATGTACAGGAAGGGACATGGATGGGGATAGAGACTGGTATGAGGGAAAGATAACTGGTGTTAGGGCAGATATTGGGGAGGGGTGGACACTAAGCGACAGACACTGGTGAAGGGGAACAGACACTGGTTAAAAGGCAACAGACACTGGTTAAAGGGCAACAGACACTGGTTAAAGGGCAACATACACTGGTTGAAGGGCAACAGACTGGTTGAAGGGCAACAGACACTGGTTAAAGGGGGGCAACAGACACTGGTTAAAGGGGGGCAACAGACACTGGTTAAAGGGGGGCAACAGACACTGGTTAAAGGGCAACAGACACTGGTTGAAGGGCAACAGACACTGGTTGAAGGGCAACAGACACTGGTTGAAGGGCAACAGACACTGGTTGAAGGGCAACAGACACTGGTTGAAGGGCAACAGACACTGGTTGAAGGGGGGCAACAGACACTGGTTGAAGGGGGGCAACAGACACTGGTTGAAGGGGGGCAACAGACACTGGTTAAAGGGGGGCAACAGACACTGGTTAAAGGGAAGCAGACACTGGTTGAAGGGAAGCAGACACTGGTGAAGGGAAGCAGACACTGGTGAAGGGAAGCAGACAGTGGTGAAGGGAAGCAGACAGTGGTTAAAGGGTGCAGACAGTGGTTAAAGGGAGCATATGGAATAACTTATGCTGAAAAGAATTTTCCACGTTGTGAAGTAACTACAATATGGAATGCAAATAAACAATACATTTGGAATACTTACCCTACATGTGGATTATTGGGATTTAAAGATACCCAAACTATCGTAGGACACTGTCTTGAAAAGCAGAGAACACGTATTCACACATGAACTTTCTTCCTTTCGTAAAAAGTGTATCACTAACACGATAACGCACGGAATAATTAAGAAGCAACAGATTAAAGTAAAGGCTAAATGATGTCATATTATTGTAATATAAACACGGGTAATAACAACCCACTTGTTCAGGAGACGCACGTGAGTCAAAAAGAGGCTTGTGAATGCAAGACAAAACATTCCCCTTAAGATTCCCCACACCAAAGATGGCGTTTCTTTACTAAAGTTTGACGTAGGTGAACAGCAGGCGTGGACAGATTTGTAATCTGAAATTCTTGCCATCACTCGATTGGTTGAACAGCTCCAGTGTTGCAATGTCGTTTTAAAAAAGTGCAAAAAATGATCGAATTTGACAAAATTACTGATTAACATAACTATCAAATTGTGGTTTTTGAAATCACCAAGTAGCAAAACAACGTCCTTTTGCGCGACACAACATGGGTGTAAATGGTCAGGTTTACAGGGCTTGTCGAGCAGACTTGTCCTAGACGTAGTACAGTAGAACGTGACCAGTGATAAGGATTGTTATGCATGAAAAGCACATCAGAAAAAAAACTGTGGAGTGTTTGTTTCCATTTGCAAAGCCACAAGGAAATTCGAGAGCAATGCTTAACTGAGCCACAGATTCATGTGGACGCCTGCTGCTGGGAATGCATATAACTGTTCAAAGAAGCATAGCATAATCTGAGGGTAGGATGCGCACAAAAACGGAGGGCCAGTAAAGGGTGTGTGAGGCTGAGTCCGTGGCAGGTGAGCCAAAAAGTAGAACTATGCGCCCTGTGCACACCGTGCGTTTCTCTCATCAGCACAGTGTACTTTGTTGCCTAGATATGGACTCCCGTCATGAAAAATGCCGAGAAGTAGATCCGTGCAGGCAGGCCCGAACACACATCAATCACTAGTAGGTAAACAAGACAACGAAGATATCGCATGCAATAGCAAAGAAGCATCAACTAGGCTGCCCCCACACAGTGACATCAAAAGCAGGAGCAACGGTGTGCAGGCAGCCCTGAGAGCTTAGCACAGAGCCACAGGCATTAGTGCACACAACATGCGGAGAGAGCACACAGGAATCATATGCAGGCATCAGACTCCAGCAGTAAACAAGCAGCAACTCGTGGACATCACAGACCACAACACAGGCTTCCCAAGCAGGCAGGAATGCACGGAGGCATCCCAGCCAAGGAAGCAAAATAAAACTGCACGCGGGAGCGTTTCAAAAGCGCAAAATAGGGACAGCTTCCAAGACACGCGAACGGCAACTTGCACTGGACTCTACTCGGACACGCAACGGGAAGACGGAAGTGTGCAGCACCCTGAATGTACACAAGCCCCCTTTCCACCTGGGAAGCTCCGTGCGTTTTCACATTTCAGCGAGGGGGAGCTCAGCCGCTCGCCTTCTATAACTTTAAACGGGCATGGGTCTCCCGCACACCTCGGCTCCCAGCACTCTCCCTCCCCGCACTGCTCCTGGGTGTAACGGGCGCGCGGGCTCCGGGCACTCACCTCCGGCCGCTCCGCCGCTGGCAAGCAGAGAGAGAAAGACAAACAAAGGACATGGCGAGGAGACAGCAGGGTGAGAAACATAGTTCGGGCCCGGCACCGAGAAAGAGATAGAAGGGCAGAGGGAGAAGGAGAGACAGCAGAAAGTCAGAGAGGAAGAGGGAAGGAGAGAAAGGGCGGGTCGGGAACGGGAATACAGTCGGAGTGAGACATATAGTTAGAGCCCGGCAGCGAGAAAGAAAGGGAGGGGGAGAGACAAGAAAGGAGAAGAGGGAAGCAGGGAAGGGCGGGTGAAGAAACCTGCAGCCAGACATACCGAAGAGCGCACCTCACACCCAACTTACCCGCCGTCTGGGAGATCTCAAGGCTCACCTGTATGTACCTCCTCACAGACTGTTGGTTACCAGATGGCAGGACACATGGCGCACACGGGGATAGCGGGATACACGGCGCACATGGGGATGGCAATGGCCTGTTGCTTCACCTTTGCTGTCTGCATCAAATGTTAAAGCCTCGTCACCACAAGGCCAGCTGCGCCGTATGCCTCCGGCCTTTAAATTTACCCCGCTACCCTCCGCCACCTAGCCTCTGGCCGCATTTCAGTCGCCTCACCTCTTCATGCGATCCTTGGCCCCTTTGCTCTCGGACGCCATTTCCTGCCTGCTCCGTTTAGAGATTAGAAAGTCGCGCGAGGCACAAAGAAGAAGCCGCTGCAATTCCTCGTGGCATAGGGGATTCACTGCAGGCTCTACTTTCCGATAGCAACGGCACTGGTCAAAAGAGGGGATAAGATTAAATAAATCTGCGCTGTTACTTTTCCTTCTCTTCCTCCTGGGGCTCTTTGTCAGCTTTGGACTCAGTCCTGCTGTGAGGGCAGACGGCAGAAGACACGCACAAGCACTAAAGAAAAGTGAACATGGAGCTCCCCCCCAAAAAAATGGCGCCCGCCAGCTTCCGAATTTTTCGGATTCGGGGGCGTGGTTTTGCTGTTTTGAGTGACAGACAACGTCACTGTCTAAAGAACAGCAAAACCTACGCCCCTAAATCCGAAAAAGACTGGGCTAAATCGGAGTGACGCATCTCTACTCAAATGGCTGGCCTCTGTTTAGGAAGCCAGCCAATGGAGGAGAGACAGGTCAGGGAGGCGGGTTCCAAAGCGCTACTAAAGAACATTAATACTCCGACCCCAGACTGCGCAAGCGCAGCCTTTAGGTCCTCGACCTAAAAAGGGAGAGCACATATCACAACCCTAAGCTGTTTTTTTATTTTAAACTACCTCAGTTAGGGAGAGGGGCCCTTTTAGTTAGTAGATAGACAAGTTAACCATTTGGACTAGTCTGATCCAGCCAGGTAGTTAGGGGTTCCCAGGTGTCTAAGCCCTTCCTTTGCCCTTGCGGCCTTTTTTTGCGCAAACAGCCTTCTCAAGGTGGTAGGTCGCAACTAGTCTAGCCAGCCATTGAGAGAAAGGAGGAGGGAGGAGGGTCTGCATCTACCCATACTGAGGCTATGCAAACCACACCGTCATTGCTACAAAAATGAGTGTCCCGCCCTTCTTCCTGCTAACCTCCGCTTTGGTCCCTATTAAAATAGATGTAGGAGTCAGTTCTATGGCCTGGGAAATAACCCTCCCGAGGAAGTCCTGTATTTTGACAAGGAGTGGAGTGAGATTCGGGCAGGTGGCAAACATGTGTACTGCATTTGCACCAAACTCTGAGCACCTAGGGCACAGCGTCCCCTTGCCTTTTCCCCATTTGGCGACTCTACTAGGAGTGATATATAGGAAGAAAATGTTTTTTAAATGTTGCTCCTGTAATTTGGTATCGCTTTGTAATTTGGCTGACAGCAGGTCGCTCTGAGCAAGTTTCAGCGCGTTATAAAATGTGCTGTGTGGGTCTTCCAACTTTGCTTGCCATTTGTCTGCTAATCTGGGTAGGTCATCAGGAGTTTGGCTGTTTAGTGCAGAGTATATAGAGCCAATCCAAGTCGTAGCTGGGGCCCTTAAGTTTTCAATAAGTTCTATCTTCACAAACCCAGCGGGTCCTCCAGCCTTTCGAGATAGAAAATAGTGTATGGCGATATGCTTAAAAGCATCTTGTTTTTTAGTCCATATTTACTTTGAAGCTCTGTAAAGGATTTAACTCCTTCAATAGAGATTAGGTCTCCCAGCTTTAAGATACCAACTTTATACCAGTCTTGCAAGTAAGACCTACCAAAAATAGCAGGCAAGTTACAGTTTTTGCAGATAGGAGAGAAGTAGTTTAGTCTCCCCAACCCGTAGATCCTGCGGACATTGCGAAAGACCTTAAAGGGGTTCAACAGTGTCTTGAATCTGACTCGTGTGTAATATCCAAAGGACATTTTTCTGAGAAGACCACCACGAGCTTTCTCTCCTATGGCGAAGGAAGCCCAATAGAAGGAGAGAAGCAGTGTTCCTCACTAGTTCCACACTATATTGCAAAACTGAAGCCCAATAATAGAGTACTATGTTAGGGAAAGTCCATCCACCCCTCTCCCTGGGAAGAGACAGTTGCTTTAGCGCCCGTCTGGGTTGTGAGTAGGCCCAAATAAATTGTGTGAAGAGTTGCTGGAATTTTTGCAACATCGTTTTATTAAATTCCAGTGGGATGGATCCAAAAAAAGTAGAGTAATTTTGGAAAGTAGGTCATTTTAATTACGTTACATCTGCCTACCAAGGTCAGGTGTAGGTTGATAGTTCGATTAAGCGCTCTCTTTGTTTCAGCTGCCAGGGAAAGTAGATTTTCTGCCACAATTTCATCCACGTTTGCCGTTACAGTCACCCTCAAGTATTTGGCCTTTGTAACAATCCGGCTATCTACCCAATTGATTTCTTTATTTACTATTATTTGAGTTATGTTTTTAACCCCTTCCACGCTCATGACGAGCTGGGCTCGTCATGAGGTAGCCTCCTCGCACGCTCATGACGAGCCCAGCTCGTCATGAATAATGGGCTTTACAAATTCTCAGCGTGCGGGCGGAATTCCGCCCGCACGCATGCGGTTAATCCGTGCGTACACTGAGATTTCCCCAAATTTATGTGCCTCCAGTTCCAATGCCAGAATAGCACTTTCAGGCTCTGGGGTCGTTATAGCAAGATCGGCATAAGCCATAATTTTAGTGTCCCATCCAAATCTGCTTACTGCCTGAATAGCTGGGTTATTCTCTATTTTCTTGATCAGGGGTCTATATAGAGGGCAAAAAGCAAGGGGGAACACGGACACCCTTGCCTGGTCCCCCGAGAGATGTTAAATTGCTCAGTCTCCCATTTATTGATACCCTGACTGTCTGGTTCAAATATAGAGCTTGTACAGCTTGTGTTAGTTTTGGTCCAAAGCCCATCCTTCTCATAACGTCCCAGAGAAACTACCAGGAGACCCGATTGAATGCTTTTACAGCATCTAATAAAATTAGTGACATTGGGTCTCCTGTTACTTGTGCCGCGTCAAACCAAGTAATGGCCCCCCTAATGTGTTCAGTGGTGCTTTTCTTGGGGATGAATCAATGCTGCCATTCTGAGACCAAGGGCTCGATTACTGAGGATGTTTTCATTGCAAGGATTTTAGAGAAGACTTTTGAGTCACAGTTTATAAGCGCGATTGGCCTGTATGATCCCATCTCTAAAGGTGGCTTATCTTTCTTAGGAAATATGGAACTTTTAGCATTGGACCAAGAGGGGGGAGGGGCCCCATTAAAGATAGAGGTTACTACAAGGAGACAAATGGGCTTTATTTGGGGAGCAAAGATTTTACAACAAACAAAAAGGTTAAAGGAGGGTCCGAGGGAAAGTTTAACGACCTGAGCACAGTTATAATCCCCCTGGCAAGCTATAGGAAAAACAACAAATAACTGTGGGTCTGAAACAAACAGAAGGCTATGTGTGTGTAAAGCTAGCTATGTGTCTGCTTCCAATTTAAAGCAAACTATTGGACATTTACCCATTGTGAAAAAATGTCCATCAGTTACTCGTTCTGTTCCACCCAGTACATAGGTAGTCCATTATTCATCTCCACAGATTTAACAAGGAGATGGTTACTTGAAATAGATGTATGGTAGATGTTATTTACTTGTAACTGAAAGCAGTGCATATGTGATTAGTGAAAAGTGAATGTGTTTATGATAAAATTGGATAGTGAACGCAATGTAAATTTATTCTGGAGTCGTGCACCTCCAACTATAAAAACAATAGAGTGCAAAAAAGTCAGATGGTTCAAACAAATAACTTCTGACTGGGTAATCTGGTCGACATGTTTCTGCGGACATTAAAGGTCCAAGTTGGTACCTGCCGCTTCCTCAGGACCCATTAACTTGATTGCTACTGCTCTTACGTGAAAAAGAATAAATATAAAAGGACAACTGTGAACAATAATGCTAAATGTCTCACCTGTTCACTTCTGGTTTCCCTCCTTATTGAGTCAGAAGGTCCAGATGTAAAATCGCCAACGTACACACACATAGACAGACAAAAAGACAAAATATGATAACACGCCATCATTAGTATGGGCTATCATTAACATTACTAAATTGTTATTCTAAGCATATATGGTCAAATGACCTTTATATACAGCCCATTTATCAAATTATCAAAGGCTCACCTTAATTTGTAAGGGGAAACTGCCTCGCCTCACCTGGCAAACAGCTCAGGACAACGGAGCACCGCTCTGTAGTACAGAGAATATTAAAAAGCTGTGATGAAATATATGACCGCTCGACAATGAGAGACTCAGCGGGTCAGAGAAACACTTGAATAACGAGCCTCAGATTTGTTATGTTGTATTATGCAAACAATTGCTAGTTTTCTAATCATCTCTTATTTATTTTTTATTTATTTTTATTATTTTTTACATATCACGCTAGGCGATGTTAATAAGCCTCTTGATGAACCAACAGGTAGTTGGTTAAACGCCGATTTCTTTCATATACCGTCACCTTGTGTAAATATCGCACACGGTTTTAAAAAACCATAATCATTCAGACACACTCTTAAGATGTATAGCGTGAAGTATCACTAAGCTCACGGTTCAGAATGAGCCTCCCAGTGCGCGGCTGTAAGATAATTAGAGCTCCAAACACGCGGCAGTACTCTCTGTCTATAGTCTTGGAGCCCGGCTGCACCGCACATTACTCGAGCCAATACGCAATGTAAAATATACCAAATCTGTCACACCGCTGTCAGTCATTAAAACGTTACGCGTTTCTTGTGGCATTAGTCTTCGCTTGACCTCTTAACATACCGCCCTTACCTCTCAGTCGGTACTCCAGTCAGCCTACCGGGCTGTTTGGGGAGGTATTGCGGTCAGCCTACCGGGCTGTTTGGGGAGGTATTGCGGCCAGGGCTGAATACTTCCTTATTGATTTCGTACGCGATCGTGATTGGATGCCAGAACTCACATGATCAGACTACCATGAATCATGGGAGTTGTAGTCCACATTGTATGTTAAGGGACTATTCATTAAAATGCCCAGAATATTCTATCTGGATACATAGATGGATACAGTTTGAATAGTTAAATGGGTGCAGATAATATTTGCGTGTTCATTCATTATGTAGACCGATACCTTACCAAGATATGGGCAGGTGGCAAAAGATTTCACAATCGTAATGGTGCACGCAAAACGATGTTTGTAACCAGCAAAAATATTTGTTTATTTATATTCTTATTTTTACATCAATATAAAAGAAGATATGCATGATGTATTGAAAATAGTCTTCTTGGTATCCAAAATAGATAGTTTGTCACTAAAGGAGATAGACCCTAAACCGTGAAAACAATGCCATCGATGTAAGGTATGGATGTAAAGTGTGACGGTTAAATCAAGAGTTTATAATGACATCCAAGGGATGTCTTCATTGAGACCGGCTTTGTCACAGTTAAGTTTGTACACCCACTTTTGTTCGATTTTGAATAGGTACTTGGACACGTCAGGTATATGTGCTGGAATATTAGGTTGTTCCAGTACTGTCCATTCAAAATCAGTTGGTTTATGGCCCACTTGTATAAAGTGGTTCGTCAGACGGGTCGCTTGCTTTTTGCACCTTATCGTGCTTTTGTGCTCGGAAATCCTTGTTCTAATTTTGCGAGTTGTCATTCCGACATACCCGAGTGTACAGGGACAAGTAATGAGGTAAATTAATTGGCTACTATTGCAATTTGTGAATCGCTTTTGTTCCCAGGGGCGGCCAGTCCCTATATTAATAAATGTGGAATGTTTTGTCTGGGGGCATGCAGCACAATTACCGCAAGGATGGTGCCCTATCACTGGGGGCATGTTCCATAGTGTGCCTATTTGATAAACCTCTCTGATTGGGGGTCTAGTGTGTATCAGTTGGTCTCTTAAGCTGGTGCCTCGTTTAAAGGCAAATAGTGGTTGTTCAAGAGAATCTTTTCCGGTGTTTAAGATCTTCCAGTGTTTCCGAACTATGCGTTGGATAGCATTTGACCTTGTGCTGAAAGTGTTAACGCATGTCAATCTTTTGTTCTTCTCTTTGGGGACAGGTGGCTCTAACAAGGCTTCCCGATTATTATTCGCTGCTCTCTTTTTAGAACGTTTAATTAGTTTTTTCGGATAATTCCTCTCTCTGAGTTGTTGTGCTAAGTCTTTGGAATGTTTTTCGAAGTCTTCCTTTGTTGAGCAGTTACGTTGTACACGTAGAAACTGCCCGTATGGCAAGTTGTCACGTAATGACTTCGGATGACAGCTGGTATATTGTAACAACGAGTTACGGGCCATGGGTTTCCTATATAGTTCTGATTTAAGACCCTGTGATGTCACTGTGATTAGCAAATCCAGGAATGCTAATGAGTGTTGGTTGCATTCCAGCGTGAACCGCAGAAACTTATTGCGGTTGTTCAGCCAACTATGGAAGGACAGGAGAGAAGTTTCGTCGCCACGCCAAATCACCAGGATATCATCAATGTATCTCTTCCACGCCCGTATTGATGTTAAATACGGGTTCTCAGTGTTTAGGACGTGATCTTGTTCGAATTTGTGCATGTATAAATTAGCCAGGCTCGGCGCAAAAACGCTGCCCATGCTAGTCCCTGATGTTTGTAGGTAGCATTGGCCTTCAAATTCGAAAAAATTCTCTTTCATGGCTTTTGTTGCCAGATTCATGATCATAGAGATCGGTGTTATAGAATCCAAATCTCGTTCGCCCAGTAGGGTTTCAATAACCTCTAGTGTTTCGTTTTGAGGGATTGAGTTGTAAAGTGACTCCACGTCAAAGGACACTAGAAGATCTGTCGTGGAGTCAAATTCTATTTCGGGCAAAAGTCTGAGTAGATCTTTCGTATCCTGAAGATAAGTGGGCATAAGTTTGACCATTGGTCTCAAGAAAATATCAACAAACGTTGATAAAGGTTCCAATATTGATCCGATCCCGGAGATTATCGGCCGACCAGGTGGAGGTCTCTGCACCTTATGAATTTTGGGCAGGACATAAAAGTATGGTCTTACAGGATGTGGAGTTTGTAGATAGGCTGCTTCCTTAGTTGTTATTAATCCTTCTGCCAAGGACTCCTCTACAATATGTCCAATAATCGTTGTTAATCTCGATGTTGGATCTTTTGTCAGTAGTTGTTAAGAGCGTGTATCTCCCAGTTGGCGTAAACATTCCTCCCTGTAGGCTGTTGTATCCATAAGTACTGTTGCCCCGCCCTTGTCGGCTGGTTTGATTGTGATTGAATGATCTTTCATCAGTTCTTTCAAAGCCTCTTGTTCAGATTTGGGGATGTTCACAAAAGGTTTGTGTGTTTGTTTAAATTGCTCTTGTACATCGTGCTGTACCGCTTCTTCAAAAGTTGTAACCTTTGCAGGCACAGTACCTGCTGGAGGACTGAAAGTCGATGGTTTTTTTAGTCCGGTGTTCTGAAGGTTCATATCAATATGGTCATCTTTTGAGAAGAAGAAATGGAGTCTCACCTTTCTGAAAAATGTTGAGATTTCAATCTGAGTCTGGAACGGATCTCCCGTGTTTGTTCCCACAAATCCAAGGCCTCGGTTGAGTACCTTTTCTTCCAATGATGTCAGGGTCCGCAAACTCAAATTGATTACGAAGCTGGTCCCACACTCGTTCCCGCTTGTTCTTGTGGAATTTGTTTGCCGCTCCGAAGACCCATTGCTTGCGGGGGGACATTCCACTGTACTTGACCCTGTGTAGCCCGGCGCCTTCCGCGCGACTCCCTCGGCCATACCCTAAAAAAGGCACGTTCTGGCCTGGTAGATACGGTCCTGGTCCAAAGGAGAGGAGTTGGCCTAACGGCTAGGGCGCTCGACCTCGGACCTGGGGATCTGGGTTCGAGTCTCGGTAACGACGCCAAAACCTCCTGTGATTCTGGGCAAATCACTTAATCTCCCCGTGCCTAAAAAAATGAAAGGAACTGGAAACGTAAAATGTAACGTAACTGGAAAAAATGTAAAGCGCTCTGGTACTTGATTCGGTTCGGGTCTAGTTCGCGCTATATAAAACTCTGCAAAAAAAAAAAAAAAAGGGTCCCAAGTGTTGGGGGAACTGAGGTTGTCCTTGCATCCAAGGATTAGGTGGCCACCAAGGATTTAATTGACTTTGATTGTAGTTTTGTGCACCTCGTTGTTTCCAATTTCCTCTCCCTCTCTTAGTGGTTGTTAAATTATTCTGATTTGAGGAATCCGAATCGGTGTAGTTATCTTCTGATGAAGACGTCCCATAGGTAGAGCCTCCTTTTCTGCCATTACGATTAAATGGTGTTGGGACATAGTTAGCTCTTGTGTAGGGGTAGATCTTTTCTTTGGAAAATTTAGCTAAATCTTTTTTGCACTTCTCTATTGTGGACTACAACTCCCATGATTCATGGTAGTCTGATCATGTGAGTTCTGGCATCTAATCACGATCGCGTACGAAATCAATAAGGAAGTATTCAGTACTGGCCGAAATACCTCCCCAAACAGCCCGGTAGGCTGACTGGAGTACCGACGGAGAGGTAAGGGCGGTATGTTAAGAGGGCAAGCAAAGACTAATGCCACAAGAAACACGCAACGTTTTAATGACTGACAGCGGTGTGACAGATTTGGTATATTTTACATTGCGTATTGGCTCGAATGATGTGCGGTGCAGCCGGGCTCCAAGACTATAGACAGAGAGTAGTGCCGCATGTTTGGAGCTCTAATTATCTTACCGCCGCGCATTGGGAGGCTCATTCGGAACCGTGAGCTTAGTGGTACTTCACGCTATACATCTTAAGAGTGTGTCTGAATGAATATGGTTTTTTAAAACCGTGTGCGATATTTACACAAGGTGACGGTATATGAAAGAAATCGGCGTTTAACCAACTACCTGTTGGTTCATCAAGAGGCTTATTAACATCGCCTAGCGTGATATGTAAAAAATAATAAAAATAAATAAGAGATGATTAGAAAACGAGCAATTGTTTGCATAATACAACATAACAAATTTGAGGCTCGTTATTCAAGTGTTTCTCTGACCCGCTGAGTCTCTCATTGTCGAGCGGTCATATATTTCATCACAGCTTTTTAATATTCTCTGTACTACAGAGCGGTGCTCCGTTGTCCTGAGCTGTTTGCCAGGTGAGGCGAGGCAGTTTCCCCTTATAAATTAAGGTGAGCCTTTGATAATTTGATAAATGGGCTGTATATAAAGGTCATTTGACCATATATGCTTAGAATAACAATTTAGTAATGTTAATGATAGCCCATACTAATGATGGCGTGTTATCATATTTTGTCTTTTTGTCTGTCTATGTGTGTGTACGTTGGCGATTTTACATCTGGACCTTCTGACTCAATAAGGAGGGAAACCAGAAGTGAACAGGTGAGACATTTAGCATTATTGTTCACAGTTGTCCTTTTATATTTATTCTTTTTCACGTAAGAGCAGTAGCAATCAAGTTAATGGGTCCTGAGGAAGTGGCAGGTACCAACTTGGACCTTTAATGTCCGCAGAAACATGTCGACCAGATTACCCAGTCAGAAGTTATTTGTTTGAACCATCTGACTTTTTTGCACTCTATTGTTTTTATAGTTGGAGGTGCACGACTCCAGAATAAAGTTACATTGCGTTCACTATCCAATTTTATCATAAACACATTCACTTTTCACTAATCACATATGCACTGCTTTCAGTTACAAGTAAATAACATCTACCATACATATATTTCAAGTAACCATCTCCTTGTTAAATCTGTGGAGATGAATAATGGACTACCTACTGTGAAGTAGACCAAATGATGTACTGGGTGGAACAGAACGAGTAACTGATGGACATTTTTTCACAATGGGTAAATGTCCAATAGTTTGCTTTAAATTGGAAGCAGACACATAGCCAGCTTTACACACACATAGCCTTCTGTTTGTTTCAGACCCACAGTTATTTGTTGTTTTTCCTAGAGCAAAGATTTTATGCAATTCCACAGGGATACAGTTAACCCCTGCAGCTTTCCCGTCCGGCAAACTGGCTAGAGCTTCGGAAATGTCTTCCCAAGTCGGGGTAGCGTCAAGCTGATCCCGATTTTCCTGACTAAGTTGCGTTAAAGTCACTTCTTCTATGCATTTAGCAATCTCGTCCTCTCTTAGGTCTGTTGAGCTACTATTCTTTTCTGCATATGAATTAGAATATAATTCACTGAAGTCATCTTGTATCTTACTGGGATCACTAGTCTCTTTTCCCGTTGCAGGATGAATTGACAGTATTTCACTGCCTGTAGCCTGCTGCCTGGTCTTAATAGCCAAATGATGACCGATAAGGTCACTACATTCATAGTTTTTCTCCCGCATTATTGCCCACTTTGCTGCAGCCTTTTCTGCAAATACTGACCCAATTTCAGCTTTTATAAGTGTTACTTCATTTTGGGGAGCCTCTGCATCCCCCCTGCTTGAACCCTTTGGATTAGTTTCACCTCTGCCTTTTTTAGCTTCTCCTGCAGTTCACAGATCAGCAATTTTTCTATCTTGTTTTTACTGGTTGAGAACCTAAGTGTCTCCCCCCGATTGATACTCTGTACAGCTGACGTTAAATCATTATACACGTCGATCCCGCATGGATTGGGCATTGAAGCCATACTTACAACCGACTATGATCCACAATTACAAACGTTTCTCATGGAACTGACTATTTTCACTTTATATCATAGCTACTTCAAGTACGACAACACCTGGTACCAGCAACTCATTGGAACTAGCATGGGCAACAGCGCAGCACCGGTATACGCGAATCTCTTTATGAAATCATATGAAACTCAACACATTTTGACAGATCCACGTTGGACAGATAATCTCAAGATGTTTGTACGTTACATTGATGACATTTTCATTTTATGGAAAAACTCGAGTGATTCATTAGAACAGGCATTAATGGAACTAAACATGAAAGAAGAGAGGATCCAATTCACTTGGGAAATTTCTACAAAGTCGTAGACGTACGAGTGAATTTACTAGAAGGCAAAATTGAAACTGAAATGTATCGTAAAAACACCGACAGGAACAACACCCTTCACTATTTAAGTTTCCATCAAGAACCTTTGAAAAGACACCTACCGCTATCTCAAATGATGCGGGTGAAACGAATCACATCAAATCCAGCTAAAGCAAAAATAACCATCAGAGAAATGGGAGAATGATTTCGTGCAAGAGGCTATCCAGAGACCCTAATTAAAGAAGCAGAGAATAAAGTACAACATTTGCGAAGAACAGATTTACTTACAATCAGATACAAACTTCAGCAAGATAGAATGACAGTGGTGTCTAAATACTCCACCGCGAGTTTTAGCTTCAAAAAATTATTAGGAGTCACTGGAATATTCTAAAGGCAGAACCAGACTCAAACAGGCCTTCGATAACCCTCCCATTTTTGCTTTTACCAGAAACAAAAACTTTGGAGAAATGCTGAAAAACACTACCAATGATCCTAAACAATATCGTGGAACTCGTCCTTGTCTACAATGCGGTAACTGCAACAATATCATAAGAGGCAATAAATAGTTCATCCAATGAAGGGCCATAAAATCAAATTGAAAGTTAATGCGACCTGTGATACTTCTAACCTGGTTTATATGCTCAAATGCCCGTGCGGCAAGGTATACGTAGGAAAGACCGAACGCAAAATTAAAATCAGACTCAATGAGCACAAGTCTAATATAAGAACCAGGAATGTTAAATCATCAGTAGCGACTCATTTTGCTGAAGCTAATCACAACATCTCTCAACTCCAATACGTGGTACTTGAAATCATTGAGAAAATAGAAGGCAGAGATAATAACCGCTTTCTACTACAAAGAGAGAATTATTGGATTTACTTACTTAACTCCAGCAAACCGAACGGTCTCAATGACCGCACTGAATTCTCATGCTATCTGTAAAATGACTCGTCCTCAGAAACTGATACAACCTTTTCTCCTGTTGGAATTTATTGGTGGCCGATCTGCACATTGCATTTTGTTATAATCGTTTTCATTAACCTTTTTTTCATTTGGTTTAACTCAATTGCCACATGTGTTTTGAAAATATTTCTGTACAATATAACTTTATTGATACAAATAATACATTTGTTTTGCTAGCCACATGCACCGTAATAGTCATAGGTGATTGGTTGACTCCCGATCACATGATCGGAACTGCAACCAATCAGGTTGCTTCTTACATAAAGCAAGGACCTTGCAGGTATCTTATATCTGACGCGAGAAGCCGTCGATTTCAGGCTGCTTCGCGCCAGACGAGAAACCGACAACATGTTTGAAAACACAAGTGACGCCTCGCGTACACTAAGTAAGTTTATAACCTACCATGGTTAGGTCCTTTCCTGTTAGGAGTTCGGTATAAACTGGATACTCAACAATATTTATGCTTATTCTCCAGCATTGTAACCAACGTCCGAACAAGTAGACTAGATACGAACAACACGTGAGTTATGACGATTCTCACCCAGTTCTGCATGCACGCACATTAGGGGAGAGCACAATGTTTTGGGGCACAACTTTTATTTTATACATGATGTGAAATGTATTCGTATTGAGAAAGATACTTTATGATGTACAGCCATTTGAATAGTATTATTTTTTTCTTGCTTCTAGCTGTTGTCCCAGATGAAGGGCAAATCATCCGAAATGCATTGGACTTGAAAACGTGTTGTTTTGATTTTGACCTCACTCAATGAACTTTGTAATCGTATGGACAATGGTCTATAACTTGAACTTATGAACATAAAACAAGACTTCTCTTACACAAAATCTTGCATGAATTTTCTTTTTAATTAATCTGAATTACCTCAGAGTGGAGCGCCAGGGGATGCTTCCAATTTCCATTGGAAGCACTATTTTGATGTTTACTGGACGTCCTTGACAAGAGACGCCTCCCGGGCAGCAAACCTCACGAATTGTTAAACTTTGTGAACTTACACATATAAAACTTTTCAAACTAAACTCAGCTGGTCAACTATCCACTCTTTTTGGCCTTTAATGTGTCCCACACTATCATAATTGGGGCCGATCCCATGTTTATTTCAAGAAATTCTTGGACCCATGCTTGCATGCGTGACCGATATCCGGCGTCTTGTAATAGTGCTTTCTCGAAGATCCATTTTGAAGTTTCCCTCCAGTTCCCCAATCCTCCAATGTTTAGGATAAGCGGATTATGATCCGACATAAAGCCTGGTTGCATAGAGTTTAGATTGGCCCAGGCATCACTGAGCCCATGAGTTTGAGCTAAGTTAACTATTGCTTGGTATACTCGAGGCTTCCTTCCTGTATAAATCCAATTATCATCCATTTTCCAATTACAGGGCAGATTGATAATAAGGTCGCCACAGACAATTATTGGAGAAGGCCAGTGGGCTAGCTCCCCAGTAATCCAATTAATAACCCCTGGATCATCTACGCTGCTTCCATAAATTGAGCATAAGGTAAAGGGAGGATTAGGGGGAAGGTGGCACTCTACGATTACCCATCTGCCCAATGAGTCAGACTTAACTCGGGGGTATTTTAAAGGTAGTCTGCTTTCAGCCAAAACCCCTACACCTTTTATTTTCGAACCCTGTGTAGTAGCCCCTATACTTTTAAACCCCAGTGAATTCAATAAGTGCTTTTGTGAGCCCCCTATGTGAGTTTTCTGAAGGCTGACAATATCAGCCCCCAGCGAGCGTAAGCCTTGCGCTACTTTTTGTCTCTTTGTAGTTTCATTCAGCCCAGATATGTTTGCTGAAACAAATCTAAGAGTGTTTATCTTAGTCATTTAAGCATTTTAAAACGGTTAAACAAAAAAGTT
Organism: Lissotriton helveticus; assembly: GCF_964261635.1. Classification (NCBI taxonomy): domain Eukaryota; kingdom Metazoa; phylum Chordata; class Amphibia; order Caudata; family Salamandridae; genus Lissotriton; species Lissotriton helveticus. The sequence goes on along the minus strand of NC_136059.1, from coordinate 1,244,671,229 downwards.
CTTGCTCCCTTAAATACGCTTGATTTTGTGACTTTATTAACTTTTATCCAGTGTTTTAATAAGTGATTGTATGTAGAAAAGAAAAAACATGTCCTTGCTTCATCCATAAGTTGCGGTTTCCCCCCCTCCGCACCCTAGCTGCCCCCTCTCATTGAGCAATCAGGAATTACCTGAATGATGGTAGTCAGGAGTGAGTCTCTGCCGCTAAATCACGCCTTAGACGTTTTTAAGTAAGCATTCGGCTATACCCAATCAAACCTAGTATAAAGAGCTTCTAAATAGACATGCCCTAGGTCTTAGTAGAGCTATTCCATGGTAAGGGAACACATAATGATAAGGAGTAAGAAAGAAGAGATCCCTTCTTTGCCATCCCCTACCAAAAAGCAGTGAGATAATCTCCTTAACTTGAGCCCTTCTTAGACTTGATCTCTCCCAGGTATTCACCAGCCTTAATCTCGGACAAAAAGATTTTAGAAACCCCATTAAAGATTACTTTAAGTCTGGCAGGGTTCATTAAGTACACTTGCGCTTCCATCTGTTGGAGCGGGGAGATTAACTGACGCAGGCGCCATCTTCGTTCTACCGTCTGGTGGCAAAAGTTGGGTTTCGCAAAAAAGGTTACCCCATTAGACCCCTTCTGGGGTTGCCTAAGAAGAAAGTTTCCAAAGTTCACCAGGAACGCCCTTGGTTGTCCACCATATTGATGCTGCCGTCACGTTGTCGTCTCAGGTTAAAAGGGAAGCGATGTGCCTACACCTCGTGGTCCCAGTCCCAGCTTGGTTGATCAGGGAAGGATTCTTGTAAGAGTTACACTATGTAGCTCCTAGGGTCTTCTCCCTCCTTTCCTTCTGGAATTCCTTCTGGAATTCCAAGCAAGCGAAGGTTGTTTCTGCGTTGCCGATTTTCCTGTTCTTCCATTTTGGTCATTAGATCGATTAGACAAGCCGAATTGGAATCGATTTGCTTTTTAACGGCGGAAAACTCTGTTTCCATACACTCTGTGCGCCCTTTAACCATGGTGACACAGTCGCTTATGTCAGTACAGATTTTATTCAGTCTTCTCATGCCTCCTTGTAGTTTTTTAGCAGCCTCTTTTGCTGCGCGATTATCCACCCGAGCCTCTTCTTGGAATTCTTTGATGGAGGCTAGGATTGAAGTTTGTGAGGGCTCGGTAGTATGTTCCGGTGCGCTCTTTGTATTTTCCCACGTCGTCGTATGAGAGTCATCTTCCTCAAGAGGGTAGGACATCTGTGAATCTGAGTTGTCCTACTTGAGCTGGCTATGTCTTTTAGCCTTACTACTTGCCTTCCTGGGGCTCTGTACTGTTCCTGTGTCCTTAGTCGACTCCTCACTTTCGTCTTCGCTAGTGTTAAACCCACCCTCATCTGAGGAGGTCCCAGTGCCATCCGATACAGAGTAAACATTTTCAGCACCCGTCTCCGGTGCCCAGAGGCGGCTTCTAGGTCTCCTGGATGTAATTATCAGTACCGGCCTCAGGGATTTTAGAAGTATTCTCCAGGCTGCTTGTCATGGGGCCGGAGCAGCCTCCTATTTTTTGGGCTACAGGGGCTAAGGATAGCAAGCTCCCCCGAGCAGTTAGTCCCCCAGCATCCCCTTCTGCATGAGGTCAGAGAGGGGCGGTCAAGCTGTCAGCCATATCTTGCAGGCCACTGGTAATTCCTGTGTCAGCTTGTTGTGCCTCCGCAGGGTTTCCCTTAGCTGGGATTGTTTCTTGCTGAGTGATTGACATATTTGGTTCATTAGTTGGCAAGTCCAGGGGGGCACTCTCGGGGGAGATGTGTGAAGAGCAGAGTCAATCTTAGAGTCTGTGACAGAGAGTGGTCCGTTAGCACAGAGAAATAGTTTAGTAATTAAAGGCTGGATACCCACTAAGTCCTTATGCACACCACCTTCCCCGTGCCTCCCTACCAGCTTTTTATTGGCACTGACCTCGCGTTTGGATTTGGTCATGTTCTCTCCTGATCCAGTGTCTCCGGTGTCAGCGCTGGCAGTGTGTAACAGTGGTCAGTCCTCAGGGTCGGTTTGTCACTAGGAATTGTCCACCTCTCGATCTATCCCATTCTTATAGCCGTAATGGCACAGGTCATCGGAAGGATCAAGTCGGGGAAGGAAAGGGAGGGAACAGCCGGGAGGAAGATCTGTAACAAAAAGCACAATTGTAAATACCCTCTTTGTCTTCTAACCATATTCATAGAAAACATGTACTCCACAATGGTCTTAAATAGTGTCACCTCTTATACCTGTAAGAAAAAAAATAGCACTCGTAGAAGACGGTGCTTCGATAAAAGGGCGTGCCTTCTGTGTAAAACGCTACTTGCTGTGTTATAACTGCAGTTACAAGAAAGAACAACATACACCATGAGCATAACTCCCTTTCATACATGAATTGGCTACGGCAGTAAGAATGCACATAAGATATCACTAAGAACCTACCCTATCTTGACTCCACTGTACTTCACAGGGATAGAACCTAGACCTCTACCACTCTTAATACCCCTGTTAAAAATAGAGCCAGAATAACACTATTACAAGAACTTTGAAACATCCATGTAATAACAAAACACTCCTGCGTATTTTATCCACAGATCTGGTTAATTCTCCAACGGATTATAATCCACGCAATATTGTCTATGATTCCAAAACATTAGTACCCCCTGTGTATTAGGCGTTGACCAAGTAGTACATTGAAGACTTGACGTAGGGCTCCAGCCTTCCACACTATAAACTGTTATGCCCTTAGGATTGCAAGGTTAGCGGAAGATAAGGAGTTTATCCAAAAAGACCTCCGCACGAGTGAGACGCTCACCAACGGAGGACAGATACCCCGCCGGCCGACAATGCAGGCCGAAATAAACCCAGGGGAGAATTACTCCCGCCCCCGCACAAGCAGGCCGATCACCAACGGAGGAGGGACAAAGGAGGAAATTAACCACCGCCGGCCGTCAATGCCGGCCGAAAACCAACGGGGGGATTTATGCCTGCTTCCGCATGAGCAGAACGCTCTCAAACGGAGGTTGGCAGATAAGGAAACAAGAGGTGGTGCAGTGCACCCTTACCAGACATCTTCACCAGGAACCGCAGCAGTAACCACCGGCGGGGACGCAGAATTTCCGACAATGGCTGGTGTTCTACTTAATCCTTTGAGCCGTCTTCTCACAACGTCATGCGTGACGCGCAAGGATTCATGGGAGTTGTAGTTTCCAGCCTGGCGGTACAGAACGCCAGTCGGGGATGTCCAGAATCAGTTACCTGTGCGCTCGCTGTGACGCGCACTTAACACAGTGACTGTTTTTGTCTTACTGGTCTTCCACCTCTTGGCTCTCATGGTAGCCATGATCGTAGACCAACTCCGGGTCCGCCGCCGCTGGCCTCTCTCCTGTACTCGAATTCCAAAGTTCGGGAGGGCTGAAGTGAGAATCAGTGATGCGGCGCACCAGACAACCCAGAGAAAGAGCAGTGATCGTAGCCTCCGGTAAGCCTGTGCAGACGCTGGCAGCACCCGGGAACTTTGGTGAGCTTTAGAGATTGACGCATCCATATCTGAGGTAACTGTTTTGAAAACGGCCGGCCGAGGGTGCCAACCGATCGTCTGCGGTCTCCTCGCTGTCAGCCTCAGCATCGCATCGCAGGGCGCCTAGCCGATAATCAATGTGGCTGGCGTGTGCGGCCGAGCAGCTTGAGTTCTCACTCTGACTCCATCTTGCTCCGCTCGCATGGGATATGATCTCCTGAAGAGAAACCAGATAGAAGGTCTCATTCCTGGTGAATAGATTAAGTTCATTTAAGTTGATGATCAGGCGAAATACATACCCATGCTTGGGAATTTATACCTCAAATATCCATCTCTTCCATCGGCAGCCGTCATCGCTCTCTTAGACAAAAAGTCTTTCACATTATTTTGTAAGGTTTTCCTTTTGAGAAGATCATGTGCTCCCTGAATCCATAATATGCAGACAGCATCGTAAACCAACTCCTTCCTATCCTGATTGAATGCAAAATTATCAGCTGCCTAAAGGGAGAAGAATCTGTTCAGGGCCCTACTGATGAGGTTGTGTGTAGTTTGCTGACTTCTATGCGTGACTGTATAGTAATGTCTAGGCTTCTGGTAGGATCACCAATTGTGTCCTCTGAAAGAGCATGGGATTCCGCCCTTGAGGGAAAAATGTTGACTTGACTTAATTTCGAACTCTACCATGTGACTGGTTTAAAAGAACATTGTAAACATCTCCTCTTTTGGTGCTTGCTTCTCCATCTCCCCCAACTTTATACCAAATGTCTCCTGGCACAAAAAAAGGAGTTTAAAAAACAAAGTTTAGAGAAGTTTCTCCCTTCCATGCTGTCATCTAGCACTAGCGAAGTCCTGCCACAGCCAATACAGCAGTCAGTACTGCCAGCATCAAGGCATGTGATACCACACAAAGTTAGTCTGAGCCACTTTTCTGTTCGCTCCAGAGAAGGACTACAATCTTTGACTCATGATGAGGAACTATATAAAGCATGAAAGTTTCAGAGCGGAGGCTGAGCAGTTCATGATGCTTTTATATGCCCCTACTCTAACATACATGGCAGAACAATGATCGCTTTTCAAGGCAGATTAAACCTACTCATCAATTGTGTTGGAGAGGTAGCATTCTCCAGTTCAATATTCATGTGATTCACCAAACTAGAAAAAGTGGAGTAGCTCTTCAAAGGATCAAGAGAGTACTCTGCAGATCCCAGCAGGCAGTAATTTCTGCCAACTTCTAGATTCTTTGGTTCCACACACTCCTTTAGAATCCTAGAACTATTACGGAATCAAAGATGGACTGGTAATGGCTAAAAGCAACAAGCTCCTGTTGCACTGAAGTGGTGGCAATAAGCATCCGTAAAACCAGTGTTGCTCTGAATATATTCCAACACCTCAACCAGCATCTCTCTTCGCTCTTCCCAGGGAGTCCACTTCTGCTCTGTATTATCACCTATAACATCGGGTCCCCTTGCCTCGGCGGGTTGGGATGAGTAGGAGGCAGAACACCTGAACACTTGTCTAAAACTGCCTGAACTGTAGTGTCAATCAGCAGGTGAGGGAAGTCTGATATCATAGGGGCTATAGGCTGATCCAGGGTTACAGCGGGATCAGCAGGCTAAAACCCATTCTCTGAAGTAGGCTCACGTGACCTAAGAGAGGACACAGAATGTGAAGAGCAAGAACAGTGGTCCCTGTGCCTCTCCTTAGAGTTAATCATAGTTTCATTCTTCATGCTTGTTATTACGACTATTGGGGAAGGGAGGGTTAAGCCTCGTTAATGAGGACTCTGAGGAGAAGGAGAGGCAGCAATGTAATGTGTAAAGTCAGTTTGGCATGCCACTGTAACTGAATTTATACTTTAAGCATTTCTTGTTGGAACATTGGTAGGTAGAAGTGTTGTATAACTCCTATATATCCCTATATCGTGTTAAGTTAGCATAGGTACGTTTGAGATTTAAACGCCATTTTTCCTTTCTTGCAACTTCTGCACACGACCCTCATTTGTTGACTTAGCTTTCAACCTAGTAGTTTGCCGTGGTGAATGTGAGAATAATATGTTATTGCTCTGATATCTGCTTTGTTTAATAAAACATGTCTGCACGGAGAGTGCTGAAGTTTCAGGAGCAACACGATATGGAATTGTTATGAGGTCTGATCTCCACGCCTTCATAGTCATAACACAAGTGCAGCCTTTGCCAACTTGGGCTTGAGGCGGGATTGATATTGCTTTGCACGAGAATTGTTAACACACTTGATGCGGTGCACATGCAGAGAGAGCTGGTGTATGCTGATGTGATTCCTTCATGCTAGGACACTAAGGTATGGGCCCGCCCTAAAACAACCCAAAGAGACCTTCTTAGATAATAATATAATATATGTGTTAGGGAGGGTGAGATATAAGTGTTGTTAACTCTTATTCATTACAGCATGTTAACATGCTGTCACCATTCGCTTTTTATGTCTTAGTAACTATGCTGATAATTTTGCTACTGATAATAAGTATACTTGTATTATCAAAGATACTGCGCCTGAGAAGACGGCATTAGTAAATAAACATTTCAAATGCACATGTGTCTTCTTTACTCCATGTTATGGTTTGTAATGATAATATAACGAAAGAGTGTTCATGAGTCCCACGTACCCTGAGGTACTGTAAGTTCATGTTCTGGTTTGTCTAAACATTGGGTGTTTGATATGTCCAATGAGACACTGTAGCTAGCTCGGTAAGGGGTGAGTTGGTTGCTAAGGTAAGTTTTGGGACATCCTAATTTGCCGAGGTTCCACTCCTCTGTGCACAGTTCTGTGTGAGTACAGAAACCCTGCAACATGGCGCCCAACGTTTTCGGTGGTCTTATATCATGACACTCGAGTAGTTTATCGTTCATGCCTTAACCCCTTCACGTCCGTTTCCGGAAAACGGGGTGTTGGTGAAACCTACCTATTTTTTGAAATAGGTCTTTATACAAGCTTGATTCTTACTAAAACTGTTTCTTTGAATTACTACCCAGTTGTGCTACAAAGTATTCTTTGTGTTTTCTTGTTTCCAATTCTGTGATGGCGGCAGCGGTGGCTATTGCGCAGCATAGTCGCGTAGCGGTACGCAACCATCTTCAGACGTACCAGGTCCCAGTAGATGGGATGGCTGTGATTTTCGTGGTAAGTGCAGATCCGGCGTTTCCTTACGAGTTGTTTTACTCTTGGGTTACGTTTCCGGCTGTGGACGCTAATTCTGGTTTGTTCCACTCCTACACCGCCTCGGATGTCCCGGCTGAATATACGCCATACAGGGCATTGGAAATACCTATTGATCATTGGCAGCATCGAGTTTGGTTTGATGGCGCCCTCCCCCACTCTTTGTCCCGTGCGAGGTTAGGTCCACTCTCAATTCCAGGTACTAATTGGCCTGCGTTGGGTGGCTTTACCCCGCACCCGAATCACGGGGCTTGCACCCTGGCAGAAATTCGCAGGCTGCATGTAGTTTCCATTTCCGTGATTCGTGCTTTAGTGCAATACATCGGTCGACATCTTCCTGGTGGGCCCCAGGGGGGTGCGGCCGCTCCCATGGAACGAGGCGGAATGCGTCTCAATCCAGTGATGGTAAATTCGGTTTTTGGTGCGCGTCCTGTTGACAACGATGACTTCCCATTCTGGCTAGCAGAGAAGTTTGATCAACTGGAGGCGGTTTTTCCGAATTCTACTCCTGCTGATAAACATAGAATGTTAACGATTACTCTACCGAAGGATATTACTCCTGAACTTGCTGACTGTGAAAGCTGGGGGAAAACTTTTGCGGCAGTTTATACGAGGTGCTTCGGCACCCCGTCTATGAATGCCCTGCCTGAAATCATTAGACGTGTTCAGAATGATCACGGTCCAGAGGCAGCGGTGGAATTGGGTATGCGCCTGTGTGGTTCTTTTGAGATTGTAAGTGATCTCATTCTCTCCAATGTTAAAGGAGATGCAGTTAACTTTCAGGTGTCGAATGCTTTGGCTGCTCTGCCCGATGCCGACAAACCCCGCCAGTTAGCAAAGATTGTAGTGGCCGCTTATAAAACGATAGGCCGCACAAGTAGAGGTCTGAAATATTTTCCAGTGAAGGATAAAAAACAACCTCAGGGACAATCTGCTGTGACAGATGCCCAGCCCAAGTCCAAAAAATCGAATTGGCCTAAAAAACAGACACAGGGGAAGCAGACAGTGCAGACTCAGGGTCCTTTTCCTGCAATACAAGCTCCTGCGCCATCCGACAAAGTTTATGATTTGCGCGACCGCGCGATGATTAAATCACCTGATCGTTTTCAGGGTTCTGATCAACGCTCTCCTCGTTCCTTTCAGGACACATCGGCCCCGAAGACCGGTGGAGGAGGAGGGGGTGGACGTGGACGTGGTGGCCAACAAGGACGTGGTCAGTCCCGCCAGACGGACGGCGCAGTGAAGCAGGAGGATTCTACGCCTAGGCGTCCGCAGTTTGCGAAAAAGAAAGTCGCAGCCTTAACAGCGCATCGATATGCCACAGATAGTGAGAACGCGGCTTCGGAATCTGACGTGGGCTCTGACCTTGCTGGACAGCGCGGCGGAGATAACCATAGTCAGAGAGGCGCTGCGTCCACTACTGAGGGTGACAGCGACTGATGTCTACGTTGTGATAGAAACAGCGGATACGAGACTTGCTCCCCCTGAAAGACTATATGAAATTGTCCTGTTAATTGAAGGTGACATACAGCGTACCGTTAAAGGTGTATTTTGGGAGAATCTGTCTTCTACATATGATATTTTACTTTCGGAGGCTGACTGGCCCCCACCTTTTGTGCTCGCGGCGCCGCGAGGGGAGGAGGTGATCCTACCCAGTTTCGCGAACACTGTCTCGAAAGAGCATGCGCAGCATTTTGCAGAAGAGTGGGCTCGGGCTCTCGCGCCGGCTCTGTACCGTAACCAATGTGGTTGGGATAAATTGTCGCCTTGCCACGAAATTCCGTTGCGGTCTCAGCCGCAGCCTCAACCTCAATATCCCATTCGGCGTGAAGCAAAATCTTCCGTCGCGGAAATCCTTGAACAATTGGAATATCAGGGAGTTATTGAAACGTGTGTGTCACCGATGAATAATCCCCTTTTTACTGTGAATAAACCTGACGGATCATATCGTTTGGTTTTGGATTACCGGCATTTAAACTCGCATTGCCGTAACTGTGCAGTACAGAATACCCACGGCTCTGCCCTAGTGGATAGTCTCGTGCGTAAGCGTTTCAAGACAACGCTTGACATATCCAATGGTTTTTATGCCCACAGATTGGACAGCCTTAGCTCCCAATGGACAAGTTTTACAAGCGCTGGAGTCCAAAAGCAATTCCGGCGTCTTCCAATGGGCTACAAGAATAGTCCTGGTATATTTACCGCTCGAATTGTCTCTATTCTGGAGGCACTCGATCCTGATGCTTTTTCGTACGTGGATGACATATATCTCACAGACGACGATATTTGGGAGCATCTGTGTCGTGTAAATTCTCTTGTTTGCAACTTCGCAGACATGGGTTACAAATTCAACTTTGCAAAATCACACATTGCTGAACACACGGTGTTGTTTTTGGGCTATGAGCTCAACAATGAAGGTAGAGGTTTGGCTCCTCACTTCTTGGAGAAGTGCGCACAATTGCGCGCACCAACAACACTGAAGAAATTACAATCCTTACTGGGCTTTTTGAATTTCGGCAGAACTTACATTCCGGAATATGCCCAGCGTATCAAGCCTCTGTATGCTTTGATACAACCAACTTTCTCAAAATCATGCTGGCTGCCTGAGCATTCAGCCATTTTGCAATCCTTGCAGGCTGATCTGCTCGCTTCTAAATATTTACTGACTCGTGATAACCACACCAACCTGGTAATAAGAATAATTCCTGGGACGGTGGGTTTCACATACCTCACTTTTAATGAAGGTGACACAGTACCTATTGCTTACAAGTCACACTTGTACACCTCGGCTGAGATGCGGTTTCCCACCATAGAAAAGGTTTTAACTGCTGTACAGATGGCTATTCTAAAGGAACGAGCTCTGTCACAGGGGAAACGCATGCTAGTGGTAACACCCTGTCCTCATTTGGAGGCAGTCACGAAAGCCAGTGTACCAAACTCAAAGGCTTTGCACCCTCGGTGGATTCAGTGGGCTGCGTCATTGTCATCCGCAGATGTCATGTTTATTTTTGACGCTTCCTTACGGTCACAGGAGTACTTGCAGTATGAATTCGTTCATCCTGCTCCTCTGGCGATGCGACCTTTGGAGGACTTCCATTGCATCATTTACACTGATGGGTCGGCGCAGGTTGCGCATGGCTCTAAACATGCCTACGTTTCCGCATGCGCCATTGTGGTCGGTGCTATGTTGAATGATGAGTTCATTTCCAGGGAGGTACACACGTTGCCCCTGGGCGATTGCACTGCACAATTGGCAGAGCTTCGTGCTCTATTACTAGCTTTGGAGTACGCAGATCCAAGTGTTACTACTCTAATTGTAAGTGATTCTTACTACTGTGTCCAGTCTTACAATGAAAACTTGTTCTTTTGGATTCAAAATGACTTTCGTGATTCCAAGGGTGGCACAATAAAACATAAAATGATCTGGGTTCGAGTGGCAGAGCTTAAGGCTATGTTGCCACTCGTTTATGTGATTCATACTCTCGGTCATCAGCGCGTGGGAGTACACGCTCTTGGCAACTCGCTTGCTGATGAAGCGGCGAAATCAGCAGTATCTACATACTTAGTTGCAGCAGTTACTAGGTCTAAAACCAAGATTGATAGCGACATCTTGGCAGCGGTTGCTGCCTCTGAGAAGGGAAGTAAGCATCCTTCGGGATTCCCTTCGAAGTATAAATACCACTTAAGTCCCGAAAAGGTTCCTTTTGTGACAATTCCTGATGTTGGGGAACGGCTGATTCCCAACACGGATCGCAGAACAGACTTGATTACAGCGGCTCATGAAGGTGTGGCGTCTGCGCATGCGGGCGTCTCAGCCACTGTAACGCAACTACAACAACGTTTCTGGTGGCGGGGACTGTACAAACAGACGCGTGATTATGTCCTTCTTTGTGACATATGCCAGCAGATTAAACCTTCAACTGCTACGCGTCCGCCACAGACTCAGTTGTACATTTCTAATAAACCACTAGGCTGTGTTTATTTCGATCACTGCGGTCCTTTTTCATCTGATACTGCGTATAAATACATCTTAGTAGCAGTTGACTCATGCACACGCTTTGTTTGGGTATGGCCACATCGCAGCGCTGATTCACGGACTGTCATCAGAGATTTGCGTATCTTTATAGGGATTTTTGCCTGTGGTACCTTCCATTCGGATCAGGGTCCGGCTTTCGCCTCTAAGGCGTATAAGGATGCCATGACTTCGATGGGGGTCCAAGTCAAGTTTTCGTCACCCTACAGACCCGAGGGTAATAGTGTAGTTGAACGAATGAACCGTGATTTAAAGCAATCTTTGACAGCCCGAGTTATAGGCACTGGCAGAAACTGGCTGGCTCACCTCTATGGCGTGCAGCGTGCTCTTAATAATCTCCCTAGAAGGTCTCTGGGTGGGCGGACCCCATACGAAATGCTCTTTGGCATCAAGATGTTCGTCCCTGACCTTGACGGTCTAGACTCGGTGGTTCGCGCCACTTCCTTTGACGCAGATGAACATTGCAATGTTTTACAGAATCTACAAAAGACGAGAGACACTCTTGCAAAGGAACATTTGCCCTCCACATCGGATGATGCGTTGCAGATCCCGGTAGTTGGCTGGCTACCCCAAGTTGGAGAACTGGTTCGAGAGAAGATCGACAACAAGAAAGAGTTTGGTTCCTCCTATCGAGCTCCGGTCCCAGTGCTTGGAGTGAAGGGCACAAGAACAGTCATTTTACCACCACTTCCAGGTCGTAAGGAAAACAGGTTTATTTCTATTGACAATGTCAAGATACACAGAGTGGCCGATTCTTCTTAGCATGACACCGGCTGTTTCCTGTCCTTCCATTGTGAGAAATTCAGTTATGCCCACTGCTTCTAATAATGAACCTGAGGTGGCCATCGAATTACCTGCTGTTTCCAGTCCATTATTGAATAATTTACCAGGAACTAACCTTGATGAGACAGACTATACATACCCCACTGATTTGTCCATGCCTGACCTGCAAGCTCGTTTAGCCACGGAATCCAGATTTTCTTTTGACTCTGCTTCCCTTGCCTCGAAAAAACCCTCTAAAATTGCAGTATATGCTGGCCTGTTTAAAAAACATTTTTTGATACCTCCTTGGATATACATTTGGCTGGTCCTTTTTTCACTGTACCTTTTTATGTCAATTGGTTTTGTGTTTTATTTTTACCGGATTATGAATGGACACTATGTCGAGGAGAGAACTTGCATTACTCATTTAAATGGAACTTTGGCCCCACTTTCCTCTTCACATTCTACACATAGATTAAAAAGAGACTTGACTTTGGTTAACATCACAGCGTGGCCTGTTCTGGATGGAATCGCGTGGGATGCAGTTCGTTTTCAGATTCATGGCCCAACGGAAGTCGTTAATGTCCCTAATGTACTAAGAGTTAATATGGGGGATGTGGTGAAACAAAACATTCGTTCTGATGATTGGGATGTTAATGCTGTGGAAAGTTTGTTTTCTGATTTGAAATATTATGCTGCTTTTGATGCTGAGGATTTATATTTAGAATCTGCTAATTACGGTGAATTGTTCTGTTACCAACATTATGGCAATCACTTCTTACACAAGACATCTTCCCGAAGGGATGCGGTTAATTTTACTCAGTGGGAACATTGCCCAGCACCTACACAAGGGAGTTCAGAAACGTTTCTTAAAAAGTATACTTATTTCACTGACTTTAATCAGTCCAATCCCGAGTCCTTTTATTTTAAATTTAACAAACAGCCACTGTCCAAGGTTCGACTTACAAATACAAAATTGTTATATTCAAAGGCCTTCCTGGATCAATTAGTTACTGGAGGGTATGAGTTATGGAAGGATACCATAGACCTTAAATCAGTTTGGGGCTCAAGGGCCTGGCAGGTACAAGGCACTGAGGCTTTGCACCGTGCATGTCTCATCCCAAATCATATGTTGTTTTTAAATGAAACCATTTCCCAGACCACATGCTTTGGATTGGCTACATCTAAAAGGTTGAACACCCCGTCTTTCCCGGAGTTGGAGGAATATGAGAATTGGAGTAATTTTACTAAATTGTCCATTAGAGAGATACAGGCTCTGCTTCTGAATTCCTCCTTTAACATTTCCAGTATGAACCCCAAGGGTTGGCTGCTTTGGCACCGTAGTGCTGATTCTTGCCAAAAGAGATTTTTAAATATGACTGACGGTTTTAAGACTGTTAGATCTGATCCCCGTTTTGATTTGAGTCATACTGTCACCTCTTACTCTGTGGGCAAGTTGTGTCAAGCTTGGCTGAAACATTCAACTTTACCTGCGGTTAAGTATCACCTTTCCAAACTGAATGCAGACGTGGATTTGAATGATTTCATTAAGGGCCCAGCTAGTGGCAGGTCGAAACGCTGGTTATATGGTGTTTACAATGAAATTTGGAAACTCTCACAAATTGAGGCTGCTTCACGCCTTAGGGCAATTGATCAGGCAAATCTTGAGAAAGTTCTTGCAGTTGTTGACAATAGCATTAACGTGCTTTCCTCTAGAATTTACACATTAGATAATATTGTGTCGTCTGTTGTTGATATTGTGCATGATGAAGTGTCTGTATTATACCATGGTCAAAATCAATTACGTTCAATCATGCAGTTTGCATGGACACTACAGACTCTAAAAATGGGTAAAGTTCCCTGGGGATACATGAACGTTTCCTCTTTATTTGCACCGTTTAATTTGACAGACAAACAACGCTTGCTTTCAATGCGTGATGCTTCCTTTTCTATGCTCCATATTGAAAGATTGGAATCTTTACCTTTTTCTGTGGCAGAGACCACTGCTGCGACGTGGCTTATCCACGGTTTAATAACGCTGCCTTTTGCTTTATATAAGTTTTCAAATTGTATGAAATATGTGCCAATAGGTCGTTTTGAACCCTTAGGTAGCGGTTTTCTTCATGAGGTCTGGTCACTCCCATACACATACAGATGTTTCAAGGATGAACAAGAAGTTTATCTAACAGGGGATGAGTGTACTGAGACGCCAGATCATTCTTTAATGTGTAGACACATACAGTTACACGGTTCATGTAACAAGGACAGACCGAATATGGCTTGCGTTTTACAGGGCACGCCAGTTCCTGCTATCATCCCCACGTTTAAATTGTTAGAGAATGGTAGTTATTTAATGCTCAATAATGAAAACTGTTGTGGTTTAATTAAAGGAATAGCTTTCATAGTAACGGTTAGTGAGCGAGTTATTTGCTGCAGAAATGTTCTTTATCCTCCCACACGTGAACATAGGGAGTCTTCCATTTGGCCACAGATACCGACCTTGGGAGCAGAATTCAGCGGCATGGCTAGAATAAGAGCTCTATTGTCCCAGAAAGAGGTGGCCTTGAGCTCGGCCCGTGAAACTTTCGTGCTTCACATTGCTAACACCCGTACGGAGGTTCAGGCTCTTTTAAACACTGATTTGCCTTTGCATTTCGGAGCCATGGTCCGTTCTATCTTTAACGCATCCTCCACAACGGGCCTAGCACATTTTTTTAAAGTTGTTAGCGGTGGTCTCGTGACTTCCTTTGAGAAGATTTTTGGAGTCATCCCTGCCTTCTTCCATTCTATTTTTTCATCCTTATTTGGAGGGTTCCCGTTTTTGCTTGCATTAGCGGCTGGCGCATTGGTGGTTTTCTGCCTTTTTAAATATGGATGCCCTTCCTGTGCAAGACCACGCACAGCTACTACTGACGCGGTTTCGCAACCGCATGCTTGATTACTATGGCACACTGCCGTTAGCGACTCTAAGCACGGCGTTTGGATTATCTTTTCGGTTCTCCTATTTCACCTGTGTCCAGCCTGTATTTCGCTGTCTGACCTGCGATTTCCTTTGGGCCATTGATTTGTGTCTCTGCGGACCAGCATCTTCTGACGTCGATTTTGATCAACTGATGAGTCCTATCATTGCTCACGAGTTGGTTTGTTCTGACGAAAGGATTATGGCCTTGGCGGTGGCACATGGACTAATGGGTCCCTGGGATGTGTTGTCGGCAGCGCAGAATTTCTTGGAACTAAGTTTTCTTGAGAACCCACCGAGCTGTCCTCTGATGGTTATAGAGGATCCGGTGCTGGAAGATCACGTATGTTCCTTTCATCTTTTAAATTGGATGGCTGAACTGTTTTCTGATGAGGACAGTGACTTCCTCCTGGAGGCTGTTGCAGCTTACTTTTCATATACGGTCTTATCATAGACACTGCCTCAAATTGACATGCTGATTGATAGCATTTCCTTGATTTTATTGACTTTTGGTCAAGACATTTTATTTTTTGCTTGCCTATTGGCTTGAGCCACAGTATATTTGTGGGCTATTTTTTTTTAGCATTAATTTTTGTATTTGAATCTTTATTCATGCTCGTTTATAAATGGATTCTGCTCTCATGTGATGGCACTTCTGTTACCTTATTTAGTCCGTTCTCGGATCATGGGGGGGTGTTGTATAACTCCTATATATCCCTATATCGTGTTAAGTTAGCATAGGTACGTTTGAGATTTAAACGCCATTTTTCCTTTCTTGCAACTTCTGCACACGACCCTCATTTGTTGACTTAGCTTTCAACCTAGTAGTTTGCCGTGGTGAATGTGAGAATAATATGTTATTGCTCTGATATCTGCTTTGTTTAATAAAACATGTCTGCACGGAGAGTGCTGAAGTTTCAGGAGCAACACGATATGGAATTGTTATGAGGTCTGATCTCCACGCCTTCATAGTCATAACACAAGTGCAGCCTTTGCCAACTTGGGCTTGAGGCGGGATTGATATTGCTTTGCACGAGAATTGTTAACACACTTGATGCGGTGCACATGCAGAGAGAGCTGGTGTATGCTGATGTGATTCCTTCATGCTAGGACACTAAGGTATGGGCCCGCCCTAAAACAACCCAAAGAGACCTTCTTAGATAATAATATAATATATGTGTTAGGGAGGGTGAGATATAAGTGTTGTTAACTCTTATTCATTACAGCATGTTAACATGCTGTCACCATTCGCTTTTTATGTCTTAGTAACTATGCTGATAATTTTGCTACTGATAATAAGTATACTTGTATTATCAAAGATACTGCGCCTGAGAAGACGGCATTAGTAAATAAACATTTCAAATGCACATGTGTCTTCTTTACTCCATGTTATGGTTTGTAATGATAATATAACGAAAGAGTGTTCATGAGTCCCACGTACCCTGAGGTACTGTAAGTTCATGTTCTGGTTTGTCTAAACATTGGGTGTTTGATATGTCCAATGAGACACTGTAGCTAGCTCGGTAAGGGGTGAGTTGGTTGCTAAGGTAAGTTTTGGGACATCCTAATTTGCCGAGGTTCCACTCCTCTGTGCACAGTTCTGTGTGAGTACAGAAACCCTGCAACAGAAGACTTGTAGTTTTTGAGTTAACCTGAGAGGAAATGCTAGTGCCACTAATCTTCACTTGGGTGTCCTCACAAAACATTTGCTGCTGCTCCCTACCTGATTGCAATGACACAGTTGGTTCCCAGATTCTCTATTAGTGTGGCCATTGTTTTTGTTGGCGAATATTGTTTTAATCTGTATTGTCTCATTTGTCTTTTACTTTTCTGTTGAAAGAGCTTCAAACAAAGTGTATTTTGAATAATGAGTGTGGATTTTTTTTTGTTGTAAGACCTTTATTGTATTTTCAATAGATCATACACGGTTAGGAGCCTACAACCCTGGGGCCGGCTTCGAGGATTGAGCTTGTTTTGAGTAGGATTTACACAGCCCTTCAGCCGACAACGCTAGGTCCGGCGGCGTTACATTCTATATGAAGTCTTACA
This sequence comes from Lissotriton helveticus, assembly GCF_964261635.1. Classification (NCBI taxonomy): domain Eukaryota; kingdom Metazoa; phylum Chordata; class Amphibia; order Caudata; family Salamandridae; genus Lissotriton; species Lissotriton helveticus. The sequence goes on along the minus strand of NC_136059.1, from coordinate 1,244,654,708 downwards.
GTGTATTATATTTTGTAATTGACAACAAACAAAACAGTTTACTATAACTTAGAGACCTGAGATATAAACCATTACAAGTAAGCTGTTCTAGCATTTCAAATCTTACGAGTCTTGTCTTGCCTCTCCTGACTGGGCAGTACGTTACGTTACACTCCCAACAGTAGCTTGTGTATTGTATGCATCGCAATCAAGTCATTCACTCGTGTCTGTTTCTAGTGTACTCATGTAGTCTGTGAAGTAGCTCCAAATATCCTTGGGTCTAGATTTCGCTGGGAGCTCTTCCTCATATGTCAATAATTTATCTCTACAGCTGGAGATGTCCCTCAGCCACCTGGATGCCTGCGGTACTTTCCTACTGTGCCAACATTGCGCGATATGCCGTTTGGCCAGCAGCAGTGCTATCACACAAAATTTACGCTTGGCGGCTTTGAGTTGTGGTACGATTCCCAGTAGACATGATCTTACCGTGCAGTCGACCTCCGCCTGTATCATGGTAGAGAGTGTAGTGGTGATTTCCACCCAGTATTCACGCACCTTAAGGCAAGACCAGGCCAGATGCATGAAATCTGCGCCCTCTCTACCACATCTTTTACACCTATCTTCGTCTTGCAGGCCAAATTTAAGCATACGCGCAGGCGTGTAGTATGTCTGATGCATGAATTTGAAGTGTATAATTCTAAGGTTGCCATTAGGAGTGAGAAGTTGTCAGTGTGCACGTCTGCTGCCATTCTTGCTCTGTTAATGGGTCTGCTAATGCTATGTCCCATCTCGCTTTAGCCTTATCCGTGGTGTGTGGAATTTCAGCCTGCACTGTGGTGTATAGCCTTGACACTAAGTGCGATAAATCTTGGGTTGTGATGATCATCTGTAGTGTGTGTAGACTGTCTGGTTCGTCGGGGAATGTAGGATAGAGTTTTTTTTAACGCGTGTTTCAGTCTGTAATATGTGAAGCGGAACATGGGCGATTTATTTTGGATATATGTCACGTGTTCAATGTCTAGATACGCGCCCTCATGAAACAGGTCCCCCATGTTAACGATGCCTGCACTTTTCAATAGTGACATGCCCACCTTTTCCCCTGTTACTGACAACCCTTGATGGTGATTCAATGGCATTGCAGGTGCATATAGCGGGATTTATGCGCCAGTTGTCCCAGTTTCCGCCAGGCTTTGACTGTTGTGTCTATGGTATGGATGTCATGGGCATGAAGAGGCTGCCTGACATGAGACAGAATCGCTGTTAATGTAATTGGCTCCGCGTCTCCCTCTTCAATAGCAGTGTGGGTGAGGTATGGTATTTTGTGGTACCAGTAAGCAGCGTATTGCGCCTGAGCACACAAATAATATAATAGAAAATCTGGCACCCCGAAGCCTCCTCGGCTATATGGAAGAGTCAGTGTTTGAAGATCCACGCGAGCCTGTTTGTCTGCCCAGATAAGTTTCAACACAAGCGACTTTATGCGGGGGAAGACCTCCCCAGGTGGTGTAATAGGGATGTTATTGAATAGGTACAACAGTTTAGGCAACACATTCATTTTTACAATCGCAATGCGATCAGCCAGAGACAATGGTAGCTGTATCCAACGTTGCACCTTGTCTTCCAGCTTTGAGATTGCAGTTCCATAATTCGACCTTATCACCACCGCAGGGCCCCTATGATACATCACGCCTAGATATCAAATGGGATCTTGCTGCCATTCCAGTGGGTACTCAATATCAATTGGAGTCGTCGTATCCGTTAGAGGGATAATGGAGGATTTGGACCAGTTTATGGCCAATCCCGAGTGACCTCCAAATTTAATGTACTCTCTGAGCAGACTATTTAGGTGCGTGTCAGGATCGCGAACGTATAGTAACATGTCGTCCGCGTAGAGCGAAATATGAAGTGGCCTGGAACGGAACTGTAGAGCCGAAGATTTGTATTTTTGTCTTATTATGCAGGCAAGGGGTTCAAGTGCCAGCGCGAAAAGCAAGGCCGATAGTGGGCACTCGTGCCTCGCTCTATATGAAAGATGTCCAATACGTACCCATTCACACGAACCCGGGCGCACGGTCTGGTATATATCAGTGACACCCACTGTACGAAACGTTTGGGAAAACCCATTCTGTTCAAGATGGTAATCAGATACCGCCATTCAATGGAGTCGAAAGCTTTGGCGGCATCAAGCATTACTGCCGCTGCTTTCGTGGAGGGCTGGAGATAGTGTGAAAGGGCAAACAGAGACCTAGTGTTGTGGGACGTTGTCCTTGTAGGGATAAAGCCCGCCTTGTCTGGAAGGACCAGCTTCGTCATCAACGGGGTCAGCCTAACCGCCAACAATTTCGCGAGGATTTTGGAGTCCATGTTGATGAGCAATAGCGGCCTGTAAGAGTCACACAGCTCCTGGTCTTTAGAAGGTTTTAAAAGGGCGATTATCACAGCCTCCCGGAGAATTGGGGGTAGTTCCGTCTGTTCTAAAGATGCACCGTACATTTCCACCAGGTAAGGAGCGAGGACTTCCGAGTACTGCTTGTAAAACTCGTTTGTGTACCCGTCGGGCCAGGTGCCTTCCCGTTTGGAAGTGATTTGATCACGTCAGTCACTTCCTCCACCGTAATGGGCTGAGCCAAATATTCCCTCTGACCATCTGATAGCCAGCCTATGGCCACATCATTCAGATAGTTGAGGATCTCCTCCTCCGATTCTATTTGTTGTGACTTGTATAGTGTCCCGTACGTATCGACAAAACTATTCAGAATGTCTGTGGCCTGTGACTGCAGTGTGCCATCCCCTGATTTAACGCCCAGTATTGTCATACTCCCCTTACCCTCACAAATTCTTTTCGCAAGTACGCTGCCAGGTCTGCCCCCCCCCACCGAAAGATCTTGCCGTGTGTTTCCGGTCTAAGTATTGTATTTCATCTTCGATATACGTTTGATGTTCCGTATGTAGTTGGCGCAGTTCCCCCAGCAGGGTAGCATCTTGATTGGACTCATAGGCTACCTCTAGCTCCTTCATGCGTATTTCGCAGTGCTTTATTTGCTGTCTAATGTCCTTCAGTATGCCTATTGTGGTGCTTATGCACACGCCTCTCACCGTGGCCTTGAAGGCCTCCCATAAGAGGCACGGGTCCTCAACTACTGGTGCATTTATCTGAAAGTATTCCTTAATTGCTGTATTGATGGTATCAGCATAAACAGTGTCAGTTAGAGCACGGGAATTGAATCTCCAGTAAAACGGTGGTGGCGTGTAGTGTGGTATCGTGAGTTTCAGTAATACAGGGTTGTGATCCGATAGTGTTCTCGGTAAGACGGCTATGTCCTTTGTCCATAATGCAATGCTATCTGTGCCCAACCAGTAGTCAAGGCGCGACCAACTGTTGTGTAACGCGGAAATGTGAGTTGCTCCTGGTGTGAGAGCGTTTCTGTGTCTCCATATATCAGTTAGCGGCAGGTCCGCCATCATGTGTTCTAGCTGAGCTCTTGCCTGTTTGTGTTGCTCTGATGAGTGTAGGGAACGATCCACCCCATCCACCCTAGTCACGTTCCAGTCCCCTCCACATTTGATATGCGTGTCAGTGAAGTTCTGTAAATGTCCCCACACTTCACGAAAGAATTCGGGCGCATCCACATTCGGGCCATATTTGTTAAGGAGCATTAGCCGTTGCCCACGTAATATACCTGACACTATAACATATCTCCCTCCAGGGTCCTGTATCACCTTGTGTATCGTGTAGTTCACCCCCTTGCGGATCAGTGTGATCACTCCTCTCGAATAAGAGGAGTATGTGGCTGTGTAAGACGATTCCGCCCATCGTTTGCCTATATGTTGCTGTGTATTAGGTGCAATGTGTGTCTCCTGCAATACAGCCACATCAATTTCCCATCTGTTAAAGAAGGCAAACACCTGTCTTATTTTCTTCAGTTGTGTGAAGCCTCTAATGTTCCACGTTAGGAAGTTTAGATGTGTTCTACCTTGGTTACTACTTCCCAGCGTCATTGAAAAGGTTGCACAATACATGTCAGTAGCAGATAGGAAACAGAATCATAGTACAAGTTCACTGTCATGTGTGTGTTCACATGTGGTTGATTTGCCCATTGCCAGCCTGCGCTCAGGACCTTGCTGGTTTTTAAATCTCCTGGTCTCTCAACATAAACAATTCCCCCCCTCCCCCCCCATCCCCCACTCCAGCACCCCAAATCTGCCGAAGCCATCTTCCCTTTACAAATATACCCTTCAAACCAGAGAGTTCCAGGACATCTCCCATCATAACAAAACTTTTTCGGGGGATACCCTCGTGGAGGTCCGCTTGGGGCGCAACTTATCAACCAACTTAATGGATGCGGACTGCTCTCTCAGCGAGCTATGTATACATGTTTGGTGTGTCTGGCTGCCCTTACCCCATCCACCGCCAACAAGAACTCAAGCAAATACTGTGATCAACAATATCAATGTCCCGGCAATTCACAGTATTCGCACCGGAAAGATACCAGCAATGTAGGGAGACCCCCACCACTGTCCCCACACACCGATCGTCTTGTCTCACATCACAAACTAGTACCTAATTGTAAATCATGCAGTTACATGTGATCTTTACATCAGTAGTATCTAAATTGTTAGGGTGTACTTAACAGTACGGAGGCCACCATTGTCGTATAGTAGCTTCCTCAAACCTTCATAACCAAGGCCTTGTCCACCTGTGGTCCTAACCAGGCCAGGTGGGGTGTGGCGGCCCATCCCAGATTACAGTACCTCACGGTAAGTGTTATTTGAAAGGCCTGGGAGTAGTGAGCCATTTACCCCCTGGTCGGGACAATACACGTGAATTAGAAGTCAGGCCAGGTCGGTGTACAGCAGAATACATAAGAACATAAAGCCACATCGGTTCTCCGTCAACAAAGTAATAGGAGTTTCAGTCAGTGGGCATAATAACAACACATTGTTCGTTGCAGTATATGTTATTTCACTCCGGTGTAGGAGGTGACACTCATGAATCGGTAATGTATCTCGCAATGATCACCCAACCCCTCAGAAAGCGTGCGACACCTTACCGCCTTTTTCTAGTAGACTTCACCAGCACCTTCATTCTGAGCCCTGCTGTCTTTCCTCACGAGCATTAGATTTATTTTGTTTCAAGACTTTTTTAACAAATTCCTGCGCCATTTTAGGATTAGACAACAGCACCGGCTTTCCCTCCCACATCACGCGTAGCCTGGCCGGGTACAGCATGGAGTAAGCGATGTTGAGATCCCTAAATTTGGCCTTCACGGATGCATATTCCTTTCTCTCCTGCTGCACTGCCACGGTGTGGTCTGGGTGAAATTCTAGCGTGTTCCCCTGGTAGGTTACTGTTCCTTTCTCGCGTGCTAGCCGTAAAATGGTATCTCTGTCGCGATGATTTAGTATTCTCGCCACTATCGGCCTAGGCGCTGCTCCAGGTGGCGGACGAGGCGCAAGTGACCTATGCGCGCGTTCTACAATAAATATTTGCGAGAGTGCTTCTTCTCCGAAGAGGTCCTTGCATAGCTTCTCTATGTATACCCCCATCCGCCCCGTGTTTGTCGTCTCGGTAAGGCCCGTGATGCGCACAATATTGCGTCTTGAGCGCGCTTCCAATTCCTCCTCTTTCGCCTTTATCACCTCCATGACTCGTTCCATGCCGGCGCATTTGGTGATCGTAATACGCGATTCGTCCTCCACCGCCGATATGCGAGTTTCGGCCGTGTCCAACCGCTCACCATGTTTCTCCTGCTTAGCAGCCATGCTGTCCATCCTGCATTTCAGATTATCCAGCTTGCCGTTGATGTCCTGCTGATTCGTCTGAATAGCCAGCAATATCTTTTCCATGTAGCTGCTGGGCTCTGGGTCTGCCGGTCCACCGCTTTCCGCTATTTTGTCTGAAGGTTTGAGTGTTTTCTTGCTTTCGAAGGATATCTTCTGTTGTTGCCTGTCAGGTTTCACCATCGTTAATGGCCGTGGCGTTAGCTGTTTCGTGACGTGGACGGAGGACCTAGTGGACCTGGCCGGCGCCGCCGTCTTGACTCGTGTGGCGGGATATGTGCCTGGAGGCCACGCGCAGAATAGTGGGTCAGGAAGTCTATAGCGCTATGGCCCAGTCACAGCGCCTCGCTATCCGTTGTGCGCCATACGCAGAACCACCCTTGAACTGGTTGCAGTGGTCCTTGCACGCCGCACCCGTATCTTCCAGTATCACGAAATGTGTGTGCTGGCAATCTGTATGAATCTGAGGTGTCTTCGTGGGCTAGACTAGCGCCCGGTACGACGCCCGCAGAGGCTCTTTGTCAGCGACCCTCAGCAGTTGGTGCACGTTCCCCGCTCCTCAATCTTGGTAGGCAGTTAGTCCTAGCTCGTAGGATTCGTGGTCATGGCGGCGGACGCGGCGCACAGATTCGCGCCTTTTTCCCTGCACATCCTCTGCAGTATCAGCATCACCAATCGGGCCACACGTCACCCGTGCTCGAGTAATGTCAGCCAGAGCAATGTATAGCGCCGGGCCTGACGAGGTGTGCGCGGCAGCAACGACCCTTCCCCGCATACGCCGGTCGCCGATCCAGGTCAGCAACGTGTGTTTAGCTTTGGCTCCCTGGGCGCCGCCATCTTGTCCCCATAGACGCCGGGGCCACTGGAGGGCTTTACAGTCCGGGGTTCGTGATCCAACAGACGGATTTATAATTATTGAAAGTGCCCCAGCGATTGCGCCGCTTTCCACCCTTCCAGTGTCCACAGCGTGCCAGTTCACCGCTTACTTACAGTTCGTAGCGGCAGTGCATGAACCGGCAGCCGCGTCCCCCGCCATCTTTGCCGCCCTGCTGCCCCGCTCACACATCAACGCTGTTTTCATCCACTTGTCGGGCGCCTTGGCATCCCATCTTCTGCTCGTATGTTCTCGACGCTTTCATACACCTATGGATATGATTAGATTTCAGATCGGCGGGCTTTGAGGCAGGTACAGACCATGATGTTTTCGGTCGTCCGACGGAGCTGCGGATTACACAGCCATGCCGCTGTGTGCCCCTAGCGCCTCCCTGAGTGTGGAAACTTGCTTGTTTTTTTTAACCTGCTTCTGACAGCATACAGCAGAAATTAAGTTAGTGGGATTTAAGTGATGTTTTCGTCGCATATTGACTAAACATAACGGCACTGCAGTGATGTCAGTAATGCCGAATTACTGCAAAGCGTTAGCACATTGTGCGTCTTAAGTCACTGGTTTGTGTGCTTATTGTGGAATGAATAAGTAGCTGATGGCATGATATTCCCATTCCAAGCAGAAGGCTTTCTTATCTTACCATCTGTAATGTTTACCTGCAGCCATCTCTTTCTTCCAGATACTGCCTCTTATTTCATCATTGTTTTCACAATGTGCATGCTTTGGACCTGATTGAGAGGGAGGTCTATTATTCACTCTTTATAGACTTGTGACTTTTTCACTATATCTAGCCCACCAACCGTGTCTCTAATCACTGGGATGCCATTTTTTCACGCCATTGGCATTTTCCCTGTCTTGGACTTTGCTTTGTTTTTGCAAGTAAATTTAATCTAGTACTTTAGTTCGGTTGAGGCGAACCATTACCAAATCCTCCATATTTTACTAATTTGATATCTGAAAGCCCATAATTGTAAAAATTGTGCCCAGGAACATGGCACTCTCTCCTCATCCTGTCAATAAATGTGGTTCACTCTCTCACAGATGGAATTGTATAACCTGAAGCATTGCATAGACTAGTGAATGAGTAACTTCTCCTGGATTATCGGTGTACACAATAGTACCCATGTGCATCTGTGGCCAAGTCTTTACTTGTTCCTTCCTGGGAATAGTATCATTTATTCTAGTGTCACACAAAACTTTGTTGGTTCTTTGAGAAGGAGGATTTTTAGTTCTCAATCATGGGAATTTGTTGATACAAAGTATTTTAAGGTGGTGAGGATAGTTATTTTTCCTTCTCTCTTGTTTCTGCAGGGTTTATTTTATTTATTTGTAAAATGCTACAGCTACTATTGAGTGAACAGGGGCTAAAAATAGCGATCGAGAGAGTCAAGATGGTGATCGAAGCCTCAATTCCTTAATATTTTGCACTGGTCTGGTCCGTAGTCTGGGAGGTAAATGGAGTGCCAGATAAATTCAGCCCCTGGCTATAGGTCATTAGACTACCATTAAGGTTCCCAACTGGCCGGTAAAGAGAAGAACTGGATATCAAGAGTTTTTCTGCAGTTATTCCTCTTCCTCCCTTTCTTCTACCTATTCTTCATTATCTTCTTCCTCTTCTTTTTCTTCCTATCCCCTCCTTCTCTTCTCGGGGTAGCCCCTCGTAGGTCATGGTTTGGGAGTTGCTTGCCATATTCTGTCAGACAGACTCTTGAATGTATCCGCTGTGACTCTCCTTCCCTCCCCCTCATGCTCCCCTTTCCCTCACTTTCATAAGAAGCTCCATCATGACTTCCAGGAGAATGGCATGGTGGTCAGCATTGGGCATCCATCGGTTTATTCATTCCAGTCCTCCAACCTTTTGAAAAAAGAAAGATCCGTCCCCTATCTTATGATTCATAGGGTGTGACACAACTGGGAACAGATGTGTTGAAGGAGCACACCTCAGTTGCTTTACTTAATGAACGATTGCAAGACACACAAAAAATCTTGAAGAGCATGCAAAGGGTGAGGAAGCTTACGGATGAGACTGCGTTGATTTGTCTTCTCATGGTGAGATTTCTGTCCAGGATGATGCCAAGATTGTGGGCATGGTCGGTCGGAGTGGATGAGGGTCCTAGTTCCGGGGTCCACTTGGAGTTGTTACATGTGGAGGTGTTGGTATCGAAGATCAGCACTTAAGTCTTGTCTGTGTTGATTTGTAGGCAGTTGTCCCTCATCCAGTCTGCAATGCTCGTTATGCACCTGCAGAAGTTGGTCAGCGTTGCAGAGGAGTCTTGTGATAGTACAACGGATAATCTGGGTATCGTCGGGTAAGATATGATGTTCAGTTCATGTGATCTGTCGAAGTTGGCCAAGGGAGTCATGTAGGAGTTGAACAGGGTAGGGCTGAGAGACGAACCTCGAGGGATGCTACAGATGCTGTAATTGGGTTCTGAGGTGAAGGGAGGAAGGTGGATTCTCTGGTTTCTACCGGTGAGGAAGGAGACTATCCACTTGAGGGTGTCTCCTTAGATTTCAATGTTGTGAAGCCTTTTGATCAGAGTGTGGTGTGATACAGTGTCATGGTGTAATACAGTGTTGAATTGTGCCAAGTTAAGTGCTCTGATATGTTTTAATCCTATTAAAATATTATTTTTCATCACACAGAATTAAACAGCAAGGAAATGTCTGTACATTTCACTTTTTAGCTATTTAAATGTGTGTTGGAGTTACACATGACATCTTACAGCCTTTCATTTCACTTTTTTTTGTACAGCACTTTTGTCACAGTTCACTTTACAAAATACTCCAACTTTGCAGTCAGAGAAAGAAATATAGCTCTCCCTGATAAAATCTGACTCGCCACAGAGTCGGTGAGTAGATTTGTCGAGGCCTGCAAGGGTATTGTTTACAATAGAGGGCTTGGCCAGCACATGCTGGGAGCCACTTACTTTTCTTTCTGTGGAGCATGGACCAAGAATTTAATTATTTTCTGTCAGTTGATCACGCTGTGATTTAAACACTACTTCTTTCACTGCTGCCACTTGGCTCCATCTCCTTTATCTTCAACCAGTATCATATATGTTGCTTCCTCGCCTACTAGCCCGCCCCGATCTAAAATGCATTTATTTGTAAAAAAGCAAGTTCTTGCTGAAGCGCTGTACATATTAACTAGCTCTTGCATCAGATCAAAGCCATCAGATGTTTACATAGATCGTTGGTCAAGATAATTTTTAACCTATTGTATTATATTTGCTTGTAAATAGCACTTACTAGGCCTGACTACCCTTTGAAGCATGCACTATAGGGTAATTCACTGGCAACTCTGGCAACTTTTGATACCGCACGCCATGCCACCCAATGTCATTCCATGCCACCCAATACCATTCCACGCCCCCAACGCCATTCCACACCACCCACTCTGCTGTCTGTTGCTCTAGCCTGCTCTATACCGCTCTGCTCTATGCCCTTCTGCTGGATGCCACGCTATGCCGCTCTACTGAATGCCAGTCTGCACTATGCCAACCCACTCTATTCCGATCTACTGTGCGCCTCACTACTACCTTCTACACCAATCTACTCTATGCCACTGTACTCTATGCTGCGTCCCTCCGCTCCCGCCATCCCATTCCGCGCAGTGCCGCTCTATACCACTTCACCCCACTCTACTTCACCCCACTCTGTGCCATGCCAACCCACTCTGCTCCACTCCATGTCACCCTACCCTGCCCACTCTACTCCACACTACCCAACTCTAACCTACTTCACCCCTCCCCATCCCATCCTATCCCACCCCACCCTACTCTACCCCACCCTGCTCTACCCCACCCTACTCTACCTGCCAACAAACATGCTGCTGTATAAAAGACATCGACAAAGCCAATAGCTCTCGCTTATGCAAGACCTATTGGCTTTGCCAATGCTGGTTTAAAATTTTCCCTACATCAATATTTAGAGATAAAGTCCTTCATTTGGCTCTAGCTACTAGTTTTTACGAGATTTCTCTAATCATACTGTATAATCATAATGCTATTTTATTGTACTCTTAAACCTGTGTATAATTTCGTTGTAAGGTGAAGTTGATACTGCTGCGAGCATGCTGTTGATCTGTAATTTGTCTGTTTCTGTTGAAGGTTCCAAACCCTAATTTGCTGCTCGAAGATCCATCATGGAAGTGGTTTCTGCCGACGTGAACAGTTTGCTACCTGAGGAGATCATGGACACAGAAATAACTTTGGAAGAAGACGACAGTATTGTGGCCGTCACTGTAACATCACCAATGGGGGACTCTGTTCCCATGGAGACTGAGTTGGAAGGGATGGTGAGTGTGAATTCAAGTAATGGCTCAACCACGTCCACCACCACTGGGCCAGTGACTGTGACCAGCAACCACTCCAGCCAACTTACACTGGCCACCCCAACCTCCAAACCGGATGCCAACACTATTGTAAAAAACGTCTTGCAAAGTGACCTCCAGAAGTTTAGTGCTCAGACTCCTATTACGTTATCGGCCAGTCAGTTCATTCTAAACAAGGTCACGCAGGCATCTGACCTTAAGGCTGCCAACGCGACTGTAAAGCAGGAAGGCCAGAAACTGATTGTCACAACAAAGTCTGGGCAGCCGTTTGTCTTAACGTTACCCCACGGCCAGTTGCCCCATGCTCCGAAACTTGCATCCCTCGTGCAGGCGGCAGACTCTAAGGGGCAGACACCTCAGATCAAGGTGCTGACCATTGGAGGCAGGTCGGAGCTGAAGCCTTCTATTGGTGTCTCCGCAGTGACGCAAGGAGTTCAGCTTATCAACACTGCAGCCAAATCATCTGTATTGCAGGCCCAGCAGTTCAAAACAGTACAGGTAAAGGTGGGGATGATGAGAGAAGTGAGATTGGTTTCAAATCCTGTGGGGTTTCAGAGACGTGTTCCAGTTTAGCTTACATTTAATATAAGAATCATGAGAGGCCAGCCCAGGCCTGCTGCCAATTTGATACTGCCCCATCCTAAATGATTGTTCGACTCATCCAGGTTGTTTCCTGGTAAATTATGCTCTGATATTAATTGATCATGTGTGTTGATGTGAGCAAAATGCTGTACAGTGATTATATTCCTGTGATTTACTGACTCGATAGCTAAACAATGCTGTTGCGTATTTCTATTTCAACTTTGTGAATTTCAGACTAACTTGCTCGGAATCTACTTTCCAAATTTATGGATCATTTTTTTTAATTGCAGATAATTTAAACCTAGGTTTTGTGACAGTCAACATTTTAAGAAAATTGTGCAATGAAGGTATCAACAAAATACAAGAAGATGCATTATAAGGGTGCACACATTCCAAGAATAATAAATACAATACATACAGAACAAGACTGTACCTTATGAAATAAGAGACTGGGTGGGGGTGGAAAAGAGATTCAGAAACTAGGAACCTTTTTTAAATTAAGTTTTATTGATTATGACAGTAAACACTACAAAACAAAAGAAACACCTTCACTCAAACATTCCCCAGTATAATACATTGCATTATAGTGCAGAATATAACCCAGGTAGGTCGTAGATAATGAATTAGGCTCGCTATGTGGTAACATTTACATTCTGATAGGGCTACATTTCGGAAGACCATAGCAATCACTCATCTTGCATCTAGGTCCATCAATGAGCAAGTCCAACCCACAGGGTCCAGCCATCGTTGCAGACTGGGGTGCAGCTGGTGTGAAACAGGACAGACCCACCCCAGCCATCATGCAGAAAGCTCACTAGGGTCAGTATCTCCTTGTGTACGTAATCAGCACCGCAGGGGGTCCCATGTGCCTTTGGGTCTGCTCTCAGGTGGAATCACAAGGTAATACGTGTATAAGGGTCCAATTGTTCCTGACAGTACAATAAATCATGAAGCCATGTTTTTACTTCAGACTGGTTCACTTTCCCCCATTTGTATACCCACCCACCTCTTCGCTAGCTGCAGGGCTATAGAGGCATATTGACGATCCACTTATGGTATAATTAGGGTGCAGCCAATCAGGGCTAGTTGAGATGAGTGTAATTGGGAACTTTAGTACATTTCAAAGGGGTTGTGTTACAATAAGTAATGTGGTGATCGCTCACAGTCCCTCAACTAGGTTAACTAGAAGAAGAGCAAGAATAAATTATTGTGGTTCGTGGAATACGTTCCCTGTCCTGCTACAGTGAAGTAAACACGTCCACATTCTGGAGATCCACACCAATGTGGTGGGATGTCTACATTTAAGTATGGGATCAAGACTTGAAATAAGAACTCAAGTACATAGGGGCAGCTAGCCCTGCACCAGAAAGGACCACAGATCCGATTGATACTTCCATTGACATAGACTACTTGATGACCTCTGTGCCATATTGAGATTAACTGGTGCAATTAATGGGAGGCAGAAGTCTAATCTAAGCCTTATGAAATTGATAAAGAAAAGCTTGTGGCTATTCTGGGGCGAAAGTATGCCAAAATCGTTTCTTCCTGGGGTTCTATCATGGCAGAGTCTGCATTTGCTGCAGTGTCGCCTGCTCACCACTCAACCAGTTTGGCTATTTGTCTATCTTCAAACCAGAAGACTGCCTCACCTGCTGTAGGAGCCTTCAAGATCAGCCACCCCACAGTAGTGCTGGAGTATATTTTGTAACAGTCATGGCCCTTCCCCTCAAGGCATCCCCATTAAGTTCCTGAGGTAGGTTCAGGTTGTAACTTCAGCTTATCTCAACTTTTCACCCAGCTAACATCCCCCCTCCAGACTTCAATATGGTGGATCTCAAGCGCAACTTCAAGTCTGGCAAAATGAAGACGTAATAGAACTAAAGTGGCTGGGTCCTGGTGTTCTGCTTCGAGGCTTTCTCCAGCTAGTTTGGTGTCAGTCTGACACTTTATTCACAGGTTTTCTCTCTGTCACCTGTCACCGGTTTCACACTCTATGTTGTTGCTCTTTGGGTCTAGTTCTGAACTGTTCTGGCTCATAAGTGTTTTTTTCCTAGTCCTTCTACTTGGATTCCTCATCTCTAGTCTCCAGTCCCACATTGCGTCTGGCACATCAAAGAAGAAAGTCTATGAGATGGAAATGATTTTTAACAGCAGTATATTGGTTAGTGCATAGCCTCAAGTTTTTTCTTTACTTTAACGAAGGATTTACTTTATTGCAGTTCTGTCTTTGTAAAATCTCTGAAGAACATGATCTAGGCGGAATTAAGCTTTACCATTCACAGTCTCCTTACTGCTATTAGAACAGATTATCTTTCTATACAGTTTCGGTTCCAGAGGGGGTAATTCTGGGAAAAAGGCCCCAGTAGGCCCTGTGTGCTCTTTCCACCTCAAAGCAGTTGGCGATATCTGACAGGGTGAATATTTTCAGAAGTGTCTAGGATGGAGCACTCAAGTACTTCTGAGATGCTGACAGCTCTCAGGATGCTTCCTCTGGCCCCTCCCCATGTCCTTCACTCCTTTCTCTTGGAATGTGAAAGTAACTGGAAAGTGGGTAGCTTTCTTTTTGAGGTCTCCAAGCATATCTTTCAGGTTGGAGACCCTTCCCTCTGTAGCAGTCAATCGATCGAGCACATTTCGGTCATCTTATCTTGAGGAGCATCTGAACCTACTACTCCTGCTTTAGTCTTCAAAGTGGTTTGGGTGTCTCTCATAGACTGTATTATTGTCTCAGAGGACAGAGTATCCCAGAGTATGTCTTCCCCAAGAGGTGTCTGAGGTTTTCTTGCCATGGCTACCTTTGCATATCTATCCTGATTCTGTAGTAGGGGATCTCTGTGTATAGTCATAATCTAGTGAATAGTCCCGCCCATGTGCGTGGACCCCGGAGCAATCAAAAATAATCTCTTAAAGTGTCGAAAAATTGCAGAACTGCACAGACACTTAAGAGAGAATTTAAAGACAGATAATGCAGCCTATAAAAGGCTAGACTGTCCAGTACTTCAACTAGAAATTCCATAACAAAATCCACAAAACAGCAAAGCCTGTACAGATTTCCCTTGCTTTAACAGCAAACACCCTCTGGAATGATAGAGAGGAGAACCTGGATAGACAAGCCCCATAGGATGCCATTATGTGGCTCAGAGCAGGATACTGTGCCTTTAAGAGAACCTTCCAGAACTTCACAGTATCCCAGAATGCACTGCAGGTCCCATTTACTTTCAGTTCTTTTTTCCGGCTCCTGCAAGCAGGACCCTGGAGCATTGAGCTCTCCCTTTTTAAGGGTTTATTGGTGATTTATTTTCACTTTGTTGTTCAAGTTAAGTGCTTTTAAGTACTTTGGTGCTGTTCTTCTTGGTATTTTGCTCCTTTTGAAGTCAAATATACCTGCATTATTTGACAAATGCCCGGAGTGCTCCAGGAAGAAGGCAAAATCAGATTCCCATGAGGTGTGTATCCTCTGCCTTCCCTCTTCCCACATCCCAGAGGAGTGTGAGATTTGTCAAGGCTTCTCTGGCAGGACCCTGAAGGAAAGACAGAAGATCAGGCTTCAGGGCCTCAAGGAAAGAAGGCTGAAGGCGCAAGGTGGGTCTGGAGGGGCTTATTCTGCCCATGCTGAGGCCTCTGGGGGGCTCCCCAGGGGCAGGAAGACCAGCAAACGCTCCCATTCTCCGTCTGGGTCGGTTGCACTGACTACGACGTCGAGAGGGATGACTACGGTCTGTTTCCCGTCTCCCCAGGGCTCTGGGTCGAAGCAACGTCGACAGTCGACGTCGAGGGAATTACACAGCCCGCCGTTGAAGTCTCCTTTGACGATTTCGTTTTCATCATCGTCGGTGTCGACGTCGAGTGATCGACGTCGAATGGCCCGGCGTCGGCGCTCGCCATCGAAGCGACACCGCCGTTCGCCGTCGGCGAAGAGGAAACAATCGTCGTCGAGGGGATCCTCGTCGTCGAGTCCGCCGTCGAGGCGGAAGAGGTCGCCGTCGAGGCGGAAGAGGTCGCCGTCGATGAGGTCGCCGTCGAGGCGCAAGAGGTCGTCGATGAGGCGCAAGAGGTCGGCGTCGAGACGCAAGAGGTCGTCGTCTAGACGGACGAGGTCGCCGTCGAGGCGGACGAGGTCGCCGTCGAGGCATGGAAGACGGTCGACGCCGAGGAAGGGACGCTCGACGTCGAGGGGCCTGCGCTCGCCGTCTGGTCACCGTTCTTCGACGTCGAGGAAGCGTGGTGAGAGGCCTGATGCTGTGGGAGGCTCGCCAAAGTCCAGGTCTGGGGAGGAAGGCGATCACCGGGATCGGTGTACTCCGAGGTGTACACTCCATCACAGAGGCATGTTACGCCTCCGCCTCCGTTGCCGAGCGGTCTCCCTCCGAGGGCTCCGACCCCTCCTCCTTTGCCTCCTCTGCCTCCACCGGTACCTCGGCCTCAGGTGCCAGATAGGCCTCCCCCGGTTCCTCCGAGGTCGGTCTCGTTGCCCAGGCTTCCGACCCCTCCCAAAGGGACTCCTAAGCTGCAAGCCCCGTCCAAACCCAGGACGCCCGCTCCGGGGAAACCGACGGAGCGTCCCAGGCCTAGGAAATCGCGGTCCCGCTCCGGACGGAGAGGAAGATCGAGGAGTCGGCACAAGTCCTCCACTAGATCTAGGCATCGCCATAGGAGGCGAGGATCCAGGTCCCGTACGGACTCCCCTAGGACTCGCTCATATTCGCCGACCTTATCGGACTCCCCGGAAACAAGGGTGTCTCCGGTGGACGACATCAGCACGTTCCAGGAGGTTCTCCTGAGGGGGGCTACGAAATTGGGCATCACGGTGACGGCTTCTACACCTACGACGTCCGTGATATTCGAGACACTTCACAAGAAGCATCTGTCTCGCCCTCTGCTGCCATTGGTGCCAGGGCTGGTCGAACCTGCGGAGGAGCTGTTTCTTACGCCTGCGGTGATGAAGGCCGCTCCCTCCCGACTTCTGAAGAAGTACAGAGCACCGGATTCGGACCCGGCCTTCCTGCGGATGGACCCAGTACCCGACTCCGTTATAGTGACGGCGGCCAGGAAGTTACACTCTACCTCCCCGTCCTCCACCGTGCCACCTGATAAAGAAAGCCGATGGATTGATTCGGCTGGAAGGAAGGCTTGTGGAACTTCTTCCACGACCATGAAAGCCTCCAGCGATTCGGCATTGCTGGGGCGGTACGGCCGTGCCCTGTGGTACTCCCTAGAACAGTTCACGGACCTTCTGCCACGAGACAGGAGGGAGGACTTCCTAGAAATACTTAAGGAAGGGATGCTGGTTTCAAACCAGGTCATCAGCGCGGCTGTGAATATCTCGCTGTTGGCGGCCCATGGTTACTGTCACGGGATCACCCAGCGCCGCCATGCTTGGCTCAGGCTCACGTCACTCAAGCCGGAGGCCCAGCAGCGGGTGGCCAATCTGCCCTTTTCCGTAGAAACGCTGTTCGGAAAACATGCCGATGATGAGATGGCCCGCATGAAGGCGGAGGCGGAGACCCTGACGGCTGTGGGCTTGGAAAATCCCAAAGAAAAGAAGTCCTACCGCCCTTCCAGAGACGGTTCGGTGCACAGGGAAAAGGACGAGGACAGTCTTCGGGACAGCAGCAGCAGCAACAACAGCAGCAGTTCCGGAGACCCTTCCAGAAGCGCCAGAGGGGTAGAGGTGGACAACAGTCCTCTACTTTGAACAAAGGCCCGGCCGGGTCTCGACCCTGAGCGGTTACTTCCCCTTCATCCGTTACCCGCTCCGGTGGGGGGGAAGCGTTCAATTTTTTCTGGCAGAGTGGAGAAAAATTACTCAGGACAAGTGGGTGCTGAATATTGTTTGCAATGGATACAGTCTTCGGTTCACCAGCCCTCCTCCATCGATTCCTCCGGCCAGCTCGCAGTATCAACTGCGCGAGCTCCAGGCGGAGGCCGATATCCTGTTAAGGAAAAGGGCGCTAGAAGACGTACCTCTGTCTCAAAGAGGAAGAGGTCTGTACTCCCGGTTCTTTCTGGTCCGCAAGAAGGACAAGAACGAGTTCAGGCCCATTCTGGACTTGCGACAGGCAAACAGGTGGATTCGCAGAGAAAAGTTTTGCATGCTGTCGTTGCATCAGATTTATCCTCAGTTGCAACAGGGAGACTGGCTATGTGCTATAGACCTACAGGATGCGTACTTCCATGTGCCCATTGCACGCAAACACAGGAAGTTCCTGCGATTTCAAGTCGGCACCAATCACTATCAGTACACGGTACTTCCATTCGGGCTGAAGTCTGCGCCCAGAACATTCTCGAAGTGCATGGCAGTGGTAGCGGCACACCTGAGGAAGAACAAGGTGTTTGTCTACCCGTACCTGGACGATTGGTTGATCAAGGCCTCCTCCTTCTCGGAAGCTCAAGCACACTTCCAGAAGACGTGCGTTCTATTGAACAAGCTGGGGTTGCACATCAACATGTCCAAGTCTGTCCCGACTACGGTCCAGTGCATTCAGTACTTGGGAGCCACCATCGATACGATGTCAGCAAGCGTGTCTCCTTCGGAGGAGCGACGATTATCACTCCTTCGGAAGGCTCAGGCTCTTATGACCACTCCATCTACAACAGTGAGGAAGGTGTCTTCTCTACTGGGATCGATGGCCTCTTGTATCTTCCTGACGGCACACGCGCGGCTGCACATGAGACCGCTGCATGAGTGCTTAGAGGATCAGTGGGACCAGAGGAGAGGATCTTGGGACAACAAGATACGACTATCTGAAAGAAACAGGTTAGTATTAGATTCCTTACCTTAGAATATCCCCAGGCGTCAGTCTGGATCCGGAAACTTTTGCGTAGCAGTACCCCTGCGCGTCGGTAGGCGTCGTCTGCAGGCGTCCCCTGCGGCTCAGCGTCGTCGGCGTCGTGCGCCGTGATGACGTCGCTGGAGTATATAGACGCCGCCTCCGCGCGCTGACGTCAGTTCTTCTTTTTTCTGCGCCAGTTAGAGCAGATCCGAAGAGCAGTACTCCGGTCTTTTGACCAAGTGTTTTGTTAACTAATTAATCTTCTACGGTGCCGGTAGGATGCCCGGTTTCAAGAGTTGCGACGAGTGCGACCGCCTGATGTCGGTCACCGACCACCATCGACTCTGCCTCCGGTGTCTGGGCGCGGACCACGACGTGGAGTCCTGCGTCGACTGTCGGGCCTTGACTGGTAAAGCTAGGCGGGAGCGGTCCCGCAAGCTTCTCGAGCTCCGAGTGTCGGCCCCGCGTCGAGAGCGGTCCCGGTCCGGTCGGAGGTCGAGGGAGCGGTCGAAGGAACGATCGCGGAGCCGCCATGAGCGCTCCGGGAGTCGCCATCATTCCTCCGGTTCGTCAGGTAAGCGACACAAGAAGTCGGGGCGTCGTCATCGTACCCCCGACTCCCCCCGACGCCCGCGTGATGCGGCCGGGGGTTCGGGTGGCCCCACCCCCGCGGGCCCGCGTGGGTCGCCGACGCCGTCTGCCCCATACCCGTCGGTCCCTGGGGAAGGCGCGTCGCGTGAGGAGATCGAGGCCTTCCTCATAGCTATGAGGGCGAGGTCTCCTCCGGCGGGGCCCACGGCGCCTGCGGGCCCGTCGGTCCCGTCTGGGGGCCCGAGCGGTTCGGGTGCTCCTGCCCCGACGCCGCCGGTGACTCCGGCCACGGCGCCGCCGGTGGCTCCGGCCACGGCGCCGCTGGGCCCCTCAGGTTCGACGCCGGCTGGTCTGCCGGCCTCTCCGGCGTCGGTTCCTTTGGGCCAACCCGTGGTACCGCCTCCGCGCGGTGCAGCGACTCCGCCGTCGGTTCCGGCCGGCGTCGGGTCCCCTGTGCCGACGCCACGCGGCGCCACCCCCATTCCTCCTCTGACTCCTGACGCGGAGTCGGACCGGCGTCGTCCGACGCCGGATCCGGCGCCGATGGGGCCCATTGACCCCGAGGTCTATATCGTCGATCCAGAATACGACGATGAGGACGAGTATGGAGAGGGTTGGGGGGGGTCTGAGGACCCTTTATCCCGTGCCTGCCAGTATGATGTGGACTGGGTAGGTGATCTGGGTGATGCCAGTGGTCTGGACGAGTCGCCCAACCCTGGGTTTGTCTCCCCGAGCCCTGTGGCGTCTGAGGCAGGTGCTGCCTATTCGGTGGTCCTGATGAGGGCTGCCAAGGCCCTGAGCCTTGAGCTACCCGTCGCGAAGGTCAAGCCGAACATTCTGACCGAGGTGTTTAAACCGCAGTCATGCCCCCAGGAGCCTCTGCTGCCGTTTAATGAGGCCCTGACGGATGTCCTTTTGGCACCTGGTCCAGGCCCGCTTCTGGTGCGCCGGTTGACCGGAACGTTGCCAGGCGTCACCGTCCGTGCTCGGACGACCCTGCCTTCCTTTCCACCCATCCCTCCCCGGAGAGTCTGGTGATCCAGGCCTCCACTTCACAGTCCGCATTCCCGTCGGCTCCGCCCGATCGGGAATCAAAGCGGTATGACCAATTTGGTAAAAAGGTCTTTTCCTCTTTGAGCGCTGGACTGCGGTCTTGTAACACCGCGTGCCTCTTGGGCCGCTACACCCACTCCCTGTGGGATACGGTCGAAGAGTGTTTGCCGCAATGCCCCCAGGAAGTGCGGGACAAGCTCACCCGGGCCTTGGTTGAAGGCCGGGATGCGGCGCGGTACTCGATCCGTTGTGGTCTGGACACGACCGACTCACTGGGACGGGCCATGTCCACGACGGTGGCGATTCGTCGCCATGCTTGGCTGAGATCTGCCAACTTCTCGCCAGACGTCCAAAATACACTCATGGACATGCCATTTGATGGCAGTCGCCTGTTTGGTGACAAAGCGGACCACGCGCTGGAGCGCTTCAAGGACTCCCGGGTCACGGCCAAGTCCTTGGGCCTTTCGACCCAGCGCCAGCAGACGGGTTCGTTTCGCCCCTTTCGTGGCCAAGGGAGGGGCGGTCCCACACGTGCTGCCAGCCACGCGCCGCAGAACGCTCCCCAGCGCGGTGGCGGCCGTGGTTTCCGCCGTGGTGGCGGTAGAGGCCAGCGGCGAGGTCAGTCCACGCCTCCCCCCGCTGCTGCATCCAAGCCTTCCTAGTCCGAGCTTTCGGGCTCACGTGACGCCAGTGGGTGGCAGGGTTCGCCATCACCACTCCCGCTGGCGCGCGATCACATCGGACAGGTGGGTGCTGCTGCTCGTTCGAAGGGGCTATGCCCTCCCCTTCGAGTCCACTCCTCCAGCCATGCCACCGCAGAACCACCGTGTGTCGGGGGACCACTTGACACTTCTGCAGGAGGAAGTTACGGCCCTCTTGGCCAAGGGGGCCATCGAGCGCGTTCCTGGGCCAGAAGTAGGGTGTGGTTGCTACTCCCACTACTTTCTGGTACCCAAGAAGGACAAGGGAGGCCTGCGTCCTATCTTGGACCTGCGGAACGTCAACGGCTTCCTCCGGAAGGAGAAGTTCAAGATGTTGACTTTGGCTCAGGTCTTGGCTGCTCTCGACCCACAAGACTGGATGGTAGCGTTGGACTTGCAGGATGCGTATTTTCACATCCCCGTCCTGCCGGCCCACCGGCGTTACCTGCGGTTCACGGTAGGCCACGAGCACTTTCAGTTTATCGTGCTCCCATTCGGCCTTACCAGCGCCCCACGGGTGTTCACGAAAGTGATGGCGGTGGTCGCAGCTCATCTGCGCCGGTTAGGGGTTTCAGTCTTCCCCTACCTCGACGACTGGTTGTTGAAGGCGGGCTCGCCCCAGACAGTCGTCCACCACCTTCAGATGACGGCAGACCTCCTGCACGAGCTGGGGTTTTCCATCAATGTGCCGAAATCACACCTGTGTCCCTCTCAAAAGCTCCTTTTCATCGGAGCGGTTCTCGACTCGGCGCAGTTTCGGGTTTATCCCCCGGAACGGCGGGTCCGGGATATTCAGGCTCTGATTCCCATCTTTCAGCCGTTATCCCGGGTTTCGGTCAGGTTGACGCTGCGGCTTCTGGGGCTGATGGCCTCCTGCATCCTACTGGTGCATCACGCCAGGTGGCGGATGCGGGCTCTGCAGTGGGCCCAGCATCAGGGCAACCTATCCGACCATGTCCTGATCTCGGAGGGCACTGCGAGACAGTTGCAGTGGTGGCTTACGGACCGCGATTGGGTCAGAGGCAGATCCCTCTCCCTTCCCCAACCGGAGCACGTGGTTGTGACGGACGCGTCCCTCCAGGGCTGGGGTGGCCACTTGGGAGAGGCGGAGATCAGAGGCATCTGGTCTCCGGCGGAGTCCCGGCTCCATATCAACCTGTTGGAGCTGCGGGCGTTTCGCCTAGCACTGAAGGCATTCCTCCTGTAGGAGAGTAGGGTCTGCAATCCTATGATCACCCAGATTTTTGCTTTTTGCTGCACTGGTTTACGACTTTCCCTGGCTGTGGGCCTGCTAATCAGACCCACAGCCTAGCTGTTCTCTCTATCCAAATTGTACTCAGGTACTGAATTGGCACTGGGCCCTCTCCAAGTCCCTGTACCCAGGGCTGAGGTGCACCCAGAAGTCTCCCAGGGGCTGAAGCATGTATTGTGCCACCCCTGGATTGACTAACTAAAACTGACACAACTGGCTGCACGACAGCTGGGGCAAGGTGGTGTACTCACCCTTTGCTTTAGATATAGTATACCTATATCTAACCCTAAATGGACACACAGATCTCCTATCAGTCACTCCTATGGCAGGCCTTAACAATCCTGAAGGCAGAGTGCTTGGAATCGTGTGAGATGGTGCTCTAGCATGAGCTGAGCCTGTCTGCGGCTTTCGGGATCCATCCCTTAGCCGTTTCCATGATATCGCATACCATATACTCTTAAGTGCATTATAATCCTCGCGGTTATGTGCCAACTCTGGTATCGCTTTATCAAAACATGTCGAGTAAGGTGTCATACGAATTGGAATACTAACCCCTCGCCAATTCTGGCGACGGGGTTAGCATTCCACCCTTCTAGAGGGACACGACATGCCTGTAACCTATAACCCGGTTAAAAGTCAGACAGAGCCTTAGCATCCCCAAAATGGATGCTGCCACCGAGACACAAGTCTGCCCTCCTGCTGCTGGGAGTCCTCCCAGAGCAGGAGATAAGGACAAAGGGTTTCCTGCCAGGGGCGGTGCCAGCACCGTCCCAGACAGGGTTTTGTGTATTGTAGGTAGGCAGGGCTTTAGAGGAAGGTGACTGCACGTGGCACCCCGGTGCTCACTGTGCATAGGCTGGCTGGAACCAGTTCCAGGGTCACTCCAGACCCTGTGCTGGGGAAAAGCCCGCCAAGGAAGTGGGTGTAACCACCCCCCTCCTAGTCCCACCCATAGGGCAGGACTTAGTCGCGTGCCAGCCCCTTTTTACAGGATAAAGGTAGAGACTGGCCCCCTTCCAAATCAGATCATCTTTGAATCCTGAAACTACTTTCTGCGAAAGGAACTCAAGACTTCTTCCTAAGATTTCTCCCTTGTGACTAAGGAGTAGTCACCCTGCATCCGCAGGCACCATCTAAGAACACTGCGGTCTGCTGCAAGTCCTTCCTCCGGAATCCGACTGCCCAGCTCGACGAGAACCGGCTTCCCTGGCACCTCTGACCTCTACCCACCTCTACAGCCCAGCTGAGAACCGTGGGTGCGACGAGACTTCAAGGGACCGGCCATCTGCAAGACTGCACGACTTCTTTCCAGCAAGCCCGCCGAGTAATCTACTGGTGAGTGCTTTGGGGTCCGAGAAGCCCCGACTCTGAGCAGCTCCAGCTCCGAAGTGCAGCCCCCCAGCATCTCCACGATCTGCGTGGGGCCCTTCTGCTTTCCGCTGCTCACCGCGTTGTTTGGCTACTAGCCCGTTGGCTTGTGGCCTTCCTGACGACGCCCGACGACATTTCTGCTGCTGGTCTGGTTGCTCCAGACTGGCCCTCGCTCCCTTCCAGAAGAGGAGCACCCCGGACCCTCCTGGTCCACTCAAGACGCCATTTTGAGTCCACCGCGTGGGCTTGAATTAGCCAAGGCTTGTTGCCCAATCCTGGGTAACTTCGACGCCAACGACTTCATCCTTCGTGGGACAGCTCGCACCTCCATCCTGGTCGCCGACAACGCCTCCTGGTCCGAGAGACTGCAGAGCCCAGCAGCGCCCACTCACCTGACTGCGGTGACTTCGCCCGGTGCCATCCTGGTGCCCACTTAATCACTGGCTAGTGATTCAAGAACTTGGTCCCCTCTGCTTTCAGGTTTTCTTCTTCCTTGATCCAGGCTTGGATCCATCGAACTTTCCTTCACTGGTCGCCTGCCAGCAACTTCTTCCTTCCAGGCTCCTGGTCCGGCAACGAGATCCCCGACGTCTTTTCAGACCTATGCAGCTGCAGCCCCTGGGCTAGGTAACTTCGGCACTCCGGTGTCCCAGCATAGCCTCACTATCCAAGGGTCAGGATCCACTGTCGTTTTCTCCCTACCAGGTCGGGTTCGCCCGTGAACACTAACTTTGTGAATTCTAGCTTCCATAGACTTTGTCCCGCATCCCGCGTGAGAGTGCACACTCTGCACCCGAGTCCCCTGGGCCTCCTAGTAGTAATCTAACGATTCCCTAGTCCAGTCCTAGCGATTCCAAAGCCTATTAGAACTGTTACTTACCTGCTAGTAATTCGCATTCCACTTTTAGCGTATATGGTTTTTCGTGCCCCTCGGGCATTTGTGTAACGTGCTAACTTAAAAGTATTTTCGTAAGAGTTTTGTTGTGTGCTTAGCTCCCTGTCTCATAAAGAGCCAGGGTAGTCTTGTTATAAATAAATACACTGTTTATTTTCATAACAACTTGTGTGGTGTCCTTTCACTGGGTGTTCAAGGGGTAATGTGATGGTAAAACAGCTGGCTTAACACGCCCTCTAGAGTCTTAGCCTTAGACTGCTCGTATCCATGCTACTAGGATAGCTGGTCTATAAGGTTGACTTACAACCAATCATCAATAAGGGTTGTTTGGACTGATATATAGTGATCACTAGAATAGTGAGCACTGCACATCAGGCCAACTTCTCACATTGGTGAGCAGCGGTTGGGATTTGAGCTTGCTGTTGTTTTACCACACATATCCTAAGAATATCTTGTGAAAGATCACATAAGTACTAAAGGTACATATAACTTAGCTTAGAATACTCTGAGTTCTACTGAACCAGCTGTTGTAGCTCCTAGGGCCTAGCACACCCTAAACTACAACTCTAGCAAGGGATCAGTAGGCAAACATATAGTGTAGGTAAGTGCACCACTTACACCTCACTAGAAAAGCATGTCGACTCAGGAGGACTCTACTGAGACTCCCCTGGTCAGTGTTGACCCTCCACAGGTCACTTCAAGATATGCAGCTCTCAGTTTCCATGAGATGAGACAGATCTGTGTCTCCAGGAAACTGAAGCAGGGGTCTAACCCCACCACTTCCTTTCTGATAGGTCTCTTAGAGACATATGATGCCAGAAAGCTTTCTCAGTTACATGAGAACATGCCAGCCTTAGAGGGAACCTCTGGGGATCCAGATCTCCACAACACTGATTCAGCAGTTGAGGAGGAGGATCAGGAGGTACTCTCTGGGGATGAGGTAGACAAGGGTCTTGAGGTAGTCAGAAGGCTAACTAGGACCAACTTAGACTTACTTGGGCTAGGATCTGGGGGCCCCCCAGTACTAACCCGAAGTGGGCCTAACCTTGGAGTTAGGAGAGATAGATCTCTTTCTAGGGACTCCAATAGATCTCTGCACTCTAATGCCTCTTCTCAGGGGAGAAGGAATCCTCCACAGAGGAGATTTACTTCCCCTCAGAGAAAGGAGCATGAAGCTAGGATGAGACAAGCTGAACTGAGGATTGAAAGGGAAGAAATTGCCCTGGCCAAAGAGAAGCTTGCCCTGGCAAGAGAGCAGCAGATGAGTGGGCTAGCTCCCACTGGTGGCAGCAATCTCCCAAGAGATAGAGAGAAGGGTTTAGATACTAAACACCTGACGAAAATAGTGCCCCCCTTTAAGCAAGGGGATGACATCCAGAAATGGATGGCTGCTCTGGAGAGGGCCTGCACTGTGCAGAACATTCCCCAGAGTCAGTGGGCAGCTATACTGTGGCTCTCCTTTGATGGTAAAGGTAGAGATAAGCTCCTCACTACAAGAGTGGAGGATGCTAACAATTACCAGGTCCTGAAGAATACACTGGTTGATGGGTTTGGTTTAACCACTGAGCAGTACAGGTTGCTGTTCAGAGACACCCAGAAAACTCAGTCTCAGGACTGGTCTGATTTTGTGGATTGTGCCACTAAGGCTTTGGAGGGCTGGTTGCTGGGTAGCAAGGTTACAGATTACACAGGATTGTATAATCTAATGATGAGAGAACAAATTTTGAACAATTGTCAGAACCAGTTGCTGCACCAGCACCTTGTTGATTCAGATCTGACCTCTCCCCAAGAATTGGGAAAGAAGGCAGACAAATGGGTCAGGACAAGGATCAAGCAGAACCAGAACCAGAACCAGGGTGGCCAGAAGAAAGCAGACCAGAAGGGTAATGTTAAGAATGAGCAAAATGACCAGAAGTCTTCACCAGGTCCCCAACAAACCAAAGAGGGTGGGGGTCAGGCTTCCCAGAAGAAGAAGACTCAAGAAGGCCAGTCGAAAAGGTGGTGCCAGTACTGCAAAAGTAAATCTCACTGGTTTAGTGAGTGCACCAAAAGAGGAGGACAAACTCCTGCCACTACAGCTCCTAAAGCAACTGCACCCCCTAGTACAGTCAGTAGTGGTAGTGTCACTCCCAAGGCATTAGTTGGGTTAACCTTGGGTACTGAGGGGTCTGACAACTTAGTTGGCACACTCACTCAGGCTGTCCTTGTCTGTACAGGGGATATGGATATGTCCCCTGAAATAAGTCCCAATACTTTGGGCAAATACAGGCAGACACCTTTGATTAATGGCAAGATGGCTCAGGCCTATAGGGACACTTGTGCCAGTGTCACCATGGTGACACCTAACTTTGTGGACCCTGGACAGATCATGCCAGGTACTGATTTCCTGGTGACCAATGCCAGCAATGTCACTACTAGTCATAGTGTGGCAATTGTAGCTTTCTCCTGGGGTGGAGTGAAGGGACAAAAGAAAGTTGTAGTCAGTTCAGACCTCCCAGTTGATTGTTTGTTGGGCAATGATTTGGAGTCATCACAATGGTCAGAAGTGGAGCAGAGGACTCACATGGAGATGTTAGGCTTGCCAGCACATGTGCTTGCTGTGACTAGGTCACAGGCCAGAAGATGCCCCACTGAACAGGTGCTGGATCCTGAAATTATGGACCAGACACCTTCCAAGAAGAAGAGCAGTAAGGGTAAGGCTTTGCCTTCCCCCTTGCCCCAGGTTGAGGATCAAGTCTCTGAGGAGGCTGATCTAGAAGAGCTGAGGGAAACTGAGCCTAAAGAGCTTGAACTTGATCAAGTTGAGTTTCTGGGCTCAGGGGGACCCTCCAGAGCAGACCTGGGGAAGGAACAGTTGAGCTGCCCTTCCCTTGAACCCCTCAGACAGCAGGCTGCTGCTGAGGCTGCAGGGAATGCCACAGGTGCCCACAGGGTATACTGGGAAGATGGACTCCTGTACTCTGAGTCAAGAGACCCCAAGCCTGGTGCAACCAGGAGGCTGGTCATCCCCTTGTCTCTGAGAGGTTTCCTTCTCACCTTGGCCCATGAGATTCCCCTTGCAGGTCATTTAGGTCAGACAAAGACTTGGGACAGGCTTGTCTCACACTTTCACTGGCCCCATATGAATGAGAATACCAAGGAGTTTTGTCGCTCATGTGTCACTTGCCAAGCCAGTGGTAAGTCAGGTGGCACAACAAAGGCCCCCCTCATACCACTACCTGTGGTGGGGGTTCCCTTTGAAAGAGTGGGGATTGACATTGTTGGTCCAATGGAACCCCAGACAGCATCAGGACACAAGTTTATACTGGTGGTGGTGGACCATGCCACCAGGTATCCTGAGGCTATTCCCCTTAGGACCACTACAGCCCCTGTAGTGGCAAGAGCCCTAGTTGGAGTGTTCTCCAGAGTGGGTTTCCCTAAGGAGGTCGTTTCTGACAGAGGTACAAACTTCATGTCAGGATATCTGACTGCCATGTGGAAAGAGTGTGGTGTGAACTACAAGTTCACCACACCCTATCATCCACAATGCAATGGGCTTGTTGAGAGATTCAACAGGACCCTGAAAGGGATGATTCATGGACTACCTGAACCTCTTAGGAGAAGATGGGATGTCCTGATCCCCTGCCTCTTGTTTGCTTACAGAGAGGTCCCACAGAAGGGGGTTGGCTACAGCCCTTTTGAGCTTCTGTATGGGCATCCTGTAAGGGGACCCCTGTGTTTGGTGAAGGAAGGATGGGAGAGACCTCTCAAAAAGCCTGCAACCAACATAGTGGACTATGTACTTGGCCTCCGCTCCAGGATGGCTGAGTATATGGAAAAGGCATCTAAAAACCTTGAGGCCAGCCAGGAACTTCAAAAAGCTTGGCATGACCAAAAGGCTGTACTGACTGTGTACCAGCCAGGACAGAAGGTGTGGGTGCTGGAGCCAGTGGCCCCAGCAGCTCTGAAAGACAAATGGTCTGGGCCCCACACCATCATTGAGCAAAAGGGAGAGGTTACCTACTTGGTGGACCTTGGAGCTCCCAGGAGCCCTCTCAGAGTGCTCCATGTTAACAGGCTCAAGGCATATGTTGACAGGAAGGACATGAGCTTGCTCATGGCCACAGATGAGGGACAGGAGGAAGAGAGTGACCCTCTCCCAGACCTGCTCACTCAGAATCCTGATGATGGGTCAGTTGATGGTGTTGTCTTTTGTGGCAGCCTCACTGAACATCAGCAACAGGATTGCAGGCAAGTTCTGCAATCCTTTCGACATATGTTCTCTCTGACACCCAGCCAAACTGATTGGTGTACCCATGATGTTGACACTGGAGACAGTCTGCCTGTCAAGAGTAAAATCTACAGACAGCCTGATCATGTTAGAGACTGCATCAAAACTGAAGTGCAGAAAATGTTGGAACTGGGAGTCATTGAGCCCTCAGATAGCCCTTGGGCTAGCCCAGTAGTTCTAGTGCCAAAGCCTCACACCCAGGGTGGTAAGAGAGAGATGAGGTTTTGCGTAGACTACAGAGGCCTCAATGCAGTCACTAAGACTGATGCCCACCCAATACCAAGAGCAGATGAGCTTATAGATAGATTGGCTTCTGCCAACTTCTTAAGCACATTTGATTTGACAGCTGGGTATTGGCAAATCAG
The DNA here is from genome assembly GCF_964261635.1 of Lissotriton helveticus. Classification (NCBI taxonomy): domain Eukaryota; kingdom Metazoa; phylum Chordata; class Amphibia; order Caudata; family Salamandridae; genus Lissotriton; species Lissotriton helveticus. The sequence goes on along the minus strand of NC_136059.1, from coordinate 1,244,625,873 downwards.
GTTAGCTGAGGAAGCCAAACCTAAAACAGCATTTTCTACCCCTGGAGGGCATTATCAATTTGTGGTAATGCCCTTTGGACTGAAAAATGCACCTGCCACCTTCCAAAGGTTGGTGAATCAAGTCCTCACTGGGCTGGATGACTTCTGTGCAGCTTATCTTGACGATATTGCTGTCTTTAGCTCCACCTGGGAGGATCACCTGGTCCACCTGAGGAAAGTGTTAGAGGCCCTGCAAAAGGCAGGCCTCACTATCAAGGCCACCAAGTGCCAGTTAGGGCAGTCACAGGTTGTATACCTGGGCCACCTTGTAGGTGGAGGCCAGGTTCAGCCACTGGAGAGTAAGATACAGGCCATCAAGGACTGGACTCCTCCAATCACCCAGACTCAGGTTCGAGCTTTCTTGGGCCTGACTGGGTACTATAGGAAGTTTGTCAGAAACTATGGGTCCATAGTGACCCCCCTTAATGACCTGACAAGCAAGAAGATGCCAAAGAAAGTTCAGTGGACAGCAAGCTGTCAGAAAGCATTCAATGACCTAAAGCAGGCCATGTGCACAGCACCTATCCTCAAGAGTCCAGACTACTCCAAGCCATTCATTGTCCAAACAGATGCTTCTGAGTTGGGTGTGGGAGCTGTTCTGTCTCAACTGAATTTTGATGGTAATGATCAGCCTATTGCTTTCATTAGTAGAAGGTTGACACCCCGAGAGAAAAATTGGTCAGCTATTGAGAGGGAGGCCTTTGCTGTGGTCTGGGCCCTGAAGAAGCTGAGGGCCTACTTGTTTGGCACTCACTTCACCATTCAGACAGACCATAAGCCCCTCTTGTGGCTAAATCAGATGAAGGGTGAAAACCCCAAACTGCTTAGGTGGTCCATTTCCCTACAGGGGATGGATTTTACAGTGGAGCATAGACCTGGGACTGATCACAGCAATGCTGATGGGCTCTCCAGGTATTTCCACTTAGAGCAAGAAGACTCACCTGGTCAAGGTTAGCTTATTGTCCCAAAGTTTGGGGGGGGGTCATGTAGGAGAGTAGGGTCTGCAATCCTATGATCACCCAGATTTTTGCTTTTTGCTGCACTGGTTTACGACTTTCCCTGGCTGTGGGCCTGCTAATCAGACCCACAGCCTAGCTGTTCTCTCTATCCAAATTGTACTCAGGTACTGAATTGGCACTGGGCCCTCTCCAAGTCCCTGTACCCAGGGCTGAGGTGCACCCAGAAGTCTCCCAGGGGCTGAAGCATGTATTGTGCCACCCCTGGATTGACTAACTAAAACTGACACAACTGGCTGCACGACAGCTGGGGCAAGCTGGTGTACTCACCCTTTGCTTTAGATATAGTATACCTATATCTAACCCTAAATGGACACACAGATCTCCTATCAGTCACTCCTATGGCAGGCCTTAACAATCCTGAAGGCAGAGTGCTTGGAATCGTGTGAGATGGTGCTCTAGCATGAGCTGAGCCTGTCTGCGGCTTTCGGGATCCATCCCTTAGCCGTTTCCATGATATCGCATACCATATACTCTTAAGTGCATTATAATCCTCGCGGTTATGTGCCAACTCTGGTATCGCTTTATCAAAACATGTCGAGTAAGGTGTCATACGAATTGGAATACTAACCCCTCGCCAATTCTGGCGACGGGGTTAGCATTCCACCCTTCTAGAGGGACACGACATGCCTGTAACCTATAACCCGGTTAAAAGTCAGACAGAGCCTTAGCATCCCCAAAATGGATGCTGCCACCGAGACACAAGTCTGCCCTCCTGCTGCTGGGAGTCCTCCCAGAGCAGGAGATAAGGACAAAGGGTTTCCTGCCAGGGGCGGTGCCAGCACCGTCCCAGACAGGGTTTTGTGTATTGTAGGTAGGCAGGGCTTTAGAGGAAGGTGACTGCACGTGGCACCCCGGTGCTCACTGTGCATAGGCTGGCTGGAACCAGTTCCAGGGTCACTCCAGACCCTGTGCTGGGGAAAAGCCCGCCAAGGAAGTGGGTGTAACCACCCCCCTCCTAGTCCCACCCATAGGGCAGGACTTAGTCGCGTGCCAGCCCCTTTTTACAGGAAAAAGGTAGAGACTGGCCCCCTTCCAAATCAGATCATCTTTGAATCCTGAAACTACTTTCTGCGAAAGGAACTCAAGACTTCTTCCTAAGATTTCTCCCTTGTGACTAAGGAGTAGTCACCCTGCATCCGCAGGCACCATCTAAGAACACTGCGGTCTGCTGCAAGTCCTTCCTCCGGAATCCGACTGCCCAGCTCGACGAGAACCGGCTTCCCTGGCACCTCTGACCTCTACCCACCTCTACAGCCCAGCTGAGAACCGTGGGTGCGACGAGACTTCAAGGGACCGGCCATCTGCAAGACTGCACGACTTCTTTCCAGCAAGCCCGCCAAGTAATCTACTGGTGAGTGCTTTGGGGTCCGAGAAGCCCCGACTCTGAGCAGCTCCAGCTCCGAAGTGCAGCCCCCCAGCATCTCCACGATCTGCGTGGGGCCCTTCTGCTTTCCGCTGCTCACCGCGTTGTTTGGCTACTAGCCCGTTGGCTTGTGGCCTTCCTGACGACGCCCGACGACATTTCTGCTGCTGGTCTGGTTGCTCCAGACTGGCCCTCGCTCCCTTCCAGAAGAGGAGCACCCCGGACCCTCCTGGTCCACTCAAGACGCCATTTTGAGTCCACCGCGTGGGCTTGAATTAGCCAAGGCTTGTTGCCCAATCCTGGGTAACTTCGACGCCAACGACTTCATCCTTCGTGGGACAGCTCGCACCTCCATCCTGGTCGCCGACAACGCCTCCTGGTCCGAGAGACTGCAGAGCCCAGCAGCGCCCACTCACCTGACTGCGGTGACTTCGCCCGGTGCCATCCTGGTGCCCACTTAATCACTGGCTAGTGATTCAAGAACTTGGTCCCCTCTGCTTTCAGGTTTTCTTCTTCCTTGATCCAGGCTTGGATCCATCGAACTTTCCTTCACTGGTCGCCTGCCAGCAACTTCTTCCTTCCAGGCTCCTGGTCCGGCAACGAGATCCCCGACGTCTTTTCAGACCTATGCAGCTGCAGCCCCTGGGCTAGGTAACTTCGGCACTCCGGTGTCCCAGCATAGCCTCACTATCCAAGGGTCAGGATCCACTGTCGTTTTCTCCCTACCAGGTCGGGTTCGCCCGTGAACACTAACTTTGTGAATTCTAGCTTCCATAGACTTTGTCCCGCATCCCGCGTGAGAGTGCACACTCTGCACCCGAGTCCCCTGGGCCTCCTAGTAGTAATCTAACGATTCCCTAGTCCAGTCCTAGCGATTCCAAAGCCTATTAGAACTGTTACTTACCTGCTAGTAATTCGCATTCCACTTTTAGCGTATATGGTTTTTCGTGCCCCTCGGGCATTTGTGTAACGTGCTAACTTAAAAGTATTTTCGTAAGAGTTTTGTTGTGTGCTTAGCTCCCTGTCTCATAAAGAGCCAGGGTAGTCTTGTTATAAATAAATACACTGTTTATTTTCATAACAACTTGTGTGGTGTCCTTTCACTGGGTGTTCAAGGGGTAATGTGATGGTAAAACAGCTGGCTTAACACGCCCTCTAGAGTCTTAGCCTTAGACTGCTCGTATCCATGCTACTAGGATAGCTGGTCTATAAGGTTGACTTACAACCAATCATCAATAAGGGTTGTTTGGACTGATATATAGTGATCACTAGAATAGTGAGCACTGCACATCAGGCCAACTTCTCACACCTCCCCTTTGTCAACGGGAGTGTGGTGCAGGTGTTCACGGACAACACCACCGCCATGTGGTACTGCAACAAACAGGGCGGTGTGGGGTCGTGGACCCTTTGCCAGGAGGCTCTGCGTCTCTGGCAATGGCTGGAACGTCAGGGCGTGACTCTGACGGTTCAACACCTGGCAGGTTCTCTGAACGCCAGGGCGGACGAACTCAGCCGTCGGTGCTCGGTGGATCACGAATGGCGTCTGAACTCGGACGTGGCGAGAGGCCTCTTTCAGCAATGGGGAGAGCCTTGGTTAGATCTATTCGCCACAGAAGAGAACGCGCAATGTCATCAGTTCTGCGCGTTGGAGTTTCCAAGACGGCACTCGCTCGGCGACGCCTTTCGGCGCGAGTGGAGTTGCGGTCTGTTGTACGCCTTTCCGCCTATACCACTTCTGCCCAGAGTGCTGAAGAAGATCAGGCGCGACCGGGCCCAAGTTATCCTTGTGGCTCCGGACTGGGCTCGAAGATACTGGTATCCCGAGCTACTCAGCATGACAGTCGGTCCCTCGATCCGTCTGCCCCTTCAGGAGGACCTTCTGTCGCAGCAGCAGGGGACGGTCCTCCACCCGAACCTGTCCAGTCTCCACCTCCATGCGTGGAGATTGAGCGGCGACAGTTGAGGCCATTTGACTTGCCTCCTGAAGTCTGTGATGTCATTCTGGCAGCCAGGCGTCCCTCCACAAAGTCGGTATACGCCTGCCGGTGGAACAGATTTGTGGCATGGTGCACAGCAAAGGCTGTGGATCCCCTTTCTGCCCCTCTGTCTGAGGTTCTCCTCTTCCTCCTTTCCCTTGCCCAGCAGGGCTCTGCTCTGGGCACTATCAAGGGCTATCTTTCTGCCCTTTCCGCCTTCTTGAGGCTACCTGATCAGCCATCTTTATTCAAGTCCCCTATTGTGTTAAGATTCTTGAAGGGCATCACGCACATGTATCCTCCAACTCCGTTCGTGATGCCTCAGTGGGACTTGAACCTGGTTCTAACTTTCCTGATGTGCGCTCCTTTTGAGCCCCTTCATTCCTGTCCTCTCTGTCTTCTCACTTTAAAGACGGCCTTCCTGGTAGCCATCACCTCTGCCAGGAGAGTGAGTGAGCTCCAGGCTCTTTCTATTCAACCTCCTTTCTTGTCTGTTCATCCTGATAAGGTGGTTCTTCGGACTAGACCTTCTTTCCTGCCCAAGGTAGTCTCTGCTTTTCACATTGGGCAGTCCATCACCTTGCCCTCCTTCTTCCCGCCTCCGCATCCTTCAAAGGATGAAGAGCGGCTCCATCGTCTGGACCCAAAACGTGCGCTTTCATTTTACATGGATCGCACACGCCAGTTCCGGGTGGATGACCAACTGTTTGTTGGCTACGTGGGTGAGAAGAAGGGAAGGGCGGTACAGAAACGAACCATCTCTCGGTGGGTCGTCCTCTGCATCAAGGCATGCTACTCTTTGGCTCGGAAGGAGACTCCTGTTGGGCTGAGGGCCCATTCCACTCGGGCCACGGCGGCTACTACTGCCCTGGGCCGGGGAGTCCCTTTGCAGGACATTTGCCAGGCGGCTACGTGGGCCTCGCTGCACACCTTTGCGAGGCATTACTGCCTGGACAGTCAAGTCCGGAGGGACGGCTTCTTTGGCCGTTCGGTCCTCCAGGACTTTCTGGTGTAGGTTGTATTGGTTCGCAGACCCACCTCCGGGGTTGGTATTGCTGGGGTATCTATTCTAAGGTAAGGAATCTAATACTAACCTGTTTCTTTCAGATGAACAAGTTACTTACCTTCGGTAACGATATATCTGTAAGAAACAGTAGTTAGTATTAGATTCCTTACCGCCCCGCCCATCCTCCCCGTTCTGCGAACTGATACCTAGGGTTAAGGACATCCCTTTCAGGGCCCTAGTTTCAAATGGCACCAGTGTTGGTTCTCACATGGCTCTGCGTGTTCTGGCGCGGAAAAGCTCTGTGCAAAGAACTGACGTCAGCGCGCGGAGGCGGCGTCTATATACTCCAGCGAAGTCATCACGGCGCACGACGCCGACGACGCGGAGCCGCAGGGGACGCCTGCAGACGACGCCTACCGACGCGCAGGGGTACTGCTACGCAAAAGTTTCCGGATCCAGACTGACGCCTGGGGATATTCTAAGGTAAGGAATCTAATACTAACTACTGTTTCTTACAGATATATCGTTACCGAAGGTAAGTAACTTGTTCGTCTCTGCATGCTCTTCAGTCTCTGAAGTGGTGGTGTTCAGCAGAGAATCTCCTCAGAGGGGTTCCCTTCCACAAGGACATTCCCACTCAGACTATCGTGACGGATGCTTCTCTCCAGGGCTGGGGAGCGCACTCCGGAGACTTACAGATTCAAGGGACGTGGTCCCCGACGGAGTCCACGTACCACATCAATTTCCTGGAACTAAGAGCTGTTCATTTGGCACTGAAGGCCTTTCACCCGTCCTTCCAGACCAACGCTCTGCTTGTACAGACTGACAATACGACCACGATGTATTACCTCAACAAGCAGGGGGGCTCGAGATCACGCACCCTGTCGCAGGAGGCGCAGGCGATCTGGCACTGGCTTCTGGCCCGAGGACTGACGATAACGGCCACCCATCTGCCAGGTGTGCAGAATGTTCAGGTAGACGCACTGAGCAGATTGATTCAGGAAAACCACGAATGGGTCATAAACGACGAAGTACTGGGAGAAGTCTTCGCAAGGTGGGGAACTCCATACGTAGATCTGTTCGCCACCGCAGAAAACAGCAAATGCCGGGACTTCGCCTCCAGGTACTACCAGCCGGGGACGCTGGGGAATGCGTTATGGATCAACTGGTCGAACAGCTTTCTGTACGCTTCTCCACCCATTCCCCTGATTCCGACTGTTCTCATCAAGCTGTCCCAGTCCAGGGCGCGGATGATCCGGATTGCCCCGGAATGGCCCAGACAGAGGTGGTTCACGGACCTGCTTCACCGGTCTCTCCTTCCTCACATGAAGCTGCCGTGCAGGCCGGACCTTCTCACGAAGTTCGGGGGGCGGATGTTGCACCCCAACCTCTCGTCTTTGAGTTTGGCGGCATGGCTCCTGAGAGAGTGCAATATGGCCATCTGAATCTTCCAGAGGATTGCATGGACATACTGAAGGAGGCTAAGCGACCTTCCACTAGAACTTCTTATGCTTACAAGTGGAAGAGGTTTTGCATCTGGTGCAAGTCCAAGAACTATGACCCTATGACATGCAAGGAGGATATCATCCTTCCATATCTACTACATCTGGCGCAGTCTGGCCTTAATGTCCATTCCATTAAGGTTCATCTGGCTGCTTTGACTGCCTACAGGAAATGCCCTTCACAGACTTCCTTCTTCCAGATCCCTGTGATCAAAGATTTTTTGGAAGGCTTGATGAAAGTATTCCCTCCTGTCAGGCTTCCTTCGCCTTCCTGGGAATTGAATGTGGTGCTGTCCAGATTGATGAACGAGCCCTTCGAACCTATTCATAAGGCTTCGTTGCAGCACCTGTCCTGGAAGGCGGCGTTCCTCGTGGCCATTACATCGGCCCGCAGGGTGAGTGAAATTCAAGCGTTGTGTTGCCATGAACCTTATACTGTATTTCATGCTGCTAAGGTTGTTATGCGTACTCACCCTAAATTTCTTCCCAAGGTTATTTCTGATTTTCATGTCAACCAGACTATAACTTTACCTACGTTTTTTCAGAATCCTTCGTCTCCAGCGGAAAGGTCTTTACATTCCCTGGATGTTAGGAGGGTGTTGAAATTTTATCTGGATAAAACCAAAGATATTCGTAGGTCAGACCAATTGTTTATCAATTATGGATCAGTCAGGACAGGTCTTGCTACCTCTAAACAGTCCATCTCGAGGTGGATTGTGTCCTGCATACAATTGTGTTACCAAAAGGCTAATAAGACCTTAGGGGGCAAACCTAAGGCTCATTCCAACAGGGGCAAAGCTGCCACGACTGCTTTGCTTCGTAATGTTCCCATTGCAGAAATTTGCAAGGCGGCCACTTGGAAGTCGGTCCATACCTTTGCTAAGCATTACTGCCTGGACACTGATGCCAGGGCAGACGCTCAGGTTGGGCAGGCTTCGCTGCGAAATCTGTTCGCACAATAGTGGTTATTTTTCGTTTCTCCACCGCCGCTTTGGTGTGGGGATGGGCTTGCCATTCTATTCACTAGATTATGACTATACACAGAGATCCCCTACTACAGAAGGAGTAGTTTCTGTCCTGTAACTCCAGTTCTGTAGTAGGGGTATCTCTGTTATAGTCATAAGCACCCGCCCTCCTCCCCGGTGGAGAGAGATAGTTACGTAAGGAATGCTACAGGTCTGGCGTGTTTCGCCTTCAAAAAGAACTGAAAGTAAATGGGACCTGCAGTGCATTCTGGGATACTGTGAAGTTCTGGAAGTTTCTCTTAAAGGCACAGTATCCTGCTCTGAGCCACATAATGGCAGCCTATGGGGCTTGTCTGTCCAGGTTCTCCTCTCTATCATTCCAGAGGGTGTTTGCTGTTAAAGCAAGGGAAATCTGTACAGGCTTTGCTGTTTTGTGGATTTTTTGGTGGAATTTCTAGTTGAAGTACTGGACAGTGTAGCCTTTTATAGGCTGCATTATCTGTCTTTAAATTCTCTCTTAAGTGTCTGTGCAGTTCTGCAGTTTTTTCGACACTTTAAGAGATTTATTTTTGATTGCTCCGGGGTCCACGCACATGGGCGGGACTATTCACTAGATTATGACTATAACAGAGATACCCCTACTACAGAACTGGAGTTACAGGACACAAACTACTCCTTCTCTTGGTTGGAGGGCACGATGCCCTTGTATTTTTCACCCTTTCAAAGGTGTTGACTACTTCTCAACTTAAACCCCCAAACTCTTCCTAATTGTCCCTCCATTCTTTTAGGGTACTTGTGTTAATCTCCAAAGGATCATCTCACCAGCAGCTGCTTAATTTATCTTGTTACTAGATAGGTCCTCCCACTTTCAATGCCACCCCCTTACACCCTTCTGGACCATTTCCTGTTCTTCCCATACTGGTTGCTTATTCAGTTATCTTCTCTGGAGATCAGCTCTAGTTCCTTTTTCCCCTCTTATTGTCTTTGTTTACTTTAACTTGGGTTGGTATGTAGGCTCTGGATTTACACTTGTAGTATATTTTGCTTGCTCTTGAATCTCCGTGTGCCAAATTTGGTGGCACCCTAGGAGAGTGATCGCCCCTATGGCTGCAATGGGAAACGTGCTCCTTTCTTATATGGGTGCTCAGTCAATGGCCTGAGTCTCTTGCTATTGGTTTTCCTACCACTGTTAGGTCTACAGCCCTACTTATCCAAGTAGTTCTGGATCCTCTTATTTCCGCAGGAGAGTTACACAGGTGGTCACACAATGAAGTGGCTCTGATTATGACTGCTACTCTGTGGATAGAGATAGCAAACACCTCCTCCACTGACAGTCTTCTTGGTTTCAGTCCCCTCAGTTGACTGATATTCTCCTCACACCATTACAGTCTGTTTTTGTCGTCTCCACTGTCAGGAAGGTGGCATCTTGAACTGTCCTCTTGATCAAGGAAGAGAGCTTTTTACTCCTTATTATGTATACATGGAACTAAAGGCCAAAAGAGTTGTACTAGCTTTTAGTAATTTTACCTACTTTTTCACCATCTGCTGAGCACTCCATTCATGATGCCTCACTCTACTCAGTGGCCTACAGATACTCTGGGTGACCCAGGATCGATAGTGGTCGCGGGACCCCAGGTTAAAGGTGACTAACATGGTTAGCATGTATAATTGGTAAGTGGTACGCAGACAGCACATTATAATGATGTCTGTGTGGACATTGTTGATCCTGATATTTTCTTGTTTGACCTGTTGATGTCTTACTTTTAGTGCCTGCTCCTTTGTTCCTTTTGTGTATGCTGTTGATATAAAAGGTTGGGAAGATGGAGGATATTAAATTAGTGTAAATATTTGCTAGAGTCAATGTTATAATTGGCGGTAAAACAGTAGTTGTCCTGGACAATTTAATTAGGATTAGAATTTCAACCAAAATACAGTAGAACATATCTGAAAATAATAACCTACAAATTATTTGATCACCCCTTGTATAACTAGGATGCTTACCCTCTGTTCTCCATCGTAATTCACACTAATATTCGATAAAAATAGTTCTTGGAAAAATTGCAGTAAAAGGGATGCCAGCAAACACTGAGCTTCTGTTCCAATTTCAATTCCTAATGCAGAATCCACTGTACAATCTACTGTGAAGACTCTAGTTTCCAAGATTAAGGGCTAGAAATAAAATTCTGACATGTTTCTAGGAAGATCAGTTATATTGATGAGGAAAGAGGTGGCGGCCTGGGTGTTAGGAGTAAGTACCTTCCCTTGCAATGTATAATGTATAAATGGGTCCAACTCAAGGGACAATCCAGAAAAAGTCATCCATAATCCTATTATGAGTGAGGCCACAGAAGGTAAAGCAGAGATTCTATGATTTGGGTAGAAGATTACAACTTCTTTGCGGCTAGCTTTCAGGAGTAGTAGATTGTTGGTACAGTCCCTGCTTGATCACAACAGGTGGGAGTTGGAAAACGAGCTTTGGCAAAGCAAATATGTCTTACTTTTTTAACCTATTGGCCTTCCACTGTTTTTTGCTTATGCAGTGCAACAGAAGCAAAGTAAAGAATAAAAAAGTGCGTAATTTGTAGGTACATGTGTTTGTACTTTCCATGATGCTATGACGGCCCAGGAAGTTGACCTATGCGTCACCATACACGTGCATGCCTATTACAGGACACAGCTGCCATTCTTTTTCTTTTTTTATTTACTGTTCCAAGATGGCAGGCACTGTTTGGAGCAGTACGTTAGTAAGAATTTAAACAGGTGCCAAATAATTTTTTTAAAATGTTCGCTGCCTAGTTGCAAGTGGCAGCTGCTGGGCCTTGAGGACCGTGATGGCAGTGGAGGAGCTGGTAGGGGGAGCGGGGTGAAGACAACACCAGGGAACAGTTGGGAGCTGAGGTTGGGCGAGTCCATAAAAGTTAAAAAAAACAGCAACAAAAAAAGGATGAGGTAGGGCGGGCTCTAACACCAGCATGAACCTTGCAGAAGTGGGGACCAGTGCTTGGGGACTTAACAGCACACAAAGTGAATAAGAAGCACACTAATAAGATTGACAAGAAAGACAATCGATGATAAGCAACAGACGGACCAGAAGCCCACTATAAATTTTAGTATGGTACACAAGATGTCCGTTGCAAGTTAGACTGGCAGTTCTTTGCTCTTTCTCTTAGGGTTATCCTCCATCTGATTCCTTCTTTATCCCTCATACCCAACCTCCTCCCCTTTTATCAAATGCACTGAGCCAGGTATTTTATCATTTTCATCTGACATAACCGATTGTTACCTCATCCATCTCATAAAAAAAGAGAAGTAGACAAACCACGGAAAAGGTTATGAAACGGGAGCCAGAAATACAAGTTCTTGCTCCTCCCAGGCAGAGTTCATCTCTGTGTAACAGTGACTGATCTGTAAATTGTGTATGAAAAAGATGTTCTCCCACAAGATATTCAGTATTAGTTGAAGAGCAAAGTTCAATATAGTTCCAGTTTTTCCTAGAAGTTAAATTTGTTTTACACAACACTAAACACAGCGCACAAGTTACACCAGATGGAAAATGCAATTAATCAAGAAAAGAAACGTTTATTGTAAATTGGGATGCAATTTGTAGTAGAAGGATTTTCAAAATGAAAAAAAAAATCCAGTGGAGATTTCATGTGTTGCTTGCCAATCGGATTGCAGATGTAAAGAGTGTTTTACTCTTTCTTTTCAGAGTAGAGTGTAACAAAGTTTTCAGTAGAGAAATCCATTTTTAATTGTAAAACCTGGGCGTGTTACTCACAATGCTCACTTTTTCATTGCAGCAAGTAGTACACTGATGTATATTTTTGTCTGAGACTACAGTTGAAACCCAACATCTAATGTGTTAATACACCGTTGAAAATGGATTTTATGACCCACATGGAGACTTCTTTATGTGCATTTCTCTCACGTTGGTTCTTACTAGCAAAAAGGTAACACAGCTTGGGGAATTTATGTTGCATGCAATTCTAGTTTAAAGACCAAATGGATGAAAAAATGTCCATCTGTCTTTGATTGTATTAACACATTACCTATACTTTTTTCCAAGTACATGGAAGGTTAGATCTGTTGTCTGGATTTATTTAGTGAATCCTTTAACTTGCCACAATATTCCACGGGTGTATTGTCTCCAATGTTCAGGTTTTAGTGTGGCTGAGCATGGTTTTTAGAGACCGTGTTGTGTCTCTGGTTTTTTCTCTTCTCATGATCCTCTGGTTTTGTTTGTCCATTGCTGTAATATTTTGATTGTGAGTGGCACCGTTGATCGCATGACTAATTGCCCTGCTCAGGCATGCCTGCGGATTGATTTTTGTAAGTTATTTATTCTACAATTTGTTCCAGCAGCTGTGCAGCCTGATAACTTATTTAACTAGCTTCACTAGGCAGACGTTCTGCACCAAGTTGTCCAGATTTCTGCTGAGGAGAAATCACTCAGCCCTTGCACGATAGTGGCAGCAATTTCTCTTTACAGCATTTTTTTTATTATACGTATGTATGTCTCTCAGATTGTTTGTAGCTCTGTTGTGGCACTTCTAAGGTGTACCAAAACCACCTTTTGTCTGATCACCTCAGTCTTGGAAGCATTTGGCAGTACAAGACTTCCAATCATGCTAGGCACAGTTGCTTCTCCATGACTCACTGACATGGCACTTACATGGTTCTTACACCTTTCATTTGTATTGCCCGTATGCTCTTTGTATTCCACACCCACGCCCTATCAGGTAGTTTCATTCTTGCCACATCAGTTTCTATCTTTAACAGCACCTGCCTCTGTAGTATCATTTCCTTCCACTTCTTTTTCTGTCCCCCCTTCTCCTGCAACCCCTACACCTTCTGCCTCCAGTCTTGAATCGGATTGTCTGAAAGCTATGAGAACAGGGGCGCTAAAGTGCCTAGTCTCAAGATGGGTGCACCTTTTTGAGGCTCCTTGCACCGGGCGGTACTTTGTCAAGAACCTAGTGGCCCAGGACGCCATTGGCTTCTCCTTGGTGAGTTGTGCCCCTCGGCGAGCTTGGCAGTGTGAATGTGGCTGTCGGGAGGCCCTAGAGATGCTAGTGCAAGGCTTCTTGCTCTAGCCATGCTAGGGCCACGGCGACACAAGATGGCGACCTGACCTACTGTTTGGCTGTGACGCCCTGACTGTTGCAGCTTCTACAGCTAACAACTTACCTAGGCCGTTCTGGGTGCGGGCCGATGCCTGGGAAGAACCACAGCGGCCCCAGTAGTGAAACTGGTGTTCAGCGCCCTACGGGGCCAGGGCTTTGGAGGAGGCGCAGGCTAAGCATGACTGATCACCAGCGGCTCCCGGAGCCGTCTGATGTTGTGGGGATTGTCTGAAGGACCCGGATAGTGCCCGGCAGTGCCTCTTCTGAGGCGATGTGTGAGGGGATCTCTTATCATAACCTGCTGCAGCTCAGCTGTAACGCTATCAACCCCATTGTCCCCATTCTACACACAGGTGGTGCCACCTGTGAGAAAGTGGCTCTATATATACTGGACCAGAATAAGGTACAGTGTTTATAGAGTCCACAAACCCCAGAGGTATAATAGAGGTTAAAGACCGGTCTGACCTTACTCTCAAAAGTGGTAGCTTGGTCGGGCAGTAAGGCAGTACCAGAGGACAGTGTAAAGCATTTGTTGTACACACTCAATCAGCAAAAGGTTTCACACACTCAAGGACTGAACTCTGGGCCAATTGTTATTATATCAAAAGATATAGTCGTTTTATTTTTATAACCAACAGGTATAAAAATTTACTTTTCTCGATATGAGTACTCTCACATAATTACTTTGCCAAGAAGCAATAAACTTTGTAAACACAATAGGTACAATGGTTGCAGTAGGCAACACAATTCTAAACACAAGTTAACATTGAGCTCAATGGGTTTTCTACATAAATGCAGCTAGTTACTTTATCGATTACGTTTGTAGTTCCAGGACTGGATCATACATTCAGTCTTTGGGTCGAAGCTGGAAACAGTTTAGCAAAAACGATTTGGCTATTGCTATGAGTTTTAAGAAATATAAAGCTATTTCAAAAGTTCATATTTGGAAACTTTTCAATGAAAATCTGGCAATGTTATCCAATGGGAGGAAAATCAAGTTGCAGTTAAAGTACGTTCTCGTTACTTTTGTACCCCAGGACTGGGCTCCTAAGTCCAGCAATGGGGTCTCTACTTAAAACAGGTAAGCAATTAGGTTTCAGTAGTAGGTACGATTTTTAAGGAATATTTGTAATTTCAAAAGTAGACAGAAGAAATTTCACAGAAAAACAGTCAATGGTTTCCTATGGACGAAATTTAGATTACTAGTAACCATGGTTGTGATTACTTTTGCGGTTCAGTACTGGGCTAAAATATACAGCACTGGCTTCTCTCCTGATTACAGGTGAGTACTTCGGATTTTGATATTCGGCTGATTTTAGATGAATATGCTAACATTTCAAAACTTCACACTTAGAAGAAATTTCACAGAAAAGCAGTCAAGTGTTTCCTATGGCAAAAATTTAGATTACTAGCAAACACGGTTGTGATTACTCATGCGGTTCAGTACTGGGCTACAAGGTACAATACTGGCTTCTCTCCTGATTACAGGTGAGTACTTCGGATTTCAAAATTCGGCTGATTTTAGGTGAATATTTAAACATTTCAAAACTTCACACTTGGAAGAAATTTCACAGAAAAGCAGTCAATGGTTTCCTATGGCAGAAATTTAGATTACTAGCAAACACGGTTGTGATTACTTTTGCAGTTCAGTACTGGGCTACAAGGTACAGTACTGGCTTCTCTCCTGATCACAGGTGAGTAGTTCGAAATTCGTTATTCGGCTGATTTTAGATGAATATTTTAAAGTTCCAAAACTTCACTCTTAAAAGAAATTTTTTTTTTTTGAAACTCTGTTTATTGCACAAAAAAGCAATCCACGGTTTCATAGAGATGCAACAAGGTAAATATCGACACGCATTAGCAGAGTACATATCCAAACAGGGAGTGCATCATAGAGGAATTGCCGACTACTAGAATGACACAGTGCAATAATACAATTTTCTTGTTTTCCGACGAAACTTAAAAGAAAGAGAAAAACCAAAGACAAACTGAAGATAAGGTAACAAGCATTATGCAAAATGTAGACATATCAGTAAGGTTGCGAGCATAGTAGAGCAGCACCATCAGCACCACAAAGGACAATTCTATTTACAATATGACTTAATAGGAAATGAAACGTTAAGGCTGTCTGGTACAGGACGGGCCCCCAATCCGGCACCAGAGGAGCGACTGCGGAATCGTTCCGTCAGGGAGGCAACACCCAAGGCGGCTCGTGTATATCGTCCGCTAGCCGTTGGGTTTCCCAATAACAACGTGTAACAGTGCAGAATATACATGCCCAGCAGGAAAATAACAACGGAGGCAGACCCCATGCGATGCGGGGCCATTACTAGCCCACCCCTGTAGGGACTAATGAAGTAACCGATTGGGGTCTTGTCTCCTGAGCAAGCCGTGCCACACACCGCCGGTATGGATCCCATATGTCAATCGGTCTTGAAGCAAGCGGAACCTGTTCTGAGTATTCAACACCGTTGACATTACAGTAGGCCAAACTACGCAGCCAAGCGCGGACCGTTGGAGCGCGCCTAGCACACCAGAGTAGTGCCACCTCCCGTTTGGCCAAAAGAAAGCCAATGGATGCCAACCGACGAAGGTGGCGCGGGAAGTCTGCAACATAGCCAAGCAACGCAATATCAGGGATGGGTCGCAGATCCATGCCTAGGATGTCCCCCAGGACCCGGTGTACTTGTAGCCAGTAGCTAGTCAGCTGTGGACCGGTCCAGGAAAGATGGGCGAAGTCCGCCTGAGGGGCATTACATTTAGAGCAACAGTGTGACCTGTCAGAGTCAATCTTATGCACAAGTGCGGGTGTGTGATACATCCTCCTCAGGAACTTAAAGTGTATGAGTTTATGCCTGGTGTTAATGGACACTTCTCTCGTGGTGGCACAACACGCCGCCCACTGCTCATCAGTGATTTGGGTGCCCAGGTCGTTTTCCCAAGCGGAGAGTACCGCGGTGTCAGTGGATGGAATCGAGGCAAGGCATAACTTGTATAGCTTAGAAACGACATGCGCCCCCGTCTGATAAATGTTAATGCAGGGGTGTCGTCAGGAGGGAGCGGATATGTGGGGAATTCAGCCCTGAGCATAGAGCAAACCCTAGTCAGCGTGAATGAGTCCATAAAGGTCCTGTCTGTGAAGCGGTGGTCCTCTGTAAGTGAGAAAGCGTGGCCGTCTGGGAAAAGATCGCCGACCGAGTGTATCTGAAATTTGGACAGGGTACGCTGAACCACCAATTCGCCAGTTATGGGGAGCCAGTGAGGGTTAGGCAACGGCAGAGCTGGGGAGTATAATTTCTCAACACGCAGCAGGCGTCGCAACTTATCCCATGCCCAACATGTAGTGGATAAAGGCTGTATGTCCTGAGGGTCTCGAGGGATTCCCCTGGGCAGGACGGAAGTGAGGGCCACCGGGAGAGCCAAATCAGCCTCAGGCTTCAGAAATGGAATTCTGGCTTCTGGGTGGAACCAAGGGTATGCATATGAGCTCTGCGCTACTAAGTAATGAAGATAAAAATCTGGTACTCCGAATCCTCCACGTTCGTAAGGAAGTGTCAATGTGTGCCAGGCCATCCGCGGGTTCCTGCCACCCCACACCAATCGCAGCAGTGAGGAACGAAGTTGAGAAAAAAAAATCTCGGTGAGAGGGATCGGCATGTTATTGAATAAATACAAAAATCGGGGGAGGACAATAATTTTTATGATGGCAATCCGACCGGCCATAGAAAGTGGGAGGCGGAGCCAGCGTTCCGTGTGATCCTCCAAAAAATCAAGGGCAGGTCCGTAATTCAAACGGACTATGGACACAGTGTCGAGGTGGAGGTGTATACCCAAATACTTCACAGAGTCGGTGCACCATTCTAGTGGAAACGAACAGTTCCACTGCAAGGTGGAGGGGGTGAGTGGAAAAATGACCGACTTGTGCCAATTAATTCCAAGGCCCGAGAAGTCGCCAAAGCGAGCAATCTCCGACAACAGAGGTTCCAAGTTGGACTGAGGGGTCCGAACGTACAAGACCGTGTCATCGGCATACAACGAGAGGAGAAGCGGCCCAGTGTGGAACTGGAGCCCCCTGTGGAGATGTTTCTCCTGAAAATGTCGAACCAGGGGGTCCATCGCAATGATGAACAGGAGCGGGGATAAAGGGCATCCCTGACGGGTACCTCGCGAGAGTGCGAAGTTGTCAGTAATGGTGCCATTCAACCGTATCCTGGTTATGGGAGCCGAGTACAGCAACTCCACAGTCGCCACAAACATATCGGGCATTCCCATTCGTCTCATTATTGATAAAAAAAAAAGGCCACTCAAGGGTGTCAAACGCTTTTTCAGCATCTAAAAACACCGCTGCAGCCGGGGTAGAGGGCTCAACTCTATGCAAAACAGAAAACAGTGTCCGGAGATTGAGGGAGGTGGATCGGTGTGGGACAAATCCGGACTGCGCCGGCGAAATGATTTTTTTCCACGAGCAGCGCCAAGCGAATCGCCAGGACTTTGGCTAAAATCTTGTAGTCCAAGTTTAAAAGGGACAGGGGTCTGTAGGAGCTGCACAAAGAGGGGTCCCGTCCCTGCTTAGGCAATAAAACAATGACCGCTTCCCGGAGCGTGGGTGGTAATACGCCCACCGCAAGCGCCTCAGCGTAGACTTCGACAAGCCTAGGGACAAGTTCCTCCCTGTATTCTTTGTAAAAATCAGCCGAGTATCCGTCAAGGCCGGGGGCCGAGGAGCTTTTCAAAGAGTCGATGGCCTCAATTATAGAATCAGGCGTTATGGGCATGGCCAAAAACTCCTGCATATGTTTCTCCAGGTATACCATGTCAATTTCATTCAAATATGGACCCGCGTTGCGCTGTTCCCCAGAGAGTGTAGAAGTGTATAGGGTCTTGTAGTATGACAAAAACGCTGCAGAAATTTCGGGAGTGGAGTGGTGCGTGGTGCCCTGAGCGTCAACCACTTCTGTAATGTAGGCTGCCTGACGTGGCGGCCTAAGCATTTGTGCCAAGAGTTTGCCTGGCCTGTCTCCCTCGCCGTACTGCCGTGCTGTGTAGTGTTTACCCATAAACCTCAATTCGCGGTCCGCAGCGTCCCTAAACTCCAGGAGGAGCTCAAGGCGCTTGGCCTCCCGAATCTCACGCAGGGACCCCACGTGTTTGGCGATACAAACCCCCCGCAAGGTGGCCTTGAAGCCCTCCCATAACGTGGCCCAGGAGGTGACAGAGCCGGTGTTAATGTCAAAATCGTCGTCGATGGCAGTACGGATGTCTTCTTTGAAAACCGGATCCAGTAGAGCCCTGCCAGGGAATCGCCACTGCCTCTCGTAGCCCCCCAGCCTGGGGACCGCCAAGGTCAAGACTATGGGAGAGTGGTCAGACAGGGTGCGAGGCAGCGTGGAAAGGCTATCCACCCAACCCGCAATGCCCGGGGATAGGAGCCAATAATCAATTCTAGTGCTGGTATTGTGAAACCCAGAATGATGTGTGTAATCAGGAGTGTGTGGGTGAAGTCGAGCCTCTATGTCCAATAATGAAAAGTGGTTGCAAATTTCCGCCAACACTGAGCGGGCCCTTGGTTTGCTGTCAGGGTTGGGAGAGGTACTGTCTCTGTCAGGATTCATCAATAAGTTGAAGTCTCCACCCAGGACCAATAAATCAATGTCAGAGTGAAGCAACATCATCTGCAGGTCTTGGAAAAAGGCAGGGGAGTCAACATTAGGACCATAAATTTCCACCATTGCGATCTTATAACCAAACAATACTCCCGTGATAAGCAGGTACCTGCCCTCCCCATCAGATTTGATGCCAATAAATACAAAGGGGACACGTTTGTGCACCAGAATCGCGACACTCCTTGCGTATCTGCTGAAACAGGAAAATGCTCTGTGTGACCCCCAGCCCCTAGCCACGGAGACCGTGTCCGACTGTACCAAATGGGTCTCTTGCAGAAAGAGGATATCCACCCCATGTCGCGCTGCGTAGTTCAGTACCTGCTTGCGCTTCCTCGTGGAGTTTAACCCACGAACGTTCCAAGACATCAGAGTAAGTCTGGACGGACCAGACTGCAAACCTAGCTTGGCCATATCATCACATCACAGAAAATTATAGATAGGCGTGCATATGACAGTCTACTCTCAGGTTCCTCGCAACTGCTCACAAACAAAGATACCCAATTTAACAAAACGCTTCCCAACCCTCACCCACCACCCAGCCTCCCAGTGACCCCCAGAGAGGCAGTCCCCCAACATTTGCTGAACAAAAGTGCAGAATAAAGACAGTAGTGACCACACAAGTAAACAATTTCGTTTAAAAAAAAAAGATGGTGTTAGAACCCCAGAAACATAAACAACAGGGCCTGCGCCTTAGGGGGTAGCAACGCCACGCCGAGCGGGCGTCCCAACAGGCGGAACCATAACTAGAGATCAGCCAATAAACCCTGGAAGGTCTACATCCAATAGACAACACATCAAAAAAGGGGGTGCCACAAAGCAGGGAAAGGAAAGCAGTCAGCCCAGGCCAGGGTCAGCAAAAAGGTCCGCACTGGACTGAGTGTTGCTGCGAGGAGAGGTGTGTGGCGCCGAGCCGGAGGCTGCCAGCGAGGTCTGTTTCTTGTAACCTTGGCAGAAGTCCTGTGCCTCCGAGGGAGAGTCAAAGATGCGGAATCTGCCGTTCACATCCACCTTCAGTCTGGCCGGGTACAGCATGCCGTATTTCAGACCCAGATTCCGGAGGGTGGACTTAACTCCATTGTACTTGAACCAGTAGTGTGAAATCCGGGAAAAAAGACAGTCTGCTGCCCTGCCACTGGACCTTTCCAGCTTCCCGCGCCGCACGCAACACAGCGTCGCGGTCGCGGAAGTTCATAAGTCTGGCGATTATAGGTCGTGGCGGTTGACCAGGGCGAGGTACAGGTCCCAGCGACCTGTGTGCACGTTCGACGACAAAGCCAGCTGTGAAAGTGTCTCTGCCGAATAATTCAATAAGGAGGTGCTCAACAAAGGTATCAAACCGGCCCGTGGCAGACGACTCCGCCACGCCAAGAATGCGAATGGTGTTGCGGTGACTGCGCGCCTCCAAATCCTCATTTTTGATGGCCACATCTTTAAGGATTTTCTCAACCCGCTCCAATCTCTTAAGGGACTTAGAGGCGCCATCTTCGATGTCCGATATTCTGGACTCAGCCACGCCGAGCCTCCTGTCATGGACCTGCACCTTGGCGTCCATGTCCGCCAGCTTTTGGTCGAGGCTGTCAAAACGGGTGTCAAGCGCCTTGAAGCCTGCACGCATTTCACCCATCATGGTGGCGACCAGAGCCGCGGCGTCCCCCATGTCGGTCGAGCCGGAAGCACCAGTCGCCGAGCCAGGTGGGGGGTCTGTAGCGAGTAGGGATGCCTTATCAAAACTAAGCTTCCTCTGATTAGGGTCTCTTTTCCCCATTGCCGCGGTAGAGCAGAGGGCGCGGTCGGGGAGAACCTCCAGAAGCAACTCGCCAAGGGGGGAAAGCGGCAGTCCAATGCCAAAGCCCCAATCGGTGCCACCAACAGGTAAATCACAGCGGTCAAATGCGAGTAGAGGTAAGCAGTGTTGGTGAACAGACGCCAGGACAGTGTCTCACTCGGAGGATTATGGCACCATGCAGCCTCCGAGACCCAGTTCCGGGCGTAGTGTGGGCCGGTTTCAATGAAGTGGTTGCACCCGCGTTGGCCAATGGAGCGGGGAGCGACCCTCTCCTGTCGCGTGGAGCAGGAGGAGTGGGAGGACCAGTAGATCACCCCCGAATGCGCCTAAGGCGGGGCCGCCGGAAATCAGCTAGAAGCGCCCCCGAGTCCCCGCACCCCCCCCCCACCCCCGCCGTCCCCCAGCGAAAGTCCCTGCACGCCGCCCAACACCCAGCCCGGGCCCGCAAATCGAGGCCCCGGTCCCGGCCCACTCCCGAACCACTAGGCCGCGGAGGCAACAGGAACCGGGAGCCCCCACCCGGGAGCCTCCGGCGGGTGAGCGGCGCGCGAAAGAGCCCGCAGCAGACAACCGGAGGGCGAGGGCCCGGCAACCAGGCACCGCACGGCACTCACCAGCGGACGGGCGCAGAAGAGAAGATGGCGTCGAGGACCTAGGGCCTCACTTCTCCTCCGCCGAGCGCACTCACCAGGCCGCTCCCCAGCACTCCAGAGTCACCCAGATGGTCGGGGCGACATCCGTGTTCGGATCCAGAAGGATGTGGAAAGTGAAGAATAGCGGACTACATCTCCGTCGCCGCCGTCAGGAGCCCGCACGGAGGAGCTTCACGGGATGGCGGCCATTCCGATCGCCGCCGCGGCCACGCCTCACTCTTAGAAGATTTTTAGATTCAAACCAGTCAATGTTATCCTATGGCAGGAAAGTGAGTCATCGGTTTTCAGGTGAGTACTCGACTGGTGAAGTTAAGGTTCTGGGCATAGACTCAGAGGTCCCCCAGGGTCAGGTAGGTACAGTTAGTACACCCACAGCGGCACAGGGGCGGCCGGGTGCAGAGGTAGTTCGGCCGAATGTTATCCAATGAGAGGCAGGGGGCCTTAGGTTGGTGGCTGCTGGCGAGCAGACCACCTGGCTGTGGGAGCTGGGCTCCTGGTCACTTACTCAGGGCAAATGGGGAAGTAGAATAGGGTACAAGTTGCACTGCCAGGGGCACTCCGGCGGCTGGGTGCAGGGTGCTTTTGAGCCGTCGGGCGCGCAATTTTATCCAATGAGGATCTTGAAAAGGGAACATGTCTGCAGGCTCGGGGACGGTGGATCTTCAGGAGCGACCAACACTTTGAGGGGTAAGTTGGGATCTTGGAGTATAGGTAGGCACCCAGGATTTGGGCACAGGGGGCCGTGGGGCGCCTGGTGCAGGGGCGTCTTTTGAGGTCGGGAAATCTTACCCCCTGCTGGTCGCGGTCGAGGGGTCCTGTGTCCTGAGGCTGGGTTGTCGCGGAGGGTCCTTGGGCACTGGATTCCAAGTCAAACTCGCCGGGGAGATGTCCTCAGGGTCTTGGTTCACTCCAGCACAGGCCAGGCTTGGCGGGTGCAGAGTGTGCAGGGTTCGCGGTTCCGGGCTGATGCCAGGGCTTGTTACTTGCTTTGAGCAATACCACTGCTCCTGGGAGACTCAGGTAGTCAGAGTCACAAGGCAGTCGACCTGTCTTCTGGGGTTTTTGAGGTTGCTGACCACTGGAGACGCCGGGGTTTAGCAGGATCAGGTTCGAGGGTCGACAGGCCGGTAGGGCTGGGGCCAAATCAGTTGGTGTCTTCCTCTTCTTAACAGCTGCACAGCAGGTCTTCTTGTTTCTTGTTCTTTTTTTCTTATTTCGGTATCTGGATCTGAGGAAGGAAGGTTCAGGGAGACCCTAAATACTGAATTATGGGGCGTTACAGGTAGGGCAAGGGCAGGGACCAATAGGTCCCTGTCCAGGGGTGGGTACACCCCCTAACCCGCTCCTCTCCTGTGGGAGGCGGGCAGGAGCCTAGCTGTGATTTGGCAGTGCTCCCCATCTTCAAGATGGCCGGAGCCCGGGGTCGTGCTTCACCTCGTCTCCCCCACCTCTGGGGTGGGGTTGGCACATGGCTGGCACACCCCCTTCCTGATGTAGTTTTTCCCGCCAGTCTTCTTGCAGAGTGGGGGTCAGGACTGGTGGGGGCCAGTTGCTGGGTACAGCAAATGGTCTGGAGAAGCTCACAGAGGCGGCAGGCCTTTGAAGCTTCCCTCTGCCCATCCTGGGGGAGGAGATCTAGCACCTCGCCCAGGATGTGCATTGTTGCAGGCCCAGGAGAGCGGGGGGCTCTCCACCCAGGGGTCCAGCAACATGTCTGCTGTGTGGCAGCCTAGGCAGCCTCTCAGTCCAGACGTGGATTGTGGTTAGGTTTTGCCCTCTGTGATGCATTTTTCATTAAATCCCTCACTGGCATCATTGGGGATTTAATGTGCTGAGAAGTTTGATACCAAACTTCTCAGTCTTCAGTGTAGCCATTATGGTGTTGTGACGTTCGTAATGTCGACCTCCCAGCACCATATACTCTTAATGGCATCACTGCACTTACAGTGTCCAGGAATGGCCCTGGGTACTGTAGGGGCACAGGGCTCACACACCTGTGCCCACACCACTGGCATAGGGCACCCAGCTAGAGGGGTGACTGATGTATGCCAGGGCAGTGGGTTTGTGGGCATGGCACACAGGGATGTGTGCCATGTCGACTCTCTGTTTAGTCCTGTACTTAGGCACTCAGCCTGCAAAGGCAGTGTGTGGGTGCCAGGGTACAGGGCCCCTAAGGGTGGCACAATAAGTGCTGCAGCCCTTAGGGGTCTTCTCTGGTCACAATGCCCTGGGTACCTAGGGTACCATTTACTAGGGGCTGACATGTGGCCAGAGATGCCAATTGGGTTTAGGCTTTAGTATAGTTTTTAGGGAAGGAACACAGGCCCTGGGTACCTGATTGGCAGGGACCCAGGGCACACCAAGGAAAAGTGCATTAGGTATCAGGCAAAAAGTGTGGGGGGGGGGGTACTGCAACAGAAACTCACTTTCTCACACCACCCACCTGGAGAGATGGCCAAAGGCTACACCAGACAATCCAAACTCCACTTAGGGGACAGGTGCACAGGTGACAGTCCAACTGTGGTGGGTACCCCGCCTGGACCTGGCACCACCACAGAGGTGGATGACACCGAAGTCACAAAACATATTGCTACACATGCAGATGAGTCTCACCACAATTTGATGCTAAGCTACACACCCTTGCATGCTGGGTAGATAGAGTGGCTGCTGCCCTCAACAAACAGGACAGGAGGCTCACCATGGCAGAATTCATGCTTGCCACACTTTAAGACGACGCGACAACCACCAACAAGCAACTTTTCAACATGGTCACGGTTTTGAAGCTGATGAAATCCAAGCATGAAGACTTCGAGGCAAGGCGTAACAATCTTAGCATCATGGGGTCCCCGAGTCATCCAACACAGGAAACATAGACTACATGGAATTTCTCCTAAAGTCCCTATAGGGTCCTACTGGATTCCAGCAGCGGTTCTTCATTTAAGGCAAAGGAGTACCGCCCCACTGCTTTTTTGTGCAGTGAATAAAGGAAAAATAAAATTATAATAAAGCATTTTATCTTTTTATTTTTCCCTGCTATGGCCGGTATGCCAATTCCAGGGCAGGTCCACCCTGATTGACACTGAAGGCTGGGAGAAGTGGTACGCATTGCTACAAGTGTGCATGTCTGTGTGGCCGGCTGTCTTAGGTTTGTCCAACCTAGCTGTATTTCTCAGCCGGGAGTAGAAACTTTACAGACTCCCTTGTGCCTGAGCGAGCATTGAACCAGCCCGCTCAGGGCAATCCCCATGCTGCTCTCATGCTAGGTATAGCATGAGAGCAGTGTCTGGATTGGATGGGGAGTCTGATGTGAGCCTGGAACACCGGAGAGCAGAGTAGCACCGAGGCGCAAGGCGGGCAACAGCATCATGGTCTTTTATTAATTTTTACCCCACATGCTCTCCTCACGCTCATCCTGCGCCTCTTCCACTCTCCCCTTCTGCGCCCCCCGTACCCCGTCCACCCGCCCTACCACTTTTTTTTATATCACCCTCCACTGCTGTATTCTGGCCTATGTTGTGGGCACACTGATCGTTGGGCACTAGACCACCGCCGGGGCGCTGCTGCGACCCAATTTTGCTAAACTTTTTAACTACAGGGACCATGATGCAGCATTATGGATGGCACATGAAAAACATCCCCCTACAATACGAGGGCCCCACCCTCACTCTATACAGACTTCACACTCCGTGCAGGAGGTGCGCCGGGGATTCCTCCCTCTCAAGTGCAAACTCCAGCAGGCGGGAGTACCATACACAATGCTATATCCTGCACAACTGTAGGTTTCTCGTGGCAAGAAAACACACATCTTTCCCACCTCGCAAAGCACCTCGCCTTTTTGTAGTAAAGCTCCTGCAGGATACTAAGCCTGCCTCTCGCCAAAGATCGTCCACGCCAGATGGAGATCCAAGTGACATTAAATGAACTCTACTCACCTACGTGACCTCTCGTACTGTGAGGGAGTGTTGTTCAGATGGTTCTCTAGATTCCCCCGCAGGGTGAACCCTATTTTCATTCTTCTTAAGTTCTGTGAGTTGGGTACCTCTATGGCGCCACTATATTTTTTGATTTGGGTAGTTGGATGGGGAGGATTCGCTGGCTAGTTGGGATGGTTGGTGGGTTTGCTGTTTATTAATAGAGTGCATTTCCTCTTCCCCTAGCTCAGATTATATAAGCAAAGCCCCTCTTGAGACATGTTCTGCAATATGCACACACCATGCAGCTATTGTTCCCTCACCAACTTAATGAGCGTGTGAGGGCTGGTGGATAGCTGGACTCAGACACCTCACCCTCCAGGAAGGTACGCATTTCCAATGCACATGGATCATTGGCGCTTCTGGGCTATTGGCTGGGCATGCATGATGTTTGCAGCTGGATTCATTCCGCTGAACATCTCCCTCAAACCCTGTTAGACCACTCACCTGTTAAATTGCGTCTAGACCTATCTGACTCCAAG
This sequence comes from Lissotriton helveticus, assembly GCF_964261635.1. Classification (NCBI taxonomy): domain Eukaryota; kingdom Metazoa; phylum Chordata; class Amphibia; order Caudata; family Salamandridae; genus Lissotriton; species Lissotriton helveticus. The sequence goes on along the minus strand of NC_136059.1, from coordinate 1,244,600,325 downwards.
CACCAGGCCTTCACATGGCGCTTGTCGCCCACTGCCTTGTTAGACTCCCACCTTCAAAAGTGATATATAAACTGAAATCCTCAACTACTTTTGTGACAATGAGATCTCTGTGGAGTTGGTGGGCATGGTCTGGGAGGCCTTCAAGGCATATATGCGAGGGATCTGCATTGACAAACAATATGGTGTGCAGAGAACACCAGGCAACGATCATGACAAGTTGGAAAGGGAGCTATGCGAGCTAGAAGCACAATATGCGCATAAGCCATCATCCTACACTGAACAAGATAAAGACCAAATTGTCGGCCTTCGCAGATCTTGCCAACTTGGAGGTCAAACACTCATGCAGACTGGCAGTGACTAGAATATATGGGGAGGCAGAGAGACCAAGTAGAACTTTGGCCAACTTGGCTTGCCAGATGACCCCATGCTCGGGTATTCTCCGGTTGGAGACTAAGGGAAGCAACACCCTCTTCGAGGAAGATGATATTCTGGAGGAATTTCGTACTACTCAGGCCAATACACATCCCGTATCTCTATTTAAGTAACTGGCTCCAATCCGAATTGTACAAAATCTATGCTACTATTCTAGCCCTTGACTCCTCTACATGTATGAGGAGGCACTCGACCTGTGGGGTTCTTCCCCTTCCCTAAGTGAATTAAATGAATCCACACATCAATCACTTCTGATGCCCTGCAAACCGCCATCCCACTTGGACTCTTATTGTCCGTTCTCTCTTTTAAACACAGGCGCGAAGAGATTGGCAAAAATTCTCGCAAACCGTCTGTTACTGCTTCTCCCGAACCTAGTGCTGCCCGGTCAAGCAGGAATCATTCCGGGGAGATCTACATTGCATAGCAGCTATCTTTCAATATGCCACCACAGCCATTGCTTCTTTGGAGTGGGGTACCTCTTCTCAGTGTTGGCCGGACTGGGACTTCCGAAAACATTCCTAAACCTAATAAGACTGCTTTGTTCTAGGCCCCTCATGAGATTTAGATTAAACCGACTACTCTCTGTTCCTTTCCCCATCGAGAGAGGCACCCAACAGGAATGCCCCCTCTTGTCACTATTTTATGCCTTAGCTTCAGAATGATTGGCCAAATACATGATGACCAGGCCCTAGTGTTCTCGCCACAAATTATAGTGGTGTGTCTCTATGCAGCTGACCTCACTCTATATTTCAGTGACCCAGCCCAGAATCCTACTCTGGTTATTGGGGAATTTACACTCTTCAAAGCGCAATCTGATATCACAATGAACTGGAGTAAGTCCATCATTTTTCCGTTGACACCAGCTAAACACGGGAGGGATCTGGAGTTCCCCCTGCCCTCGACCACTACGTCCCTGAAATACTTGGGTGTCTGGATCAGCAGAGACAAAACTGCTGTTCTCCTTGAGAGCTACCGAGTGACCGTGGCCAAAATAGAGGAATACTTCAACAAGTAAGTAAGTAAGCAATAGATCATTGTTCGGTTAATTAAAACCATTACAATTTCCACATTAAAAAACGGCATATCAGCAAAGTTCATATTCTAAGACAAATTTAAAAAGACATATCATAAAACTTTCTTAGATTGTGTTAACATAAGTAGAGCCGTTATCAGTAATTGTTGTCAACAAGTGGAGGAGCCTGAGTCTATTAGAACTGCGGACGGCCATGGCATGCCAGTATGTCGTGATGGCAGCGGGGACCTTCAAGGTTAAGTGCTTGTACCGCCGCATGGTGGGGGAGGGCACAGAACCACTGGGGATCTTGCGAAGGAAATGGGCAGGGGACCTCGGAAATGAGATCCCTCAGACAGCATGGGCTCAAATAGTGAGGAGAGCATGGAAATGTACTAGGAATGCAATGTTTCAGCTGGTACACTTTTTCATCTTACTCAGAGCATATTTTACCCCTGCTAAAATAAATAAGTATGTTAAGATAGATACCGCCCACTGCCCGCGATGTGCATTAGAGGGCGCAGAGTTTCATCATATGATGTGGGGCTGTCCACAGCTGGGAACATTCTGGGAGGAGGTAGTAGGCCTGCTCTGTGAAATCACGGAGCGCCACATTGAGTCTGACATGGGCACCTGCTTGTTGCATTGGTTCCCACACACCTCCAAGATGAAGGTAACAAGCAAGTTCTTGGACCTGGGGTTGTTGCTGGCAAAGAGCGATATTACAGCGCACTGGAAGTTGAGGGGAGGGCCTAACATTGGGAGATGGAAGGCAGAACGATAAGGCTCTGGAGTCCGCAGGGGCGTGGGAGGCCTTGATTCAGTCACTGCAGTCATCAGAGAGGGATACGGATGCCAACTCGGTCTTGAGTTTACCAACGGGCTCACCCTGAAGCATACCCCCGGGCGCAGACATGATGTGTGGTAATTAAAATAAAGTGAATAGAGATTGGGAAACAACATATTAACGGTGACATGTTCATTACTACTGAGTGAAGTTCTTGTTCTAAATTGTATCAACAGCTGAAAGTAGGGACACACCGGTGGCAGTGGGTGGGGTGTGGCCGTTTTGCCGATAGGTTTTACTGTTCAATGGTCATGGAATGTACACCCATTATTAATAATGTTCTACAGACATTTGCCAGGAAACTGCTGGACGTATTCGGATTAATATCGTGGGAATGACCCACAGAATATAGTCCGGTAATACTCGAAACTGTATCGAAACTGGACTGAGCAAATTCTGACTAATGGGACTGGGACCATGAGGAACATGTGAGATTAGTAAAGATGTATGATCTGTTTGTCGTTGTGTGGGCTAAAATCAATACAAATATATATTTTTAAAAACAAGTGGAGGAGCCTGCCGTTATCCTTGCTTGGCAGGATAGCCCTCATGAAGATGATAATACTTTCGAAACTCCTGTATCATCCCATTCCGCTTTTTCAAAAAAAATTTAAGACACTCAGCCCCTGGTGGTGCTGGTGTGGGCTGGTAAACCACCCCGCATTTGATGAGAAGTGCTGACCCTTCCTTAAGATTGGGGACAGGGCTGTTGGCACCGCACCTCAAGCTCGATGTTCTATTATCACTGTGCTCAAGTGCATTTGCACATTTGTGACTGCACCCACCTCCATGGCCCATCGCGTCACAGAACACGACGTTGCACACCCACAGTCTTATCTGCTTTGATTGGGGGGTACCTTTCTAGACTGAGACAGTATCCCATTCCCACAGAAAGCACCCAGCTCTAAGACTTTGCCTCTGCTACACACTAACCTCATCTCCAGGCATTTAGTGACCAAGCTTTATATCATTATGCAATCTGAGGCCCCAATCGCAAACAGGTACTTCGCCCATGCAACATTTGGGCACCTTTGCAGGTTTGTTTGGTCATGCATTAGGTGTCCCATTAGGACCTCTGATTGATAAATGTGCAAACCATGCAGAGGGCTGAACTGATGCTATGCCTAGAATAGGCCGAGCGAACAATATGAATCATAGACCCACACTTCCTGGATTATTAGGTAGATACATGACTGTAACTTGCTGTAATACTGTAACTATCAACATGTTTGGAGGTGTGAGGGTGAGTACCCAAATGTGTTTTACGACACGGGTCATACAGGTCAATGCATATTGGATTATGACCCATACCAATCATTGGAATGCCTCTTGTTATGTCAATGCATGATATGCACTCTTGTAGACTGTTTTCTTTCTGATACAAACCTCAATACAAAAAAAAGCTATGAGACACAAGATGGCTGTCACCTACCTCATGTGCAAAACCTTTAAGAAGCACATGAATTGCTTTGTAGCATCCTCTTTGTCAACAACTGTCTAGCCTGACGTCCTTCACTTCCTACTCTGTAGCCCTTTATCATAAATTCAACACCGTTTCTGAGGACACTTCGACTGGACTTCAGCTGCTGCATATATGAAAGGTGTCATCTTCTCCTGTTTCACAAAGTCAAATCCATGGTCAAGAGCAAGCACAACTAACACCACATAGTCAAACTCCTGTGATTCGCCAATCTCTCTCACCTTTGACAAAATCACAGCTTTACCATTACTGAAGCTTTAGAGCTAACATTAACCTCAGCCACTTTCCTCCTGTTACCAGGTCAGGTGGCTATCTGCCTAATACAGGCAAACTCATCACTATCGGTTATGAACTATTACTCATCTTTATGTAGTAGATTTTACGGCACCTCCCTATCTTTCCCAGAATGTTTCTATATAAACACTGTGTTCTGCACATCTCCATGACTTTTATAATCCACCCTGGGTTCTTTGGACCACTTGCACCTTCCTTTTGACATTTCCTACACCAGGAACTTCGAGCAGAACCATTGCCTTATATCATTTCATTTTTAAATGTGTTTTATTAATATGCTGTGCCCCCCCCCCCGGTTGCTGCAATATATAACTCTCCAGGATATGGCAAGTGACAATACTGCTTTCTGCGTATTCATTCTTGGTTCAGTAGACATCCAAATCCCCCGGGACAAACCCTTCCCCCAGGTTGCTCACTTCCACTGGGTTCACGTCCCTCTGAGGGTTCCTCTTCAGGGGCTCCTTCCCTCACCCTCCACCTCTGACCAAGGGTCCCATATCTTTACAAATTTCCGGGGCAGCCCCATGCCTGGTATATCAGCTCCTCTGCCTGCTTGAACCTTTCCATGTTAGATACCCAGTCTCTCAAAGTCGGGATCTGAATCTGAGTGCACCCTGATAGCGTATCGGAGCCTGTTGCGAAACCGCCAGTGCTATTGTATAAGCCGGATCCCTACCCTGATGGCAACCTCCCCCGGGTATCTGCAAGCCGCCCCCACTCGTCTTCCAGTCTGCTTTCTCAGCTCTCGTCCTCAGGTCCAGAGGGCAGGGAATCTGTTGACTTAGAATGGACCTGACCTGCAGGTAGCTCAGAAACTGCCCCTATTGTCATATTGACTCTGCAAGTCTGTGAATTCAATCTACAGCGTGTTCTCTCGAAGCTCACCCACCTTAGAGATCCCAATTGTGTCCCAACTTCAGTGGCCTGAACCCCTCACCCTCCCCCAGAGTTCTGCCAACATACTTGAGTACCACAATGGCGTCCCCGGCGTCCGTAACCCCGCCCAACCCAATTTCTGCGTCGTGCTTCTCCGGATCCTGATCGAGGCAGGCTTCTCCAGGAGGCCTGTCATACAACAAAAGACCCAGTCCTAAGGCGTCAAAACATGTCAGTGACTCCAAGAAAGGGCAGTCAATATATACTGCTACCTATCGCTCTCTTATGTATTTTATAAAGAGATATGCACTGCACTACCGCCCACGTTAAAAGCCTCGCCTGTTCTCCCCGACAGCGCCACAGAACAATCAGCAATAGTGACCTAAATAGGTTAGTCACAAGTGTCCACACAGTCGTGTTGGACTAAATTCTCCTTAGAAAAATGTGTGAGAAAACAAGTGACACCTCACGGAAACACCACCAACGGGGTAACTGGTATGCAATTTCCAGACAGGCCCCTGTCTCATCATTGGTCGTCACTTGCTTCTCAAAGAAAAAGAAGAAAGAAAAGAAGTGTCCAAAACAAACAACATAAATTGTGAAAAACAGTGGACAGCAGTGGTATCTGCTAGTGACAAACACATAACATACAGAAGTGCATAAAAACCAGCATAAAAAACCCTTAACCAACTTTATTTATAGGGAAATTATTATGCTGTAGTGTTAAAAAGGCTGGTAGCTATTATTGTCTACCATTACCTAGTACTAGTGCCGACATGTTTCACTGCTGTAACACTTTAAGCAGTTTCATCAGGGCTGCACTCATATGCCACCACTCCACTTTTGGACACTAGTTCTGTGTTTGCTGTCAACGGAGAAAAGGCGAGGAAAAGAATATTTAAAATCATGTGAACCAATTGTTTGCAATCTGTATGTGAACCAAATTAATGAAACAAAGGACAATGCAACTGCTATTACCCAGAGTCAGCCAAAGTTAGTCATACCAGCCGCTCCGGGGTTGAAAAGGTGTCAGGGTGCTCCAATCGTGAGCTATCACCTCTGCTTATCCTTAAGTTTTCTATTTGGAAACAAATTTCGCATTTGTAAATCAAACAGACCAAAGTTGCAATCTTATCATTGTGTGGAGCACGAATCTTAAGTGGTTGACCCCAATGTTTAGCGTTCTATGTACTGCGACCCACACATTCAGCTATCCTAGGACAGTCTTCAAACGGGGGCTGCTCACAGACCATCATTGTGATCGTGCCACACTAGGCAGGTTCAAAAACAACACACGCTGCAAACACAGAAATGGATAAGTTACTTCAAGTCGCCGTGTGTAACTGGCCACACCCGTCTCCCTTATTACTCGTACAGGTGCCCGTGTACTGCACTATCCGTATCCTCGGGGTGGTCAAGCCACTAACAAACTCCACACTCACAGATTGTCAGTCATGCCCCCCGTCTCGGCGCCAGAATGGCACCGGGCTTCGTTACCGTCTCCTCACCATAATACCGTAGGGTAGGCGCTTTTCCTCCACCTCAACTTTGCGAGGACCGGGCGCGCCGAAGAAATAGCTTCCGGCGGTCTCAAACCCTGCGCTACTATCATGTGACTCGGAAGCCGACCATGGCGGCCATCTTGAACTAGTAAAAACCACGAGTAGGAGCCTGTAAACAAACCGACTCCTACACCCTCGTAGTTGTACCCCAGCTGTTTATACACCCTATAACCAGGTCTTTTCACAACAAATATAGGGGGTAAATACTGTACCAGGTGAAAACCTTAATTCCCATTTTGTGCACAATAATGCTATTAAGGTGGTATCAAGTATAATTTCTATTTTGATTTTTGGTCAAACTTCAAACTCATATTAAAAAACTTAGGTGATGAAAACAACCTTAGTTCCCATATTCTGTGCAATGGTGCTTTTAAGGTGGAATCAAGCACCATTTTTTATATATTTATTTGTAGACCTCCGAACTCATAATGCCACACTGCTACACCAGGCGGCCATCTTCGAGTGCACCCTGATACATGGGGGAGGACATAAGAAATCTATATTCAACCAACAAATCGAGTCTATATATGGGGGTCGGCTATGACTGCAGCAAAACAAATACGCCGATATGTGTCCCCCATACCAATGAAGGCCCCATGCCCAAAGGATCAGACAGTCCAATCACACTTTAACCTTGTTCCATTCTATAATTTCATTTAACCCAATTTGGTCCGTTTTTTAATTGTAAATCCAACGGGATTCCTTAGCGAGTAGAATACCTTCAATATTCTGGGGGGTGCCCTTGACCTTTTCTAGCACTGTCCAGTTGAAGGTGTGCTTTTCTGTGAAACAGTGTTGAACCAGCTTAGTTGTTAATTTGCCAGCTCTTATGGTACTCAGGTGTTCTTGGACCCTCACCTTGATTTTTCTAGATGTGAGTCCAATGTAGTGTAAACCACATTGACAGGTTAATCTATACACTACTTGTGTCGAATTACAATTACTGAAATGATTCAGAAACCATTCCTTCCCAGATGTAAGTGTCACGCTCGTGCTTTTCTTAGTGAGTGGACACACTGAGCACATCCCACACGGGTAATGGCCGTTAGGGACAGTGGAGGTCGAATTGGTTCTTTCAGTAGGGGCTCGGGAATGAACAAGTTTGTCCTTCAAATTACCTGCCCTCTTGAAGGCAAATCTGGGGGGTGGCATTTTGAAATCATTATTGGACAACAGGGACCAGTTTTTCCGGATGGACTGTCTAATTTTGGTTGCCATTGGGTCATATGTCATCACGACTGGTACACATTCCTCTCTGGGTTTAACTACTTTCTCTAAAAGCGCGCTCCTCGGTGTATTAAGAGCTCTTTTTTTGTCTCGCATTACAGTTTTTGTAGGGTGATTCCTGTTGGTAAGTTTAGAGGCCAATTCCTCCGATTGTTCAAGGTAAGTATTGGTAGAGGAGCAGTTACGTCTGTATCTCAAAAATTGACCTACGGGCAGGTTATCTCTCAATGCCCTAGGATGGAAAGAATTGTAGGAAAGGAGAGAATTCCTATCAGTGGGCTTCTGGTGTACACAGGTGTTGATCTTGTCGTTACTGTACTCGATGTCTAGATCTAGGTACACCGCCTTATGTCTGTCATAGGTCCAGGTGAACCTGAGGTTCGCATCTTGTTCATTTAGCCAAGTCAGGAATGCAAGCAGATGTTCTTCCGTGCCTGACCAGATGCAGAGCACGTCATCTATATATCTCCTCCAGAGCCGGAGATGGCTCTGGAAGGGGTTGTTATCATGATAGATGACGTGCTCCTCAAACTGCCCGACATAGATGCAGGCTATGCTGGGGGCCATAGTGGCCCCCATGGAAGTCCCCGACACCTGGAGATACAGCTGGTTTTTGTAGCCAAAGTAATTTCTTGTAAGGGCCAACTCAATGCATTGAAGTACGAATGCCTGCGTGGTATCATAAAACCATTCCTGGTTCCCCAGGGCGCGGGCTGCTGCCACCAGCGCCGCGTCCTGGGGTATGCAAGTGTATAGGGATTCAATGTCAATGGTGACAAAGAATTCCTCAGTAGGGTCGTACTGGATGTCCTCCAGGGTATTCAAGATATCGGAGGTATCTTTTACAAACGATTTCTGGTTGACGACTGATTCTCTCAAGAAGAAATCCGCATATTGCGAAAGCGGTTCAAGCACAGATTGAATACCCGCGACAATGGGGCGTCCTGGGGGCGGGCGTGTGGGCTTATGGATTTTTGGGAGTATGTAAAAGGCCGGAGTCCTGGGGTTGGTATTCACCAGGAACTCCGCCTCTTTTACAGAGATCCACCTTTTCTCCCTCGCTAATCCTACCATCTCACGGATTGTTTTTTGTAGATCTTCCAGGGGATCTTTATTGAGCGGCTGGTAGTTGGTCCTTACACTCAGCAAGCGCATCACTTCTGCCTCATAGTCAACAGTGTTGAGCAGGACAATGGCCCCGCCCTTGTCTGCTGACTTTATGGTCAAATTGTGATTATTTTGGAGGCTCTTAACCGCTTCCCAGTCTTCCCTTGACATATTTTTATGAAGAAACTGATTATGAGTTTGCTCTATTCTATCTATGTCTTGCAAGACACGTGACTCGAATACCACTATTTCGGGCCCAGTAGATGAAGAAGGTGGACAGAAAGTGGAAGGGTTTCTTAAGTTGGTGTTATAAGAGATACTCTCCAATGGTTTCTTATCCTTGAAGTTTAATTTTTCTCATGGTTTCATGAAATTCCACCCTACATTTAAAGGCATCGTGAGTAGGGGTAGGAATAAACCCAAGGCCCTTGTTGAGTACTCTCTCTTCGTTCACTGTAAGGACATGATCAGAGAGGCCATCAATTTCCCTGCTTCTTAGAGCCATCGTGTGAAACTGTGGGGTGCCACTGCCCGCCGGTCTGCCATCAAGGCCGGCTCCCTCTGGGCCGCAAAGGATCAGTCATTAACTATCAGGAGGCGGGCTGTCCAATAGAACAGTTTTTAGGTCTGGCAGGGTGAATCCCCTGTCCGGCGGCTGCCTCACCAACGTTTGGAGGGCGATCAGCAGAGTGCCCCCATCCCAGAGAAGGGTTCTAATCTTCACCGCCACTGCCCAGAAGAATCTGTTGGAGACCTCGAACAATTAATTTTGTGGCACTTATAGGACTTTTGGGAGATAGCTCATTTTATATAGGGCAGCCCTGTCCAGTAAGGAGAAGGGGGAGCCTTCGCCAGTGCTCCACATTTCTGTGGAAGCTCCGCCTTATGTGCCCCACATAATTATAGTAAAACAAATTGCGGTCCGTAGTTACATATATTCCCATTTAGGTGAAACTGACATCGGTTCACACCACTGGTTCAGACAACGCTCCCCGCGGCATCCACTGAGACAGCAGAAATTTTATTGATTTCCCCAATTAATTGTTATGCAGGTGAAGTGACCAAATATTTGAAGGATCTCCAGAACCCTTAGTAGGGACTGGTCCAGGTCCGCAAGATATAGCAAGACGTCATCTGCATGAAGAGAGACCACATCCACCCAGGTGCCATCCGACTGAAGGCCCGCAGCAGTGTGTCCCCCCGGAACCAACTTGCCAGCAGTTCCATTACCATTGTGAATAACAGCTGTGAAAGGGAGCATTTGTGTCGGGTACCCCTCTCAGGGTAAAATTCTTCCAAAGAGTCCGGTTCTCCGCATCCTTGCTGACGGGCTGTGATAGAGAAGCCTGTCACACGCCCTGTACATTGGGCTGAAGCCCATACGCTCCAAAAGGGTCCTCAGGTAGGGCCATTCTTGTGAATCAGATGCCTTCCCAGCATCCAACACCAGGAGTACCTCTGGCTCCTACACCTGGAGCCGTCTAGCAAGACAGCCAAAGAGTCACCAGCGATTATGCCATGTGGACCTATGAGGAATAAGGCTCGATTGGTCCGGAGCCACCACTCTGTCGACCACCTGCAAAAGGCAGTAAAATGTTTGCAAGCACTATTGATTCCATATTCAAGAGGGATTTTGTCCTGTACAAGGCGTAATCCCCGGGTGGCTTTCTGGGTTTATGAATCAACGCAGTCAGTGCTTGCCTAAGATCCTGCACTAGCTCACTCCGGGTCAGGGTCTTGCGATACATGTCATTGTTAATAGCATTGGTCTTAGCACATTAAAAATATTCAGGGGGAAAGCCATTGGGACCTGGGCCCTTCCCACTTTTGAGTTGTGCCATATTTACTTCAATTTCTCTCTCCATAATAGCCACTTCCAATGCACCCTTGGCCTACCCGCTCAGTTTAGACACTGGAAGATCACGCACAAAACTGTGCATGTCTTCCTCCTCCATATGGGAAAAACGGAGGTATACAATCTCTAGGTAAAATGCGAAGGTCTAGGCTATGGCAGCCAGTGTTTCTGCCAGCTCCCTCCACTGTGTTTGGACTGCTGAAATCCATTGTTGGCCCTCCTCTTTTTTGTAAACTACGCCAGCATCTTCCCTGCCTTTTTCCAGGTCTCAAGTGTGCTCTGTTGTGTCCTATATTGTGTCTGTCGCCTCTGGGTGGACCAGCAGTCAATAGTCCCCCCTCTGCCGGGCTAGGTCTATGCCTGCTCTAAATCCAGCTGTTCTGCATATGCTTCCTACACGTCTGTCATCTCTTGTGCCATCCCTCCCCCCTGCAAGGTGGAATACATACCCTGAACTGAGAATAGTGTGGCAGAATCCTTATTGAGATTGGTGGATATAAAACGCAGGGGGTGGAGAATCCCTTTGAGGAGCTTTTGTGGGAATTGGATGAGTTTGAAGTGTGTGAAGTCACGGAAGGGATTATAGGTCGTGAGGAATGGATAGATCAGGTGACAAAAGATAAGGTGTTGACACAAATAACAGAACTCATTGAGAAAGCCTGGGGTGAACGTAAGAAGTTGCATCCATCATGCAGGGAATATTGGGAGGTCAAGAATGAGTTAGGAACACATCATTGATTGGTGTGCAGGGCACCTAATTGTTTCTTCCTATGGGGCGAAGGTGTACGTTGATGAGCCTGGTACATCACAAACACCTGGGCATCATCAAGACCAAAGAGAGGTTAAGACTGGGCTTAGATAAACAGGTTGAATGCGAAATTTGAGAGTACATGGAGAGCAGAAGCAGTGACAAAGTCTGTAAAGCAGGAACACAACCAATGGTGATTATAGAACAACCTCCGAGACAGTGGGAGCAAGTAGCCTTAGACATTTTGGGTGCGGTGACCAGTAACTCATGGAAATATTATGTTTGGGTGGACTTGTTCTCTAGGGTACCTGAGATAAGTCACCCAGCGTTTTGAAACAAGTAATGTAGTGAAATTTCTAAAGGAATATTTTGCCAGAGTGCGGGTTCTTGATTCCATTTTGACAGATAATGGAGTTCAGCTTGTATCCTGAGAAATGGAAAACTTCCTCTCACAAAGCGGTATTCTCCACAAGAAATGTTCTCTTTACCACCCAGAATCTAGTGGGGTGGTTGAAAGGTTTAACAAAGTGCTCAAAGAAACTATGCACATAGCTAAACAAGAAGTACAAGATTGGAAGGAGAAAATTCAGACAAGGGTGGAAGTTTATCATCTCACCCTACACTCATTCATGGGTAAGGTACCCTGTGCGTTATTTAGGGGAGAGAGCCCAGCTCTTTGATGTGCCCACCTTGGATTAATAATCTCAAGGGAAAGGACGAGGAGATGGGAGTTGTTTGGAAAACAAGGCAACAGTAAAATATATTGTGCAGGAAAAGGCAGTATGTCATGAGACATGCAGTAAAGCGTACAGAAGTATCTGGGGCATATGGTTAGGATAAAACTGCCTCCAGGTGTGATAAAAATAACAAGGTATGGTTGCCTCACCGAGTGGTTAAGCGTTTTAAAAATGCAGTCAAACTAGAAGATATCTGTATTTGGAATTTGGGAAGGGTCGGGGTGGCTGCAGAGCATGGAGCGGGGACACAAAGGAGGGATACCATGAGCAACATGGAAAGGGGCCTGAGCATGCACCTATATGGGGGCAGTCCCTTACAGGAGAAAGACATGACATCAGGTTGGGTGAGCTCACGACAGCAGCAGGAGGGCAGGACCTGAAAGATTATGTGCTATTTTAGTTTAGCAAATTTAATTATAAGATGTATCTGTATTGGTAAGCTTCCTTTCATATATCTTTTCTCCCTCTCTTGTAGTGCTAGAAGAGAGGGACACTCTGATAATACCCATTTGATGTAAAGGGGGAAGCGTGTGGTATCCAGTATGCAAGGATACCTGGAACGTGAGATAGTAAAATGTGGGATGTGAGATGTTTTGAGAGCGCCGGTTGGGAGTTGGCAGACCGAGCCTTAATGGTGGCTGAGGCGTTGTCCTTATGTACCTCAATTAACCCAGTTTAACATATTGATGAGTCGAGATACATCATCACGCTTAGTTATCCCTATCCCTTATAGCTGGCCACTCTTGCTCCTTTTCCTCCCAGCACCTTCTCTATGCTGCTCTCCTCTACAACCAATTTCCCTCTATGCTAGTAGCTGGGCACTTTTTCATTATGCCGATCTTCTGTAGCACTGGTGGGACTTTGATTCTCTTTTTCTTTGATTCCTTCTTTCTTCTCATAACAAATTCCTTTTTTTCCCTTGCACACCTCTCGTTATCTGAAGTGTTGTAGAACCGATAACTTGTTTTTATAAAGTTGTGGGCTTATTATTAATCAATACATAGACCCTATGTTGGCCTATAGTTGTGTAGCCCATCTCCATCTTGGCCAATGCCAGACACAAGCCACTAGTCTGGAAGCGAAGTATGTTCTTTTCTTCTAATTCCACCAGGCTGCCATAGATTAACATTGTCGACCAAGAAGGCTTCCTCTGAATTTTGGTTGCTAAAGGGAATATCCATCACTAGTCCAGTACCAATAAATCCATGCCCTACTGATGATGATGATATCTGGTGTAGACTACATAGATAACAGTTGCTTGAGTCTCCTAGAGTTATTACACTTCCCAAGGTTGCAAGATTCTGCTGCATATTTAATATTACACTTACAATGTTAAAGCCTTATTATTATAAACTAGTACACCCTTTGTTGCCTATTTGTCAACGGGTGGCACTTGCCTGTTTGTCAACGGGTGGCATTTAAAGTATTGTGCCTGCTCCCTCTGTTCCAGTTTTCATCTGCCCCAAATGTCTACTTTGTCTCTTCCCAGCATTTTAGATCCAAGACATCATGTTATTAGGCTTCCATAAATGGAAAACAAGGGTGTGATTTGTACTTATTTCGGCGATGAAATGGAATAAACTAAACTTTGTAACCGCCCCACCCCAAACACACTCACCCAACCCATAGTTTTAGCTTTAGAAAGTACGCTAACATGGTGTCTTAATTAGCTAGTGTTGCCCCGAGACCCCTTATGGCTATAGTGCACCATAGAGAAGAATTTCCAAACTAGAACTACCTCAATAAAGAGGGTATTGCCGTAACATGAGTGAGCTGGTACCATGTCGTATATCATACATTATAAACTCAATACAGCACTCAGACAAATATCATACCAAAAAGTCGTACATACCATTTTTAATGTAATGATAGAAGTACTTATTACACAAGGGGCACCTTGTGTTTCTGTCAGTGTTTTTTTTTCTTTGGTGGACACCCTTTAGTGGCCGGGTTTTAAAAAAGTTTACTTCTTGCAGTACTGCTTTTTTACACCTATATTGCTGTTTGTTTTAACATCTTTACCATATTAAGATTAGCAAAGTCTTGAGACCTGTGATGCTAGTGCAGGCATGCAAGTGGTCTACATTTTTCTTTAAAATACTTTGGCTCGAAAAAAAAGTAACAGTTCCTCTTGGAAGCCTGTGAACTGAGTGAGGTCTGTGTTCTAGCGATGTCCTTTCAGATAATTTGAGCTTGGCAGCATATTGGAATGCAGACTTCAGGAAACTGAAATGACCTCATAGTTGTGTTAATAAAGGAAAAGATGTTGTTAGCTTTTTGCCAAATCCTTACAGCCTTTCACTTGTAAAGAAATCTAGCAATATAATTGTATTTGTTAAATGATAGCCTTGATTTTTCTTCCCATTGGTTGTGTTTAAAAACAAAATTGAAAAAAGGTTTCTTGTTTTAGACTCCTACGTTCTTACAATGACATTAGACAGTGGCACTTAAAGTCCAACAGCAAGTGTTTTCACTTCATCTGCTTCTGTGAACCCTTGTCTAGGTGGAAAGGGAAGAATCTCAAAGAGGCTTGCAGCTTCTCTTGCTCCTCCTGAATTGCAGCCTTCACTGGAGCAAAGAGATTGGATTTAAAGGTAGCTGAAAACGCTGGGCAAATTTCAAAAGAAGCAAAATGGGCTTGCTTTTTCCTTATCGCCTGCGGAATTAGGACTCATCCACTGTCCCACGGGCAGAAAAAAAGCCCAAAGCACAGTTAATTTTTGAAGTACTGTGAGCTGCCAGAAAAAGCTTCTACCTGAATGTTGACTGCATTAAAGGAAAATATGTTGCTTGGACCGCTGACAAGTCCTTCAAAACAACTTTCACAGCACAGACGTCTGTACGCCACGCATGCCTGTAGGTTTGTTCTTTAGCAGGGAGGTGGCACATACAAGCTCACCTGCTGCCAAAGTTGCTTGGAAGAGCACTGTCAATGGCTGGCCAGTTTAATTCATGTAATTGCTATTAAGGCAATTATGTTGTCTGGCCTCTAATTGCTGGACAGTACAAGAATTCCTTGTTTTGGACATTACTCACTCTGTCAAACGAGGAATTCTTGTTCTTCAGGCGTACATGAGATTGATTATTTCAAAGAACGAAAACATTTGAGGACCTGAGGCGAATGTCAGAATCCCAACTATATAACTCCCTGTAGGTTCGGCATGCCTTGAATAGATATATCCTCCAACATGCAAGACATGGTAGAAGAAACACTAGTAGAATTTCGACTGTTGATGGACCCACTGCACAAGCCCACAATCTCTCTGATGTACAAAACACTCCTTGCCAACCAACCTTATCTAGGCTCAAGGACAGATTGGAGCAAGATCTGGATATGCTCAACTGCATAGACTGGAATGAGGCCTGGGGAGGTCTCAATTCAGGCAGGTTTCAAATGATTCAGCTTAAGATCCTAGACCAGGCATTCTACACAAGAACCCGATTTTTAAGATCAGTAGATCAGATGCTGATATGTGCCAGAGACGATGCAATCAATGGGGAATGGTAGTACACACACACACTGTGGGAATGCTCAAAATTACTCGACTTCTGGTTGAGGATACATCGCTAAATGGGCAGGGGTAATGAGATGGAATTTGAACTGAGCAAACGTGTTGTGTGTTTGGGGATATGGGGGGACCCAACAATACCCAGAAACAACATGCTATTCTGTAGCTCTGATGGTGGCAAGGAGAGACATTACAAGATTTTTGGGGGAACATCATGACACCCAGTGTGAGACAATGGGCCCAAACATGGACTGATGTATGCAAGAGGAAGAATCCATCCACAAAGCACATTGCTGGCCCCCAAAATTCATAAAGATCTGGGGCCCCTGGAGAGAACTTCGGGGGGGGGGGGGGGGGAAGTAACAGCATTAAATGCCTGAGACTCAAGTTGCATGATTCTCTGCTGCTGAGAGGGACGGGCCGAGAGAGATAGGGTTCCATTGGCGGCTGATTATGATATTGGATCCCTGCTAAGAGCTGTATGGTGTCTTGTTGAATTGGAATGTATAAGGTAATTATGTTTTGATAAGGACTGTTACTTCAAGCGATGTGATTATGAGGTTTCCATGGAAGCCAAAAGAATGTTATATGTTACAATAGTTGTAAATTGCTTGAAAGTTAATACAAATGTTTACTTCATTTACAAAAAAAAATTCTTGATCTGCAGGGCATTTCCAGGGCAGAGGGGTGTGGCAACAGTAGAATTGCCTTTAACCTTGTATCGAAATCTGTGTTCAGAGTTTAATCCTTGGGAGTGTCCCAAACTTCAATCTGTGATTTTGGTTATTCTGCTCTTGTGCCATGCGATAGATGAAACCTGTAAGTGAATGTCACTAAATTGTATGTAAAGACCTTAGGCAGCCTATCGTATTACTTTGAGATATAGTAGTATACAACGAGCCAAGCAAAACAAATTACATTCATCATTACTTTTTTATTATCAAAAAATATAAATGTTAAAATCGAAGCAGATCACTGATGACTCATAAAGATAAGTCCTATTCTATGTGTAAACTAAGTCACCGTATCATACAGGAGTCACACTTGATGGAAGCAGAAGCCGCAAAAATGCGGAAGAAATGGAGGGGTCAGATATTTTCTACTAAATACTCAGCGTTCGATAGGGGAGTGACAATTTGAATTAGATATGGGGTCCCATTTGTAGCGCTAAACAAGAGGATAGATGCGCAGGGCCGGTATATATTTCTATGTGGCACGCTAGATGGAGTACCTGTTATACTGGGGAATATATCCACTCCAAATTTTGATCAGAACAAATATTTCTTGGAACTGAACACGATAGTGGCAGGTTGGGAGGCATAACCATGGATCATGGGGGAGGCTGTAATGCGGTCATGGATATAGGGCTTGACCGATCATACCCGCCTCTTCATGGCACAGTGGCAAGTAAACAAGCAGAGACGCTATGCAGCTGGGTGCATGGTTGGTCTCTATTCGGTGTATGGAGACCGAAGAATCAGTTGAACAAAGAATTTTACTTTTATTCCTCGGTGCACCAGTTGCACCGAGGATTCCTATATTCCTGCTCCATAGAGGACCAGGTAACCCACACCACATGTTTAGCAAAAACTTTTTCGGACCATAACCCAATGGAGATCTCCCTTAACTAGGGTAGAATACCCACCCCGGTGCCTACATGGAAGCTTTGGCCCTAATTACTGGAGGACATAGTTGTAGGAGAGTAGGATCTGCTTACTATGGTTACCCCCACATTTTGCTGGTGTTTCACTGTTTTTCGGCTTTAGTCTGGCTGGGGCCCTGCTATCCAGGACCCCAGCCTAGCTGCATCCTCTCTAAATTGATTGCATGTACTTTAGGTACAGTCCAGATTGGTTACCGGGTTACCCTTGTGAGTCCCTAGTATATGGTACCTTAGGTACTAAGGGCATAGGTACCCCAGAGGCCTACCATGTGCTGAAGCATGCATTATGCCACCCCTGGGAAGCCTTCCAAAATGGCACCACAGGTCTGCTGCTGCAGCCTGGGTAAGGTGGTGCATGCACCCCTTACTAAGATATAGGTTACCTATATCTACCTTTAATCACTGACACATATAAACCTATAAGTCACTCCTATGGCAGGCCGTATCAATCCTGAAGGCAGAGTGCTTGGTTTTGTGTGAGAGGGTGCCCATGCATGAGCATGACCCCTCTGCAGCTTTCGGAATCTATTCTCGAGGCTGTTCTGGGTTGCAGCCAGACCATATACTCTTAAGTGCATAAGAGCCCCAGCATCACAAAATGGATGCTGCAGCCACAGACACGAGTCTGACCTCGTGCTGCTGGACGAAACTCCGGCAGGGGAGGGAGGCCTGGACAATAGGTTTCCTGTTACAGGGATGTGTAACCACCTCCCAGACAGGCTTTAGTGTATTGGGGCTGAGTGGGTGCATTCATAGAATGCTTTTCAGGCAGTGCTGGGGGCACACTTGGTGTCCCTGTGGGTACCCCAGTTCAAACCGGTTGCAGGGGCACTAAGCCCCTGCTCTGGCACGAAACTGGACAACCCTGACCCTCCCATAGGTGGGTCCCTAGAGTAAGTCCAACCCCCTTTCTTAGTAAAAGTATGGGAACCCAGTCCTTAGGACTGCAGATTACACCTGGGTGAAACTCTGCAACGTATATCCTGGAACTTCGACACTCTACATCGACTAGAAGACGGAAGAATCTCCCTTGGGGTCAAGGAGTGACTCCCCTGTTCAAACAGGCACCAAAGAAGCATCTTGCCGGTCTGCATTTCCAAGGCTTCCGCCGGATGTGCGACTCAGGACACAGACTTCCAGTCTTCTCAGAGGCCGACACGAGGTCCCAGCAAAGCTGAGACCCGCAGCCCTCACGAGTGACGTGGGACCGGAACTCCTGGACACTGTACACATTTGCTAGTGCATCGACTTCCCGAGATTTCCCGAAGTTGTGCATTGGGCTATTTGTAGTCCAAGCCCCGAGCACCATCTGCACCGAAGATTGTGGGCCTACACTCCACGAGTGTTCTGTGGGCCCACTACTAGCATTTCCGCTCGAGGCTCCTACGCGATCCCTGGTCCGTCGACTGGTGGCTCCCCACGAAGGTAACTATTATGTTTCTTGGGCTTTCCTGGTTGCTCCAGACGTGCTCTGACTCCACTCCAAAGGGTGAATCTCTCAGAGTTTGCCGGTCTGCACCAAATCCAATCTTTGCTTTCTGCATGGGTTGCTGTTGCCAAGGCTTGTTGGGTCCGATTCGGACACCGCAGCACCTGTCCTCCTTTGTGGGACAGCTCAAATCGAGCTCCTGGTCGTCGTCGACGCCTCCTGGTCCTCGTGGCTGAAGAGACAAGCTTCACTTTCTTCACCTGAAATCACCCGACATCGGTTGGGCATCTTCTCATCGCCTTTCTGGTCACTGGCAAGTAACCCAGAGTCTGTCCCCTCTGCTTTAAGGTTCTTCACATCTCCGATCCACCCTTGGATCCACCAGGACACTTTTGACTTGGTCGCCAGCAGCACTTTGCAGCAGATCGCCATTGAAAATGACGACTAAACCCGACACCAAAAGACACCTATGCACCCAGCTCCCTGGGTGAGTTAACTTGAGTACTCCGGTGCTCCCGGGGGTATTGACTCTAGAACGGCCTAGTTCTAAATGGGTTTGCTCCAAGTCCTCTTCTAAGTGTCCTTAATCTTTAAAATTACAACCGCGACTTTCCCCATAGAAGTTAATGGTGATTCGCGGCTGTGTTTAGACACTGCACGCGTCCCCCGTGGGTCTCCTGTGTCACTACCTTGGGTGGTTTCTTGTGGCCCCAGCGGTTCTAAAGGCTCTAGGCCTTGTATCTATGTCAGTCGTGGTTCTTATACCACTTTCGCAATATATGGTTTGGTACGCCCCTAGGGCTCAACGTGTATTGTGCTAATTTACTGTGTGCTAAATAAGTTTACTGTATGTACTTTTGCCTATAGCCTCATAAAGAGACTAAAGGGATGTGTTTAGAATAAATACATATATTTTATAAATATACCTGGTGTGGTTCTCCTTTCATTTGGACATTCATGAGATTATAGACTGATAAAACAAGCTGCTTTACATTCCTTCAAGACTTAGCCTGAAGGCTGCTCTCCACAGCTACCACTAGGATAGCTTTCTATAAAGTTGTCTTTAAACCTACCACCAATAAGGGTTGTTTGAACTGGTGCAAGGTGCCCACAAGAAAAGTGGACAGCATGCCAGGCAAACTTCTCACAATAGTTTTTCGCAGTACTTTGTCCACTACACATTACTTTTCTGAAAATGGGAATACTGCATCCACCATGCAGGTTGAATGGGATGCGTTAAAGGTGGTAATCGGAGGTACTGCAATCAGCGCCACGGTAGGAGCAAGACAAGAGGTACATAAGAGCCTGAAGACAGAGGATAATATGAAGGGGCTTGAGCAAGAAGCAGCAAACGATCCCGCTAAACAGGCTCCATTGCAGGAGGCACATCTCCAGCATGCAGCGCTCTTAGAAACCCTTAGAATAATCGACTACAGGGCCTTCACTTACATAAAACACGCTGAAGCAGATAAATCAGGGACCGTATTAGCAAAAATTCTACGAGACGATCCACCGGCGTCCGTTATCAGCCAAATAAACACACCTGGGGGTAACGTGGTATGGACGCAACACAATATCAGTGAAGCCTTTAGTACATATTATGAAGCACTGTATATTAAGACACCAATGCTGGACACTGCCCTAATAGATACATTGCTAGCAAACTTCCCTGACCCACAAGCCCCAGCGGACATGAAGGATGCTTTGGCAGGCCCTATCACCAGGGCGGAAATAAAGGCAGCTATTAACAGGCTCCCGTGTAACAAAGTGCCGGGCCTGGATGGCCTACCGGTAGAATTCTTTGCAACCTACTCAGAGATATTACTGCCTCATCTGGAAGTATTGTACAATAAGCCGCTTGAAATAGGCCACCTCAATCAATCAATCAATCACAGCATTTATATAGTGCACTACTCACCCAGAGGGTCTCAAGGCGCTGGGGGAGGGGGGTCCGCTACTGCTCGAACAGCCAGGTCTTGAGTTGCTTCCTGAAGGTGAGGTGGTCCTGGGTCAGGCGGAGGTGGGTCGGGAGGGAGTTCCAAGTCTTGGCGGCGAGGTAGGAGAAGGACCGTCCCCCTGTGGTGGCTCTTCGGATGCGGGGGACGGCGGCGAGGGCGTGGCCGGTCGATCGAAGCTGGCGTTTGGGAGCGTAGAAGTTGAGGCGGCTGTTGAGGTATCCTGGGCCTTGGTTGTGTAGGGCTTTGTGTGCGTGGGTGAGGAGACGGAAGGTGATTCTCTTGTTGACCGGGAGCCAGTGCAGGTCTCTCAGGTGTCCGGAGATGTTGCTGCGACGGGGGATGTCCAGGATGAGTCGTGCTGAGGTGTTCTGGATCCGCTGGAGTCTCTTCTGGAGTTTGGCAGTGGTTCCGGCGTAGAGGGAGTTGCCGTAGTCCAGACGGCTGGTGACGAGGGCCTGGGTGACCGTCTTCCTGGTCTCGGTGGGGATCCACCGGAAGATCTTACGTAGCATGCGCAGGATGTTGAAGCACGACGAGGAGACGGCGTTGACTTGTCTGGTCATGGAGAGGGAGGAGTCCAGGATGAAGCCCAGGTTGCGTGCGTGGTCTGTTGGTTTGGGTGCGTTGCCAAGGGCGGGGGGCCACCAGGAGTCGTCCCAGGCGGAGGGTGAGGATCCCAGGATGAGGACTTCCGTCTTGTCCGAGTTCAGTTTCAGGCGGCTGTTCTTCATCCATTCGGCTACCTCTTTCATCCCTTCGTGCAGGTTGGCTCTGGCGGTGGTGGGGTCGTTGGTGAGGGAGAGGATCAGCTGGGTGTCGTCGGCGTAGGAGATGATGTTGAGGTTGTGCTGGCGTGTGATGTCTGCGAGGGGGCTCATGTAGACGTTGAAGAGGGTAGGACTGAGCGAGGAGCCTTGAGGAACGCCGCAGATGACTTTGGTGGATTCTGATCTGAACGGGGGGAGGCGGACTCTGTGTGTCCTTCCGGCGAGGAAGGAGATGATCCACTCCAGTGCCTTCTCCTGGATTCCGACGTTGCTGAGGCGCTGCACTAGTGTACGGTGGCAGACAGTGTCGAAGGCCGCAGACAGGTCTAGGAGGATGAGGGCTGCTGTTTCTCCGTTGTCAAGCAGGGCTCGGATGTCATCGGTGGCTGCGATCAGGGCGGTCTCGGTGCTGTGGTTGGCCCGAAAGCCAGACTGCGAGAGGTCGAGGGATCCGTTCGTCTCGAGGAAGGCGGCCAGCTGCTTGTTGACGGTCTTCTCGATTACTTTTGCAGGGAACGGGAGCAGCGAGATGGGGCGGTAGTTCTTGAGGTCGGTGGGGTCAGCTGATGGCTTCTTTAGTAGAGCACTGAGTTCGGCGTGCTTCCAGCTCTCCGGGAAGGTGGCGGTGTCAAAGGAGGTGTTGATGATGTCCCGCAGGCGGGGTGCGATGACAGCGTCGGCCTTGTTGAAGACGTGGTGAGGGCAGGGGTCGGTCGGAGATCCGGAGTGGATGGAGTTCATCGTGCGGACGGTGTCTTTGGTGCTGATCGGGGTCCAGGCGCGGAGGATGGTGGTGGGGGGCGGTGGTTCGGTCGTGGCGTGCGTCGGATGAGTGCTGAAGCTGTTGTGTATGTCCGCGATCTTGTTGTGGAAGAAGGAGGCGAGGGAGTTGCAGAGGTCTTGCGACGGGGTGATGTCGTTGTTTCCGGCGTTGGGGTTGGAGACCTCTTTAACGATGTTGAAGAGTTCCTTGCTGTTGTGTGCGTTGTTGTCCAGTCGTTCCTTGAATGCAGTTTTCTTGGTGGCGCGGATCAGTTGGTGGTGTTTTCGGGTGGCGAGCTTGAGGGCAGTCATGTTGTCCGGTGTTGGGTCTCTGCGCCAGGCTCTCTCGAGGGCTCGGCAGTTCTTCTTGGAGCTCTTGAGTTCGTCGGAGAACCATGGGGCTTTCTTGCTGCCGGGTCTGCTAGCGGGGTCCTCAGAGGGGCGAGGTCGTCTGCGCAGTCGCTGATCCACTTCGTGAGGTTGGTGACCGCTTGGCTGGGGTTCGTTGTGCTGGTGGGTGGGTTCTTGCTCAGGGAGGTCGCGAGCTGGTCGGCTGTGATCTTGTTCCAGCTTCTGCGTGCAACCTGTTGCTGGTGGTGGTGGATCGTGGTCCTTTTGAAGCTGAAGTGGACGCAGCTGTGGTCCGTCCAGTGGAGTCCGGTGGCGTGGCTGAAGGTGATGTCCTTGCTGGATGAGAAGACGGGGTCGAGTGTGTGTCCGGCGTAGTGGGTGGGGGTGGTCACCAGCTGCTTGAGTCCGAGGTTTGCGAGGTTGTCCAGCAGGGTGGTGGTGTTGCGGTCGTAGTTGTTCTCCAGGTGGAAGTTGAGGTCCCCGAGTAGGATGTAGTCAGCGGAGGGGAGGGCGTGCGGGCTGACGAAGTCGGCAATGTCCTCGCTGAATTGTGTGCGTGGTCCCGGGGGTCTGTAGATGAGGGTGCCGCGGAGGGTGGTCTTGGGGTTGATGTGGACCTGGAAGTGCAGGTGCTCGGCGGGTGCGAGGGTGTCGTCGGTGTTGGTCGTGATGCGGATGGTGTTCTTGTGGATGATGGCGATGCCTCCTCCAGTCTGGTTGATGCGGTCTCTCCGGATGATCTTGTAGCCGTCTGGGATGGCGATGGCGATGTCGGGCGCTGAAGAGGCGTTCATCCAGGTTTCCGTGAGGAAGGCGACGTCTGGGGCTGTGGTGTCGAGCAGGTTCCAGAGCTTGACGGCGTGTCTGTGGATGGAGCGGGTGTTGAGCAGGATGCATTTCAGGTGGCTGTTGCTGTTGCTCGTCTTGGTCGGTGATGGAGTGGTGCAGGTCCGGATGCAGGTGAACTTGCAGGAGTGGCAGCAGAAGGGTCCGTGGGTGCTTGGTAGCAGCCCGGGATTCGGCCGGTGTTGAGTTCGTTGAGTTCAGTGGCGTCGTAGGTCCGGCGGGTGGGCTGGTGTCTGCGGGGGCCAGGGGTCCTGGCGCTGGGCGCGGTCCAGGCGCGGACGGGCTTACCTTTGGCGCGCCTTCGGCGCATTATCGGCGCGCCCGCTGCGCGTCAACGCTGCGCGTGCGCACGGTCGCCATTTATGGCGAAGTGCAGGGAGGGAGGGGCAGCTGGGAGGCGGGAGCGGGGAGGAAGGGGGCGTGTCTACACTCCCGGCGGCGGGAAGCGGCAGCGGGGATCGGGGCGGGTGGGTGCAGGGGACAGCAGCACAGGGGGGAGATACTAGCACAGGGGACAAAGTAAACAGCACAGATACAGTAGCAATAAGAGTCACAGAGATACAGTAAAATAGCGAGCAAAGCTACACAATGGCACAAATGCGGCAAGACAACGAGCGGGGGGCGTGGCCCGAGGGCGGGAAGGCTCAGCGAGGCTGAGAGAAGCGGCAGGCGTGGGCACACGCGGCAGCTGGTGGCCGTGCGGCGCGGGGGTGTCCTGCAAGTAGGACACCTCCTCTGCACTACTACACAAGCGTTAGTAGTATCGCTGACAACCAGATAGGGATATGACTGATATGTCTGGTTACCGCCCATTATTGTGATTAGCAACAGAGTACAACATATTGAGTCAAATCTTGCCAAATAGACTAGAACCCTACTTAAGTAGATTAATACATATAAATATAAGGAGGCTACATCATATAATGGCAACTAATTTAGAACAATACCACAATGCTGGATGTACTGCACTGGGCCTAAGGCAAGCGATTGACACGCTTTCTTGTGATTATAAGGCTATTGCACAATTTGGGTTACCCCCCGACTATCTTTGATGGATATGTTTGCTGTATGAGTCCCCGACGGCAAGGGTTAGGACTGGGAAACACATCTCGCGGGAATACAGGGGCACCCGGCAGGGGTGCCCCCTGTCGACACTATTGTTTGTACTGGCGCTAGAGCCGTTGTCGCTTCGACTGAGACAGGAAGCTATTCAAGGTGGAATACTAATAGGCACATCTACTCATTTGATATCCGCGTAATTATCTATGCAAGGGATCTTCTGGGAGCGCTAGACCCGCTGCCCGGAATTTTCGCAAGCTTCAAACAAATATCTGGCTTAGCGATAAATGAATCAAAATCGGCTGCCTTTGTCTTCCAAGACCTACCGTGCCCTGACAGAATCAACCTCTGACTGCTTTCCTTACCTGTAGAACTACACACATTTAAATATTTGGGCACCAACTTATACTGATCCCACATCGACATGTTGGAGGGTAACCTTAATAAGGCTATTAGGGGAATACGCTCACAAGTGACTTTTTGGACCACGTTGCCTCTCTGCGATGGGCCGAGTAGCGGTGTCTAAAATGGCGGTGCTCCCACGGCTCCTATATTATTTTACTAGTTTACATATTTATAGTGCCTCCAATTATTTTTAACACACTAGACACAATACTATTTGATCTTATTACGGGGCGTCGTAGGGTAAGTCTCAAGAAACTACATATAGACACAAAAGGAGAGGCTTGGGTGCACTGGATTTCAGAGCTTACTATTACGCGAGCCAATTACAGTGGCTGTCCTAGTGGAAGGCAGGTCGCAACTTACAAGAGATCGGCTTCACTATAAGAAACATTGAACAGGGATTGCCACACATGCTACTATTGCCACAGTGTAACCCCCCCCCCCCCCCCCCCCGACAATACCGCCTTTACTACAAACCGCACTGAAATGCTGGAAGAAAGCTCCGAGATACACATCTAGCTGCACCGCCTATGCAAGTATCATCCCGTTAGTGGGGATCCCACTACTATGCAGCAGACTCACGAAACACAAACTCAGAGCATGGCTGGATGCAGGTGTGGGGACGGTGGGGGCACTCTTTACCGGGAAAGTTCTAATGGGTCACGGCAATTTCTTACGAGAAACTCTGGCACCAAGCCCTTTATATATGGTACACGCTGCATTACTACAGTATGTTAAGAAACACTGTTCTCCTCACCTGGAAGAACCCTAGACGCATGAATCACTAAATCACTATACTATATGGGGCAAGGAAGTCACCTCATCAAATGGCTATATTTGAACATCCCGGCTCACATCAAGGTGCCCCTTGACACACTATGGGCTCTATAGGTGGTGGATGTGGGGCGGGACCTCTCTGATAAGGAATGGGTGGATATTCGTGAATATCCAAAGAAGGTGTCCCGTAATGCTAAGTTTAAGTTCATACAATACATGGTCCTACACAGAGCTTTTTTTACTTCACGTGGATTACATAGGATGTACCCAAACACGACACATCAATGTCCTAGATGCAAATTGGCAGAAGCGGACTTAATACATATGCTGTGGACATGCCTGTGTCTCGAAGAGTTCTGGTGTGGGGTCAAACGGATACTAGAGGTGACTACGCATCTTACCATAGACGGCTCGATACTGGAGTACTTGTTGGGCCTTCATAAACATAGGGCTCCGCAGAAGGTCCAGCTTCGCTTCCTGGATCTAGCGCTTATTGTGGCCAAAAGATATATCACTATGCGCTGGAAAACCGCTAAACCCCCTGCAATATGTACATGGCACAGCAAACTAACAAGATGGGGTGGAGCAGAAAGCGCTGCCCTGTGTAGAGAGGAACCCCGCAGGCTAAGGAAAAACCTGATATCAATGGAATGGGACGCAATACTAGAAGCCCTTAAAAGCACTAACCCAGATGACGTTTCTGATACGCCGAACACACAGTAGGTACTGGTGCAGAGGAGACATAAATAGTCCTCATATAGCAGACCGGGAGAGGGATAGTGCACAATCATGAGCACAGGTATGAGAGCGCACTGATGAGACACAATGGGAATTCATATTGGGTCAGAGAATGCCAGAGCCTGGGGGTGGAGAGCGGGAGGGTGTTACTGGTTAAAAGATTGTGTTTTTGTAAATACATACATGTATCCCAGCACTCATTTATATTGGAGATGGCTACCTGTGAAATAGCTGCACGATAGAACAAGTAAGAGATTTTGATCACGTTACAGACTACGGTAAGCTGAATATTAGAAATGTACAAAGGTTTAAACATGTTTGGAATGTAACAGGAACAGGTGGAAAATCAATAAAGTATGTTTTAAAAAAAACTAAGTCATTGTATCTCTTCATCTTGTCAACAGGTTACAAAAATTATGTTTCCACAGTAACGAACAACAAAATTCAAAACCGTGTTTAGGCTTAGAACGTGGCTAATTAGCACACATTCGTTGAGCATGCAAGTCGTTACAACTAATTGCTTTAGGGAAGTGTATTGGTTGAATGGTGTTGGATAGAAAGTCCAACACCTTCCCTACTGTTGCGCAGACTGGAGTTGAAATAGTAAATGAAACTGTTCGAAGAACCAGCGCCCCCTAAAGACAAGTCGTTATAACGACTTGTATACTGAACGAATGCGTATTAAAGATGTGTTTGTTCTAATGAAAGGCATATGTACTAAATGTATCTGGAATACCGTCATACATTCGTCGGTGCAGCTGTAGTCGCATAATTTGTTCACTGGCTCCCGGATCGTTTCTGACCCTCCAATTCAAGTATATAGTATGACTGGGGTTGTGGTAGATGTGTAACTTTGCCATGCTAATCAATGGCAGTAATGTTCAAAACTTGCGTTGAAGCAATTGTATTTCACTCTCTTGTGACTGAGGTGGGTTATTAACCGCATGTGCGCGGCGGCTTTTACCGCTGTACGCGGCGTTTTTTTAAAAACGCGCGTTACATGACGAGCTCAGCTCGTCATCAGCGTGCGAGCGGCGCAACTGATGACGAGCTGAGCTCGTCATCAGCGCTGAAGTGGTTAATGTAGGTTGAGCTTGTAAAAAGGAGATCTTTATTAAATCCATGCCCCCACAAAACAGTGTGTATATTCATAATGACATCTGTAGGATTAATATGAAAAGTACCTTCCAAAACATATGGAAATTAAGTGTTAGCAACTTATATCATGTGTTTAGCATTATTTCAGTTGTGGGTTTAGCTCACCGAACTGGAGATGATCCTTAATGCAGTTGTGTTCGGTTATATTTTGTAACAATTTTTTTAACACCATTCCGATTTGCAAATCAAAATATTTTTATCTTATTTGTAAGCATATTTAGGTTTGATGTGTAATGGCGCTTGAACCATTCAGGATGAACATGTTGTATTTCATACAACTCTAAAGGGCTTTGGTTCAGGCTTCTTCAGCCATCAGCTTCTACCTTTGGCTTGAAACCTTGTCCATCACACCATGGATCAGTCCCCTGGAGTTTTCGAATCTCGCCTTTCTGTTAGTTGCTCGGCTATATCTTTCATCCTCCACTGAAATGTGTAAGTCACTATTTTACATCTGAAAAGTACACTCTGCCTTCACACATTTATTCTTTATCTCTCCCATGCTTTGTATAAACAAACCAGCCAGCACAGCTGTTTTCAGATATATTGCTACCAATTATTTAAACTATGCATGGAGTTGGCTGTGCCAAGAGGAGTTTTACTCTCACCTCATGCTGTATCATTCCGTCTCTATGGAGTACCTGCATTAGAGTTCACGAGGCACTATTTTACATCTCAAGAATACCCCGCCCCATCACATATTAAATTATTTATCTCATAGTTGCATTTTGTACAGAAAACATTTTTGTTCTTTGTTTTTTCACTGCTTCAGGCTTTTGTTTATATTTTAATCAGGGTCTAATGGTTTTGATAATGCATATTTTAATGTTTTGCCGTGAGTGTCAAACCTATTGGCTTTGCCAGTGCATGTTCTTTAGCTGTTTTCCATTGGTTGTATGGCTTCAACCTGAAACAGGAAGCGATATCAGAGGATTACAAGTGCCACTTTTCTCATCAAGAAAATATCACTTGTGTTATTGTTTTGAGAATGCGAATTTTGATAAAATCCTTTCACTTTCACGTTTGTAATTTGGCAATTCTGCCTCTGTTAGCTTTCATGATCATTTATAAATAGTTTACATAACACCTAAAATATCTTTGAAATTATGTCTTTTTGCATTTAGGATTTTAAGCTTATATTTTAAAGTGGAAGTATTATAGTCTTTTCCTTATTGTTATTATTTTTTTCTTGCACAAGGTGCAGTCTTAGGGTCTATTACAAAAGTGGAGGTGCGATGTGAAAATTTGAATTTACTTTACACAAAAAGGAAAAGATAGACTTCATACTTTTGAGATGGGTCCTCGCCGTCATTTCCTGCTTTCCTTTGGCAATCCTCATTTAAGGTTTAAGGCAGTCCTTTGAGAACTGTTTGCTTTTTAAACGATTAGAAAAAAATTTAGTGGGTTGGAGTTTTCGTGTAGGAAAAACTGCAGATCTTAAAACACGAAGAGTGTATATTTTATATAAGTATGTGTGCTTTAGAAGCAGTTTGCAGTCTTACATCTTTCCTATTAAAGTGGAAGATTTTAATTTTGGCCCATTAATCAAGTTTGATGCTATGCTTGTGCTTTCAGTTCATGCTGTCAGGTTGCTGGATGTTGAGTAGATAGTTGATAGTAGGGGATTGCTAGAAGGGCTCTTTAAAAAAAAAATATATACTTTTTTATTTCAAATGTGATCATAACAAATACATAAGGAGATTCATCCATAATAAGCAACCAAGTAAAAAGGAATCGAGAAACCAGATCGACCTAATGGCGTTAATTATCAGTATCTGAAAGAGACACGTTAGTGATAGATTCCTTACCTTAAAATATCCCCAGGCGTCAGACTGGATCTGGAAATTTTTGCGTAGCAATACCCCTGCGCGTCGGTAGGCGTCGTCTGCGGCCCGCGTCCGTCGTCGGCGTCGTTAGCGCAGGAATGACGTCGTCGGAGTACTTAGACGCCGCCCATGCGCGCTGACGTCAGTTCTTCTTTTTTCCGCGCCAGCTAGCGCAGATCCGGAGAAGCTCTACCCCTAGTCATTTTTTGACTAAACTTTTTGATCTTTTTCGATCCTTTCTTTCTTGAGTCTTCGGCCCGAAGCCGCCGGGTGCTTCGGCCCCGGCGCCGCCGGCGACTTCGGTCCCGGCGCCGCAGGACCTCACCGGATCCGCTTCCGGATCCGGGTCGTCGCCGGTCGACCTCACCGACGCCGGCCCCGAGGGTGTCGCCCCCGGCGCCCATTGTGGGCGCCGTCCCCAATCCTCCCTTCGGTTCGACTCTGGCGCCGGAACGGCCGACGGGAATTGGAAATTTCTATTTCCATGAGGAGGTCCAGTCTGTTGACCCTGGGTTCCAGGAGACTGGTGACGGAGGTGATTGGGAGGGTCTGAGGACCCTCTGGCACAGGAGTGTCCGTCTCAAGAGGACTGGACATATGAGCTTGGGGAGGCCAGTGGTATTGACACCTCGCCAGACACTGGATTTGTCTCCCCTCCCACCGTGGCTACGGAGGAGGGGGCTGCTTACAGCGTAGTGTTGACGAGGGCGGCCAAGGCCTTGGGCCTTGAGCTCCCCGTCGCGGCCGTGAGGACTAACCTCCTCACTGAGGTTCTTAAACCGCAGGCAAGCTCCAGTGAGCCTCTGCTGCCGTTTAATGAAGCCTTATGTGACGTTCTTGTGGGCACTTGGTCCAAGCCCGCCACAGGTCCGCCTGTGGATAGGAACGTGGCCAGACGCTACCGCCCGGCTCCGGGCGACCCTTGCTTTTTGTCCACCCATCCCACCCCCGAGAGCCTGGTTATCCAGGCCTCCACTTCCCAAACCGCATTCCCGACGGCCCCGCTCGATCGGGAATCCAAGAGATATCAACAGTTCGGAAAGAAGGTGTTCTCGTCCCAGAGTTTGGGTCTGCGGTCTGTCAATACCGCGTGTCTATTGGGCCGTTACACCCACACCCTGTGGGACACGGTTGCGGACGTGCTGCCACAATGCCCGGAGGAGGTCCGGGCTAAACTCGCCCAAGCCCTTGTGGAGGGTCGAGATGCGGCACGATACTCTATCCGGTGTGGACTGGATACCACGGACTCACTGGGCAGGGCGATGGCACCGACGGTGGCGGTTAGACGCCACGCCTGGTTGAGGTCCGCCAATTTTTCGGCCGATGTCCAGGCCACTCTTCTGGACATGCCGTTCGATGGCCGTCGCCTTTTTTGGCGACAAGGCAGACCATGCGCTGGAGCGCTTTAAGTACTCCAGGGCTACGGCCAAGTCCTTAGGCCTCTCGGCCACGCGCCAGCAATCGGGTGCCTTTCGCTCCTTTCGTGGCCACGGAAGGGGTGTCCCCACACGTGCTGCCAGCCACGCACCGCAAAATGCCCAGCAGCGCGGTGGCGGCCGTGGAAACCGCCGTGGCGGCGGCGGTCGGGGTCAGCGGCGAGGCCAGTCCACTCCTCCCTCCGCAGCACCTGCCTCAAAACCTTCCGAGTTTTCAGGCCCATGTGACGCCTGTGGGCGGCAGGGTTCGCCATCACCACTCCCACTGGCGCACTGTCACATTGGACAGGTGGGTGCTACAAATCGTCCGAAGGGGCTACTCCCTCCCCTTCGAGGCGGCCCCTCCAGCCATGCCACCGCAATTCCACCGCGTGTCGGGGGATCACTTGCAACTTCTGCAAGGGGAAGTCACGGCCCTCTTGGCCAAGGGGGCCATCGAGCGCGTTCCTGGGCCAGAAGTAGGGTGTGGTTGTTACTCCCACTACTTTCTGGTGCCCAAGAAGGGCAAAGGGGGCCTGCGCCCTATCTTGGACCTGCGGAACGTCAACGGCTTCCTCCCACAAGAGAAGTTCAAGATGCTGACTTTGGCTCAGGTCTTAGCTGCCCTGGACCCCGGAGACTGGATGGTAGCGTTGGACTTGCAGGACGCTTATTTTCACATCCCCGTCCTGCCGGCCCACCGGCGTTACCTGCTTTTCACGGTAGGCCACGAGCACTTTCAGTTTACCGTGCTCCCCTTCGGCCTTACCAGCGACCCACGGATGTTCACGAAAGTGATGGCGGTGGTCGCAGCTCATCTGCGCAGGTTAGGGGTGTCAGTCTTCCCCTACCTCGACGACTGGTTGTTGAAGGCGGGCTCGCCCCAGACAGTCGTCAGCCACCTCCAGACTATGGCCGACCTCCTGCACTTGCTGGGGTTCTCCATCAATGTGCCGAAGTCGCACCTGTGTCCCTCTCAGAAGCTCCTCTTCATCGGAGCGGTTCTAGACTCGGCGCAGTTTCGGGTTTACCCTCCCGAACAGCGGGTTCGGGATATTCAGGCTCTGATTCCAATCTTCCAGCCTTTATCCCGAGTCTCAGTCAGGTTGACGCTGCGGCTTCTGGTACTGATGGCCTCCTGCATCCTGCTGGTGCATCACGCCAGGTGGCGGATGCGGGCTCTGCAGTGGGACCTGAAATTTCAGTGGGCCCAGCATCAGGGCAACTTGTCCGATCACGTCTTGATCTCGGAGGGCACTGCAAGACAGTTGCAGTGGTGGCTCACGGACCGCGATTGGGTCAGTGGCAGATCCCTCTCCCTACCCCATCCGGAGCATGTAGTTGTGACGGACGCGTCCCTCCAGGGCTGGGGTGGCCACATGGGAGAGGCGGAAATTAGAGGACTCTGGTCTCCGGCGGAGGCCCGGCTCCACATCAACCTGTTGGAGTTACGGGCGATTTGTCTAGCACTGAAGGCATTCCTCCCCTCTGTCCGGGGGAGTGTAGTGCAGGTGTTCACGGACAACACCACCGCCATGTGGTACTGCAACAAACAGGGCGGGGTGGGGTCGTGGACCCTATGCCAGGAGGCTCTGCCCTCTGGCAGTGGCTGGAACGTCAGGGCGTGACTCTGGTGGTTCAACACCTGGCAGGTTCTCTGAATGCCCGGGCGGACGAACTCAGCCGTCGGTGCATGATGGATCACGAATGGCGTCTGAGCTCGGACGTGGCGCAAGGCCTCTTTCAGCAGTGGGGAGAGCCTTGGTTAGATCTATTCGCCACCGAAGAGAACGCGCAATGTCATCAGTTTTGCGCGTTGGAATTTCCAAGGCGGCACTCGCTCGGAGACGCTTTTCGTCGCGAGTGGAGTTGCGGTCTGTTGTACGCCTTTCCGCCTATACCACTTCTGCCCAGAGTGCTGAAGAAGATCAGGCGCGACCGGGCCCAGGTTATCCTTGTGGCTCCGGACTGGGCACGAAGGTACTGTTATCCCGAGCTACTCAGCATGTCAGTCGATCCCCCGATTCGTCTGCCTCTTCGGGAGGACCTTCTGTCGCAGCAGCAAGGGACGGTCCTCCACCCGAACCTGTCCAGTCTCCACCTACAAGCTTGGAGATTGAGCGGCGACAGTTGAGGCCATTTGACTTGCCTCCCGAAGTCTGTAATGTCATTCTGGCAGCCAGGCGTCCCTCCACAAAGTCGGTATACGCCTGCAGGTGGAACAGATTTGTGGCATGGTGCACAGCAAAGGCTGTGGACCCAGTCTCTGCCCCCCTTTCTGAGGTTCTCCTCTTTCTTCTTTCTCTTGCCCAGCAGGGCTCTGCTCTGGCCACTGTCAAGGGCTACCTTTCTGCCCTTTCTGCCTTCTTAAGGCTACATGATCAGCCTTCTCTGTTCAAGTCCCCTATTGTAAATAGATTTCTTAAGGGCATCACACACACATTTCCTCCTGTTCCGTTTGTGATGCCTCAGTGGGACTTTAACCTGGTTCTTTCTTTTCTGATGTGCGCTCCTTTTGAGCCACTTCACAACTGTCCTCTCCGCCTACTTACTCTGAAGACAGCATTCCTGGTTGCCATCAGCTCTGCCAGGAGAGTGAGTGAGCTCCAGGCCCTTTCTTGTACTCCACCTTTCCTTTCTGTCCATCCGGACAAGGTTGTGTTGCGTACTAAACCATCTTTCCTGCCCAAGGTTGTCTCAGCCTTCCATATCGGGCAGTCCATCACATTGCCTACCTTCTTCCTGCCTCCGCATCCCTCTAAAGAGGAAGAGCGGCTCCACCGTCTGGACCCAAAACGTGCGCTCTCATTCTACTTGGATCGCACACGCCAGTTCCGGGTGGATGACCAACTCTTTGTTGGTTACGTGGGCGCTAAGAAGGGGAAAGCGGTGCACAAGCGGACCATCTCCCGGTGGTTCATCTTCTGTATCCAGGCGTGTTACTCCTTGGCTAAGAAGGAGCCCCCTGTTTGATTAAGGGCTCATTCCACTTGGGCCACGGCGACTACTACTGCCCTGGGCCGGGGAGTGCCCTTGCAGGACATTTGCCAGGCAGCTACGTGGGCCTCGCTGCACACGTTCGCAAGACACTACTGCCTGGACAGTCAAGTCCGGAGGGATGGCTTCTTTGGCCGTTCCGTCCTCCAGGACTTTCTGGTGTGATTATTGGTTCGCAGACCCACCACCGGGGTTGGTATTGCTGGGGTATCTATTCTAAGGTAAGGAATCCATCACTAACGTGTCTCTTTCAGATGCACAAGTTACTACTTGTGTAACGATATATCTGTAAGAGACATTAGTTAGTGATAGATTCCTTACCGACCCACCCATCCTCCCCGTTCTGCGAACCGATATCTAGGGTTAAGGTCATCCCCTTTCAAGGCCCTAGTTTCTTGGCACCAGTGTTGGTTCTATCACGGCTCTGCGTATCTGGCGCGGAAAAGCTGTGTATCAGAACTGACGTCAGCGCGCATGGGCGGCGTCTAAGTACTCCGACGACGTTATTCCGGCGCTAACGACGCCGACGACGGCCGCGGAGCCGCGGACGACGCCTACCGATGCGCAGGGGTATTGCTACGCAAAAATTTCCGGATCCAGTCTGACGCCTGGGGATATTCTAAGGTAAGGAATCTATCACTAACTAATGTCTCTTACAGATATATCGTTACACAAGTAGTAACTTGTGCTTCTCATAAATTCCTATACATTCATTCAGTTTTATCAGGACATCTTTCAACCATAATATATGACCTGTTTAATCGCAATAAAACATAAAAAATGACCAACCCTTTTTCTTTTGAGCATATCAGGACAGCTCAAACCATTTAGTAAAGTGCCAAAAAAGTGCATTCCATCTTCCACAATTCGTGTACTACAGGACACGTTTATTAAAAATCATGTTTCATCTTGACCCATCTCTAAATCCCCTTTCCAATGATGAATTGGTGCCCAAATACAGTTCCCTATTTTTTTTGGCTCTCTGACCTTTCTGTTCATAAATCACCTTTTCAAGATTAAATATTGACAGTAGCCGAGCGAGCCACTGTTGAAAATAGGGAGCCACTGGATCCAGCTAAGCAGAAGAAATACAGATTCTGGCCACCACCATGGCAAAAAAACAAAAAATAATGATCTGCTCCCAAAGTCCTCTCACTAAAAAACACCCAACAAAATTAATTCTGGTGTTAACATTCCCTTTAGATTTAGGGAGTGTAAAATCCTTCTTTAAGATATCTAAAAGTGAGCAGGTAGAAAACATATGTATTATATCTGCCTCAGTAGTTTGACAACAGGGACACTGAACACCACCTGAACCTCCCCACTTAGCAATTTTGGCCGGTGTGTAATTGAGATCCAAAATTGTTTTATATCGTTGAGCCTGCAGCCCTGCCAAACAGAAAAGAATCGGTCCCAGTTCCAAAGATTCTAAAAAACTCTCACCAGTTAAACCCAGTGTCTGTTCCCATTTGCCACTATGTTTCTCAAGGTCATCTTGCAATGTTTGATTCAGGCCCTCGTAATTCCGACTAATTTAGCACCTCTCTTTATTCACCACCACTTCCATAATAGCATCATTGAGACAGACCTTAGCCCCCCAGTTTTTTAAATAGGAAATTTTGTATCTGTAAATATCTCGAACCTCCTCAAATGCAGCTATTGCCCCTGAAACATATAGGTCCCCCACCCTTCTGACACCTAAATCTTCCCAGCCTGACATTGGTACATCATGAAAGATTCCTGGAAGCGCAGCGTTCTTTAGAAGTGGGGTATAAAAATTCACTCTCCAAAAACCTATTTTTCTCCTCACAGAAGACCAAACTCTAAATGCTGCCAAAAGGGTTTTAATTCATACTTACTTGTGATAGCTTGCTTCGATACGTCTAACGAAACAATTTTTGACCTCTTAACCAAGTAGTAGTTTATATATATCTGTCGTCCCATCGCTGCTCCATTGATCAATCAGGTCTCCCCCCTCTAAGGAACATATATATATATTAGAGTACTGCAGTCCAATAATACATGCTCAAGCTTGGATCAGCCCATCCCCCTCTCTCCTTGGGAAGTATCGTACATTTTAGTTTCCTCCTTGTCTTTCCATATGCCCAGATAAATCTGCAAATCATATCGTCCATTGCTTTAAACCAGCAGTTCTCGATCTCAAGTGGTATTGCTCTGAAAACAAATACAGGACTTTGATT
Source organism: Lissotriton helveticus (assembly GCF_964261635.1). Classification (NCBI taxonomy): domain Eukaryota; kingdom Metazoa; phylum Chordata; class Amphibia; order Caudata; family Salamandridae; genus Lissotriton; species Lissotriton helveticus. The sequence continues at coordinate 1,244,564,290 of NC_136059.1, read as the reverse complement.
CGAAGTGTATCTTTGAAGGACAATCCATTTTTCCAAGAGCCGACTTCTGTCATGTGACAGTTTAGAGGCAGTGGGGATGGAGACAGCTGATTCAGCCATATCAAGCTCTTGGGGCCGAAGTCTATCTAAGGAATCTCGCTCACCTCAAAATAGTTTTTGATAACAGAACAAGGGTTTTTACCTCTGAAATAAAGGCCAAAGAATATATGGAAAAACTAGCTAAAGAAATGTGAGTAGTCTAAAAGGTCCTTTATCTATATAGTTGTATGTTCTCGTTATTTGTGTCTTGGTCGCTTGCTTTTCCTTAGGAATGAAGACGAACATGGATTTCTATTGGGGATTGTTCTAATTGATTGCCCTTAGAGGGAGGTAGTCTGATGTGAGGGTATGGATAAGATTTATCTTCATATGGGTGTGTATCTGTCTTTGCATTTGCGTATACGTTGCAGCTGGTGTCTCTGAGCAGGGTAGGAGGAGTGGGAGCTTTGTGGGGCGTGGGAGAGTTTTTTTTATAAACTTTCTTTTTCAGTTCACATGTTACAAATAAAAAACAAATCAAATCTGCATATGTAGACTTATCGTTGACTGACATTTAGGACAAAGGGCAGCAGCTGGAGGAAAAGGTACAATGGGGAGAAACAAAAAAATAATAATTTGCAATGATATTATAGTAAGGGAGGAACCGGGCATGGTGTTGAGTTCCAATACGGGCAGTATCCGAAGACCTGTGGCTGCAAAAATACTTCCTACCACCTCCACCCAAAACTGTTGGACCATTGGACAATCCCATGCCAAATGCAAAAAAGCCTGCTTTCTCCTCTGCACATCTAGGGCATCTATCTCCCCTGTCACTAGAGATGGGGGCGTGGGACAGTTGGGAGGTGGTGACGTTTGGGTGGTAGGAAGCTGTTGGGGGATGAGGATGGGAGGGGAGGAGGGGTGGTTGGGCCAAGGTGGGAGGGGGGCACAAGGGGGTGTTTGAAGGTGGAAAGAAGTATTTTGCATGAGGAGATTCAAATAATTCTTTATTGAAAGGACGTGGGATTGACTTCAGTGGCTGGATTGGGAGGATATTTTTAAGTCTGTAGATATAGTGGCATTGAAAATTATAAGATGACTAATAGGATGAAACTCCGAGTCTCAACAGTGAACATATGTGGTTTAAATAATGATGGCAAAAGTCGTAAGGTTGTCGAGGATCTAAAACATTTTGTGGGCCAATATCCTCTGCTTGCAGGAAACTCATGTGGAGGACTCTAGGAAGAAATTACTAGAGCAGTTAAAGTTTACCCATGATAGCTTATACTACACAAGAAACTTGAACAAGAGGGGTGGCTATTTTAGGACGAAAAAAACAGAACTTCGCTTTAAAAGGTGCCTGACTGATAAACCTGCGCAATGGGCTATTGTGGAATTCTACAATTCTAATGGTATCTTTACGATGTGTTCAGTATATGGGTCTACAATTGATGGCAAACACAAGGAGATGATGGACGGAGTGCTGAAATTTTTCAGACCTTCACCCCCAGTCTCAGATCTGGGTTGAATCCATCATCATTCTTTAGCTCACTTCGCCACCTCAGTACAGACCCAGCTATATGCAAATCAGTCTTGACCCTGTACCTCCTGGGAGCAGTCCAGCCCGAATTGCCAAGCCGGGTCTTCCCTGAACCGGAAACAAGCATCCTGGGACCGGTTTCTGGGGAACACCCTTCATCAGCCAGGCTAGCTTGATCCAGTGGCAAAGTGAGCAAGGGACCCAAGTCTGGGCATAACCTTCCAACTTAGGGCGAACAAAGCTAACCCAAGTAGATGATGAACGGAGTGCAGAAACCTTTCAGACACTCACCCCCAGTCACAGATCTGGGTTGAATCCATCATCATTCTTTAGCTCACTTCGCCACCTCAGTTCAGACCAAGCTATTTACAAATCAGTCTTGACCCTGTGCTTCATGGGAACAGTCAAGCCCGAATTGCCAAGCCAGGTCAGGATGGCCCTGCAATATTTGATTTTTTTAAGCACAGAATTTGCAGTATCGCCTCCCCCGTTATTACTGTGTGGCGATTTGAATATTAATGGGATTTGCGGGCTGTGAAATGTTAGTACAGACAAATATGTTGGTCGTAAACCTAGAGTTTTTAAATCATTGACATATTTAATTAAGGATAACGGGCTAGTGGACGTATGGCATCATCTTAGAGCACTGGATCCAGGTAGAAATGCCATTGTTTGTTGTATCCACAAGGCAGATCATTCCAGCAAAGAGGTGTTTAAAGTAGTTCAAACCTTCTTCAAGCCCAAAGCAATTGAGACCGAAGTGCAACCCTCTCTAGTCCTGTGTGAAGACATCTCTAGTTTTTTTGAAAATGAAATTCAAAAGGTCTGACTCCTTTTCAGCACCCGAAGCTACAGTGAAACCGGACTCCTCTTTGAGAGGGGCGGAGATTCCTCTGTTTAGGTCTTGCGTGGGCGGAGCAGCGAATCACGCCTCTGTGAGAGATATTGTTAGAAAAAGGGTACTGTAAGCCCCGCCCCTCCTTTTCATTGGGTAGCGTCAGCGTTTATGGTAAACGCTGGCGTCCCATTGAAAAGGAGGGGTTTTGGTTGACGCCCTGTCCGCTTGTTGGATCGCCCCTCCAGACACGATGGCCTGCTTTCCTTTTGTCGTAAAAGATTTGTTATCAGAGGCTCCATCATGCTGCCTTCATGGCTGGAGCACGCGCCACTCCGGCTCTCTGATTGGGCCTATGGGGACGGATCACACGCCTCTGTTTATGAGGAGAGAGAATGGCACACAGTCTCGCTTCCATCCGAGCCGCTGCAGTGGGGTCACCGCCTGCCCCTCCTCCTCCCCCGAGCTCTGCTGCCTCCCGGGCTCGGTACACTGCTTGCTCCGCGACATGTTGTGCCTTCAGCTCTGTTTCGCGCGAGATCCTGCATGCTTAAACTCTGTTTTTCACCAGTTGAAACACCTCAATTTACAATCCGATAGGGCAGATAATTCTAATTTGCATACAAATCTTTTCTTTGTCTTCTGGATATGTTTGTGTAGCCGTTGGCTCTGACAAAGTCTGAAATACAGCAGGGGACGTGCCGCAGATGCGTCGCTTGTTGAACAGAATACAGCACTAGCGTGGGGCACACTTTACACATTCCATGCACTTCTAATCTGCGTTCGCAGAATCAGCTCTGCGCAGCTGTCAGTCAGAGAGTTATATTTGAGCGGACGTGCGTCAGCTGCTGGGCCTCCCTTTACGGACCATAACGCCCACACGAGGAACTGTATTACCATCTCTGAGCGATTTCAGCACAATGCGGGCCCGATATTATAAACATTCCAGCCGACGAAATGAGATGGCTGGCAGAGGGATGCGGTCAGTTAAGCACTGGGGTAGTGAGGTTTTATTACATAGAAAGCCATCATTTAAATTCATCTGTTCAAAAAAAAAAAAGACAGCCTACATTCAGTCCAGTCAACTGTTTTAAAACAGGGAGGATCTTATATTTAAATAATAATATTGCTGATATATATATATTTTTATAGCGCGGTGTGCCACACTTTGCCATTCCTGAGTGCCCACCCCAGGAGCAGCGGGGGAGGTCAGAGGTGATGAGGGCAGTGGAAGCGAGCTGGAGACCAAGCAGGTATCCGAGTATAGAGCAGGAAGGAGCGTGAGCCTGGCCGTCCCTCTCCATTTTCACTTCTATGTTTCTAAGCACCAGTAAGCACCAGCTCAGCGAGACGAGCTCTGGAAGGAAGGCTGTCTTCGAGGCACTATTGAGAATGACACTACAGAAGATCCGTCGCAGCTCTGTCGCTGCAGTGAGACACCACAGATTGGGACGGGACAACAGTGAGCACATGCTGACAGGCGGGGAGGTTCATAAAGACACTACCAGCATTAGGGTGGCAGAGAGCTGTAACCCGAGGCGCTATACTCTGCAGGCACCGCCCTGACGGAAGCCTGAGCAGCGCATTCCTGACACAGGTGAGTTCACCACAGCTCGGCTTGTGGTCCCCCCCAGCTTCCGAAACTATTGTGCATGCGTTGCTTGCTACTTGAGCGCCGGGACACCTCTGTTATGGAGGTAGCTGTTGCGCTTTATAAACTTCATTATTATTATTAATATTATTTTGGCTGCTCACAAGTCACATGCTTATTTTTTTGGTCTCTCACAATTTGGTAACAAAATCTAAAATCGAACAATTTCCCCGAGTTATGTCGGACTACAACCCATTGGTTGTAGAGGTCTCTAATTTAGTGGTCCCAAGAATAGCGCAAAGTTGGTCCTTAGAAAGGGGCTTGCTTGTTGGCTGACCAGAACTGTATCGCTCATATGAGCAAATGGATGTTAGATTTTTGGGAGCGTAATAGATGTAGCACAGGGATTGGCATTTCATGGGATGCCTTTAAGGCTAGTGTTAGTGGGGGGATGTTCAGTTTCAGACTGAACCAACAAAAAGCACACAGGAACATCAATTGAGTGAGCAATATAAAGATTTGGGGGATATTTAGGAGGAGCTTGAAGGTTTCATTGCGGCGGGTCTAGATATTGAAAATATAAACTTGCGCTAGCCAAAGCTGCTATCCAGTGACATTCTGCGGCTAGAGCAGTGAAGTTTATCGCTTGGTGACAGGTATGCCAGGTATCGCTTGGTGACAGGTATGCCATGAATATAGCGAGAGAGTGGGGCATCTACTAGTGGTAAGGACAATACAGAATACAGTCTGTGGTGAGTTCGTGGAGATAAAAAACTGCAAGGGAGACCTAGTTACTGACTCAGCTGGAGTTCGTGAAGTATTCCGGGAATTTTACGAAAAACTTAGCAACAAGGGTTTAAAATTTTTTTTTATAATTCTTTTTATTAAAGAAACATCGGTAGAAATAAACGATGCAGAAGGCACCATCAATCAACATGCTGTAAAGGCATATATAGGAGGAAATTACAAATCTGACTTAGAAGGGGACCATCACGTAGAAAGGGGAACATTCAATTCAGAACAATCCGGCGGCGTGCAAATATCCCCACGGTGGCTATTCGAGTGGCTCCATATACGGGCCCATTTTTTGGGGCATCCCCTGGCGACATAGACCTTCTTCTCTCTAAACATACACCAGTCAAGGTCTCTTTCCCAGGCCTCTAGCAACAAGGGTTTTTTAATGAAGAAAACACAAGGAACTATTTGGATTCTATCCAGTTAGAGAAGTTCTCTCTCGAAGATCGTGAGTTATTAGATTGCCCATTTACGGAGGAAGAAATGTATAGGGCCCTTAGGGGCCTCCCCTCAGGGAACACGGTGGGACCCGATCGGATCCCACTTGAATTAAAGTATTTTTCACTACTTTAGAGCCCGATCTCATTAATACATTATGCCAGGTTCCGAAGAGGCAACCTGCTTCCGAGTCGTGGGCCAGGGCCAATAAAACTGTATTCTTAAAAAACGGGAAACCATTGACGGACCCTGGGTCTTATAGACCTATTACACTGATAAATAGTGACGCCAAAATATATTCCTAAGTTTTAGCCAGGCAGTTGAGTCCGATTGTAGGAAAAGTGATCTCCCCCAGACAACACAGCTTCATTCCAGGAAGAGGAACCACTGATAGTATTAGGAGAGCTATAACACTATTAGATGCTTCCTCGATCGCAGAAGAGCCTCTGGCGTTAATTTTGTTGGATGCTGAAAAAGCGCTCGATAGGGTCTCCTGGGGTTATTTATGGGCTGTGCTGGAAAGGTTCAGTGTGGGAAAAGAGTTTCATAGACGCTATACAGGTAATGTATACTGCCCTTATAGCCCGACTGCAGTTGATGGGGGGAGGGGGGCAGTCGGATCAGTTATGGATCAAAAGGGGGACAAGCGAGGGATGTCCATGTTCTCTGCTATTATTTGCATGCTATATTGATCCCCTGATCTGGAAGATTGAGGCTAACCTATGTGTTTTCAGGGGCACAATACCGAACTACTGAGCTATGATAATGATCTAGCAGTAGTAACCCATGATCCTAGTTTAGCACTGGTGAAAATTAAAAAAGTAGCTTTGGCATTTAGGGAAATATCTGGTTATGCATTAAATCTGCATAGAACACAAGGAGTAGGAAATAGGCTAGTAAAACTAGATGATGCATGGGTAACAAATTCAGCAATATACCTGGGAGTAACCCTAACACCAGAGTTGGATCAAATTATTGAGCTGTGACTTACCCCAGTTATTCAGAAGGGGAAGCAGGACTTTGGTAAGATGAACAAACAACACCTGTCTATAGTAGGGCGCTGTAACACTGTGAAAAATGTTTTTTTTTGCTAGAAGGGTTCTAATTGAAATAAAATATATGCTATCAGCTTTACACTGCTACGATCAAAGGTGTTGTTGATTATTTGATTAGCTGTGATATTTTCTGTTTGCTAACTTGGATTGCCTTATTCTCATTGCCCCAGGTATCATTTGAACAAAGCTTTCTGTAAAGACCAGTTTATATCCCCTTTATGTTGCATTTTATTGATTTCTTTTATAAGTAGGACCTGCATTGATGGTACTATGTTAATGAAGAGATTATATGCACAGATCACCAAACTGATTTCATAGGTTTATAAGCCAGGAGCAACTGTAGCCCTGAATTGTTTTCATTTCAGGAACTATGAATACAATTGTTTGAGATAGGAATATGTGAGTCCTCCCTAAACTTAGCATGGCCAAGACTGAAATAAACGCTCTTAAAGCTGCTAGTGATAGGCATTGACAGATATTTTTAGAGTTGTCCCATGTACCACTTTTTAAGGCATAGTGAAACTATATTGAGTTCAAAGAAACCCTTAACATTGCGTTGAACGAAGTACGGGAAACCATTTTTAGGTTTTGACTAGCGATGCATGCGTACGAAGTACGCATGCGCTAGCAAAATCTAATGATATCCTCTAATCCTCTATGTGGGGTCGGGCATCTGCCCCCTCCTCCCATTGGCTAGCTCCATAAATGGAGGCTAGCCATTGGTAGAGGGCTCTGTCTGTCAATCCCAGACCAGATTCGGGGGCGTTCCCGAGAATTTTTCCCTTTTGGCTACGTCACGCGACGTCAGCCAAAAGCCGGGAACGCCCCCGAATCTGGTCCGGCCGGGCCGTGCTTGCTGCTGTCCTGCCTTCCTCCGTGTCCCTCCTCCCGCCGTCCCCCCTCCCCCCCTCCGTGTGCCCGTCCCCGCTCTCCGTGAGCCCGGGGCACATTCTTGTTATATATATATGCCCCCACAAGTACATCAGCTGGCTATAGGAAACCGAACACTCAGTTCTTTTGTGACACTATACACGCTTATTTCAGTGTTTCCCTGGTATGAGATTCGAAGCCTGGTACGAAGACTGCACCGAAGGGTCCGCCTGCTGATTGGCGGCTGACCCGGGAAAGCCGCGCACTGATTGGGCCTTGGCGGAGGGCTCGACGAGGAAGTCGCGTCCTGATTGGCCCAGGAAGCGCTGACGTCAGCGGAGGCTCGCCGAAGGGCCGCGCTGGGATTGGCCCAGCCCCCGAAGCAAGACTCCGCTCCTAGGAAGCCATCGCCGGAGCTCCGAGGCATCTGCCCCTGCCCCCGGTGAATGCTGATCAGAGTGTAGCTTATTAATGCTTTAATAAAAAAACGTCCAATTTCTTGAAGGAAAAAAAAAAAGAGAGAACAATCCTGCACCAAAGCAAGAGATGCACTTCCTGCTGCTGCATTCATAAAGCGGAAAGCAAACACCAGCCCATCGTTGAAAAAAAAGATATACTTTGCAGCGAAAAAAGTGCTTCACCACCATAAGTCCACACCACAACTGGATGGAAACATAAGGAACCCTGAAAGAGTACTATTTGAGAGGAAGCAAAGGTGGATTCACCACCTCTACACCCATATCCAGGGCATGAGCGAGGATATTCCACGGGTCTCTATGAACAGATAAAGAGTGGTCCTGCTGCTAGCACCTTTAGTGGTCAATCACGAAGCTAGCAACCACTGAAGATAAAAAGAGCAATTGACCAGGACAGCAGTTTTGTGATAAATGATGTATGGTGAGATACAAACAATGTAAGTGCAACAAATGGAATGTTTCTGGTATACAACCCATACTTAGACGTATTGATTAACATATGTGAGGAATTACTGTGCAAAGTGCTTATCAAAGGAAGTAACTGCAGAGGTGTTATAAGTAATTATCTCAGTGCTCTAGTAAATGACAATAAATAAGTAAATCACCCACTAACTACAGCAATAATAACTCATTTCGGCTAAAAACGCAGAGAGGCAACATAATCACAGACCATCCAAACTCCTAATAAAATTCGCCGTGTGAGACGAGGGGGCAGATCTTTAAGTCCAATTACCTCTGAAGCTCAAAGTGCTTCTGCGGGGGTGTGGCTGGCTATCAAGGTAGGGGCGGGGCGGGGCTTTGGGCCGTGTAAAAGGAATCGAAATCGTGAGGCGCACGGTGGCTCCGTGCGAGTTGGCAGGTTTGAAATCGAAAGATGTTGGTTTGCGTCGTTATATGGTATGACTGGGGCAGAGGGAGTCACGTGACCCGGAAGACGCCACGGACCAAGAAATAACACGGAGATGAGACCTTTGATGAAGTATGTCCCAATTAGGAGGAGCTGTATAGTAACACACCTCAGCCTATATTTTCCTTTTTTTAAACAAACTTAACTACATTGGTTTACCTTGGGTTCTCTCTGCAGTGTGTGAATAAAAGGTCGATACCTCCCAACATTCCTATGCAGCCCGACACAAGAAAATACGAAAGCTTTTGTGCGTTCTGGCTCTGCATCTGCATGCTGCAAATTCACAAAGGTTGAATCGGCACCCGGGTTACTTTAAAAAAAAAAAAAAACGTTTTGGGATACACAGACACGTCATGCTACGAACGATTGCATTACATCAGCATATTCCATTTGAGTAAGTAGTAGCCTTTCAGAACAAATACTAAATGAGAGAGCATGGTGTATTCCACATGGTACAAACATTTTTGTTGCAGTGTTCACTTGATAAGTCGCAGAAAACCGAATAATAGCTGTGATGGCTAGCAATATGAATATCTTTTTTCTCTTAACCTCAGAACTCGTTGTAAAGGATGTGGCACTGAGTATGGGGCACAGCTTAAATAATTTCAAATGCAGTTGCAAGTAGGTTTTGGACTACTCGATCCTGATGAAAGGCAATCAACCAGTAGGCCGAAATATGTAGACCTTAGATGCAGGAATAGATTATTTCCCACATTACCATCAACCCTTGGTTTTAACCTTGGCAGGGAGGCCATAAGCTCGTTCAAAACATGGAGTGATATTGTAGGACACCCAGAGGCAATTTTAATGATAGATCCCTCCAGTAGACAATAAAGAGATCCCTCGAGTTTCACGGTTAAGCTCATCCAGATACCTCTATGATTCAGGGAAATAACTCGATAATGAAACATGCTGTGAGGGAAACCACAGTGAGCAAGAGCCCTGATAAAAAAACAAGAGGATTGTTTGGGAGCGTACATGCTAGTGACTGTCCCCCCAAAAGTGTCTGTTAACTCCCCTTAGATCCATTGGCAATACAAAATGCTGCCTGGCTTTGCAAAGGTCCAGGAAGGGACACTGAACGTTTCACCTAACCTCACCCCATTTTTAGGTTTTGCCTAGCCCGCTAGAAAAAACGTAATGAGTATAGTATAGGGGTTGGAATCCGCCCCGTCATCCATTGGTTAGCTCCATAAATGGAGGCTAGCCATTGGAAGACTGGCCTGTCCATCAATGCAGGACCAGATTCGGGGGCGTTCCCGAGAATTTTTGGCTTTTGGCTACATCATGCTACGTCAGCCAAAAGCCGGGAACGCCCCCGAATCTGGTCCGGCCGGGCCGTGCTTGCTGCTGTCCTGCCTTCCTCCGTGTCCCTCCTCCCGCCGTCCCCCCTCCCGCTCTCCCCCCTCCCGCTCTCCGTGTGGTCCTGCCTTCCTCCGTGTCCCCCCTCCCGCCGTCCCCCCTCCCCCCCTCCGTGTGCCCGTCCCCCCTCCCGCTCTCCGTGAGCCCGGGGCACATTCTTGTTATATATATATATATGCCCCCACAAGTACATCAGCTGGCTATAGGAAACCGAACACTCAGTTCTTTTGTGACACTATACACGCTTATTTCAGTGTTTCCCTGGTATGAGATTCGAAGCCTGGTACGAAGACTGCACCGAAGGGTCCGCCTGCTGATTGGCGGATGACCCGGGAAAGCCGCGCCCTGATTGGGCCTTGGCGGAGGGCTCGACAAGGAAGTCGCGTCCTGATTAGCCCAGGAAGCGCTGACGTCAGCGGAGGCTCGCCGCAGGGCCGCGCTGGGATTGGCCCAGCCCCCGAAGCAAGACTCCGCTCCTAGGAAGCCGTCGCCGGAGCTCCGAGGCATCTGCCCCTGCCCCCGGTGAGTGTAGGAGCCGACTGGAAGATCGGCCTGCTCCCGGAGTGAGGGAGCCTGAAGGAAGGCCCGCAAAGCCAGGACGAGAACGGGGCGACCGGAGCCTGCACCGAGCGTGGCAGTTGTCTTTGTTTTCCGTCAATGGAATGCTTTCGTCGGCTGTCATGTCCTCTCCATGTTTTCCGTTACTCCGTGGTGTTGTCTTTGTTGCCCTTGTCTCATGTCTTTTTCATGTTTGTTTCACGTGTTTCTGTGAAGGGGTTGAATTTCCGATCTAGGCTGGCACCACTTCCCTCTTTTGCTGTCGCATCCCTATGCCTTGTTGATCTGGTGTGTGGGCGTTCGTTTCCTGCCACGCAGCATCACTTTGGTGTGTGTCTCCGGCCCCGTTCCCGCCCCCCTCCCGCTCCCCTCCCGCTCTCCATGTCTCCGGCCCCGTTCCCGCCCCCCTCCCGCTCTCCGTGTCTTTGTTTTAAGGATTCTGTGTAGGGGTTGAATTTCCGATCTAGGCTGGCACCACTGCCCTCTTTTGCTGTCGCATCCCTATGCCTTGTTGATCTGGTGTGTGGGCGTTCGTTTCTTGCCACGCAGCTTGACTTTGGTGTTACTTTCTCAGTGCTGTGTGAGATGAAATCATGTGGAGAATTGATTCGTCAAGGTACGTCTCTTTCTATATCGGGTTCTTCCCCTATCTCACTTGTTTAACATGTCTGTCCTATGTGCCACTTGCTGGGACTTAACCATATCTGGAGGCAGGGCACTTTTGTACTATCAGCAATGTTCCCCTTGGAGGTGGGGAAAGGGGCGAGGTGGGAGGTGGGAGGAAAGGGGGGCGGGGTGTTGGCTAGCAGGTCCAAGATGGCGGATGCACCCTAGGCCACGAAGCACCGCACTGCTGCCCCTTATCCGACATTAATCCTGGCAACCAATACACCTCTGAAGCACCTGTGTCGCCGGTTTTGACTTTGGAGTCACCCTGCAGCTGAAGCAGTTACTGCGATGCTGCTTAATGTTGGCAAGCGGACTATTGCAGAGACCCTAATCAAGGCCTGCTGCCACAAGGTGTCTGGCTAGGGACAGCTGGCGGGACCAGGCGAACGTGGCACATCACAGGCCCTAACTTGCTCCCTGCCAGACCACGGAGGAGCCTACTGACCAGAGTCTAGGTGCGGAGAGTTGTGAGCACCGTGAAATATATCCCTGCCCACTGCTGTGCCTGAGGCCCGGGACACTCACCATACACACTACTCGAATCAAATGACTATCCAACCGGTGTCCCGGCGGGGACGCAGTACCTACGGCGCTGCTACACCACCGGGCCCCTTTTCTTCTAGCATCTGTTGCGGGGCACCTTGCCCTGGGAGAGGTGGTTCAGGGAGTAGGGGCGGGCGTCCCCAGGTGCGGCTCCTGTAGTCTAGGGGGAGACCCCTACAGCTCTGCTGGGGCCTACCTGCTCTGCTGGCCGTGGGCTGCGTTGCTATCTTGCTCCTAGGCGGCCTTCTCAGACAAAGCGGGCACTGGCTATTTCCGACTGCCCTTCCTGGTGCCTGCTCTGCGCCTTGTTGCCTACCTACACAGTGGAGACTGTCCGGTCGCTGGATCCCTGGGAGCTGTGCTCAATGGCCCATGACCAGAAATGTACTGCCACTGGACTCTGGCCACGCAGAAAAGCCCCTCCCCACCATCCTTCCTTGCCGCACCGCCTGGCCTTCTCCAGTCATTCCTGTGTGGGGGGGGCTCGCAGTGTGGGGGGGGGCTAGCAGTGTGTGGGGGGGGCTCGCAGTGTGTGGGGGGGCTCGCAGTGTGGGGGGGCTCGCAGTGTGTGGGGGGGGCTCGCAGTGTGTGGGGGAGGCTCGCAGTGTGTGTGGGGGAGGCTCGCAGTGTGTGTGGGGGGGCTCGCAGTGTGTGGGGGGGCTCGCAGTGTGTGGGGGGCTCTGTGTGGGTGTGTGTGGGGGGGGCTCTGTGTGAGGGGCTCTGTGTGGCTGTGTGTGTGGGGGGCTCTGTGTGGGTGTGTGTGTGGAGGGCTCTGTGTGTGTGTGTGTGGGGGGGGCTCTCTGTGGGTGTTTGTGTGTGGCATTTGCGAGAGATTAAGCTATTGGCATTGTAAATGACAATGCCATTTATTTATGTTAAAAAAACATAAATAAAAATGTCAAGAGCAATGCCAATAGCTCTAACTTTAACAAAGGCAAAACCATTGCATTGTAAATGCTTGTTTAAGTATGAGCCCTTGTGATTGGGAAAGTTAAAGATCTCAGCATGACAATTCAGTTGCTCAATTGTACTTTCCAAGCTTTTGTTTCCTTATACAGTAAAGCATGACATTCAAATTTAAATATGTCTTCAATAAGACGTTCATACATGTTTCTCAATGTATTGACACTGAACTATTTTGTCTGATGCCCGATGGAGCTACCTGGTTTAGCTATAGGGGAGATGAACCGTGGATTCCCGCCTTGGTCGTCACCTACCCAGTCTGTCTTTAGACAGACCTCCTTTCGTCTCTCCTTGTTGTCTCTTCCCTTATCCTCCCTTTCTCACCTCCCCTGCCCCCCTCCACTACTTTTCTTTCTCCTTTCTCTCCTCTCCTAATTGTATTGGCTATTTTTTGATGCAGTGTGTAATTGTTGATCTTTTTCTGTTACATTGTTGATTCTCATGTAAAGCGCTCTGATACCTTCGGGTCTAGCCAGCGCTATATAAAACTCTTTAAATAAATAAATAAAATAAATAATGGGGTATCTGTTTTTGCTGGTACTCATACCCATGCAAAGTTGATAAACGTGTTTTACTGTAGTTGTGCAAGCTAGCAGGGTATATGTTGACTCTTCAGATATCTGAAGAGATATGGGGCAGTTGAGGGGTGCTGTAAGAGTTCTGTTTGTGGTTCCTTAAATGTGTGTGATATCTGCTGTGGGAACATGGTGTTTCATGACTGTTTATCTTCTCAGATATTATGCATTTGTGAAATAATGGTCTTTTTTATTCCAATCTTTCAGATTGCCAAGAAGACTCCTGTGTCCTCGTCGGGTGCGGTCTTCACAAAATTGATAATCGCAAAACCCTTAAATAGCAAAGCAGTCACATCGGGACAAGCAACACCGGTATCCTCCGTCTTCTCAGGTGGTAGCCCTTAATGCGTTCTTTCTGTTTTGGCTTGCCAAAATATATGCTTATGTAAGAGCCCTATTGCGGGAATGAAAAGCAAAAGTATTCTTAAACTTATGAAAGTTTGTGTTGCTTACTGATGGCGCTAAATTTATCATACCATCAAGTAATGTAGTTCTTTTGTGTTTTTTGCACCTTTTACAGTTGTGTTTTCAGAGCGTGTATTTCTTTTTGTTACATATGTTTAACCGTTGATGATTCATGCCTCAATGCTGCAGTTAACTTTGCAAGGCATTCGGACCTTGAAAAAAATTGTGCCGAGCTCAATGCTTGCCTAGACACAGTACAACAAAATACTACCCTTTAATGTGAGGACAATAATCTCCCTCAAAATTGCAGGTATCTCATTCAACTGCAAGATTATCATTCAAATCCTTGTGAAAGGCCAATCACTATCATCTGGTAACGCCCCACACACACTTTTGTGGAATTAACCGGAAAACCAATAAAAGACACAGCAGGAAAAGATCTCTCTTCGTCCTGTTGGGAACTCTACTAGACAACCTCATGCTCTGAAGGGTCTTGTTAATCTCTCCACTTATCTTTTGGTTTGTGGATAGTATGTAGCGGAGAAGTGTAGGTCACACCAGTTTTATCCCACATCTCTTGCAGATGAGTAGTTCAAATGGTTCCATGGCTGGGAATCAGTGTTTGGATATCCAACCTTAGAAAAGAGAAAGCGCCCTAAGCCCTACCCTTTGCATTCATGCTCCTCAGATGTAATGCCTTTGCATACCTAGAGGTTGTTGCCCGATACTGAGGAGTCAAATGACTAAAAGTCTATTCCTACCCCCTCACGTTAACTGTGCCTTGCTCTTATCTCCTGACTTACCACTTAATTGAAACGTGGGCATGGTTCTACAGAACCCCTCTGTATATCTGTGCAAAAAGGAATGTCTCACCTGTCCTGGGTCTTTCCAATGCCCAAGTGTCTTCTTAAGGGCACTTCATGGGCCAGTGATGACAGGTAGGTCCTGTGCACTAGTGGAACCCCTAGCCTATTGCTAGGACCATGTCAGGATATAGTGGTTCACAGTAAAGCACTCCATCCTCCCAGCCAGCATAATGTCTTCTTACCACTTCTTTGCTTATGTGTTCCTGGGCTTCCATCCGAAGTCCAACAAGCGTATGGCACCCTTATGCCTTGCGAAATTCCTTCGGCATAGGTTGTCCTGCAGCAAATCACCCCTGCAGTTCTGGTAGTCACCCAGACTCCAATGCCTTGTCCACTTCGGGTTATCCATTCTCGTCTCATTCTGGAGCACAGGCAGTGGGTGCCATTGCCTTCTTAGAGCCTGCCCTGTTGTGGTCTTTGAAAATCTGGGCTGTGCCCGTCTCCTCCTGAGACATAAGTGCAGTCTGTACTTTGAGCAACACAGCTGAAGTCCACTCCATGTAGGTTCCTAGTACTAAACCAGGACCACTCAGGTCATTGACAAGCATCTTGATTCTCTCACCCCTACATCAACATTGCCTGACTTACCATTGATCTACAGCTCAACTCTGGCACTCTGACATTCCATATCCTCTCCACAGGCTACTAAGCCATTGGAACCAAGGAGAATCTCCTCAGGATTTAGATATTTACTTTTCAGCCATAGCCCTATAAGCTTCTATATCTCTTAAGGCAGGTACCCTCCTCCCATTGTTACTAGCTTCCAGCACAAACCCCATGATGTCTGGGTTAATCTGCTTTAAGGAATCTAGGTTCCTCTCGCAAATATCCAACCAACTGAAGGAATTTTATGAAGCTATGCACCTCATATTTGGGCGACTCAATCCCTCTGGAGCGTCTTCGGGCACCACAGGTTCCGGAATTTCTGCTGGTGGGTTGACTCTTGACGCTAGCTGGGCTCTTCGGATTCCTTCCTTGATCTGGACAGGCTCTGTTTGCATATCCACAATTTTCACCAGAGTTCAGTCCAGTTGCGCAGTTCCCGGTGATGCTGACCCAATTGTCATTCCCAACTGATAAGGGGCCAGACCAGCATCGTCCAACATAGACTCCTGCGCCAACTCAACCAAGATCACCTGGGTTGGAAACAGTGCTTCCCTTTTTTGACAGGGCCAGTGGAGAATACGTTTGGGGTGGATCTGAGGATCATTATTATTCTGAGGCCCCTTAAAGAGCCCTTGGCTGAGGGTAACTGGTATGAGGAACTGGCTGATACCACTGGTCTGGACACCTCACCACACACTGACCTCATCTTTCCTCTTAATGTGACGACTGAGGAACATGCTTTATTTACTATGGTGGTGTAGAGGGTGGTTGAGGTCCTGAAGCCGTACACATGCGCGCAATTGCAAAGGACAATGGTTTGCCGCCTCGCCCCTGGGGATCCAGCATTCCACACTCAGCGTCCCACCCCGGAGAGCCTGGTCGTCCAGGCCTCCACGTCCAAAGTTAACCCAATGGCACTCCCTACCATACCACAGAATAGGGAAACCAAGAGGCTGAACACCTTTGGCTAAAGTATTTTGTTTTTCACCAGCCTTGCACTGTGGTCAGTGAACACCATGTGCCTCTTGGGCCGGTATTCCCACACAGTATGGGTCTCAGTTGCCATGGTGCTTCCCATGGTGTTGAAGGAGGCCCGAGCCATCCTGACCCAGGCTAATGCCTATTGCAGCAGCACAGCAAAGTTCACGATGCACTGTTGGCTGGGCACAACAGCCTCGCCAGGTAAGGCAATTGCTTAGTCGCCACGCCTGGGTGAGGTCAACTGGATTCTCTGTGGATTTTGAGGCATCCCTTGTGGACATACCCTTCAATGGCATTCACCTATTTGGTGACAAGGCTGATTCAGTGCTCGAGTGCTTTTAAGACAGAAGGTGGTTGGGACTGTCCATGGCACCATGCCAGCACCATTCTGCCTTCGCCTTCCACTCCTGGGCTGGATTTGGAGCTACCAGCCGCGTCCATTTTCAACCAGCCTCCACGCCAGAGATCTTCCTCGGTCCTTTAATGGATGTGGCTTCCACAGGCTTTGTGGGACCCAAAGCCAGAGGCCTGCCCTGTCTTCCACCCCCTAACTCCCAGCAGCCTCAGTCTCCATACTCCTTTAATATGCCATCACAACATCACAGTCAACTGGTTGGTGGCAGGATCAAGCACCACCTGTTCCGCTGGCAGTCTAGAACTTTGGTCAAATGGGTGGGTGTTCCAAATTTTTCAGCACGGTTACGCCCTTCCATTCATGGAAACCCCACAACCCATGCTGCCATCCTCAGATTAGCTGACGGAGGGCCACTTCTCCCTGCTGCATCAGGAAGTGCTGACTCTTTTGGCCAAGGGTGCCGACATCAAAAGTAAGTGTTGGTTGCTATTCCAGCTACTTTCTAGTGCACTCTCAACTATTTCCTGAGAAAGGAAAAATTCAAAATGCTCACGTTCGCTCAACTCCTGTCTACCCTGGAGACTGAATGGAATTGGACTTGCAGGATGTATATTTCCATATACCTGTCCTGCTGTCCCACAGATGATCCTGTGAGGTAAGGAATCTGTGACTAAAGAGAATCTCTACCAGATAAGGCGCTAACATAGGCAAATTGTTCTTCTCTCCCTTTGGGTTAGAGCCATGCTGCTCCAGCCCTTTGTTAACCATGTTGGGCAATGCAACGCATTTCTCTGAATTGTTTTCTGGTTAAGGAAATGAAAATCCTTGGCCTCCTTCCCTTTTTATTAACGTGTTCCAATCACACTTCAAAACATGAATCCAGGTCTCAAATGGAACGCTATCTGCTGTCTTCAAACCTTTGCAGTTATTGAGCTGGCTTCAGCTATCACAATCTAATTAGAGGTCCTTTATACACTCATAATTAACATGCTTATCAACAAGCATTTGCAATGCAAAAGGTCTCGCATTAGGAAAGTTTGAGCTATTGGTATTGTAAATGACAAATTTTGTATTTATGTGTTGGTTTTGAAAATAGCTAAATTAATAGCTTTGTCATTTACAATGCCAATAGTTTTAACTTTCGCAAATGTGACACCTATAGCATTTGTAATGCAATATGTGTTGTATTTATGTGACTTAGATGTATTGATATTACAAACAACAATGGCTTTTTTAAAATAATTAATACGTAAATAAAAGTTATTGTAATTTATAATGGCAATAGCTCAAACTTTGGTAAATAACTTTTGTGAAGATTATGTTTAGTCACAGATTGATGCTGTGGTGGCTCTGAGTGATGTTGTGGTGCCCCTGAGTGATGCTGTGGTGGTGCTGAATGATGCTGTGGTGATGCGACAGATAGAAAGAGTGAGTGCGATATATAGATAAAGTGAGGGTGACAGATAGCTAGAGGGAGGGCGATAGATCGATAGTGGGATTGCGATAGATATAGTAAGGGCGATAGATAGATAGATAGATAAAAAGAAAGAAAATTGACATTTTGAAGTCTCTTGTGTATATACTCATTGGGAAAACAACTATGACTATGCTACACGTAATTTAACGAATATTGGGACATTTTCTATCACAAACTGTGTATTTATTCACGAAGGGTGCTGTCCATCTTTTCAAAGATAGATAGATAGAGGGTGATAGATAGATAGACAGATAGATATAGTGAGGGCAATCAATAGATAGATAGATAGATAGAGTGATGGCGATAGATAGAGTGAGTGCGATAGACAGATAGAGTGAGGGCGATAGATAGACAGATAGATAGCTAGATAGATAGATAGATCGAGTGAGTGCGATAGATAGAGTGAGGGCAAAAGATAGATAGATAGATAGAGTGAGGGCGATAGATAGACAGATAGAGTGAGGGCGATAGATAGATAGAGACAGAACTCTGACATCCGAGAAAATTGGAAAATAGTCTGAGAAGAAGACGGCTGAGGGGGGGCGAGAAAGACAGGGAAGGAACTTAGGAGGCTGCACAAGAACTGGCCACCCTGGAGAACAAGAAAAAAAGTTGCACAATACATATCAATAAAACATTATCACGAATAACAGTTTCCTGCGTACATTGAATCACAACCAGCTGCACGTTGCCGAGGCATGCACAGCAGCCAAAGTTTGTGTGCACACATTGATAATTGCTGTTCAATAAATGGACATCAAAGGGCTGGCTGCACTGAAAGCGTCATGAAGAGCAGCAGAAAGAGTGGTACATCCCAATGAAAGATAAATTACCCCATGACCTTTTTTTTTTTTTTTTTTAAACGCTCCTCGAGAAACCGACGGAAGTTTCAGCTATTTCAAAACAGGAAACCAATGAAACAGTCAAGTGCCGTGTGCACGCGCAGCATGTTGTATAATTTGTTATTGAATGTATTAATGTTTTTAGAGTTCGTTGTGGTCCGTAATGCTCTCTACCTGTTGGATTTTACACCACTTTCCTATATACAGCTACAATGTTGGAATACCATATTATAATACAATTATAATATTACGTGTTTCTGAAGAAATGTTAGTGCTTAAAATATCACATTGAAAGAGAGATCTAATTCCACAGCAGCATCAAAGTCTGTCAGTGGTTATAATATTTATTTTATGAGTAATGCACAAGGCAACCAGCATTATGTATACAATGTCTCCTTTATTTCTTCGTGTTTTAGAATGGCTTACAAGGGCTAATCTCGGTCTTTAGAACACAAAACATTCTTCGCCTTCACAAATATGACAATACAGTGCAGAGGTGGGCTGCTCAAAGGTGGTGCTGTGCATGCGTTGCATGCGTTAAGGTTGGGAGTCACTCCGGTAACACACAGTGCAGATGGTAAGAAACAGATGTAATGCGGGAACAAGCAGCTAAGTAAAAGTTTATTCATTAAAAAAATATATAATGCAGAACCCTTACCTCAAAGCAAGCGGGACTGCATTAAAAACACTAGATAAAGCCGGGTTTCTTCTACTGTAAAATCCAGGCAGAGTACACTTTGTGTGAAGAAGTCCTCAACAGACACCACCACCACAACAACGTTAAACGCTATTTTTGCATTTTGGCAATGGTAAAGCATCAGCTATCACAGAGGAAACAAAATGAAAAGTAGCTGTTTGTCATTGCAGAGTCATGGTTCCTTCTTAGGGCAGTTCATCGCTCCTCCCGTCCCTGGCTGCCCCCAGCAACCCATGGGATCGGATGGAAAAGTCTTAACTCGCTCTCCTGATAAACTCACTTGTGTGACCCCACTGACCCCTGATGACATCACCCAGCACAGGCCTGACCCGGTATGGCCATGGTGGCATCCTGACCAGCATCACCCAGCCCTCCTCTCTGATGACGGACTCATCTGCGGCTCAGTGCTGGCTGGCTGCAGTCTCGGGTGCGCGAGCCAGTCTTCTTCATACCAAAAGAAGCAGTGACGCACGGGAACCCACAACAAGTGATAACAAGATGTGCGCGCACACTCATGAAAACGAAACTTAGCGTGGGGGCGGGACTTCCGTCTTGGGCGCGAATCAGCGCCCACGGAGTTCCTGGCCCGAGTAGCAGTGGTGACGCGGGGCTCCCATGCCCGAGGGAGAGCCCCGCGGAGGCTACAGAACACCGGATTGGCGGTAAGTGGGACTGTATTCGGGAGCGGGGGGCGAGGGGGGGGGGCGCGTGTGTGTGTATGTGTGCGCGCGTGTGTGTGTGTGTGTATGTGTGCGACGGCGGAGGTGTCTCTGTATGCGTGTGTGTATGTGCGCTCGTGTGTGTGTGTCTCTGGTGAGGTAGGGGGGGTGGAGCGTGTGTGTATGCAGTGTGTGTGTGTGTGTGTGTGTGCGCGTGTGTGTATGCGACGGCGGGGGTGGGTTCTCTGTATGTATGGGTGCGTGCATGGGTGCTCGTGTGTGTGTCTCTGGGTATGCGCATGCGTGTTGGAGCTTCCGAGGCAAGAGATGGGCACGGCGCCGTGCGCGCCCACGAGGTGCAATCTGCGCTCGTGCCCATCTCTTCTCCACATTCCCAAATACGGCTGACAATAGGTCTAGAAGCAGACAGCAATCAAAGCTTCGCTTTGAATGCAGGTCTGCTCGACCTAAAAAAGCATCCTTCCAGGGACTGCCGTACCATCTATGGGTAAGTAACTCATTGATGACCTGTCACTAGCAATCTTAAACTCAAAAAGCATTTCAAAATGTCTTGCCCCTCCACATACGTGTGAAAAAGTTCATTTTAAACCCTGTCAGGTGCTCCTGAAGAGCTGGCTAGTGAGTCACTTTTTTTGTCTGGTCTGACTGAGATTTCTAGCTGCATATTCCTCAGCTTTTGAATATTCCTCCGACATCAGCCTGGATCTGAAAACTTTCCATAGTACTTCTGCGTCCTGGAAGGTAACGCTTTGTCGCTCTGCACTGTCGGTCTGCTCCGGAAGTGATTGTGCAGGGCCTATATAGGTGCCCCTCCTGCGCACTGATGTAAATTCCTTTGTTTCCTCGCCACCACGCATATCCAGAGCTTCTCTCCTCTCTGAGACCCCTCTTCAAAATTTTTCATCACAGTGTTCATGGAGTGTCACCCCCAACACAGTTTTTAATCCCTATAAGGACTGTCGCAAGCAGATGTCTGTGACCGATCGCCACCAGGTATACCTGTGTTGTCTGGGGTCTGTCCACGACTCCAAGACATGCGGAGACTGTGCTCCATGTCCGACTCCAATCCTGTTCCGGCTTCCTTTCCTGGAGTCAAAGAAGCGGTTCTAGAAGCCAGTCTTCATTGCAATCCAGATCGTCGTGTAAGCAAAAAAAAACACAAGAATTTGAAGCGGAATTTCACTCCTTTGTGCCATTCCCACTCCACCGACAAGGTGCATAGGTGGCACCAACTGTGCCACTCACACTCTTGAAGTTGGCTGACTTTGGAGCTGATTCGCAGGTGATTCTGGCACAACTCAAGTTTCCAGGGCTGTCAGACACGCTGAGCCAGATTGAAAAGTTTGTGCAGCTATGCTATGGCTCTTTGAATCTGTATAAACTCCCTCTGGTAGTCCTTCAGGCCCAGAAGAGCTAAGAGGTCTTCCACCTCAACTACCGCTGATGGGTTTGCCCTTGGTGCCAGCTGGACCCTGCAAACTGCTTCTGCCCTCCTCTCCAGTTCTGATGGCACCCATACCCACTCGAGGCCCCAGTAAGTTGGCGCCGCCCTTGCTGCTTAAGAGATTACCCCGATTGTCCTCTCTGACACCGATTCAACACCAGTCTGACTTTAATAGAAGTCGTGCCAGCATCCGACGAGGTGCCCATTTCCGCATTCTGATTACTACAAGGCAGGCATCCTTATTTGCATTCCCATTTTGGGACTGACTCTTACAGCAACTATCTCCAGGGTAATGAGATCTTTCAGCCCTATACTTAGGATATTAGGTATGGGTAGTTGCAGGTGGCTAGTGAGCTGTATGTTTCCCCAGAGGCAGCCCTGTTCTCTCCTCCGGCCCAGCCACAGAAGAATCTGCCTTCTACATTATGGTTATGCGTAGGGTAGCTTAAGTCCTTGATGGCCAGATCCCTGTCGTGGAGATAAAACCATAAGTATTGACTGAGGTCCTGCAACCAGGCCAGACTGCTTATGAGCCCTTCCTCCCTTTCAATGAGCCCCTCCTGGGGGCTTGGGCCAAGCCTTGCACTTGGCCCCCAGTTAATTGGCTATTCGCTAGAGGCCATTACCCTGCTCCAGTTGACCTGGCCTTTTTGTAGCAGCACCCTTCTTCAGACAGCTTCATGTTGCAGGCCTCCACCAGATGAACCAACCCCCAACAATTTCCCTACCACTCCCGCTGATAGAGAATCAAAGCAAGTGTAAACATTTGGGAAGCACCACTTCTCATCAGCCGTTTTTGGCCCTACGATTGATTAATGCCTCCTGTTTTTTAGGTTGTTACACTCATTCCCTCTGTGACTCTGTGGCATAAGTCTTCCCAGGTCTATCGGAAAACCTTCGCCCTGTCATTTTGCATGCAATTCAAGATGGTCGTGATGCAGCGAAGTGAACAATTCTTTGGGGCTTGGACACTACCGTTGGATGGTCTATAGGCACCAGTGTTATCATTCGTTGCCAAGCCTGGCTACGATCGACTAGGTTCTCAGGTGATGTCCAGTTCTCTCTGATGGACATGCCCTTCGATGGGACTACCCAGTTTAGAGACCAGGCTGACTCTGCCCTTGGACATTTTAAGGAGAGTAGGGCTACCACTCAGTTTTGTGTATCATTGCCCAGACTCAACAGCCGCTCCAATTCCACTGTTCCTTTTGCGGCTTTGGCCAACTTGTCACTTAACCGCCAGCTTGTTCCAACCCAGCAGGTAACCCAGCAGTTTTACAGGAGAGGCTGAGGTGCCCACCACCTCCCAGCGTGCCACCCGGTCTACCCCAGCCTCTCTCAGCCCCACTTGCCAGACCTCTTTAGTGTGCCCTTGCAAGGTCACTGCCACCCAGTGGGAGGCAGAATTCCCCAATTCTATCTGGTTGACAAGCTATCATATTGGACAGGTGGGTTCTGCAGATCGTCCACAAAGGTTACGCCTCACTCTTCCTTTATTCCCCTCTGCACCTTCCACCATCAACTGATGGGAGACCATCTCCAATTTGCGGCAGAAAGGGCAAGCCCTTTTGGCCAAAGGGGCTGTAGAGAGGGTGCCAGTGCCAGAAGTTGGGCATGGTTGTTGTTCTTGCTATTTTCTTGTTAAGCCACTGAAGTCATCTGCCTATTCTTGATCAGTGCCCTCTCGACAACTGGCTATTGAAGACGAGCAATCGCCAACCACCTCCAGACTATGGTGAACGTCCTGCCATCTTCATGGTTTGACATCAAGGTGCGGAAGTCACACCTGTCTTCTTCTCAGATGCTCCCGTTCATCAGAGCCATTCTGGACATGGTTCAGTTTTTTGCGTTTCCCCTGGGAAAGAGTCCAGGACATTCAGGCTATGATTTCGATATTTAAGCCTTGGTCCAGGATTTTAGTTGGGGTTGACTCTGAGACTACGGGTACTAATGAACTCCTACTGGTCGAGCACACCAGGTGGCATATGCGGGCTCTATAGTGGGATCTGAAGTCTCAGTCGGCCTAACATTAAGGGGATCTCTCTGACAATGTCCAAATTTCAGCGGAGACCATAAAAGATCCGCAGTAGTGGCTACTGCACTACAATCGGGTCAGCGGTAGCCCTCTCTCCCTTCCCCACCCAGAGCTGACAGTGGTGACCGATTCACCCCTTCTGGGCTAGGGCTGCCACCTGGGAGAGGTGGCAATTGGAGGCCTCTGGTCTCCAGGGGAGCCTATGCTCCATATCACTTTTCTGAAGCTGAGGGTGTTTTGCTATCTGTTGGAAGCCTTCCTTCCATCCAGTAAGTGGAGGCTCGTGCAGGTGCTCACGGATAAGACACTGCCACGTGGTACTGCAACAGAATGCGCAGGGTGAGGTCACATACCCTGTGCCAGAAGGCCTTGCGCTTCTGGAAATGTCTGGACCACCACAGTATCTTCCTGGTGGTGAACCACCTGACGGTAACATTCCACGCCAGGAAGATTAACTCAGCCGCTGGTACCTAGAGGTTTTCGAGTGCCTGTTTCACCCGGAAGTGGTGCAGTGTCTCTTCCGTAAATGGGAAAAACCTTGGCTTGATCTACTCGCCTATATCGAGAACTCGCAGTGTCTGCACTTCTGCGTGTTAAAGTTTCCAAGGAGTTTCTCTCTCAAAGATTAGTCCCGCCTCAGTAGGAACTCGAGACTCCTAGATACCTTGCCGTTGCTACCTCTCCTAACCTGAGTGCTAAAGATCTGGACCAACTGGTCCACAGTCATCTTACTGGCACAGGGTTTGGCACAGAGAGCATTGTGTCAAACTCCTTGGCATAAGCATCTGTCCTTCGATCTAGCGGCCTTTGCACAGAGGACTGCTGTTTTTGCAGCTGGGCAGGGTCTTACACCTAGTACTTCGCCTGTACCTTCATGCTTGCCGATTGAGCAGTGATACCTTCAACCTTCCTCCAAAGGTGCTTCACGTCATCTTATCAGGATAACATTCCTCAATTAAATCTGTATACGCTTGTTATTGGCACAAATTTGTGGTGTGGTGCAGCACACATTACCTTGATTCCCTTCACATTAAGATATGATGTTTATTTGTTCTTTCCCATGGTCGGCAAAACTTGCTTTGGACATGGTTAAAGGGTATCTTTCAGCTCTTTCTGCCTTCTTACAGATGCCGGATCATCCATCATGGTTAAATCACCTGTTGTGATGTGTTTTTGAAAGGATTCCAACATTTGTTTCCTCCTTCTCCTTTTGTTTTGCCGCAGTGGGATCTTAATCTCCTCCCACATATTTGATTTGCACTCCCTGTGAGTCGCTGCACAGCTGTCCATTGTGGCAAGGCTGTACCTTGTTGCCATAACAGTACGGCGAGTCACTGAGTTACGAGCTCTTTGTGCTAACCCACTGTATACCAGCCTCTTTTCAGACAAACTGGTTCTGGCAACTTGGGTACCCTCTCATCAAACATTAGTGACGCCATTCCACATTGGTCAAGCATCACATTACTGGAGTTCTACATTCCACCATACCCTCTAGGAGGTGGAAAGCCTCCATTGCATAGACCCCCAAAAATCACAGAGCTTTTACATCAGTGGTACCAAGAACACAGAGTGAATGATCAGCTCTTTGTGGGGTTTGCAGGACCAAAGCAGGGCAAAGCAGTGCAGAAAATGACAATCTCTTGCTGGATGGTGCTCTGCCTCAAGATCTGCTAGGCATTAGCACATAAGGAGCCCCTGGAAGGGGTTAAGACTTGCTCCACCAGAACCAAGGCTGCCACCACTGTGTTGGCAAAGGAGTTCCTGGCTTGGACACTGTCAGATGGTAATGTGGGAGTCCCTCCATCTAAATTCGCCGAGAGGAGCATTTCAGTGCTCAGGCCTACTGGACTTTTTGGTTTGAGTCAATTGACAGGTGCACCTCCGAACAGGTATTGCTTATTATCTATTCAAAAGGTGAGTAATCTGCAGTTAGAAGTCTGTCAGAAGAAGTTGCATACCTTTTGATAACCCTTTCTGTTAGAAACTTTTATCTAACAGCAAATTTCTCACCGAGCCTCCCATACTCCTTGTTCTGTTAATTTGACTCTGTCCACTAAAAAGATCTGAAGTCTGCACGCTGGTGGACAATACTTTGCTGTGGGGCTCTGCGGCGAGGGGCGCGGACACCCTCAAAGCAACTGACATCGGCGAGCGGTAGTGGCACCTATATTAGACATGTACGTCATGTCTGGAGCGGAACGGCATCAGTGTGGAGATGTACGGTGCTACCTAGTGGCACGCAGAGGTAACTGCTGAAAGGTTTCCAGATCCAGTCTGATGCCTGGGGAATATTCAAAAAGTGAGGATTCTGTGGTTAGATAATCTCTTCCAGAAAGAGCATTACCAAATGTAAGTTACAGCATCCTATACCTAGCTTCCGGATCTGCCTTTAACCCTCTACTGGGTGTCACTCCATATTGCAATAAGACAGTGTTCTCCTCCGCTCATATTATCCTATCATCCCCACTTTCTGGAATCGAGCTCTCTAGGGCAAGTATCAAATCTCAAGGGTAAAATACTCCTTTGAGTAGTTTTTACGCTCATTGATCTCAGACGGTCCCTATGTTACAGTTCTCCCCATAGTGTTTCAGGAGTTTGGTCAATATGCCACACTTTTATACTGTCAGAGCAGAGAAGAGATGTGGATTAGTTGTACGCACTTCATCAACCACACTGAGCAGTGATTAGGAAAGAAAAAAAGGCTGGCCTTACATAAAGAAGTCCCTTTCACCTTAAGAACAGAGACTGCATTGTTACCCTTCACCCCCTCCAACTAACAAATAGCAGTGCTACAGAAAGACGTATCAGTGGCTCTTCAGAAAAGGACCTTACTGAATTTCTATAGGAGCCTTGTCTCCTCTGTCCTTGTCTTCACTGTCTAGGTCTTCTCCTTCCAGCTTCAGAACTTTTAGCAGTACATCCCCAGTGTCTGGGAAAACAACCTCACCTCCATCTTTTGCTCAGAATCAGGCCAGGGTACTTAAAAAATTGAAAACACAGACCTCATTATATTGACTGACTAATACGTCCCACGCATATGCCAGAGAAGCACAACACACACCACACAGGCAACACACAAACACTCTTTTAGCGCTGCTAGGCTGTTTGGTTAGTAGCTAGAAACTTGTAATCCTGCTTCCCTCGGTATCGGGTAACTCAGTCGAAACCCACACACCACACCTGTTAAACTCACAAATGAGGTGCCAGACCGATAGGTGAAGTAAACAAGCTCTTTATTCAGGCTTGTTTAATGGCCAAGTCATAAGCAAAGCAAGCGAGCACTAAAAGTTCGGGATAGTGTCTAACCGTCCTCTGCAATGATGCTAGTCCTAGCACCTTCCAACAGAGGACCCCGTGCTAAATAATCGCCGAAAATGCCACTCGATGCGTCTATCCTCGTTATGGATATCGCTTAATCGTCCTCCGCATGCGTGTCAGTCCTGACACGCGTCCAACGGAGGGCAAACGCAAAGGACGTCCTCCACACTCGATAACCCTCGAGCGGGGACTGGCCACAGGTCACAGCAAGGGACCTTGTCCTGTTAACTCGATACCCTCGAGCGGGGACTGGCCACAGGTCACGTCAAAGGACCTTCTGCTCGATACCCTCGAGCGGGGACTGGCCACAGGTCACAGCAAGGGACGTTGTCCTGTTAACTCGATACCCTCGAGCGGGGACTGGCCACAGGTCACGTCCAAGGACCTTCTGCTCGATACCCTCGAGCGGGGACTGACGTATGTCCCAAAAGGACCGGAGTCCACGAGCTCGAACCCTCGAGCGGGGACTGGCGTAAGTATCTAAAGGACCGTTGTCCTTTATGCTCGAGAACCCTCGAGCGGGGACTGACAAGGGGTCGGAGCAGACCGGAGTTCAATTAAGTACCACCGAGCGTGAAGCGGAGCCCCGCTGACACGGACTCGGGCATCAGTTGTTCCTCACCGTAAACGCCCGACTCCTGTCCCAAAGCCGCCGAATACCACGGAGCTCACCTTCCGCTTGGCAGCCTCTCCGTACTCGCGATGAATGTTCAAAATATTCGACGCCTACTGCTGGCGTCCGGGTTGCTTAAATGGGTACGCCCTCTCAGCGCGACTGTCTCGCACGGCCTTCTGGGGATTGTAGTTCGGGCGGGCTTGCTCCTGGTTTATGTAGTTCTCCTCTCTTGTTTCCTACTCGACTCCGACGCTTGTCTTAACAAAACTGAACTTTATTCAAGTGGGATTGTAGGCATCGACTCCATTAACATAGTCAAATATGACTGGTCACAACTATGGATTCGCAAAACATGGCACTGTGCCACCACCACTGTACATGCTAAACCCATTAATTGGATTGTAGTTTTCTGTCCGTAAGACGGAGAGTCAGCCCCTTCAGGTCACAAGACAAGTGAAAGACCTACCTTTTTTTAAAGGACTGACCTAGCCATAAAACCAAATGTCAACAAAATGGACGCAGTTGGCCCGGGGAAATACAGCTGTACACCCTCCAGGTAACATTCCTGACCCACAAGTAATCTCTTATCTTACCAGTGTTCCCAAGCAGAACATTGAAAATGCCTTACGCCTTACAACTTTATTATCATTCTACTAAAAACTATTGGTCTCTTGAAGGCTGTTCATATTCTTTAAGCAAGGAAGTCAGACCACCTCATCACATTCTTGGACACACTTTTGGATCCCTCTCTTTTCAAAGCAGTGGTTTTTGTTTTTTTTAAATCTTAACTACTGATCTTACCGCTATTTATATCAGGCACAGATCTATCAATGTTGGTTTACAGTTTATCAAATGCTTTTTTTTTTACCTCAATTGCGTAAGTTTCCACAATGACATTTAATATTTTTAATTTTGTGAGAGTGGTTCCCACATATCATACATTTGGAATATCTGTTGCATCAGCTTAATATTTACAATATTTGGTGTTAAGGGAACTTCATCATGAGCAATTAAGACATTATTAATCCTAAGTTTGCAAGTGGTATTACTTGTTTGATCCTCCTTTTACCCAAATATATACCATATATTATAGTTGAATCATTGTGTACTGCTGTGGCCTTTGACTGTTGATATTTATGCATAAATCGCAATAAGCCATAAAGCTTACATAAACATTTTGATCCCTCTTTCTGCAGTTGTCGCACCTTATGAGCCTCCCTCAGGCACCTGGGAAAGTTAAATTAGCTCTTCTACACCTACAAGTAATGCCTGTGCTACAAATCCACTCCTTTGCCTCCTGGTATGTAATGTTACACAGTCATAGCACCACCCAGGTACTCCTATGTTGGTTATTTTTATTCCGCTCCCTTCCATTCTGATCTTGAGTTACTTTCCGCTGAAATTTGAGCTTCAGAACTTATTTTGTAGTGCCTTTTGAAAAAATGCTCCAAAACTTCGGGATCACATACATGTAATTATCAGGGTTTTGAAGCATGATTCCTTTTCTGGATTCACATGCTGTACATTATTCCGCAATCTAGTGGTTGGGTCTTAAATTCTCTTTTTTTTTTTTTCGGCGGCATCAATCACCATTTGGTGCTAGGTCCATCCCTTGTGTGGTGTCAGACGGCACCCCGGAAGTTCCTGGTTTTCCACAGTTGCGTCTGAAAGCAGAGAAAGAGTCCCTGAATTGTTGGACAGAATTCTCCCAAAATTTTGGATTTTAGGCAAAAAAAATAGTTTAGCATCAATTGAGAAGTTATCTGAGAAGGAGAGGGACCTCTGTCCACGAAACTCATAGGGGGACACCGTCGCAACAGCTCAACTATGCATGTGGACTGAGAATGAGGCATGGTAGGAGTGATGGAAAATACCCCTTTCAGGTTTTGCTCTAATTGTCACCACAAATTTGCGATCCTCATGAGGCCTGTAACCTCTGCCTACCAAAGGACCAGAGGGACAAGGACTGCGAGCCCTGCACCATGTTTGTGTCAAACTCTCAAGACCCTGCCAAAGCAGAGGGTGGAACATCACACAGCAATGTTCAGCAGTCAGAAGCAGCTGGTGTCGCTAAAGTACTTGGGCCTCTCAAGCGATGAAGACAAACAAGGTGCATCTGCAGAGTTAACCCACGAAATATCGGATGTCGAGATTCTCAAGGGGAACGCCGGGAAGAGACCTGCCGCTAAGAAGATTTCCAAGGATGTTGAAAAAAGACTGGAGAATGTAACTAAAACCTCTTATCCCTCGTATACCAAGGGCCTAGAAAAAAAAGCGTAGAAGACAGCCCAGGCAGCAAAAAAGACAAAGGCTGTGGGGTCAGCCGCAGCCCAAATAAAACCCACGGATCCCATGCCAGGGATAACGACGTGGGGAAAACGTCGAAATTGTCAAAGACCGGTTCCGGTCGAGAGGTCTTGAAGGATACCACCAAAAATTTGGAAACTGAAACCTCCACGCATAGGAAAAGGACCTCCTTGACTAAAGATGTCGAAGGGCCCTCGAGGTGGAGAAGAAAAGATGTCTAGAAGCAGAAATGTCGGCACTCCTTCAACGTAAGAAGGAAATCAAGACATTATAGAAATACAGAATTCCTTCAAAACTGTCCACGATATCGGCCATGGAAGAGAATGTCCTTGAAACACCTGCAACTCCCGGACCTCATGAGGAGAAAGTCGAAGAAGAACTTAATATCCCAGATGAGAAGGAAGCAACAGAGACTTTCGAGGAAGAGTGGAGCAACCTCGACATGGAGAGCCCTGAAGAAGAGGTCTGTAGTTACCCCTCGAAGGCTTCGTCACCAGACGACATTACCTTTATAACCGCATCATTAAAAGATGCAGCTGATGCTTTCAAGGGTCCCCTTAAAGAAGGAGAAAGGAGAATCATGCTTTCTCCTAGAAACAATGGTGCCATCCACAAAAGGCACCTAGCTGCAGTCTGGCCAACTGTCTGGATACCAATCCTGGCAGCAACAACTAAGACAGTCCTTTCGTTGCAGAGGAAGAGCCAGAGGACAACCCTCAAGCGGGGGAGGAGCAGGCTCCAAGTGACTTGAAAACATTAAAGACCCCCACACAACACCAGTGGGAGGCAGAATAGCTCATTACTCACAAGAATGTGAAAATATAACCACAGACAGTTGGATTTTAAATGTGGTGCGCCATGGCTATAGTATAGAACTAACAAGCAAACCTCCATCAAATCCCACAGATCTGCACATCCCCCCTGAATCAAGGTCACAGAAAATACCTTGGATTCATCCACGAGAACCCACTACTGATTCAAAGTTTTACCCTATGGAATAAAATCAGCACCAAGGGTGTTTACAAAGTGTGTAGCGGCAGCATACTTAAGAAGGAAGGGAATCCATGTCTATCCCTATCTAAATGACTGGTTGGTGAAGGCAAACTCAAAGCAAACATTTTACAAACACATTGAGAAGGTGATCACCACATTGCCAAGATAGGGTTTCTCCATAAACCTCAAAATAACATCCTCCTCATTAATCCTGCACGTCTACACATGCGCCCTCTACAACAATGGCTATGCAACAATTGGTCACAAACCACAGGTAGTTGGTAGGATCTAGTGGTTGTACAGACCCTCCAGGTTTTCGCGATTTCGCGGTTTGCCGCGATATCGGCACTTTTGAAAAAATGCCGCGATTTTTACAAAAGTGCCCGCGAAAATCGGCACTTTTGAAAAAATCCACTCACAGGGCATTAACATCTCGATGGCAGAGCCAGACCCCGAGACAGCCTATGGCCCAGGCCTGCATCTGCGCCAGGAATGCTGGCCTTCGGGGCCGGGAAGCCGAGAGCTGGGTCCGAGCATTCAGAATCAGACCCCGCCCAGCTGCCCTTACCTGCCCTGCGAGAAGCTCCATGCCAGGCACAGACCTCTCTCTCCTCCGGCTCGGAGTGCCCTGGGTTTCAGACACCGAATGTGCAGCCCTGGGATGGTAAACATATTCAGAGGGTGATGTTTTGCCCAGCAGAGTGCCACGTCACGGTCAGGTCTTTGTACACTGGCATGTGACAGCTGCCCGGTGCTACCCATGCAGGCCATTTTCGATGACGACAGCTGGCATTACTGGCACAATCTGAGGCACGGAGCGGGGCACGGAGTCAGAGGGGCAACTGGCTCTTCCGGCCGCAACCCACCGGCACAAGAGTCTTTGGCAAGTGCCGGGGTACAGCTAAGACTACAGAAAGCGCTGACCAGGGGCGCCCCTTCCATTGGTGATGTTGCACTGCCACCCAGAGGCCCGAGGGGCCCACGGAACCCCGATTATTGTTGCATCTCACAGTTCAACCAGAGGCCAGTGCCCCAATGCCCTTCCTTGCACGAGGGTTCATGCACATTAGCTTTGCCACTGGCGCGCACCGCACATCACCCTGAGCCTGGGGTCAAAGCACGGAGGCCTGGATCATTCCATCGAAGTGACGTCAGAAAACGTGTGCAAGGGACCACAGGCCACGTGCAGAGAGGCTTTCCACAACCTTATTCCGATTCCTTGCTTGTAGTACTTTCACTTTCCCTCGCTCTGCTCTTTGTCCCCCCCACCGCTTCCTCGGGCACCTCTGACGTGAAGAGACGTCACAAGGGCAGCCTTATTATCCTGGTTGAACCTCCAAACTGCGGGTGAGGGGATAGAGTTCCCCTCGGGGGTAGGGAAACTGTTTGGGGGTTAGGGTGCTACCGCAGTGCTTAATGTGTTAAAAACTTAAGTGCCAGGGCCCTCGTCACCCCTCGTCAAGAGGCCACTGCAGCTTGCACAACACATTGCCCCTGCTAGCGGTGCCAATGATAGCAACAACACACCTACGCACCATCTCACTCCTGCAAGCGTGACAATTTGTTCTATTTCAGGTCCCCCGAAGCTATACCAATGGTCTGGGCAACAGGAAATAGTAATTTATTTATGTGTATTCAATCAATCATATCAATCATAGCACTTGTATAGCGCGCTACTCACCCGGCAGGGTGTCAAGGCGCTTGGGGGAAGGGGTCTGCTATTGCTCGAACAGCCAGGTCTTGAGTTGTTTCCTGAAGGCGAGATGGTCCTGGGTCAGCCGAAGATGGATGGGAAGGGAGTTCCATGTCTTGGCCGCCAGGTAGGAGAAGGATCTGCCACCAGCGGTGGCTCTTCGGATGCGTGGTACGGCGGCGAGGGCTAGGCTTGTCGAACGTAGCTGGCGGGTGGGCGTGTAGAAGGTCAGGCGGTCGTTGAGGTACTTGAGTCCCAGGTTGTGGAGAGATTTGTGTGCGTGGGTGAGGAGCCTGAACGTGATCCTCTTGCTGACGGGGAGCCAGTGCAGGTCCTTCAGGTGGCCGGAGATGTGGCTGTGTCGGGGATGTTCAGGATGAGACGGGCGGAGGCGTTCTGGATGCGTTGGAGTCTTTTCTGTGTCTTGGCTGTGGTTCCGGCGTAGAGGGCGTTTCCGTAGTCCAGTCGGCTGGTGACGAGTGCCTGGGTGACCGTCTTCCTGGTCTCGCTCGGGATCCATCGGAAGGTCTTGCGGAGCATGCGTAGGGTGTTGAAGCACGATGAGGAGACGGCGTTGACTTGTCTGGTCATCGAGAGGGAGGAGTCCAGGATGAAGCCCAGGTTGCGTGCGTGGTCCAATGGTTTGGGTGCGCTGCCCAGGGCCGGGGGCCACCAGGAGTCGTCCCAGGCAGAGGTTGATGATCCAAGGATTAGGACTTCCG
This sequence comes from Lissotriton helveticus, assembly GCF_964261635.1. NCBI lineage: Eukaryota > Metazoa > Chordata > Amphibia > Caudata > Salamandridae > Lissotriton > Lissotriton helveticus. Next base: position 1,244,531,058 of record NC_136059.1, on the reverse strand, counting down.
TCTTGTCTGAGTTCAGTTTCAGGCGGCTGTTCTTCATCCACTCGGCTACTTCTTTCATCCCTTCGTGTAGGTTGGTTCTGGCGGTGGCAGGGTCGTTGGTGAGGGAGAGGATCAGCTGGGTGTCGTCGGCATAGGAGATGATGTTGAGGTTGTGCTGGCGTGCGATAGCTGCGAGAGGTCTCATGTAGATGTTGAAGAGGGTGGGGCTGAGTGATGATCCTTGCGGTATGCCACAGATGACTTCGGTGGCCTCGGATCGGAACGGGGGGGAGGCGCACTCTCTGAGTTCTGCCGGTGAGGAATGAGATGATCCACTCCAGTGCCTTCTCTTGGATACCGATGTTGCTGAGGCGTTGAACTAGGGTGCGGTGGCAGACGGTGTCGAACGCTGCCGAGAGGTCCAGGAGGATGAGGGCTGCTGTTTCCCCGTTGTCGAGCAGAGTTCTGATGTCGTCGGTGGCTGCGATGAGGGCGGTCTCGGTGCTGTGGTTGGCTCGAAAACCAGACTGCAAGGGGTCGAGGGATCCGTTCGTCTCGAGGAAGGCTGCAAGCTGTCTGTTGACGGTCTTCTCGATGACTTTGGCAGGGAAAGGGAGGAGCGAGATGGGGCGAAAGTTCTTGAGGTCGGTGGGGTCCGCTGTTGGTTTCTTCAGTAGGGCGCTGAGCTCGGCGTGCTTCCAGCTCTCCGGGAAGGTGGCGGTGTTGAAAGAGGCGTTGATGATGTCCCGCAGTTGGGGTGCGATGATGGAGTCGGCCTTGTTGAAGACGTGGTGGGGGCAGGGGTCAGTTGGAGATCCGGAGTGGATGGTGTTCATCGTGCGGGTTGTGTCTTCGGTGGTCACCGTGGTCCAGGTGCGGAGGGTGGTGATGGAGGGCGTAGGTTCGACGGTTGGGTGCGTTGATGGTGCGCCGAAGCTGTTGTGGATGTCGGCGATCTTGCGGTGGAAGAACGAGTCGCAGAGGTCTTGTGAAGGAGTGATGTCGTTGTTGCCGGTGCTGGGGTTGGAGAACTCCTTGACAATGTTGAAGAGTTCCTTGCTATCGTGGGTGTTGTTGTACAGTCGTTCCTTTAGTGATTTCTTCTTGGTAGTGCGGATAAGCTGATGGTGCTTGCGGGTGGCGTGTTTGAGGGCGGCCATGTTGTCTGTGGTCTGGTCTAGGAGCCAGGCTTTCTCGAGGGTGCGGCAGTTCTTCTTGGAGTTCTTGAGTTCGTCGGTGAACCAGGAGGCTTTCTTGCTTTTGGGTCTGCTGGTAGGGTTCTTAAGTGGCGCGAGGTCGTCAGCGCAGTCGGACAGCCACTTCGTGAGGTTGCGAGTTGCTTCTGTGGGGTCCGTTGTGCTGGCGGGTGGGTTCTGACTGAGGGAGGTGGTGAGCTGTTCGGCGGTGATCTTGCTCCAGCTCCTGTGGGGAACCTGTTGCGGGTGGTGGTGGGTCGTGGTTCTTCTGAAGCTGAAGTGGACGCAGCTGTGGTCGGTCCAGTGAAGTCCTGTGGAGTGGCTGAAGGTGATGTGCTTGCTGGATGAGAAGACTGGATCAAGCGTGTGGCCGGCGTAGTGGGTGGGGGTGTTGACCAGTTGCTTGAGTCCGAGGTTGGGGAGGTTGTCCAGCAGGGTGGTGGTGTTGCGGTCGTTGTTGTTCTCCAGGTGGAAGTTGAGGTCCCCGAGGAGGATGTAGTCGGCGGAGGGGAGGGAGTGTGGGCTGATGAAGTCGGCGATGTCTTCGCTGAATTGTGTGCGGGGTCCTGGGGGTCTGTAGATGAGGTTGCCTCGGAGGGTGGTCTTGGGGTCGGTGTGGATCTGGAAGTGAAGGTGTTCGGCCGCCGAGAAGGTGTCGTCGGAGTTGGTCGTGATGCGGATGGTATTCTTGTGGACGATGGCGATGCCTCCTCCAGTCTGGTTGACGCGGTCCTTCCGGGTGATCTTGTATCCGTCCGGAATGGCGATGGCCATGTCGGGCGCTGAGGAGGCGTTCATCCAGGTTTCTGTCAGGAAGGCGACGTCTGGAGATGTGGTGTCGAGGAGGTACCAGAGTTCCACGGCGTGTCTGTGGACGGAGCGGGTGTTGAGCAGGATGCACTTGAGGTGGTTACTGCTGGTGCTCGTCTTGGCGGGTGCAGTGCAGGTCCGGATGCAGGAGAACTTGCAGGCTCGGCAGCAGAAGGGTCCGTGGGAGCGTCTCGGGGTGGCTCGGTAGCATCCGGAGGTTCGGCCGGTGTTGAGTGCGTTGAGTGTAGCGGCGTCGTAGGACCGGCGGATGGGTTGGCAGCCTGGGGTCCTGGCGCTGGGCGTGGTCCAGGCGCGGACGGGCGCAGACGGGCTTACCTTTGGCGCGCCTTCGGCGCACAATCGGCGCGCCCGCTGCGCGGGCGTGGTGGCGTCATAGGGAGGGAGGGTCCGCTGGGTGGCGGGAGCGGGCTGACCTATCGGCTGGCGGGGGCGAGGCCGCAGGGAGGCAGCGGCGGAAAGCGGGAGGAGAAAATTTGAATACATTAATGATACAGTTCTTTAAAGCGCCGAGCTGCTTCTAAGAGTACCCCAGCGCCATTAAATTTGGATGCATGAAGTGAGCGTTACACTCCTGCACATGAGACCCTAAATTCTACTCCAGTGAGAAAGAAAGTCAAGCAAACAGGCTTCAGGAAGGTAGGAGGGATGACACCTGTCACATCAACCATTTTTATGGAAATATTTCTTTTAAAAAAAAGAGTAGAATAATCCCCCCTTAAAGCCGCCCACTCCTGGTTGCTCTTCTAGACAGACCGATCCTGCATCTGTTCACAATAGGAGAGTAGGTGAATATAGGCTAGGTTAACCGAAGACTGAATTCAAATATGTGGTCTGATAGTTACAGTCAAACAGCATTTGTAAACCGCAACACTGTCACCCATAGGGGTATCTGGGCACATGGTCTCTATTGAAGAGCCAGGTCTTGAGTCTCTTACTGAAGTGTGGCAGGCGAGGGGACTGTAGAGAGCTGGGTGGGGGGAGGTCTTTCCAGGTCTTGGCAGCAACTAGAGCATGGGCGTCAATTCACTAAAATGCTAGGGGTTTGTGGAAGGGACATCACAGGAAATAACATCACATCAGGGCCTATTTCAAAGTGGAATACTCTGCTAAAACAGTTTACATTGTTTTAAAGCTGAAAATCAATGATTATGAGTAAAATAAAGTGCCGCAAAAATGCCGCTAAATTTCCATATTTGTGCCGCTAAATTTGCTAATCCATGCCGCCATATCCTGGGGGGTCTGGTTGTAACAGTAAGGGTACAGAAAGAGATATAGTGGTGGGCATCCAAGACTATAACACTAGGCAGACCTTTTAAATCACCAACTCACTCAGTGACCATTACAACAGATGCAGCTCCCAAAAGATGGGGAGCGCATTCATGAACCCTAAGAATATGGGGAAAACGGAACAATTCAGACTCCATAAAACAAATCACCTTCTTAGAAATGAAGACTGTGTTTCTGGCTCTAAAAGCTTTTCAAGCCCATATTGCATGGAAGACGATATTGATCCAGGCGGACAATAAAACAACGTTTTACCTGAACAAACAGAGGAACAAAATAATTTATCTTAAGCAAACTATCTCTGGAGCTATATGGTAATGGGCAATACAAAAGAGAATCAGTCTGCAAACAATTCACCTGTCAGGGTAAGACAACACAGAAGCAGATCAGCTCAACAGGCAGAACAGCAGCTCACATGAATGTGAAATAAATTAGAAGAGTCTACAAAAAGTATTCAAACTCAGGGGGACACCAAGAATAGACCTATTCACTACAGCGGAGCACAGCAAATGCCAATCTTCGCTTCCAGGTTTCAACACCAACTATCAAATGGGAATGCCCTGTCACTAAATTGGTCACAGAAATTTGCTTACACCTTTCCTCCGACCCCCTCCACTGGGTCCCCGCCCCCTTACTACAGAGGGTTCTGGAGAAGGCCAGACAACCAGGTACAAATCTAATCCTCGTAGCCCCATAAAAGGCAAGACAAGACTTCAACCTACCCGAACTGTCCATGGGACAAATAATCAGATTGAAGACAAAAAAGGACCAGCAGCACTCAGCCTAGCAGCCTGGCGCCTGAGTGCATAGATTTTGGATACCTAAATCTACCACAAAGAACAATGGAAATACTAAAGGAGGCAAGAAAGCCAACCACCAGACAATGCTACGCAGCTAAGTGGAAATGGTATCTCATGTGGTGTAAAGATAACAATACCCTAGATTCAATACATACACGGGAAACAGTGTTACTATATCTTACCCACTTACTAGACCGTGCAATCAACTATTCAAGCCTGAAGGTACACTGACAGCAATTGTAGCTTACACCAGGTGAGCATCATATAAAGGTTTGTTCACATCAAAAGGTTCCTAGAAGGTTCAGAAAGAATTGCAGCACCTATGTGGAGCTTAAACACTGTTCTAGCACAGCCTATGGCAGAGCCTTTTGGAACCTATGCACAAGGCAGAACTTCGGCGTACCACAATAAAAGCTGCCTTCTTGATAGCAATAACATCACTAAGGAGAAAGTGAACTACAAGCATTAACCATTAAGGAACCATACATGCAAATCCACAAGGAAAAGATAGTTCTTAGGACCAATCCCCAGTTCCTAACTAAGATAGTAAATATATTTCACATAAATCAAAGCATTCAATTAGCGGTTTTCTTCAAGAATCCTCAAACACAACTGGAAAGAAGTCTTTATACCCTGGATTTAAGACGAGCATTACTATATTATCTGCAGGAAACAAAGCAATTCCGTAAAGGGGGTGAATTGTTAGTCTTTTAGGCTAAACCTAACAAGGGTGCACCTGTTCCAACGGAACAATTGCGCGTTGGATGTTAGAAGCAATTAAAATATGCTATTCCTCAGCAGGAAAGCACATTCACACCCAAAAGCAATTCAGCAAGGAAAAAGGGGCAACCCTAGCCTTTATGGCCAGTGTGCCAATAGACACTATATGTGCAGCCGCTACATGAACATCCCAACTTACTTTTACCAAGCATTATTGTGTGCATATACAACTGTCAAAGGAAGCATAGGTGGGCAGAAAGTACTTCAACTCCTGTTCACAAATTATTCCACATCTAACCCCTACCATCCCAAGGACAGAAAAGGATTCATGCTGCAAAATGAAATGGTTACTTACCAGTAGGAGTGGTTTTGCAGCTCAATGCTTTTTTTCTGGATTCACATGCGTCCCACCCGCCTAGAGATAAGGAAAGCAAACAGGTGGGAAGAAGATCACATAAAAGGAAGACAAGAAATGTAACCCCTTCGATGCTCATGACGGAACGGTTCCGTCATGAGCATCCGTCGAGCTGTGCTCATGACGGAACCGTTCCGTCATGACCACACCCACTAACATTGGGGCCCAGCACCGGCGGTAAATCGTGGCAGCACGGATGTCGTTAAAGCAGTAAAAAGTAAACGAATACTTTTAACCACTGCACCTAGACCGCCTTGATCCCAGTGTCCGACACCATCGGAATCCTTCTCGACCGAGGTGAGACAGTTGCCCTGATCCTCCTCGACCTCTGAGCCGCTTTTGACACCGTCTCTCACCACATCCTCATCACAAGTCTCCACCACATCAGGATTCAGGTAAACGCTCTGTAGATCACCTCTTTCCTCTCTTGACCCACTCAGACAGTTCACCTACCACCCTTCACCTTGGAGCAAAAGAGCATCATCTGCAGCATCCCAGAAGACTCTTCCCTCAGCCCCACCCTGTTCAATGTCTGCATGACTCCACTAGTCGACATCGTCCGTACACATGGACTCAACATCCATTTCCTACGCTGATGACACCCAACTCCTCCTCTCTTTCACCAAAGACCCCTCCTCCCCCAGATCGAACTTCTGGAACACCATGACCAACGTAGCCAACTGGATGAGGTCCAATTGCCTAAAGCTGAACTCTGACAAGACCGAAGTGTTGAATTTCAGGAGGAACACCTCTCCATGGGTACACATGGTTGCCCATCGAAATCGGACCCACACCAACCCCTGCGAACCCCCCAGCAACCTCTGCACCATCCTGGACCCCACACTCACAATGAAGCGCCAGGTCAACGCGGTATACTCCTGCTTCCATACACTCCTCCGCCTCCCTCACCATCGCACAAGTCCCCCACATCTGCTGAAGTCACAGTGGAGGTTGTTCCTTCTTGTTCCTCTCCGCCAAGTACTGGATCAACCTCACCGTACACCTCCGAACCGCACCGTCGCTCTTGAATTTCAGGAAGGGACTCAAGTCCTGGCTCCACGATGAAAAACCTGCGAACCTCAGCTCCTGGATACCATCTGGGGTAACCCTCGTATGTAAATACTGATTGATTGATAGAGGAAAAATTGTATCAGTCTACAAAATTATTTTTTATTTCAAATTTTCCTCTGTTTCATACACTTAAAGAACAGGCTTACATAACCACCCTTTGCGTCTTCCTCTGGTTCAAATAAGTTGTGGAGTATTATGAAATCTTATTGCCTGAACCCACCTATGAGTCCCCTGGATCCTCCAGAGAAAGGGAGGAAAGTTAGTGGTGGTGACAACTGTGGAATTATTGATGCTCTGAACGATGCTTGTAGTATCAGTGAAATCGAACAAATGAGATGCTCTGTGGTAGCTGCTAGTGCACTAGCTAGAAAGCCACATGCAACAATAAAGCACCCTAATCATTGTTGCTTGTTGTGCGCTGGATTAATCCGAAAATATGATTTGAAATAACAAAGGCGGTCTGCAAATGTGAGAGTTCTGAATATAATCAAGTTTTGCTACCCATTTATACTCCTCATTGTGGAACACTTTCTGAATCACAGATTAGTTCCTCATAGTGGCAAACCCAGAGTGAAAGTTAAGTTAATTTCTTTTAGTCTTCACGTTCCTGTAGAAACGCTGCACCTCCTGAAGCCGGACCACAACAGACTGCCTTGCACCACTCTGGAATTATTATGAACAATCCTGTCCTGTCACCAACCCGCAAACAATTCTTGTTGTATTCCTCATAGACTAGGGTACTGGCTAGGCGCAGCAGTTTTGCCTTCTCTGCGATAAGTTTCTCCTTCGTTCCCAAGGCTGTGGATGGGTTGTAGCTCACTTGTTTACTGACCTCGCTGGCATAGTAGGCGGGGAATTGCCTGGCCCATCACACAGTGTATGTTACAGGCTCACAGAGTTTATGAGCCTGGGCTCCGTGGCAGATGCGGTGAACATGTGTAGTGTGGGCAATTACTATCAGGGTCAGACTGGGATAGAAAATAAAAGTGCCCACCGTTAGCGAATGGAATAGCTAAAAAAGTGTGCACATTTGTAAATCTGAGCAGTTATGAACTTGTACGGGTAAGCTGTATAAGTACCTACCAGACTACGAAATAGGCCCACAAACTGCCAGAAAGCAGGCCACACATGGAACTGTGAAACCAGCCTCTGGCAGATGCCCTATAGCCCAGTCCGACCCATTCGCTCTGGGACTCTGTTGCGCAGGTGCTGCCTATGGTCTCGGAGGAGGCCAGAGCCATACTCTCCCAAGCAATTGCTGACAGGAGGGACACAGCTATATTTGCCATATGCTGTGCGCTGTATATGACCCACTCGATAGGTAGAGAGGTTTCATCTGCTGTGGCCATTAGGCACCACGCATGGTTGAGAACCACTAGCTTTTTGGGGCATATCAGGCCTCTCTCAAGGACATGCCCATTGATGGCTTCCATCTCTTCGGCGACAAGGTGGACTCTGTGCTTCAAGGACCGCAGAGTTATTGCCAGGTCCTTGAGCCTTTCCTTTGCCTTCACCAACCCCAATCCGCCTTTTGCTCCTTTCATGGCCACAGAAGGGGCTTCTAGCCTAGTCTCTACCGGCCTAACCTCCACTGCACGCAAGCTTCCCAGCCCCTGTGTGACCGAGGACGCGATACCCACAGACCTCGTGGGTCAGGTAGCCCAAGGGTGGGCCAGTCCACCAGCACCCTGGCAGCCTTCGAGCCTCTTCAGTTTGCCCTCCAACTGTCATGGTCATCCAGTGGGAGGCCGAATAACCCATCATCTGCACCACTGGAGGTCGATAACATCCGACCACTGGGTTCCCCAGGTATTCCGAAGGGGCTAGTGCCCCTACCTTTTCGGGAATACCCCTCCTCCCTGCAACAGGCTGGCGAGAGCCATATCTTCTTAGTCCGCCTGGAAGTTCCAGCTCTCTTAGCCAATAGAAAGGGTGCCTGCATCAAGTACGTTGTGGTGGTTATTCCTGCTATTTTCTGGTGCCCAAGAAGGACGGAGGTCTACGGAGTGATCTCGTACACCAGTGTAGCTTCTGTTCAGCATGGCTAAAAGTTAGCGGCATAGAGGAGAGTGGCATGGAGTGTTGTAGAGTAAGATGGCGAAGAGTAGAGTGGAGTGGCATAGTGTTGTGTTTTGGAGTGGTAAGGAGTGGAGTCGCCTGGAGTGGCATAGAGTGGACTGGTGTAGAGCGCATTGGCATAGTGTTGTAGAGTGCAGTGGCGTAGAGTGCATAGGCATAGACATCAGTACTGCAGAGTAGCATGGTGTGGAGTTCAGTGGCATAGAGTGAAGTGTTGCAGCGTAGAGTGGCGTAGAGTGCATTGGTCTAGAGTGAACTGGTATAGAGTAGAGTGGGGTACAGTACAGTGGCGTTGATTACAGTGGTACGGAGCAGGATACAGTAGCATGGAGTGCAGTGGAGTAGAGCGCGTTGGTGTAAAGTGCAGAGATGTAGAGTACAGTATAGAGTGAAGTACAGTGGCTTAGAGTGAACTTGTATAAAGTGCTGTGGCGTACAGTGCAGCGGCTTAGAGTGCAGTGGCATAGAGTACAGTAATGCAGATTAGAGTGGCGTAGAATTCAGTGGCGTAGAATGCATTGTTGCAGAGTAGAATGGCATAGATTACAGTGGCCTAGAGTGGTGCAAAGTAGAGTGGTGCAGAGTATAGTGCTGTAGAGTGCAGTGGAATAAAGTGGATTGCTGCAGAGTGCAGTGGCATAGAGTGGAGTGATGCAGAGTAGAGTGCATTGGCGTAGAGTGCATTAGCAAGGAATGCAGTACTGCGGAGTAGAGTGACGTAGAGTGCACTGGCATAGAGTAGAGTAGCATAGCGTGCAGTGGCTTTGATTACAGTGGTACAGAGTAGTGTGCAGTGAAATAGAGTGCGTATGTCAGCAGTTCAGTGCTCTGGAGTTTCCAAGGCTACTCACTCGCTCAGACATACTTTTCATCTTGAGTGGAGCTCTAGCCTCATGTATGCCTTTTCGCCCATATCACTCTTGCCCAGAGATCTCAAGAAGATCAGGAACAACCGGGCCCAAGTCATCCTTGAGGCTTCGGACTGGGCTCAGAGAGTCTGATATCCCGAGCTGTTGAGCATGGCCATCGGTCCTCCGATTAGGCTTCCCCTTTAAGAGGATCGTTTGTTGCAGCAGCAGGGAAGGGTTCTCCACCCGAACCTGTCCACACTCCACCTTCATGAGTGGAGATTGAGAGGTGACAGTTGACAGCTTACAACCTTCCAGCAAAGTCTGTAATGTTGGAAGCGCGGTGTTCCTCCACTAAGATGGTATACACTGGCTTGTGGAGCAAGCTTGTGACATTGTGTACAGCCAAGCAGATTGACCTCTTATCTGCACCCCTTTCCCAAGTTCTTTTGTTCACCCTTACCCTGGCCCAGCAGGGTTCTGCATTGGGCACGTCAAAGTTATTTTTTATTTGCCATCTTTGCCTTCCTGCGTCTGCCAGATCAGTCTAGGCCTGCACCCTCTCAATTTCTTCCTGAAAAAGGAGAAATTAAAAATGCTCACGCTCGCTCAAGTCTTGTCTGCCTGGACCCAGGAGACTGGATGGTAATGTTGGACTTGCAGGATGCATACTTTCACATCCCTGTCCTGCCTGACAACACAAGTTACATGCGGTTCATGGTAGGCCATGAGCATTTTCAGTTGACAGTGCTCCCCTTTGGCCTTACCAGTGCTCGTCAGGTGTTCACTAAGGTGATGGCAGTGGTTGCAGCTCATCTGCGGAGATCAGGGGTGTCAGTCTTCCCCTATCTCGACGACTGGCTGTTGAAAGAAGGCTCTCCCCGATAGCTATCTTCAACCTGTAAACAACGGCAGACCTCCTGCCCTCGCTGTGGTTCACTATCAACGTGCCAAAGTCACACCTGACCCCTTCCGCGATGCTTCCTTTTATCGGAGCTGTACTGGACATAGTGAAGTTTCAGGCGTATCCTCCCGAATGGCGAGTCCATGATATTCAGGCTATTATAGCAATGTTTCAGCACCTATCCTGGATTTCGGTGAGACTGACTCTGAGGCTGCTGGGCCTCATTGCCTTCTGTTTCCAGCTTATGACACCTGCCAGCTGGCATATGCATGCTCTGTAGTGGGACCTAAAGTTCCAGTGGGCACAGCATCAGAGAAATCTCTCTGACATGGTACAGATCTCGAAGGGCACTGCAAAAGATCTGCAGTGATGGTTAATGAACCACGATTGGGTCAGCGACAGACTCCTCTCTCTTCGCCAACCACATCTGACAGTAGTGACAGGTACATCACTCCTGGGCGGCCATCTGGGAGAGGTGGAGATTATGGGTCTCTGGTCTCAAACGGAATCCGGGTTCCACATCAACTTGTTGGAGCGCCAAGCGATCCAACTGGCATTGAAAGCCTTTCTACTCTCCATCAAGGGAAGGCTAGTTCTTGTATTCATGGACAACAACACCGCCATATGGTACTGCAACAAACAGGGTGGCGTGGGGTCATGGACGCCTTGTCTAGAGACCCTACGTCTCTGTACATTGCTGGAACATCAAGGCATTTTCCTGATGGTTCAACACCTGGTGGAATCTCTGAACGCCAGAGCAAACTAACTCACCTGAAGATGCCTAACGTATCACAAATGGCGTGTCCATCCTTAGGCGGTACAAGGTCTCTTTCAGAAGTGGGGAGAGTCTTGGTTAGATCGGTATGTCACCACCAAGAGTGGTCAATGTCAGAATTCCTGCATGCTGGAGTTTCCAAGGCTTCTCTCGCTCAGATGTTTTTGTCTGGAGTGGAGCTCCGGCTTCATGTATGCCATACTGCTCCTGCCCCTAGTCTTCAAGAAGATCAGGAACAACTGGGCCTAAGTCATCCTTGTGGCTCTGGACTGTTCAGTGAGTCTGCCATGCCCAACAGCTTGGGATACTAATCAGTCCTCTGACCAGGCTGCCCCTTAGGGAGGATCTTCTGTTGCAGCAGCAGGGGAGGGTTCTAGACATGAACCGGTTAATGCCCCACCTTCATGTGTGGAGATTGAGTGGCGACAGTTGACAACTTTCAACCTTCCGGTTAAAGTCTGTAAATCTATCTTGGCAGCTCAGCGTGCCACTACGAAGATGGTATACGCCGGCCGTTAAAGCAAGTTGTGTCATGGTTTACAGCCAAGCAGGTTGACCCCTTATCTGCACCCTTTTCCCAGATTGTTTTGTTTATCTTTACCCTGGCCCAGTAGGGCTCTGCATTGATCACGTTGAAGGGTTATTTATCTGCCATCTCCGCCTTCCTGCGGCTGCCAGGTCAGCCTTCTGTCTTCAAGTCCCCTATTGTAAATGGGTCCCTTAAAGGTTTCCAGCGCGCATTTCTTCCAGTTCCCCTCCGGTGTGCCTCAATGGGACCTTAACTTGGTTCTTACTTTTAGAGTATGTGTTCCCTTCCCTTTGAGCAGCTTCATACCTGCCCTGTTAGACTTCTCATTATCAAGACAGCCCTTCTGGTGACAATTACATCTGCCCGGAGGGTTAGTGAACTGCAGGCGCTGTCATACCAGCCTCCATACATCTCTTTCCTCCCAGACAAACTGGTCCTTCTGAACTGTTCATCCTTCTTGCCTCAGGTGGTTACCCTGTTTCACATAAGCCAGTCCATCACTTTGCCTACCTTTTATGCTCCGCCTCATCCCTTTAAGGAAAAGGAGAGGTTCCACCCAAAAAGAGTGTTGTCGTTCTAACTTGACTACACTGAATAGATCCTAGTGGACGGTCAACTCTTCATGGGATATGTCGGAGCCAAAAAAAGGGAACCCCGTAAGTTCAGTGGGTTTTCAGAATCTTCCCCATGCCTCCCCAAATCATAGTCACAGGATTCAGTCTGGGCTCCAACCCTACTCTTTCCTTAATGCTTATTACTATATCCTTCCAGAATGGCTGGACCTCCTCACAAGACCACCAGATATGTTACATAATACCCCTTTCTCTCGCAATACAACCATTCCAGGGGTACCAACGGTGGCACCAAATACACCAGCGTCAAGTACTATCGCAATGTTTTTTTGTAACTGTTTTCTATACATGGTGTGCATATAGAGAATGTCATAGCGTGTTCTCATATATGAATACAAGAGGTTACATCCATGCAAATTCCTAATTCCAACTCCTATTTAAGGGCAGTTTGAAATCCACTGGCGGGGCATCTAACAGTTGATAGAAATGGGTAATGCACTTTTTAGACATGTGGTTCTTCATAGGAGATTCTGTGGGCATGAGGTCCGTCGTAGTCTGTCTTTGACAAGGTTCTGGGTAAGCCCAATGCACTAGTTGCATCAAATGATGTTCTTAGCTTCCATCCAACTTCCAGTGCTGAACAATATCTATGGATATCAGGGGCGTAACATTTTTGATAGAAATCTGCAAGAGTAGCTATATCTCTCCGAAACCATCTACAGAATATCGGTTATATACTGTAGGAAGTCTGGATTCGTCAAAATCAGACACATTGGGGAAGGAGATGACATCACTGTAGATAATTTAACGCTAGCTGGCCAGTAGAATAGAGTGATCTGAGTTGATTGCAGTGGGGCATTTTAAGATTTCCAATTTAATGGTAGTCCGAGCAATATCTGAAGTTATTTGGCAGAGAATTGCCTTTTAACCTGAACCCAAAGTTTTTGACTGTGAGGGTTGGTCTATCAAAGAGCAACGTTGGGTTGCGCAGATATATCTATCAATTTGCTGGAAGCCCGCATCCCTCTCTTAATGGCTTCTAAGGAGGATTTTCTTAGGTATCGGAGGAGTCTGGTGTGGCCTGACCAGATGGGGATGCGGACGTGCTAGTCTGGTGCTCCAGTGGGCCCCTCCAGATTCTCCTGCATCCTGGGTCCATATATATGTATTGGACCACAAACCTTTTTGCTGCAAATCAGATTTACACAGATACAAGGTTGCAAAATTCAGTAAACATTTAAGAATGGCTATTCAGTGTGTTGCACCACTAAGAAACTAAGATGGCGACCGAAAGGCCAATGGTGACTCTGGCTGGCAATTGATTGTACCCAGGCACTGAAAAGGTTACGGTGACCAGGAGTGCATCCTGCACTGGGGACCACAATTGAGATTTTTTCCCCCAGGTGGATATTCCCTGAGCTCTGGGGCCGGAGACGGGAGCGAAGAGCAGCTGCTACCGGGTGCACCTGAAACAAGGAGGTGACAATGCAAATGCACCTATACTGAGAGAGTGGCAGTACAAGGCTGTGACCACCAGAGATGACTGGGAGCGAGGACTGGACCACGGGAGATTTCTGCAGAGTCTGGGGGATGGAGCCTAGAGGAAAGAGCAGCTGCTGCCGGGTTCTCCTGTAACGATGGGGCTGCAAGGCGCATTCTGGAGAGAGGTGCCTGGCACAGAGACCCTATAAAAAACAGTAAAGGAGAAGCCTAGATGCTGAGTGTGTGGGATTTATCATCCTGCAGTAGGCAAGGCAGGGAGCCATATATTGAACAGGCCTGCCTAGCGTTGGGACTCTAGGTGGAGAGCATGCATACACGCCACTGCGAAGTGGCCCTAGCAGCGGACCTCTGGAACCTCCCCCAGCTGCAGAGGCCAACGGATGAAAAAGCAATGCCGTCTACATCATGCACTGCTACACTATTTGGGTGGAGAATAAGAACATATCTTGATGACTGTAAAGCAGCGGGTCAAAGCTATGAATACCACCACTGCCAGCAGGTGTGTGAAGGAATGGATAGACAGAATAATAATCCACATTTGTGAAGCGCGAACCATCACCCGTTAGGGTCTCTAGTCGCTGGGGGCCGTCGGGAAGATTAAGCAAGCTATTGCCCAGAGTCACATAGTGCTGGGCTAATCTGCCGCCGGCCCCGGGGATTGAACCATGATCCCCAGATTCCGGAGTCAGTCACCCTGGCCGCGGCGCCACACCTCTCCCAGACAGAAGGCCTTGGCTAGAGCAGAAGAGAAGCACCTGCATGGTATTGGCAGGATCCGCCCCACCAGCAAACTCCACAGAGGCACCCAGCTGACATGGATAGACTGCTAATCAGGGGGAACAGAAAGGGCAAACAAGGATTTTGGAGGTGACCCCACACGCTGGGGTACCAAGCAGCCAGAGCCCACCGGGGACACAGATGCTGCCAGCAATTGAACAGTCTAGACAATCTGGAACAAAACAAAATTGATTGGTGTCAATAGAGATTAAACTGCTCAGGGCGGACCTACTCAAGGTCAGTGAGAGAACTTAGGAGACCCACCAGACAGTCAAGGAGTCAAGGGCCATGGTTATTTCCCTGTCGGAGACTGCACATATCCTGGAATCCAAGCCGGAAGAAAAGGAAAGCAAATTGCGTAGAAATAATCTGCGCTTTGTGGGGTTTCCAGAGCAAGCTGAGGGTATGTTTGCAAAGCTGTTTTGGTAGCAATGGATCAAACAAGTAGTGAAACCAGATGGTCTCCCCCATCTCTTTGCTATCAAGCGAGCACACCTCGCTCTGGTACAGAGGCCTCCACTAGGGTCACCCCCCAGAGTTGATACAGCTAGGAACCTTAACTCAGGAACAGAGACACACAATGGCAAAGTAAATCTGGGGTAGTACTCTTTGAAAATCAGATTATAGGAGTGTTTTCCCCATTTATATACAAAAGTGCAAGGCTTGTGAAGGACATTCGCTGCAGTTAAAGCTAAGCTCAGTTCCATGAACTTGAAGTATATGCGCCTCTACCCGGCCAAACTCAGTGATACATCAGGGGAGAGCCCACTTTATCATCACCCTAAAGGATGTCTGGGCTTGCCTGGAATGTGGAGAAAAATTGATGTGCACCCTGATGTGAGATGGTAGGGTTGGCCGATGAGGGACTAACAGATGCACAGGCAGAAGAGAGAGGGTCTGGGGACCAACTGACACCAACATCAGGGTAGTGGTACAGCACGACCGCACCCTGTAGTTGGAACGGACACTCATGGATACACGTCCACAGGTCGAATCCACAGCAGCTGGGGATTTGCCTGAAGAATAACGGATGGGGGAGACGTGACCTGGATTGTACGGACAAGGCAGAGTGGCTCAGCCACAAAGGAGGACACAGAAAGAAGTCTGGGAATTAACAGGAACACTAAAGCAGACTGCAGGCGTAGACATGACTGAGCTGAGTCACAGAAACAAATGTCGAATGGCAGCAGCGTTGCGAAAGGACCAACAACACTAGTCAATATATTTCAATTCATGGACAACTACAACAGAGCTGAACACTGATCTGCTAAACACAAGGGCTGGATTGCCCCCCTCTCCAACTTACTTCTACCTTTCTTCAATAGATCAGGAGGCAGCCTAGTGGTCCTTACGGCCAGAGTGGAACCCGGAAACTGTCCCTTTAAACTCACAGAAGGATTGGCTAATCAGTGTTTTCTAGGTTTGTTACAGGTGTTTCACTGTGTTTACCCAAGGTGGGGATGCTACCTTTCGACACATGGCACATAAGGAGACACGTCATGACAGCAACATTAATTTAGCACTGGAACTGAATCCTGGGGGTGAGGAAAGCTCGGGGGTGGGACCACAGGAACAAAATATCAACATCCACATGGAACCGAAATTCCTCACATGAAATATTCGGGCTTCAATGGCTACATCAAAGTTCATAGAGTGCACTCATACCTCAGGTTGTATGTCATAAAGATTGCTTTCTTACAGGAAACCCACCTCACAGTAGAGGAAGTGAATAAAGTGTGTTGACAGTGGAGGGGCCAGTTATTCTCTGCAACATTCTCTGCATATGCTAGGAAGGTGTTGATCTGGATAGCCCCTGGAGTACCTTACTAACACAGGACACCCATTGGCGACATGAAAGGGTTCTATATAGTGCTTTATGGTATACTGGATTGCTCAGAGATGCGTCTTATTAACACATACACGCCGAACATAGATGACCAGGGTTACTTCTCTCTGGTCTGTGACCAGATAATACCCTACCAAGATATTCCAATCTGGTGGACGAGAGACTTCAATTGTATACTGGATGGGCCAATGGATAGACACCACCCTTGCCCCAGTATTGGAACTTTCATAGATTCCCATGCTTTGTATCATTCCCCGTCGTCGGAATGGGAGCCTCGGTAGTATAAAAACCATAGAAACAAAAGAGAACCTAGGCCTAGGCCTCATCTCATCTTGTATCCTATCACCCTCTTTTTGTAAAAAGAGACCAAACTTTTGCCAGGACCAATCAGAACAGCCTCACCCTCTAGAACCTTCCTGAGAGAGCCCAGAGCCTCAGATTTTTCTACCGCACGTTGTGCTAGGGAGTCTCCTCTTTCTCACTTTCTGGTTGTTTCTTCAACTTTTTCTTCAAAACTTCGAGATGTCTGACAAGGAGAAGAAGGCCTTGTTTAGGGCCTGTGCCTCTTGTGGGAAAAAAACGCCTGTTTGTGGAGGATAAGCATGAGAACTGTATTTATTGCCTCTATCCGGACCACAAGGCCACAGAGTGCAAGATCTGCAGGACTTTCTCCACAAAGACCCTTCGTGACAGAGAAGGTCGACTGTTAACCTGGCTGCAGAAAATGAAGACTCGCAAGGAGGTGATCTCTTCAGACGAGGAGGATTCCACATCTTGTGCTTCCTCCCACAGATCAAGAAAGAGGGGTAGGTCTCCTACTGCTGCTTCTACTTCGGAGGCCCCTCTTCATGCCTCTCACAAGATCTCTGATAGGTCTGAGAAGGCTGGTCCCCTTCAATCTCCTCACGGCAGTGCAAAGGAGAGGCAGGGACAGGCTGCTGGTGGTGTTACAGCCTTAAAAGACAAAAAGGAGGTTGCTCTTCCTTCTCCTCCGTCCAAAAAGAGTAAATCCAGTGACAAACACCCTGATGTCACTTCTGGATCTGGTCAGGACAAAAAACAGCATCCGTCGACGACGAAGACACCAGGTACGTCGACGACGGTTACATCTGTGAAAGTTCCCGCTGTTTCTGTTCCGCCGTCGACGGGCTCGTCGGCGGCTGGTTTGCCCTCGACGACGACTTCGTCGGCGTTTAAGATCCCGAGTTCGTCGACGCTGACGACTTCATCGTCGACGACGATGACAGGCAAGGTGCTGTCGACGGCTTCGTCGACGACGAAAACTACGTCGACGACGACCACCACTTCAACGCCGACGAGGATGGTGATGACGACGAGTTCGTCTACGAGACCGTCGACGACATCGTCGACGATGAAGATTGTGTCGACGAAGAATGTGATACCGTCGACGATTCCGCTGGTGGCTCCGCCGTCGACGGCGGCTCCGGGGACGACGGCACCGGCGACGAGCCCGTCGACGGGCCAAAAAGTGGTGTTGACAATTCGGAAGATGAAAATTACGCCGGAAATGACTTCTCCACGACGAGTCTCTTCCCATCTCCCAACAATGCTGCTGGATGATGATTCGGAGGAGGAAGATGAGAATTATGGGCCGGCATATAGTCCTTCAGACTTACATGTTAAGACACAGGACACGGACACGGAGGAGTATGGTGAGCGGTCTGATGGCCAGCAGTTCCATCCGTATGTTCAAGAGGAACAACGCACACCGGTCTTGGGAGAAGGCATGGTGGCCATGCCCTCTTCACTTATCTCTGATTTGCACATGATGATTCAAGATTATCGCAAACGGTTTCCGTCGGAACCGCTTGGACACTCTGCGGCTCCTACGCCTCCAATCCAGCCACAGGTGCAATCGACTACTAGTCTTCCGGTGGTCTCCTCTTCACCACCGCCAAGGTCATCGTTGGTGCGGGTCCGTACACCAGACCCCTTACCAGTTCAGCAGGTCACTCAGGATACCTCTTCGGATGAGGAGGTGGTTCAGGTGGATCCCGTGGTTGATCCGTTGCAGGACCCAGACTTGGATCAGGGGGATAGTACACCACATGACCCGGACGCCTCCGGTCGTGACACGTCCGTCTCCCCTCCGGTGGATATAGGTGGTTTTCATCATCTGATGGAGCGGGCTGCAAAGAGATTTGGTTTGCCTATTTCAAGAGAGGAATCGGAATGTTTCCTGTATGACTTTAAAGAGCAATCTCAAAGATCGGTCAAGTCTATTCCCATCATTGAGCATGTATGGGAGGAGGGCATAAAGATCATGCAGAGTCCAGCCACGGTGATTCCAGTACTCCCCAGGCTGGAAAAGAAATATAAAGCTCCGGAAGGCAGTCCAGCTTGCCTTCTTGGTCAACCGAAGCCTGACTCAGTGATTTCTCAGGCGGCACAGAGCAAGTCAAAGAATCCGTCCACACCGTTGACCACACCCCCGGACAAGGACGGCAGACGGCTGGATAATGTTGGAAAACGGTTTTCCTCTATGGCCAGCTTGCTAGTTCGAGCGGCGAACGCTCTTGCCATCTTAGGCCGTTATGACCGCCAGATGTGGTGCGACATGGAACCATTCGTGGAACTATTACCAGAGCCCACACAGGAGGAAGCCAAGAAGGTGCTGGCGGAAGGGGAAAAATCTTCGGCAGAAGTAATTGACTGCGCAATGGACATTGCTTCCACGGCGTTTCGGGCCTTGGCCGGCTCCGCTGTGTTACGGCGTCAGGGTTGGCTGAAGGCCACCTGGTTTCGTCAGGAGGTCCAGAACAGAATCCTGGATCTCCCGTTTGATGGGGAGATGCTGTTCGGGAAACATGTGGACGATACCCTCCAGAATATAAAGAAGGACACAGACACGGCAAAGTCCTTGGGCTCACTCTCCTATCGCAAGGTCCCCTTTAGGGGTGCACGAGGTAGAGGATTTGCGTCTTACAGAGGAAACCAGCAGCGATATTCCTCACAGTCCTCCCAGTCCTATAAACCACAGTACTCAAATCAGCGACAAGGGCAATCAGCATCTTTCTCTCGCAACCCTCCGTGAGGCCGTCAACATCGGCAAGGTCGTGACAACACCAAACGACAATAGCAGCCTCCCGGCTCTACCTACTGTTCCTCCCCTCCCAATAACATCAGTGGGGGGCAGGATATCACTTTGTCTGGACAGTTGGAAGTCAATCACTTCGGACCAGTGGGTCCTAAACATCGTAGAGAGTGGCCATACGTTGGAGTTTCACAACTTTCCTCCAACACGAGCTCCGGGCGCCACCCGCACAGGACATCTGAGATTACTCCATCTAGAAGCCCATCAGTTGTTCCTCAAAGGAACGATAGAACCGGTACCGTTCTCTCAGAGGGGTCGGGGGTTCTATTCAAGATTCTTCCTGGTGCGGAAGACTGCAGACACTTGGCGTCCCATCCTCGATCTTCAGGAGCTCAACACCTATCTCGTAAAGCTCTCCTTCAGGATGGTCACTCTCCAGGAAATTCTTCCTCTCTTGAATCCGGGCGACTACTTGGCGTCGCTGGATTTAGAAGACGCATATTTCCACATTCCAATACACCCAGCTCACAGACAATACCTTCGCTTTACAGTGGGAAAGAGCCATTTCCAGTTCAAAGTGCTTCCATTCGGCCTTCGGTCGGCACCGAGAATGTTCACCAAGGTATTGGCACCGGTGGCAGCTTTTCTTCGACGACAATCTCTCGAAGTTTTCCCTTACCTGGACGACTGGCTCGTCAAGGCACCATCGTTCCAGGAAACCTCGCAAGCGGTGTCTACTTGCCTCCAGTTGTTCCGTTGCCTGGGCCTTCAGTTGAACGAACGCAAGTCAGTCCTACTGCCTTCCACGACTGCCAGATTCCTGGGGTCAGTGTTGGACACCACGCAATGTACAGCTCGTCCCTCAGAGGAGCGGCAACAAAAGTTGATGGTTTCAGCTCAACTACTCTGCCGCAGAAAGTTCCTGTCGGTCCGCCAATACAAATCTCTTCTCGGATCGATGTCATCCTTTAATACCGCATTGCAGGCTGCGAATGCGTCCTCTGCAAGAGGAGCTAGACAAGCAATGGCGCCAGGCAGAGGGGTCATTCAACGACAGAGTGGTAGTGACATCAACGATGAGGACAGCGAGCGAGTGGTGGCTTCTGAAATCCAATATCGCCCAAGGTCTGACGTTCAGGACTTCGCCTTCACCCATGGTAGAGACAACAGACGCTTCCTTGGAGGGCTGGGGTGCAGTTCTCCGAGAGCTTCAGGTCAGTGGCCACTGGAGTCCAAGACAGCGCCAGTGCCACATCCATTTCCTAGAGTTGACGGCCATTCGGTTGGTCCTGCAGGCTTTTCTGCCCAGAGTGCGCAACCGCTCAGTGCTGGTCCGGACGGACAATACGACGGCCATGCACTATGTCAACAAACAAGGAGGTACCAAATCGCAGACTCTGTCCTCAGAAGCTCAACGGATTTGGGACTTCGCGATTCTCAACAACATCACTCTGAGAGCCGAGCACCTGGCGGGAACGCTCAATGTCAAGGCGGACGCCTTGAGTCGACAGACGGAAGTGACTCACGAGTGGGAGTTGAATCAATCCGTTCTAGACAGGGTGTTCTCGGTTTGGGGGCAGCCAACCATCGACCTCTTTGCTTCGCCGGAGAACGCCAAATGCCGGTTCTACGCAAGCAAAATTCACCATCAGGGGTCCCTGGGGAACGCTCTTTCGATGGCTTGGTACAGCGCGTTCTTCTACGCTTTTCCTCCAATTCCCCTCATTCCTCGAGTTCTCAAGAAATTGAAGGCAGAACCCTGCAAGATGATTCTAATTGCTCCAGCATGGCCCAGACAGTTCTGGTACACAGAACTCCTGAGGCTCTCCCAAGCTCCTCCAATTCACTTGACGCCCATTCCGTCCCTTTTGTCCAGGAGTCAGGGACAGGTTTACCACCCGGACCCGAGGTCGCTTCACTTGACGGCGTGGCTCCTGAACACAGAGAATTCAGTCATCTAACACTCTCGCGGGAATGCAGAGAGGTCTTGGCTCAAGCCCGAGCACCAAGTACCAATAAGACTTACAAAGCCAAATGGAAACGATTCTGCTTGTGGTGTCATCAGGAAGGTCTCCATCCTTTCACTTCCCAACCTCATCAATTGTTGCAATATTTGCTATCTCTGGCTAAGTCGGGCCTGGCACATTCATCGCTCAAGGTACATCTGGCAGCCATATCACGGTATCGGCGCAGTTCTTCAGGTCCTTCCTTATGGTCCTCTAGGGTTGTTAAACAATTCTTGAAGGGATTATTCCGTATGTATCCGCCGGTCCGGCCTCCTCCGCCGGTGTGGCAGCTCAACATTGTCTTGGCGCAACTCATGAAAGCTCCGTTTGAGCCGGTGCACAAAGCAGATTTAAAGTTCCTATCTTGGAAACTAGCCCTTCTTGTGGCTCTCACATCAGCGAGGAGAGTGGGTGAGCTTCAGGCACTCTCCATTGTGCATCCATTCCTGCAATTTACAAGAGAAGGTCTTGTACTTCGGACCAATCCCAAATTCATCCCTAAGGTGCCATCTGAGTTCCACTTGAATGAACCCATAATTCTAAAGTCTTTCTTTCCGCACCCTTCTACGCCTGCGGAGCGTATACTACATTCTTTGGACGTTCAACGATGCTTAAAGTTTTACTTGGAGCGCACACGTCCCTTTCGAAAGTCAACTCAAATGTTTGTGTCATTCAGCGCACCTCGCAAAGGGTTGTCTTTGACAAAGAGTGGCATTTCCCGCTGGATCTCCAGTGCGATTCAATTCTGTCATCAGGAAGCAGGCAAGCCACTGGACGGAAGAGTCTGTGCACATTCCACTAGGTCGGTGGCATCATCTGTGGCTCTCTTTTCGGGAGTTGCCATTAAGGACATATGCAGGGCAGCAACGTGGAGCAGTACTCATTCCTTCACGAAACACTACTGCCTGGAGTCTGCAGGACGAGACGACGCGGCTGTTGGTCAAGCAGTCCTGCGGAATCTGTTTCATTGAGAGGTGAGCTTTCCCTACGATCCCTCCATCCTGGTGAGCACATTTTGTTTGTTTTGCTATGCTATATGTATTGCTTATATGGTTAGGTGTTGCCATGTATTTCCAAAATGTGTTCTTGGGAATTTACTGCTAGCTACTCTGATACAAAGCATGGGAATCTATGAAAGTTCCAATACTGGGGCAAGAAAACAAGTTATTTACCTGTAACTTTGGTTCCCCAGTATTGGTAACTTTCATAGATCCCATGCGCCCGCCCGCCTCCCCTGGGAAAGCTCAGTCTGTTACAGAGTTAGTGGCGGTTTGCACAACGGCTACGAAAATCTGAGGCTCTGGGCTCTCTCAGGAAGGTTCTAGAGGGTGAGGCTGTTCTGATTGGTCCTGGCAAAAGTTTGGTCTCTTTTTACAAAAAGAGGGTGATAGGATACAAAATGAGATGAGGCCTAGGCCTAGGTTCTCTTTTGTTTCTATGGTTTTTATACTACCGAGGCTCCCATTCCGACGACGGGGAATGATACAAAGCATGGGAATCTATGAAAGTTACCAATACTGGGGAACCAAAGTTACAGGTAAGTAACTTGTTTTCATTTCGGCAAGGTATAGGGGACTCTATGGCACCTATATGGAACACAATCGGGAGTCAGCAGACGGTAGACGAACTGAATGGGAGGCTGTTAAGGTGGTGGTAAGTGGGGAATGCATGGAAACACCCAATTGGCTCCACAGCTCGCTCTCCATTGGACGGACCACAGCTGCGTTCACTTCAGCTACAAACAGACCACGACCCACAACCCTCCACAACCTATTCCTCGAAGAAATTGGAACAAAATCACCACCGACCAACTCTTCACTTCACTTAACCTAAACCCTCCCGCCATATCTTCGGACCCAAACCAAGCGGCCACCAAATTCACACAATGGATCTCCCACAGCGCTGACGAATTAGCACCCTTGAAAAACCATCAATTCAAACAAGGTAGCAAAAAGGCCCCCTGGTTCAACGATGACCTTAAGAAATCCAAGAAGCTATGTCGTACTCTCGAGAAAACCTGGAGAAAAAACCAACCACTGACAACCTTGCCACCTTCAAGAACGCCACACGCAAACACCACCAACTGATCCGATCCACCAAACAATCAGCATTCAAGGATCGTCTCGACAACAACGCCCACAACAGCAAGGAACTATTTAACATCGTCAAAGAATTTACCAACCCCTCCGCCGGCTCCAACGACATCACTCCCTCCCAAGACCTCTGCGACTCTTTATCCTCTTTCTTCCACAACAAAATCGCCGACATACATAACAGCTTTGAAAACCAGCCCGAAGAACAGTCCACCCCACCCACCTTCGAACCTAAACAACACCCTAACAACCTCTACGCCTGGAACCCAATCACTACTGAAGACACCATCCGCCTGATGAACTCCATCCACTCAGGTTCGCCTACCGATCCTTGTCCCCACCACATTTTCAATAAAGCAGACTCCATCATCGCACCCCATCCCCGCGAGGTCATCAACTGTTCCTTCAACTCCGCTACCTTCCCGGAAAGCTGGAAACACGCCGAACTAAGCGCCCTTTTGAAGAAACCCACAGCTGACCCCACGGAACTCAAGAACTACCGCCCCATCTCGCTCCTCCCATTCCCTGCCAAAGTTATCGAAAAAGCCGTCAACAGCCAGCTCGCCACCTTCCTCGAATCCAACAAATCCCTCGACCCTTCACAAGCCGGCTTCAGAGCCAAACATAGCACCGAAACCGCCCTCATCGCAGCAACTGACGACATCCGAACACTACTGGACAACGGAGAAACAGCTGCCCTCATACTACTCGACCTCTCCGCCGCCTTCGACACAGTCTGCCATAGCACCCTCATACAACGCCTCAGCAACGTTGGAATTCAAGGAAAAGCTTTGGACTGGATCATCTCGTTCCTCGCCGGAAGAACCCAGAGAGTCTGCCTCCCCCCAAATCAGAAGCCACCGAAGTCATCTGCGGCGTACCTCAAGGTTCATCTCTCAGTCCCACCCTCTTCAACGTTTACATGAGTCCCCTCGCATCCATCGCGCGACAACACAACCTCAGCATCATCTCCTACGCAGAGGACACCCAACTGATCCTCTCCCTCACCAAAGACCCAAACACCGCAAAATCCAATCTACACGAAGGAATGAAAGAAGTAGCCGAGTGGATGAAGAACAGTCGTTTAAAACTAAACTCGGACAAAACGGAAGTCCTCATCTTAGGATCATCCCCCTCTGCCTGGGACGACTCTTGGTGGCCACCGGCCCTGGGTACAGCACCCATACCCACAGATCACGCACGTAACCTGGGCTTCATCCTGGACTCCTCCCTCTCAATGACCAGACAAGTCAACGCTGTCTCATCTTCTTGCTTCAACATCCTACGCGTACTCAAAAAGATCTTCTGCTGGATCCCCACCGGGACAAGAAAGACAGTCACCCACGCACTGGTCACGAGCCGACTTGACTACGGAAATTCCCTTTACGCCGGAACCACAGCTAAACTACAGAAAAAACTCCAACGCATCCAAAACGCCTCAGCCAGACTCATACTGGACATACCCCGTCAAGCTCACATCTCCGGTCACCTGAAAGACCTCCATTGGCTCCCCGTCAACAAGAGTATAACATTCCGTCTCCTCACCCACGCACACAAGGCCCTCTACGACCTAGGACCCGAATGCCTCAACACACGACTGTCCTTCTGCACACCCACCCGCCAACTACGTTCAACCAATCAAGCCCTCGCCGCAATTCCGCGCATCCATAGATCCACCATGGGCGGAAGATCCTTCTCCTACTTAGCGACCAAGACCTGGAACTCCCTCCCCACTCCCCTCCGCCTCACACAGAACCACCTCTCCTTCAGAAAGCAGCTTAAAACATGGCTATTCGATAAATAATGCACCCTCCCTCCCTCAAGCGCCTTGAGACCCTCTGGGTGAGTAGTGCGCTATACAAATTACTGAACTTGAACAGGCAATTACAAAATGATTTAAACAAGCAGAGGACCTCTTAAATGGTATACAACAACTGGGATCCAACAAAGCAGACCTCCTTGATGGACAGTGTGTGGTGGATACGACTTGGGACACACTAGACAGGCTGGGATACCCTAACTATAGGCAGAGGTTACATGCACAGGGTGACCAGTCAGGCCTGATGCTTGCCTAGCTGTTAAAACAGGAGAGGCTCTCTCCCACTATCCACACAGGAAGAGGTGTGGCGCCGCGGCCAGGGCGACTGACGCTGGAATCTGGGGACCACGGTTCGATCCCCGGCTCCGGCGGCAGGTTAGCCCAGCACCATGTGACTCTGGGCAATAGCTCGCTTAATCTTCCCGACGGCCCCCAGCGCCTAGAGATCCTTACGGGTGATTGTGCGCTTTACAAATGTGGACTTTACATTTGTTTTATACACTTGGGACCAGACTGATGACTCGGAAAGCTGTAAATGAATTCCTAGGACAGTACCTTGGAGAAGTCTCTTGGAGACCACAGCCCCATCAAACCGCAGCAATAGCCTACTTTCTGTAGGGTATAACAATGCCGCACCTCTGAAGGGCTCAAACACTGGAATTAAAAAGGGAATTACACCCAGCGAAACTGCCAGAGGACCGGCATGTCAAGAGGAAAGTGCAATCCTAGACTACATAGAAAAAGGTCCCACAATAAAAACTCTGAGGCAAGAGGTATGTTGAGGCATCTATATGTGAAAAACAAGGGCCCCCTGAATAGAAATAACGATTCCTAGGACAGGGAAATAAACAGGTGTGTGAAAACTTCCTAGGCAATCAAAAACAAGGAAACTAATGCAAGGAGGGACGGACAACGAAATAAATGCATATACATACAGGTATTATTTATTTATCAACAGACATATTTTATACACAAGGTTGTTTAAAAAAGACAATTCATAAATCACAACAACAAAATAGATTATTAAAACCAATACTAACCTTGTGTATAAAATATGTCTGTTGATAAATAAATAATACCTGTATGTATATGCATTTATTTAGTTGTCCGTCCCTCCTTGCATTAGTTTCCTTGTTTTTGATTGCCTAGGAAGTTTTCACACACATGTTGAGGCATCTATACAGCATTGAAGCCCTTCCCTTACCTTGGGACTAGTGATCCCTTTGACATCTAGTGGGCTGTACTGCAGAGGATCAGTTAAGTCAACTTGATAGGATGTGAGGGTATGGCGCTCCTAGAGATATTTATAAAACGGTCTTATGCAGGCCAAATTTGGCTTGTAACATCTAAAATGATTTAATCTGCTTACCCTGCCGCATTTCACCCAATTTTGAGATTCTGATTTGGTTCCACTGTCTGATCACGGTCAGCTGGGTGCTATGCTTCAGCCAACAACCACACCACAGGGGTGCCTCTTGGGTCACTTTGCCATACCAATTAAACCATTGAAGAACCCTGTGCCTTTGGAAGTGACGGGGCACAGGCTTACCAAATGTAAATCCTAGGGGGTTGTCACTACCCATTAAGTCTCCTTTTTATGCTGGACCCTCCAGTTTCCCAAAGAATCAGTCTTTCAAAATAAGAATATACGAAGCCAGAAGTATAGACTGATAAATGCCATGGCCACCCTGCGGTCAAATGTGAACTCTACCCACTTAACAAGAACTGTGCTCAGGAGCTGCTTTGACCAAAGAAATAAACATGCCTCTGCTTGCCAAATGTCAATGTAGGCACCTTACCTGTATACGATCTCCCTACCCAGGATATTCAGAGGGCGGCTAGCTCAACTCGTCATATCCATTTGCAGTGTAGTCACAGGTAGAGGGAGATTCAGGTTCTTGGCACAATTAGGGTCCTGTGTAACGTGCATCCCAAGTTATTTGAAACTCTGACTTTAAGTACATAGGCATGTCTGTTAATTCATTAAGCTAGAACCTCCCTTAATGGAAACTAAGAACAACTTTCTCCAGTTGCCCCACACACCATGGGCTTCGCTGTTTAATTGAAGCTTTTTAAGCAACCTGGGCCTTGGTTCTTGATTTCAGCCCGTAAGAGCAGCAAATCCTCTTCATAAAGACCAATGTGGTCTTCCTCCCCTCTGCACCATTAAAAGCCCTGTACCTGAGCATCTCATCTGAGCTAAGACTCTAGTGGCTCTGCCTCCGATACGAAAAGCAAGGGTGGCAAATGGCACCTCTGCCTGGTGCCTCTTCAGTTAGAAGCAAAATGTAAAGGACAGTGAAGCCTAGACCATTGAGGTAGCGCCTGTGCACAGAGGTGCGTGTTCTTTTCTCTACAATTTCAATGATTATATTCACGCCTTAAAGACCTGTCCCCTTGCATCAAGTCAACCCTCCCAGTCACTCTCCCCTGGTAAACTTAGAAACGTTAATAATTCAGAGAATTTGCTACATTACACAAAACGATGTTGCGGCTAAAATAGGTTTGCGATGTTTATAGGCTACAAAGTGAAATATTTCTATACTAATTGTAAAGTCTGGGATCCTTACATTTATGCTGTGGAATATCCAAGGTACGCACATTTATGAACTGTACTGAAGAACTAGTATTACAGGTACGTAACATTCTCCTGTGCACCTGGTATTCTTTATAGCACAGTATCCTTGTCCTTTGGCAATGGGCATATAATATGGTTAAGTCAATACTTTACATCCCTTGTCACTAATAAGCAGAAATATTACGTAAGACCCTAATTCGCAATATATTTATCTTTTTGTATGTGTAAAATAACATGTGCAATATGTTATTAATCTGTCTGTCCTTAACTGTACTCTTCGTCAATTTGCTTATAATCTGCCCATCTTTCAGTAGCCGTTGTCTAAGTGGCTGCTTAAGATGTCATTTACAATATGAGACAAATGACATTGTGGCATTTTTGTTGTCGTTGCAGGGATGATGCTGTCTCCTAATACTCCCGGAACACCACCAAAGACCCTATCAATCTCTGACAGTGGAGGTATTGGTTCAACTTTAACAACACAATCACCAAATAAAATAGCTATATCACCGCTGAAGTCTCCCAATAAGGTGAAAACCTTTTAAAAACCTATTTGGGTTGTTAATTGTGATTTTATAACGGTCACTCGATAGTTTCCATTACCTATATTTCCAGCTGCCCTAACATATGAATGTTTCCTTTTAAAAAGCCTTGTACATTTTTCGCTTTGTTTCCCCCACTACTGTCATGTGACGGTCCTTTAAATATTGTTATAATTTCTCTAACTGTAAAGGCTTAAAATACGCATGCATCAACAAGTATGGTTGGGTAGTTAGCACCTGTTAAATACTCCATTTTACATCAAAGATATTGATTGAGACATGTCATGAGGTTTATAACAAATCATTGTGTTTTAAGCACTCACTTAAGATTGAGGATTCTGGTTGACGCTTAGCTCTTTTTCCCCCACACTAGTCTTCTACTTTTGCTGAGCACTCATAGTTTCCAAATCTGTGCTTACAAAGGTCATGCAGTCTAGGTTTTTGTTTTTGCATTTTGGCTTCTTGTACGTCTCATTTTACACTACAAAAACATGACGATTTTACACTACAATAAACATGACGACAAATTCTGTAATGCAATGAAAAAACCTGTACGTTGGTGCAGTTTACCTTTGCACCATACTACTCGTATTTGGTATTTTTAGTGAGTTTTCCCCCTGGCTTTGTATACTGAAGTAGAAGACCACACTACACAAAATTGGTCAGGTCTAGATGGATCTATATTGGACGTACAATGCCACATATTCAACACTTTGGGCTTTCGCTGGGAAACTACCAGGCTTTTCCATTTCCAGAATGTATGTCCATACATACAGCATCACGATTCTGTTAATACCACCATGTTCCACAGAAACGCACTTGCTAGCATGCATACAATAGATATTTGGGGTGGGAGTTGGGTTGAAGGAAAGAGGAGGTTGCCAGTTATAGGGAATGGATTTTTGGTTTACTTCTTGGGCAATGTGCTCCTCACCCAGGGGTGCAGGTAGAAAGACCCGCACCCCTGAATGAACTCTCTTAATCTTCTTTCAACTGTCCCTCATCCTTGTGATTACTTTTGTTAAATTTTGCTTTCTTGGAGTTTGCCTTCATTTCAGCAAAGTTGTGTACACTGCTGTAGCACCACTATAAATGTGAAACCAGTTCTGCAGTCATCATGAGGATGCAAAGCCTTTCAGGGACAAACATACAGAAAAGTCCAATATCATGCAATGGTAGGGAAGGATGGTACTGCTAATCGACAAGCAGGGGCTATTGACTTTACAATCCTGATTCTTTCAGCTCCAAATGTGAGTCATAACTCTTAGCCTACTGCTAAATATCTTCACGCACTCCTTGAAGAACATAGGGTATACTTAATGCTTAGATGGACAACACCCAAATCCACATTTGCATCCACGTGCCACATAGAATGTAAAGAAGAATCAGGTTTCTAAACGGATCCAATATAGAAGTCCTTGTGTTAATCGTGGCAAACAGAGACCATCCTTTTTGTCTAACCTCCTAAACTTGGTTCACCTGCAGCCACAGAAATGGAGGCAAACCCTGGGAGTTCTAAATTGACCTTTGAGGAGATTAGTGAAAATCCTAGTTCTTGTGCGTTTTTGAAGAGCTCCACACTTGAAAACATAGAAGTCTGCCGACAGGATGCAAAGACTGTAGAACTAGGCATCTGGACTGTCACTAAATGTCTGGAAATGCCACCATGTAAACCCAGCCTAGAAGCACCCCACTGCTCCTGGAGGATTTGCAAATCCAGTTTAAAATTCTCTGTACCATCCATAAGCTTTGAAAAACACTGCTCAGATGTTTTACCTCGCCCTACTACTTTGGCATGTTCCCAAAATGATTTTAGGTGAGTGTATGGCTTCTTAATCTTATCTAAAATCTTATCTAATATATTAGACCTGTGCAAATAAAATATGACTAGATGTGCCTTGCAAAGATGAATAAGAAACTTAGCTGATAATAGAGGCCATTCTAAAAACATTGAGATATGTATTCAACATACAAATGAAAGAGCAAGTGAAAATGAACTGAAAATAGAATAGTTGAACCAGTTCTGTGGGGGCTGGAGCGGCGAGATGGTGGGGTGTATTGGCTTGGTTTGTAAATAACTGGTACAAGCGGCATCAACAAGGGACCAGTGGCTCACAACAACAACAAAAGTGGAACCAGAGGGTACTAGTGCCAACAAATACCAACACTTGCGCATCCACACATGAATAACAAACAACCGCACCAACCAACAAGACCGCCAACTTACCATCATTCTCACACAGCGTATGCTTGACAAAATCCCTTGTCCATCACTGCTTGAATGATGGTAAAGCATGGTAAAATGGCACTGTCAGACACCACACCATCATAAATACCCCTTCCCCCTCAGTTTAGATAAAATTGGAAAGCCTTTTGGTTCAACTACCAAAGTGCACAAATACCAAAAAACCCTAATCAAACTCACTTTACTTTCTCACAAAGCATTGTGAATCAAATTGTACACATTTATACTAACCACGCAGAGCCAAAAAAGTCATAGAACAAAAAAACAGACATAGTCAAAAGACAATTCTCACGCTCATTCTCAAAGATTACAGGTTACAGTTAGGAAGTAAAATTTTAAAAAGCCTAAAAATTCACTTAAAAAAATCAAAGGTTACAGGGACATTATAGTCTGCAAATAGAATTTAAAAAAACAGTTTGGCTCAGATTTCAATTGTACAAAACCATAGAAATTCAGCAGTTATAGGCGTACTGCTTATGGTGGGCACTTTTTTCCAATATGTATATAATTTCAAAGTAATCCAAAGCAAGCGGGTAACCAGGCCTAACGCAAACCAATCCTGTGACAAACGTGTATGCATACTGCCCTAAAATGTGAGTAAGCTCATCATAGCTCGTCATCTTGTCATTTGCTAAGTCCAAATGTTAATTATGTTACCACCCAACTCATAATACTAATTTGAAAATAGAGAGCTGGATGATGAGATTGGCACATTAAAAAATATATTTCTGTTACTCAGCATGTGTAAATATCCTATTGTCTGTATTACCAACAAGGCTATTGAAACATTAATCGTACAGTTATGTTCATAGCTACACAATTAATCACACCTTGGTTGGTCTTTTTAGTCCTAGGTTTAGAATAAATATTCACACCAGTTAGATGTATCCCTTTTTTTTATTTTTACCACATTGCATGTCGTGCACATTCCAAAATGCTCATTACAATTGATGCAGAATATAAATTGCATAGATAACAGGATTGTTGATGGTGTGTTCTGGTCGAGAAAAGTCTTTTAAATTCAGAATTTCAATGCTGTTGCTTGGTAACCACTGTATCTCACTATAAACTTAATTATGCAGTTGGCAAAGCATTGGACAGTGTAAATTCCATTTTAAATATCACACTAGAGTTATTCTAGATAGTGTTATATTTAGCGTGGTGATTTCTTTATGTACTAGTGTACCTATTGTATGAAGTCATTCATGCGTATACGCCGGTGTGTGTTACTGCTGGTTTAGTGTGCTGGCATATAAGATTAGGATAATCTTTTCATAGCTAACCCAAGTATTGTGTTTATATTCCTGTATGCCTTGTTACGTTGTCAGTGTCCATTTTGCTCATCAGCAGCTGCTACCTAAAAAGGAAGGTGGTGGGGCAGGTAGACCGGGGGGGGGGGGGTTAGAAGGAGGTGTGGGGTGGCTGGGGGATTAAAAAAAAAAGAAAGTACCATTTACCTTCCGCTCCTCCTCCGTTCTCTCTGGAGCAGCCGGGAACCAGGAAGCGAAGTAGCCTCCCAGAATCCCATGGCCAATCACATTGTGGTTGGTCTGAGCGCCATGGTTCGGTGCTCGGACAGGGGCTGGGCATGTTATCAGCCCAGGCTGTAGTGCAGTCTGGGTGGAGAACATGCAAAGTGCACATGACACTTTAGCCGGCCAAAGCGCCATGCACACTTTTGGTGCTGCTACCACACTTCCTCCTTGTGAGGTGCTGGGAGCCCAGCCCCGCCCCTTCAACTGCAAGCTGATTACAAAAAGCAAAATGATAATAATATTCAAAGCTCCTCTGCCTTAGTGGAGCAGCCGCCTTTGGTTTTGCTGCCATGTTATGAACATTCAGTTTGTTACGGTTTGAAGGGTGTGGATTTGAATGATTTCTTGGCTGGCTGATCCTCCTGTCCACGTTGGTCCTGGTGGGGTATATTAATGATGTATTCGAGGATCTATTTCCTTTTGACTTTAAACTCAGAGTAACTGAATTAAACCTGACCTTATGAACCTGCGGCCTCCTGGGGAAGTTAACTGTGTTGCGGATAGTTCAGTGCAGAGGACTATTCTGTGTCAAGAGAGCACATGGGGGCAAAAGTTTGATTTTTAAAAGGACTTTTTACTTACGTTTAATGTGGCTAGGAGAAGGTGCAGTGGTTCAGCGTTACGTAAATGCTTTCATGGTCCGTGGTACATGGAGGGGACCCATCATTTCTATGTTTTGTAGTCCTATCTTCTGGCCTAATTTAATGTTAACCCTTAGCTGTTAAGGCTTTTCCTGCCCCAGTGCTATCACATTTGTTTTTTATATTTTGGGCTCTTGATGCTTAAACCTCATTTTTTTAATAATGCGTTTTATTCGTTTTTATTATAAACCACAAGTTCTAAGCAAACCTTGCCAACACAGTGTGTCGTTGATGCATCTCCTCCTTACAGCACATATTGAATGATTAGCTACCACTTAGCAAAAAAGTCCCCAATCATCACCCTACACACCCACATTACCCCATCAAAGCTTTATAATTTATGGTCTCCCAAGATCCTTGTCTGGACAGACCCCCCAGGATATTGCTGCATGAATTAGCAAATTTTGAGGCTCAAATATGGGAATTTTGCGTCATTTTTGCAGCCCTTTATTTTGCCAATATTTAAATAAAATAATGCTCCCCTGGACCCGCCGGATGCCATGTGTGTGGCGAGCACAAAACAAATATGTAAATAAATAATACCCCCTCCTGGGCCCGCCACAGGCTAAAATTTAAACAAAATGAAATATCGCCCTGCAGAGCCGGCCTTTGCAAAGGTCGCGACCTGGATAGGAGCAGAGAGAAATTTGGCACCCTTGCTGATGGTAGTGAATTAAATGAGGCAGCAGGGGGGCCTTTTGTGTTTACTGGTCAGTACCTGGATGAGCCCATGATCACAAACATGCCCGTATCTCCCCTAGCTCACCTAAAACACTGATAGCTGAGCTCCCTCAAGCGGATGATGGTTTTGTTTGATGTGTGCCAGCAGGGGTCAGAGAGTGAAGGGAGGGAAAGGAGGGGGAGGCTCAAGGGGCGTTAAAAACATTGCCTGCTGTAGATAATAAAGGCTAAAACCACTTAAGACTGGCAAATCATACAGAAAGGGACAGGGACGAGGACAAGGCTGGAGCAAGATAAGAAGAGTGCTGCTGTTGGCATAACCTTAATACACACAGATGCCATGGGCCCCTCAGAAAATTGACGCCCTGGGCCCAGCTCACCCATGCTAAAGGCCGGCCTAGTCCCCGCTGCACATGGGGCATGCGATGAGCTCAAAGCATTCAAAAATGTTATGTCACCCTGTGCCTGCCACATACCCAGTGTACGACGGGCCCAAATAAACCAAAATGAAATGCCGTCCTGAGCTCGCCAAAAATGGGGCTCACAACTGGCCGAAAACATTAAATTAATGCCACCCTGGGCCCCCCACGTGCCCCATGTGCTTCTGGCTCAAATGAAAGAAAACGTAATGCCCCCTAGGCCTGCTACACACGGGGCACGCCATGGTCCTAAAATATTAAAAAAGCAAAAATGCCACCCTGGGCCCGCCACATGGTCTGTGTGGGGCAGACCGTAATAATATCTTTTTTTTACATGTCCCCCTGGGTCCGCCACGGGACAAGCGGCAGGCCCAAAACATTTTTTTAAAACGTCACCTTGAGCCCACCACGTGTCCCATGTGCGGGGAGCCCTAATAAAAAAATTTAAATGCTTCTGGGCCCGCAGCACAAAACGTATACGACCAGTCCAAAACATAAAAAAGATAATGTCACCCTGGGCCTGCCACGTGCCTCGTGTGTAACAAGCCTAAAATGTAAAAATAAATTCAATGTACCCCTGGGCCCACTGCACACTGGGCACACGGCGGGCTCAAAAAATGTTAAAAAATTAATGTCGCCATGGACCCGCTGCATGCCCCGTGTGTGGTCAGCGCAAAACATTTTTTTTTTAAAGTAATGCCCCAGGAGGCTGGGACTGGGATAACCACCTACCTGGTGTCTCCCAGGTCTCCTGGTGAGGTCAGGTGCAGCAGGGTCGTTGTCCACAAACAAAATAATGAACAGCAGGGCAGGTGAGGAGTAAATAAACCTCTTGAAACCCTGGAGGGTCTGTCTAGAATCTATGGCTGCTTGTCGCAGGGTTCTATGAGGATGCCTCTGTATTGACACGTTTTTTCCAGATAAGTTGATGTTTATATGGAGCATCCTCTGGCTGCATAAATGAGTTTTTCCAAACTCGTTCAGCGGTGTAGCCCTTCTTTCTACCCTTCCAATGAGAGGCTTCTAGTCTTTCCAGGCCTTTGTAGTGTCCATTTTTTCCATTAAGATGCCCAGCCACAGCAGGGCCATTTGGTCTATAATTATTGTGATATGTAACAGCGCCAACTTAGCGTCTGGTGGGAGTCTCCAGCCCAGTACGCCTCATAAGTAACTAGGCACCTCTGTCCAAAAGGAGGTGACATTCCCACAACTCCAAGTAGTATGTAGCAAGACCTAG
Organism: Lissotriton helveticus; assembly: GCF_964261635.1. Lineage (NCBI taxonomy): Eukaryota > Metazoa > Chordata > Amphibia > Caudata > Salamandridae > Lissotriton > Lissotriton helveticus. Next base: position 1,244,496,078 of record NC_136059.1, on the reverse strand, counting down.
CGATGGGAAGCAGAACACAGGCACAGTGGTGACTCCCACCAACTCAACGTTCCACAATCTGTAGCGTGTAAAATAGACACTGTGCAAATATTTAAATTTTATGGTTGAAAATTGCGATGCAAACTCAACCTTCTGTCAAGCAGCCCTGGCTTCTCTCCAGCCGTCATCTGTTAGGGGGTCTAATTCTCATTCTCATCCTTACCACCGTCTGTCAAACGTATCTCGGGAATTAACCACCAGCGAGTGGTATATATTTGAAATTTTATAATCTCGGAGTTCCTCCAGCAGGATCTTAGATTCTAAAGGGCTATGTTCCGGGAGTACCGGCAAGTCCACAACATAGGGTGTAAGTGCATAACAGAGCTGTAGGTACCGAAAGATTTGGTTACAGTAGAGATTGTATTTCACTAGCAGCTCTGCAAACTATTTTATTGTCTTCTCAAATATGACAACTCCAAGTTTTGAGATATCTTTAGTATCCCATTTTACAAAATCTTCCAACTCGGATACCGGTCGAGGCCATCGTCGGATACACTGGTAGATTTCCCCAGTCAATGCCATTGTCGGATACACTGTAGATTTTTGCAGTCAGTTTCCCTCTCAATCCCTGCTTAAACCTTCATAAATTTTTTCCACAAGCAGTTTCTAGGCCAAGTTTGAATCTTGCCAACACAGTCCCCAGACTCGATCCAACCCCCACCCCCGCATGTTGGGGACTCTAAAGGTACCCAGGATTTGTAGATTTCCCTGGAGGGAACCAAAAAAATAGCACAATATATATTTAAACATGCATTAACCGTTTTTTCTCTTCAAAAAAGGGCATCACCATCTTCCCAGCTTTTAGGGACAATCAAAGTTATACGTTTTTGAAAAGTATATAAAATTCCGAAATCAACAATGGGTCATTTGTGTAGATCGCTCATGGAAACTAATATTTGAAATGAAAAAATGAACAGGTGGAAAAAATAGAAATGGTTGACAATGTTTTAATCTTTAGTTTTTTGTCTGATGTACAAAAGTGATATACCATTATGTCCGCCAGACTCTTCTGGATATATATATATATATATATATATATTACCTACTGGCGGTCACGAGTAGGTAGTTATAGTTAGGACCTAGTTTCCATAGGAAATCCACAACATTCTATTTGGAGTAACTTTGGCGCTGGTGGACGAATCTTCGTGAATTTCTCCAAGAAAATGGCCTGCTCGGTTCCGCTCCTTCCCTGAAAGTTTGGGGGTGATTCGTCAAGTGGGGGCCGAGAAAAAAGGGGAGTCCAAAAACGTGTTTTCCCCATGCAATTTTCCATAGGGACCATTAGCCAGGGCTACAGCCCGAACGGCTGAACGGAATTACACGAAATTTGGCAGAGAGGTAGAGTTCTGTTCGCAGATTGTGTTTTTTGTTAAATGGTGTAAATCCGTTCAGTAGTCTCTGAGAAAATTGCAAGTAAAATCATAGCGCTATCTAGAGTCGGAGTTCAGTATGCGTACTGAAATCTGTTCAATTACGAGCGCGAGCTGCATGCTGATTGGTTGTGAACTGTCTGTCAACACTCGAAACCAGGAAGTGTTGGCGGCCATCTTGTGCCTCGCTAGAACTGAGTCACAAGAAAACAGTAAAACAAAGTTGAGAAATAAGGGAAGGGGGTAGGGTAGAGACATTCTGACCCTCTAGGCTTGCTCAGGGGGTCGTACATGGATGTTTAGGCTCTATTTTTTATTTTATTTTCTTTTAAAGAAAAATCGCGGCGTACGCGCATGTAAATACCTACAATTACGAGCAGTAGCGGCATTCTGATTAGCTGGCAATACTCCAAACCAGGAAGTGTTGGCAGCCATGTTGTTTGTCGGGAGAGCAGAGTCACAAGAAAACAGTAAAACAAAGTTGAGAAATAAGGAAAGGGGGCAGGGTAGAAACATTCTGAGCCTATAGTCTTGGTCAGGGGGTGGTACATGGATCTTTAGGCTCAATTTTTATTTTTTGTAAAATAAAAAATGGCGGGGTACTCGTGTAGTACTTGTACGCGGTGGAAAAGGTGAAAAAAAAAAAGTAGAAGTCAGTTTTATTCATTAGGTCCCGGGGGGCAAATTACTGGGGCAATTTTTCTGCATAATGGGGGCTTGTAAGGTGCCCGAGCACCTGAGAACAGCACTCCTCTGGTTTTATTTTTTAGTATGCGGGGGGGTTTACGGTCCTACTCCCCGCAGTCTCGGTGAGCTGCACCCCTCGGGTCTTTTTAAAAAAAAAATATGTTTTGAGCTCTCCCTCCCTCTCTCACCGTACACGTCGCAGGGAACGCCACCTTTCTGGGGTAGTGATTTGTAAAATGACCTTCCAGCTCCGGGTACCTGCATTGTCTGGAGTTTTTTATTAATGTTGGGAGGGTGGGCTTGATAATACGTCCTTGTTAATTCCCATAGAAGCCTATGTTCTGGTGTTAACATGGGCTTTTATGGGAAATAACAAGGCCGTATTATGAAGCTCATTATCGCCGTTTTATCGGCAGTTTCCTGCCAATAAAATGGCGATCATTTTAACACCGGTCCTTGATAATATGCACCTACGCTTACTGGTAAAAAAAAGAGCAATGGGCCATATTATCAACAAAAGGCGATACATTATCGTCGCTTTTATCGGCAGGAAACTGCCGATAAAGCAGCGATAATGTGCTTGATAATATATCCTTGTGAATTGCAATAGAAGCTCAGGTTAATACTAGGACCTTGGTTGCTATGGGAATTTACCAGGGCTTATTATCAAGCCCATTATCGCCGCTTTATCGGCAGTTTCCTGCCGATAAAAGCGGCAATGATGTATCGCTCTTTACTGATAATATGGACCATTGCTCTTTTTCTGACCAGTAAACTTAGGTGCATATTATCAAGGACCGGTATTAAAATTATCGCCGTTTTATGGGCAGGAAACTGATGATAAAACGGCGAAAATGGTCTTGATAATACGCCCTTGTTAAGTCTCATAGAAGCCCATGTTCTAGTGTTTACATGGGCTTCTATGGGAATTAACAAGGGCGTATTATCAAGCCCAGACGCGGAGCGGGGGAGGGGCAGGGTGGGGGGGTGATAAAGAACGGAATCTGGATGATTGTAGGTAAGTAAACAATTAAATTAATAAAACGAATTTCGGGCCACATTATCAACAACATTTTGCGATGCAGGGCGCGTTAAGAAATTCGGGGCATATTATCAAGGACTGGTGTTAAAATTATCGACGTTTTATCGTATTCGTAGCGTATGCTGAGAATAATTAGCAGTAGAAACTATGGTGCGATCACTCTCTCACTGTCAAATGAGAGCCCAGGGCGCGCTATGAGAATAGTTAGAAATGGTCACTCATTGGAGATACGATTCAGCTGTGTGTCTTATTGTGCGATGTTAGGCAATACTTACATGATTACGGTAACTGAGCGTGTGGTTTGATTAAAAAAAAAGTTGTGTTAACTCCTCTGCATGGGAAGCTGGATGTTTCCATCTGGCTGTCGATTTCAACCTTGAAAGCAGAGTCAACCAAATGAGTCGTATAAGAGCGCTATTGTCTCAAAAAGAGGTCGCTCTTACATCTGCTAGAGAAACATTTGTCCTTCATGTAGCAAACACCCGCACAGAAGTGTATGGTTTGTTAAATACAGACGTGCCGTGGAATTTTAGGGAGTTACTTTAGACTATCTTTAATGCGTCCTCGAGTAGGGGGTTAGCTCACTTTTTCAAAATTATAAGAATTGGTCTTGTGACTTCTGTAGAAAGTATATTTGGTGTCTTGTCGGTGTTTTTCATTGTATTTTTGCAGCATCTTTGGTGAATTGTGCTTAATGGTCACATTAGTTGCCAGTGTGCTTGTATTAATTTGTTTACTTAAAAATGGATGCACATCTTGCAGCAGACGACAATATTTCTCGGTTGTTGCTGGTCCGCAACCGAATGCTTAGTTACTATGGTGCGCTGCCTCTTGCAACGTTGAGTGCAGCTTATGGATTATCGTTTTGATTCTCCTTTTTCACATGCGTTCAGCCTGTCTTCTATTGCCTGAGCTGCGATTTTGACTGGGCCCTGGATTTGTGTCTCTGCAGTACGGTGTCTCCCAACGCGGAGTATGACCAGTTGATGACTCCTTTAGTGGTTCATGACGTGCTCTGTTCTGGCGGCGGGATTATGGCCTTAGCAGCGACACATGGAATAATAGGACGTTGGAATGTTTTTGCAGCGGCGCTTGAGTTCTTGGCACGCAGTTACATTGAACATGACCCGAGTTTTCCTCCGATGGTGATAGAGGCTCCGGTCGTTGAGGAACATGTATGTTCATTTCCACTATTGAATTGGATTGCTGAAATGTTTTCAGATGAGAACAATGACTTCCTGTTAAAGGCTGTTTCTACATACTGTGCTTACACGCTGTTGGATTAAGACTCTTTGATTTTTCTGCGTATTCTTTATTTTTTAGCTACTGCTTTATATCAAAGAGCGAATAACTTTTTGGGGGAAATGTGAACTTGACTCTGGTTTTTAGTCTTGGAGTGTGCGTTTCTAAGCGGCACACGTTTATATCACGTGCTTTGATGAAGAAAGGGTGCCGTGGGGCTGAGGCTTTCACTCACAACCTGTTAAGTTAGCATGGGTTTATTAGAAGCTTACACGCTATTTTTGCTTTCCTGCTCAGCTTTCCACGTGACACTTACTTGTGATATTGTTTATAGAAGGCGGAGTATTTTGTTTTGTATGAGATTAATTTGGTATGCTAGATTTCTAAAGTTCCTCGCTAGTTTTGTGTGTATAGTGAGAGCATGGAACATCAAAGTTATCTTGAATACTGTCTGTTCAGAATGATCCTTGGAAGTTCGAGCCAAAATACATATGCAGTTCTCTTCCAGGGGATCCTCTTCAATAGTCATAAGCATTAGAATATTCCCGCCCATGTGCGGGACCCCGGAAACACTATATTATATGTTCCCCACATATATATATACTCATATATATATAAATACATATATATATATAACATGCAATAGCAGCCAATAGAAACAGAGCTGAAATATGCTGTGTAGAATTTCCACCATACATGTAATAATAATAAGCATTAGAAACATGAGAAACAACAGAAAAGTTTGTTTAGAAACTGTTTTAATGCTCAGAAAGCAGTAGAAATTCTTATAACTCACTGGAAGCATAGAAAGCTCCCAGGCTGCATTGCAAACACACAGTCTAAAAAGACTGAAAAGCTAACCTGTAGCTGCATAGCAATAAACTGACACCGTGCCTTTAAGGCACTCATGACCCCCAGTATCCCATCATGCCTCAGGGGTGACAGTTAGGTCAGTTGTTCTTTCCGGCTCCTTCAGAGAAGGACCCTGGTTACACAGCTCCACTAATTTTCCTGTTTTTTGACAGAAAAACTCTTCACTTTTGACAATTTTTTGTTCTTACTCGACATTTAACATCTAGTCAAGTAAGATACTGTCTTTTTCAGTCAATTTGGTGAGCATTTTCTCCTGAAAATGCCTTCACTCTTTGACAAATGCCCTTCTTGTGGCAACAAGAAGGCCAAGTCAGACAACCACGACGTCTGTATCCTGTGTCTGCCTGAGGAACATGATCCAGGCACCTGTCCTCATTGTGAACACCTGTCAGGAAGAACTTTAAAAGACAGGGAGAGGATTCGCATTTATGGCCTAGCTCATAGGTCATCAAGAGGAAGATCTCCGGTGAGGAAGGGCTCCAAGAAGACTCATTCATCTTCCAGAAAGAAGTCTTCACACCCCTCACCGTCGGGCTCGGCGCTGAGAAAAGAACCACCGGTGGATCATTCATCGTCTAAACTACCGTCGACGGCAAGCTCGCCGTTGAAGAAAAGACCAGGTACGTCGACGACGTCGAAGGATCCAGTTCCATCGTCGAAATCCCCTCCGCCGGCGTCAACCGGGCGACGTCCGACGTCGAGGAAGGGAACTCCGCCGCCGTCAACCGGGCGACGGTCGGGGTCGAGATCCAGGACCCCTCCGCCGTCGTCAACCAGGCGACGACCGGCGTCGAGGGAGGTCACCCCTCCGCCGTCGTCATCCAGACGTCGACCGGCGTCGAGAAGTGTGACACCTCCGCCGTCGTCGAAGAAGCAACGTTCGGCGTCGAGGACCAAGACCCCTCCGCCGTCGACAGGGAAAAGTCGATCGGCGTCGAGGAGGCAGTCTCCGTCAGTGTCTCGTCAGCTCTCGGCGTCGAGGGTGTCCAATACCCCTCCGCCGTCATCGCACAGACATTCGACGTCGAGGCAGAAAACTCCGTCGACGGCTGATCATCACCGTTCGACGTCGAGAGAAGGACCTCTGTCGACGACTGGACATCGTCACTCGACGTCGAGGCAGGGTGCTTTGTCGACGACAGGACATCATCGTTCGACGTCGAGACTTCAGTCGACGACTGGGCATCGTCGTTCGACGTCGAGAGAGAGGGCTCCGTCGACGGCAGGTACTCGCCGTTCGACGTCGAGACATGGAACTCCGTCGGCGGCTGCTCATCGCCGCTCGACGTCGAGAGACCATACATCCTCGCATAGACAATCAAAAACAAGATTGTTTGATCCGCCGACTCCTCGAAAGCACTCGACCACGAGGGAACATCGCTCGACGTCGAGATGTTCAGATGTGGTGATGGTAACGGAGTCAGCTTCCCGTCATTCCTCCTCAAGGTCCTCTGGCTCCTCAACTGCATCTTCGAAGTCCAGAAGTCCGGTACGCAAATCTCCTGAGCGTCGGACGGACCCTTGGGCGGATAAAGTCAGACTGTCACCTAGATGGTACAGGTCTTTGGACCATTGGAGAGATTCTGGGGCTGCAAAACGTATGCAGGACTATGCAAGCTCGCAGCACAGGTCTCCTCTTCAGGATCTGGTGGAGGAGATGGACAAGCATAGCCCTCCCAGGCGCAAATCTCCTGTGAGAACACCAATCCGATCTCCCAGAAGGCCCCGATCTCCCAGAAAAGAACCAGAGGAGCGGGTCAGGTCTCGCTCTCCCAGACGAGAAGAGCGTTCGAAACAATCCAAAGAGAGGAGACAGTGTTCACCGTAGACGTCGACGAACTCCGTCTACTTCATCTACCTCTTCTACCAGGTCTTCCAAGAGGGACTACTCCCCTACTTTGACGGACAGTCCTACGTCCCGATCCTCCCCAGTGGATGACATTGGCACGTATCTGGATGTCTTGCAAAGAGGAGCTCAGAAGCTGAGCATTGAAATGTCTGTCCCTCAGGTTACAACGACAGTCATTTTTGAGACTTTACACAAAAAAGCGATCACCCGTCCTCTACTACCATTAGTCCCGGGGATTATGGATCCTGTCAAGGAGGTATTCCTAACTCCGGCGGCTATCAGAGCTGTGCCAGCCCGCATTCAGAAGAAATACAAACCGGCCTCTTCTGACCCGGTTTTTGTAAGATCTGACCCTCCAGCAGACTCTGTTATTGTGGCGGCAGCGAGGAAGACACACGCAGTTGCCGGTTCTTCTTCAGTCCCACCAGACAAGGACAGCAAGACTCAAGACTCCTGGGGTCGCAAAGTTTGCAGCTCAGCTGCGTCGACTCTTAAGGTTTCTAGTGCGGCTGCACTTCTGGGTCGATACGACAGAGCCTTATGGGACTCTATGGAAAGGTTCAAAGCCAAGCTGCCAAAAGAAGACCAGCAGGACTTTGAAGAGACCGTGACTGAAGGATGTCTGGTGGCGAATCAGATGATAAGCACGGCTGCGGATGGTGCTGTCCTGGCGGCGCACTCCTATTCGCATGGGGTTTGTGCCAGGAGATCGGCATGGTTGCGCCTGACAGGCCTGAAGCGGGATGCTCAACATCGCATCCTTAATCTCCCTTTTTCGGGTTCCGCTCTCTTCGGGGAGCATGCTGACGAAGAAATGACCCGAATGAAGACGGAACTAGACACAGTGAAAGCGGTGGGCTTGGAAAAGAAGAAAGAGTTCAAGCGCCGTTTCAAGTCCAACAGGGGGAGAGGGGCTCAACAGAGGGTTCAAACCCCTCAATGGTCCCAAAGTAAAACCCAAGGGAAACCCCAGTTTCGAGGTAAACCTGGCAGAGGTAGAGGAGGTCATCAGCAATCCTCTAACACCACAAGAGGAGGAAAAGCCTGATCAGTGGCTTCCTCTGGCGCCGTTGCCCACTCCAGTGGGAGGAAGTGCTTCACAACACCTGGCAGAGTGGGTCAGCATCACCAAGGATCAGTGGGTGCTGAATATACTGCGCAATTGATACAGGCTACGTTTCCGTGCCCCTCCAAAGAGCATTCCTCCAAAGAGCGCTTACCATCATCAACTAAGCTTGCTCCGAAGAGAGGTAAAAGTCCTTCTACAAAAAAGAGCGATAGAGGAGGTTCCTCTCGCTCAAAGAGGAAAGGGAGTTTACTCCAGGTACTTTCTTGTCCCCAAAAAAGATCAGGAGGACAAGTTCAGACCAATACTCGATCTACGACTTCTAAACAAGGTCATCGTCAGAGAAAAGTTTCGCATGTTGGCACTTCACCAAATATGCCCACATCTTCAAGTCGGAGATTGGATGTGTTCGGTGGGCCTACAAGATGCGTACTTTCACATCCCTATTGCTCTACAACATCGCAAGTACTTAAGGTTTGTCGTAGGGAACAAACACTATCAGTACACAGTGCTACCCTTCGGTCTCAAGTCCGCACCACGAGTCTTCACCAAATGCATGGCAGTGGTGGCGGCTTTTCTTCACAAGAAGGGGCTCTTCATCTACCCGTACCTGGACGACTGGCTCCTGAAAGGTCCATCTCCAGTGCAGGTAAAGCACGATCTACATCTGTGTCTACTCCAGTTGCACAGGCTCGGCCTCCATGTGAACCTGGAGAAGTCAGTCCAGCGGCCTACTCAATCAATCCACTACCTAGGCTCCGTTCTGGACACAAAAGTGGGAAAAGCGTTTCCTTCGGAGGAGAGACTTTTTTCCATGAGCCAGAAATGTGGAATCCTGCTGAAATCTCGGCTTCCAACAGCCCGACAAGTAGCATCCCTGCTAGGTTCCATGGCGTCCTGCATCTTTCTCATCCCAAACGCCAGGCTGAGAATGCGTCCTCTACAGCAGGCTCTGGAGGATCAATGGGACCAGGCGACAGATCTTTGGGAGGATCGCATCAAACTCTCCCAAGCGACAAAAGATGCCATCAAGTTGTGGACACGGAGAAAGAATCTGCTGGTGGGGGTTCGGTTTCACCAGCCTCTTCCAACCCAGTCGATAGTGACGGATGCCCCTCTGCAAGGTTGGGGAGCACATATGGGTCCGCTTCAGATTCAAGGCCTGTGGTCTGCGCAGGAGCAGACATACCACATCAATATGCTGGAGCTCAGAGCGGTATTCCTGGCTCTCAAAGCTTTTTTACCAGCGATAGAGTCCAACTCAGTCCTAGTTCAGACGGACAACACGACCACCATGTTCTATCTGAACAAACAAGGAGGCACAAGGTCTCGCCCTCTGTCTCGAGAGGCTCAGGCAATCTGGCATTGGCTCCTCTCTCGAGGCCTCACGATAGTGGCGGTGCACCTTCCAGGCGAGTTGAACGTAAAAGCAGACGCACTCAGCAGGCACTTCGAAGATCAGCCAGACTGGGTGCTAAACGACGAAGTTGTGGAAGAGCTTTTTCGTTGCTGGGGTCGTCCAACCATAGATTTGTTTGCAGACGACGAAAACTCCAAATGCCACGCCTTCGCGTCCAGGTTCCACCGGCCAGGGACTCAGGGGAATGCTCTGCTGATGGATTGGTCAGGGACATTCGCTTACGCGTTTCCTCCCCTGGCTCTGATTCCGAGAGTAGTTTCCAAGCTCTGCAGGTCGAACATGGAAATGATCCTGATAGCTCCGGATTGGCCGCGGCAGTGGTGGTACCCGGACCTTCTACATCTGTCTGTGTGTCCACACAGACGACTCCCTTGCAGGCCGGACCTGTTGAGCAAAATGAACGAGAGGATTATGCACCCCAACCTCCCTTCACTGAACCTAACAGCATGGCTCCTGAGGTCCTGCAATATGGACATTTGAACTTGCCTCCTGAGTGCATGAACATTTTAAAGGAGGCTAAGAGACCTTCCACGAGAACGTCCTATGCGTTTAAGTGGAAGCGGTTTTTCCTATGGTGTAGGGATCATCACCTTGATCCGACTAAAGGACAGGAGGGCGTCATCTTGCCATACCTCCTTTCCCTAGCTACTGCTGTTTTAAAATACGCTTCTATTAGGGTGCATTTGTCAGCCATAGTAGCATACAGAAAATCACCAGATCAGGTTTCTTTCTTTCAGGTTCCAGTGGTTAAGGACTTCCTCCAGGGGTTGAAGAAAGTGTATCCCCCTGTGCGAAATCCTTCTCCTCCATGGGAATTGAACCTGGTGCTATCCAGGTTAATGTCACCACCTTTTGAGCCCATCCACAAGGCCTCTTTGCAACATCTCTCTTGGAAGGCGGCTTTTTGGTGGCGATTACCTCTGCTCGCAGAGTCAGCGAGATTCAAGCTCTCTGTGCGAAAGAACCATACACTATCTTTCATCACAATAGGGTAGTCCTAAGGGCTCATCCAGCTTTCTTACCTAAAGTCATCTCTGATTTTCATATAAATCAGTCCATTTCCCTCCCTTCATTTTTTCCAAATCCTACGACCCCAGCCGAGCGGTCACTTCACTCCTTAGATCTTAAAAGAGTGCTCAAGTTCTATTTGGAAATGACCAAAGGGATTAGAAAAACGGATCAACTGTTTGTGAACTATGGTTCAATGCGAACAGGTTTTCCAGCGGCCAAGAGGTCCATCGCGAGATGGATTGTCTCTTGCATTAAATTGGCTTATCAGCTTGCAGGCAAGCCTTTGTTGCAGTCACCCAAAGCGCATTCCACTAGAGGGAAGGCCGCTACAGTAGCCTTCTTGCACGACATTCCAATGTCGGAGATATGCAAGGCTGCGACTTGGAAATCAGTTCATACCTTTACGAGACATTACTGTCTCAAGTCTGATTCCAGGGCCGATACTCAAGTAGGACAAGCCTCTTTGAGGAATCTATTTGGGTAACCTACGGCCTGTACAAGCTTAGTGAATACTAGGCTTAATATGGTTTATTACTGTATTCTTACTCCTTTGCCCGCAGGGAGATGAGGTGAGGCTCGCTAGTCTATTCTAATGCTTATGACTATTGATGAGGATCCCCTGGAAGAGAAGGATTAGTTACTTACCTGTAATCCTAGTTCTCTTCCAGGGGTATCCTCATCAAAGTCATAAGCAACCCTCCCGCCTCCCCGGGCAAAGGACATTCTTTAATAAGGAGATATGGTTAACCTATTTGTTATTGGGTTTATTTTCAGTCTCCGAAAAGAACAACTGACCTAACTGTCACCCCTGAGGCATGATGGGATACTGGGGGTCATGAGTGCCTTAAAGGCACGGTGTCAGTTTATTGCTATGCAGCTACAGGTTAGCTTTTCAGTCTTTTTAGACTGTGTGTTTGCAATGCAGCCTGGGAGCTTTCTATGCTTCCAGTGAGTTATAAGAATTTCTACTGCTTTCTGAGCATTAAAACAGTTTCTAAACAAACTTTTTTGTTGTTTCTCATGTTTCTAATGCTTATTATTATTACATGTATGGTGGAAATTCTACACAGCATATTTCAGCTCTGTTTCTATTGGCTGCTATTGCATGTTATATATATATATATATATATATGTATTTATATATATATGAGTATATATATATGTGGGGCACATATAATATAGTGTTTCCGGGGTCCCGCACATGGGCGGGAATATTCTAATGCTTATGACTTTGATGAGGATACCCCTGGAAGAGAACTAGGATTACAGGTAAGTAACTAATCCTTATGTTCACCTTTGATACTTGCGCTTTTCATAATGCATTGTGGAGGCAAAGTTACACACAGTTGGAGAACATTCATAACTTGATAGTTTGTGGAGCACTGAATGTGATCTATTACTGCTGAGTACCAGAGGTATGGGTTTGACCATGTAATCCTATGAGACTTTCTGTAGTTATAAACTAATCTGCTAGGTAGGGAGGGTGAAATGTAGGTATATTTTAAATTTGTTTACCTTTAGTATTATAGAATGCTTTTTCCGTTTGTATCTTATAGAATAGTAACAATGCTGACAACCTTGTTTGTGATATGTTTGCTTGTATTATCTAAGGTACTGTGCATGAGATTTTGGCGGTAGAAATAAACATTTCAAAGTTGCACGTTTCTTTATTTACATCTTGTATTGGACTGGTGTAAGAGTATAATGAAAGAGTGCTATTGTTATCCACGTTACTTCATGTAATCTAAGTGGCATGTTCTGGGTTGACTAGTCGTTGGTGTTTTTGTTGTAGGGCAGTGTTTCCCAAACTTTTGACTCCTGAGGACCCCCCCCCCATAGAGTCACCACTGGAAGCTGGGGACCCCCAAGCAATTTGTAGGATTTAAATTTCAAACATTAAAACCGTAATTCGGAAAAAATTAACACATATGTGCACACAAAACAAATACTCAAATTACTAATGATTTTAGTGGCATATTTACAAGCCCCTATCACCATGGGAACATCACTTTCTGAGAGTTTTCTGTGGCGATAGGGGCTTTGCCTTATTTACAAGGCAACGTTAAGCCACTTAACGTGGCTTAACGGTCCCTTGTAAATAAGACTCCCTTTGACACAATGCTTAGCGTGAAAGCGGTGGGCAGTGCGTGTTGTGGTGGGCGTTTCCTCTGCGACTCCCTTTGATTTTGACGCTGCCGCCTATTTACAAGAGCAGCGTAAATGGGAAGCAGCGCCAAAATTAAGGCCAGGGAAAACCTGGTCTTAACTAGGCGAAACAATGAGAAATGCTTCATTTCTCCTCGTTTTTGTAAAACGCCGTGGATTGTTTGTTCAGGAAGGCGACTCTTCCTGCACATAAACAATCTTAAAAAAAAATGACATTTTGTAACTTTCATGTGTGATGCATTAAGCAGTACACATAGAAGTGACAAAATGACATTTCAATATTGTTTATGTGCAGGAAGGGGGACCTTCCTGCACATAAACAATCTTCCTCTATTAAATGTAGCGGCAGTGCAGGGGAAACGCAAGGCTGCACCATATTCTTGTAAATATGGTGCAGCCTTGCGTTTCTGAAGTAGTAGAGTGTGTTGTGAAGCCAAGGAGGCTGGTCTGGAGAAGCACAAACTCAGGATTCAGAACATAACACAGTGGTTAGCATTGACTTTAACAATAAAATGTATTTACACCCAAAGAAACCTTTTTAGAAGCATCAGGATACTGAAGGACTGAAAAAAAGCATGTCACAACTTGTACCTTGCAGTTTGCAAGCAGTTGTTTGATGATAGTTTTTTGGTCACTGTCCTAGATTACGATTGGCACTTATGAACTGCAGTGTAACAAAAGAATCTGTGTGACAAATGCAGTAACCCACTGACCGATGCATATCAAATACTGTTTTTTAAAATGTATGGTACACTTCTTTGCAGTAGGCATATTTAACCCTCTGTGTTACATTAGTTCAGTCACAGCTGTCACTGGACAAAACTCTCATGTCTCTGCAGCAGGGAAATCAATCACTGTTGTTATCTTGACATTTTTATTGTTCTTTGAAAACTGGTAATTAAACAAGATACTTTGCAGTGCTTTTAAAACTGCTGCCTGCGGACCCCCTGGGAATGTGTGAGGGACTCATGGGGGTCCGTGGACCTCAGTTTGGGAAACACTGCTCTAAGGCGAAGAACCAATGAGTCACTGATTGCTAGTCTGGTAGGTTGTTTGTGTAGTAAGGTGGGTTTTGGTACACAGTAATACACTGAGGTCCTAAGTCTTTATGCACAGTTCTGTGTATGAGCAGAATTCCTGGAACAGTAGTTACAACAAAGAGGCTTGATAAAGGGCTTGCACTTTGAATATGAATATAAAATAGAAGAATAGTTGATAATCACAGTTAAGGAATGCAGCAATTAGATGTGTGTATGTGTGGATGATGTGTACATTGAGTGGAAGATGAAAAACTTAACAAATTAGAGAGGTTGTAGAGATGCAAACTTTCCATTTCTTTGTAAAGGAAGTGGGTGTTTAGTTTTCCAGTGCATATATATATTCACTGAAAAAAAACATAGGTTTCAGGCAATTTATAGTCAGGAATTAGCATTTAAAAAACTTTAGAATTTCACTGAAAAAACCCATAGGTTTCAGCCACGTTATAGTTCGGAATAAGCATTTAAAAAACCTTAGAAATTCACTGAAAAAACTATAGGTTTCACACACGTTATAGTTAGGAATTAGCATTTAAAAAACCTTAGAAATTCACTGAAAAAACCGTAGGTTTCACACATGTTATAGTTAGCTGGACATTTCTCTCATACAAAACCATTGAAATTCCCCCGTTATAGTTAGTTCAGCTAACTATAACTCGCGCACCCGCAATGCACTGCTGATAACATCACATATTACATCACTCATGACATTGTCAGTGACATCACTCATGACATCACTGATGACATCTCAAATGACATCACTCATGACATGATCCTTGTGAAAGAGTGGCAGACCTCCTCTCCCCCTAATATTACCTTTGATACACACATTCAAAAATAGGAACTAACATTTTCAAAAAAATTGAGATACCAATACCAGTTAGAACAACTTATTTAGTAATTCCATCATCTAGACTGGCTACCAGTTCGGAAAAGAATAATTTTTAAATCACTGTGTGTGGTCTGCAAGGCACTCAATGGCCTTGGCCCCCACTGCTTGACTCTGCTTTTCCACTGGTACAGACCGGTAAGATCCCTCAGGTCAGCCGAGCAGAGATTGGTGGCAGTCCCCAGAGCTAGGAAAGCTTGTTGGGGGGGGGGGGGGGGGGGGGGGGGGGGGGGGTAGGAGCTTCTCCTTGGGAGGGGCGAAGGCATGGAACGCACTGCCGCTAAACCTCAGACAGATGCCTGACTTTTTATCATTCAGAAGAGCTTTAAAGACCTGGCTCTTCACAAACTAATCTCCCAGATCTCACGCACTAATGTCAGTGAATCAGCGCCAGGACACCTCTGGGTAACAGTGCGCTCTAGAAATGTGAAAAATAAATAAATAGATAGATATTCACTCATTCAGCAGTAGTTGTATATAGTCACTCATACATGTACTCACTCATCATATGTACTCATACACGTATACATGCTGTTACACACCTACTCTTATACATAGTTATTCACACACATGCTCACACATGGAAATACACTATCAAATATCCATTTACTTGCATATACATGTCTACACACCCCACTACACTTATTTCTACAGAAACGTACAGATACTTACTCTCTTAAACAATCGGGTATAGAAACAAATACTTATTTATACAGGAACTCTTCCAATCTGTCACTGTCATATATAATCACTTATATACATCAATACTGACATATACTAGATTAAAACATATATATATATATATAGTTACTCATTAAGATACTATTGAGACAGTCATTCACTCACTAACACACCCATATACACACTCATCCACCCATACAGTGCTGCACACATGCTGTTTTCAAAACACATACAAACAGGAGGAGCTACGCTAGCAAACAAGATGGCTGCTTAGGCTCCCGGATCCGCCGACCTCCGTCTTCAGCTGGATAATCCTGTCGTATATCCTGATCTCACGCCCGACCTCCTTGTGGATGAATCCTTGCAGAGCCCGATGGTGCAATCCCGAGAATTTTACCGGCTTGATTGACGGAGTTATATCGTGTTTCATTTCACGGCCTAGCCCAGCTTGTGAGCCGGGGCCTCGAGTACTGGCCCAGCCGGGTTACAAATGAACAACATCGGCCATGGGACTCAGGCAGGGTCCAGTCTCTCGCAGTGGAGGTTATCCTTGCCCGATCCGGATGGCGGTCATTTGGTCTGGTTAACAACGAAGGAGCGGTGACAAGACACGTCCGTGGCTGTGGGCGGGGGTCCCCGTCCCGGAGACCTGGTTCGCCACCGCCGGGGTTCGATGGGTTGGGGTCCTAGCTCGCGGTAGCGGAGTACAGATCGCTGCCGTGGTAATTGATAAGTCGCCCTCCGTTGCTGTCCGCTCCGCTCTTGCCTGTTCCCCTGGCGACACCCGGCCCTCTGGGGAAAACGACTATGTTTGAAATCGAGCGAGAGGAGATGGGTCGGACAGAGTGTGAGCCGTCGCTGAGGGCTGTACTGGTCGCCATCGGGGCACTTCACTCGCAAGTGGAAGCCATTGTCCACAAAATGATCGCTGGTGCAGTTGAGACAGGGCGTTTGAGACCGGACTCTGATCCTTTGCAAGATCCGAAACGAGCTGAGTTTCCCACGATGCACATCTTAACGGAGGATGAGGGCCCCGTGCAGAAAGAAGTATTGATGCCCTCGGTCAGTTTGAGAATAAATACTTGCGAACTTGGGACTTCGGAAAGATCGCTATACCCAACATTGCTGCCGACTGAGGTGGAACCACTCGGTTCCCCATTCCTGGAGACTTCTATTAGTGACTTTCGGATTGTGATAACATCTTTTCCCTCCCAGGCAGTTTCATTACGTTCACGGAGGAAACAACATCGAGACTTCCTGTCGGCGGGGGAGAGCTTATGTGCGGCTGGGGTTCTTAAAGACCTAACATTTTTGACTCGTTCCAGTCTGAACTTTTTTGGACTCCTTTCGCACTTCGATTCTCCTGTGTATGCGGTGGTTCTACCGGTAGGAGTTCGCATGAAAGATCGGAAGGGCCAGGAATGAGATTGACTGACTGGGTCTGATATCATGGCTTCAATGGACACGGGACTTGCTACCATTATTGATGCGGGAGGTTGGGCGGTGTTCACAACTTCCCCTGTTTTATTCTGCCTGTATCTGCTGATAGCTTTTTGGTTACACTACAGGGGTTGTTTGTTTCTGGCGGGGGGAGGGGAGACCGGGAGCCTGTATGAAGATTTCCTCCTCCACTTTTCTACTTTTAGAATTTAGTTAGATGGGGCGACAGGCACACTGCTAGTTGGGGTTAGGCGAAAGCCATATGCAGGGGTGCAGCGTGGGGGGAAGGGGTTCTTTGTATTGTCTTTGTTTTTGTTTTTATGTTGAATATCCTGATACTATCCTGCTATTAGGTGCCTTCCTGATGGGTAATCCGGTTTGATGGGTGGACGGGCCCTGAGGGTGACATTGTTTATTTCGACCTTTATAAAGTGTTGCGTATATTATTGCGTATTAGCTGCGATAGTTGAATAGTTCACGACCCTATAATGTTATGCTCTCTTGCCACTCGAAATTGCCCTGTTCTCTATAATTCTGTTTCTATGGGTGGTGAGGTCTGTGATTGGGGCTGGTTGTACTGAACTTATATATCCTGTTCTTTATATGACTACACGCCAGCTACAATTTATGGTTCAGATTTCCTCGGGGGTTACCCGTCTGTTCCTCTGTTATGATTGTATAATTGATGTTAGTTCTGTGAAGTAAGGCACCTGCTGTTGGTTTTTCTTGTTTTCATTAATAAAAAGAATTTATAAAAAAAAAAAGGCATACAAACAGTGAGTCACTCATTGATGCATCTATACGCTAAGTAATATCCCTCACCGAACTATACAGACACTCATACTCAAAGAACAAACTAATAACCCATATACACACTCATGTAGCTACTCACCAACCCATGCAGCCACTTATAGACAAAGTGAGACACTGATACAGATATTTACATATTTAAACATTACTCGCTAATACATGTATTCACTAAGATACACTTAACCCCTTCGATGCTGGCCTGTTTCCGCCGCTGTGCGGTAGACAAACGAACAGGGCGGGGCCATGACGAACCCCAGCCATCATCCGCACACGAGCACCGCGGAGCGTGATGGCTGGGGTTCGTCAACAGCATGCAAGGGGTTAATAAGTCAGTTAAGCAATCATTTTTACAAAAGAACATCCATTCAGACAGTTATTTACCCATTTATTCTTCAATCGACGTTTAGATATAGATATATAAAGCATATTTATTTTTCAAAAAGACACACATTCCCTGGATGATGTATTCAGTGATGTCATGAGTGATGTCACTGACCATGTCATGAGTGATGTAATATGTGATGTCATCAGCAGTGCATTGCGGGTGCGCGAGTTATAGTTAGCTGAACTAACTATAACGGGGGAATTTCAATTGTTTTGTATGAGAGAAATGTCCAGCTAACTATAACATGGGTGAAACCTATGGTTTTTTCAGTGAATTTCTAAGGTTTTTTAAATGCTAATTCCCAACTATAACGTGTGTGAAACCTATGCTTTTTTCAGTGAATATATATATATATATATATTGACATGAATGGTTTAGTCCCTTGTTGGTTGCCATTACATTTGTAAAGCTTTATTAGTAGTCAAGTGTCATTGACACCGACGAAGGCTAAACGCCGGAACGCGTTTGTTGAAAAATAAAAACTGTTGAAAACTGCCATCACCGGAGTGCTGCTTTCCTGCTTCTTAGTGAGAGGAGACCGAGCGCGATATATATATATATATATATATATATATATATATATATATATATATATATATATATCAACAAAACCACTCCGTCCACCTCCACCAAGGACCTCGGCGGCGAAGAAGGAGAAGCGAACCACTTCTTTGTAGGCAAGATGTTTATTACAACCTCCTCAACAGCATACGGCAGATGACGCGTTTCGGGCTCAGGCGCCCTTGATCACATAAAGGCTGTGACTGATTGTAGCCATTTTTAAATAATATGCCCTTCCCATTCCGGTCACATGTTTAGCAAGCTAGTTATAGACATAGCAAACAGACTGCGTGATGGTAACAAAACAGTCAATTGAAAATCACACATATATACATATTGATTAATTCTGACCACAGGACCACTTATCATGACCTATTGAAATAATTCATACTATACAATTTGATAGAACGAAAATTTAGTTTTAACACTTGTGTCATGAAAACAATTAATTGAAATCACATTCTAATCTCAACCAAATCGGTCCAAAGGGCAGTATAAAATTTTCTGGATAAATCCATATATACAAGTAAAGTGCAATATAACAATTTTGACATAACTGCATTAATGCATATATTCCATCGTTAATTAGTGACTCTGATCAAAAGGGATTCGCAAAATAATTGCAGAGCATAGCAGCAATATTAATTTTTTCTCAAAAACTGTGCAAAATACCATGTGCAAAAAATGTGTTATTACGTGCATGATTAAAATGATTGTAAGACAAAAAGATATATCTAAACAACCCGACCAAGGCTGAGACATAATACATAATGAAAACACAAAGGAGCCCCAATGTGTATCAAGGTGGCAGCAACTAAATCGTAGAGAAACAATTCATAAAGTCCTCAACTATATTTAAGGAGATTAATTCTCTTACGTAAATGATGCCTTATACCTATTCAAAAATGTTTCAGCCAAAGTGTGAATAAGTGAAAGATTTTGAATCGGCAGTCCTCATACACCGTGTGTCGGAAACTGCCCAATATTCCCATCTCTAATTCAAAATAACAATATGTACATGATAAAAAGAAAAAATGAAATACAGTAAAAAACTATATAGGGTTCTGTATAGTAAGACAAGCGACACAATCTGGAATTACAGATACAATATACATTCCTTTCAGTCATCAGAATACATATATGTTACAAACATGTGTACATATCTTCGGTGTTGTTCAGCCCGTTCGGGCATTTGCTATCGAAGTTTAGAATATATTTGGTTTCCAACCTTCTTAGCAGAGCCTCTCTATTCCCCCCTCGGCGTGGTTTCGGGACAGAGGATACCACATAATACTTTAAACAGGATAAGTTGTTAGCATGTACCTGCTTAAAGTGGCGTGCCACTGGATAATTGGGATCACTATGTAAAATGGCACGTAGATGCTGAAGAATTCTTTCATGAACCTGCAGCTTCGTACTACCAATGTAGTTAAGCCCACAGGTACAAGAAAGAACATAAACTGCAAAATCAGTTTTGCAATTGAAATTCCCAACTATCTTATGTGGTATAGGGCTGAATGGAGTACGGTATTCTGTTGTGTTAATTCCAAACTTGCACGCACGACATGTGGAGCATTTATAGAATCCATCTTTAGGTTTCAACCAATTCGGTTTACTTTGTATTTCAGGACTCGTAGGATCCATCACTGCTCCCATATTTCTAGCTCTACTGAAAGTGATAGTAGGATTGGATGGTAGATTCATTCTAAGAACGGGATCAGTAAGAACTATTGCCCAATTCTTATTAATGATAGATCTTAATCTACGTTCATTCTCACTATAACCTGTGATTAGTCTTGGACATTGATCCATGGCAGATGACCCAGAGATTGCTGGTGAATTATGTACATCATGTGGGGCAGGGTCTTCCTCAATCTGGGCTGGTAATAAACTTGCCCTAGATCTTAACGAGGTTTTAGATAGGGCTAATGTCAAGATCTTGTCAGAGTAACCTCTTGCCTTCATGCGCAGCATGGATGCTGCAGCACAGGCATCAAATTCTGCCTCTGTGCTGCATATCCTTTTTAAGCGTAATAGCTCCCCATAAGGGATGCTTGCAATCAAGTGCTTGGGATGTGCACTTGAGGCATGAAGTGTGACATTGCCGGCAGTAGATTTCCTAAACAGGGTACTTTCAACTCTTCCTTTGTCTACATACAGTTTTACATCCAGAAATTCCAAGCTGGAACTATCTATGTGGTGGGTAAAATGGAGATTCAAACTGTTGTTGTTAATATTTTGAATGAATTCCAGTGCTTTTTCTTTGCTGCCCTGCCACACGATGAAAACATCATCGATGTATCTATAGTTGTGTTTGATGTTATTTCGCAAAATGGAAGAGTAGTCCCTTTTGAGGACCTGCTCCTCCCACCAGCCAACATGCAAGCATGCATAGCTGGGGGAGAAGCAGGCTCCCATAGCCACACCCCTTAGTTGTTTAAACAACTCCTTTCCGAAAAAAAAAATATATATATATATATATATTCACAGAAAAAACCATAGGTTTCAGAAGTTATATAGTTAGGAATTCGTTTTTAAAAAAACCTTTGGAATTCACTCAAAAAACTATAAGTTTTAGTGGTGTTATAGTTAGCTGGACATTTTACTCATACAAAACCAATGAAATTGCTCCGATATAGTTAGTTGTACTAACTATATTTCGCGCACCCGCAATCCACTGCTGATGATGTCACATATTAGATCATTCATGACATGGTCAGTGACATCACTGATGACATCTCAAATGACATCACTGATGACATCACTGATGACATCATCCAGTGAATGTGGTTTGCTTCGTTATTTAAATATGCATTATATATATAGCAATTTACATTGAAGAATGAGTGGATATATATAAATAAATATTTGGATGGAGGATTTAGTAGCAGTGTAATTGACTGTTTACTTGACCAATTTATAATGTCTCACTAAATATAGTGGATAGTGACTAAACTGTGTGAATATCTGTATCACTTTGTCAGTTGTTGTGTAAACTGATTCTACAGTTGGTTACTAGCTATGTGAAAGTCTATATTAGTTATTGATTAGTTAACTGAGTATTTGTATGGGAGTGTGAAAGTGTGTGTGGTTCGGTGGGGGTTGTGTGACTGTCCAAAGATGTGTGAATAGTTGATTCAGTAGATATATGAAGTTAAAACTACATGTTCTAACAGTTTGGGTGAGGGAATCTCTTTATGGGTGTGGTGATGAGCAAATATATTTCTCAAAGGTACAGGTCCAACAAACTAGAAAAATAAAAGGCATTGTATGTGTCAGTTGTTGTATATAAATAGGTATACATAAGACACAATGATTGTGTGAGTGACTGTATGGATAACTGTATACTTGTAATAATGATTTTATAATTCACTAAGTATGACTTACTATCTAAATGAATAGAAGAAGTGGTGTTTGTATAAGTGTTTTGCTAAGTAAATATGTAAGTATGATCCATTGTTTGCATAAGTGAGTAGGATGACTTCATATGTGAATAGGATGCGTGCTGTTGTTTAATGTCGATATAGATGTATAAGTATTTTTGATAGTGTTCTATTGTTCATTGACAGCATGTATGAGTGAATCCATAGGTAAGTGATTAGATGTGTGTATACATCTATGAATCACTGAGTGGATTTTTAGATACTTGTATTGCTGTGACAATGGATTTAAATATGATACTCTGTATTTTACAAACAGTGATGAAAAATTGTAATAGTGTATGAAAAGGTGTATGTGATTGTCACGTGGATGATGTCATCAGTGATGTCATCAGTGATGTCACTGACCATGTCATGAATGATCTAATATGTGACTTCATCAGCAGTGGATTGCGGGTGCGCGAAATATAGTTAGTACAACTAACTATATAGGAGCAATTTCATTGGTTTTGTATGAGTAAAATGTCCAGCTAACTATAACACCACTAAAACTTATAGTTTTTTGAGTGAATTTCAAATGTTTTTTAAAAACGAATTCCTAACTATATAACTCCTGAAACCTATGGTTTTTTCAGTGAATTTCAAAGTTTTTTTTAAATGCTGATTCCTAACTATATAAGGCCTGAAACCTATGGTTTTTTCAGTGAATTTCAAAGGTTTTTTAAATGCTGATTCCTAACTATATAAGGCCTGAAACCTATGGTTTTTTCAGTGAATTTCAAAGGTTTTTTAAATGCTAATTCCTAACTATATAAGGCCTGAAACCTATGGTTTTTTCAGTGTTTTTTTAAAATAAAATTGATTGGTTAACTGCTTATTAAGTGTATCTTAGTGAATACATATATTAGCGAGTAATGTTTAAATATTTAAATATATGCATGAGTGATGTAATATGTGACGTCATCAGCAGTGCATTGCAGACGTGCAAGTTATAGTGAGTCCAACTAACTATAACGTGGGAATTTCAATGGTTTTATGCGAGTAAAATTTCCAGCTAACTATAACTGGTGTGAAACCTAGGGTTTTTTCAGTGAATTTCAAAGGTTTTTTTAAATGCTAATTCCTAACTATAACTGGTGTGTAACCTATGGTTTTTTCAGTGAATATATATATATATATAAAATTTCTATGGCAAAATGAAACCCCTCATTTTGTTCCTTTGCAAATTAAATGTTTTAAGTGTTAACACTTTATTCCAATCAAGATGACTTCAGGTGTGCCATACTTTTGTCATAAGTAAGACTGTTAGCGCTCTAGTTGTTCTTTAGAACACTCTGTCGTTGGGCTATAGTTGGGCTACATCTGGCTGATATTTGGGCTACATTTGTTTTTTTTTGTCTCTGGTGGCCATCAGTGGGCTACATTGGGCTACATTTGGGCTCTAACGTATATATAGCCCAATGTAGCCCAATATATTTTTTTTCAAAGTTAATTTTCGTATCTTGAGACATAGCAAAGGCATATCGGGCTACCAGTCCCTACAATTTTGCCAAGTTTGGTGGAAAACCATTCAGCCGTTCGGGCTAAAAGTGAGACCCCCCTTTTATCTCGGCCCCCGCTTGACGAATCCCCCCAAACTTTCACGGAAGGAGCGGAGCGCCGCGAGGCAAAGTTAAGGAAAATTTCAGGAAGATTCCTCAACCGGCGCCAAAGTTATTCCCAATAGAATGTTGCGATTTCCCTGTGGAAAACAATCCTAACTATATATACCTACTGGCTATCGGGACTCGTGACTAAGGGGAGGAGCCCCGAAACGCATCGAGTGACTGATGTTTTTCTGCTCAAAACGCTGATAAATGAACTTTTGAGAAAAACGCCGATTGCGTCCGTACTTCATACTGTCCTTTGGAGTTTAGGACTTGTGTGTGGATACCTTGGATACTTTGGGCTCACTACCCAGTACGGACCGCTGTTGCTAGAGGAGGGGCCATAGCGAGGTGCGGCGGCTGCTTGCACCGTGAGGGATATATATATATATATATATATATATATATATATATATATATATATAAACTAACAAGAAGCTCTTGTGCTTTGGGAAGGCACACGCAATGTCCTGTTATCCAGCTTCTTGGCCTCATACAGCAATCCTGCCTCTTTCTCCTTAATTGTCAACCATGCCCGACGCGTTTCAAGGCCACTCCGCCTCTTCTTCATGGGGTCATTAACATAGAATCATCCACAACTCACCCTGAGTTCAACAATCTTTTATTGACATTTTGTCCGCCCTAAATGGGCGTGGCCTAACGTGTGTGCCTCCTGGCATGCTGGTTCACGTAGTCCAATTGGGTAAGTTCAAAATCATATTCCTTAAGTAGGTTACATGCTCCTGTGCTTAGTAATAAGTCTATTTGCGCTTCTTGAGTAGAAGGGAAAAGGGGGCTGGAAAGCTGTTTCATTTTCTTTTGAACATCGCGCCGTTCGGCGAAGATAAGTTCCTTGGCACAGCCTATCCGCTCGGCAGCAATTCTTCTCTCAAAGCGGAAATGGTGCTCTTCCCTACGGCCAAGGCCAGCCGTACAACTATGGAACAAACAAAAAGCTCTTGTGCTTTAGGAAGGCACACGGAATGTCCTGCTATCCAGCTTCTTGGCCTCATACAGCAATCCTGCCTCTTTCTCCTAAATTGTCAACCATGCCTGACGCGTTTCGAGGCCACTCCGTCTCTTCTTCATGCGGTCATTAACATAGAAGCATCCACAACTCACCCCGAGTTCAACAATCTTTTATTGACATTTTTGCCGCCCTAAGTGGGCTTGGCCTAAAGTGTGTGCCTCCTGGCATGCTGGTTTGCGTAGTCCAATTGGGTAAGTTCAAAAGAAACTTATCTTCGCCGAACAGCGCGATGTTCAAAAGAAAATGAAACCGCTTTCCAGCTGACCCCATGAAGAAGAGGCGGAGTGGCCTCAAAACGCGTTGGGCATGGTTGACAAATAAGGAGAAAGAGGCAGGATTGCTGTATGAGGCCAAGAAGCTGGATAGCAGGACATTGCGTGTGCCTTCCTAAAGCACAAGAGCTTTTTGTTTGTTTTATATATATATATATATATATATATATTTCCAAAAATACGCAATACCCAGTGCTAACAACTGAGCTGCAGCTTATAATGATATTTCATTGTGTACAGACATTGCAGCAATTCACATAGGAAAATCTAATGAATGATAATGGATATCAAGTATCCCTATGCGTTTTCGAACTGCACCCAAGATTCCGAGTTCAGGAATAGTGGTTATTTATACAAGTCAGAATTTGGGGCTACCAATACTGTTATGCAGGGCTTTAAGTGGGCCGGGTCTCACCGGTGCTGAGCACGGCAGTTTTTTAAGGGGGCCTCGAAACGGGTCTCTATCGGGCTCTGTTTTGTTCCCTGGCACTTTTTTTCTGGACTGCAGTGCTGTCCCTGCAGTCCAGAAAAAACACGAAACGTCTGTGCCAGTGCACAAAACAGAGCTAGATAGAGACTCGTTTCGAGACAGCAGGCACTTCCTGTGCACATGCTCATACTTCTCACTTCTCACTAGTGGAGAGGTTACGGCATGACATCATGCAAGGTGAGCGTTGTAGGAAAGGGAACTCCTTTAAGAAGAGTCATTTTCTCTCTGGATTTCCCTTCTCTTTTTGAAACTCAGGAGCAGCAACATTGTCATTATATCACCAGGGATTGAAGTGGAAGCTTTTCAATATTGTATACAAGCCATAGTTGCTGCTTATTTATCTTATGCAACAACAACCATTGACAAAGCCGATAGTCCTGACTTGTTGTAGGTATGATGTTACTTGTATCATATAGCTGGATGCAATGACAGAAACAGCAAAATACTAGTCGAACGGCACACTATGATAACCACAGATTTTTAGCGTACATAATTTTAGGTCATGCCCTTAATTACATTGACCACGCCCCTTTGAGATACAAACACCCCCCCCCCCCCCCCAAGTTTTTTCGTCCCACTTACAGCCCTGCTGTTATGTGATTTAGAGGGAATTTAACAAAATGTGTTCTTTCTTGCACACTGGCTTACGTTTAGAAACCAAAAGTGGAGAGAAATGCTATTGAAAATAACAAATGTGCTACTATTCTGTATACTCCCACTTCCCCAATATAAACGCTACCCCACTTATATGGTTGGACCCACTGTCCGCAACACAATGGGCTCCAAAGCACAACATGACGACATCCAATTTTTACATGAAAATTGGCCCATTTTTACAATATGTGTAGCTGTAGTATTCGGGCCTTGGCTCTGCCGCCTCCCAGGAATAACCCACTTAACCCAACAATTTCTGAAAGTTAGACATCCTAGGGACTTCAGAGTAGTGTGACGTGCATGGATTCCGCAACATTTTCTTAACCAAAATGTCCTGCAGACCTCAAATGTTTGCTAAAATCATGCATTTCCATTACATTTCTGCGAGTGAAGGTTCAGGAATTGGTGAGGATCCACAAAATTCCTACCACCGAACGTTACTATACTTCTGATAAAAACGGTACCCACTTGTATGATTGGTACCCACTTGTATGATTGAGCCAGCACCCACAACAGGAACAGTTAAAAACTGTGACAATATGAAGTCAATGTGGTCTTAGCATGGTACCTGGTTTGGTCTGTTCTCATCTCAGATAGTTGGACCAGCCACACAAGTGCAGTACCATATATATATATTTTTTATTTTTTTATTAAATTTCATGACAGCGAACAGATAGCAAGAGTACAAACATTATCCTGTGGCAAGAAACCCCCCCCCCAGACATTTAGAGATAAGTTTACAACACCTACATGCCAGATTTGACTCACAGCAGCCCCCCTTGAGCATTACCACCAGTGATTTTCATTCAAGATCCATCCATTTGGAAAGAGGGGACCAAAGTTTATAGCCGAAAATGTTCTTCCTAATACCCCTCATTTTATACAATGCTATCTCTAAATGATACAAAGATAATAATTTTGTTTGCCACTTAATGAAGTTCGGTGAATCCACATCGAGCCATTGAGACGTAATACAAGAGCGAAACACAGACATGCACATAAAGATAAAGCCTTCCTCTGTTGCTGTGCCCGATTGAACCAAATTCTCTTCACATCCAAAGATAACCAATGCTGTTGTTAATTTTACTTGAATACGCAAGCTATTCATTAAATAATACTCAATATCGGCAATAAACTGGGCCAACTTTGGACAAAGAAAAAACATGTGAGCAGCGTCTGCTGCATATAAGCCGCACCGATTGCAATTAATTCCCCGCCCAGAATTCCATTTAGCCAATTTGCTTGGCGTATTATATAATTCAAAAACTGACATGACGTTTTGACTAATCAGAGAGCCATTCAGCAAAACATTATTAGCCAGCTTTATACTTCTCTCCAAGTTGACTCTTTCTATGTTCAATTTATTTTGCCATATGGCTACCCGAGACTCTAGATCATCTTCTACCTTATCCAAAAGTATCTGATATAAAGGGGCCCATTTTGTACCCATCTTTAATTGCTTCAAAAATCGCAATTTTCCCCAGTATTATTAGATTCTTTGATACTTTTTGTTCAAGAAAATACGTACCTGCAGGTATTTAAAAAAAATCGGTACGGTGCAACTTATATTTGTCCCTAAATAGTCAAAAGAAACAAAATGTCTCCCCAAAAACAAATCCCCAAGCTTACAGATCCCCAAATTATGCCATCTCAACATCACCTGATCATTGAATATCTCTGGAAGGAGAGAGCAATTTTGAAGAGGTGTATATAAGTTTAAATTAGGACCAATTCCCAATCTCTTCTTTATTGTCCTCCAAATAACGTAAGCGGTATGAACAGTCTTAAATCTGGTTTTCTTATAATAACTTGGCTCCACAATGCGATTCAAACATTGCTTAGCCTCAATACCCATAAGCATCTCATAAATAGATGGAGCGGAAGAATCCTCGGTTGGATCACCGGTAGAATTAAAACGCCCATATGTTGTAAAATAGCTATCCAATGATAAACCTGGAAATTTGGAATAGCCCACCCTCTTTCTCTGGGCAACGTACATTTTTTGAGTGTCCTTCGTGCTCGATGATACCCCCAGAGAAATCTAGCGCACATTCAATCTATACGGGAAAAGAAGTGGGCAGGTATAACAAAAGGAATAGCCCCAAATAAATACAAAAACTTAGGAAAATAAGCATTTTTAAAACATTACTACGCCCAAAAAGTGAGAGCTTTAAATTATTTAATCTTTCTAATATCCTATTGGAAGATGCTATAACTGGGTTCAAATTAATAGAAATGATGTCCTCTACCTTAGCTGTAATCTTAAGACCTAGATATGTAGCCTCCTTTTCAAACTTAATTTGCTGCGGACAGCCGGCCTCTGAATGGACAAACTGTGTTTTCTCCACGGTTAGTTTATACCCTGACAGCCGACCAAAAACCTCAGCGCACTCTATGATGTTAGGTAAAGCGGCAGCCATATCCGCTGTGAGAACCGCAATATCATCTGCGTACGCGCAGACTTTAAAATCCTTATTGTTTACCACACAGGTTTGATTGCAGTATTTTTCTCCAAGGAGACGATAAAGGGGTCGATATATAATGCGAACAGCAAGGGGGAACAGGGGCAACCCTGTCTAGTCCCCCTTGCGATAAGCACCTTTCCTGAGGTTTTCCCAGAAATTCGGATAACTGCAGACGGGTGAATATACATAGTCTGAATTGCCCTAATAAATTCCACCGGGAACCCCTTTGTCGCCATAACAGACCACATAAATCCCCATGAGACCCTGTCAAACGCTTTCTCAGCGTCCAACAGGGCCACACCTACCGGCGAATGTGTCCCCTGTGCCCAATACAGCAGCGATATGATCCGCCTTATATGATCTGTAGTATTTCTGCGCTGTATAAAACCATGTTGTCTCGGAGAGACTAACCCAGACATCAAGTCATTTAATCTATTGGCCATAAGTTTGGAATAAATTTTACTGTCCGAATTCAATAGAGAATTCGGCCTATACGACCCTAATTCTGTGTCCTTTTTACCCTTCTTCTTAAATACTACTATTGTGGCAATAGACCATGAAAGCGGGGCCTTCCCCAAAATAGCTTGTTAGCAAACTTCTATTAATTCCCTTATCATCAAGTTCTTAAAAGTCCAATAAAATTCCAAGGGAATGCCGTCAGGACCCATAGCCTTGCCCTGCGTTAAACCTAATATTGCTAATTCAATTTCTCCCCAATTGGGAGGAGCCTTCAATATTGTTCTTTGACTTTCTGATAATGTTGCAGGGATCAAATCAGTCAGATATTCTTCCACTTCCCCTTCTCCTAAATCATCACTATATAGCGATTGATAGAACCCCTGAATTGCAGTTAAGACCCCTTCCTTAGTCTCCTGCCAGGCCCCCTGTAGATCTTTAATTTTCGGAATATCGCTGTAAACCGCTTTCTCCCTTGCCCTTTTTGCCAAGATTCTCCCCGTTTTCTCCCCAAACTCATATGCCTCTTCTTTATGCTGCACATACTTTTCCGCGATTTGATCGGCAATGTTCACATATGCACTAGTCCTTTTAATAATAAGGTCTCTTTGAGCTACACGTACTACCCCTGCTTCTGCTCCCTGCCTAATTTTCTCTGCCAGATTTGACTCAGCCGTCAAGACCTGATCAAAGTCTTGCTGATGTTTAAGCCAGATCTTCTTGCGTTTGAATTTAGAAAAGCTGAGTGTTTTCCCCCGTACTACCGATTTAAAGGTATCCCAAACTATCTCCTGGGTGGCCGTTCCTTTATTAATATAAAAAAATTCCTGAATTATTTTAGCCATGTGCTGACAATACTCCTCATCAAGTAATAGTTTCCTATCAAACGACCACTGTAGCTGCTCTGTTTTTACATCCGAGTCTAAACCCAACTGTAATACTACCGGATAATGGTCGGACACCAGCTTAGGATAAATCTTGATTTGGGCCGTAACTAAGAATGCAGCAGTGATAAAAAAGTAATCCAATCGTACAAACTTTACGTGAGGGGCAGAAAAAAAAGTAAAACCAGGATCATTTGAATATTTTGAATTCCATAAATCATAAAGACCATGATCCAAGATTAGAGCCCGTAAAGCAGAGAAGACGAGCCTCTTTCTTCCCATGTAAACCTGATTAGATCTAATATTCACTCCTGCATCAATATTAATATTACAATCTCCACACATCAATACTGGCAATGTCCACTGCGCTAATTCTAAATTCAAGAAATTAAAAAGTTCAGCATCTTCCACATTAGGCCCATAGACATTGCAAAGGGTGAACCTGTTATGCCCGATCTTAAGCTCCGAGATGGCCCAACGCCCCCAATTATCAGCCGCCAGCTTTACACACTCGCCAACTCCCCTTCTTATCAATATCGCAACCCATCTCTTTACTCCCGATTGTTTGGAACTCACTAAAAGTTCCAGACCCATGTTCTTTAAATAGCCCCTATTAACCCATGCAACGAGCGTTTCCTGAAGACACAGTATATCGATATGTAATATCTGCACGATTTATGCTAACACTTGTCGTTTCTTAGGGTCATTTAGGCCACATATGTTTAATGTACAAAGTTTAATCTTCCTTTCCATAATCATTACAACTTAAGGCAAATCTTCTTATTAGAAAACCAAAATCATTGACCATAGATACTCCATACATGGGAACTTTAAGGCTTTCTTCTGATCTGTTGTAGCACAAACGCTCTTGTTTCTGCGTTGCTTGTATAATCCTCTTCCTGTCAGCCCCTGTCTTTCCCCCCCCCACCACCAAACCCCCTGAACCCCCCCTTTCCCTACCACGCCTCAAACCCCTCCCCCCCCAGCCATTCTTCCCATCACATGAGGCCCAAGGACCATTAGTCCCTGCAAAGTATGGAGTGCCGTGTCCCTCTCCCCTGGCCGAAATTACATACCAACACTCGGTCATGGAGACCTATCAAACCATTAACCGCCCCCCTATAAAGCATCCAAAAACTCTTTAGCCTGAATTTCTGACCAGAAGAATTTGGTTTGTCCTTTAGCCACAACTTTAAGTTTCGCCGGATTCTGTAGATATGCCACAGCCCCCTTTTTTTGAAAGTCCGATATCAATTGACGAAGATGCCATCGTTTTGAGACTGTGGCCTGGCAAAAATCAGGTCTAACAAAAAAAGTTACATCCCTTGGCGGTTGCCTTCCTGTCCGGTCGGGCCAGCGCATAAATTTATTCTCGGGCTAGAAAGTTATTAAAACACACTAGAATTGCCCTGGGGAGGGTCTCTTCTCCTTGACGTAATTGACGTGGCTTATTAACTGTAAACGGGAACCGGTGGGCCCTTCGTATCTCCCTGGACCAATCCCATGATGTCGATTCTGGAAAGGCTTCTGTCAACAGTTCTGCCACAAACTTACGAACATCCACACCCTCCTTCTTCTCTGGCACACCCAAAAAGCGTGGATTATTTCTACGTGCCTGATTCTCTAAATCCGACAATTTAAAGCTCAGGTCATCCCTGTGGGCCTTAATAGCCTCTAGTTCTTCTTTTTGAGCATGGGCATGATCTTCTAGAGCAGATATTCGGGCCTCTGTTTCAGTGACTCTATCCGCCGTTTCTGCACCCAACTTAATTGCCCGCCGAACTGCATTTTTGACCTTGCTGCATGTAGCCTCCATACGGGTATTTTCTGCTTTGCTCTCAGCTCTATGGCCCATCATGGTTTCATAAATAGTAGCCAAAGTAATCTCCTGTGGTTGAAATGGCACAGACTCTTTACCACTTTTCTCCCCCTTGTAGTCGGCTATATTCAAGACTCGAGTTCCCATTATAGTCTCATCAGGGGTCATATCATTATCTGGGGTGACCTGTCGTGAAACTCTTTTCTTTCGCTTCTCAATAGTGGTAACGTCAGAATTAGGAGAGTGCATACTTTCCCTTAAACCCTCATCCACACTGCTACCCTCACTCAAATCCCCCCAATCTTTACTAACATTCAAGTTCTCTTCCGAAGATGCTTCTGAGAGCGAGTAAAAGTGTTCCCCTGAATCAAGAGCCGCTGTCCCACCTTGCGCCCCTAGCACCTCCTCATTTTGAACACTCACATCTGTTTCTATCGTAGGGATATCACGGATGCCGCTCCTTGCTACGTCCAGGACTCCATTTCCCACAATGCGGCTGTCCTCGCTATTGTCCTCGCCATTCACACCAACCCGGCTTTGCTCAATACTAAGATTTGCATCCATAATAACGGAGCTCATTTCTAAATTTGGTACTCGTTCTTCTGAGTGCGTCTGAATATTATAATCCACTAATAGAACAGCTTCACCACCCCCTTCATTTAATTCAGTCTCTGGTTCCATGTTACGGGCGGTCTGCCTCTCAAACATAGCAGGGAGAGTCTGAGTTTCTTGTTTATATCCGCAGAGAGCCGCCCCACTTTTCCCCCGGCTTTCACCACCCTTTTTTGTATGCTCCTTGGCACTACTAGGGGTGCCAGGGGGGTCAGACGCGCCCTCACCTTCAGCCACAGTACTGCTCCCCATCTTTTCCACGCTCTCTCCCGTCTCCTTCATTTTCACGCTACGGGTAGTTATTTTTGCTCCTTCATTTAGTTTCGCTGGGGCTTTTGGTGGCATTTTCTTTTTTAATGTGGGTCCTCCTCTACCACGTACAACACCACACCAACAATCCAACCGTAGAGGAAAAATTCGCCAGAGAGGAGCTCTAGCCCGAAATAGTGAAAAAATGCCCAGCATCCGTGTCTCTCAACAAGTCTCTGACTGCACTCAATCAAAAAATAACAATATTGCCACGTACCGTGTCTCTTAGCGACTGTCTATTCTCACGGTAAAAGAGATACACTGTAGCCATGTTCTCTGCAAGTTAACAACCCTCAACTAATCGAGTTGCCGCCGCAGCCCAGCGTTCTTTTCTCCGGGGGGAGGTATCCGAGCACTTGCTCCTCAGTCTGTCCGTCCCACGCTGCTGTACCTCCGTGTAAAACTCGGGCAGTATCAGAAGATTCTCGGGATTATTTCAAAACCCCTGATGCCGTCTTTATCCCGCTCTTAATCTGCTGCTTCTTTCAAACGCCCGGATTGCCTTTTCGCCGTAACGCTACGGCAGCCCAGCCCAGCTGCGTCTCAGAGCTTTTACTTCTCCGCTCTTACTCTCCGGAGACGCCCTGCATACCGCGGGGTCGCCTTCGCGGCTGTCCACAACCTGTGACCCGGGGCTTCGATTCAAGTTTCTCTTTACCGCAAACTGGAACACAAATCTTCATTTTTCCCGCTGCAAATCACTCCAAATCACCTCGCCACACTCCGCTCCATGACCTCTAAAAACGCCGGAGACCAGGAGAGAGGATCAGAGCTGCCTACACAGCCCACACCACGGCCGCCATCTTGCCTCGTGCAATACCATTTTTATTGGGAGAAGTGTTAATCACTGCTTTATCCTTCCTTGACATGCTTGTGGGGACTGTTCTTTTCTTTGTTATTGATAACTCCATGGGAGTGCAGTTTTCTTTTCACACTCCTCAACTGTTTCTTCCACCCTCACCTCTCCCAAACCACACCAGTGGTTTCTCCTCAGTCCCTGCCACGCTCCTGTTTCTCACTTTCTGCGTGATTTTTTTTCACCTACATCCTTTCCGTTCCCTACTTTCTTTGCTTCCTCCTTCTCAGTCTCCTTAATGCCCGCTCCCCATCACACTCCTGTATCATCATTATTTTATTTTTACGAGGACTCAGCAGCCCTAATGTGCTGTCTGTTCTCTTCCTCTCTTTTTTGTGCCTTGTACTTGCTTGTTTTTCCCATTTTTTTGCATTTTCATTATCATTTTAACATGGCCGTCTGACCGCATGTGTTACAGCACCAGTATTTGCATGCATTATGCATTTATCCACATTGGTAACTATGTTAGAAGGGGTTTCCTTCAATGGAAGACTACTTTCAGAATTACCAGACTTTAAAGGGCAAGTAATTCTATTTTAGGAGAGGTGTGTGTTGATGACATGCCAGCTAGTGTTACTGTAGGCCAAGTTGAATTTTGCTCATGTGTAGTACCCATGGGTATGGCCAAAATGTACTCTTGCCGCTATTGTTGTAGTTGAATATTGTGGTATCCACCATTGTTTAGGTGTCTGTTGAATAGCCTACAATATTATGAACCCTGGGGATTGGAGGGCTGGGGTTTGTGCACATATTCTATGTTGACAGGATATTTTGAGCTGAAGCACGTATGGTGATGGATGCTGATCCATTAGTATACTTTGTGTAGATGCCATAGTCTGCTTGTACGTCATGTCATTACTTAAAGTTGTTTGTGCATAACCTTGGGAGTGAGAGGATTTTATTTAAACTGAGATGCTGTATTTTGATAGATTTTTCACGGTTTATTTCATAATCTACTTGTTCTAGTTATTACCTAAAGTGTGTAATAACTGGCTTTGATTCATCGTGTTGCTGTTGCATAGTAAGGTGTGGTAATGTTTGGCCTGGTCTCGTGTTGCTTTGATGTAGTGTTGGTATGTTTATCTCTTACTTTACTTATTGGAATTTGTGGTTGGGTTCACATTTCCTTTACTCACATCTCGTTTTTGAATGCAGAAGATGCGTCCTTTTCATTCTCTTGCTATGTTTCTCTTTCTGAATAAAAAACGAAGCACCACAATCCTTCTAATTGCACCTGGCAATATCATTTATAGAAAAACGCTCGCTCATACCATACAGATTGCCAAAATAATAGGGCCTGTAATTCCTCTTTTTCAAAAGCATGTTTGCAAAAGCAGTATCTACTACAATTAATCTCCTTTTACAGAGCCTTTTGGCCTGCCTTGCTTTTTTGTATTCCTGCGATCTAATCAATCTGTCTAGGTAAGTTAATGTTTTTCTTACCCCCATCAGACACTCACTTGAATTGGTTATATTTACTTCTACTCTATATTGCCTCTCCAGAGTAAATGCAGTACTCTTATTTTGGGTTGATGTGCCCATTTTAACCCCTGCTTGTCATAGTGTTGGCAAACATTTTTTTCACTTAATATAGTTGGTAACTTCACTGTAATTCATTTTTATCTGTGTTCTTAACTTACCCCGGACCTCTTGGGTATGGGTAATGCTTCTGTGTTTTTGGTCATACCTCTAAATAAGACTTCTGCTTGGTATTAACTTTTATTATCCATTTCCCTAATGGTGCTCCCTCTGTCTTTTTGTCATTATGAAGACTCTATTTATGTAATTTTCCTAGTGATCCTAACGCCCACCATATCCAGATTTTGGAATTTTCACTGTCGATTGTGTAATGAGCATTAATTAGGAATACTACCTTGCTCTTTTAAACTTTTGTCTTGGACATCCAAAACCATTCCCTGTTTCAATATTTTGTGTCCTTGTTTTGTGTATTTTACTCATTTCACGATTCATGTGCTGTGAATCGCTTTTACCATTCTTTACACCTTTTTTGTAAATTGTGTTGTAAACCTTATGCAATTAATCTGCCATTTCTTAAGTGTATTTTTTGTGAAAGATCTGCAGGGTATTGGTTGGATTTATTTCTTGGAGGGCTAAGCATCCTGGTTACCCTGCTCCTGGTGGGATGTATCGAGGGTATACTTATGGATATACTTATACAACCATTTGTAACCTACATGTACGTACATGAAGCTGCTTACTCATGTTTGTTATATGAAATCATATTACTATTTGTTATATAGATTTGGTGTGTTTTTAATGCATCTGTGTTTTACGTTAACAAAACACAGTTTACTAAAGCAGATTAAGTAGAGTGTCAGTTCATTAATGTGTTTGTCAATTGAAGAATAATAATATGTTTGCTGGAGATCCCTACAGCTCTGTTTAAATTGTGAAATACATTCCAAATATCTTCACTCACAAAAATAAGATGCATTTGGAAACCCTTAATATAGTCTTAACTGGAAATTTTTAGATAGAATTATAGTGTTTATTCCATTTGTTGTAAGATTCATGTGAAGAGTATGGTCTTTGAACATTCACTCAATTTACGCAAATCTGCTACAGGAAGAATATATGGGGGATGAAAGACTTACATTTTAACTAGTAGTGTAGATTATAGAGTAGATTTTGGTCAGGCGAATAAATGTAACTTTGAGAGCAAGTATCTATCAACGGCATACAATTTAAATTGGGTACAAGTTAAACACGTATATTATAATGCTTGGGAAAATCAAAATTTGTATTGCAGACTATTTTAAACGAAAAGCTTTTGATCCTTACTTATTACTTTCATGATCCTAGGCTTTGACTCCTTCAACAAGCCTTTAGCTAACTCCTCCCCCCTTTGGTAGATCCCCCTCTGTATAACCATTAACTCACTTTGAATTGTCAGACAGATCAACAGTTTAATTGCCCTCTGGGTTGTGTTTGTGATTACTTGGTCCGTCCCAGTTCATTATTCTGCAATGATCAACTATGCCTTCCATGTTTTCCGTGGTCTATAAGAATTTTGATTACGCAATTAAAAGTAAAAATATATTTGCTAGTGCGTATTGATCGCACTATGTAATTAACAGTTTCTCACCCTTCGTCTGCCACATATTACCACGCTTCGTTCCCCCTCTGGAGGCCAACTTTTCATTAGTCCCACCCGTCCTTCCTATTTTCTTTCACTTTCTGTACCAACTCTGCCTTCATCCTGGAAACAGATAATCTGAAGGTCCATTGGTGCTGACTTTGGTGTATTATATAAGGAACATATCATAATCAACTGTATTCTGAAAATCACACCAGGGTGCATGACACATTTTGCTTGATTCTTATTCGGACATTTGACATACTATGTTACTATATTTTAGAGACCTCGGAATTCAGGATGAAGTAAAATTTCCATAATTTTTTTATAGCCACTTTTCAGTTCTGCTTGTTCGTTTTTCCAAACAGCTCACGATGGTGTCTGTGGCCTCTCAGCCCTCAAACTCTCCTCAGAAGACAATGGGTGTTCCAATCAATATGACATTAGGGCAGCAGATCCTCGCAATGCAGCAGTCAACAAGTTCCTCCCCTGTAAAGACAATAACGAACTACACAACTGCTCAGGTATACTATACCTTTTCTGCTGCACTAGCACAGTTTTATTGTGACGATTCTTCATTGGATCTAAAACGTGGTTGCTACGAGTTGGCTGCTAATGTAAAAGTGTATACCCTTAGCAGGATGCAGCTGTCACATGAAAGCTGATTACAGTGTAGGCCTGCTGTTGTGTAACCACAAAGATTCTTCAGTCTTGATTTCTTGATCAGAGTAGGGACTAGAAATGTTGTCTAAGTCATTGGACTCTAGCGGAAGTAGATTGCAAAATGTTAATTTTGGAGGAATCTAGAGACGTATAAAATATTTCCAGAGGATCCCAGACTAAATTGAATATACATAGATTTTATGGTGTACGCCGTTTTGGAACATTTAGTCATGTAACTTTTCCAAAATATGGAAAATTCAGGATTTGTGAATGTAATGCATTGAGTGTTAGCATATCCAAATTTTGGTCCTACTATGTTCAGGCTTTTTTTTTTTCGTTTGTTTAACTTTGTTTCATTGAGTTTTAAGAGCATCAGGTATTATGCATTAGAGTAATCGCATACCACTTTAAAACCCCCAGCTTAAACGACCCCCACACCCTTCCTAAGGAGGAGATGTACAGGCCCCTAAGTCGCAAGAGAATTAATGTGTCCATGGGAGCATGTTAGGATTGAACAACGCTTTACTGCTTACCCCACCGCCCCATTAAACGACAGCAACCCGCCCTCCCCTACCAGTGTTCCATGTCCTGCCCTTTGAGTGCGCCAAGCCAGAGAGCCCGCTCAAATCATTTATTGGGGATGTCATCTGAGGAAGAAGTGTATAATATCCTCCTCATATCCGCCTCAGGAGGCGGAGATATTTCGGACACGTGATCTAGTTGAAATTCCTTGGCTAAGAGAGAGAGGAAGGGCTGCCAGATAGTGGTAAATGATGCTGTGGAGTTAGTGAGAGTAGCTTGAATCCTCTCCATACCCACTATAAACCAAAGTTTATGTAACCAGCCCGTGTGCGTGGGACGCCTAGTAGTACCCCAAAGCTAAAGGATGTGTTGTACAGCAGCCCCCATCGCTAGCCCCATTTGCTTCCCCCTACGTGACTTTAGTGGGAATGTGAGTGTGTTAGGAAGTCCTAGGATTGTGTAGGCTGGAAAGCGGGGGATTTCCATATCAAATTGTGCGTCAATATCGTTAAGGACTGGCGTCCAATAGTCAGTCACCTCCTTGCAGTCACATAATATGTGAATCAGTGTCCCTATTTCCTCACAGCCCCTCCAGCAAGTGGGGCTGCGGTCTGGGTTACCTTTGTGAAGTTGGGCTGGTGTCAAGTACCAATACGTTGCGATCTTAACTGCTGTTTCCCTACTGGCCGTGTTCCTGGTTGTGTGGTGGGCCCTGTAGTATATGGTTTGCTATTCTTTGTCATTAAGATTTCTCCCTAACTCAGTTTCCCATCTCTTTTGGCCTGCGGAACGTTGCGTGGAAGGCGCTGGGCTGATCATTTTGTACAGGTCTGTGATCCCTTGCCTGTTAGTTTTTTTTAGTGTGTAGCCATTTCTCGTATGTCGTGAGTTGCCTGCCTACCAGTGGACGAATTTCGGGCTGTGTCAACCAATGCCTAATCTGAAAATATTGGTATCGTCATGGTGCTTGTAGGTCATACATCTCTGTTAGGTCAGCGAATTGAATGAAGCCCTCTAGGTCAAAAAGGTGTCCCGCTGACCTGCATTCCGAGTTTCTCCATTGCTCGAACGCCTGTTCCTCCTGCCCTGGAGCGAAGGCTGGGTTGTCAAAAAGCGGCTTAGTAGGTGAAGGGAAGGTGGTAAGCCCACTTTTGACCGCCACCATATCCCATACCCGCAATATTGTGCGAGTGATGGGGGACTTGTTGCTGTACGTCAGCCTGTCGGAACCTTTTCAGGAAGGGAATTTTCCAGAGTGACATTTGCGGCATTGCTCTGTCCTGGAAGAGCCATCTCTTCTCTGATTCTGGGCGGTTCCACTCTAGAAGGTAACGCAGCTGTGTCACCTGGAAGTACCTCAGCAAGTTAGGGATCCCCAATCCTCCCTTTAGCGGTGCGCGGTGGGTAAGTTCTCTGCGCATCTGGAGCGTTTCCCGGCCCAAATAAAATGGTGTATTGCATCCTGCAATTTCTTTATCATTCCCAGAGGGGGAGTCACTGGAATGGTCTGGAAAATATAAAGGACTTTAGGAGGGAGGGACATTTTGACTGCTGCAACCCGTCCCATAAGTGACAGTGGTTGTTGCTGCCATCTCCTCAGGTCTCCCTGTATTTGGGCGAGAAGATCTGAGTAGGTTCGATCGAGTGTCTGCACGGAGCCCGGCATCAGGGTGATCCCTAGATATGGGATCGAGGTTTGAGATAACAATCCCCCTTAAGCCAGCTGCCCGCCGTCTAGCTTACGCGCGTTGCGGCCTAGTGGAAAGAGCATTGACTTCCCAGCGTTCATTTTGAAACCGGATACCTTCCCACAGGCCTCCACTTCGTTCAGGAAGGCTGGCACAGATTGTTTAGGGGTGTCAAGTGCGGCCATTATACAATCGGCATAGAGGTTGATGGTATGTGGATGTTTAGGCTTTTTAACGTGGGTCTCTATCCTCTTAGGGGGGACACGTAATCATGTGCCGGGATCATCTGCAAAATTGTCAATGTGGCTCGGTAAGGGTCGGGTAAGACATATTTGTCTCTTAAAGACTGGTGTAGTGCTGCTTCAGATTTAGTCATGTGTCTAGATCACATCTTAAGGTCTGGTTGGGCAAAAACTATTCAAACATCAAACTTAGATCTGAAAGATTGATAGATTTAGGGCAGAGCTACTCGTGTCTAAAGCACCCTCATTCCTTTAATTGATTTTGACACAGCACTGCTGAGTTACATTATTACAAAATTAAGTAAACGTAAAAAAACAGAACAATGGTATTTGTATAACACATATTCCCCCTGGGGGTTTCAAATGCTGATTGTTGCTCAACTTGATGGTATTTGTCTTATCACCCTGTGAGAGATGAAAGGTTTGCTGGAACCACTGAGATATGACCCTCCTGCATGTATTTAAACCGAACCCTTCAGTGGATGTCATTCCAACGAGAATTTCTGATGGATGCTTCTCACCGCTGATTCCTCATTTTAAAATATTCTGCAGGCACCATACTGAATCTGGAGATTTTTTTGTAGCAGCGGTCCTTCATGCTGCTGGGTGGCGTTGAGTTGCTTCGCGCATATATATGCCCCACCCCAGACCACTAATGACACTGCCTCTCTTTCTGTGCATTCCAACATGGATTCTGAGCACTGCTGCAGATTTTCAATTCTGTAGAAGCACTGCACAGAGCTATTAATGAGAACTGAAGAATTCCTTCTGTGAAGGCTTAATTGAATAGAGAGCCTATGTGCAACCATTTGCTTTTAACAAGCTACAAGGCCTCCAAGACCACTGGATAGATCTTTGGGGCACACGAGTAGGCTACATTTCTTCCATATGCCAGTGTATATAAATGTATATGATTGTTTGTTAGAATACACCTGTAACTGACGGGGCCCTTGATTCACATATAGATGTGATGGTGATCTGTGGCTACGAGTGCTCTTGAGATACTGTGATTTACTAGGTTGCCTTGTGCTTTTTGTTAGACACTGTTAATTTATGCATTTGTGTGTTTTAACTATGTCAACAAGATAGAAGAATATACCCCTAATTAAGCTAACTAAATCAAATATTCCAAACCTTCAGGTGTAGTTGTTTGAACGATCTTCTCCACGTAAAGTAATCCTCTTAACCCCATGAACTTAACCCCATGAACTGGACACAACTATATATATATTTTTTAAAACATTGTACCAGACCACTGTATTTTAGGTGAATTACCAAATGGCAAAGATGTGTTAAAAAATGTATTTGCTCCTACTTTCTCAACATTTTTATGCAGATCGTCACTGAGAAAGTAATCAGACACAAAATAAATCTCAGAACATCTTAAACAGTGCTTTTAGGTTTATTAAAAAACTGATGTCCTTCTCATTTTGAAATCCTGAATCTGCTGATGCCTCCTCTCTCTCTCTCTCGTTGGACCTTGAAGGTTGACAGATAATGGGGTTTTACTTTTTATCCTGGGTTTGCTGTCCGTCGATCAAGGACTGATGGACTAAAATGAAAAGTCAACCAGCTGTCCAGTCGCTTAGATCGTTACTTAGGCCGGCAATATATTATATGTTTTTAGAAAGGTTGTAGCTCATTTATGGTCATGGTGCTAAATCCTCATTTGCCAATTGTTGAGATGATTAAAAGAAATATAGATTTCCGAAATTAGATATAAATTTTGCTTCTTGTTGAGGGTCCTTAAGATGCTGAAGGAAGAGCAGAAAACTCCTTGTGTGCAACAAAATGCATAAAGTTTTAAATCTATCCACACTCCAAGGGCAGACTGAATTTGATCATTGGTCTTTGCTTAATTCAGAATAACTCTAGAAACGTATAAACTACACTATATTCTAAGAAAACCGTTGACGTTATTTTATGTGATAATCTTTGATAAAGCGCCTACACAGGATTGAGATTGGTGTTTACCTTGGGAACATATGATGTAACATGCCGGTAATTACTTTAGAAAAACACCAAATCAATCAGCATAATCAATTAAATAAGTCTTCTTGAGATAAGTAAGAGTTAGAAGCCATGAAGGTTCATTAATTAATTAAAGTACATTACAGAAGGAAAAAATAACAGTTGGTCAAAATGCCTAATAACTCGAATATAGGGCATTCACTTAAGGCTCAGTCAAAGGCAGCAAGGATGTATGATATAGAGTCAAGCCTAATAGTAGATATTCTAAGTTCTTAGCAGGAGACAGACTCACAAGGGTCTGCTCTCTAAAAGCTGGGGAAAGCCTCACTGGCTCACCTACAACATGAGCCCTTTTTAGGTCTCGCTCTCGAGACCTATTGTCGTCGAGATGCCTCTCAAGGGAGACAGACCGGGGCACGCGCTGCAATTCTAGTCTGTGGACACGCACGTGCAGGCCGGCGCCGTCCACATTCCCAGCAAGTCAGCCTATCGCGCGTGCATGCACACACACGCGCGCGCACACACACACACACGCACACACACCTACCTCCCGCAACTTTCACACATGTTTATTAATTTCCCCCAAAGTGTCCGCTTTTGTTTTTGTTTGTTTCGCTCCCCACGTGTACTCCCCTCCCTCTCGGTTTTCCAGGGGCCCGGCTTGCGCGTATCTGTGTCTACGGATGAATGTGCATCATCTATAGGAATCCCTCTCTAGGTCCTCACAGGCACTCACCTCGCTCTTGGTGATGCGGTGTCTCGCTAGCTTCACAACGGCGAAGTTGCCCTTCCCCAGCGTGCGCTCGATGTCGTAGAAGGCCACCCGCACCAGGGTGCTCTGGGGGTACCCCGGGGGCTCGGCCATGACGATGCTGGGGCCGGGGAGCAGCGGAGGTGGCACCGGGGTGCGGGAGCCCGGGGAAGCGGCGCGAGCAGCTCCGGCTCTGGCAACAGAGCTCAGCCTCGGCTGGGGTCGGGGCAGCCTCGCCTCCTGCTACCTGTGAACATGCACGTGCATTTTAGTGTTGCACGCTCTTCCCATTGGGTTTGCAGTTGTACTTCCGGCTCAGTCCCGTTACCCTGCTGGGAGTTGTAGTCATCAAGCGGCATTGGTAGATTCCTTGGTGAGGGCCGCTGGGCCCGGTTGACCAGTGGAAAAGCAACCTGAGTATTCCAAGTAGCAAGAGAGACTGAGCAACCAGGGGCCCCAAACAACGTTAATCTACAAATAGCCCGCAGAGACCTACACCCAACATGGCCGCCTATAATTGATCTGTGCGGTCTAGCTTTAAAAAGTCTTCGGTGACGCAATCCTGAGAACCCAAGCAAGACCCTGGAAAATTGCTATTTGGTGCTGACCCAATCCGACCTGGAGTCAGGGGTTCCATATGATGCTTTAACTGCAATTGTCTCATGTGGTATCTCGTACTACACACATCTACCGATGTATAAGCCCCAGTTTAATTTCTGGAACTGGAAGTCGCTTTGACCCGTGTATCCTGCTTCTCTTGTTAAGGGCTGTGATGATGCCTTCGGGCCTTTTCGCGCTATGTAAATGTGCAAACAAATAACAATTGTAAAGAATAGTGTACCTTTCAGGCTTACTGTGGAGGATGCAAAGTGTCTTGAATCATTTTACATGGTCGAACACTTGCGGGTTTGCTAGAGGCGTGAATGGGCGAGAACGACCTCTTTCTACCCAATATCTTCAGTGGCAGTTCTGGCTTTTTTAATGGACGAGCAATGCACATTATATAAAGTATTTGTACGTCTATTGTAAAATGTGGGATGGTTTTAAACGACTCAAAATGCAATGCATGGCAGACCTGGCTTACGATGTTACACATGCATTGGGTCCTTAATAACAACAAATGTAACTAAAGTGGGTCTAAAGCACCACAACTACTTCCTCTTTTGTAATCGGATGTAAGATTCCACAGCTGTCATTAAGTGTTCCGAGGTCCTGCTGTCACGTTAATCGGATACAGGGGTTCCCTCTTCTGGAGTAGCTGAATGCTAGCCTGTACTGCAAGTCTGTGATGCGTCGCATGTCTCTTGGATGGTAGTTGGCATAGAAATTGTCGGATGTTTGCGGTGGTGACGAGGCTTCCTTTTTGGGTTTCGCCTGCCGAAAGGCTGCGCTCTGCGCAGCCTTTCAGCGCAGGTGAAATCCTATGTCGACACTAAGCACTTCGGGAACGTCCCCCGGCTCTCATTGGCTAGCTCCATAAATGGAGGCTAGCCATTGGGTGCCGGATCTGTCCGTCAAGGCCGGACCAGATTCGGGGGCGTTCCCGAGATTTTTTCCCTGGGCGGAGTTACGTTTTTTCCCGTTCCCTCCCCTTTCCCGCCGTCCGTGTCCTCTCCCGCCCCCCTCCCACCGTCCGTGTCCTCTCCCGCCCCCCTCCCACCGTCCGTGTCCTCTCCCGCCCCCCTCCCACCGTCCGTGTCCTCTACCGCCCCCCTCCCGTCGTCCGTGTC
This sequence comes from Lissotriton helveticus, assembly GCF_964261635.1. NCBI lineage: Eukaryota > Metazoa > Chordata > Amphibia > Caudata > Salamandridae > Lissotriton > Lissotriton helveticus. The sequence continues at coordinate 1,244,451,973 of NC_136059.1, read as the reverse complement.
CTCTCCCGCCCCCCTCCCACCGTCCGTGTTCTCTCCCGCCCCCCTCCCGCTTGTTTCCTCCTCTCCCCTCTAGACAGGTCCTCGCCGAAGCCACCGAGCTGGGAGATTCAAACTTGTGCCGCCCCGTGCCCCCTCGCCGCCTGGGCACCATGTTGCCCGGACAGTTGCTGCCGGTGAAAGTGTGGTGGGGGGCTGCTGCTGGCTTGTGAGGCTGCCGGCGGGGCTTGGCAGCTCTCGCCGCCTCTCGTTGCTGTGGGAGCCGGTGCCTCTGCGCTGAGCCGGGAATGGAGCTGGGAGCCCGGGCTGCCTGCTTTTGGGAGCTGTAGCGGACTCCGTGGACTGGGGGTGTGTTCAGCAGCCATGTCCGGGGAGCTGACTCGGCGTGTTTTCTCTCACTTGCTCCGGCCAGAGCTAAGCTTTCCGGGATTCCTGCGCTACTTCTGCAAACAAGACGTGCCACTGTGTTGTTCTAGATCCAGATATTAAGGATTTTTATGTGGGGAAATGGAAATAATATGGGAATGTCGCACAGTGCATAGCTTTTGAAGTTCAGCAGAATTATTCATCTTCTCGGACTAACACCTCGCTGACCTCATGTAACACAGCCCCTTATCTGGGTGTGCGTCACCCCTCCGTGCAATGCTACCATTAAACATGAGATTATCACACATATGCTATTATCTTCACTGCCCAGAACTCCATATTTTTATACATTTATTGACCTGCCTGAAAATAATATTCTGAGATTGTGCTTGGCATGTGCCTCTGAAGAGCCTAAAATTGTTCAGTGAGTTTAAGCGCTAGCTGTTGACACCTGTCGTGATCTGCATGTCGCGACTTCTAGTCGGCGATGCCGGTACACCCCTCCATCCTCAAGTTCAGCAACTAGGGACCACTACCCACGTAGACTCAAAGCAAACCCAACACCCGTCCAACCACACACACACGCGGTGTATGTACCATGCTGTCCGTGTGGATACGCGCTTCAGCGCCCCTTATAGGGGTAGTAAGCACTATACAGATGTTACAGCGCAATAACATCAGAGGAACACCTGCCACTTATTTACCACGGTTCGAAACTGCTCAACCGCGAGATGAAGTAATGTGTAAACCAGGTTATGATTGTTATTAGCGTGTCACGCGGCATGGTGTGTGTTCTGTCAGAGTCTCGTTTACATTTCACTGACGAGAACAACCTGCGCCGGAGATGAATCAATAGTGTCAGGTTATGTGAGCTCGACCCCATGTGGCAGTGAGATTCTAACTTTCTTCTGCCATTGGTTCGTGCCCGCACTTTTTTTGCCAGGCAGCGCGGCGTGGCACACGCGGATTGCCACTCGGTCCTATTTTAAAAAAGATTACCTGGCTACGGTTGCTGCTGGGGACGGTTATTAACGGTTTCCACAGAGACGGTTTGAGTTAGTCAGGGTTTAGGTTGTATCTGCAGAATTCTGTTGAAATGAATGAGTCTTGCTTTGGTTAGAGAATGTTGTGTTGGATTTAGTTAAATTAGATGGTATTCAATTGGTTTGGGTTGGGCTAGGTTGAAATGGAGTGGTTGAATTTGATTGGATTGTTTTCTACCAGGTTTTCAAAACAGTAATCCTTTCCACTATTGTGTATGAAAGTAAATAAGTGGGAGTCACAGCAGCAGTTTGTATTGCTTGTTGTCGTGGGTGCACCTTAAATATCAAAGGATAGAATATCCGACTTACGGGACATTAAATCATTGGTTTTGTTTTACTGTATAAGCAAAGGTCATGTGACCTTTTTCACCACATGGCTAATGCATCAGGAGGTCGGACTGCAGGGAGAGCTGCATGAAGTGGCTTTATGACATCACCACATGGGGGCGGGGGGAGGGGTGAGGGGTGTTGTAATGTCAACATTTCAACCACTAGTAGAAGGAATGATTCTAACTGTGACTTGAAAGCTACATGTTTCAAAAAGCTAAAAATCGAAAAAGAAGCATTTAAATTGAAATGTATAGTCAGTCCATTACACTTCCATGTGTGGCGTATTCGAATTTTATGCTCATGTACATTGAGTACTGAAGGCATCGCCAGGCCTTGTTTTTATGTCCTATAAAACGCTTAGTGTGTGGCAAAAATCTCTTCCCTTCTGCCTGGCTCCTGTATTTTTGCAAGCACATCAATTTCAGCCACATGCGTTTACAATGCAACGGTTTCGCCTTTGGAAAAGTTTGAGCTATTGGCATTGTAAATGACAACATTTGTATTTATGTGTTGGTTTTGAAAACAGATAAATAAATGGCATTGTCATTTACATTGCAAATAGCTTTAACATTTCCAAAGGCGAAACCGTTGCATTGTAAATGCTTGTTAATAATTGGCATGCTGGTGAGATCACTGCACAAGAGAAGGGGTCGGGCACTGTTGATAGCTGAACGTGCCAATGTTGTAAAGAGGCTCCAATAAAACTCGCTATAGGAAAGTATTGGGCTGAAATATTATTTTGGACAGTCCTAACATAATGTTAAGTATTTGATAATATAAATAACTAATAATTACTACTATAAATAAACTGTAGTACATCTAAACAATAGTTACTTTAGACCTCAGTATTATAGGGCTGCCCCCTTACACACTGCCCACTCCAAACTGCCCCCTCACACTCTTCCCACTCACACTCTGCCCACTCACACACTTCTCCCTCACACACTGCCCCCTCACACTCTGCCCCCTCACACTCTGCCCACTCACACTCTGCCCACTCACACTCTGCCCCCTCACACACTTCCCCCTCACACACTTCCCCCTCACACACTTCCCCCTCACACACTTCCCCCTCACACACTGCCCACTCACACTCTGCCCACTCACACTCTGCCCACACACACTGCACCCTCACACCCCGCACCCTCGCACATCTCGCACCCTCACACACTCTCATTACACTGTGCCCTCACACACTGCCCCCTCACACACTGCCCCCTCACACACTGCCCCCTCACACACTGCCCCCTCACACACTGCCCCCTCACACACTGCCCCCTCACACACTAACCCCCCACACACTAACCCCCCACACACTAACCCCCACACACTAACCCCCCACACACTAACCCCCCACACACTAACCCCCCACACACTAACCCCCCACACACTAACCTCTCACACACTGCCCCCTCACACACTGCCCCCTCACACACTGCCCCCTCACACACTGCCCCCTCACACACTGCCCCCTCACACACTGACCCCTCACACAGACTCCTCACACACTGCACACTCACACATTACTCACTCACACTACTTTAGGGCACACACACTGCACAATCACACCCCTCACACACTGCCCCCTCACACACTGCCCCCTCACACACTGCCCCCTCACACACTGCCCCCTCACACATTGGCCCCTCACACATTGCCCCCTCACACATTGCTCACTCACACTACTTTAGGGCGCACACACAGCACAATCACACTCCGCACCCTCACACACTGCCCCCTCTTACATTAGCCCCCACTCGTCACCACAACATTATCACTCAGCGCCACCACTGCATCAATCTGTGCAACCATTCAACAACTGGTTCAAATATGTTCTCTCAATGTTTCAAGCTTTATTACAAATGTCACAAAAAGATGTTAATATTTCACTTCTGTTCTTGGATTTTCGTCACAATAAAATACACTGAACATAATCTTCACAAAAGTTATTAACAAACAGTTTAAGCTATTGCCATTATAAATTACAATAACTTTAATTTAAGTATTAATTATTTAAAAGAAATAACCATTGTTATTTGTAATATGAATACATCTAACTCACATAAATACAACACATATTGCATTACAAATGCTGTAGGTGTCACATTTGCGAAAGGTATAACTATTGGCATTGTAAATGACAAAGCTATTAATTTAGCTATTTTCAAAACCAACACATAAATAAAAAAATTGTCAGTTACAATACCAATAGCTCAAACTTTCCTAATGCGAGACCTATTGCATTGCAAATGCTTGTTATAATGAAATTCAGCGCAAAAGTACTGTAGACAGCCTGAAATGAATAATATGTTTAATAGATTAAACGAATCACAGTACAGTAGTATGCAACAAAATCGAACTAAACAAAATAATAATCAATCCCTATTTAACCTAATGTCAACGGATGTGACAGTAAAACGCTAGCTGCATGTGAAACATTGACAAGCTTATGGATGAATGGGCTATAAGAGGCATAGGCAGGAAAAACCTTGAATAGTTACAATGGAGGGGAAGCTTCCACTGGAGGTTTTCGAGAACATGGTAATCACAAAGCATTTTATTATTGCACATGTTGCTCCGTGTGAAGCGGCAGGGAATGAAAGCATACACACATCATGGCTGCGTTGAAATTCAAAATGGATTCACGCCGGATTTGGCCAGGCATAGAAAAATACAGTTTTGTAAAATGCAGTATTTTTGTTTTTAATGGAAAATGTTCATGTTGTTAAGCATATATTATTATTTAATCAGAAATATCTCCCCCAAATCTATCCCACTCAAATTCATTTTAGTGCCCGTTAAATACCATACTGAACTGCATCATGCGACTTGAACACACCACACTGCACTACATCGAAGGGACACTAACCCCCAACATTGAATTCTAGGCGGACAATCGCGCCACACTGTACTATTTTATATGAAGATTATCCCTCAGCTTTGTGTTCAAAAGGTATTAACCCTGCCACATTAATGCACTTTTGGAACAGTAGCCATCCATACTGCGCTATGTTCTAAGGGTGCCAACCTATTGCGCTCCAGCACAGGCATGCAAATTAAGCATAATGCTGTGCACCCTGCATGCACTTATTCAGTACACTTACCTGAACTCTGGGGACACCTACCCAGCCAACTACACTTTATCCTCTGCACAAATCTTCAACAATGCGCCCCAGGGACAGCAAATCACTACAGTGCATTTTAGGGACACCGTTCTACCTCCTTTCACCAGAGCATTGCTAATGGATCTCATTGTGCTACAATCATTAGGAAAAATAATGTAGTGGCAAGCAGAAGTTCACAGAACCATGCAGTCTGCATGTTTCCTTTCTAATCCTGACACACTGACTCTGATGCACTTGTTTTAAGGAAAAGATCGAGGCATACTATTAGAAACTCCTTCAAAGCCACACATCTATTTGTGAGTAAATCGGTTTAGAATTATCTACGTACTAAGATGGCTTCTTTCCAGCACTCTTTGACGTTACCTAAAGGCACTGATATAATCAGGAAATTAAAGATCTACAGCACATCTTGCATACTTAACATTTGCCACCAAATTAAAACAGTGTTACAGTAACAAGAACAGGCACAGATCACTTCACAAAAGAACTTTGTAAGGCAGTTAGACATGGCAAGATACCTAAGCTGAATTCGGAAGTATGCAACAATATTTTAATAGTTATATACGCGTCTGTTAATGAACATAGCCACAGTAAAAGTTGCAAATGTAAACGTAACTGCGCTAAAACAAACATATACAAAGAAGGATTGCCCATCACAGGCAGAGATCAGAGTTGTGCAACTCAGTATTGATCACTGTCCACTAGTAAAAGTACAGGATAAACTACAGTAGAAATTCAGTAGTGAAGGATCAAACTAATAATTTTTGTCAAGAACAAGCAAGAGAAGCGCTCAAGAACAAAGTGTGTCAATTCCCTTGTAATGGTGGAGACAGAGGGAATGGTGTGGCTATTATGCAGAAGGGAGTTCCAGAATTTGGGAACATAGAGAAAGCCTGGTGTATTATCTGTATTAAAGATAGGAATATCTGAAAGAAACACGTAGTGATAGATTCCTTACCTTAGAATTACCCCCAGACGTCAGACTGGATCCGTAAAGTTTTTTCGTCAGCAGTACCCCTGCGCGTCGGTAGGCGTCATCTTGCGGCTCGCTTGCGTCGTTGGCCCAGGGATGACGTTGCTGGAGCTACTTGATGCGCCCACGCGCGCTGACATCATTTCTTTCTTTATCCGCGCCAGCAAACGCAGATCCAGGAAGAGCTAGTACCCCCAGTCACTTTTTGACTGAGTTTTTCCAAGGCCTTTTACCTCATCTTTTCGAGTCGATCGACTCCTGGTGTCATAGGGATGCCCGGTTTCAAGAACTGTGGGGACAGTCATCGCATGATGTCGGTGACGGACCCCCACCGCGTGTGTCTCTACTGCCTGGGGCGCGACCATGACCCCAAGTCAAGCCCCGACTGCCGGGCCATGGCGCCGAAGACTTTGCGGAGCGGTCCCAAAAGTTTCTTGAAGTCCGGCAGTCGGCTCCGCGCCGCTCAAGGTCCCGGTCCCGTGGGAGGTCGAGGGACCGGTCGTAGAGTCATCATCACCATTCTTCCGGATCTAAGTCTTCGCACTCGGGGTCAGGTCAAAGCATTCCAAGAAGAAGTTGAAGAAACATCATCACTCTTCGACTTCCCGTCGCGGCTGAGCGTGCGTATGGTGCCACCCCCTCGGCTCTGGTGAAGCCTGCGACGTTGCCTCCAGTCTACCCCCCTTTCCAGGTGGGGGGCGACGCCTGCACAGGTGCAAGAGCTTCTTGCTGCCATGGCCGAGCTCTTTGGGCCGTCTAGCCCTGCCGGTGCGCCTGCGGGCCCTGGGGCCCCGACGGGGGGTCCTGCTTTACCACCTCCGGCGGCTCCGACCCCGATGCCACAGGCCCCCCAGGGATCCGTGATTGGACCCCGATCGACGCCGGTCGACCTCGTGACACTTCCACCGGCGCCGATCTCCCCGGTACCGCTTCCGACGTTGCCCGCTCCTCTCGATGTCGTCGTCTCCAGGGTCAGCCCGGACACGGTGCCGGATTGACGACGCCGATACCGATGCCAATGGGGCCTTTTGTGCCCTATGTCCGTCCTCCTTATTTTGAGCCTGTTCCACAGACTACGGAGGAAGGGGAGAACTGGGAGGGGTCTGAGGACCCTCTAGCACAGCAGTGTGCTTATGATGCAGACTGGGCAAAGGATTTGGGGGAGGCCAGTGGTCTTGACACCTCACCTGACCCTGGCATGCTGTCTCCTCCTACCGTGGCTACGGAGAAGGGAGCCAGTTACGCAGTGGTGTTGCGTAGGGCAGCCAAGGCTCTCCGCCTCCCTATGGTGGCTGTCAGGACTGACCTCCTGACAGAAGTGCTCCAACCGGCGGCTACCTCTTTGGAGCCTTTGCTGCCTTTTAATAAAGCACTGACAGACGTTCTTTTGTGCACCTGGTCCAGGCCCAACACAGGGGCTCCTGTGGATAGGAACGTGGCCCGACGCCATTGCCTGGCTCCGGGCGACCCCCTCTTCCTTACCCAACACCCCAATCCCGAGAGCTTGGTTGTCCAAGCCTAAACTTCCCAGAGCGCGTTCCCTACCTCACCTCCGGATAGGGAATCCAAGAAGCTGGATCAGCTTGGCAAGAAGCTGTTTTCATCTACCAGCTTACACTGAAGAAGACGGTATGAGAACTCTCCCAGAAATTAATCCATTTTCCTCTGGACTGGACCTGATTTATAGTCCCGTTGAGTCTCATGCTGTATGGGACCACAGACAGGTTATACAGGTTATACCTGGAATGTGGTGAATTCTATCGCAAAGACTTATTGTGCCCTGATGAAGTCATCGAGTGATTGTTCACCGAGACGAAACACGTGTCGGCTTTCTGGCTACATTATTTGTGATTCCAATCAACTTATCAACAAGAATCATCATTCTTTGAAATCTCTGCAATTGTGAAGAACAAAGAGAAATAAAAGAATTCGCTGACTGAATCTACCAGCTTAGGGCTGCGGTCGGTGAACCCTCTTGGGCTGTCATACCCACTCTCTGTGAGACACGGTTGCGCAGGTGCTGCCCAACTGCCCGGAGGAGGCCCAGGCGGGTCTTTCCCAGGCGATTGCGGGCAGGAGAGATGCAGCTAGTTCTCCATACGTTGTGGGCTGGATACCGCCGACTCACTGGGCAGGTCGATTTCCACAACGGTGGCGCATCGGTGCCACGCCTGGTTGTGGACAACTGGCTTCTCAGGGGGTGTCCAGAACACCTTGATGGACATGCCCTTTGATGGGCAATAAGGCAGATAGTGCGTTGGAGCGCTTCAAAGACTCCCGGGCTACAGCCAAGTGCTTGGGCCTGTCGGCCTCCTCCGCCTTCTGCCTTTCTCGGCCAAGGAAGGGGCACCCCACAGTGTTCGCAGAGCCACAGGCCACAGCAACAACAATCTCAGCGCGGACGTGGAAACCATCGAGGTGGTTCCGGGGTCCAGCGGGCAGGTCAGTCCACCACCACCCCTGCAGCATCCACTTGCTAGCCTTCCTAGTCCGACCTTTCAGGCCCGTCAGACGCCAGTGGGCGGACGCATACGCCGTCATCTCCACTTCTGGCGCAACATCACTTCGGACAAGTGGGTGCTACAAATTGTCCGAAGGGGCTACTCCCTCCCCTTCTAGACAACCCCTCCAGCCATGCCACCTCAGTGCCACCGCATGTCAGGGGATCACTTGGCACTTCTCCAGCAGGAAGTTTCCAATCAACTTGGCCCCTCTTGGCCAACGGGGCCATCGAGCGTGTTCCAACCCCAGAAGTAGGTTGTGGTAGTTGTTCCCACTACTTTCTGGTTCCAAAGAAGGACAAGGACCTGCGTCCTATCTTAGAACTTCGGAATGTCAATCGCTTCCGCCGTAAAGAGAAGTTCATGATGCTCACACATGCTCAGGTCTTGTCTGCCCTGGACCCGCAAGACTGGATAGTGGCGTTGGACTTGCAGGACGCATATTTTCATAATCCCGTCCTGCCTGTCCACAGGCGCTACCTGCAATTCACGGTAGGCCACGAGCATTTTCAGTTAACCGTGCTCCCCTTTGGCCTTACCAGCGCCCCTCGGGTGTTCACGAAAGTGATGGCGGTGGTCGCAGCTCATCTGCGCAGATCAGGGGTTTCAGTCTTCCCCTATCCCGACGACTGGCTGTTGAAGGCGGGCTCGCCCCAGGCAGTTGTATCCCACCTCCAGACTATGACCGACCTCCTGCATTCGCTGGGGTTTTCCATCAATGTGCCGAAGTCGCACCTGATTCTCTCGCAGAAGCTCCTTTTCATCGGAGCGGTTCTGGACTCGGTGCGGTTTCGGGTTTATCCACCCGAACAGCGAGTCCGGGACATTATATAAAAAAAAGAAATTGTAAATTGATACTTGTATAGCGCACTACTCACCCGCCAGGGTCTCAAGGCGCTTGTACGAATACCGCTGTGGAACCCATCCTGGCTTTCCCTGTGAGGTGTCCACTCCTGGGCACCCCCAAGTTGGAAGCCAGGCATCCTTAGCGTTGTGGGGGCCGTTGTGGAGATTAAGCAAGCTATTGCCCAGAGTTGCAGAGTGTGACTCCATGATTGGAATAGGCACCGAGGCGAGAATGATCAGGTCCGTGGAATTTTGAGCCCAAGACCCGCCGAGGCGGGGAATTGAACCTTGGTCCCGGGCTAGACCTCTGCATCAGGGTCTGCCGCTCTAACCATTGAGCCACACTTCTCCACTTTCAGCCTCTGTCCCGGTTTTCGGTCAGGATGACCCTTAGGCTGCTGGGCTTGATGGCCTCCTGCATCCTGCTTGTGGATCATACCAGATGGCATATGCGGGCTCTGCAGTGGGACCTGAAGTTCCAGTAGGCACAGCATCAGGGTAACCTGTCCGATCACGTCCAGATCTTGGAGGGCACTGCACGATAATTGCAGTGGTGTCTCACGAATCGCGATTGGGGCAATGGCAGATCCCTCTCCCTTCTTTTGTTGTATTTCTATCTAGGACCCTAATTCGATATTCCTGATTTATGCCTTTATGTGGTTATAATAAATAATATCCTTATAAAGGCATAAGAATCATATCCATATTTAGCCGTGGCCCATGCAGTCCAAATTAAGCAAGGCTACTTCCCCAGACTCCTAGAGAGTACAACGAGTTCTTTAAACAAAGCAAACCTCCAGCAACCTGGGAAATCCCCATGCTTCTGTTTTGATTTGTCCTAGAACTTCTGCGAGCACTGAAAGAACAGACAGTTCTTAGTGACATCTTTATTGACTTCTTATGTCCAACCTTACGTCAAACCCGGCACCTTTCAGGTATAAATATACCAGCGTTGCCTTAAGCAAACACACGGTGGTTTGGAGCAGAGCGGCTATCTACTTGCCCGAGAGCCCAGCTGATGCGAGAGCCCACGGACGCCGCCCCTCCCTTTTGACGCACTGAGAAAGACGCTGTCTTTTTCTCCAGCCGAGAAAATCCAGCTCCGGTGTTTCCAGCCGCCCTTGCGGGTTGCTGGGATATCGAGTCCTGAGAGAGAGATACCAGACCTCCTGCTTTCTATTACCCAGGTATGGAGCTGACTAAACCCTTAAAGATAATTCTTGATTCAGATTCTTGGCAAAACCAACTTAACTTAAACTGCTACTTACTTACTCCTTCCCACGTATTAGGCTTAGGTCAGGTACACCGGGGTAGGCGTATTTAGAAGCACCAGTTGAGTACGTTAGGCAATGTATTTATGTATGTATATATTTTATCCATTTTAAAGTATCATATGGCTAAGAAACCATATCAATGCTTTTACAGTATTATTTCATAATACTCCTTTTACTGTACGCACTTTACTTCATGTTAAGTATTGCAATTGTGGCAATTCATTTCTCTTGCATGAGAAAGAAGACTGCTCAATAAATAACACCTTTTATTGAAAACGCCCGTCTCTCTATTCTCTGCACTCTGGTGAAACTAAGTATGCACGATTGACTGAGTAAAATAGCTGTCTATTGTTTTCACACGACTCTAGAGATACACTCTTATTCTGAGGGAGCAAAGTTGTCGCGTTTATGGTTGTCAGAAGCTAATCCCTTCTTGTCTATCCAGGTAAGTTAAACTCCTCCTTGTTTATTCAAGAAAGTTTTTAGTGACCTCTGAGCTAGCTGGCAAAACTGATTAAGTCTAATATAGTCAGTAGAGACCTAGTCGACCTCAGTCCTACGTCTACACTGCTGTTTATATTATTCCAATGCGCAGAGCCTATTGGGAATATAGGAACTACACTACATGGCGCCCAACGTTTGGTAAGGCGATAATCTAACGCAAAACACTAGAGTAACTCAGTCGTGCTTTTTCACACAGACCCTTTTTCCCGTAAATACTCCAAAAGACGTCTGGAGTGGGTAAAAGGTTAAAATCCGCCGGAACTTAGTAGGAAGAGATTCCTATGTATAGTTTTTGGTTTAGTCAACGTTGAAGGATGCAGTGTTCCAAAATATTGTGCACCTAATCTTTGTTTCCCTTGAAACTTGATCTGCAACAAAAAACTTTCTGTCAGTAAAATGCCGGAAGGTGACGAAGAAAGAGATGCTACAGCGTCTCAACAGTTATTGGATGACACAAATATCCAACAGAATGACCCGAATGCTATTTACATTCCGGCAAATATAAGAAGAACTATAACTATTAAACTTATAGAAAATGGACTGACATCACGAGGTGGTACAGTCATATTTGTGGTAGAGGCCCATGAATATCGGCAGACAGAGGTATTCTATTCATGGATACACTTTCCAGCAGCAAACGCTGTAACAAAAGAATTCCACTATTACAAAATAGAGGAACCTCCGGATGAATAGACTCCTTTCGAGGAGGTTGAAATCCCATTAAATTACCAAGAGCACCTGCTCTGGTTTAAAGGCGCCCTAAAACATAAAAATCACATCACCATGCTCGGTCCACTAGGTAGACCAGGAGGAACGTGGCCGGTTCTAGCCAGCTACACACCAGAACCTGACATTGGAAAAATGTCAAGCGAAGAACTCTTAGTTAAAATAAAAGAATTAACAAAGGCATATAGAGAGTTAGTTCAATTGGCAATGGATGATATAACTTATCGCCAGAAATTGAAAGAAACAGATATAGCAGAACAACCTTTTGAACTTGCCAGAATCATAGAAAAATCCTATGAAGAACTAGGTAGAGATAGTTTGGGTGGGAAACCAGTAAAACCCCAACTAACTGAAAATCCTGAAAAAACTTTTATTAAAAATAATCTAAACACTCCAAAAAAGAGTTGGGATGGTAATAAACAATCCACTCCCAAAAAAAAACGATTCCAGTCCAGAGGAAGGTCTCCTCAACGGAGAGAAAGATCTCCGGACCAAGGACACAAGTCTCCCCAGAGGGAGCCCTCTGGGAAAAGATACAACCTTAGAGATAGGGATAAATTGAGAAAACCTGATAGATATCAAGATATTGATACACGTCCCTCTCGATCTTTTCAGACTTCCTCACAGAAATCGGAAAGAGGACGGTCAGAACACAAGGAAGAGCACGTCAAGTCCAAAGACAAAGAACCTGCTCATCAAAGTAAAAAATTACAATTTCCAAGAAAGAAGGTAGCCAGTATTAAAATAATTAAACATGCAGAGGATACTGAGGACACAACTGAAAAACGGAGAGGGGGCCCAGACAATGCTAGACAGCGCAGCAGAAGTGAGCATAGCTCGCAAGATCCTGAAGAATCTTCTGGAGACAGTGGACACGAATGAATACATTCAGGTGGAAACTGCAGATACCAGAGTTAGCAAACCTCATAAAATATACGAAATAACACTGCGTATAGAGGGGGACAAGACTAGGAAAGTAAGGGGTCTCTTTTGGGATAACCTTTCGAAAGGCTATGACATCCTTTTAGCTGAGAAAGACTGGCCACCAGAGTTTGTCAGGGAGTGCCCTCATGGCGAAGAAATGATTATGCCTGCCTTCTCAAATCATATTTCAACTCAAAAAATCCATATATGCAAGAAAATGGGCAGTGGCCCAAGCTCCTGCATTATACAAAAATCATGTAGGATGGGATGAGGACTCTCCTCCTCACAAAATCCAGTTAAAAAGTCAACCCACTGCACAAAGGCAGTACCCAGTTAAACAAGAAGCTAAAAAGCAAGTCAGGGAGATTTTAGATCAACTTGAATATCAGGGGGTGATTGAAACATGCACCTCACAAATGAACAATCCTTTGTTTCCTGTCTCCAAGCCAGACGATTCATATCGTCTAGTTTTGGACTACAGACACTTAAACTCCTGTTGCAAAACATTTGCAGTACAAAACTCACACAGTGCAGCACTGATGAATAACATCGTGCGCAAAAAATACAAAACGACATTAGACATCTCTAATGGATTCTTTTGTCAAAACATTGCACCTGAGAGCAGGTATTTGACCGCGTTCTCAATAATGGGGTCGCAAAAACACTTCTGTCGACTCCCACAGGGATTCAAGAATAGCCCAGGATTATTCTCAGCAAGAGTAACAGAGTTACTACAAATATATGATGATGAAGCATTATCTTATGTCTATGACATCTATCTAACAGATGATGACCTGGAGACTCACTTGAAAAGAGTGAACACCATAATACTTGGTTTCGCAGCTGAGGGTTACAAATTCAACTTTAAAAAGTCAAGAATTGCCCATCTAACTGTCCTATTTCTAGGATATGAATTATCAAGTGAAGGCAAAAGCCTGGCAGACAACTTCTTAGAGAAGTGTGCTGTACTCCAAGCACCTAAAACGCTGAAGAACTTACAATCAATACTTGGTTTCCTGAATTTCGGAAGAACATACATTCTAAATTATGCAGAGAGGGTTAAACCTCTCTATGAATTAATAAAACCTGATTTCAAACCAATCAATTGGACTCAGAAACACACAGAAATTTTAAGATCATTGCAAACAGACATGTTAGCTAAAACTAAATTACAAACTCGCGAAAACATACGCAACCTTGTAATCCGAATCATCCCAGGAAGATGCGGATTCACATACCTAAACTCTAATGAGGGAGAAACGGTACCAATAGCTTACAAATCACACTTGTACACACAAGCTGAAATTAAATTCAGTTCTACTGAAAAAATTCTAATAGCGGTTCAAACTGCTGTAGCAAAAGAAAGAGCCCAAGCCCAAGGCAGAAGGATAACTGTTTTTACAGCAGAATCAGCCCTTGAGGCATTAACAAGCCCACGTAATTTGACTGCTGTGGCATTAGATCCAAAATGGATACAATGGGAAAATTCTCTTGCTACAGAAGACGTTAAATACTATTTTGACCCAAAAATGAAAAAACTAGAAAATCTAGAATATGAAGAAGAATATCCTCTGCCAATCGAAATTCTGCCTCTAGAATATTACGCCTGTATAATATATACAGACGGATCAGCACAACCCGCAGTGGGGGGTAAACAAGCTTACAGTGCTGCATGCGCGGTTGTTAAATGCCGGTGGCATGAAAGAAAATTGAGACCACTTGTCTCTATAACTCAATCTGTAAAAGATTGTTCGGCTCAACGAACTGAACTACTAGCATTTAAGATGGCGCTTGATATTGCCGATCGCGAATTCCCCACACTAATAGTGTGCGATTCGCATTACTGCGTCAAATCTTACAACAATGACTTGCAGAACTGGGTTCAAAACGATTACCAAGATGACACAGGTGCCACAATAAAGCATAAAAAGCTCTGGGAACAAGTAGTTCTTTTATAGAAAGAACTACAAAAGACTCACGTGATACATACACTGAGTCATCAACGTGATGGCGTTCACGTTGCAGGGAATTCATTGGCTCACAGAGCCACAGAGGAAGCAGCTCAACCGGCTTCCGTAGCCACTAAAAAGCGTTCAGAAAAATACATAGACGGAGAAACTATGCTGGCGGTAAAAGCGTCTTTAAAAGGCGACTATGCGTCCTGGGATGTATCTACGCCCTGAACTACGAACAGGATCGATTCCTACAAAGGGTCGGAAGGGCACTCTCCCCATGGGCAGGTATCCCCTGGGTGCTCGGCGGGGACTGGAACGCGGTGCTAGACCTGGCCCTCGACAGATCACATCCACTCCTACAGGCTGCTAGTGCAACCAAGCTTAATGACATTTTCAGGTCCTGGGTGGAGGGCTGGAGACTAAATGATGTCTGGCGGGAAAGGCGCCCCACACACAATACTCATTCTACTACCCCGTACATGATCTGCACACACGAATTGATCGACTCCTATGCTCCCACACGATAGTCCCACTGATGAGCTCCCCGGAATACTTAGCAAAGACCTTCTCGGACCACAGACCCCTCAAATGTACTATCTCCTGGGGCAGGGTCCCGACTCCAGTTCCTACATGGCGACTCAACCCCCAACACCTGGAGGACGACCCGTTCAAAGCAGCTCTTTCAGAAGCCCTAACACAGTACTGGGAAGTCAACTGGGATACTGCCTCCTCCAATTTGGTGGCCTGGGATGCGATGAAAGTGGTTGTACGGGGGGTGGCGATTGGGAAACTGGTGGGTGCCAGGCAGGAGATCCATCGGAAGTTGTGTGACGTGGAGGACAGACTAGCGGAACTGGAACGGGAAGTAGGGGAGGACCCAGGTAAAAAACAGACCCTACAAGAACAGAATATTGTACACGCTGAGACACTTGAGACACTGCGCATCATTGACCACAAAGCCTACCTGCACCGACAACACACGGAAGCGGACCGATCTGGGGCTCTCTTAGCCCGCTTGATCCGCGACAAACCAGACACCCCAGTTATAACCCAAATCCGAACCCGGGAGGGAGACTTAGTAGACACGCAATCTGACATTAACAGGGCGTTTCACGACCACTTACGGGCGCTGTATGCCCGAACTGAGACAGTTGACCCTATATATATGACCGACTTCATGCGAGACCTCCCCTTTCCTCAACTGACAGCAGAGGTACGGCAATCGCTGGAGGGCCCTATTACCCCACACGAAATACGCGCTGCGATCAAACACTTGAATAGAAACAAAACTCCGGGCATGGACGGACTGCCTGTCGAGTTCTATTCCACTTACGCCGACATATTAGTACCGGTACTGGAACGAATTTCTAAGGAGGCCCTCGAGAGAGGTCACCTGCCACACTCCACCATGCAGGCCATAGTAATTTCTATTCCAAAGCCGGATAGAGACACTCTAGAATTGACGAATTATAGGTCTTTATCAATGCTGGCCACAGAATATAAAATTCTGAGTAAAGCTATTGCCCTACGTATCCAGCCTCACCTGACCACACTTATACACTGTGACCAGTGTGGATTCTTCCCGGGACGCAGTACTACCCTCAACACGAGACGCCTCCACGCAATTATGACCGCGTCACCGCCTGAGCTACAGCGAGCGGGATGCATTGCATTAGATCTCAAGCAAGCGTTTGATTCGCTCTCCTGGCCCTTTCTGTTTGAGGCCTGGAGCCGATTTGGGTTTCCGGCCCCGCTGCTGAGGTGGATTAGGTTGCTGTATACTGATCCCACGGCCAGGGCCAGAACAGGACGCTATGTGTCGGATGCATACACAGTCCATCGGGGCACCAGGCAGGGCTGCCCCCTGTCCCCATTGCTGTTCGTGTTGGCGCTGGAACCATTAGCTATTGCCCTTCGACAACACACGGAGGAGATGGGGATACCAGTGTCGGGGACGTTGCATCTTCTATCCGTATACGCAGATGACATGCTGCTGTACCGCTGAGACCTGTCTGCTGACCACACGTTACTGTATGACACCTTCCGCCGATTTGAAACGATATCGGGACTGGCCATCAACCCGGACAAATCGGTGGGTTTCTACTTCCGTGAGGAACCTGGTCCGCCCTCCATGCCGTTTGGCACCTATGAGATCCCGGTTGCCCAATCCAGCTTTAAATATCTAGGAATTCGCATATACAGGAAATCGGAAGACCAACTGGACGGTAATATTACTAAGGCCATCACTGGTCTCCGGGGTAGCATCGGATTTTGGACCGCACTCCCCTTATCGGTCATGGGCCGCATAGCGATAGCGAAGATGGTCATGTTACCACGCCTGCTTTACTATTTCGTGAACCTGCCCCTGTGTATTCCGCGCCGCACTTTCGAGTCTCTTAAATCCTTATTGATCACCCTGATATGGGGATCGGGCAGACGGCGGATCAGCCTACGGAAATTACAACTCAGCACCTCTCAGGGGGGTCTGGGCGCCCCTGACTTCCAAGGTTATTTTTATGCGAGTCAACTACAGTGGTTGTCTTACTGGCTGGCCGGGAGAAACCTCCACGAAATAGGTTGGACAAAGGGTCAGCTTGACCGGGGTGAATTACACGCTTTACTACTACCCAAGAGTAGAATTCCGCGTGGATGCCACCCACTGCTCCGCACTGCCCTTTTATGTTGGAAGAAGGCGCTAGCTTACACGTCCACGGCCCTGCCTTACGCAGATAATATCCCACTGCTGGGCATCCCGACGCCGCAGGGACGACTCACCAAATACGCTCTTAGAGACTGGACGACAAATGGTATTGAAGGAGTGGGCAGTTTCTTTGGGGACGACCAATTGTTAGACCACCACACCTTTGTGCATGTCACGGGGACTTCAGACAGACATTATTTGCTACACGCCACTGTCTCCCATTACATCAGGACGACATGGGCTCCACGACGCACTCGTCCACAGCAACACAAACTGGTGCATCTGGTATACTACATGGGGGCTGGCGGCCACTTAGTACGCTGGCTGTACACCGGGATTAGGTCTCATGCTGCACTTTCCCTTGACACGTTGCGGGCGACTTGGTCGAGGGACACAGGGGAGGAATTGACAGACACGACCTGGAAATTGGCCCTAGAACACCCAAGGAGGGTTTCCAGGAATGTGAAATTTAAATATATTCAGGCCATGATCCTACACAGGGCGTACCTCACCCCGGTGCGGATCCACAAGATGTTCCCCAATGCTTCCCACCAGTGCCCACGATGTAGGGCGGACGAGACGGACTTCCTCCATATGCTCTGGTCGTGCTCACGGCTGAGAGGGTACTGGAACGAGGTGTGCCAAACGCTACGAGACATATCCCAGATACAAGAAAAGGAGAGTGCACTATACCGTCTGGCGGGAGCCCGGCCTCGGCCCAAACCACTAAAAACCAAGTTAAGATTTCTGGATTTGGCCCTCCTGTTAGCGGTCAGGAACATCACGATGCGGTGGAAATCCCCGAGGGAGCCTAGGGTGGAGACATGGCGAACGGATGTGGCAAAATGGGGTAGAATAGAATGTGTGGCCCTTAGGAAAGAGGAAGAAGGCGGGAGGCGGAAAATCCCGATGGCATTAGACTGGGAGGTCATGCTGTTAGAGCTGGAGGGTATAGACCGGCCCCTGTCCCAGGACACATGAGTGCTTCGAGGCCCCGAGGGTACACTGTAGTTTGTAAAGGACACTGAGGCGAGATGGAGGGGGTTGAAAGAACTTCTGTTACATAATCCGGGCAGAGAACGGATGGCGCTGGGGAGCGGAGAACAAATAAAAACAAAAGGAGAGAGTGACCAACAGGGTTCATAGGGTGGGGGTGGGATAGTTGGGGAGTGAGTGGGAAGGTCTACGGAAGCATCCTGATCAAAGCAGAGACATTTTCTACTGTATGCCACTATGGATGGATCCGAACTAGGGGACGGGGCTCCGCCCCCCTATCTGTAGAATGGGAGAAAATGAAAAACGTGATGTATTGCATATCTGAGGTGAATTCTGTATGCTATTGTGGCGAATATACATTCACGAATAAAGTTTAAAAAAAAAAAAGGTTGCTTTTACAGGCAATCATTGAGAGAGTACTACCGTGGTGCTACCATATACATTACGGCAGTGTTATGGGGCCAATTTGTACTTGATAAAGCTCCCGTTCGTCTGCAACTAATAGCATGTTTAATAACGCTGCATAATGAAAAAATATATGAATGAATAAATATTTTCAATCAAAAAAAAAAAGGCGACTATGCAGCATTACCTCTGAACTATTCACTCAGTAATACATAAATAATTGATGCAAACTCCGTTCCTTTTGCTCAAATCCCTGGAGTGGGGGATAGAGTAATTCCAAACACGAACAGGAGAGTCTTTTTAATAGTAGACGCACACATGGGATTGGGTCTAAGGCACCGAGAGATCAAGGAATCTCAGAAAGAATTACAATCAGAATACTGGTGGCCGGGGATGAGCCTGCAACATTACAAATTTGCAATGGGCTGTCCAAACTGCCAAACTGCAACAGAGATCGCAGTCATGAACCGACCGGAGTATTGCCAGGACCCTTCTATTAGAAAGCATAAGGCTATCTATACGCAAAAATCCAGCAGGAGAAATGCGTCCCATTAATGTTTAAGACTAGATTCACTTAAAATGTAGACCCCAGCGCTCGGCTGACGCCAGAAAGGTTATAAAAGATTTGCGCGTCTTTATCGGCACATACGCAATTGGCATGCTGCATTCTGACCAGGGTCCTGCGTTTAGCTGTAGGGTTTACAAGGAGGCCATGGCCAGCATGGGCATTGCATTGCGGTACTCTTGTCCCTTCCATCCTGAGGGAAATGCGGTAGTGGAAAGGAAAAAACGGGACATAAAGCAATCTATAACGGCGAGGGTATTAGGTTCGGGTGATGGGTGGGTCCAACATTTAACAAGTGTCCAACGTAGTCTTAATAATCTGCCAAGAAATTCTCTGAAAAGTCTCAGTCCGTACGAACTATTGTTCGGTACTAGAATGTATATTCAGGATCTTGATAGTCACACTTCAGTGGTAGAAGAAAAATGCTTTGACATCAAAGACCGTTTGGCTGTTTTACAGGACTTAAATGAAACAAGAATGAACCTGAGCAACATAAAGTTAAAACAACAGCCAACAGCCACTGAAGAAACCCCACCTGTCCCAGCAAGACCTGTCTGACCAGATCCCCAATCTTTGGAATCTAGAGAGAAGATCGCGGTGAAGAAGGAATGTGGGCCTTCTTACAGAAAAGCAGTACCTGTCTTAGCTGTCAGCGGAACAAGATCAGTTGTACTACCGCCCCTTGCTGGTAAAAAGGAGAACCGAGTTGTATCCATCGACCTGGTAAAACCACAATCATGTGGCCAATAATAAGTAGTAGGCCCAGTGGACTCCCAAGAAATAGCAGAGTACCAAAATTTGCTACAATCCAAGAGGTTCAAACTGAGAGACAAATCACTTTTGATAAACCTGCAATGAATAAAAAAGGACTATGCAACAATGCCATGAAACTTGTGCCTCTTGAAACCCAAATTGCAACAGTTCGTCAAGAAACACCGGTCTACAACGATGTAGCCTCAGACTATGCTAATGAAACAAAGAAAAATCCAAAAGCAAATGAAAATTCGGAAGCAATTCCTTATTATCAATCAATTGCCCCGTGCATTTCGTAGAAATGTTGAGCCAAATCTTAAACATGTCAGATACCAGTGGCATCGCACATGTATTTAAGACAATTTTTTCGGGACTGTTGACACCGTTTGAAACAGTTCTGGGCATCTTTCCCAATTTTGTCCATTCTGTCTTTGGCGGCCTACCTCTACTTTTGGGACTCGTAGCAGGAATTTTGTTTTTGATTCTTCTGCTCCGATATGGCAAGCCAAGCCGCACACAAGACTCCAGCAACGATGGAAGAAACGATCCTAGCAATGCGCTACCGGGACCGCATAACTAAAGTCCTTGGATTAGCCCGGCTAAGAGATCTGTATATGACCTGGTTTCTTTCATTCAGACCAATCTGGCAAAATTGCATCTTACCTGTGCTTCGATGTATGCTATGCGGAGAAGAATGCGTGTTGGACGTCTGTCTTACACTACCATCAGCAGTACCAACGGATACAGATACCTTGCTAGGTCCGGTAACGACTCATGCATCGTGTTGTCCCCAGCGGCTACCTATTCTGATGACGGCATTCGTTGAGACTTCACCACTACGAGTATGTGGCAGTGGAGTACGAGATGAGAGCAGCATCACACAGGTACAACCTTCTGTGAGCATTGCTGATCCTGACATCGATGATAGCAATCATTCTCACACATGCACTGTTACAGCATTTTCAAACTTGGTCGAACTTTCACCTGATGTTGTAGACCAATTTTTTGCGAGTCTGTCTGAAATGATGTTCTCCCCTGAACAGAAAGAATAACTTTTAAAGCAACGATCACACAGCGTTCCCTGAACTCTAAATTCGGCCTTCAGCTTTGATAAACAAAAGCTACTGAAAACATTTGGAACTATATTTTCCCCTGAAAGCGAAAAAAAAAAATTCTCACTTCCAAAATATTTACCTTCTTCTGGCACAGAGTACTCTGCTTAAAGTAGAACTATTCTTAGAGAACAGAGCTTCTAATTTAGGAACTCTAGAGACAATATTTTACCTCAGCCTCTAGCACATGTACAGCATTTGTATTATTATGTGATGGAATGGTCTCGACCTTCTCTTCTGTATTAAGAGCCATTTCATGTGTAATTTACGCAATTCATTCAGCTGATATATATATGCATTTTTAACTGAATGATACCACTGCTTGAAAAGCGTGCAGTACCAATACTCATTTTCGTGTATTTACCATATACCATTTCAAATGCGAATTATGTATTTTGGGGTGGGTTGGAAAACACATGCACCATTATAGGTTTACTATTGCTTAGTTTTAGTAATGAGGGACATTAGATCGTGTAGTGGGTGTTGTATTTCTATCTAGGACCCTAATTCGATATTCCTGATTTATGCCCTTATGTGGTTATAATAAATAATATCCTTATAAAGGCATACGAATCATATCCATATTAAGTCGTAGCCCATGCAGTCCAAATTAAGCAAGGCTACTTCCCCAGACTCCTAGAGAGTACAACGAGTTCTTTAAACAAAGCAAACCTCCAGCAACCTGGGAAATCCCCATGCTTCTGTTTTGATTTGTCCTAGAACTCCTGCGAGCACTGAAAGAACAGCCAGTTCTTAGTGACATCTTTATTGACGTCTTATGTCCAACCTTACGTCAAACCCGGCACCTTTCAGATATAAATATACCAACGTTGCCTTAAGCAAACACACGGTGGTTTGGAGCAGAGAGGCTATCTACTTGCCCGAGAGCCCTGCTGATGCGAGAGCCCACGGACGCCGCCCCTCCCTTTTGACGCACTGAGAAAGACGCTGTCTTTTTCTCCAGCCGAGAAAATCCAGCTCCGGTGTTTCCAGCCGCCCTCGCGGGTTGCTGGGATATCGAGTCCTGAGAGAGAGATACCAGACCTCCTGCTTTCTATTACCCAGGTACGGAGCTGACTAAACCCTTAAAGAGAATTCTTGACTGAGATTCTTGGCAAAACCAACTTAATTTAAACTGCTACTTACTTACTCCTTCCCACGTATTAGGCTTAGGTCAGGTATACCGGGGTAGGCGTATTTAGAAGCACCAGTTGAGTGCGTTAGTCAATGTATTTATGTATGTATATATTTTATCCATTTTAAAGTATCATATGGCTAAGAAACCATATCAATGCTTTTACAGTAATATTTCATAATACTCCTTTTACTGTACGCACTTTACTTCATGTTAAGTATTGCAATTGTGGCCATTCATTTCTCTTGCATGAGAAAGAAGACTGCTCAATAAATAACACCTTTTATTGAAAACGCCCGTCTCTCTATTCTCTGCACTCTGGTGAAACTAAGTATGCACGATTGACTGAGTAAAATAGCTGTCTATTGTTTTCACACGACTCTAGAGATACACTCTCATTCTGAGGGAGCAAAGTTGTCATGTTTATGGTTGTCAGAAGCTAATCCCTTCTTGTCTATCCAGGGAAGTTAAACTCCTCCTTGTTTATTCAAGAAAGTTTCTAGTGACCTCTGAGTTAGCTGGCAAAACTAATTAAGTCTAATATAGTCAGTAGAGACCTAGTCGACCTCAGTCCTACGTCTACACTGCTGTTTATATTATTCCAATGCGCAGAGCCTATTGGGAATATAGGAACTACACTACACTTTGACCGGTACATACAATTGTGATAGACGCGTCCCTTCTGGGTTGGGGCGGCCACATAGGAGAGGCGGAGATCAGAGGCCTCTGGTCTCCGGCGGAGTCCAAGCTCCATATCAACCCGTTGGAGCTTCGGGCGATCTGTCTTGCACTGAAGGCATTCCTCCCCTCTGTCAGGGAGAGAGTAGTGCAGGTGTTCACAGACAACAACACCGCCATGTAGTACTGCAACAAACAGGGCGGGTGGGGTCGTGGACCCTATGCCAAGAGGCTCAGCGCCTCTGGGCTTGGCTGGAACATCAGTGCATGTCCCTGGTGGTTCAACACCGCCAGGGCGGATAAACTCAGCCTCCAGTGCATGATGGATCACGAATGGCGTCTGAACTCTGACGTGGCGCAAGGTCTCTTTCAGCAGTGGGGAGAGCCTTGGTTAGATCTATTCGCCACCGAAGAGAATGCGCAATGTCATCAGTTCTGCGCGTTGGAATTTCTGAGGCGGCACTCGCTCTTTGCGAAGCTTATCGTTGCGAGTGGAGTTGCGGTCTGTTGTATGCCTTTCCGCCTATACCACTTCTGCCCAGAGTGCTGTAGATCAGGCGTGACCGGGCCCAAGTTATTCTTGTGGCTCCGGGCTGGGCTCGAAGAGTATTGTATCCAGAGTTACTCAGTATAAGCATCGATCCCCCGATCTGTCTGCCTCTTCGGGAGGATCTTCTGTCGCAGAAGCAGGGGACGGTCCTCCACCCGAACCTGTCCAGCCTCCACCTCCTTGTGTGGAGATTGAGCGGTGGCAGTTGACGTCTTTCGACCTGCCTCCCGAAGTCTGTAATGTTATCTTGGCAGCCAGGCGTCCCGCCACAAAAACGGTATACGCCACTAGGTGGAATACGTTTGTGGCATGGTGCACAACAAAGGCTGTGGATCCCCTTTCTGCCCCTCTTTCAGAGGTTCTTCTTTTTCTTCTCTCTTTGGCCCTGCAGGGTTCTGCTCTAGGCACTATCAAGGGCTATCCCTCGGCCATTTTTGCCTTTACAAGGCTCCCAGATCAGCCTTCACTTTTCTAGTCCCCTGTGGTAAATAGATTCTTGAAAGGAATCACACACGTTTCCCCCTGTTCCTTTAGTGATGCCTCAGTGGGACTTAAATCTAGTTCTTACCATTCTGATGCGCGCTCCCTTTGAGCCACTTCATAGTTGCCCTCTTCGTCTTGGCTCTTTCTTCTAAACCTCCTTTTCTCTCTGTCCATCCGGACAAAGTTGTTCTGAGGACTTGTCCTTCCTAGCTGCCAAAGGTTGTCACTGCCTTTCACATCTGGCAGACCATCACTTTGTCCACCTTCTTTCCGCCTCCGCATCCCTCTTAAGAGGAAGAGAGGCTTCACCGTCTGGTCCCAAAACATGCGCTCTTTTCCTATCTGAGCCGCACACAACAGTTCCGGGTGGATGACAGCTCTTTGTTGGATACTTGAGCGCCAAGAAAGGTCAGGCTGTGCACAAACTGACCATCTCTCAGTGGGTTGTTCTGTGCATAAAGGCTTGTTACTCCTTGGCTAAGAAGGAACCTCCGGTGGGGTTGCGCGCCCATTCTACCAGGGCGACGGCAGCCACTACTGCCTTGGGACGCAGCGTTCCCTTGCAGGACATTTGTCAGGCAGCTACGTGGGCCTCGCTGCACACGTTTACCAAGCACTACTGCCTGGACAACCAAGTCCGGAGAGATGGCTTCTTTGGCCGTTCTGTTCTCCAGGACTTTCTGGTGTGATCTTGGTTCGCAGACCCACCACCGGGGTTGGTATTGCTGGGGTATCTACTCTAAGGTAAGGAATCTATCACTGCGTGTTTCTTTCAGATGCACAAGTTACTTACCTTCGGTAACGATATATCTGTAAGAAACATTAGTAGTGATAGATTCCTTACCGCCCCACCCATCCTCCCCGTTCTGCAAACTGATTTCTATGGTTGTCATCCCTTTCAGGGCCCTAGTATCATGGCACCATTGGTCAGTATCTTGCATGGCTATACGTTCCTGGCGCAGAAAGTTGTGTGCAGAACTGACGTCAACGCGCGTGGGCGCGTCTAAGTAGCTCCAGCAACGTCATCCCGATGCCAACGATGCACACGGAGCCGCACGACGACGCCTACCGACGTACAAGGGTACTGCTAAGGCAAAAACTTTCCGGATCCAGTCTGACGCCTGGGGGTAATTCTAAGTTAAGGAATCTATCACTACTAATGTTTCTTACAGATATATAGTTACCGAAGGTAAGTAACTTGTCCTTCTAGGAGAATAGTTTCTGAGTTATCAAGTTGGCAGGTTTTGGCCACATAGGAAGATTGTTCAGCGTGTAGTAGTTTATAAACTAAAAAAGCATGTTTGTGGCATCCATAGAGAATCAGTTTAAGGAGTGCAGTACAGGAGTGAAAAATGCTGGAGCAGCCACTCCCCGAGAACAGGCTTTCCGCTACATTTCAGAAGGCTTTGAGAGTGAATAATCTGAATCCTAGAGGAAACTGAATTCCGAGTGCTTGGACTGCTTCCCTGAGATTGTGCCAGAAGGAACAACTTGATTCTTATGATAGGTCAGACGTGGTGATATATGCTTCAGGAGATTGAGTTGAGAATCATGAGTAACACCCCATGATTTAGTATTCTGAGTAATTTCAGGCTGAAATCAACTGATTCTGTACTACAGTGGTACCGAGTTTGGATTAAATGAGCAAGCTAAATTTGAGATGAATTGTGGCTATCCAAGACTGTATGTTGACCAGAATCTAAGCTACCAGTGTAATATCAAAAGGAGAGAGGACCTTGAGATTTAGCTAGGTGACATCAGTATATCGGTCAGAAGAGATGCCAGGACTCTAATAAAGTCCCCTCAAAGGTTCAAGGTATTCTTTTTGTACGCAAATAAGAACCTATGGTTTTCTGTTTCAAAGGCCGCAAGTACGTTCAAGAGTATCAGCAAGTACAATATTTCCCATTGTCCAAAATACATAATACCTCATCATTAATTTGCAAGGTAGCGATTTTCAATAGTTACTGCTTCATAGTTAATGTTAATGTTAATCGTTTATTAAGCGCGCAGCTGCCCCAGCTAAGGGGCGTCCCGACGCTGTCACATGAGAAAACAAAACAGTATGAGCCAGCCAAGGAATTACCAGAAGAGACTAAGGTGATGGGAACAGAAAAGTCTTAATAGCCTTTCTGAAGGATGTCAAACAATTAATAGCGCGGATGTGAACCGGAAGGGAATTCCAAAGCTTAGGCGCAAGATATCGAAAAGCCCGGCCTACTGTCCTGGAAAGCCTAATTCTGGGCCCCTAAGCTAAGTAAAGCTCTGCTGAGCGAAGAGAGCGCGACGGAACATAGTGCGAGATCAAATTGCTCAGCAAAGCTGGGCTAGCGCTTTTCAAGATCTTAAAGGAGATACATAGTGTTTTGTAATGAATGCGTCTATCAATGGGGAGCCAGTGCAATTTACGGATAGTACTAGAGGCTGAGCAGAAACGTGGCAGACCCACCAAGGCTCTAGCCGCCGCATTTTGAATGCGTTGCATTCTTGTTATCTCTGCTTTGTTTGCCCCCAGAAGAAGAGAGTTTGAGTAGTCCAAACGTGAAATGATGGTAGCTTGTACGATAAGTTGACGGACCGAGGGGGCAAAGTATTTTAGAATGGGTCTTAAGCTTTGCAGAATACCAAAACACGATGCGGCTAGCTGCCTGGTATGTGCCTGGAAGGAGAGTGTAGGATCCATCGAGACCCCCAAGTTCTTTACTTCACTTTTTGGGGTGGGAATTGATCCCAGGGCTGCCGGCCACCACTGATCATTCCATAGATTGACGTGCTTACCCACCAACAGCACCTCCGTTTTTCCGGCATTTAGCTGTAGACAATTGGCTGCCATCCAATTGGCCACTGCCGTCGTGCCGTCCTTGAATTTGGAGGCCGAGGGAGAGGCACCGTCCGCCAGAGTGACCACTAGCTGCGTATCGTCAGCGTAAGAGACGATCGTGAGGTCCCAACGCTTGGCGACCGCAGCTAGAGGCTGGACGTATATGTTGAGGAGCAGTGGACTCCAGGCCGAGCCCTGGGGAACCCCTTGACCGATGGCATGGGTTAGGGATGTGTATGGGGGTAATGAGACTCGGAATGATCTATTGGTCAAGAATGAGCCGAGCCATTCCAAGGCCAGGCCTTCTATCCCTGCTTCCTCGACTCTCTGGAGTAAAATCTCGTGGGACACTGTGTCAAAGGCGGCGCTGAGATCTAATAAAATTAGCGCCGCACTTTGACCTTTGTCCACAAGAGACCGGATCTGCTCCGTAGGGGCCAGAAGGGCCGTTTCTGTACTATGACCCGTTCGGAACCCGTTCTGAGAAGGGTCTAGGATACAATTTTTGTTCACAAACTGGTCAGTACATTGTTGACATGAGCCTCCGTTATTTTTGCCACCCAGGGCAGAAGGGATATTGGTAGGAAATTTTCCGATTTATTGGGGTCTGCATTGGTTTGTTTTTTTAAATTGGAGTTACCCAAGCATGCTTTCAAGAGGTCGGTACAGTTCCAGTTGATAGGGAACTGTTAATTATATTGCAGAGGGGTCCTTTAAAGACTGAGAGGGAGTCCTTAAATTGAGATGGTTGTAAGGGGTCCAAGGGGGAGCCAGACTTAATTCGTCCTCCGAAAGGAGCGGATAGATATCAGGGAAGCCCTAGGTTCCGCTGTGGGTCTGACGTAGATTGAGGGTGCAGGGAGAGGAAAGGATAAGTAAATAGTGCGCACTTTATTGACAAAAAAATATGCCAATTCGTCACATAAGGTCGTAGAAGCTACCACTGAGGTGCCAGTTTTTCTTGTCCTGAGGTCTTTAAGGATTTTAAAAATGCATTTAGTGGGATTAGGACAGGAGCTAATCTCCATGGCATCTTGTCTAGATCTTGTCATATAGCCGTGCAGTGGAGCTGAACCATCCTTCCGTTGCCAACATACTGCTCAGTATCATAATCGTGATAAAGTTCTATGACTTCTGACCACCAAACACATTAATCAGAACTCATGGTGATAATCACTGTTTTATGAATGTGCACAGACCATAACTTTTCATCAGTAAGGGTGGTCCTTTCAGTATTTGTGCTCACTTTCTCTAAGCATTGCTGTGTGGAATCCAGCACTGGGGCAGATGAGATTTTAAATCACACTCTTAAGGAGCCTGATTGGTTTAACACTTAATTCTGTAATTGTATCTTTTGTGTGTTGTTGCTGTGATGCATGTTTTTATGGTGTACACCGTGTGCAGCATAAACATAGATTACTTCTATGGATTGTTACATTCTTGACCTTTATATTATAGCAGGCTTTCTTTTAAGAGCCCTCTCATCTTTTATACTGTCCTGTTTTGCAATTATGGGTGTAATTAGGCATTTAACATAGTGACCGAGATTGCATGGGCTTGATAATGTTGCAATTTTTCCACAATGGCACTGTGAATTCACAGTGGCTACAGAAGCCACCCATGTAACATTTATTTTCAGTGTTACTTTCTGCTTGAACACTTTTTCAAAGTGTTGTCAGAATGCAAACTATGCATATTAATTTAATGCATCCTAGTGTGGAACTTATTTTTTAAAAATAAGTTTATATTGAATTAATTTGTACCCGTGATTTTTATGTTTGTCTAGGGAATGAAATCAACTGTTCAGACTATCTCAGTAGGCGGAATGAATACCTCTCAGTTTAAGACCATCATTCCTCTGCAGACCACGTCCAATGTTCAGCAAATTCAGGTACCCGGCAGCAAGTTCCACTATGTACGACTTGTTACGGCCACAACTGCAAACACTACTAACCAGTCGACCATTCACAACCCCACTACCAACACTTTGACTCTGCAGCAAGGTAAGTGGTTTTATTGTGAATGTATCGTATGCTTTTGTTTTGTGTAGCAATGTCTATCTTTAGAGAACCTTCCCTTGGGTGGTGAAAAGAAACAAAATTTTGAAAACCACTTAAATGTTTGCAGGGACGGTAAACCACACATACCCACCCCACCCCTAGTGTGACCTTAAACATGCCTCTATACTCTGACTCTAATTTTTATTATGGCATTAACCAAGGCTCTTTGATTTTAGTATATTATATATTTAGTATACTTAAAGGGGCTTTCAGTCGGCCCTCTTCATCCACTGGTTTTATTGTTGTCATTCATATTTTTCTTCCTCCCACTACAGCATAGGGTAATGGGTCATCCGGCTTCAGTCTTTGGCTAATTTCATTACGAGTTAAGACATCCACACACAACCCTCAGTGCGGGAACTAGTATGTATGGTTTGTTTTTTTAGACCAAATACATTTTTGCTTTTTTGCTAATGCTTTCCTTTTTAGGGCTCGGGCCTACGTCACCACGAAGTGGGGGCGGAGTTTCTGAGCTCTTATGTATTAGAAAAAAAAAGAATTCTGAAAGGGGTCCGGGCTGCCACATTCCAGAAAGCGCGCGTTTTTTGCGTGTGGTATTTTGCCATGTGCATGGTAATTGGTCCAGGCAAGGCTGTGTTTAAGTAAGGCAGCACGCCATAGGACTTAGGAATTTGTCAATGTCCACTTCCTGCATAAAGTGTTCGGACACGCGCAGAAGAATACATAAATCCTCAATTACCAGCTGTCCGAGGTGCCGGTAATTGAAGGCAGATGGTGCTGGGAGCGTGTGCACTGCTGTGTTTTTTTTCCCTTCAGCTCTGTGTGCGCGCATGAACAGCCGGCCAGCAATGTAGAGAATCACATGCATCAGATCTGGTTTTTTTAAACAATTGCGATCGTGAAAGTGATCTCTTTCTGTGCTGCTTGTTTAAACAATTGCGATCGCAAAAGTGATGCTTTCTGTGCTGCTTGTTTAAACAATTGCGATCGCGAAAGTGATGCTTTCTGTGCTGTTTGTTTTTCGTATGTAATCTTGTTCTTCTACGAACTCGATGGTAGCGGAGTATCCCATCCTCACCCTCTAGGTCACTTCATTAATTTTCCACGAGTCCGCCGTGTCTGGTGGCGAGTGCAGAGTGGTAGTGCAGAGTGGTAGTGCAGAGTGGTAGTGCAGAGTGGTAGTGCAGAGTGGTAGTGCAGAGTGGTAGTGCAGAGTGGTAGTGCAGAGTGGTAGTGCAGAGTGGTAGTGCAGAGCGCAGAGTGGTAGTGCAGAGTGGTAGTGCAGAGTGGTAGTGCAGAGTGCAGAGTGGTAGTGCAGAGTGGTAGTGCAGAGTGGTAGTGCAGAGTGGTAGTGCAGAGTGGTAGTGCAGAGTGGTAGTGCAGAGTGGTAGTGCAGAGTGGTAGTGCAGAGTGGTAGTGCAGAGTGGTAGTGCAGAGTGGTAGTGCAGAGTGGTAGTGCAGAGTGGTAGTGCAGAGTGGTAGTGCAGAGTGGTAGTGCAGAGTGGTAGTGCAGAGTGGTAGTGCAGAGTGGTAGTGCAGAGTGGTAGTGCAGAGTGGTAGTGCAGAGTGGTAGTGCAGAGTGCGAGTGGTAGTGGTAGTGCAGATTGAGAGTGCAGAGTGCAGATTGGTAGTGCAGAGTGGTAGTGCAGAGTGCAGAGTGGTAGTGCAGAGTGGTAGTGCAGAGTGGTAGTGCAGAGTGGTAGTGCAGAGTGGTAGTGCAGAGTGCAGAGTGGTAGTGCAGAGTGCGAGTGGTAGTGGTAGTGCAGATTGAGAGTGCAGATTGGTAGTGCAGAGTGGTAGTGCAGAGTGGTAGTGCAGAGTGCAGAGTGGTAGTGCAGAGTGGTAGTGCAGAGTGCAGAGTGGTAGTGCAGAGTGGTAGTGCAGAGTGGTAGTGCAGAGTGGTAGTGCAGAGTGGTAGTGCAGAGTGGTAGTGCAGAGTGGTAGTGCAGAGTGGTAGTGCAGAGTGGTAGTGCAGAGTGGTAGTGCAGAGTGGTAGTGCAGAGTGGTAGTGCAGATTGAGAGTGCAGAGTGCAGATTGAGAGTGCAGATTGAGAGTGCAGAGTGCAGAGTGGTAGTGCAGAGTGCCTAAAACACATTGCCATTTACACTGCCATTATCTCTAACTTAAAACAAACCCGAGCCCTAATGCATTCCTAATGCTTGTTTATACTGATGAGGGCCCAGCAGCTCCCCTAAACAAAGGTTTACGAAAACATGGCAAAAAAAGCATTGACCAAGCCAAAGGGCTTGCAGCCAACACATGCCTATTGACTTTGCCAATGCGTGTTGCATATGATGTTAAGGATTGGAATCATCTACAGTTCCAGTTAGAATTAATGTAGTACCAACTCAGATTTTTTTTCCTGATGTTTATGAAGGATTTGTTTTCGTTCTTGTGCTGCCTTCTCTTGGCTGCATTCCCCTGATAAAGAAGCAACTGCTCTGCATGCTGCTGTTTTCTACCCGTGAAACCAAGGGGTCAACATCGTTTGTTTTAACCCTGAATTATAGAATGAAACATGTTCAAAATTAGCATCTAGTTCCTGTGGAAACTGGACCGCCTGTTAAATGCCAGCTCAGAAGATAAGGCAACTTGTGCTTAGCACAAAAACCCAGTGAAGACAGTGCTTCGAATAACTTTTTGCCCCACAGCTATCTGACTAATTGGAGCGCAACCTCTGTCATCATGTGAAACCACAGGATTAGAGGACTATTCCATTTGTTCAATTTAAGGAAGCCACAGGCTTTTTTGACACGTATGGTACCAGAGAACTGTGTATTAAGTCCGTTGTATCGTGCCCCTTCAGATCAGTCCATGAAGGGTAAATATTAGGGGTGGCCGGTTTGCTGGCGGAGTTTGCAGAGTTTTGCCCTCTTGAAAGGCGAAGTTTGACAAAAACTCTGCAAACCTTTTTTATTACACTTTAAGTTGGCGAGTGAGAAAAACTAGCGTGAGACCGCCTCCTGCTGACACTTCTCAACGTGGGCAGTCACGGCAGGTCACCACCACTCGTGTTGAGAAAGTTGCTGCTCGCGTTGCGAAAGCTGCCACTCGAGTAGAAAATCTACTCAAGCAGCAGAAAGAAGCAGCGCCCTCTGGCACTGCACAGTGCCATTTTTTGCTGATTTTACAGCGCGGGACAAGCTTCCAGTGCTAAACATGAGCATGACTGACCGGAATTCTGTCTCTCCCCAAACTATCTAGAGTTTTTAGGTTACTCCACGGAATTCCACGGAGTAAAGCTCAGCAAGTTCCACCCAACCCTAGTAAATATGGACTTGGACGAAACCAATCCTCTACCATTATTCATATCTTTTCAGTGAAAGTACAGTTTGTTTCCCTTTATTTATTTATTTATTTGCTTATATAGCGCAGGAATTCGACCCCCAAAGGGGTATCTCCGCGCTTGAGTTCTTACCATAAACCATGAAAGTCAGAGACCAAAAAACAAACAGGAAAGATGCAGGGTTTAAATAGTCAGGAACAGGTGTGTCTTTAAGAATTTCCTGAAAGCTCCTAGATTGGAATTTTGTCTCAAGGTTAGGGGTAAGGTGTTCCAGAGAGTGGGACCCCTATAAGGGAGTGCTCGACCACCCTGCCTTTCCCTTTTAATCCGCGGCACTTGGAGCAACAGTTGGTTTCTAGAGCGCAAAGAGCGCCCTGGCTCGTAGAGTTTAAATTTTTTCGGTCAGATATTTTGGACCAGTGCCAAACAGGCATTTATGGATTACGCAACAGATTTTGAATTTAACCCGCTGGCGAATGGGCAGCCAGTGGAGTTTGTTCAAAAGAGGGCGTGAAGAGGATCTGGCTGGAACATTAAGGACCAGTCTGGCAGCCGTTTTCTGGGCTACCTGTAATCTGCCAAGTTGTTCCTCATTGGCAGAAAGAAGAAGCCCATTACAGTAATCTAGCCTGCTGATCACAAGCGTTTGGACCAGTGTTTTCCTGTAACTATCTGCTAGGTACGGAAATACACGCCTCAGGAGCCCAATGACCCTAAAACAGGATCCCGTTACCTGCGTT
Source organism: Lissotriton helveticus (assembly GCF_964261635.1). NCBI lineage: Eukaryota > Metazoa > Chordata > Amphibia > Caudata > Salamandridae > Lissotriton > Lissotriton helveticus. Next base: position 1,244,419,162 of record NC_136059.1, on the reverse strand, counting down.
ACATGATCTTTCAGAAGCAGTGACTGATCAAGGCGAACACCAAGATTTTTTACTACCTGTTTGGGACAGGGAGCAGGCCCTAATTCCAGAGGCCACCAGTCAGGTGACCAAAGGAGAGAGGCTTCTCCGAAAAGCAGGACCTCCGTCTTGCCCACATTACATTGTAGGCAATTGGAGGTCATCCAATCGGCTATAGCTCTCATTCCCGCAGCAAAAGTGTGTTTAATTGCTGGCGTCAGGGTCTGGAAAGGAAATAAAAGCTGGGTGTCGTCAGCATACGATATAGGCGTGAACCCATATTCTCTCACAATGTCGGCCAAGGGGGCCACATACACGTTAAAAAGTGTGGGGCTTAGGCATGATCCCTGAGGAACCCCCTTGGTGAGCTCCCTAGAGATTGAAAGATGGGAGCCCAATCGGACAGTTTGTGAGCGGCCAGAGAGGAAACTCTTCAGCCATGACAGGGCAGATCCGCCTATTCCTACCCTTTTCAGACGACCGATAAGAATTTCATGTGACACCATGTCGAAGGCAGCGGACAGATCCAGCAGCACCAGAATCATAGACCCTCCTCTATCCTGTGCCATCATGATGGTGTCGGTCACGGAGAGGAGGACTGATTCGGTGCTGTGATTAGGTCTGAACCCAGATTGCGAGTGGTCCAGACCGCCCGCTGCCTCGATGAAATTAGACACATGTGTGTTCATATGCTTCTCGGCCATCTTACTAAGGTAGGGTAGGAGAGAGATCGGGCGGAGATTGGAAAGGTCCGACCAAGGCAGCGCCGCGTTCTTCCGAATAGGGTTCACTATCGCCTTTTTCCAGTCACTGGGCACCTGCCCTTCTTTAAGGGAAAGGTTGATCACCATTTGAATGCCAGTGGAGAGCAGATCACCTAATGGAGCAACCATTTTAGCAGGGTTAATATCTGTTGGAGACCCTGTCTTGATTTGGTTATACAGGGAGACAACATCAGATAGGCTGACTTCTGGAAATGCAGAAAATAAAGTGCTTTCACATTTAGATGTCCGGAGGACGGAGTAATCAACATCACTCCTGAGATTTGCGGCCTTTGTGATTTTCTCATATATTGACTCTATTTTATTTTCAAAGAATGCTGAGATGTCATCGCAGAGAGTTTGAGAGAAATCATCAGGACTTTCACAGGCCACAGGTTTTACAAAAGATTGAAGAATTTTGTAAAGTTCTCTGGTGGAGTTGCCAGCTTTATCCAGTTGTAAGGCGAGACTGTTCTTCCTGGCCGATTTTATATTTTTATGATAAATGGCCAGAGCCTCTGAGTACAACTTCCTGCTAAGGGGTGTATGTAACTTCCTCCAGATTTTTTCGAGCTTTCTACATCCTTGTTTCTCCACTCTCAGCTCTTCCGAGTACCATACTTCCTGTTTAAATCTAGGGTACTGTTTATGGAGTTTCAGGGGCGCCAGTAGATCCACTGCCTCTAGGAGGGCCCTGTTGAACTTAGTAAGGCCACTCTCGACATCGTCATTCTCAAGAATAGTAGGTTCATTCTATACCCTCTGTAGCCCATCTAGAGTTACCTTATGCCACTGTCGTCGCCAGACTGCTGGGAGAGACTCAAGGCGAGGCAAGTGAAGGCCTAAGAGTGTAAATTCGACCATATAATGGTCAGACCAGCTTACCGGGATTGGGGAATCGCATTTTATCTTAGGACAGTTACAAAAAATTAAGTCCAGGGTGTGTCCACCTGTATGTGTAGGACCACTATTCCGAATTACTAATCCTAGTGTGGAAAGATCGGAGAGCAGGGATACTGTATCTGGATGATTGGGGAGATCTATGTGAATATTAAGATCTCCAAGTAAGATAAAGTCTTCCTTGGCTTTAAAATAAGGGGCTAATAATTCCATTAGGGTGAGCGAGAAGCTCGCACTCGGCCCCCTTTGTCAGAGTTCCAGATTTTCTAAACTACCTGTTTACCTCAGGACAGCATCATTCTTGTTCGGTACACTCTTTAGGGCAGTCGAAAAACAAATGGGCCCATATCACCCGATGCTTATGCTAGACCATCCTCTTGTGCAGTCTATCATAAGTGACCACAATAACCTTCCTTTGATTTAGCTTATGTTTTTAAGTTTGTGTGAGTGAAGCTATTTTATTTACTTTTGTCTGTCAGTGGTTTTTTTATTTGGAAATTGTACATTGCAGCACTCGTGTACTAGAAAGGCCGAGAAAACTTCTTTCACTTCTGAAAATGAGCGACATGTAAATGTTTATTTACAGTTTTTCCATAGTCACACGACGCATGGTTCTAGTTACATCGGAGTTCACTATTTATATATCTTATCAGTAGTTTGTAGCAGCATAAGCTGCAATAAAGAATGTATTGCTTTTTAAGGCTGGCAGTATATAGTTAACCATCATAAATATGCTAATATGTACAACACTGTTCTAATCACAAAATCCATTATAGTAATAATAGACTATTCAGCGAAAGAGGATTGATCGTAGAATTATGCACCACAAAACTTAGTTAACCAGTGCTTCATCGATGGGATTGTTAGAAGCAGCTTTTTGCAGATGTAGTACCTGTCGTGGTTGTCTCGTGGTTTACAACAATTTTTAGCCCAAATGGTCAGCGCTTCTGAACAGCTGATTCCTCAATATCATGGTCACCAGCGAAGTCCCAAGTGATTTCAACAGTGATTTGTAAAGTTTTCTGTCTGGATAAGAGATTTTATATTGCCACAGTTCCTCATTTTAGCTCCCTGGTGCATGCTAATAATGGATTTGGTCTTATAGGCCACATTAGGCACAGTTACTGCGCATCTGATTTGTTGGAGAAAAGTGTTCGACTGCAAATGAAGAATAAATCAGAGTTGATTTGCTGAATTTTCTGCCTTGACTAGACTACAATATTTTGGAAAGTATCCCTTAAGTGATCTTTTTGATTGAACTGTTGTATAACATTACCAATGTTTCCTTACTGTTTTCTTCCTGCCTTCATTACCTTACATTTTTGGACATTAATATGGCCTTTGCAGATGGAAAAAGATCAAAATTCTGGTAATAGTTTCCTTAAACTGTGTTCTTGGTCTAAGCAATCACCAACGCATTGTGAACTTGGAATACAACAAGGAACTTTACGCTACCAACCGATGGAACATACAGTGGGGTTTCATACAAATTGTTATGATTGTTTTTGGTGCTGGAGTTAGCATTCATCCTTTACTTTCTCCTTTGGATACTGACTTTACGTTCCCTGGGCAAAATCTGTCCCCTTCCCTCGGAATGAAGAAGACAAATGATATTGACTTGGTCATGATTGTTGCTAACGCCTCTGGGTGGTCCCTTGCTGGTAAGGCGTGCCATTGTAAAGGAAAGCTCTGAAAAGAGCCCTTTTGCGGGAGTTTTACATTTACACAGGGGTTTTACGTTTTCTGATGTGCTGCATAATTCTTCATATCATGAGGAACTGCCTCAATCAACTTAAGGGTTACATGATCTTTTTTAGCCTGTTAGGTGACCACTGATGTCTCCCTTGAGGCGGTTGCAGTAATTTGCAGGAAATTCAAGTTTGTTTTTAAGCTTTTAAAACCGTGATGGAAAAATAAGCACAGAAGGCTGCAGCTGCCAGAGGAAGAAAACACAAACACTGGGTATTTGAAATGCAGGTACTAAGAACATGATTCCCACTAACCATTACCAAAGATGGAGTGGACAGAAGAGCAGCCAACTAGAATGGTGAAATCTAATTTCAGTAATGCAGTCTTTGAAAGTAGTCTAGGTTTATTCATAGTCCCTGTACCAAATAAAGAATAAACAAATCTCTAGCACAGCATTCCAGCCTTTGTGTGTGTGTGCACGCACATTCACACACCTTTGTAAAATGGATATGTAGACTGTCAGAAATTCTGGTCAGAAAAGAATGACGTAGTGTTGAGGATTACTGATGAAGATTCTCAAAAGCAGTTAAGCTGTATAAACTAGTCAAGTCTCCTTATGATATTGAGCCTCCTCTAATTTGGTAGAAATGTCTTACAATTTATTAGCAGAAGCTGCTTGTCAGCTTTTCTTTATTCACTAGCCGTTTAGATTTAGCAAGCATTGATAAGTTGTTTTGCGGAGTTATTGATATTCTGCCATTAATTAGTAAACACCCATCTTGTATGCAATCAACACCCATCTTGTATGCAATCACATATTGGTAAAAAAAAAAAGACAATGGGAGTACAAAGCAATTGGAAAATAAATGCTATGCTCCTGGCAGAGGTCGAGAGTGGAAGAGGAAGATCACTGTTTTTCACAGTGATCTTCTCGGGCCACTATTGTCTGATCCATATTCCTTCTTGAGGGTTCAGTTATTATGGTTAGGTGTGGGCTAATGAGCTCCAGCTTACAGTTATTATTTTATGATCTTGCCAAATGGGACACTAATGTGGGTTAATGGAATTTTGTTGTCTTTATTTCATCACACACAATCTATTATCAGTTAATTTGGCATTAGACATCCTCATCTCTAACCCACTGTGATTTGCATGCAATTGTGGGGTTAAAAATTAAAGTTTGCGCTTTGAGTTGGGTTAACAATTCTGATGAGTAATCTAGAGTTGCACACAAAAATAAAACTGTATGCTTTCTGACTTAGGGGAAAAAATGTATAGGCGTCAGTTTGTCACTGACATTATGGTTGTCTCATGGGTGTTTCTGCTTACCAATAGGTCTTTCGTCATTAACGACGACAGTGGCCTGTAATTTCTTTTTTTTCTTTTTTAAACTGTGGCATGTCGAAAATTGACATTTCCTTACCTCTGGTCAGTCTCTACTTAGCTTGTAGCAGACCTCATAATCTGATTGTTTTCCTACTGCTCTTAATGGGTGCCAAGAGAACCCCTTTCTGGGTTAGTTTGGCCCTATTTATCATAATAGATTTTATAGTTAAGTGCAACTCCTGGAGTAAGGTACTGACCTTCTGTATTGGGGAAGACATTTGACAAGTTAGCAAACTTATTGCTGAGTTTTATGCAGGAGGACATTCAATTGTGCAAGTTTTAGTATATGACTTTCTACATAGAGCATTTCATGAAAAGGTTAAGGAGTACCAATCATTTCCTCATCTAAAGCTACTTTCCTGCACGTTAACGCAACTGCTGCCTTGGATAAATTGTCTATGGGTGGTGTCATGACAGTAGTGTCTAAACTAACACCCTCCTGTATATTTTTGATATTAATAAACTATGGAAGAGGCCTGTCAATTTGTGATAGTAGGACTGACTTAAATTGTGCCATTGCTTGCTATGTGTCATGCTGAATTAAGACGTGGTCTTAGATGGACTGAGTGGATAAATCTCATGTGTGGCCAATCCATTGGAATACAGAACTAGAATTCATTTGCATTAGGTAACCTCTTTTTATGGGATCATCAGAGTCTACCTGGTGCCACCTTGTTGGTAATAGTTCAAACAAAATGTAGAAGAGTTTGACGTGTAGTAGATTTGACTAGTTTGACTAATTGCCTATCATAGGGGGTTTTGACCGGGAAATTGCAGAAGTTAATTTTCTTCAGAAAGGGGCAAGGTCTTCCTTGACGCAATAGTATTCTGACTTTTTTTTTAAGCCAGAAAGTGGTTTTCCACACCACTATTTTGGTTTCTGTAGCTGGGAAGGCTAATTGTTTACACAGAAATGATTGTCTGACGGGCAACTTATCTGTGTTATTTCATTGTTATTTATTTGTGAAATGTATAAAATGCACACAAGCCTCAGGCAAAGCTTTACTGGCTGGCATATTATCCCAATGTTCACTCAAAGAGCAGGGTTTTGAACAATTTTCTGAATGCAAGTTGATCCCTGGTGTCTGAGAAATGGTGAGATTGAGTCCTAGAATAGTGAGACCTTTGTCCACTGATTGTGGATCATGTCATATCGCACAGATGCTTACTGGAGAGACAAGAGTAACAATACATTTTATGAAGAGGTGATCTCGGTGAAGGGGCTTTATTGTGAACAGCTCTCATAATTGGTTTAATGCAGTCTCGGGGTTAGTGTTCGAGGTTAGTCTTGCCACAGAGTTCTGGAGGACTAGGGTTTTATTACGAAAGGTAGATTTCAGTGGTTACAGTCTAGTATGATATAGTAGAAGGGTTGAGGAACAGATCTGAGGTAAAGATTAGCTGGAATTCAGTGTTATATTTAATTTCAGAGTAACTTTCCAGAGTCTAAAGGAGTAGAGTTGTTTCCCAGATGACAGGAGGAAGTCTAAAGTAACTTATTTGTGCTTGCCTTTTGAGCATGAAGTACTTTTTGGGGTAAAGAACCATTGAGATGGACGGAACGGTATGCGAGTGAGGGGTCCAGGATATTCCGTAAGCCAGCTGAATTTATTATTTCATTTATTAATTACATTTTTAGATGTTTAGGAAGAGATTGTTTCATTTAATCCAGGACTCTGTTTTCAAGGGAGGGATAGATGTTTGGGTAGGCAGTTCTGTCTCTCACAAGGTCTGAGTAGAGATTGTTGTAATCAGTGTATCTATTAAAGTTAACTCCAGGAGCTCTTAAGAGGTCAGGAGGCGCCTTGAGACCTAACGGTGATATGCAGCGGTGATATGCAGCGCTATACAAGACTGTTTGACTTTGACAAAGCATTTCAGGGAATTATCAAATACCCTCTTGAAAAGAATGTTGTGGGAACATGTGTCAAAAGCTGTTACTGCCGTTTTAGGCGGTAGAGTCTAGATTGAAAAGGATTTATAATGGGGTTTGCATCAAGGGGCTGGAAAATGATGGGATCGCTTGGGAATCTTTGATATGAGCAGCAGGACAGCCAACAAGTAATTGTTAGCAGAATGTTTGGAATCTAGGGAGCGATTCTTTTTTTTAGTCTGTTTAATCAATGCTTGTTTGAACTTATCTGGGAGATGACCCTGAACTTGGGTCTTTTCAGAGAGTGAGATTAACTGTGCGGTAGAGGAGTAGCCGCTGTTATTTAAATAGTATGGGAGCATTAGTGTTTTTTGAGAGAAAGAATGGTTCTTTTTCGTGTGGCTTCAGAGAGGTGTTTGAAGGCAAGGTGATTTATTGCCTCTAGTGTGCTTGGCATGAGGTTGGTGCATCTGGTGTCATCGAGGCAAAAATGGATTCCTTGATTTTATCAGTTTTGGGTAGTGCTTATGTTTGACATCTCTGCACCATTGCAGAGTTGGGCGTGAAAGTGCGGGGTGGCTGTAAACCAAAACTATTTTAACGGGTCTCTAAATCTGTTGTTTACTGTGCTGACTGTCAGAGGTCTGCTTTGTTCTAATTTAGTTGACACTTTGTAGCAAATGTGGCCAATTTATATTTCAGTAGATCTCCCTATGTTCTGGACTACCTCTGCTGCTCCTTTACTTCTGTGTTATTGTTTCATATCGGGTTTAGTGAGAGAGCCATCAACTGTTATCGTTGCTTGTTTTTTCGTTTATATAGGAACATTTGAATCCAGGTTTTATTGCAGCATTAGAGTCCAGGGTCTGAGTAATGAGTGAGGTTAGAGATTTCAGTAGAGCTTTACTAAGAAGAAATGATCATGCAACTCTTTGAAAAAGGAAGCAAAAAAAAAATAGGATACATTTGTAAAGAGCTTAGAGTGGAGTTGTTGGAGGCTTAATGTGGAGTATATTGATCCAGGCTGTGAACAACCTGATCACATGAGAGATAAAGAGGTGGTGGAAGTGGCGGCTAGAGGCAGAAATGTATTAGGTTAGGAAGAGATTCAAGTCATGTCTGAGTCAAAAGATTTATGAATAAACTGAGTTCTGCTGTGGATATACGTTGAGAACTTTTGGCTGGCTATTATGTTGGTGGTCATTTTCAGCCTTAATATCGAGGCCCAGGTTCAGATTATTTTCTTGGATATGAGATTTGAGAAAAGTGAGCTCTGGGGAGTCAAGATGCATGTTAGGCTATTGAACTAGTGGGCAGCAAATGGAGGCAAGTGTAATGAGAATAGATTTGTGTTTAGTGATCTGCTTATGTATAATATTTAAAGGAGTAGCAAGGTGGCAATATCTCAAAGGATAGAAGTGCACTGAAAGGGGTTTCATGTGCATGCAGGGAACACTAGGTGCTTCTACTATAAATCAACGTACCCTGAGAAAATCAGCTAGGTAAGACTACATGCCTAATAAAGTGGGAATTAGGTATTCCCCGAACCACCAGAGGCCTGGGGCATCTGTGCTGCACACCAGGACTTGCTACCTCATCAAGTGTTTAAAAATGTGTAACATGTGACAGAACAGTGGTTAAAAAACTAAAAAGCAGAATTACTCTGTAAATACTCTTACAGCTTAGGACTTTGTTTTACAAAGGCCCTCAGTAATGCACTGTTATCAGCGCCCACCCTTCCAACGAAACCTTTCTCCCAGTCTTTGCTCAAGAATCATTGTAGCTAGGCTGTAGAAATCATTTTTATCAGAAGGTGGGATTTTGTCAATTGCCGGAGGTTTGCGCCTGAAAGCTTATCTCCGTGATTGGTATGAATGATCATAGCACTTTTTCTATTATCTCATTTGATTCATGTCTTGGATATCCCAGTACCAGACTTGAAGAGGTTTCACTTCCAGATAATAGTCTTAACTAATTCTAAAATAGTTGATATAGTAACTGCGTAAGAAATGTATGTCCTTCTCAATGAATTTTGTAGAGTGGGCTTGTTTTGTCTTTGGCTGCATTCTGCATTACTGTTTGTGGCCGATAATATATTTTGTAAACACATCCAAGTTGTCTGACAGAAAAGTCTGTTAGAGGACTCTAGGTTCACGCAAGATAAGGACATTCATGCTTGCTACTTCCTAGTTAAATAAAACGGTTTTGAAACAATTTTGCAGACCAGTTCTAGAAGACCGCAAAGAAATGAACGAAGATAAATCGTTCAGGATATTGTCCCTGTGCCCTATTCACACTTGAAATCAGCAAAGGGACTGGATGTGCGGAATAAAGTCAAGAGGCTCTTTTACGTAGCTCTATTGAAAAGAAGCACACGAATTTCTGGGTATTTAGAGTGACGAGGAAGCACTCAGCCTCCAAATGAAAGAGGTGGGTCTTTTAATCAAATCAGTGGTTCTTCTATTTAAACATTTAGTTCTGGTTCTGGTTCATGCGCCTTTGCTCAGTTTTGTGTTGTGTTACTGTTCGCTGCCTCTTCAGCACAGTCCAAGCTAAGACACTTTTCTGAATGTTCTTCCATTGGTTTAATAATTGAAATCATGAAATAAGAAGGATAAAAGTAAAACAAAGCTACGTGCTATACTAGGTTGGCTTTTTTGTCCATGTCTCTTTCAAGAATGTAATGCCTACTCACCAGCCAGATGGTATAAGGGCAGTCCTGTTTTCCTCGTGGAGTGTCAGGCATGGCAAAAACAGAGTACAGATCACAGAAACTGCTGGATGGAGATCTGGCATGGTTGTGGATAAGTGCAGCCCAAGCTTGAAACTTTTGATGATATGTACAGTGGTTTTAAATCCTCCAATTCTGTCAACCAATTTTCAGTTGTGATAATAATGTTAAGTAGCTTTTGCACTAAGGATACAGGAGATACCAGTGAAGTAATCTTTCTTATCGTTTTGTGAGAGATATACCTCTTTTGGATTATTGTGAGGACACATACATTTTCGCCCAATTTCAGGTACTACTTGTAATTGCCGTAGTCCTGTGCACAACACTTTATAATATCTGATAAATGCGCCATTATTGATATGAGAGACACAGAGTGTTACTTGGGACAAGAGCAAATGCAGTGTGGGCAAAATATAAAATTCATTAAGTGATCTCTAAGGGAATATAAGAGTCATGATGGTTACATCAATTTTTCAAAAGACTACAAAAGCATAGTTATTATATTTCTAACAAACCAGTGGAAAGGCTACATTTGAGATTGATCCTCTCGTTGTATACAAAACTAAATCTTCCATTCTGTCATTTCTTCACAGCCAAAACTGTGGTAGTAAACACAACTCCAGTACGGATGTCTGTTCCGATTGTTCCAGCACAGACGGTGAAACAGGTAAATCATGTGTAGAGGTTTCCCTTACTTCTAAGGTTGATTTAGACATTTTAATGGGGAGTTTTGAGGAAATAAATATATGCTAATATTGTACTGTTCCCATTTGACATTGTTGTTTTTTCCTTCCCAGTACATCAATTTTGCTCCAACAAACAATTCTCAGGCAAAACCACTTCTCTTGTGTCTGTGCCTTCATGTCATAGCCACCAAACAAATATCCTCCTGCACGATTAGAAGTATGCATGTTTTGTGAATCTGATTTATTTGCTTCTCTTTGTGTTTGTGAGGCTGATTAATAATTTGTTTAAATCCCTTGGAGTCCTATTTAATAGCTGGTGAGACTTGGCCCTACCTTAAATATCTTCTAGTCACACTGCTCTGCCCAGCTTTCTTTAGCTACTTCTGCTTTGTAATCTGAGTATTAAGTTAAATATTTGTAATACACTCTCTTCCATTGTAAAGTAAATTGAGAACGGGACAGAATAAATGGGAAAGGAGAAACCAGGAGCAGGGATGGAGTGAACTAAATAGAGGGAACAAGGGAGGGGCGTTGAGTTGGTGTGGTCTATCTTTTAAAACTAGTTTCTACCCACCCAGGGCTGATAGGGTTATCATTCATGTATATAACTCTTGGTGTTAATTGATATTTAGCACTCTGCACTTTCTTTCCTGAGGCGGAAAGCCGGGAAAGCTAGGGTGCTTACCTTTGTCTTGACAATTTTAACAATTTTAACGCTGTTTTAGTTTGTTTGACTTACACACTGCTTATTTGCACAGTTGTTTGTTTCGCCTCTGGCTACCTCCTAGGGCACTGACGTCACCCCGTGCAGCCGATTGAGGGCTGTTGCGGGCTGATCCGGGGGTGGGCCGACTTTTCACAGGGAGGTGCAGGGTTGGCGGTTCAGACATTACGACCCTCCCGCCCTCTCAGGTATTTAAACCGCCGCGCCCCTGACCCACATTGATTGATATTTAGCACTCTGCACTTTCATTCCTGAACAGCCATGCTGCTTACCTTTGTCTTGACAATTTTAACAATTTTAACGCTGTTTTAGTTTGTTTGACTTACACACTGCTTATTTGCACAGTTGTTTGTTTCGCCCCTGGCTACCTCCGTGGGCACTGACGTCACCCCGTGCAGCCGATTGAGGGCTGTCGCGGGCTGATCCGGGGGTGTGCCGACTTTTCACAGGGAGGTGCAGGGTTGGCGGTTCAGACATTCCGACCCTCTTCCGGTATAAATGTGTGTTCCCTTCCGTTCGCGCAGCAGGCGGGCGCGCCAAAGGCGTGCCCGTCTGCGCCCGTCCGCGCCCATACGGGTCCAGGGGCCAAAACCCCTGGCCATAACAGTCTGCCTAGACTTGTTTGAGGCGAAACAACTATATGCCTTGAGACCTATACTTGAACACCCAGTCGCCGCCTTTGAAGGGTTTGATCAGCTCCCGCAAAACTGTACCCATTGTTCCTTCTCATTAGATGTCCCGCAGCTCTGCAGCCGCTTTACTCAGAGGACTTCCATTTCCTCCCCTTTGGGCTATATCTTCTTTAGCGTGAACTGTCGCTCTCTGCCCAGACGTGAGATTTTCGATCTTCTCACTAATGAATCCCCTGACGGGCTCTTCATCACTGTAACCTGGCTTCACGATTGTTCTGGCCCTGATGTTGCGGAAGCATTACCCATTGGGTATGCCATTGTTAGGTGTGACCGCCCCAAGAAAATCGGGGGGTGGCGTGGCAATTATTTTTAAAGACACCTACCAATGTCAGTTAGACCCTGTTGCTTTAGTCAACTGAGAGGCCGCACATTTTAAACTTGCTTTGCACCCTAAGACCACTCTCACTGGCCTGTTAGTCTATCGACCTCCAGGTCCGGCAAATACCTGGCTGGCCCAGTTTACCGATTACATAAGCTCGGTCCTCTCATCGTCCAGCAACTTCTTAGTCGTGGGCGATCTTAATGTGCATCTGGAAGACCCCACAAATAGGTTGAGCACTAACCTTATTGCCGACCTGGTTGCCATGAACCTCACCCTTCAGAATAAAGGTTCCACCCACAGGGGCGGTCATCTACTTGACCCCATTTTTCCAATATTCCTCATTTACTTTGTTTCCCATCCCTACCGATTCTTTGGTCTGACCACTATTTAATTAAGTTTACAGTTGTGAGTCCCAAAGCATTCACTAATAGTAGATCCTTTGGGAGCATAAAGAAGAGAGATTGGAAAAAGTTGGACATATGTGCTCTCAATAAAGCTCTGGCTGACCACTCGCCGTTTAGTCGGCCGGACCTAGCAGATATTGAAACTGTGGCTTGCGCCGTGAACGCCTGGCTCCTTAAAGCCATTGATATTTGTCTTCCTTCAGTTCTGAAGAAAAGCACCACTCACAGAACTCCCGCCCCTTGGTATAATGAGTCTCTTCAAATCGATAAATCCCGATGCAAAAAATTAGAACGGGCTTGGAGAAGGGATTACTCCGCCTCCACTTGCCTCGCTTATAAAACTGAGCTGAAGCATTATCACAAAGCTTGTGCCCAGACTAGGGCACGCTACGTGAATAAAATGATTTCCGAAGCGGTCAATAAATCTAAAATTCTGTTTAGCGTGGTTAAGGAACTTGCTGGCTCCAGGACTAAGGCCACACTTCCCTCCCTATCTAATAATAAATGCGACGAGCTCGCACAGTATTTCATCTCCAAGATAGAGAACATACATCAGGACATTGCCGCTCAAGGAGCTAGTAACATCAGTAATATTTCGGTCAATCCGCTCCATGACGTCGGTGTGGACGTTGCCTCTCTATCACAGCCATCGGTTCCACTCCTGTTTTGGCCTGATCTTCTTCCTTCAACCCTCTTGGAGACCCTGAGCAAGGTTAAGTCAGGTTCGCCATTGGATCCGGTGCCTGTCTCCATACTACGCTCCTTGGACCTCCCCCAGCTTTCTACCATCTGCACGTTGCTTAATCACTCTCTAAATTCTGCTACTGTTCCCAGCTGCTGGAAGCACACTATGGTCACTCCACTGCTGATCCCAACGTTTCCTCCAATTATCGTCCTATTTCTTTATTGCCTATTTTTTCTAAAGTCCCGGAGAGACATATTCACGTACACTTGTCTCAGTACGTTGCGCTCAACAACTTATTACACCCTTCTCAGTCCGGCTTCCGCCCGGGATTTTCCACCGAGACTACTCTCTTAGGTGTGACTGAAAATCTACGCTTGCTTCTGGATCGAGGGGAAACGGCTGCACTGATATTGCTTGATCTCAGTGCAGCATTTGATACCGTATCCCATAACATCCTCATCAGAGCTCTTGCAAACATTGGCATTGAGGGTAAAGCCTTGGATTGGCTCTCGTCCTTTTTGAAGGATCGGACCTTTCAAATTTTTTCCCACTCATCCACCTCTAAAATGTATTCTCCCATCATGGTGTACCCCAGGGTTCTATTTTGAGTCCTCTTTTGTTCAATCTTTATGTTACCCCTTTGGCTCATATTGCTCAAAGGTCTGGACTGAATTTATTCACTTATGCCGACGATTCACAAATCGTCTTTTCCCTATCCTTTGCTGACCCCACTTTGCCATCCCATTTGCAAGCAGGACTCAGCGACATAGCTTGCTGGATGAATAGCAACCTGCTTAAATTAAATGGCGGGAAAACGGAGGTCCTGGTATTGGGTAACAAACCAGATCTTTGGAGCCCGAGGCATTGGCCTTCTGCCATGGGTGCCCTGCCGGTCCCGTCCGAACGTGTGCGCAACCTTGGAGTGACCATCGACAAGGGGTTATCTATGATGGACCAAGTCAACAAGGTAGCAGCCACCTGCTTTACCATCCTGTGGTGGCTCAGAAAAATCTTCTGGATGCTTCCCTCAGACACCCGGAGATCTGTGGTTGACGCCTTGGTGACCTCCAGATTGGACTATGGTAACGTGCTCTATCTGGGATCCACCAAGGCAGTCACTCGCCGCCTCCAATTAGTTCAGCACGCCGCTGCTCGGCTCCTTTGCGGCTGTCGTAAAACGGACCATATCACGGAGCGTCTGAGGGAACTCCATTGGCTCGCATCGAAAGCTGTGTAAAGTTCAAGGCCCTTAGCTACATGCACAAGATTAAGGCGGGTGTAGCTCCCCTATACCTTCAGTCTCTTGTTAAGCCCTATATTCCTTCTCGCCGCTCTTCTTCTCAATACATATTCTGTGTACCCAAGTTTAGACTGTCCAGAATGGGTGGTAGTGCCTTTTCTAATCTAGGACCCAAACTTTGGAATTCCATTCCTCTGGCTATTCGCATGGAGGACAGCCGTGCTTGCTTTCGAAGAGCAGTAAAGACCTGGCTGTTTAATCAGTAGTTTTCTTTTCTGTTTTGGTGTCCGGTTGCTTTTGGTCAATTAGCGCCGGGAAACCCTCACGGGTAGCTGTCGCGCTTTATAAATTCAATAAATAAATAAATGTTGCATACTATCAGAGGAAACCAAACAGATCATACCGCATTAAGAATATAGGTAGGTTTTGAAAAGTTTGTGGTGCTCGCAGAGGTCTGGTACAATGCAACTGAATGACTACTGAGTTTCACAGGGAAGGTCCCAGTAATTGGAGGAATTTTCCTGACGAGCTGTTGAGTTTGAATTTTGGCACTGTGAAAGTAGGATTAAAAGAAGACCTCAAAAGGTGGTTGGGCAGATGTTTTGTGAATTTAAGATAAAAAAGACGAGACAAAGCCATATAATGCTTAATGCTTATCTGTGTTGGAAAACTAGTGTAAGCTGGGCAGGAACTCACGGTGGCGCTATTGAGCAGCAGCACAGTGTATCGAGCCAGAAGTCCGGAGAGGAGCCGGAGCGTCGACGAGCTGGCGGCAACGGGCTGGCGGTGACCCTGGGCTGGAGCAGAAGTTGAAGGCAGAGACAGAGGGGCCCGAGCGCCGTGTCCTGTCCTCCTGTGCCCCTGTGCCCCGAGAGAAGAGTCGCACCGGTGTCAAGCATACGACCCAGGCACCCGACTCTCAGCGCACGGCACACAACACACCGCACATAGCCTACGGCACCTGGTGCACTCGGAGGTCCGACCAACGACCCTGTTGCCTGCTGGGGGGGGGGCCGCTGGAGGAGTGAACGAGCAGGAGTGAGCAGGCGGCGTGAGCAAAGGGGGATCGTGAAGCCCGCAGCCTGCAGCCCCACATCCCTTACTTCGCTGCACCTCCAGACCCCGAGACCGGAGCCAGACACGAGCCAGGCCAAGCTGCAACCGGTGAGCTACCATCTTGCGCTTTGTGCTCCTATCGTCCCCTGCATCCAGGCATTGCTATTAAAGGGGAAATACAAAGGTAAAAAAACTGAAATCTATCCTGCTCAAGTTCTTCTATGTTTTTAAGCCTAATTAAAATAAGCTAAGCTAAGCTAAGCTGCAAAACCAATCCTCTTGCTGCTTCGCTTGCTGCTACCCCCCTGCACCCCCCCAGCACCTCCTGCCCTCCGATCCTCAACCTTACCCATCTGCCTATGCAGTGGTACAGGAGTGAGAGGCCCGAGACTTGAGATTTGAGTCAGGGGGCAGGAAAAAACTCTAGAGAGGCTGCGGGGCCGCATAAAAGGGGCGAAACCGCTGCGGTGGCAGTGGCAGTTCGTGTTACAGTTGCAGCAGGGAGTTACCAACCCTCACTGACTCTTGCTGAATCGCACTCTGAACTCCCGCCAACTCCTATCAACCCCTTACTAACCCAAAAGTAGCTGAGAAAGGGGGGAAAAAGGAGACACAAGGAGATATAAGGACAAAAGGATACGAAAAAGGGCGAAGGACAAAGAGAAGAGAAAAAAACGCGAAATGAGGTCTGGGAAGCCAAGGAACAACGCGGCACCTACGAATCCCCCGAAAAGATTAAGAAAAGCAAAGAAGAATCTTAAGAGGGATTTAATAGATGTGTGTAACGAAGGAACGGGAGATGGAAAGGACAAGGGAAAGAACGGATGTGTGGAAGGTGAGCCTGCCCTGATTTCCCCCCTTTTTACCAATCCTAGAGGCTCTAAAGCTGGTGACTACACACACAGCCCTTCCAGCAATAAACTGGGCTTTCAACCAAAAATTTATACAAAATTTGCATTCATTAAAGATCCCAACACAGTTCTGTATCTAAATAACGCCAGTACCAGCGATCTACCAACACCACTTCAACCAGCCAAAACAAACAGGACAATTCCTCTAGAGCAGGAGCTAGAACGAGGAGTGGCGAAGGAGGAAATGAACCAAGTTGATCCCCAAAAGAGGGAACAGATCTCTGCAATCAGCAGAGAAATGAACAATGGATCACTGGGGGAACAACCAGCACAGGACTATGGTCAAAGACAAGAGTGGGCTGACCCAAATGCAGAAATAATAGCAAAAGGCAATGCGCAAGACCACTCAAAAGAAATTATAAAAGCGGACCAAAGGGTGAACCCAACCCCCAACCTCCCACCAAACCTCCCACTAAAATCAAGCAGGGAGAGGCGTCCCAGAACCCCCACAAGCTTTCTGAGACAAAATGAAATTTACAATGGCACTGAGGAGAAATACCATGAACGCCCAGCACCCCAGAGGAGAATGCAAGGCTCACCGGGAACCTCTGCGGGATACGGCGGACCAGACAGGCCAACAAAGTGGGGGCTCCAGGATCTACCCTCCAAGGACGACACGCAGATGAGTGAACTTACGCAGAACATAGACCAAACAACACAAAAAGAAATATCAACCCGCAAATACAAAGTCACAACGCCAGCGGACAGACAAGTAATGCCTGCACCCAGGGACATGACAGATTCATCAACAAGGGCAGACTCTGACGCAGCAGGGCAATCAACCATCATAATAACACAGGAAACAAGAGACCAGGGTCAGCGCCCACCCCAACTTAATGAACAACCACATGAGAAACTCGATAAACCCAAGCTGCAAAAGGACGGCGCGGAACAAGGCCACGCCCCAACACACACCGGAACAAATATCCTCAGTCAATCAACTGCCTCTAATATACAACCCAGTTCAGGACTTACAATACCTAGGATAAACGACTTCGAAACCTCGTATCTCACCCCGGAAGAGTGGGAAGAACTGGTAGCATCCTACCCCGCGGAAGCGAAGCAGGAACTGCCAGGTGAGAGGATCTGTGAAAACCCGGGGAAGGAAAGACCTAATGCCAAGGAAGACATCTGGGTATCCCTTCTGCACACAATGCAACTAACAGCAAATGCCAGTCAATACCAGTCTGACAAGATGGACTTACAACTCTCTGTTCTTAACTCCCTGTCAATATTTGTTGCCAATATTGACGGCAAGTTAGCAGAGCTGAACGGCATGATAAAAAGGACGCAAGCTGAGACTCAATTAATAGAGCCGACCTGCTCTTGCATTACAATAGTGGATAAACTGGTAACACTACCATCAGCACTGGATAATCTCCTCTCCGACATTAGGGTCGCAGTCAAAAACAACTATCCAAGTAATCCCATCGAGAGCAGACAGGAAATTGCCTTGTCTTCGCAAGCCGAACCACAGTCTCTAAACCAGGAGAATCCAAAGATAACCTTAGACCCACTTCCGCTTAGGGAAAAATTAAATGACAAGATCATACCGGCCGATAACAAACAACAACCTGAAGGAGCCGTAACTTCCCCTACAGAGAGTACAGCGCATCCCGAAAAAACTTGTCAAAAAGACAGAGCGTCAACCCCTCTCCAACAAGGAAAAGCGGGAAGAAAACAGAAAAGGAAGGGAAGAAATCAAAGGAAAACAGGGGTTTTGCAGCGTGAATCTTTCTGGATTCACTATGCTGTGCATATTCCGCAATCTGGTGGTTGGGTCCGGATTCGTAGTCTTTTTTCTCTTTTTTTTTCTTTTTTTTTTCGTAGCCCAGGTGGGCGTTGACGTCCCACCATTTGGTGTACCTTCGGTGACGTCTGCATGCTTCCGGCAGAAGCTACCACCCTTGGGCGCCATCTTCAGATTCTTTTTTCCGCCGTTGGGTCTGGATCGTCGCGTGAAGCTCCAGAAGTTTTGGAGGAGAAAAGAAGGAAATACAGCAACTCTTCGACGGTAAAGACCGGAGAAGATCGGGAGAAGAGGACCATCAGAGAAGAGACGACGAAGAAAGGAAAGAACTTCGAGATCTTCGATGTCCTTGGAGGAATGCGCACACAGGGGGCCCCCTGAGCACAGGGATGTACAAGACACCCTTTAAATTCTGCAAAAACTGCCACCACACGTTCGCGCAGAAGGACCAGCACCCGGTCTGCAACCTCTGCCTGCCAATCGACCACAAGAGCAGAGACTGCAACACCTGCTCCGTCTTCAAGCCGCAGACACTCCGAGTTCGAGGGAGACAGAGGACTGCTCACCACACGATGCAGGGCAAGGGCCAGGCCCCGACGCTTTACGAACTGGGCCTCTCCACCGACGACGAGGACAACATCGCCAAAGGTCCAGATGACTTCACGGTCGCAGAGACCGATAAGAAAACGCCTGACAAGGTAGGAGAGTCTACGACCCCGAAAACCCCCACAGGGTCTCGAAAGCCAGAGGCAGACTCTCGAAAGTCAGAGCCTAGAGCCTCGAAAGGAGCACCGGCGCCGAAAACTTCGACGACCGAAGCTGCATCCTCCGAAAAAGAGCCCAGCGGATCCTTCGAGAAGGACTCCCGGAGGCCGAAGACCAGCGAAAAGCATAGGTCATCGAAGCAAGCCCCCGAAAAAGGGCCTTCGACTTCGACGAAAAAGGAGCCGAAGAAAGTTTCGACGTCGACGCCGCCGCCGAAAAGAACAGCCGAAACGCTTGACGACGAGCAGGCCGCAGAGATGCAGAGAAAGAAAAGAAGGCTCGAGGCCGAAATGGAGAATATCCTTCAGAGAAAGAAGGACTTCGACGAAAAAATTAAAAGTTACAGGATCCACTCGAAGCCGGCACCGACCGTCGCTGAGGTACAGGAGCACGAGGAGTTCGACGTCGAAGAGACGCCGAAAACTCCGGAACCCTCGGAGCAAGAAGAGGCAGAAGACCTCTACTACACAGAAGGGGATTACGGGGAGCAGCAGTCAAGCTACGGCTCAGGTTCCTCGACGGCCAAAGACCAGGAATGGCAGGACATCGAGGCCGAAAACCCGGAGGAGGCTGTGGAAACATACCCCTTGAGGCCTTCGCCACCGGACGACATTGGGGCATACAATGAGGTGGTCAGGAAGGCGGCAGCAGCCTATGGAGTTAAGCTGGAGGAGGAGAGGCCAAAAGCAGATTTCCTGCTGGAGACATTGCTCCCCACTCAGACAAGAAGCCAGTTCTTGCCCATGCTAAAGAGTGTCACAGACCAGGGGAAGGAAGCCTTCAAGGAACCGGCTACATGCAGATCAGTAACGCCGAGGACGGAGTAGAAATAAAAATTCTCCTCCCAGGACCTAGCTTACATCAAGGGATCCGTCACAGCAGACTCAATAATCGCTGCAACGGCCAGAAAAAGGGCAAACGTCCCAACAACATCTGGACCTCCACCTGACAAAGAAAGCAGGAGGATGGATCTAACAGGCAGGAAAATAGAGAGGAACGCCGCAACGCACTGGCGAATGGCGAACTCCAATGCCCTCCTGAACAGACATCAATACCAGCATTGGGATGAGATGGGCCAATTACTCAAGCACCTCCCGGAACAATACCGTGAGAGGGCATCACACCTTGTGGAAGAGGGGAAAAGCATCGCTAACTCGTGCCTCAAGACAGCCTTGGATGGGGCAGAAACAGCCAGCAAACTGATGGCTATAGGCATCACAGAGAGAAGGCAAGCCTGGCTCAGGATCTCAGGCTTCAAGGCTGAGGTCCAGAACAACATCCTGAGCACACCCTTCAACGGTGAATCACTGTTCAGAGCCCCAGTTGATGAGAAGCTCACCCAACTGAAGGAGGAGAACGAGACGGCAAGGTCCATGGGGGCCCTGCAATTCAGGGGGATGAGAAGGGGCACTCCTACACGGAGGCCTAATGGCAGGGGTGGAAGCCAGCAAGGGCAATCACACCAGGCATTCCACCAGGGACAACAGAGTGACAACCAAAGTCACCAGGGCCAGCAGAGGCAAAACTGGAACTACCAGGGCAGGGGCCAGTCCTTTTGATCAAGAGGAAATGGACGGGGCCAGAGAAGGAGAGGCGGTGAGCAACCCCCCTCTAAGTGACTTCATACGGAAAAAGGTGCTCTCCCACTCGAACCCTCCGGGGGAGGAGCACGGGAAAACAAACAGAAGAGGGCTACACGGACAAGACACAAAGGAACATGTGACGCCAGTAGGAGGAAGATTGAGATTTTTTCTCCAGGAGTGGAGAAAAATAACAACGGACAAGTGGATACTCAACATCATGCAGTTCGGATACTGCATAGAGTTGGAAAAGAGACCACCAAACAGAAAGCCAAAGAAAAGAGAGCACTCTGGAAGAGAGCTGCGATTACTCCAAGAGGAAGCTTAAGAACTCCTCCTCAAAGCGGCCATCGAACGGGTTCCATTCAAAGAACGAAACAGGGGAGTATACTCCAACTACTTCCTGGTGCCAAAGGTGGACGAAAGTCTAAGACCCATCCTGGACCTTCGGTTCCTAAACAAATACGTAAAGACTCAAAAATTCAAGATGACGTCCCTACAAGAGGTCATCCCGCAGATAAAGGCCGGGGACTTCTTGTCCACCATAGACCTCAAAGATGCGTACCTGCACATCCCCATGAACAGGCAGCACAAGCACATGCTAAGATTCACAGTGAACAAGGATCACTACCAATTCACCACCCTGGCGTTCGGCCTAAAGTTCGCACCAAGGGTGTTCACCAAATGCCTCGCGGCAGTGACCGCACATCTAAGAAGAAAGGGGATATACGTGTACCCCTACCTCGATGACTGGCTCGTAAAGGCAAGCTCTTACAGGACATGCAAGGATCATGCAGAGCAGGTCACAAGAACGCTAGCAAGCCTGGGATTCTCCATACACTGGGGAAAATGCTCAATGGAACCAGAGCAAGTGAAAATCTTCCTGGGAGCTCAAATCGACACCGTCCAATGCAGGGTGTTACCCAGCGAGAAGAGAACACTCATCCTACTGAGGGAGAAACGTCACTACCAGAAGGGGCGAGCTCTGACAGTGAGGACTGTGAGCAAGATTTTGGGGATGATGGCGTCATACATACACCTGGTCCCCAATGTACGCCTACGGATGAGACCACTCCAAGAGTGGCTGCAACAGCAATGGTCACAAGCTACAGGAAGTTGGGAGGATCTAGTGGTTGTAACGCACAGGGTGCAGGAAGAAATAAGGTGGTGGACCAAAGAAAGAATAACAGTAGGGAAGTCTCTAACACCACCGGACCCAATAGTGACCATCACCACAGACGCATCCCAGAAGGGATGGGGCGCACACATGAACAGGCTCAGAGTGAGGGGTCTGTGGAGCCCTACAGATGCGGTCAGACACATCAATTACCTGGAACTGAAAACAGTGTTGCTAGCCCTCAAGGCCTTTCAGAAACACCTGTACAGCCAGAAGGTGCTGATACAAACAGACAACACCACAACAATGTTTTACATAAACAAACAGGGGGGAACTCAATCATTCCCTCTGTCAAGCTTGGCACAAGAAATCTGGAGATGGGCAATACCACTCAAAATAGACCTGCTAGCCATACACCTGCCAGGGAAGGACAATGTAGAAGCGGATTGGCTCAGCAGGCAGACTTCAGCGTCCCACGAGTGGGAACTCAATATTCAGGAAACAGAGAGACTATTCAGGAGATGGGACACACCAACAATAGACCTGTTTGCAACACGCCGGAATGCAAAATGCCAATACTTTGCATCCAGGCAACCAGAGGCACTGTCACAGGGGAATGCCCTATGGATAAGCTGGTCAAAAACATTTGCCTACGCTTTTCCCCCGATACCTCTGATCCCCAGGGCTCTCAACAAATGCATGACGAGCAACATGACGCTCATCCTGGTGGTACCACACTGGGCCAGGCAGACCTGGTACTCTCAGATAATGGAGATGGCGCAGAGCCGGAGAGCCTCAACCTCTCAGCCTAGCTCCTGAGGACTTAGAGTTCGCACATCTAAAACTACC
The DNA here is from genome assembly GCF_964261635.1 of Lissotriton helveticus. NCBI lineage: Eukaryota > Metazoa > Chordata > Amphibia > Caudata > Salamandridae > Lissotriton > Lissotriton helveticus. Next base: position 1,244,397,023 of record NC_136059.1, on the reverse strand, counting down.
AGAGAGCACCCTGCGGGTGCTGCGTGAGGCAAGAAGGCCCAGCACACGCAAGTGCTATGGGGAAAAATGGAAAAGATTCACTCAATGGTGTTGCAAGAAAAAACTCCATAGAAAACTGATCAGGGAATCTACGGTGCTAAGGTACCTCACGCACCTAATTAAAGCTAAGCTAAGCTCATCCTCGCTGAGGGTGCACCTGGCAGCGATTGTGGCATACACAAGAGGAGAAACAGGAAGAAGCTTCCTTTTTTTTTTTTTTTTTGTCATCTCACCTTTCAAGCCTCTGCGGGTCTTATGAAGCCGCCTTCGTAATCTGTGGGCCCCACGGCTTACCGCACTCGCTTGGGTCGTCCGACCGGTCCCCATATTTGTAAGGGACCCTGGTGTAATCATTGGACCATTTATATTAAGTTAGACTTAAATTCTTACCCCAGTTCACAAAGGGGTGCCAGATGTTCAATGTCTTGTCCTCCACACCATCATAGTCTAAGCGAGCCATAGAAAATGCAGCCTTGAGCCAATCCTCTCTTTGCGGCGGTAGAGGGTCCCTCCACTTCCTGCACATCTCCCTTCTGGCCAGCAGGATCAAGTAAAGTAATAGCCCTCTGGCCTTCTGGGGGAGGGTTTGACTAAGGCCGCCGTCATCCCCGAAAAACACTAATGTCATGTTAATCACAATGTTGATGTTAAAAATATCTCGAATGTTATCCCCCACCTCATTCCAAAATTTTTCAAGAGATGGACACTCAAAAAAAATGTGTAGGTCATTTGCGAGAGGTGTTCCACATCTAGGGCATTTGGGAGCTGGATCTGGGGGCGAATTTTGCGATTTTCGCTGGGGTATAATAGAGTCTATTATTCACAAAGAAATGATTTTTCTTTAAACAAGCAGGCTTAATATATTTGTATAGGGTCAATAGGGATGGCTCGTACAATGACTATTGACTGTCCGAGGGGGGTTCCCACCCATACCAACGCTGAGGGGGGCATCTCGTGGTCCTCCATCTCCAACATATTTTTATACCAAACAGATCTTTACATCCCAAGTCGTAAAAAGATTCCTGGAAGGGGCAAAAAGAATAGCGCCACCAAAGAGAATGCCGCCACCGGCCTGGAACCTAAATGTGGTACTAACGGAGCTCATGAAAGCACCTTTCGAACCCATCCACAAAGCATCACTGCAAATGCTAACAATGAAAACGGCTTTTCTAGTAGCAATCACCTCGCTACGGAGGGTGAGCGAAATGCAGGCACTCACACTGCAGGAACCCTACATCCAGATACACAGTGACAGGGTCCTGATGAGAACAGACCCACACTTCATGCCAAAGGTGGTGTTGAGGTTCCACATGAACCAGAGTATTCAGATCCCTAGCTTCTTCCAAAACCCCACTACAAGCGCTGAGAGGTCGCTCCACACTCTAGACGCAAGAAGGGCTGTGATGCACTACATTGAAAGGACGAAGGGACACAGGAAAACAAAACAGTTCTTCGTATCCTTCGCAAACAGTTACATGCGCAAACCAGTGACTAAAAACACCATAGCCCGATGAATCTCACAGACAATACAATTCTGCCACAAACAAGCGGGCCAGGAGCTAACAGGAGGGGCGCAGGCCCACTCCACCAGGAAGAAAGGAGCAACAATTGCCTTTCTGGCCCACACACCAATTCAGGACATATGCCTGGCGGCAACATGGGCTTCAGTGCACACGTTCACTAAGCACTATTGCGTGGATGTACAAATGAACAAAGAAGCACGAGTAGGACAAAAGGTGCTTCAACATATATTCAACAACCAACGCTCATCTTCCACCCAGCCGCCGCTACAAAATCTATGCACAGCATAGTGAATCCAGAAAGATTCACGCTGCAAAACGAATAGTTTCTTACCTGTCGGTGTAGTTTTGCAGCTTGAAGATCTTGCCGGATTCACTAGCGAACCCACCCGCCTCCGCCAGAAAGATGAGGCTGGAGAAGAAGGTGGAAACACATAGAAAAGAAAGCAAGTTGAAGCTTACAAGATACGTGAAAAGAATTTCGTTGAAAAAAGGATTAACAAACATAGCCATGGATTCACTACAAACACAGAAAAGGAAAAAGAGACAGAAAAAAGAATCCGAAGATGGCGCCCAAGGGTGGTAGATTCCGCCGGAAGCATGCCGACGTCACCGCAGGTACACCAAATGGTGGGACGTCGACGCCCACCTGGGCTACGGAAAAAAAAAGAGAAAAAAGACTACGATTCCGGACCCAACCACCAGATTGCGGAATATGCACAGCATAGTGAATCCAGAAAGATCTTCAAGCTGCAAAACTACACCGACAGGTAAACTATTCGTTATAGCATGGTGCAAGGGCTCCACCAGTGAGAAATCAGCAGCAAACCCACAACAAATCAGGCTGACAGAAAGGAGAAACGCACCAGACCACGAGTGCACCAACACAGAAAATAAAAAAGGAACAGGGAAGAAAGTTGATACAAACCCGTTATTAGAGAAAAGGCTTATCAACAGCCCCCCTGTCAGAAGCTTCCAGGGTTTTCGCAGGAGCAGTATGGCTGCTAGTCCCAAATGCCCACCCACCAGTGCACCCGCTTCAAGAGCAGGGTCACTAGCCGGGGGGAAAAGGGGAAGTGGACAGAGAAGAGAAAAAACCTTGTGAATAGCTGGCTCCCTCAGAGTAGTCGCTGGCTGAAATGGATTCTTCTGCCACCTTTCTTCAGGATGCCTAATGCACAGAACAGGGAAACATATTAGAACACTATTCTCTCTACTCCAATGACTCTATAAAATAATTAAAGCTGGTCCTACCATAACTTCACAAGGCAATGTTATTCTTCTATTGGTTGAATTCCCTACAGGAGGCAGTAGCTGAAATTTGGAAAAGAGTATTTAGTATCCAACCAATTTCCCTGCCTGTGTCTTCTTATTTGGGAATAAGCCTCATATCTTTACCTGTTGCTCTCCCGCAGGTAACCTTGTAACTGGGGGTCTGGTTGGAATTACAGTTCAAACGCTGCGGCACTGTCCTGGCTCAGGTATCCTCATGAAGCGCGCAAAAAGGTACTGGGAAGGAGAAGAGGGGAAGGAAAGGCAAGGAAAAGCGCAAAGGAAGAGTCAAGATTGAGGGAACAGTACACTGCGTAAGCTTGAACGAGAATATCCTTACTGTCTGTTCTGGAGAATTCTGCTCGCCTTAATATTTTCCTGGAGGTCTGTAATTCGCTTTCCTCAGCTGCTCAATTCCGCTGTAGAGTGAAGACTATTAGAAGGCTGTACAATTATAGCTTCTCCAGCGGCTGGCGGTAACTGCACTCAGTGACAGAATTGACTGCTGCCTTTCAAGTACTCTTGCTGATACTTGTGGAACTACGTGGAGACTGAGCGGAATTCTATCTCACAATTCTCCACACAATACTCTTTAAATACGTGATACTCTGACTGAGCTCACTCGGAAACACCCGTTGCTAACTAACCTACTCTGGAACCAAGTTCGACAATTCCGTTTCCTCCCGTCACGAACTCTTGACGCGGAGAAACAAGAATCTGCGACTCCTGGTCCGAGGACTGATTTTTTACACAACTTTTTACAGTCCCTGGAACCATACTTTGGTCGTGAAAACTTTTCCATACTAGGTGATTTCAATTACCATTTAGAACGGTATGACTCATCCGACACCTCATGTCTCATAGAGGCTCTGGGGTCCTGCGGACTCACGCAGCGAGTCAGCGGAGTTACACATCGTGCAGGCCATACTCTAGATGGAATTTTTTCCAATGACCATCGTTTAACCACCTTGGATCCAATACATCTGTCATGGTCTAACCACCTTGCAGTTCCATTCCTCTTAGAATACCATAGGGCGGAGAGAAGTATAAAAGTGAACCATATAATGGAAACTGCCAGAAATTTCAGGAACATTAGTAGTGACTCCTTTGTGCCCTGGGCTGCCAGTCTGTCTATCACTGGCATGGGCACTGTACAGACTGCGGCTGGCCATTTTGAACAGGTCACTACTGAGGCCTTGAATGAATTGGCCCCAGTACAGACCCGCCGCCGAGCAAGAAAGAGACCATCCGCCCCATGGTTCTCAGACTCCCTCAGACTCCTCAGGCAAGAAGTGAGGAGGAAGGAGAGGCTTTGGCACTCCTGTTGGGACTTTAAAAATAAGGAAGCCCACAAAGCTCTGGTCAGGAAATACAAAGCCGAGATTACTCAGGCCAAACAAGATCATTTTGTGGCCCTAACAACTTCGCTTTCCTCACCGAAGGAGCTTTTCAAAATTGTAGATTCTTTAGTTACTCTACAAACTCCTGACTCTGTTGTTCCATCGCAAGATCTATGTGATCGGATCGCTTCCTTCTTTCACACCAAAATCCAGGATATCCACATGGCTCTTGAGGAACAAAGAGCATGTATCAGTGCGCCTTTTGCTCGGGCTGAGATGATTACGATCTCCCCTAGCATCCCCCTATCGAGCACTCTGGACTCTTTTCCTCCGCTGGCTTTGCAAGATCTGGAGATCTTGCTTAATAAGACCAAATCCGGCTCCCCCCTGGACATCTGCCCATTGAAAATCATCAAGCAGTGCAGGGTGACCCTTCTACCTCCTCTGCTAGAAATAATGAATCTAGCTATGAAAGACGGTATCTTCCCCCTGGAGTGGAAGAGTGCAGTTGTGAAACCTTTGCTAAAGAAGGCCTCCCTTGACCCGGAGGTCCTAAAAAACTTCCGTCCAATCTCGCTGCTTCCAGCCCCAGCGAAGATGCTTGAGATACATCTAAACAAGCATCTCGCTGCCTTTGTGGAAGGTTCGGGCTGTCTGGACTTTTCCCAGCATGGATTCAGGAGGGAACACAGCACCGAGTCGGCCCTCACCATCGTGCTTGATAAGATCCGCACGACAGTGGATGGGGGCCAGACCACCCTCCTGGTCCTGCTGGACCTAACTGCGGCCTTTGATACCCTCTCCCCCTCAGTACTTACATCTCGGCTGAGGGAAGTGGGGGTGAGGGACGCAGCTTTGGACCTTCTGACTTCCTTCCTCGATGGCAGGGTACAAAGAGTCAAGCTGGGGCAGTTCCTATCTCCATCCCGACCTGTGCGATGTGGGGTCCCACAGGGGTCGGCCCTTAGTCCGACCCTATTTAACATTTATGTGACCCCACTAGCCAGACTAATAAGATCTTTCGGGATGGAGGTAGTCTCTTACGTGGATGACACCCAAATCCTCGTCTCTCTCTCCCATTCAGATGTACATACTGCCTCCAAATTTAGATCTTGTATGGAGGCGGTCGGTCAGTGGATGATCATGAATTCACTTAAGCTGAATGGGGAGAAGACCGAGGTGATGGTGTTTGGAGGGAAAGAGAACATCTGGTCAGCCAGCTGGTGGCCTGACTCGCTAGGAGTGTGTCCTTCTCCCACAACATCGGCTAAGAACCTCGGGGTGTTGATAGACCCTGCCCTGGATATGGGCAACCAGTTGAGTAGAACCATCTCCACCTGCTGGGGCCTAATTCACACCCTACGAAGGATTAGGAAATATCTCTCCTTGCAGTCCAGAAAGCAAATAGCTGTTGCACTCATTGGCTCACGTCTGGACTACTGTAATGCGCTCTATGCGGGGCTTAACAGGAGCCTCCTGCAGCGCTTACAGGTAGTTCAGAATGCCACAGCCAGATTTGCTTTGGATGCTCCTAGACGCTCTTCGGCCACGTTGGCCAGGAAAGCGTTGCATTGGCTACCGGTAGAACATCGAGTTCGGTTTAAGGTTTTATGCATGACCTATAGAGCCATTGCAAAAAATAGTGACATGGGAGTTGGGTCCATCATTTCTCACTATATTCCTGGAAGGAACTTGCGTTCCTCCGGGAAATTGCTCCTGACAGTCCCCCGGATTCGAAGAGCCAAGTGGGGTGGCAGGGCTTTCTCCACCCTGGCCCCCAAATGGTGGAATGATCTTCCTTTGGATCTTAGATCTCTACCGTCCCTTCAGAAATTTCGAAGGGCTCTTAAAACTCGCCTCTTCCTGCAAGCCTATGTGTAAGGATGTACGTCTCAATTTTGATGTGATTGTTAGGCGCCTTGATACCTGCGGGTTATTGTTTTTGCGCATTATAAATTTTTATCAAATCAAATCTCTTCAACACGGAACGTTATTGAAGTGCGCAGATAACAACGCGCGAACGTTCCAAGTACACTAGGCTGCTCTACCTTCTACTGGAAAGGAATTTTGGAGGAATTCTTCATCTTAGGACAGGGGAACCAAATACCTACGCTATGTGGCTTGATCAAAGGACGTCTTCGGGCAGCCAATGTAGGAACGGTAATAGTAGCGATTCCGAGGTTCCTGACACCCCCTACCAAAAGCGAGAAAGTCACACCAAACTCGCCACAAGCACTGAAGAAGACCGGTAAATCCGATACTGAAAAGGGGCACAACCCACAAGCAGCTACTGACCCAACTGACAGGGAAAACTTCGAAAGAATCCGACCGTGCGATCAAAGTCACACCAAAAATCCCCCTCAGATGAAGGATGATAAACAACCTCGAACAAGCACCCAGTGGGCCACGACAACCAGGGTAAACACCCCCAGACAAGAACTGAAGAAAAGCAGTAAAACGATAGATAAATGTAACGCAGTAGGAACCGGGGAATCTCTCGGCAGAGGGGAAGCCACAACCAACATCACCAACAATATCGAGATATACGATGGGGGCAACTCGGTACGACCATAGTAACGTTTCACCCAGAGTATCAATCAAGAGGCCCAATGGATATCCTAAACAGGGGAAACATACTACGGCTACTGAAAAACATCGACCGCCTCAATACCATATCATCAACTGACTTAAAATCAGTAGAATTTATGGAACCCGTGGAGTACCCCGGAGTAGAATCAACAAAAACGGTATGGGCCACAGCAGAATTCCCGGAGAGACTACTAAAAGAAAAAGCAAAGTTCGATTCCTGGGGAATAAAACTACAGCCTTTCTTTCAACCAAGATACCCAGATCCTCTACTATACGACAGTCAACAAAGGGAAAAAACAAAAGAACCATCTCTTTAAAAAAGTGTCTTAAGAGGAGCTTGAAGCAAAACACCAGAGAATTTCGCGCACCGAGACCAGCACGATAACCGAACAACGGTTAACGACAGCCTGCCCTCGCCTAACTGGAGCTGGCTCTCTATGACCCTAAACGTGAAAGAGTCAAACTAATGACAAAACAACACAAAATCAATAAACATAACCAGTACCCTAAGCTTATGTTCATGGAACATTAACAGCTTAGGAGATAAATTCTCAGATGTGGACTTAAACACCTACTTGCAAAAATTTGCAATCATTTCTTTGCAAGAAACCTGGTCCGACTCTCCCCCAGCGCTGTCGGGATACAACCTGAATTTTCTGCCGTCTACACAGAGCTCACTGTTTGGCCATAACAAAGGTGGTCTTGCCATTTACAGTGCGTTATCTGTGATAACAGAAGCAGTTCCATTAGTTTACAACATAGTCGAACCAAACGCGATACAAGTACTACGATTGTCACTCCGCGAGCAAGAAACAAATGAGGATATAATTTTAATAAACCTCTACTTGCATCCCAGGAAGAAAATGAAGGACGCACAACAGCTGAAGGAAGAACTCGTTAAACTGATCAAAACCGAGAAAACGAACAGCATAATCGTCACAGGGGACTTCAACCTAAATATGCTTAGCATCTCGGCCCCGGAAACCACCGACGAGGAGGATCCGTTTGCCTGGGAGCAAAACCGCCAAGACTGTACTTCGGGAGGCAGAAGCACAAAAACAGCCAGGAGCCTGTTGGCCAAACTCGAAGAGCTGGGCTTCAGGGCACTCAACGGCAGATTTTCAGGCGACCGACCACAATCCGCAACATTCCATAGTACACTGGCAAGCTCCACAATTGATTTTACATTCTTCTCTCGCAGTTTGTACCACAGGGTAAGAGACTTTCAAATCTGTCCGATGGACTACAGCGACCACCTGCCCCAGGAAACAACGATAGATACACCGAAAATACCAAGCCCACCAGGCGCCAGCAAACTAGGCTTGGACTTCACAATAAATGAAAGACGGATAAAGTGTAAAACCATCGACCCGCAAAATCTCTTAGCGCAAGCTAAACAAGCTCTTGTTGAGGCACAATCCGCATCCCCAAATCTAATTATATGCTGGGAGTTATTCACAAAATAAATGAGAGACACAGCTGAAAGAAAAGGGCACACAAAGCCAGACGGAAAGGGTAGCACCGCGACACATAAGAGCCATTATAATTTTAGAAAGGACATCAGGCTAAAAAGGATGAAGACTCAGATCAATGACACCCTGCGAAGAATAAAAACAGACCCCACCGCCTGCCAAGTGCTGAGACAGCTAAAAGGCAACCGCAGGAAACTAACATGGCAACTAAAAAAGGACGCAGATGAGGCCTTCTGGGGAAAACTCTTACATGATGCCAAAACAAACAACAGCGCACAGTTTTGGCAAAAGATCAATAGTGGGCTCAATGAGCAAAGCCAGGGGATCGAATCCCACGTGACGGAAGAGGAATGGACAACTTATATTAGCACACACTTCAGCCACACCCAAGAATCGCCGAAATAAAATGGCAACGCTAATATCAGGCGCAAAGAACACACGTCCCCACACAAAGAAACTCCCAGAAGTGACAGGGAACTACTAATCACAAAGTTACAAATATCTAACAGAATCTCGAAAGGGAGAACCGAGGGAGCCCCTGGCCCAAATGGCATACCCCCAATCATATTCAAGCAAGAACCAGAATATTGGGCCACTGCCTTCAAACCCATGTTTGAAAAAATATGGCAGACCTCAACAATTCCACAATCATGGAGGGGGCAATAATCTCACCAATATTTAAAAAAGGTGATAGAAAAAACCCTAGAAGTTACCGGCTAATAGTCTTACTAGATAATGAGGCAAAGTACTATGCGGGCCTCTTACTACAGGAGCTGACATCGTGAGCGGAAGAAACATCAGTAATCCCATTCAATCAAACCGGCTTTAGGAAAAACATGGGGACGACAACAAATATTCTAGCTTTGTCACTTCTGATCGACTCCGCGCTAGAGGGAAAACAGCCCCTATACCTGTGTTATATCGACTACAGCTCCGCCTTCGATCACGTAAACAGAAACTTGCTGTGGCAAAAACTAAAGAGAATGAAAATTCCTTCAACACTGCTGAATCAACTAATCCTCTTGCACAGCAAGACGTGGGTCCAGGTTAAACTAGGAACCGGGGACTACTTAACCAAGAAAATCCCAACCAGCACTGGAGTAAAGAAAGGATGGGTGCTAGCGCCAATTTTCTTCAACCTCTTTATGGCCAAATTATCAACTACACTAAATGAAAACATCTCATACGCACCAAAATTAGGGGTACCCAGCTGTCCAATCTATTCTATGCGGACGATTTGGTGCTAATCAACCGGACACCGATTGGCTTACAGCGGCTCCTTGACATCACCTCGCAATATTCCAAAACAAATAAACTCAGTATCAACTACAACAAAACAAAAGTCATGCGCCTTAACCATCGAAAAAAGACATCAACATTTAGCTGGTACTTGGACACAACGAAATTGGAAGTTACAAATAAATATCGTTACCTGGGAGTGATTATAGATCATAGGGGGAGCTTTACACCACAGTGCGAGGAGATAAAAAAGAGAGGCTTAATGACAGCTGTATCTCTAAGGAACCTGAAAAACAAGATTACTGGTCCAAACTTCTCCCCACTACTAAAACTGATCCAAGCAAAATTGATACCATCTATTACATACGGAAGCGAAGCAATGAGAGGCAGGGACGCCGGAACATTAGAAGGAGTAATAACAAGAGCTATACGGATGATGTTTGGCCTCCCGAGGTACACTTCTCCGGCGCAGATCCGACTCTAATTTGGGTTGGCAAAGGAAGAGCTTGCACGCAAGGGAGCATACCTTAAAAGCTGGTATAAAATCAGTAGGGGAGAGGCAAACACCCTCAACGCACTCCTCTGGAAAGACCTACAAAGAAAAGACAACAGCCCAGCAAGGCTTTTTCTGGAGGACGCAATAAAACAACTGGGGGTGCAACAATTGTGGGATCTGCAAGGGAACCTGGCAGGCTTTAAAAAAGCAGTAAACAACATTGTCAGGAAAGAATCTCTCCTACAAGACAAAGCTTCACTAACGGAGCGAGCACATGGCTGGCTAACTGTACAAACTTACAATAAACTCACACCACAGACATATCTTTTGACCAGTTTCACCAAAAAAACAAGAGTCATTCCTAAAACATCGGCTAGGAGTATTGCCCTCAGCAGATCACATGGCCCCTTGGCTACGTCTCCCAAAGCCAGTAAAATGCCGCCTGTGCGGGAACCATGAGGAAAACATCGTACACCTCATCACTATCTGCAAAGAGCTGCAGCAAGACCGCAGGAACCTGTTGAGACCCCTATTTAATAAAAAAGGAATCGGGTCGTGCAGACAAGCAACCCTGGCCTGCTTTTCGGGCGATGAAGTCCAAATGGCCTGCCGACTGGTAAAATACTTCGAAGCCATAGAAATCAGATTCAACACAAGGAAAGAACAAACGGATAAAGACAGTGCTCCCTCCAAACCCCTAGAGCCAATATTTTAAGACTGCCCAGAGTCACAACTGGCTAACAAAATCAAAGACCGACAGATCACTACAAGTCACGAGCATACAGGGAAAAGGATGGCCTTACCCCCATAAGGAACGGAGACTGCAAATGCGCCCTCGAATGGGAAAGGAGGCCAGGATAGACAAAAGAAACCACCTCCGAGGAAATGCAGAAGTTGCCAGTGGCGGACTAACACTTCCTTTTTAACCACTTTTAATCTTAATTTTTATTACCTTTTTTAACTTACCTCAAGGACCACTTTGTATGCTGCTATAAATATTCATAACTGTTTCTTATCGTTGCCGCTTTTGTAATGGTTTTTATTAACTGTACAATAATGTATTACTTACTTACTTACTTAATGCGTGAGGTAAGCAGTTTTGAACTCGAAGCTATTATTGATGGGCAGCTGATTAAATTAGTTGATATGGTTGGGGGGGAGGGGGGTTGAAAAGGAGTCTGGCAAGCCTAGGTTACCAGTGTTGTCATAGTTCATTTTTGACTGCATAAAGGGATTAGCTGCGATCACTTTGTGAGAGATTCATATGTAGGGGAATATTCTCTGAAGTGGTTTTAAATGGAAAAGGCATGAGTGCATTACTTTTGCAATGTGGTGTTCTAATGATAGCTTGGAGTCAAAGATAATGCTAAGCTTGCAATACAGAGCAAAGGGTCAGTGCAAGGGCCCAGTGTAGGTGGCCATAACTACTTACCTTGCTAAAGATGGGAAGAATTATCTGTTTTACTCGGGTTTAATTTGAGAAAGTTTTCCTTCTTCCATCTTTGAGTAGTTTCCAATATTAATGGTGATGTGGTTAGCTAGTATAATGCACACGAGCAGGAAATTAAAAATGTGATGGGAGGAGAGAGCGGGAGGCAAAATGAGTGGCAAGGAGGTAGACATTAAGAACTTTGGTGCAGAGATGTCTCTAGCCTGCCTTGTTTTCAAGATCCCAGGGCAGTTCAAAGGAAGTCCCTGGGAAGCCATCCATGATGCTGACCTCTCATTCTATCCACGTAATAATAAATACATTTACGTGTCAACACATGGATGAGTTGTGAGTTGAGGCTGTAAGCTGCAAGGCCAGCAGCGCAGATCCGGAAAAAGTGCTACCGTAGTCTTTTTTTACTAAACTTTTTTGATCTCTTTTGATAATTCTTTTTCGAGTCTTCGACTCCGAACGGTGCCGGTAGGGATGCCAGGTTTTAAGCCCTGTGAGGACTGTGACCAACTGATGTTAGTCACCGACCCTCACCGTCGGTGTCTCCACTGTCTCGGCGTCGACCACGACGACAAGACCTGTTCCGACTGCCGGGCCCTGACTTCGAAAGCTAGGCGGGAGCGTACCCGCAAGCGACTCGAACTCCGGCAGTCGGCCCCGCGCCGAGAGAGGTCCCGGTCCGGACAGAGGTCGAGGGACCGGGAGCGGAGCCATCGTAGCTCCGGGAGTCGACATTACTCCTCAGGGTCGAAGTCGTCAGGTAAGCACAAGAAGTCGAAGAGACGTCATCGCTCTTCCGACACCCTCCCGACGCTTGTTCGACGCGGCCGGGAGTTCAGGTGGCACCGCCTACGCGGCTCCGTCGGAGTCGCAGGCGTCGCGGCCGGCCCCATACCCCTCCAGTCCCTGGGCCGCGCGCGACGCCGGAGGAGATCGAGCGGTTCCTCATGGCCATGAGGTCCCTCTCTTCTCCGACGGGCTCCGCGGCGCCTTCGGGCCCAACGGACCCGTCTGGGGGCCCTAGCGGGTCGGGGGCTCCGGCCCCGACGCCGTCGGGTGCTTCGGCCTCGGCGTCGCCGGCGCATTCGGGCCTGGCGCCGCAGGCCCCCACTGGATCCAGTTCTGGATCCGGGTAGTCGCCGGTGGACCTAACGACCTCCCCGGCGCCGGTCCCTCAGGTGTCACTCCCGGCGCCGTCTTCGGGCGGCGCCGTCCCCGATACCTCCAAGGCCGAAACGGCGCCGCTGGGCGCCGCTTCCGACGCTGTTTGGAGAGTTCATCTTTCATGAGCCGGCCCCATCATTTGACACCCCTGAGTACCAGGAGATGGGTGATGAGGAGTATTGGGAGGGGTCTGAGGACCCTCTGACACGGGAGTGTCAGTCCAGGAGGACTGGACAGGTGGACTTGGGGATGTCAGTGGTCTGGACACTTCGCCAGACACTGGTTTTGTCTCACCTCCTACCGTGGCTACGGAGGAGGGGGCAACCTACAGTGTGGTGTTGACGCGGGCGGCCAAGGCCTTGGGCCTTGAGCTCCCCGTCGCGGCCGTGAGGACTAACCCCCTCACTGAGGTCCTTAAACCGCAGTCATGCTCGGCTGAGCCTCTGCTGCTGTTTAATGAGGCCTTGTCCGACGTTCTTTTGGGTACTTGGTCCAGGCCCGCTACAGGTTCGCCTGTAGATAGGAACGTGGCCAGACGCCACCGCCCGGCCCCTGGAGACCCTTGTTTCCTGTCCACCCACCCCACCCCTGAGAGCCTGGTGATTCAGGCCTCCAATTCCCAGACCGCATTCCCGTCAGCTCCGCCTGACAGGGAATCCAAGAGGTATGAGCAATACGGCAAGAAGGTATTCTCTTCCCTAAGTCTGGGACTGCGGTCTTCTAACACCGCCTGCCTCTTGGGCCGCTACACCCACTCCCTGTGGGACACGGTCGCGGAAGTGCTGCCAGAATGCCCTTTGGAGGTACGGGCTAAACTCGGCCGAGCCATTGTGGAAGGCCGAGATGCGGCACGTTATTCTATTCGGTGTGGACTGGATACCACCGACTCACTGGGCAGAGCGATGGTAACGACGGTGGCGATTCGTCGCCACGCCTTTGTTGAGGTCCGCCAACTTCTCGGCTGATGTCCAGAACACACTCATGGACATGCCGTTTGATGGCCGTCACCTTTTTGGCGACAAGGCAGACCATGCGCTTGAGCGCTTTAAGGACTCCAGGGCTACGGCCAAGTCCTTGGGCCTGTCGGCCCTGCGCCAGCAAACGGCTGCCTTTTGCTCATTTCGTGGCCAAGAAAGGGGTGTACCCACACGTGCTGCAAGCCACGCACGCAGAGTAATACCCAACGCGGTGGCGGCCGTGGAAACCGCCATGGCGGCGGTCGGGGACAATGGCGAGGACAGTCCACATCTTCCCCCGCAGCATCCGCCTCAAAACCCTCCTAGTCCGTGCTTTCAGGCCCATGTGTCGCCAGTGGGGGGCATGGTCAGCCATCACCTCCTCTACTGGCGCACTGTCACATCGGACAGGTGGGTGCTGCAAATCGTCCGAAGGGGCTACTCCCTCCCCTTCGAGGCGACCCCTCCAGCCATGCCACTGCAGAACCACCGTGTATCGGGGTATCATTTGCGACTTCTGCAGGAGGAAGTTATGGCCCTCTTGGCCAAGGGGGCCATCGAGCGCGTTCCTGGGCCAGAAGTAGGGTGTGGTTGCTACTCCCACTACTTTCTGGTACCCAAGAAGGGCAAAGGGGGCCTACGCCCTATCTTGGACCTACGGATCGACAACGGCTTCCTCCGGAAGGAGAAGTTCAAGATGCTGACTTTGGCTCAGGTCCTAGCTGCCCTGGACCCGGAAGACTGGAAGGTAGCGTTGGACTTGCAGGACGCGTATATCCACATCCCCGTCCTGCCGGCCCACCGGCGATACCTGCGGTTCACGGTGGGTCACAAGCATTTTCAGTTTACCGTGCTCCCCTTTGGCCATACCAGCGCCCCACGGGTGTTCACGAAAGTGATGGCGATGGTCGCAGCTCATCTGCGCAGATTAGGGGTTTCAGTCTTCCCCTATCTCGACGATTGGTTGTTGAAGGCGGGCTCGCCCCAAACAGTCGTCTCCCACCAACAGACTACGGCCGACCTCCTGCACTCGCTGGGGTTCTCCATCAACGTGCCGAAGTCACACCTGTGTCACTCTCAGAAGCTCCTCTTCATTGGAGCGGTTCTAGACTCGGCGCAGTTTCGGGTTTATCCTCCCGAACAGCGGGTTCAGGATATTCAGGCTCTGATTCCGGTCTTTCAGCCTTTATCCCGAGACTCGGTCAGGTTGACGATGCGGCTCCTGGGGCTGATGGCCTCCTGCATCCTTCTGGTGCATCACTCCTGGTGGCGGATGCGGGCTCTGCAGTGGGACCTGAAGTTTCAGTGGGCACAACATCAGGGCAACCTGTCCGACCACGTCCGGATCTCGGAGGGCACTGCAAAACAGTTGCAGTGGTAGCTCACGAACCGCGATTGAGTCAGCGGCAGATCTCTCTCCCTTCCCCAACCGGAGCACGTAGTGGTGACAGATGCGTCCCTCCTGGAATGGGGGGGGGGCACATGGGAGAGAGGGAGATCAGAGGCCTCTGGTCTCCGGCGGAGTCCCAGCTCCACTTCAACCTTCTGGGGCTGTGGGCGACCCGACTTGCACTGAAAGCATTCCTTCCCTCTGTCCGGGGAAGTATAGTGCAGGTGTTCACAGACAACACCACCGCCATGTGGTACTGCAACAAACAGGGCGGGGTGGGTTTGTGGACCCTTTGTCAGGAGGCTCTGCACCTCTGTACATGGCTGGAACACCAGGGCGTCACCCTGGTGGTTCAACACCTGGCAGGTTCCCTGAACGCCAGGGCAGACGAACTCAGCCGCTGGGGCATGAGGGGTCACGAATGGCATCTGAACTCGGACGTGGCGCTAGGCCTCTTTCTGCAGTGGGGAGAGCCTTGGTTAGACCTATGGTTAGATCTATTCGCCACCGAAGAGAATGCGCAATGTCATCAGTTCTTATTGGTATTTGGTAGTTGGTATTTCCAAGGCGGCACTTGCTCGGAGACGCTTTTCGACGCGAGTGGAGCTGCGGTCTGTTGTACGCCTTTCCGCCTTTACCACTTCTGCCCAGAGTGCTGAAGAAGATCAGGCGCGAGCGGGCCCAAGTCATCCTTCTGGCTCCGGACTGGGAATGAAGATACTGGTATCCCAAGCTTCTCAGCATGTCAGTCCATCCTGCGATTGTCTGCCTCTTCAGGAGGACCTTCTGTCGCAGCAGCAGGGGACGATCCTCCACCCGAACCTGTCCAGCCTCCACCTCCATGCGTGGAGATTGAGCGGCGGCAGTTGAGGCCATTTGACTTGCCTCCTGAAGTATGTGATGTGATTCTGGCAGCCAGGAGTCCCTCCACAAAATCGGTATACCCCTGCAGGTGGAACAATGAGTGGAGCTGCGGTCTGTTGTACGCCTTTCCGCCTTTACCACTTCTGCACAGAGTGCTGAAGTAGATCAGGCGCGAGCGGGCCCAAGTCATCCTTGTGGCTCCGGACTGGGAATGAAGATACTGGTATCCCGAGCTACTCAGGATGTCAGTCCATCCTGCGATTCGTCTGACTCTTCAGGAGGACCTTCTGTCGCAGCAGCAGGGGACGGTCCTCCACCCGAACCTGTCCAGCCTCCACCTCCATGCGTGGAGATTGAGCGGCGGCAGTTGAAGCCATTTGACTTGCCTCCTGAAGTATGTGATGTGATTCTGGCATCCAGGCGTCCCTCCACAAAATCGGTATACGCCTGCAGGTGGAACAAATTTGTGGCATGGTGCACAGCAAAGGCTGTGAATCCTCTCTCTGCCCCCCTTTCAGAGGTTCTCCTCTTCCTTCTTTCTCTGGCCCAGCAGGGCTCTGCTCTGGGCACTCTTAAGGGCTACCTCTCTGCCATTTCTGCCTTCTTGAGGCTTCCTGATCAGCCTTCTCTTTTCAAGTCCCCTATTGTTAATAGATTCTTGAAGGGCATCACGCACATGTTCCCTCCTGTTCCTTTTGTGATGCCTCAGTGGGACTTGAACCGTGTTCTTACATTTCTGATGTGCGCTACTTTCGAGCCACTTCACAATTGCCCTCTTCGTCTTCTTACTCTTAAAACTGCATTCCTGGTAGCCATCACCTCTGCCAGGAGAGTGAGTGAGCTCCAGGCTCTTTCTTCTAAGCTTCCTTTCCTTTCCGTTCATCCGGACAAAGTTGTGTTGAAAACGCGTCCTTCTTTCCTGCCCAAGGTGGTTACAGCCTTTCACATCGGGCATTCCATCACCTTGCCCACCTTCTTTCCGCCTCCGCATTCTTCCAAGGAGGAAGAGAGGCTCCACCATCTGGACCCAAAACGTGCGCTCTCCTTCTACCTTGATCGCACACGCCAGTTCCGGGTGGACGACCAGCTCTTTGTTGGTTACAACCAAAGTTTTAGAGGTATCAGAGACAGGGTGCGCCAAACATACTATAAACAATACATTTCCTAGCACCACATCACTCTAGCCCATAAATCCCATTAGGCAATTATCATCACAAACATAGTGACAAATCACATTGCGCAAAAATCACATTAGGCAATTATCATCACAAACATAGTGGAAAATCACATTGCGCAAAAATCACATTAGGGCCTTGCGCCCTATCCACATACGAGACCCCCTGGCCAACTGGCCATCTCAAGAAGGGGCTCAAATGCCCTGTGTCCAGAAAGTCAGGGTGCGCTGCCACGCAGCGCCAGTCAGGGGTGCGCCACCGGCGCAAACCTAAACGTTGCAGCTGCCCACCACTTGCTGGGCAGCTGGGAACAACAACAGGGCCTAAACGTTGCAGCTGGCACTAAGTGCTGCGCTGCGGTAGAAGGCCTGGCACCTCCGTGCCACTTCTGTCCCTCTGAGGGACTCTCACTCCAATTTACGCCTAAACGGTGCAGCTGCCCACTACTTACTGGGCAGCTGAGAAATCAGAAAAACTGCGGCATGGGCTCTCAGTAGCCCTTAAAGCAAATTGCGCCACATGTTGGAACCACTCTAGGTTCTGGAAATAAAACATGCCACTAGGAGCACTCCAGCTCCTAAACGAATTGTGCGCCCATCATAGACAGAGCACTGGCCCCCAGACACTGGTGTCTTAAATAACGGTGCCCCCAGGGAGCCACTCAGGTGCTAAAATAAGTATGCGCAGGCTAGAGCCACACGGGGCTCTGTAAATAAAGTTGTCCCCAAACGTTGGAGCCATGTGGCTCTGAAACAAATGTGCATTGGAGCCCTCTGGCTCTGAAACACTAATGGGGGGGGGGGGGGGGCAGGGGAGCTACCGAGGCTCCTGAAACAACCCTGCTCCCTAGAACTTGCGGCCCTCAGGGGCAAGAACACGGGCCCCTCTGGCCCTCGGGACCCCCCTGGGCCCTTCAAACACATATGACCCAGTCGGAGCCACACAGGCTCTCTAAACAGTTAAAAGTGCCCCCAAAACTGGAGCCACGCGTAGGCTCTTAAAAATCGTAATGCCCCTATCGTTAGAGCGGCCCTCCCTTCAGGACACAGGCCCGGCTTGGACGGGCCCTCTCAAGGTACACCCGGAGACACCCGACCCCCCCCCCCCCCAGCCCTTGCCAACTCCGGTGTTCTCGGGGGCTGGGGCGGACACCGACACTTCCCCGCGGTCTTCTCTTCACTTGGGCGGCACGCGGGGCTATCCCTCCTCCTAGGAGAGCCCCGCCGGAAATCAACCTTCTGGTGCAGGCCTCCCTCTTTGTTGCGCGGCGGGGCAGGCACCGGCAATGTGCTTCGAGCCCCGCCGCGTCTCCGCAACATCCGTGGCGCCTGCAGGGCTCTCCCTCACTCTGGAGAGCCTCGCTGGCTGCGGCAGCACTCCTCCCGGGCAGTGTGCAGGGCTCCCATCGGCATACGGGAGCCCTGCGGGGCAGGTTCAAACTTCTTCTCCTTTGCCGGCCGCACTGGCCAATTAGAGCGCAGCAGCGGGCGGGACTTCCTCCGAGAACCGGAAGTCCCGCCCCGCGTCCGGCTCTACGGTGCCTGACTTCCTGGTCATGGCGCGAGGGCCACGGCGGTGATCTCGGGCATACAGGAGGGGTGGGCACCCTCGTCTAAACAATCAAATAAGCGGGGTGGCACCCGCGCTCAGCACCAACCACGCGGTCACATTGAGAAAAAAACACCATGAGGGGTATGCTCCCTCCAAATTTGGCTACAAAGCAGGGCAGGCACCCACGCCACGAAGCCCACGCTCTCCCTCAGCTGGGCAAACTGGAAATAAGCACGCTAGAGCCCTCCCTAGGCGCTGGTAGGCTACAACAAGCCTTGGCAATGGTAAACACCGCAATAGGTCCAAGAGAAGTCCTGGGCAGAAAAGAGGGAGCAACCCAGCTCCCCATCAAGGAAATTCCTGCAGGCATCCAGGGGCTGGGCAGGGCCCAGGGAGGCAAGCCTTCCCCTGGGCCCCAGCAGCAGCACGTCCCTGGCAGATTCAAGTCGGCAACAAGAACATCTTCAGGGTGTCACAGCACCCTTTTTATACAGCAAAGTCCTTGGTCTAGAAGGTGCAGGCAATGTGAGAACCAGCTACAACTGGTTATGGGGAACTCCCTTTCACTGGCCAGGCTAGGGACATCAGACGCACCACAGGGGGTGGAGCCACCATTGTGGAGGGAAGGACCAGCCCTATTCAGGTCCCAGGTGTACCCCTCCCTCACATCAGCATGCTAATCTCTCCATTCACCACCGGGGCAGACCCATCCTGACTCCTGTAGCCAGGCTCACCAGCCAGCTCCAGCCAATCACACGCCAGACACAAATTACACTAACATGCCAACATCTAGAAGTGGCATTTCCACACTAGACACAATCATGCCGCATACATCATTGCGCAGCATTTAATCTCACGAGTTCGCACATACCGAACTCGACCCTGCACTCCCCACACATCAGGAACTACCATGGTCACACATATTCCCCATGCATTCCTATGGGAGGGCAGGTCACTCTCACCACACACACACAGAGAGCGCATGCACTTTACACTGAACCACAGTGAAAAAGTGCGCAGAGACCTAAAATCACCAATACCAGGTTACAGAAACAGGCTAGGCAAAAGCAAAATGTTTCGGGGTCAACCTGCCAAAAAGGGCCAGGTCCAACACCGACTAGCTAAATGTCTTATTCGTTCTCCGTCTACAGCAAAGCTACCAATGATTAGACAACCCAGACCACGTAACTCTATCTTGGGAATCGCGAGAGCCAGACACTCTTTCGGTTAACCACTCATACTTGTCCACAATGCGAGTAATCAGAGACGCAGTATAGTTTAAAATGTTTATTTCAACTAACGCGCTCTATGGTGCAGTACACGAGCCAAATCTAGCAGCAGAATGCATAAACACAACATAGTCCTCATTCTTACAATTCCATAGAATACAAACGGGGATGTCATGTTATAGAAAACAATGGAAAAGGACGGAACGACCTAACCACCCTCCCCGTGACAAGAGATAGTTTATTATAAAACAGAAGACCTCTGGGCTTTGTCCGCAGACACCCCCATACCTCAAGGCCTAGATGAAATGTTCACATTGCAGGACAAATACGGGTCTTCTCTCTGGAAAGGTGTCTCTCCGTGTGTGTGAAAACAGCTTGAGTTTGCAATATTAAAGTACACGTTTTCCAGTGGTGGAGCTGTGTGTAGCCTATTATGTCTATGTGCGAAGGACAGATCAGAACAGAATAACAAGGGACATTGTTGTTTAACCTTGAACATCGTGTGAAGACTAAACCTCAGAGCACAGCACAGAACCTGCAAAGCAGACAGTTCTCATGTGTAAAAGGGGCACAAATAAGTATTGCGAAATAGATGCTTGCAGTGTTGTGCGCAAAAGCAGGTTCATGGCAGCGAAGCTCATGCTAATTTAGCAACTGTTGACAATGGACCTATAAGCCTTACTACAAGATGTCATCAATAAAAAGAAATATAAAAAAAGAAATGCTTAGGCTAGGGTCCCTGGCTTCTAATAATGACTCAGTGGAGGTCCATGGATTCCAATAATGATTCATTGGGGTCCCCAGGTTTCAGTAATGATTACGTGGGGGTCCACAGGAGTCGAAAGGTTAAGAACCACTGGAAGATTGTCAGGAACACTGAGCTGCAGAAAATATTACTAGGACTGGGAGCGGCTTTACCCCAATAGTGAAAAATAGATGAAGTACATCAGTCCTCCTCATTAGCTAGTGTATACAGTTGTGATCTGCCAGTTTCCTGATGTGCTCTGTCGATAATAAATAACCTAGATGATAAGCTTGCACCTGTCTGATTACGAAGGCACCTTCTCAACCTATTTAGTTGTCTCCGTGAGCCAGACTGTGGCAGCTGGGATTTTCATCTTTAGGTGTTGAACTCCAGTACCTCCTTAACTAAAGATTCAATTGATCACCAACTCTACTATTCTGGTGACACCATGCTGTCATTCACTTTGACATGACAATCTACTTGCATACAAAACTACAAAAATAATGAGGATATTCTGTTCAGAATGGAAGGACAACTGAATAGTCTTCAGTCATAGCCCTGGTCTGACTCCTGAGACTGGTTTTGTTTGTTTACAGCCTATGGGATCTTTGTCTCATAGCTCACTTCGGTCTTGAGTATTTGTTTTGCCGGCACTGACTCTACTTCTAACACAAAGTTTACAGCATTTTGTTAGTCTTGCATGATTTTTATTGTTTAATGTGTGGGGGGGGGGGCTCTATTTCCGGCAATGTTTCAGAACATTGCTTAAAGATATACAGAACATTTTTTGTAGGTTTATAAATAACTGTGTTTATTACTTTCACCATTAATATATTTTAAGCTGTCTATTTTGAGTTTCCGGGTTCTTTATTTTCAGGTAGTTTGGTACTCAGGATTTTTTAAAATAATTTAAGGTCCTATTCTTGTGGTTCTGAAATAAATTTTGATTGCGATTAAAAGTTTCCATGTTTTGGTAGCGTTTGAATTTGACAGTAGAGGTGATCTGAACACTGATCATTCATAGTGTGCTCTTTCAGAGAAAAGATAATCTATTCCTTATCATGCTGTACATTTATCTAGCTTTTGTATGCATTAACCACTTTACAGTCTCTTACTATGAAGCAGTTCCATTTTGTTCCTATTTTACATCTTATTTGAAGGTCTTTGGTAACTGTTGATTCAAGTACTAAGGATCATCTAGTATCAAGCACAGTGTAGCATTTATGATTTCCACATTTAATATATGTATGATATAAATGTGTGTACAACAGACATGAATGAGGGCTGTTTAAATTTTGTGAAATCCTAACACGGTCTTGTCCCCTGGGCTGTCTACAAGTACACGTCAGACCCTTTCTGATTATCTATATTTTCCCAGTAAAGTTCTTGTGACTAGGTTGCTTTTTACCATAGTCTATGAATTTGAAGGAATAAATGTAGTCAGGACAAGAAACAAATGTTTTGAATTCTTTGTTTGTTAACCCAGTAATTGAAGAGCCAGCAGGGCGTTTTATAGAATTAATTTAAATGCCTAGAATAATTTTGTTTTGTAGGTGGCTCCCAAACCCATCAGTTCAACTCCACAGGTTGTTACTACAAGCCAACCACAACAGCGACTTATTATGCCAGCCACACAACTACCACCAATTCAACCGAACCTCACCAACCTTCCTCCGGGCACTGTGTTGGCACCAGCACCTGGGACTGGAAATGTCGGTTATGCTGTTCTTCCTGCTCAGTATGTTACCCAGGTAAGGATTTTTGTCGTCATCTTTGGATCCAGTGTCCGAATCTTGTAAAGTGTTGCCTCTATGAATTTAGAGCTCATTCATACTGTGCAGATGATAATTTAGAAACCATTCTGTGTCCACATTAAGGAGACAGAGTGATGTGAACCACACGGTTGTTCCACTATCCAAGTTTTAATATTGATAATATTATGGCCCAAACTCAAGATTTGGGTACCTTTCCTGTTTAAGTAGTCTCATTGAAGACCCTCTGCGAAGGTGAGTGGAGCAAATGGATACCCACCTGTACAAGCACAGTGTTGAGACCTGATGTGGAACCTAAATTCAAACCTGATTTGTTCTTTTGAGATAATTTATTCCTCCAACAGTTCCACATTTGCATCAGAAATAAACCACAGTTCATCTTAAGAAGAGCATTCATGCATGTAAATGTTTTTTTATCATCCGTTCTCTCTATTGGTTTGGCTAAGTCTTGCAGGAAATGAACACTGAATTCATCTGGATTGCTTTGTCAATTTGATTGGAGTCCCTGAAATGAGTTGTTTGTCCTTGTGAGAAACACCCCTCTTTTCTTCCCCTTCATATTTGTCTCTACTTTTTTGTATCACACACCTGTTGTGTCCTCATTAAACCTCCCAGCTTACCATCTTTTCTCAGGTTCTGGCAGTTAAGGGCTTGTATTCATAGCCTTTCCTCCTTGACCCTTAAGAAGATCCTCATAGTCTAAAAGGTGACTGCACAAGAAGTGATCCAGATGTTGAAAATAATATTTGCCATCACCTGGTGGAAATCCTGCTTCTGCTGATGTTCCCTGTCTGTCGATTCACTGTCCTTATCTGGATTATTCACTTAATTAGTGAACAATTCCAAGCACATTTCTAAAGGTGAATTCTCAGCCAACAATAAAGATAACGTGCTGCTATTATGTGACCTAGAAGTGAAGAGTGAGGTAGAAAATAGCGAGTCCCTGAGGACTGTTTACCTTTATAGGCGCAGAGTAAATTCTTAAATTTCTTCATTTGTTTCTCTTCAGATATAATGTGAAGGAAAAGATATCCAACAAATGTTGAACTGCTGCTCTCTTGTTAAAGTTCCTAATAACTATATATTAAGTAATGTTTTTGAAAAATGTGGGCTTAAAATAGAGTACTATGATCTGCACCTGCCAAATAAAGGACTTGGAACATAGCCAGATCTGTCATCATATCATAGAGTGAGTAGGTCCCCCTCTCACAGGAACCACAAATTAAAATGAGACCAGACATTAGCGTCAATTTCTAGGTATACAGTTGTTCAATCTGCCAGCCTCTATTACCATGGCTTCAATAACTTGAGCTGTCAACCTCATAATAATCAAGATCACCAAATGTTTAAGTTAGACTAATCATATCACCTAACTAAGTGTAAAATTTCTGTACTTTCGAGAAGGATGGGTTACTTTTCAGGATTAAGATATCTGGATTTTTGGTCTTCGCTGCTGGTAAATACTAATATTATTTTTACAAATGTCTGCATGGCAATTGTATTCCAACAAGAACTACTTTATACTGTACCATTTTCAGTATTGCTGTCAGAAATAGGTGGGTGATTGTTCGGGCATGATAACACAAATATGTACAGATGCATACATTTCTATAAATTATGAAGATGCAGAGTTGCAATACCGACAAAAAAATAAAACAAACATGAAAAAAGCCTCCAGCTCTACAAATCTGGCATGGATGTATTTCCCAGCTACTGTTCCAACCACTGTCTCTCCACACCCAAAAATCATGTGATAGAACTACCCTTGATTGGCATCACTTGAGCATCTGTTAGAGCTCAAATTCTCTCTCATTGCTGGGGCCAAGCATTATACAACATTCTTGCGTCTTTGATCCTCTTTACATTTCCCCACTGTTTGAGGAAATGGTCTGGAGCCTACACATTCTTTTCAATAGGTGTCTTCTTTTTCTGCATGGTCTTTAATTCTATGGGGACATGAAAATTGATCACACATCTTTTTGGGTTGCCAGAATATCCCCTTTTCTTGCCATTTGTTATCTGTAACCTTGCAAATATTCAGTACTTTTCGATTATCTATACTAATGACTTTCACTTAAAGTCTAACAGCAAAATGATCTGTTTCATTTAGTAAGTCTGCAAATTCACCAGAATCTTTCTGGGTTTGGATCTAACTTGAATGAAAAGTATCACAAAGCACCTGTTTGCATATCTTACAAGGGTCTACTTCTAAATAGCCATGTTCTAATGACTCCTTTAACACTGAAATCAAATTTGGGTTCAAATTCAGTTCTCTTCTGGTTCTGACATGGGGTCCCGTCATGTAAGTACCATACATACATTCGTACACACATTCATATTGATAGCCGTTTGAGCCCCTTCAGGTTCTTCTTTCCCTTACAGTTTCTTCCACAATCAATTTCCCAGTAGCCTGGCTTGTCAAGGCGCTAGCTCACAATTCTGTTGATTGAATTGACCAATTATTCTGTAAGTCCAATGTTGGTTATCTATCTAATGATATTTCTGATGGACACCAGTAGTCCTTAAATTCTCACTTGTACAAGGTTATATTGTTTCAGACAGTTTGTAGAAGCTTTTTGTATTAAATTAGCTATCAGTGTTTTTGTGTATGGTGGAATGTATTCATATTTTATAATTATTGAAAGCATTCAAATTTTTAGCAAATGTTTTAATGTCTGATTTGTCAACAGACACATGGTTTTGGATGTAAAGTAAGGTACTGCAAAAAAACAAGTTGTGTCAAACAAGAAACTAACTTGAAAGCGGGTGGATTGGCTTTGTGACTTCCAGGGATTACTGGCTTTCACCACAAGATGTCATAGTTCTGAGATTCTGCTCTCCCAAAGGCCGAAATTACTTTTCTTTTGGTTGACGTTTTTGTAACTATAATTTTTTACACTGTGGGGTAGGTAGCCTCACGCATAACCCCCTCCGTTCGCAGTTGGGTGTGGGACTGGCTATGGTGTAGGAGAAAGCTTGTGTTTGTGGGATGTACTATGAAGCAAAATCTCAAAGAAATGTACATTAGCGGACGAAAGGATGATGTGAGTGCACAGTCATGAACCACTCTAGATTGTTAAAAGCATATATTTGGAAAAAACATTATGTTCGAGGCATATGAGCTGCAGATTACACACTGTGCGTAGCTGGCCCGGATGTTTGCAGTTTGTTTTGTTGTAGAAAAGTCTTTGGAAGTCACGGGATAGGTGACTCCTCCTTTGGATTATACTGCGCATGGGCATCGGCTCCATCCCCAGATTGTTTTTTTCCACCACCGGGCTCAGACGTGTTTCCATCGCTCCTTGTTGGAACCAATTTCCTTCAGCGCGCAATCCTCACCAACTTACAGAAAATCAGTTTTGAACGCTTTCCCAGTCGACGCTACTCTTCAACACCGAAGATTTCCATTCCGGTCATCGTTGACGGCCTTCGGGCCTAACTAGGCCTCGACTCCAGCTCATGGAAAGGACGCCATTTAAAAAGTGTCCTCAATGTGGATCGAAGTTTCCCCACACCGACCTTCATGAAGTGTGTAACCTTTGCCTCTCCCCGGAGCACGAGGCCAGAGACTGTTCCGCTTGTGCCTCTTTCCGCTCCAAAAAGACTATCCGGGACCGAAGAGCTAGGAGAACAATGGCTCGAACTTCAGCTCCGATTCCGGACGACATCTTTGAAGAAGGTGTCGACGTCCCAGAACAACACGACGTCGACAGCAACTCTGAGGCAGAAGATTCAGAAGTCGAGGACATCACTCCAGCACAGCGGGTCGTAAGTAAGCTCGTCGACCCCGACCCTTCCTCGACACATCCAAAGAAGGCCCCGGTCACAACCTCGCCCTCGGGCTCGGGTGCACACCGACACACTGCTTCTACTGCCCCACCTTCGGTCCCGGCTAAGAAGCTAACTAAGCCTTCAGGCGACTCGGGCTCGAGTCGGCCTTCCCACGGTGCCGGCACACACCTACCGGCACCGAAAAAGACAACATCGCCGGCCCCGTCGACATCCAAACCACCGGCGCCGAAGCCTACCGCTACTCCTTCGGCACCGAAACCCAGGTCGGAACCAAACAAACCCACTTCAGATTCAAAAAGACCACCGGAACCGCAAAAACCATCAGATCCAAAAAATATACCGAAGCCGAAAAAGACTCTCCGGTTAAGGACATTGCCAAAAAACCAAAAGAAACCGCTTCGGTGCCGAAGCCTCCCTCCGCACCAAAAGATCGGCCTCCTGCAGAGGACTTATTTCATCCAGACCCTGCACAAAAGACTCTAGCTAAATACCCTATCACTGGGCAGCTAACTTTAGCTTCAAAAAAGCGACCACTGCATGCACTAGCGCCAGCTCCTCATTCAAAGAAAAAGGACATGGCTACCTCGCCTTTAAAACGTCCTTCCCCTCCTCCTCTACATATACCATCACCACCTGCTCCCCTACTACAACATTCCCCTGCATCCTCTATCATACCAGACGATGACAATAGGGATGATAACTCTGATGATATAGGGGCTAACATAGATGATCCATCTATTCCTCCAGGCTCACCTGACCCGTGGGATGATTATAACACCCCAGACTTCCCAAATGTCCCTCAAGATGACATATACCCCTCAAGGCCTTCCCCACCAGAAGACACTATGGGTTTTAATCAGTTGATACACAGAGCCGCGCAATATCATGGAGTAGATCTGCATACAAACCCTGTAGATGAAGGCTTTCTAATGGATACGTTTGATAATGCACAAAGGTCCCCATCCCTTTTACCAATGCTTAAAGGAGTGATTAAGCATGCTCCTGAAGTTTTCAAGGACCCAGTCAGAACTTGTAGTTTCCAACGCACGCATGAGAGCAAACTCACAAACATCAGGTGAAGCTGCCCCACCAGATAAAGAGTCTAAGCTACTTGACGCATCAGGGAAAAGAACTGCGTCTCAAGCAGCAAACATGTGGCGTATTGCCAATACACAAGCATTATTGGCCAAATATGACAGGGCACATTATGACTAATTAGAATCACTAATGCGACACCTCCCTGATAAATACAAAGATAGAGCAAATGAGCTTATTCAAGAAGGGAAAAATATTACAAACACCTCTATTCGGTGTGCACTTAATGCAGCGGACACCGCCTCCAGGTCAGTTAACACCAGTGTTTTATTACATAGACATGCCTGGCTACGCATATCAGGGTTCAAACCTGAAGTTCAAAGTGCTATACTTAATCAACCCTTCGATGAGCAACACTTATTCGGACCCAATGTAGATGTATCACTTGAAAAAATGAAAAAGGATACAGATAAAGCCAAATCTATGGGAGCCCTGCAGTCGCAAGCTCCCAGACGTTCATTTCGCCGCTCATCTTATCGAGGCGCCACCAGGGGATACTCCTCAGAGACACCTTCTACCTCATACAAAACCCCTACACAATTCACATATAGTAAGGGCTACCAAAGGGGAGGTTACAGGGGTAACAATAACAAAGGCAGAGGTAAAAACAACAACTCCCGCTCTGCCTCTACCCCTGTCCAATGACTCCCCTTCCCTTCCCCTGTCCCATTCCACTCCTGTCGGGGGAAGACTACAACAATGCCTACCAGCCTGGGAAAACATCACATCAATGCTTCAAATAATTCAATCAGGTTACTGTCTAGAACTAACAACCACCCCCCAAACATACCACCCAAGCAGTGTCCAATGTCACAAGAACATTTAACACTGCTCATACAGGAAGTAATATCCCTCCTGCAGAAAATTGCAATAGAAATAGTCCCAAAGCATCAGCAAAACAAAGGAGTATACTCCCTATATTTTCTAATCCCAAAGAAGGACGAATCTCTAAGACCTATCCTAGACCTCAGTCCTCTAAACATTTACATACAGTCAGATCATTTTCATATGGTCACACTCCAACAAGTCCTTCCACTCCTGTTACAAAACAACTTCCTTGTCACTCTAGATCTCAAGGACGCCTACTTCCACATTCCCATCCACACAGCGCACAGAAAATATCTCAGATATGTGCTAGACCGGCAGCACTACCAGTTCAAAGTGCTCCCATTCGGAGTCACAACAGTGCCAAGGGTGTTTACCAAATGCCTAGCAGTAGTAGCAGCACACTTAAGAAGACAATATATTCACGTCTTCCCATACCTAGACGACTGGCTCATAAAAGCCAGCTCATACAGCCAGTGTGTACAACACACTCGCGCTACTATTCAACTGCTTCATGACTTGGGATTCACAGTAAATCACACCAAGTCACATCTGCAACCGTCCCACATACAACAATATCTCGGCGCTACAATAAACACCCAACTAACACTAGCCTATCCCTCTCCAAACAGGATAACAAGTGTACAAACTCTCCTAACAAAATTCAAACTGCAACACTCGCTTCCAGTTCGCGTGTTCATGCAGCTCATAGGAATGATGGCATCTTGCATATTTATAGTACCTCACGCAAGACTGCAAATGTGTCCACTTCAAGAGTGCCTAGCACGCCAATGGAACCAGGCTCGTGGTCAATTAACAGACCTAGTGTTGGTAGACAGTTGGGCTCATCGCTCTCTGCAATGGTGGAGCACCAAAAACCTTTCAAAGGGCCGATCGTTCCTAGAGCCAGTTCCTCAGATAATCCTGACAGCTGACGCATCGCTCTCCGGCTGGGGAGCTCAACTACTGCATCACACCATGCAAGGCAGGTGGACACCGCAACAAAAGTTACTCCACATCAACCACTTGGAGTTACTAGCTGTTTTTCTAGCCCTAAAAGCATTCCAAAACAAGTATCAGGCAAAGCTGTCTTAGTCCACTCAGACAATATGAAAGCCATGTACTACATAAACAAACAAGGGGGAACACACTCTCTACAGCTCTGTTAGCACAGCAGATATGGAGATGGGCTATACCACAAAAAATCTTCCTCTTAGCCCAACACGTTCCAGGAGTGCAAAACACCATGTCAGATCTGCTAAGTCGACAGACACCGCAGATCCACGAGTGGGAACTTCATCCACAAGTTCTTCAACCGTTTCTTTCAAATGTGGGGACAACCTCAGATAGACCTCTTCGCAACCCATGAAAACGCAAAATGCCCAAACTTCGCCGCCAGATATCCACACCCGCTGTCCAAAGGCAATGCGATATGGATGAACTGGTCCGGAAAATTTGCGTACGCTTTTCCTCCTCTCCCACTACTTCCGTTAGTGATACGCAAGCTACAGCAATATTCCCTAACACTCATTCTAGTAGCTCCAACTTGGGCCAGACAACCGTGGTACACCACACTGCTGCAACTATCTATGGTACCACACCAAAAACTAAGCCCATCTCCACATCTCCGGACACAGCACCATGGAGAGATCAGACACCCGGACCCAGCTCTTTGTTTACCTTAGGGTGAACCAAGACACTGTGAGGAAGAAAAAGGACCAGATTTCTTCTGGATCTTACTCCAGCAGAAGTGCCTGTTGGGTAAGTGAAAGAAACATTCACCACCATCATTTCTGTCACCCCCAAAAAATATACAGAGTTATATCATTTTGTTTCATGTGCCTTGCTGCTGACTTGTCCAACAGTAATGGCTACTTCACTGAGAATGGTAATTTGAAATCGGACTTCTAACACGTCAAGCTAATAATTGAGGAGAGGAAGAGAGAATGACTGTCTCATGGCCAGTGGTGAAGGCGTAGCGTCCTGCTGAGGGTTGGCAGTCGTTAATAACTCATGAAGATGACCCGTGGCGTTTTTATTTTTTTACAGCCATAGCCTTTACTCTCTATTGCAGTATAATCGTTGCTTACAGCAGTGCCTAATCCACATAGGTGTCCTAGAGCAGTGCTACACCAGAAAGAAAGACTTGGCAAGTGGAGAGCTCCAGATTGGTGCAGATATATCATGAGTTCGAAGTTGAGGGAAATAAAAACAGTGTGACACTCCGAATACATACACTATCGACTGTGGAGCATACACTCTTCAAGTTCGTCCTGTTGAGAATTTCCCCAGCGAACATTCCACAAACTCGCCAACAAAGTAGTTAGCAAGTTCAGTTCTGTTAAGGAAGGCATTGGTCATACTTGAGACTTAAAGTGAAATCCTCATGTAAGAACACTCATCCCTGAATGTATCAGGTTTTCTTAAACCATCAAAGGATATTTTTCTGACAAGGTCCATAATTATTGAAAGAAACAAGACTGGAAATGGAAAACTCTGAACCAAGATCCCTTGTTTTTGGGTGGAAAATATTCCTGCGTGCTCATTAAGAGTTTCGTCCTTTCACAAAAGTTTCAAGGTGGCATTATCATGCTTGACCTAAAAGAGTATACAAGCAAGAAATGTTTCTAAAGGGTGTAAAAACACTGAGTGGCGAGTTGAACTGTCCTCCTTAGCAACAATGACTGTGTGTTTGGATTAAATGCAGCAATTTGTGGGGATGTTTAGAGAAGACTTTGTAAGAAGTGTATTTAGCAGAGCTTTCTTGTGACTACCATTGAAGAACTTATGATCTGCATTGCTATATCTTAAATCATTTACCCCTAGCGCATCTGCAAAAAGTAATCCGAACCTCAACGTTTCTGCCTTTTCATTCGATTGGTACTTTGCTGATGAAGAATCCCATGAGACCTTTGACTACAAGAAAGAAAGGGAGTTTCCTATAAGGTAGCTCAAATAACTAGTGAGTTAAGAGGCCTTTGTTGCAGAAGTAATGACACTACCAAAAGCTGCAACTATAACTAGTCTTCAGTTAGAGACAAAAATGGACTAACAGGACCAGAGAAAAACCTTTACCATCAATTGTTGTGTGAGAACTCACAGCAAGCACCAGACAGTGACTTAGCCTGCTCTTGCTGCTCAGTGCCACAATACGAGGATCAGTATCAGCGACCTTCCCACACAGTATGGTTAGACTTTGCTAAAGAAAAAAAGGTAAGTTCCAAAACACCACAGTTACATGGGAATTTATTAATGTTATTTGTTTGTCAGAAAGCAAAGTCAAAATAGTGTCTGTCCATAATGCATCTAAAGACTGCAAAAATGCATTCAAATAGGAACAGTCCAGATTTACTAATAATGATATCCGTAAGATTGACTGCGCACCATAAACGTATCTATACAGCCGCCTTTAAGGTATTTATTTTCTAAAAGAAACGAGGGCTGTGTTCTTTAAGATTTGCAGTCAACATTACCGTTACAGGTTTCTATGATTGAGCTTTAACATTTTCCACATGCTGTTTTAACGTGATGAGATTAGTGGTAGATTTCCAACAAACCCATGGGATATAGTTATAATCATTCTTGGAGTACTGGCTAATTAAAGCCAGCTCAGTCAAAACATGGCAAAAGATCTTCATAGAACACAGAATGTTATATACAAATGTTGCCAAACTTGACTGATTCGCAATCGATCAGGTACTGCCAATGCTGAATTTGTGATTAGTTCTGGACACACAGGTAGCACAGATATATAATATGGGGAGCTTATGCCTAAAATTTCCTGGACTGCAGTTATCTGTTCCAGTTTATGGTGGAGGAGAAAATACATTTCGATGGGGTAGTCTTTCAGACATTCCTCCCTCCACAGTTGTTCATTACAGATCCTTTGATTGTGACCCTCCCATGGGAGCTGTGACTGTACAAGGAACATAGTAGTCACATGGTCTTTGGTAGAAGCCATATGATATAAACATATTTTGGCTGCAAGCTCTGAAATTTTTAATGGCGAACATAACATTGATCTTTATACATATTCAAAGGAACAATGTCCCTATGATGTATTATTTGAACAACACTAGAGTAGCAAGACCCAGAATCCTCTTGCAGGAGGCTCAGATTGTTTGCATTGGCACCTAGCCTGGAATCTCTATATAAAGGCCATCAACTTTCCATGGCTGCAGAATAGATTGTCTGTTATCTCCTGGAAGAATGCTAATGTAAGAAATGCAAACTTGAGATATTTCTTGAGAATTCCAAGGAAATGCCAGTTTGACAGACTGACCAGAAGAAGTTCTGTGTGCTATTACAGTAATTCAGTCACTGGCCAAGTTGCAGCAGGACAAATCAAGAAGGCTCATCATTGCTTGTAGCTTTCCATATCAATTCTCTTATACCACTCTTGTGCTGGAGGCTTACAGGCCAGCCATATCTATCGTCTAGGATTTCAGGCATGATCCGACATGGCTGTGTACCGTTGAGGAAGTAGCATTCCTCTCTGTCTGCATAATGGACATTTCTGTCCTCCTACTGTTGCATGAGCATCTTGTAGTAAGCAAAGTAAGTCCTTAAGGTGAAGATGTTCTGTGTTTGGTGGTTGTAATGCCTGTTATTATATGCATAAATGTGGCCTCCAGTTTTCCTCTAAAACCATACATTTGGCTACTAATAGAGCATGTCACAAAGTCTTTCTCTGACATTATTTTCAACAACACTATAATTATGAAGAAAGATTTTTTCACAGGTCAAAGTTTTCCCTCCTGCCAGGAAACCTTTAAAGATGGTCCTGTCCTAATGTATGTGGTCCCTTTTCAACGCATACATAAATTAGACCGGTCCACATTCATTCCGAAACAGTATTCTCTGCTTACCTTCAGCTTAAAAAGAACCCTTTGTAAAAACAAAAGATTTTTGGAAATCAATGATATTTGTCAAACGTGAGTGGGCCATTACCGGCTTAGCATGTTCATTCAGTATGTGGCTGGGAGGATAGAATTTTGCAATATTGCTTGTTATCAAAATGCCATTAGATCTCTTTACAGGGACAACCACAAATCTCATTCCCCAAGAGGTAAGTCAGCCTTTGCTGTCCTTGCGAGATGTCCTAGGTGCTGAAATTTACCACACCTAGGGCTTCAAAAACAAATTGATGAATGAAAGTTTGAATTAATCTCAGCCACTGGCAGTCGCTTGGGCGACATCCCAACACATAGATTTTCGCCCACCATGCCACCTCAGTTTAGACCCAGCCTTATGCAAACAGTCTTGACCAGGCTCCAATGGGATCAGTCCACCCCGAACTGCTAGGCCAGGTCCTCCCTAAACTGGAACGCTAGCAGCCCAGGACTGGTTTCGCCCTTACTAGGGCTCTTCAACCAGGCATAGCTTTGTTTTAATGAGCAAGGAACCCACGTCTGGACCTACCCTTCACACGTAGGACTTCAAAAACAAAGTGATGGGTGGAATGCTTAAATTAATCTCAGCCACTGGCAGTTCGGGTTGGACTGTTCCCATTGAAGCAGTGTCAAAACTGATTTGCATATGGTTAAGTCCCAACTGAGGTGGCATGGTGTGCAAAATAACTATGGATTGGGCTGCGGCCCCCAGTGTTCATTAGTGGCTGACATTAATTCAAGCATTCCAACCATCACTTTTTTGCATCGCTTTGTGAAATTAACAACAACACCCTACTGGTGATCAGTGCACATTTTATTGCAAACTTTAGTGCATTGACTTGTACTACAGTACTGTCCGTTTCTTAAGTATTTCTGCAACTTGTTTACCTCTTTTTTTTTTATTTCTTCCTGTTTTGTTTTAATTGTTTTTATTATTTTATATAAATAGGTTTAACAAGCAAGCAACTTTTCATGGAAGCAGACAAACTGCCAATGCATATGACAGCGCCCCACCAGAAACTGTTTCATTGGTAACCTACCACCGCCACTCAACATTCTGCATGCCAGATTTTACACATCTCTAGTACCTCACCTGGACCCATCCCTTCAACATCATATAAACAAAACAATCAAATGCTGACCGCGAACACTCCTTCTCCGAGGTTCTGTTTTTTAACCAGAGCTCATATTTAGTTTTTGATCGCTCAGCCCCATCTTACCCCCCACATTTCCTTCCTTTAGAGGGCCCTCTCCCTATATCACCAACACATATAAGACTAGTCCGCAATTTCAATCCCAGCCATTGGCCTCTTCAGGTAGTGAACAACACCATGCACCTCCATGAATAGCTGACTCCAAAATCCTTTCATCCCACACCACCTATTCAGGCTGCCTAGTGTCAGGGGGATCATTCAGTCATTGTAAAGTATTAGCCCATAAATCAGATCATCAAATCATTTTTCAACTCGCCTCTTTTTTTTCCTGGAGATCTCTTTAGACGTAGCCCATTTCACCATATCCTTACCATCTGCCAATAGTTTGTCTCTTAGCACTTAGCCACTGCATAGCAGTACATCTTTTTGCAAGTATGGTACGCAGCATTAGAAATTTCCTACTTAGACGGCCTTTAGCCTCCTTGCAATAAAGCCCCAATAAACATTGTTTTATTATGAATGTTATAGGCTTGTTAATCCCAATCCGTGCTATCCCATATAATTTAATTTAGCCAGTCTCTGTAGTCGGGCATCTAGGGCAGTGCAAGGCACGTGTTGGACATATTTTGTTTTGTGTAATGGCAGTCAAGTAGGTCATATACAATTATTATATTGCACAAGAGAAAACCTGGCATTGGTAGACGCTGTCTTTACCTATAGGCAGGCTCTATTCCATTTCTTATGCGTAAGTGGTTCATCAAGAACCTCTTGCCATCTGTCAAATGCCTTCAATCTTGTCCTGGGTTTGTTTACTGTTAGTGCTGTATATAGGTTCATCTTTTTCCTTTACCTCCTGACAACGCTGGCATTTCTGTCATTATCTGTGTGGGTTCTGGAGCGTCTGTGAACATCGGCCATATTTTGCATACCGTTACTGCAATTTTATTGTATTTTAGAAATTGTCCGTCCTCAGCCTCAGTTCCAGTCCCATATGACTTACTGGTCTCCACAAAAGGCGCAAATCTGTCTGTCGGGTAAAGGTCAAACAGTGTTAGACAGTGTGCCCCTCTCAATGTATCTGTAGATAAAATATTAGAAATATGTTCAAAGGAGCATATACGTCATATACACAAGCCAAATGCGAATGGTGGGCACTTATTAACTCTTTCAACTGCATGATCCAATACTCTGCATACATGTTGAATAATATATGGCATTTGAGCCAGACACACTGCCTGCCGCCACCTTAACACCCCACCGTCCCCTCAACACCCCACCGTCCCCTCATCTGTAAGTTCTCCAGAGTGCCATTCAAATGTGAAACATTCAATAATATCTTTTCCCAGTTATCCCCCTCATCTAGCCAATGCACATCATGTTGATGATGTGCAGACAGATAACAAAGTTTCAGTTACAGGAGTTTCAGGACTCCCTTATACCATTCCTGTTTTAAGAGTAGCTAATTTGACTCAACTCCTTTTAACCCCATAGAGATTCTTCCTGTTATTTTTATTAGCCCTCACTTAGAATGAGGTGATGTACCTGCTATTTTTTATTCCTTACTTTTTTGTAGAAAAAAATTAACATATTTTACACATCTGTGTGATTGTGGAGATGCGTTTGTCCTATTGTTCAACAACATGAGCAAATAAGAAAATCCCTTGATTAAGAAATAACTGAATCATTGGTCATTCTGCTTCTCCATGATGTGCCTTTTCTTTGAAGTAATGAAAACCCCACTCTCCTCTCTGTTTAAACAAGTTTAGTTTGATTTTTAGCAGTTATAACCCTACTTTGTCGTGCACTTTGTCGTGCTCATCAAAAATGGACTGCCCGTCTCAGTCGTGCACTGGGCTTGTGAAACTCTGAGTATCCTTAAAAGGGGTAGTGTCAAATTCCCATGCCCTTTACAGGACTTCAGTTTAATTCCAGTTGCCATGGTTTGAAAATTGACAAAAACATGGCCTCTTAGAAGCATATTTCCTCTAAAGAGTTTTTGAAAATAAAAATGGTATATATTTAAAATGTGTTCTGCAACAAGAACTGTTATTTAGTAACCTTTCCATCAGGGAAATGAATGCAGAGGAGTAGGTTTGGTTACAGGTATCGTGAAAGGAGTCGAGGAAAGAATTTAGGGTTCAGTTTACATCAGAAACCTGTATTAATATCAATACATCAGAAGTTGTATTTATATCAATAGGTCTAGCAAAAAGCGGGGCCATCTAGCCAGACCAACAACCAATTACTTCAGCATGCTGCTTTACTTTGTTGCCTGAGTTGACAAAAATCATTGACTTGTTTCAACAATAATGTTCACTTAATCTCTAGAAAATGTTTTTAATGTAGTGGTAACAAAACAAATGCAGCAACTTTGCTTACACCAATTTCAATTGATATGGTTGATACGTACCATTGAAATGTCGTGACATTGATTTTTTTCCCCCACTCTATAAAATGTAGTTGCAGCAGTCATCCTATGTGTCCATAGCAAGCAATACTAGTTTCACCGGAAATTCCAGCATTCAGACTCAAGCGCGAGTACCATACAATGGGTAAGTATTTAGATATGTTTATTTTTAAGACCATATGTACATTTGGTTTTGTTAAAGTACTTGTGAACATGATTTCTGTCATTAAATGTACTTGATTGTGTTTTCTGAATTATTTGAGTTTATGAAGCTTACTGGTCTATATTGAATAATATAGTTTGCCACACATAACCAACCTATTGTGGCCTTTTATTAGCAAGTGTCATTCATGCTTGTTGCTAACACCCAAGTTGAGCAGTATGTCATTGAAGGAAATAGGATGGTCAAGTCCTCCCACCCCCCCTCCCAAAATGAATAGTCCATTGTATTTTGGCATGTAGAGTAAACTTAGATTTCCATTGAACTGGAATAGCTCATCGTTTTGTGTCACCCCATATGGCTGTCCTAAGTGGCTACTATCTCTAGAGCATGGACAATGGCTTGTTCACGTCTTAGTGTTTCAAGTATGCAGTGCTTGATTCGTGAACAGAGTGCCGATACCTGAAGCTCTTCTCGGAAGCCCGCCGCCAGTGCAATTAAGTTGGTGCGCCGAATACCAAGGCTGATAGTCTTTGATCCACTACCAGACACTTTGTCCCTTTTTATCACTTTTTGCTGGTTCCTGCTTTCTGTTTGTGAGGATTTTGCCATCTTTAATTTCCTCAGTCTTTCCGATCTGTGGATCTTTCCTTCTCTTGCACTCAGGAAATATCTGATAGATAAAATAAGTGCTGATGTTCCTCACCGGCACTCAAATTAAGCTCTACAAATATATATCTTTTGCAACACAAGTTGCACAAAAGTGAGGGAAGACAATCGCTAGCAATGCTAGGGGTGTTGTATTGGCTGGTTGTTTTCCAGTTTTGCAATCCTTTAAATGTACACCCATATTGTGTTCTGATGTGTATGGTCCACCATAAAGCATATGAAAGGCTTAAGATGTTATTTAATGCTCAAATGATTTAACAGTCAGAAAACCAAACCTAACTTTTCGGTTTCTTTACTCTTTTTCAGAATAATTTCATCTGAGTCTGCGAATCGACCAAGGAAGCCGTGCAATTGTACAAAGTCTTTATGTTTGAAACTGTAAGTGATATTGTAACTAATTCCTTGTGACATATTTGTTAAAAATAAAAATCCAAATGCAGGCATTTCATGACCTAGGTAGGCAGTGATCTTATCAAGTCTGATTGGACAAGCAGAAGAGTTCTGTTTTTACTTCACTTCCTTTAACGACATTTAGGGAGAGGTTTGGGGCGGTCAGCATTGTACTCTACTTCTTCTAAGCCCAGGAAGGCCACCACAGATTTTTATTCTTTAACTTACTGATATTTTCAGACCGCTTCCTGCTGTCACTAGCCTAACTTGGGAAACTGGCAAAACTCTTAATTCTTGCCTTTTGGCGCTGAAATCGAAAACCTGGTTCCTGAGGTGGTAGCCGGTTCCCATCCTATCTTCTCCATGCTCAATTTGAACGTCCTGCCGATGAAAACCTTTACTTAGTTTCAGTATGTTGTATGTGGCTTAGACTCTTTGATGGTCACTGTACAAGAAGGTTAATTGCTAGATGCACCCTGTCAGCAATAAAATGAATGTGCCTGTCGTTTTTGAGAG
Organism: Lissotriton helveticus; assembly: GCF_964261635.1. Classification (NCBI taxonomy): domain Eukaryota; kingdom Metazoa; phylum Chordata; class Amphibia; order Caudata; family Salamandridae; genus Lissotriton; species Lissotriton helveticus. The sequence goes on along the minus strand of NC_136059.1, from coordinate 1,244,358,869 downwards.
TGAATTTGTAAAGCAGAGCATATGGCTTGAAATTTCAATAGCTGCTGGTTGCAAAGGATTTCAGTTGATTATATTCATGTTCCCTTGGTCCTTTTTCCCCTCCCTTTATCATGACACTGGAGAACTTGTGCCGGAGTCCTTCCGTCTATGTGCCTTCGTATCCATGCTTTCCCTTGGTTATCAGTGCCTCTATCATTGTCTCTTTGTGTTTCTGTACTGTCATGTGTATTCCAGTTACATTGTATGTGTTTGGTAGTTTAATGATCAGTGGAAAACCTAATTGCAGTGATCCCACCATGGTGGTGGTAGGCAAACAAAGCTAGTGGTAGGCTACAAAGTAGCCGAAAACATAGGGTACTTAGGGCAAAAATAGACTTGGTAGGTGAATAGTGGTAGTCCGAATGCAAGAGGGATGAGGCTGCTTAGAAGATGATGATTTTCAATTTAGCTTTGAATTATTGTTTCAGGGTTAGCTGAGTATTTTTAATTCTTTTAAGCTTTTTCAGTTGGTTTGGTCACTGGCTGGAGTAGAGAGACTTATTGTAGACAAGGAGGACGTTAACAATTGAGCCATGCAGTGGTTCTGATGGTGGAGGATGGCAACAGCTGTTTCATTTGATAGAAAGAGGTCTTTAATATTGCTCCCTGTATACAGAGGTTAAATAAGAGTTCGATTTCTCACATGACTTACATATCTTGCTTTCCCAAAGGAGCTGGCAGAAGACATATGATTAGCATATTTCCATGATCATCCAGACGGAAAGCCCTGTAATAAAATGCTGTTTTAAATCAAGGTGCCGAAGAGCAAATGTGTAGTAACCGAGCACCTCCTGGTCTGCCAAAATTAATGTTATTTTAAAAGTATGATGTCCCTTGCAAACGTGTAATGCTTAATAATCTGGGAAAACTAAACAAATGAACACTGAAAGAGTTGTCCTCAATATTTAGTTTGAATAATGATCTTCAGAATGGTTCAGGTAAAAAGTCAGCTTTCATACGCAGTACAATATGTTTTCTTTTGCTCTCTCCGATTACTTTGCTTTAATCAAAGTGCAGTGGTACATTGATTAAACCTTGTATTACAATAAGGGCATACAAATAAGAAATTGGATGGTGTTAGAGCACAGATGTGTTATTTCAAATGTATATACTCACCTGTCAGATGTGTTATGATGTGTTGTATAATTGTGAGGTTTGAAGAAAATATAGTGTATTGTATTGATGATGAAAATTTAATGTAGAGTTAAGGCAGACCGGGCTCTAGGATTTTAATTTTAGACCTATTTGAATAGATGGGTAGATTTAATTCAGGATTGAATCATTTGAGTAGTTTAGAAAATGACAATTGACTTTGTTGGCCCGTGGTTTGCACATCAGTGGCTTAACGTAGATGTTGACGAGGGGTGGGAGCCCTGTGTGACTGGAAGCATGTAGAAGGTTGAGGGGAGAATAGTTCTCAGATTTTGATACCCTGTGTGAAAGATACTTCAGATAGGATTGAGTTGAACTGGTTGACAAAGTGTCTAAAACATATGTCACTTTTTGCTTAAACAATAGATTTGAAGAAACTGAAGTGTACTTCCTAAAGGTTCAGAGAAATCTGCAGATTTATTTTTCAAAAAGCATTTTTTGGGTTTCTGACTGAGCTACTGTTACATGTTTATTGATCTTGATGGTTATTGTGGGACCTTCTTATGCTTTTCTCGAGGGTGTGTAGTGACCACTGTTGTGATGATCTTGTAGATGAGACTACCTGCAGCAGAATTTATGTGTAGTTAATCTAGGTGGTCATTGAGGTTGGTCTTGAAGTTGCTATACATTTTTGGTTTGAGTGATCAGAGGTAGGTTTTGTTTTGACTGTGTTGGTGGGTTGCAGGATCAGGTACATAAGGACAACAAAGGACAGTTTTGTACCTTAGTTTTCTTGTGCAGAAGTGCATCGATAAGAAGCCCTATGAATGCATAACCATTATTGAAGAGATTTAGAGTAGGGCATGGTGAGAGAGTTTCTTTCATAGCTCCTCCTCCTCATTAGTCATGTGGTTTCTGTAGTAACAGTATAGTCCTTGGACAATATGTGCTCAAATACAGAGGCAGAGGGTTCTAAGAACTGCTTTTGTCATGGGTAATAGGTGTGGTTTGGCATAAGATGAGGTTTTGGGTGTCATATGTGTCCTTTATGGCAGATCGTGCAACAATTGCACAGAATTGGTGTGCTTGTCTATTTATAGCACTAGTAATACTTGAATGTTGATGTTGACATTTTGGAAATGCTAGACATACCTCCACCCCCGCACCCCCTGTTCCAAATATTCATCTCCTGTTTCCTTAGGGTGTAGATAAAGAGTGGAAAGAAGGAGGTAGCCAACTCCTACCATGTGAATTAGTAGAAATGTCCCTGCCAGTATGTATGTTCGTTTTATTCTCTCAGTACTCAACATAGAAGCCAACAAAGCTGATTTGGAGCATCCTTGCCCCAGTGTAGTGTTGTTTTCACCTCTGTTTTAAATTTCTATTGTACACTAGTTGCTATGGGACCAGTCAGCCTGACTTGCAGTGCTGACCAAGCTCGGCTTATTTAAACCTGCTTCCTCCTCGGCTTCGCAAAGGATGTGCTACTATTTCGCTAAAGACAAACCTGTCTGCACCAAAATCTGGCACGCAATCCATTCTGGGGCCTGCTCATGGGTACAGAGGAAGTTCATAATATGGCCTGTGATTCTTCTGTATCGGAAGATGTGGCTCATGTAGGCATCCTTTTCTGAACACCTAGAAGTAAACCTAGGAACAGGAGAGCTGGCAGCAGTGTTTTATAGGAGGATATTGATTCTGGAGTTGCCTGACTGCACAGTGATCTTTGTTCCCACAAATCCTGATACCTGGGCTGTGAGAAAACAAAACTCTAGAAAGCTGTCAGTAAAGGAAAATGACATCATGGAGGTGCCGGCGGCTCTGGACTGAGACACTACTCAGAGTTCAACTGCAAACCTGCTGGCCACTACACAGCAACATTCAGTGAACACTGGTCTGAAGCCATATGAGGTTAGCTAGGCTCTTAAAACAGGAATTAAGTAGGTCCTAGTGGTCCTGGACCAAGTGAATGCTGACATTTGAATATTAAGCGGCTTACCGTGGCTCGAGCAGGTCATAGGGGGCAGCACTTTTACTGCTTTGATACCCTCTGGTGTCAAACAGAATAAGTGCAGCAAAATCCAGTGCTTTCCAGTTTCTACTGAAAACCAAATATTCCCTTCTATGGTGTTTTATCAATTATAATCTGTTTTAACTGGGAACCAGACACCCTAGAAATCTTGTTGGGAAATTTGTATTTCTTTTCTAGCGGTCGATATTAACGCTACCCCAATCAGAATTGTATAAGCTATTGATTTCTGCTGGCTGTCATTCAAAATAGGTTGATCCTTTTGAAGCCACCGTGCAGGATATTGGTTCTTACCTATTACATCTGCAAGTTTCTGGTCTAGCTTTCCCTTTATGTTCACTTGGTTGCTGTGGCTGCCTACATTCAACATAGACAACACATCTCTCTCTCTTCTGGATTCCAGTAATTAAAGCTCTCATGGAGGGTCTCAAAACGGTCATTCCTCCTCTGGTTCCTCCGGCACAGACGTGGAACCTCAACATTGTACTTACAAGGCTCATGGGTCCTCCATTTGAGCCCTTCCACTCCTGCCCCTTACTTCCTCTCTTGGAATGTGGCATTTCTTGTTGCTTTCACTTTTCTCAGACATGTCAGTGAGCTGCAAGCATTAACCCTGAGAAAAAGCATTCCTCCAAGTACATAGGGATAGGTTTGTCCTTCATACCAATCCCAAATTTCTCCCTAAGGGGTATCTCCCTTCCACCTTAACCAACGTATTGAACTTCCTGTCTTTTTCTCTCAACCTGATTCTGTTGCAGAACGAGCTCTCCATATTTTAGTTGTAAAGCGGGCCCTCGTGTATTACATTGAGGGAACTAAACCATTTAGAAAAACACAGCAATTCTTTGTCGCTTTCTCCAAACCCCACAAAGAGAAGGCTCTATCCAAGTCAGGCATTGCTAGATGAATCATCAAATGCATCTAGGCATGCTATGCTAAAGGTAAGAGGAATTTGCCCGCTCTTCCTAGAGCCCACTCCACTCTGAAGAAAGAAGCCTCTATGGTCTTCCTGGGTGAACATTACAATAGAAGACATATGCAAAGCAGCTACTTGGTCCACACCTCAGTTTCATAAAATGCTTCGTACACTTTTTCAATCCACTACAACATTCACAGGCTAGCCTCCGCTATTTGGGAGGACTGATTTACAATCTGTGCACA